>NC_080421.1:87539167-88916667 GCF_029873635.1 Malania oleifera
TGTATTAAACAAGTGAATATACAAGCATATCAAGAATGAAATTCAGAAGACAACAATAAAGCCAAATAATATCATTAAAGAAAAGAGAAAAACCAAAATTAGTTAATACACAGCGCTCATCAACATGGATAGCTTGTGGGAAAGTGAGCTTAAGGAAAACAACTTATAGCTAACCATGAAAAATAAAAGAAAAAAAATACCAGATACCGAAAACTGATTAAAAAAGATTCTAACAGAGGCCTAAATAAGCCCTCACATATGTAAGACCCAAAAGTAGCTACCAACAATCACAGAAAGGTAACACCAAAACAATTACACAAACATCCCCGAAGCATCCTAGCTAACTAAGCATGGATGATGTCAAAGGACTACTTCTTATGAAATAATGCTTTAAAAAGAAAGGAAATACCGAAGTAACCGAACAAACAATAAAACTACCGTATCATTAAACAACAGCCTTCTAGTAAAGATCACAAAAAAAAGGAACGAAGCTACAAGTTACAAAGGAAAGATGATATCAAATGGGACTTAGAGCAGGATGACTGTAAAAGTAGTCACATGTCCTACACTAAGGGCATGGTATGAGAGCTATTCGTAAATAGGACACAAAAAAAGAGTAAGCCTATAAAAATTATAAACAAGAAAAAAAATAGCTAAGAAAAGGAGGAGGAAACAAGTGAGCGAAAAGACAAAAAGTGAAGACATGAAACCCTCTTTATAATGCATATCAAACTAAATAAGCAACGGTAAACGGTACAGGAATGAAAACGCAGACATGCATATCAAATAAACCCAACTGCATCGTAATGCTCAAGATAGAGCCAAAAAAAGAAAGAAAGAAAAACAAAGAGCTCTGAAGGTTACACTTGGCTATTCAAATCTCAGCGAAACACCAAATAAGAATCACGTTGACAGAATAGCAAATATAAGTGAACTTACAATTGCAGAAATTGAGCGAGAAGGTAAATTCGCATACTACAATACTATCACCACAGAATCTTACAATAGTCTGGTGTGTAGGCCTTCCATATAAAGGAATATGCGCGACTGGGATATGGTAAGTTCTCCGTACCATAAAAAAAGATTCTAAAAATTTCAGGAAATAAACTCGAAAGTCAAAATAAAAATTAATGAAGCAAACTTGAACAAATCCTTCAAAAACTACTAAAAAAGATAAATGAACTACTAGTGTATTAAAAATTAGAAGATAAATAAGTAGCATATAAATAAGAAACTCATAAAGAGTTAAAGTCAAGAGCTTATGAAGATGCTAGAAATTTGACTACAAAGAATATAGATACAACAATAAATGGAACAGTTAAGAAATACGAGGAGACGACTAATAGAGACAAAATTATATAACTTCACCAAATGAAAAGAAAATGTTTGAAAAAAATGAATATGCTACAAAACCGCAAGACTACATGGAAAAATAAACAGAAGGAATAAGGTTTAATAATGGTAAAACAAAAAAAATAAAAGAGAAAACATTATACATGGGATACGTTGTCAACGAAGACCAAGCACTATGCTAAGTACTATCTTCAACAACAAACAATGAACACAACCACTGTGCAATACGTGGTGGTAAGCACAGTCATAAGAGTCATGTGAATGTATCAAGCTTGCCACACACCTAAAAAGGAAAATATAGTTAAAACATCACGAAGACAATGGAAAGTCAATAATGGAAACTAAAACAATCAAAGAAAGATTTCAAGAGTTGGGTCCAAAAAATAAGACTCACATGGATCCCGCATTTAGGTGGGCTTTAGGACTCAAACAACCATCACACAGATAATGGATACTGGGACAAAGACGGATGTTCAAGAACACAATATATCGGATGAGATACAGGAACTACAAGTTCAATACATTGAACACAGAAAAGATTGGGGGCTACTTCACCAAAAAATCGTCGACAATGCCAAAAAGGGTAAAAAAAAAGTTATGTGGGCATTGGAAGAATAAACGGAGGATAAAGACCTTCCCTTACTATTGAATAATGTACTATTAGTAGAAAAAAAGGATAATAAAACACCATCTTTTAGAGAGCAATAATGGCACAATGAATCGAGTGCAAGGGTAATCGGCAATGATCATTTTAAGAAAAAAAATGGTGTTATCCAAAATCCTAATAACAATGAAACCTTGTTTATCGCCCATAAGGATAAAGAATGTTTATTGTAAAAACCTTGCAGAAGTAGTAAATCAAAGAAGACGGACGAATTTTGGGCAACAATAATGCAATAAGTTGGTTGAAAAATGGGCATAGGAAAAACTAGGTACATGCTACGTAATAGGATCTTATTTATCCAAATTAATCTAAGAAAAATCTAGAGTAACAGATTAAACAAATACTAAATTGCCTAAAAGAACGAAGATGTTGATGCATGGCCAGACCACACCCAAAACAAAAAAAAAAAAAGAGAAAGCAAGTCAAAACAAGAACTCAAAAGAAAAAGTACATGTCACCAAAAGCCCCTAAGCTTCTGAGAACCTAACTTCTGCCCGGGACTTATTTAGTCTAACTTAACTTAAGCCTAGGCGGTAACAGTATTCCTATTTATAATAGTAGATGAACTATTCAAGATATACTTGGTGGGAGTATTATTCTAGTCAAACAAGATAAGCGCTGTGACAGTAGAACTATTACACATATGCAGAACAAATTTATCAAAATGAAAAGGGTTTTCTGAATCAAAAAACTCTTAGACAGTGATCAAGGTATGGGAGTTATAAACATATAAATGTTGAAAATTTCTAATAATTAACATTAATAAACCAGGATTTTTACAAGCACCTAAAGACACTCCCACAACAAAATTGGAGTTGTAGAAAGAAAAAATAGAAACACCTACAAGAAATGGGCAAGACACATGTTAAATAAAATATCTGCCTAAAATACCTTTTGGCAGAAAAAAGCTGTGATTCAACTGTGTGACGTTATAATAGAGTATCACCCAGATTAACAAGTATACAGAAAACACACTGTATTAATTAATGTGAGAGGTGAAAACCCACAGTTCCACTTTCATCTATTAATGGGTGTCATGTTTTATTCTTAATACATAAAAGATGCTAGGATGTTCGAAGATGCAAAATAGGATAAGAGAATTATTATCTTAGGTTACTTAAAACAAAGAAGTACAATGCTTATAGGGTTTATAATAAAGACTCGTTACTATTATGAATCCATCCCTACACGTTTGATGATATCAAAGAATTATGAGTTAAGAATGAATGAAAAAGAAATCATCAATCACAAAAGAGGAGATGTTGAAATACAGAAGAAACCAATAAAACACAAATGAAACATCATAGAATCAAGAATTACCTAAAGAATTGAGATATATGACTAAAAGTCCACCAAAAGAGCAATTCCTTGGTGAACCATCAAAAGGATAACCCTAGAGCCTCATTAAAAAATTGATAACCATTATTGGGATGCCTTCTTATCGCAAGATCAACCAAAGAATCTAGAGAGCCTTAAAAGATGATTCTTGGATCATAAGTATGCAGGAGGAACTAATCAATTTGAAAGAAGTCAAGTATGGAAACTTATACCTAAACCCAAAGATAAGTCAATCATAGGAACTAAATGGGTGTTTAGAAATAAAAAGGATGAAACTGGGATAGTTGTAAGAAATAAAGTTAGGCTAGTAGCACAAGGTTATGATCAAGAAGAAGGCATCGATTATGAAGAAACCTTTGCTCTCGTAGCAAGAATGGAAGCTATAAGGATGCTTCTTGCCTATGCAGTAAATAAAGACTTTAAATTATATCAAATGGATGTAAAAAGTTCATTTTTAAATGATTATATAAATGAAGAAGTTTACGTTAAACAACCTCCAGGTTTTGAAGACTCTAAAAATCCAAATCATGTATTCAAGTTAACTAAAGCCTTATATGGATTGAAACAAGCTCCTAGGGCTTGGTACAATAGATTAAGCAAGCTCCTACTCCAAACAATTTTTCAAGAGGAAAGATAGATAGCACTTTATTTATAAAAACCAAAAATAGTGATATGCTTATAGTACAAATTTATGTTGATGATATTATATTTGGAGCAATTCATGAAATTTATGTAACGAATTTGCTACAACTATGCAAAGAGAGTTTGAAATGAGCATGATGGGAGAGTTAAATTACTTTCTAGGGTTACAAATTAAACAAACTAAAAATGGAACTTTCATAAATCAAACTAAGTATATTAAAGACATGTTAAAGAAGTTTGATATGGAAGAAAGCAAACCTATAGGAACTCCCATTAGTACTTCAACGAGTCTTGACAAGGATGAAAAAGGAAAACAAGTAGATACCAAGCATTACCGAAGAATGATAGGAAGCTTACTTTATCTAACAGCAAGTAGACCGGATATCATGTTTAGTGTTTGTATGTGTGCTAGGTTTCAATCGGCTCCTAAGGAATCACATCAAATCGCAGTCAAATGAATTCTTAGATATTTACTAGGCACACTTGATTTAGGTTTATGGTATCCAAAGGGAACTGACTTCGAAATGATTAGCTATTTAGATACAGATTATACGGGATGCAAAATAGATAGAAAAAGCACTAGTGGGACTTGTCACTTCTTAGGACACTCACTAGTTTCTTGGTTTTAAAGAAACAAAATTTCATAGCATTATCTACAGCTAAAGCAGAATACATAGCAGTCGGGAGCTGTTGTGCATAAACCTTGTATATGAAACAATAATTAAGGGACTTTAAAATACAATACCAAACAATCCCTATAAAGTGTGACAATACAAGTGCCATAAATATTTCAAAGAATTCAGTATCACATTCAAGAACCATACATATTGATATATGTCATCATTTCTTAAGAGATAATGTAGATAAGAAAGAAATAGTACTTGAATTTGTTAACACTCACGATCAATTAGCTGATATAATTACAAAACCATTAGCTGAAGATCAATTTGTATTTACCCGATGGGAATTAGGAATGTTATATGTAAAAGAAGTTAACTAAGAAAGAAGAGAACAGTTGTTCAGGGCAGATGACTGCCAGATAGCTGGCAGGCTACTATCTATGTAAAAAGACAGTGGAAAGACGACTGTCAACTTGGTGATAGACGAATGTCTTGTGGCAGGTCATATTCATTCAACATAAATAAATAAATAAATAAATAACTCCTTTTCAAACCTCATACGCCTGTCCATTCGTCTCCCCTTCTCTAAACCAGCTCTTCTTCATTTTTCCTCAAAGTTTCTCCTCTTCAAACCTCCTTCCAATGACAATCCATCACAATCCTAAATCCTGCATACCTAGGGTTTCTTGAAATTGAGCTTCATCAAAATGGCTCATACCAAAACAGTGGAAAAAGGACAAAGCATCCTCTTATTCTTCAAAGGCTACAAGCAAAAACAACATAGAGAAATGACTGGTTTCATCTCATGCAAAAGCATTGTATCAAAATCACATCTCTGCAATCGATCCAATGTTTTGTAAGGTATTAGATGTTACTTTCTTTGAAGAAAACTTCCTTGAAATTCTTGAATTGTTCAAAAATGTTGGATAGGATAAGTTCATTCTTCACCAAGTTAAGGGATACTATCCTGACCAGATTAAAATTTCTTACTCCAACTTGGTAACGAAAGATGTTGGATTTGATACTGAAGTTTTTGGCCAAAGATAACACTTACTCCACACTCATTACGAAAAATACTTCGTATCAAGCATGGGGATTTTGAGTGTAATCTAGTAGAAAAACAGTGGACTATGGAGCAGGGTTTTTCACCACAAGAATTTTTGCCTCTTGCAATGAACGATCAACCCGTCTATTTTGGACATCCTCCACCATACATATAGCTCAATCTCCAAGCACAAATCCTTCACAAGATCATTGCTTATAATATAATTCCGAGGCCCAAATCCTTTGATCATGTGTCTTTCTTTGATTGCTTCGTAATGTGGTGCATATTAAAAGGGAAGAAATTAGATTTAGCTAGCATCCTACTAAAATGGATGGTCATGAAGCTCGAATCTCCCAGAATTGGACTTCCATTTGGAGGCATTCTGTCCTTGGTCTTTGCTCATTTTCAAGTCCTCACTCCGTCTTCAAAAATAGTGAAGCAAACCCATTACCATGTCTTCTCCTCTCCTACACTAAAAAGAATGGGTTACAAAAAGTATACCAAGGGATGGATGTTTAAGGGAAATAGACCGGCAACACCAGCACCAGAAGAACCTATCCCAAGACCAGAAGAAGCTGATATGTCTACATGGTTTGTTCCATTTTATCAGAATTATACCAGCTTTAGTTCTGAAATGAGGAATTAATGCAGATAGTGACACAAATTCTGATACATAGACTTATGATGATGTTTTTAATGTTTTTGTTATCTTGTATGCTACACATGCTCAGTTTATGGATGTATTATGTCTTTTTGTTGATGTCAAAAGGGGGAGTATGTGTGTGAGCAAAGGAGTTTATGAGTCTATACAAAGTCTATGAGTTTGTATGTATATGTTATGTCTTATGTATTTGATATATGCTTCAATGAAAAATATTATGAGTTTTATGTTTGTTAGACAAAGAATATGCTTCAATTATGTCTTAATGAAATTATTTTAAGTATATGCTTATTGACAGGGGGAGCATTAATTTTATATTTTATATCTTTGCACTTTCTTTGTCATCATAAAAAAGGGGGAGATTGTTAGCTTAGTTAGGCTTACAAACTCTTGATTTTGATGATAACAAAGTAAATTTTATCTAATGTGTTTTCACGTGAAATTATTTCAGGCAAAGATGATTTGCTCAAAATTCACATACCCTGACATGAAAGCTTACAAGGATCAAGGAACAAGGAAAGTCACACATGAATACCAGAGATCCATAATGAAAGCTCATAGAAGTCTGGTAGATTAAAGAGCAGCATCAAAAGGACTCAAAGCAAAGAAGTTTTAAAATTTTTTTTTAAAACAAAGCTTTGTAAGTACTCTAAGTTTATTCAAATATGAATTTTCATATTGAAGCTCATTAGGCAAAGACACACTCAAAAATCTGAAGTCTTAAAATCTTGGAACATGTTTTTCAAAGTTAAACAAGTTTATACTCCAAGAATAACTAAGCAAAAATGAGAGAGATAAAAATGTTTTTAAAATAAGATAAGTCTGTTGACAGATGACTATCTGTTACATGACAAACGACTAGCATATTTTTGAAAGGGTTTAAACACATTACAAAAGCCTGACAGATGATTGCCAAATAACTGACAGCCGACTACCAGTGATAAGTGAGTCGTCTGTGTCTGTTCTGCCAGGCGACGGCCACCCTTCTGAGTTTGTTTTAAAACTGAGTTGTTCTAGTGACATATGACTACCTAGCTAAGGACAGGCGATTGCCACCTCTCTATTTGTGAATTTTATAGTTGTAATACATGGACAGCCGACTGCCAGTGACTTCACAATCGTTTGACTCGTGGCAGATTTTAAAATTTCCAAAGGGCATATTTTTGAAATTTAAATTATTTGAAGCTGAAATTAATTTACAACTTGGACCGTACTCCAAGAAAACGCAAGAAGTCTTTCTACATCTATAAATACCCTCAAGGTTCATTATTTTAAACACCAAGAAATCAATTCAGCTATCATACTCTCTCAAAGCTTACTAAAATTCTGAAAGTTCTCCATTGCTCTCATCACTCACGAAAATCTCAGAAGTATTGCTGAGTTTCTCACTGTGATTGTGCATCGATTGTTGATTCTTTCATCCATTGAAAGATACTTACTGTGATAAATTTCTAGAGCTTCATTCTGAAATTCATATTCTAAATTTACTGAAGTACGTAGTTTTTCAATTTGTATTAATCAGCTCTTTGAGGAGCAAGTTCTTGTACGCCTTGTTTTATATCTTTGTAACAGGTTGATTGATGGTTTGAGTGCTGAATCGTTGGACCAAACAAGGGGATATTGTTTAGAGAATGCGAGCTTTAGCCTTACCCAATGAGTATTGTAATTGGTATTGTTCTGCCTGGTAAAGGAACGGTGATAGTGAATCCTTTAGAGGTTTTTCCAAGGGCAAGGACGTAGGCTGTGTTGAAGCCGAACCTCGTAAAAACCTTGTGTTCTTCTTTCTCTTCCCTACTTTTATTTTTTCAGCAAAAGATACAATTTACGTGGTTGCTTTAAAATTCATAAATTCTGAGTGTTCAGTTGTTAAATAGACCGGAAGGTAATTTATTTTGGATTGATCAGCATTGATTACGGAAACCGAAAAGGACTACATTGGTTGATCATCCTTGACTTATTAATCTGAAAGTTTATTTAAAAGTTGAACATTAGGAAGAAGTATAATTGTGATGCAAGGCTTATAACAAGTTCAACAAATTTTCATATTGATACAGGGCTATTGTTACAAGGATTGAGTGATTGATTATATCATTTTGATCGTGATTATTCTAGAAGAATTTTGTGATTGTGTTTAAGTTTTTGATAACTTAAAAGAACTAAGATAAAGGGGAATAAAAATTTTTTTAAGTCCCAATTCACACCCCTCTTGGGAAGCTATTCCAATTTCAAGGCACAAAAAATATTATCGGGGTTTGGCCAATATTGTCTATGTCCCCGCCTTAAGTCGCAGATCAAGAATTCCACTAATTGCTCACTTAATGGGTGGAATGACACTGATTACAACATCTTACCAGGATGGTGCACTTAGTTCTCTTAATTGGGTCTGAACCAATCTGGTGCTCTCCTAACCAAGTCTGAGCAATTCGGGACTATTCACAGGGTTAGTCTCCCTCTTCTGACCACCCGTCGAGAATATAATAGATAATCAAATATCTTTATACAAATGTAATGCTTCTAATACAAGCAAATGATGTACAACAGTATGCTCAATGCTCTCACGTATAATAAGGATTTATGCTCAAGTGAGATTAGGTCAAGCTATATATATCAACTCTCAAAGATGTGTGTATGAGTATGTGAGAGTGGTACCTTCGTTTCAAGATATTATAATCAATAGAGCAATCATCAAAGGAGCTTCAAAAATCCAAATCAAATATCTCAACAAACATTTTTCAAGTATTTAGCACAATATAGATTAGGATGTAAGCTTTCAAAAACGTTTTCTATCAAAAGCACAAACAAGCTTTCAAATTTGGCAACCAAGATGCCAAGACTCGGAAGCAAACAAGAGTTCTTCCCAAATGATATTTATCAATAAAATATGACGTGAATAACTTAGCTTACTCTAAAAAATCGATATCAATCAATACAAATAAGTGAGAGTAGTAAGCTTTAAAAATGATGTATATAAATGCACACAATAACAAGATTCAACTCCCTTCAACTTGCAATTGATTTGCAAATGAGGATTATATGAAACTAGAACTCTCTATTTTAAAATGATTTTCTCAAGCAAGAATAAGAGATAATATTAAAAATGTGCTTGAGAGTATGAAGTATAAGCAATGGGAGTTCAAATATTTTCAAAGAAAATATTTTCCAATTGAAGTGTTAATGTCATCCTAATTAAGACAAATGAGGGAGTATATATACACATCCATAAAAAAAATAACCGTTGGGGACATGGAGGTCTTTCTGGAAAAAGATTAATGGTGTTTAATAAAAATTAATCTCATTTATCTGCAGTAAAAATTTGGCCAACCCGAGAGGTTTGGTCGATCAAGGACAAGGTTCAGTTGACCACTTTTATAAGTTTGGTCGACCTAGACAAATTTGAACTACAGGTTTGGTTACCATATTAGGGTGTTTCTCAACCCTTCGTGGGTTCGGTTGACCAAGGCAAAGGTTGGTTGACCATTCATATGGATTCGGTCAACCAAGGCCAATTTGAACTACAAGGTCTGGTCGACCAAGTCATTGGGGTGTCAGAGGCTAATGGTTCGGTCGACTGAGGATGGTGAATTCAGTTCAGTATGGTCGACCAAGTGAAGTCAACATGTTAACTTCTGACCTGTTCTGTCAACCGAGGCATTTATACTGACAAGGGTTTGGTCAACCGAGATCACTTAAAAATGTACATTTAAGTTCATTTTGGCCTTTATGCTTCATCAACCCTATGTGAATAAGCATATGACATTTAAGTGTAAAGGGTGATGGTTCCTACAGTCATTCTAAAGCCTATTGAGCATAAATACCTATTTTGCATGATATGCATTAAATTACAAACTATAATATTACAAACCCACAAATTTAAATACAAATCCTAATGAAAATATCTTCATTCTCTGCTCTTTATGATGCCAAGTCAAATGCGTAATGAATTGATCTTTCAGCTCCTTCAGGATTTGACAGTATCCACTCTTTGTGCCATCGAAGAAATACTTGTTCAAGTACTAAGTGCATAAGTGAGATACCTTGGATTTGTCATAATCAAAATGGGATATGACCCATAAGGTCAACAACAACCCAAATGTTCAGTGAAATAAAATAAAACTAAGCTTCATCGCCACCATCAGTTTCCATGCCCTCTTCCCCATCATTATCAACATCATCATCATCATCATCATCACCTCCTGAGCTCTTCTCAATGGGAGCCCTCGCTTGCGAAGAAGAAGAGCCGCCCATATAGCTCTCATGGCATCCAAGCCCCTGATCAAAACCAGTAAAGCTTAACTGAAGTGAACTAAAACCAATACCCATTTCACGACAGAAATCACTCAGCTGCGAATTCATATGATATTGATAAGTTACAAACCATGAGGGAGCATCGTTTGTTGGTTGTGCAGCTTGTTAAGGTGCTAGAGCTTGTTGCGGTGCTAGAGCTTGTTGTGGAGCTCTACGTGCCCTACCACCCTTAAGCAACGATCCATGTTGCTGATACTTTTCATAACTCATTTGCTTAACGGTAGTGGATGAAAAGATATCATAATGTGTTCACTTGATAAACAAGGTGGATGGGGTAGTGAGACCTAAATGTTCGAATGGTATTATTCTTGAATGTTTCAATTGGTATCACAAATTCAAAAGTTCAAATGGTATTAGAATTAATGAAAATTTCAATTAGGATCCACATCTTGATATGCATGATTGATATTCATATGTTCAAAATATGATTTATTTTGTTTATATCCTACTCTTTTTGATTGATGTCAAAAGGGTGAGAAGTTTTTAGCAAAAAATAGAAAATTGAAAAATTGAGCTAGGCATTGAAAAAAAATTTAGAAAAAGGGGGAAAAGAATTTGACAAATGGGGAGAAGTATTTGACAAATGAATGATCTTAAACTTAACATAATGAAATGAGCATGATAGTGTATTAGATTGAAATTAGTGTTAATATGAATCTTGAAATTACAAATATGTTGAAGATGATGCTTAATTAAAGGAGGAATCTTTTTAAAGCTTACTCAAATTTTTGCTCCTTATTTGTCATCATCAAAAAGGGGGAGATTGTTGGCCTTACAAGGCTTAACATCCTATTTTGACGCTAATAAACAAGTAAAACTTAACATATTTGGTTAAGTGATGATTTCAGGGCTTACATATGTGAAAGCAAGGTCAAAGTGCTCACAAAGATCAAATGAAACTTAAAGACTCAAAAAGAATGATTTTAAAGATAATATGTTAAATCTTGAAGTCAAGATGGAACCAAAGACGCAAAACAAGAGAGCCAAATGAAAAGCAAAGTGCTCAAAGAAAAACAAGCATGAAGACTTGAGTGTTTCAAAATGTCAAATGTCCTATAAGTCTTTATGTAAGTGTTTTAATGTTTAAATATTGTTGACGCTCTTTAGGGGATATTTATGGACTTAGAGGCCTATTTTAAAACTCAGGAAAATATTTTATGAAAGATCAAAGCAAGAGAGCAAAACTAATTTTGAAAAACTAAAAATCAAAAACTAGAAAAATGACTAGTCAACTAACTGAGCAGCAAAACACTGGATTTGCTCAGCCAACTAACAGGAAAATACTAGAATGAATAACTGCCTAGCCGACTGACAATTTGCACTGAAATCAGTCAACCGACTGACATACACAGTTGACTGACCATTTTTTAACTTTGTCACGCCAGCCGAATGACATTTAATTAGGTTAAAATCTAAACAGACTGAAAGGTGTCAGCCGCCTGTCCAGCCCTAACTCTGTGAAAATTAACTACCCAGTCGCTTGTCTAGCCGACTGACTCCACGAGATTTCAAATTTTTAAACTTAATGGAAAAATTCTAAAAATTAATTTTTCAAATGTGAACGTTATAAAAACTTGGAGGACACTCCAAGTAACTTGGGGAACAAGGAAACTAATCCTAAAAAGCCTATAAATACTACCTTAATCCCAAAAAATTAATACATAAGCAAATACTCAGCATTCTTGCATTAAATCTCTCAATATCTCTCAAAGTTTTGTATTACTCATATTCTTGCTGGGGGAAATCATCTGAATTGCTGCTGAAACATCAACATATGATTCTCATACTAAGTTTTCTCAGTCACTAAAGAACACTTGGTGAATTCTACACTTGAGTTTCAATTCTATTTCTTATTGATATTTAAATTATTGAAGTACCTAGTGCTGAACTTGTACTAATCTACTTTGTTTAGAGAGTGTTCTTGTATGCAGCTACTTTTTGTATTCTTGCAGTGTTCTTGGACGGTTCAAGGTGTTTGGATCGTTGGCTAAGCGAGGGGATATTACTTAGAGAGACGAGCTCTAGCCTATTGAAGGAGTGACCGAGTGAGGGGATATTACTTGGAGAGGCGGGCTCTAGCCTACTAAAGGAGTGTGTAAACAATGTTGTTCCACCCGGCAAAGGAACTAGTTTTAGTGAATCCTTTAGTGGTTTCCCAAAGGTGGGGACGTAGGCTGGGTATAAGCTGAACCTCGTAAAAACCGTGATCTCACTCTCTCTTTCCCTTACTCTCTTTACTTACAGCATATACGAACTGTGTGGATGTTTTAAATTCCTTAATCATAAATACTACGTGGATTTGATATTAAGTAAACTTAAGCTTAATTTTTTTTTTGGCATTGCGGAAACCGAAAGGGAGTACGTTGGTTGATCCATTCTTTGCGAAAAACGTAAGGGACTACATTGATTGGTGAAACACTCAAAGATTCTTTAAATTGAAAGTTTATTTAACGTCTAAACTTTTGGAAAGAGTATTGGATTTTATATTGTACCTCATTTTAAGAAAAAAAATTCATTAACTACAGGGCAAAAAACAAACACAAGTTGAATCTTCTATCTTAGTTTGAATATTGTGGATGATTGGAAAATTGATTGGTTGATTGATTGGTTAAGTACTTTGTTGGTTGTGGATTGAATTTTGTTTTTGAGTATTTATTATTTGAATAAATCAATAAGAAGTAAAGAATTCATTAAAAGAAGAAAAAGAAGCTAAGGATTATTAAAAAAATTAAAAGAAATTTTAATATCCCAATTCACCCCGCTCTTGGGACTACACCTTGGTTTTCATCTTTTAATTTTGATTAAACATTAAAGTTTCAAGATGAGTTTAGGATTAGATGGTACATAATACTTATGTTGTTATAATTTATTCCTATAAAACTCAATTATGTGCTATGGACAAATATGCTATATTTTAGATATTCAAACTTAAGCATGCAGTTAGGAGATTATATTAGATTTATCATTTGAATTTCTTATATTGGCTTAATTCTCTAAAGTCCTTAGTAATGTAGAGACATATACTAGTATTTGACATCTTAAGCTCTATCCACTATCAAGGCATTATTTAGTCATCACTAACCCTTTTCATTTAGGCATAGTTGAATCTACTTAATTCATAATAGATGACTAATCCTAAGATCTAAGGAAGATCTATTTCAAAGATTTTATAATTTGCTTTGGTACCCATTCTTCCTTGGGTTTCAAGGGGTTAGCACTAGATGTTTCCATGATTCTCCAAACCTTTTTAGTTTTTACACTCTTCCTTTTAAACAAGCAATCAAATTTGATATGATCCTTCTTTTTACACAAGAAACAAGTAGTGTGAGTTTAAGCATTATTTGAAGAAGTGCTTGTATAGAATTTAGACTCTTTTACAAAATATTCTATGAAAAGGTTTTTCTTTTTTTTTTGTTCTCTTTACCACTTAAACCAATGCCTTCTTTATCCAAGGTCATCTTTTAAGAACCCACTAGCTTATCAAAATTTTATTTTCCACTCATAAATTTATAAGTTATCTTAGCATAGTCTTCAACCTTACTTTCTAAGCTAGTGATCTTTAAGCCCTTCTCATTTTCAAGAGTAGCTTGGGATTTTAAGTCTTCTAGCTCTTTGGTCAACTTTTCAATCTTATCTTCTAATCTAGTAGTATTCAAGTCCTTTTCCTTTTCAACACTATTATGAGTTTCTAATTCTTTTATTAAAGCTTCATTTTCATTTTTCAATGAAGTATTTTTTTTTGGACATCATAATTAGAATCCTATGAACCTTAAAACAATTCTCTTTGTAGTTCCTCATTAGATGGCATGCTGTCATCATTAGATTCATCGTATGATTCATCACAAGATTCATTACATGATTTAGTAAATAAGTTCAAAGAAGAACTTTGTACCTCATCATTGTTCAATGCCATAAGGCAAAAGTTTGCAACCTCTTGGTCGATTAATTCGCCTTCTGAACTACTTGAGCTTGAATCGTCCCAAATAGTAGCCTTCATTGCCTTCTTCTTCTTAAGTAGCGGACACTCTAGTTTGATATGTCCAACCTCCTTGCAGTTGTAGTAAGTAGGCAGATCTACTTTTAACTCTCTTCTTCTTGACTCTCCTTTATCCATCTTGGAGTCACGGAACGTTCTCGTGAATTTCTTGTTCTTTTTAAAGAACTTTCTGAGTCTTTTGGTTATAAAGGTTATGTCATTTACATCCATCTCTTCTTCATCCTCGTCACTAGAGCTTTCCTTGGAAGCTTTGAGGGCGATGGATTTCTTGGCTTTAGGGTTTTCACTTGCTTGTTCGTTAATAGCCATCTCATATGTAAGAAGTGACCCGATGAACTTGTCTAAGGACATTGCCTTCAAATTCCTACCTTCAGTAATAGCTGTAGCCTTTGGCTTCCAAATAGATGGGAGTCCTCTAAGTATTTTCCTAATTATTTCATAAATGGGGTAATTCTTTACAAGAGCATTGAGAGAATTTATTATGTATGTGAACCTAGTGTACATACTAGATATAGATTCATCAGGGTTTATCTTAAAGACTTCATACTCACTAGTGAGCATGTTTATACGACTATCCTCAACATCGATGGTTCCTTCATATGTGATTTCTAGTTTAACCCAAATCTCTTTAGCACTCTTATAGGTCATTATCCTATTGAATTCATTCATATCTAATGCATAGTAAAGGGCATTCATGCCACCAAAGTTAATTTGCATCAGTTTCATATCATATTCATTCATTTCAGTTTCAACCTTAGGAACTTCATTACTATCAATGATTTTTGTTGGCACATAATTGCCTTGGAAAATCACTCTCCAAGCCCTCCAATCCATGATTTGAAGAAAAATCCTCATTCTTTGTTTCCAAAAGATGTAGTTAACACTGCAAAAAATTGGAGGCGTTGTGGAGGATTGACCTTCACCAAACAAGGATACACCTAAGTTTGTCATTAGATCTTTATGCAACTACTTGTTAGGTTTTATTGCAACTAGGCTTTGATGCCAATTGTCAGGATCAAGGGCTAACTAGTTCGCCTAAAAGTAATTTCTGTTAGGGAGGGCACAACCTTATACTCTTGGTAGTACAGAGCCCTACACTAAGTGGTAGGTGAGCATAGAGACTGCACCATTTTTTATGCCAATGGACAGCCCGCTACGTTCTCCAACGACCTGGGTAGACTGCTGGCCCCCATAAAGCCAACAAATACAATCTTTTCTAAAGAAACAAATTGTTCGATAAAGCCTTGGACATATACCAGCTTTCCAATTTCTGCCAAACAGCCATCATAGATTCCTCATATATGACGTGATACAACACATCATCAACCAGACAAAGTCTGATATTCGACACAGCCTTTGCTTCCAATTGCTTTCAACTTGTTTCATCCATACCTTCTGGTTGACCTTTGTATAATGCCTTTACCATACCTTGCTGCATTAATAGATCTTTAACCCTCCTCTGCCATAGTCTGAAATTTCTCGTTCCATCAAAATTAACAACATTAAACTTTGCAGAAGAAATTCCGAAAGTCATTTTAGCTTGGCTCTTATACCAATTTTTTTACAAATGAATACGTTGAGAAAACAAACGATCTTAAAATGCAACAATCAATAGTGAAATATACAGAAAAACACAATCACGCAGATTATATGAAAGCAATAAAACAATGCCATAAAGAATTACGTGGTTCAGTAATGCCTGCATCCACGGGAGCAAATGGCAGTGATTTTTCACTATCTTCTGTCAAAAGACGTATGGATTACAATATACAACATGTATATATAACCCTCCCATAGGTTTTCCACCTCGAAACCCAACCTATACAACTTTCCAATTCAAAATTTGAAAACCAGCGCTGAGTAACAGAGCAAAACCGTCTATGGTTTCAAACATACTATCAACGGTTTAAAGCTGAGACCAAACAGTCGATGTAACAGGAACAAATCTATCGACTATTTCTTTGCACCTGGACAAAATTATAGACGATTTAGTCCTGCAAACTAGCATATCTGTTTTCCACCATGTTTTCTCTTTGTACATGCATTCCACTCAACATATAAGCAACATATTACAACGTAATGAGACATTTTACAGTATGCAGGATACCACAACAAATTAGTGTGCCAAAAAGGATGAACCGAACTCTAACTGAAAGGGCTCGCTGTCTCAGGTTAAATACAGGGCTTGCAAAGAACTTCTCGACCAAGTCATTAAGTATGGCATGTTTCTTGGTTAATCAGTCACCAAGGGCATCACTAGATGGGAAAGTTGCAAAGGAGGTATGGACAGGTAATGTGGTAGACTACTCAGATCTTATAGTGTTTAGATATCTAGCCTATATGCACATTTCTAGTGAAGTGAGATCAAAATCTTGATAGAAAGTCTAGAGGTTTTATGGGATATCATAAACGTGTGAAAGGGTTCAACTTATGGGATCTAATGGCAAACAATGTGGTGATAAGTAAAGACGTGGTTTTGATGAGAAAACAATGTTGCAGCGTACTTAGGAAGAAGATGAAGAGAAACGAGTGCTAGAAAACTGGAGCAGAAATGAGAATGTTGTGCATGTGGAGTTAAGAGACTTGGGGCAATGATGAAAATGTTCAAAATGCAGGGAGTTCTAGCTCGGGAAATCAGCAGGATCATAGTATCACTATACAAAAACCTAGACCCACTATCAGGCCATTGCCAAGGTATGGATTTGATGTTCTAGTGTCTTATGCTCTGATCACCATTTGCAAGGATCCTACTACTTTTCAAGAGGCAGTGCACAGCCAAAAGAAAAGTAGATGGATGGGTGCTATAGTAGAGGAGATGGAGTCATTGCATAAGAACCAAACGTGGAAGTTGGTGTAGCTTCTAAAAGGGAAGAGGGTGATAGGATGCAAATGGATTTATAGGAAGAAAAAAGCAGTATCGAAAAAGGAAGGAGAGAAGTTCAAGGCTTGGTTAGTAGCAAAAGGATACTCGCAAAAGAAAGGAGTTGATTATGAAGAAATCTTCTCCCCTGTTGTCAGACACACTTTCATCATGGTAGTGTTGGGATTGGTAGCGCATTATGATATGCATTTTGAGCAAATGGGCGTAAAGACAATATTTCTCCATGGTGATTTGAAAGAACTGATTTATATGGTATAGCCAGAAGGGTTTAGTCAACCTAGACAGAAGCATTTGGTTTGTAAAATGAATAAAGTCACTTTACAGGTTGAAGTAGTCTCCGAGGCAGTGGTACAAACATTTTGACTCTTTCATGATCCGGATTGGCTACAGGAGGTGTGAGTATGATTGTTGCATGTATGTTAAGAGCCTTGATGATGGTTCTCTCTTTTTTATTTTTTCTTTTTTGTTTTACGTTTATGACATGCTAATTTCTATGAAAGATATGATTGAAGTAAATTAGTTGAAAACTCTGTTGAATAAAGAATTTGACATGAAAGATTTGGGTAAAGCCAAGAAGATTCTTGGGATGGAGATTCGTAGGGACCGAGATGCATGGAGATTGTGGTTATCTCAAGGCAGCTATGTGGAGAAGGTGTTGGAGAGGTTTAGCATTGTTAATGCAAAATCGGTAAGCACACCGTTGGCGAATCATTTTAAATTGTCTACCACTCAATATCCAAAGACGGATGATGATATTCGTGACATGTCAAAGGTCTCTTATGCTAGTGTAGTGGGATGTTTAATGTATGCTATGGTATGTACAAGATTGGATCTGGTACAAGCTATCAGTGTGGTGAGTAAGTATCTTTCAAATCTGGGTAAACAGCATTGGGATGCAGTTAAGTGGATTTTCATATACTTGTGGAGTACTTCACACTATGGCATCATGTTTGGTAGGCAACATATTGATTTGTTAGTTATGGGATATGTGGATGCAGACTATGCAGGGGACTTGGATGATAGGAGGTTTACAACAAGATATGTGTTCACCTTTGTGGGAGGACCTATTTATTGGAGGTCCATGGTACAGTCCCTGGTTGCATTATCAACAACTAAGTCAAAATATATGGTAGTTGTCAAAGTTTCCAAGGAAGCATTGTGGCTTACAGGCTTAGTCAAGGAGTTAGGTATACAGCAAGGTGGAGTTTAGCTACGTTGTGATAGTTAGAGTGTCATCTATTTGACAAAGAGTTAAGTGTATCGTGCAAGAACCAAACATATAGATGTGAGGTTTCACAAGATCCGGGAGTTGGTTTCTTCATTAGGTGAACTTATGCTTAAGAAAGTTCACACTTTTGAGAATGCAGCAGATGTATTGACAAAGTCTGTTACCACGGATAAGTTCAAGCATTACTTGGACTTGCTTAATATCTCCATTTGCTAAACGGGAGGTAGTCCCAACCTATTGTCCCACGTGAAGCAGTGGGTTATGTTTTCGATTTTCTCCTAAGGGGTGTATATTTGCTAAGGTGGATATTGTTGTAATATATGGCTCATATATTTAGTGGAATGTATGTACAAAGAGAAAACATGGTGAAAAACAGAGATGTTGTCTTGTAGGAAGAAACCGACAACGATTTACCTGAAACCATCGACAGTTTTGTCCAAGTGCAGAGAAACAATCGATAGATTTGTAGTGTTACATTGACTATTTGGTCTCGAATTTGTCAACGATATGTTTGAAACCATTGGCAGTTTTGCTCAGTTACACAACGCTAGTTTTCGAATTTTGAATTGGAAAGTTGTATAAGTCAGGGTTCGGGGGGAAAACCTCCAAAAGGGTTATATACACATGTTGTATGTTGTAAATCTTTTGACAAAAGATAGTGAAAAATCGCTGTCGTTTGCTCCCATGGATGTAGGCATTGTTGAACTACATAATTTTTCGTGTCATTATTTTTTTACTTTCATATAATCTGCGTGATTGTGTTTTTCTGTATATATTTCACAGTAGGTTACTACATTATAAGATTGTTTGTATCCGCTGCACATTCATTCCACAATAAGTTGTAGTCTTATTTGTGCCCCTTCGACCTCAATTCACGGCTCTTTATTTGGATGGTATCTTCAAGGTCTTGTGGTTTTCGTTTGAAAGTGTGGCATTTGATTCTTGCAACTACTTGTTTGGAAATCGAGAGATAGTTTAATTCTCATTACTTCAACAATGAGGAGTATTGAGTAGAGTCGATTATTTTTTTCCCTTCATTTTGGAATTCTTCTTTGCTCTTGAGTTTAATGTTAGGAGTTAGATTTCATTATTTTTTTCCATTTTATTCATGCTCTTGCTCATTTTTATGTATTTTTCTTATTTTTTATTATTCTAGCTTATATATCACTCACACACTTGAATAAATTCATTATTATTAAAAAAAAACAATAATAATGAGCATCAGTAACTTTATCATACCAGAAATAAATTAATCTTATCTCCAAGAACTTATTACCCTCAAAAAAAATATTATAAAGGGCATGAATTTACCATTATTATTCATAATATTTCCAACTACGCCCTTTCCTTAGCTTCAATAGTTGCTATGAAAATCAATGCCCTTAGTTTGAAATAAAATAATATTTAGGTCGTCATTTTTCAGCAAGATGAGTAGTTAATTAGCATTTTCAAAGCTTCTTAAAAAATAAATTTTGTGCCGACATGAGTAATTCAAACAAAGTTTAACTAGAGTCAATCAAAAAGGCAACTTAAGAAAGAATTTGGGCTTCTCTAAAATATCTTGGAACAAAACATTTCTATTATAGTTACTATATATATATATATATATATATATCTCATTTTTCTTAATAATTATATAATTAAGAAAAATAGAATTACTTCATGTCTCCACTCTTTCATATTTTTTGGAATTTACTTTTTACTCGAGTTAATATTCTTATATGCAGAGTCCCCCAATTATATTTAAATAATAACTATATATACCGACCATCCATGGTGATGCAGCCTAACGTTTTGTAGTTAATTATAAATGTATTTCTCCCCAAAACCAAGTGAGAAATTATTTAATCAAAAGAGTTTAGGCATGAATTAGGCAATTTGGCTCAATAAGTTTAGGCAGCCAATGCCTATTGTGGTTTGAATGATGATTGGAACTTTTCTCATCTTGGCACTGTCAGTTTTGGGTGTTAATTTATATACATGGTGGGTTTTTGCTCAATCTTTCTTTCATCTTCTTGAGTTTTATCAATTGGGTGTTTGGGGCAGTCGTTTTCATTGCTAAAATTTTGCTGTACCTACCTAAAGAAAACAGAAACAAAGAAAGAAAGAAGCAAGAAAACTGGAATATGTCCATGCATGCAAACATTCCGAGACCATTGTAATATCTACTCATGAACCATTGGCATACTATCGATTTACCTGCAGACATCATAAACAAGCCCGGGGTAGGTGATTGAACGCTTGCGTAGACTTATACATCACGACTTTAATTAATATTATTCCTGCAGGCTAGCAAATATGTTAATCAAAGCAAAAGGGCATTTTAAGAAGCGTATAGTCCCTCTCCAATGGCAGCAAACTGGTTAACAAAGATATATATTTATATATATATATATATATATATATATATATATAAAGAGAGAAAGAGAGAGATTTAGTGCCATTATATATATCTGCATGTATATGGTTCCAATTAAGCCTTAGCCAGCAGATATTGAGCAGAGTCCACTAGGCCAACCACAATGGACTGAGGTGTGTTATCTTCGGTACCCCGTCAACCCACGTTCCAAGCTAGGCCAATTCAAAGGGCAGCAAGCATTGCGACAAGACCCCCCTGCACCTTCCCGTATTTGCAGCAGCAAGTGCACCCGTGCCCCCCGGCAACTGTGTTCCACTATCATCATCTCACATACCCAACACTTAGCCCGTTCACATTGCTGCCTTGAGAAATCAACACTACACTCATCCTATAACCAGGAATTTCTCACATGCCTTTTTCTTCATTTTTTTTAAAGGCCAAATCTATGCATATATATATGGTTAGAAGACCGCATAAAAAACCATGCATTTGTTCACTTTCAAGGCTATCTAATTAAATATTTATTTATATATATAAGTATACTTACATACATGATACATATATCTATCATATGCATCTTGTGGTTGTGTCTTGTGTATATATATAGTTGGGATTTCTCCGACCCAACTTGCAAGTTGCACACAAGAAAGTGTGTTAAGTTCAGCTTAAGGGGAAAGCGGGGGAAGAAGCAATATAGGAAGCTAGCTAGCTATTGCTACAGAGATATACTCACCATGATCAGCTCAAGCACTGTGATACCAATCCCAAGTGGAGCTGGGATTCCTGCTGAAGAGAGGAAAGAGTTTCGCCAATGCTCTCTTCTTTCTAGTTTTGTTTCTTTCCTCAAGGAGAAAGGAAGCAAGATTGACACGAGAAGACTGGCTCACAGCATCAAGGTTGGAATCGCCTTGGTTTTGGTTTCGCTTCTCTACTTACTTGATCCACTTTACGAGCAAGTTGGGGATAATGCTATGTGGGCTATCATGACTGTTGTCGTCATCTTCGAGTTCTTCCCAGGTTTGTCTCTACTGCCAACATTTCCAATATTCATACTAAGAGTATATTCAATTGTCTCATTATTCGCAAAATCTCCTTCAAGTAATAATACTTTGATCATTTATACTTACTATGATGATTACTGTTAATTTGAAATTCCATATATGTTCGATTTTCCCCCATTTTTCTCATTTTGAATATAGTATCAATTTAAAAGCATACTCATATTATATATATAACTTTTTTTCAGGTGCGACACTTAAAAAGGGCTTAAATCGCGGGATTGGAACTATATTAGGGGGTGGATTTGGATGTTTGGCTGCAATTTCTGCTCAGCAATTTGGGGGGATAGGCAACACCATTGTTTTGGGCACTTCTGTATTTGTCTTTGGTAAGGATATGAATCTCTCTTCTTAATCATTAGGAACGTTATTAGTTGGTTAACTATCACTTCTATTGTAACACAAGCATTTGTGTTTGCTCTATACATTTCAGACTTCTCAAGTCGCTGGCAGTTTCCCTCAATTTGCTACTGACATCAATACAGTTTCCTCCTTGTTCATTCCATGATACATTAATATTTTTGAAAATACTGCTTATCATGGGACTGCTTCAGAGGATGCCATTGCAGATGATCGCCAATTCACCGTGGCATCCGATGATTTGTTAAATTCTAACTAACCAATCATGGAATGTCACATCACCTGCAGTAGCATCCCAAGTCGCTGCCAAGGGGTGTGATAAACATTACAGTTCTCACTTCTAATTAATATGCTGCTAATTAAGAATGTTCAACTATTGAACAAGTTTCTTAGGTGGCGATGCATCACCCACTTGGCGATGAGGCGGCTCCTTTTTTTCTTGTTCCACCCTCTAAGCTCTTTATATGTTGAAAATGCAAATAATGAACAAATGCAGGGGCAGCCGCAACATACGCAAGATTGATTCCCAGCATTAAGAGGAAGTACGACTATGGAGCCATGATCTTCATCCTCACCTTCAATCTGGTTGCTGTCTCGGGTTTGCGAGCAGAGAAGGTGATGGAGTTAGCCCGTGACCGCCTCTCTACAATTGGTATGGGGTTTGCTGTCTGCATCTTCACCAGCTTATTTGTCTTCCCTGTGTGGGCTAGTGATGAACTTCATCACTCCATAGCCTCAAAATTCGAAAAACTAGCTTCCTCTATTGAAGGTAGGTCTTTTTTAATGACAAAGATCACCTAGTCATTTTATTCATATCACTAAGAAATATAATTCCTCAAGCAATCAAAAAGATGAAGAAAAAAAATGCTTTGAAACATTTGGATTTTAATGAGACAGAAGCTTGAAATAGATTTATATCATATATGTATATATATATATATATATATATATATAGGATGCTTGGATGAATACTTCAGATTAGCAGACGAAAAGGAAAACCGGCCTCAAGCTGGTTTCAGCAGTTGCAAAGCAGTATTAAATTCAAAGTCACAAGATGAGTCACTGGTATACATTTACTTCTCCATTCTGGAAGATGATTTTAATTTGCATTGATGAGTTCAGTGATTAATGCATCCTCCTGAACATTCATGTTGCTGCATGATGCATCACTTGTAAAATTAAAGTAGCAATTGCAGGCTAGCACTCCACTGAACTAGCCATTATACAAATATAGCCGGGCAGAAATTTCAAGGTTTCTTTCCTTTTCCTCTGTTTCTGCCTCTTCAGCAACGGAGGAAAGAATGACTGCATATTTTAATTTTTAAATTTCTCTTTTTAGTTGAGTAAACAATAAAATTTGAGTGTATATTCCAGGCAACTTTTGCAAGATGGGAACCGTGGCATGGTAAATTTGGTCTCTCCCATCCCTGGGACAAATATCTGCAGATTGGAGATGCTCTTAGAGAGCTGGCAGCAACCACCCTTTCACTAAGGAGCAGTCTTCAATCTACAAGACAGGTGTGGATAACAGAAAACTCATCACTTTGCATTCATACACATCACGGTTCATCAATTTTTCTAATCATAACTCGATAATTTTTCTGCAAAATATGAAGCCTGATTGCCTCTTTTTAACCCTATATTTCGAGAGGGCAGGCTTTGCATCAACAGTAAGGTTGCTCCTTTGTGACCAGTAAATTATGAGTTCGAGTCCAAGGAAACAGCCTCTCTACATAAAAGTAGGGATAAGGTTGTGTACACTATGATGACCCTCCCCTTACCCTCGTGAAGTGGGGAGCCTTATGGCCCGGGATGCATGCCCCCCTCATTTGGAGAGGCCTTAGGTTTGAATTTGTATTGAATTTAGATAAGATGGAATCTAAAATTGCATTAAAATTTATTCAAAATTCATGTAAATTCAAATTTAAGGTTCAAAATTCATATTCCCAAATGCAGCATAAATATTTTTTAAAACTGCTATGAACAGTCGCTCGTGTGGCAACCGCTCATGTGGCAATTTTCCCATCTCATCCATCATTGCTGTTGGGTTCACACAAAATTCATGCGCTTCCACAATAATGGATGATGAGATAGAACAGTGCAACAATCCTAGCATTGTCTTCTTTTTAAAATTTATGCTGGGATGGTTGTACCTATGGCAATTGTCGCATCACTTACCCTTCATAGTCGTGGGGCCTAGATGACTCCATTATTCTAGAGTCCATACAAAGTTCATCTATGCCTTACAAAAATGAAGGGATGAGATATAACGAAAGTGTTGCTATTCATCACAAGAATGTAGCACAACTAATGAAGGCATTCCATTATCTGTTGGAATTAATTAATTTTTCATAACTTAATATATTCTAATAAATCACTTGAAGCCACAATATTTGTCATTTGCTCCTATGCTATTTCTCTTGTAACAAATAGTGTTTTTTGTGTAACCACCACCATCACAATTGTTCCTAGCATTCCCTTGCTCTATCTAGGGATTGTTCTACCCTTAACTGTACTTAATTTATTTCTTTAGCCCGCTCCATTTCAGAGGCTCTTGATCAGAGAACCATGCGAAATGGTTGGAACATCACTAGCATGGACGCTAAGAGAGCTCGGGGAGAGCATCAAGAAAATGAGAAGATGCCGGCCAGGAGCCTTGGCGGTAGCAAAGCTGCAGTCTGTGAGACTAGAGCTGAGCCTGGCAGTATCTGCTTCCAAGCTTGGAGAACTAGAGAATGGAGATGAACTTGCAGTTGCTAACCTAGTGTTCCTGCTAGGCGAAATTGCAGAAAAAGTGGAAGCACTAGCAAAAGAAGTTGAGGACCTTGGAGAGCTTGCCAGTTTTCATGCCAAATAGCCCAGCTATTTTCAAATATGAGCATATGTATAAATACACATAAATACATAAATATACATATATATATATATATATATACACGTATATGTGTATATATGTATGTGTTTATCTATATGCATATGCATATGTATACCCACAAATGCCAATTTTCAGCTTGGCGTGATCTATAGACATATGTTTATATTATTAGCATGGTATTTCCTCACCCCTAAAAAATATAAAAAAAAGTTCAAGGAGAAAATAAAATAAAAATAAAAATAAACATGATAAGAAGAAGGGGATGATATTCTGATTCAAGAAACAAAAATCAAGACACTTATAGAACTGGTGAATGCATGAATCAGAAGATTAATCTGCTCTGTAAGTTGGAGATTAGTAAATTTATAAAAGGTAATAGCAATATTCAAAAGTAATGCAAGTTTTTGGAGCGTTACATTGAACCATGTCATGATAAGAACAAGCCGACAGTTACTGGATACAATTGCACCCAGAAAATTAGAAACAGACAAGACAAGAAACAAAAGGGAAGGACCTTTTCCATGAAAAGGAATACAAGTGAGAAACGAAAAGTCTCACCAATTGATTACATTGTCAAAAAGTGAAGGAGAAACCTCTGAAAATCTTAACTTCAATTGAGACAAAAGAAAGCAAGCAGAGAAGAATAGAAGAACAGAGAGATGAATTCGTCTTCAAAGATAGCATGTTCTTGTGAATTAAAGGCTCAATCGCCTTTACGAAAAGAGCACAGCTACAATAACATCTCCATTATCACAATGTTTTTGTTTACAACTACTGCTCAGCAAAAAATCTAACTAGTTTATACTGTGCAAGCCACTTGCCCCTGTTACGCTAAAACAAACAAACATGACTTGCTCTTGGAAGAGTAAATTCAGGGCTCATTGCATACTCTAAGATTGTGCAATTAGGAATGAACAATACTCATTTACTGATTAACGAGTTGGGTATTGAGTAGAAAGAGTGGGGAAGATGTTTAAGTGTGTTATATTCCAGTGGTGTTGGCTAAATTATAAATGTGGTCCACAAAAATTTCCAAGTTTCTTTATTTTTCCTGTTTCTGCCCTTTCAGCAAGAGGGAGATTTAGTGTATATTTCAATTTCAATTTCTTGTATTAGTTAGAGTGAAAAGAAATCACCTTACATATTGCAAGATGGGAACCATGGCATGAAAAATTTGGCCTCTTCCATCACTGGAAAGTAGAAAATCCTTTCATCGAGAGGCTGTCTTTAATCTACTAGGCAGGTGCAGAGAGCATGAAATCCTTACACTTTGCATTCGTAAATATCACAATTTATCAATTTTATTTGCAATTCAATGTGTTATTGCCATTTTTCTTTTTTCCTTTTTTTTTAATAGGAGCAAAGCTAAGAATAGTCACACATAAGTTGACCATGCCATCTCATCCCTTCATTGTAGTTGGATCTACACAAAATTTCCCATTAGCCCCCACAATAATGAAGGGCCGAGATGGAACCATAGCAGTTGCACCATCTCAGCCCTTCATTTTTTGTTGGGTCCACCAAAAATTCATGTGAATACTAACTGAGATGGAACAATCATTAGTGTTAATAGCATTGCCCTTTTTTCCCATAACAATATTTCTCCTACTGCACTTAAATTATTTCTTTACCCCTTGCTGATTCAAAGATTATTGATCAAAGAGCCATGCAAAATGGTGGGAGTAGGATCATCTCTAGCATGATACTAAGATAGTGTTTGAGAGTATGAATTTCAAAATTTAGATTTATATTGATGTTGTTGACGCGCAGCGATTTTAATCTTCCGATCAACAAAATAAATAGCTAAAGAACATTCACAGAAAAAATGTAGACGAGAGATTTTACGTGGTTCGGCAAGATTGCCTACGTCTACGGAGCGTGCACCTGGGGAAAAAATCCACTATGAAACGATGACAGTACAAGATCTGATCAGACTCTCCCCAATCCCTAATCCCCTATACACCCCTTCACTTATCAAACCAATGAAGAAAAAAATCTTCCTAGAGAAAGCTCCCTCTAGCTCTCCTTGCATAAAATGACAAGTAATTCCCTCTTTTTCCCATGGCTCACAAACATATATATGACACCACACAACCGTTGGATTTAGAGACGATCCAACAGCTGCGATAAAAGCAACAATAAATAAATAAATAAATAAACATATTTTTTAACAATCTCCACCTTGGCTTTTAATCACAGCCAAGCACAACATTCCATCCCCACGCTCTAAGATGCTCTATCAATAATCAACAAGAGACTACATTAACTAAGTCCAGACAGTGCTTGAACTTAGCTAATGTAACGGGCTTCGTGAGCATATCTGCAGCATTGCCATCTATGTGGATCTTCAATAATTAGAACTGACCACTTTCAGCCCAACCTCTAACTGCATGGTACTGCATGTCAATATGCTTCGTGCGAGAGTGGTAGACCTGATTCCTTGTCAAGTGGATCGCACTCTGACTATCACAGAATACATGTAACCTATCCTACATAACACCAAGTTCTTGAATCAGTCCAGTTAACCACAAAGCCTCCTTACCTGCCTCTGCCAAAGCTATGTATTCAGCTTCTGTTGTAGACAAAACTGTAATAGGTTGCAGACCTCCTCTTATCCAAATCACTTGCATAATCGGAGTTCACATAACCCTGAACATTACAATCATCAGTACTTTCAAACAAGATACCATAATCAGAAGTGTCACGCAAATATCTGAAAATTCATTTCACCGCATTTCAATGCATTCTACCTAGATTAGCCATATATTTGCATACCAAACTAACTACATATGACAAGTCTAGTCTACTACATACCATACCATACATCAAACTCCCTACTGCACTGGCACAAGGCACACTAGCCATATCCAACTTATCCTCATCAGTAGAAGGACACAGTTTAGCAAACAACAGAAAATGAGCAGCTAGAGGTGCACTTACCAGTTTAGCCTTATCCATATTAAACCTTTCCAACACCTACTCAATATACTTACCCTGTAACAACCACAACTTTTTCTGTTGTCTATCCCTCCTGATTTCCATGCCAAGGATCTTTTTTAACTGCACCAAGATCCTTCATCTCAAACTCATCCTGTAACCTGTCTTTCAACACATTCAACTCATCAATACTGTTAGAGGCAATCAACATGTCATCCACATATAGCATATGGATCACATATACACCACTGTTAAGCAATCTAAAGTAAACACAACTGTCATAACTGCTTCTAACATACCTAATTCTCAACATATAAGAATCAAACCTCTTATACCATTGCCTAGGGGATTGCTTTAAACCATAAAGAGACCTATTCAACTTACATACCGGGTGTTCTTTACCTTGTTCCATAAATCCCTCCAATTGCTCCATAAAGATATCTTTCTCCAACTCACCATGAAGGAAAGCGGTCTTTACATCCATCTATTCCAGATCTAAATCATGAATGGCAACCAATGCTAACAAGGATCTAATAGAAGCATGCTTAACAATAGGAGAAAAGATTTCATTATAATTCCTTTTTCCTGTTTGTATCCTTTTGCTACTAACCTGGCCTTATATTTTATTCCTTCTGATTTTGAAGTAGGTTCTTTCTTTCTGAAAACCCACTTACAACCAATCAGCTTCCTGTCCTTAGGCTTCTGAACCAACACCCAAGTGTTATTCTTATGAAGAGACTCCATCTTGTCAACCATGGCTCCAAGCCAACTATCTCATTTAGAACTCTGAACTGCTTCCTGAAAATCAGAAGGATTTCCACTACTAGTAATCAGAGCAAATGCAACTAAGTCCTCAAACCCATACCTGACTGGAGGCTTAACATTCCTCCTTTCTCTACTGGTGGTTAACCCTGTAGGTTCATGTCTATCACCTGTCTGAGAAATTTCCTGAGGAACTATAGCCTATCTCACTGTATCTTGTGCAACAGAATCAACAACAATAGTCTAAGTATTACCCATACCTGAATTTTGAATATTGTCCAACTAAACCTGAATAGGTACTCCTGCTGAATCAGACTCCACCTTTTTATCAGCATCCTCCTTCAACATGGCTTCCTCATCGAAGACCATATCCCTCCTAATGACCACCTTCCGTGCTATAGGGTCCCACAACCGGTATCCCTTCACTCTTTCTTGGAAACCAAGAAATACGCACGATTTGGACTTAGAGTCCAACTTTGATCTTTCCTATTCCTACACATGTACATACGATGGACAATCAAATATTCTCAACACAGACTAATTTCCTCGCTTACCTGTCCATACCTCCTCAGAAATCTTTGCGTCAATAGCTGCAAAAGGAGACCTATTTACCAAGTAGCATGTCATACTCACTGCTTATGCTCAGAATGACTTAGGCAGATTAGCCTGAATCCTCATACATCTTGCCCTCTCTAGTAATGTTCTATTCATCCTTTCAGCCACCCCATTCTGTTGTGGCCCATATGGAACTGTATAGTGCCTAGTGATCCCCTTTTCCTTACAAAAGTCAATTAACTGGCTATTTTTGTACTCCAATTCATTGTCTGATCTCAGAAACTTCACCTGTTTCCCTGTTTGTTTCTCTACCTGAGTTTTCCATTCCCTGAACTTACTGAATACCTCACTCCTGTGCTTCAGAAAATACACCCAGACTTTCCTAGAAAAGTCATCAATAAATGAGACAAAACAAATAGCACCACTGTGAGGTTGTACCTGTACTGGACCCCACACATCTGAATGAATGTACTCCAGCACCTCATTGCTCGTATGCTTTCCTATTCTGAAACTCACCCTACGCTATTTACCAAACAAACAATATTTACAAAATTTAGGCTTACAACAAGAATTACCTCCTAGTAAGTTCCGCCTGTGCAGCTCCTGCAAACCACGCTCACTCATGTGACCCAACCTCATATGCCACAGACTAGTATCATCTGTATTTGTATCTAAAGAGGTACTAGCTGCAGCTCCACCTGTCACTGTGCTACCCACCAGAGTGTACAAATTGTTCCTCAAATGACCCTTCATTACTATCAGTGAACCTCTAGCCACTTTCAGCACACCATCCCTAGCTGAAAAAAAGAAACCATTACTATCCAAAGAGCCTAAGGAAATCAGATTCTTTTTCAGATCTAGAACATGCCTCACATCCCTGATGGTTCTAACCACATCATCAAACATCCTGATTCTAACTGTTCCAATACAAAGAATACCACGAGAAGCATCATTACCTATCAACACCGTCCCTCCAAAGATTGGTTCATAGGAGTCAAACCAGTCCCTGTATGGACACATATGATATGAGCACGCTGAATCCAAAGTCCAAGTATCGGCTAAGTAATTGGAACCTATAGTAACAGCCAAAAGATCCCCATCAAAAACTAATGAACTGCTCTCCACTACATTAGCCTGCTCAGTCTTCTTCCTGTTCTTTTCCTCAAAATCTCTTTTCCTCATTAAACATTCCTTCTTTATATCCCCTTCTTTCCCATAATAAAAACAACCACTCCTCCAGTTCCCATTCTTACCCCTGGACTTGGATTGAGATTTCCCTTGATTCCAATTACCCCTGCTAGAACTCCTGCCCTGTTATTGGCTAGACTCACCCTTAGCCACCAACCCTTCTCCATGTCCTGGATAATCTGGTTTGAGAAAATTCTCACTCTCTAGAATGGTAGTAGTCACCTCATCTACTGTAAAAGTCTCCTTACCTAGCAGTAGTGTGGTTTTCGAAGTATCAAGTGAACTGGGAAACGAATACAACAGAATTAGTACTTTATCTTCCTCCTCAATTTTTACCTCAATACTCAGCAACTGCGTGATTATCTTATTGAAATAATTGAGGTGGTCTTAAACTTCTGTGCCCTCAGTCATCCTCAACTAATACAACTGTTTCTTCAAATACGGTCTATTAACTAAGGACTTGGACATATAAATATTCTCCAATTTTTTCCAAAGCTCAGCTGATGATGTTTCATTCAACACACTGTATTTAATTTCTAGAGCTAAACTTAAGGGAATGGTACTTACCGCTTTCATTTCCAACTCCTCCCACTGATCATCTAACATGATCTCTGACTTCTTGTCTTTCCTATACAATGCTTTAATCAGTCCCTATTGGACCAACACATACTTCACAGTGCTCTGCCACAAACTGAAATTATTTTTTCCATTAAAGGAACTTGGCCATCGAAGTACTCGCCATTTAAAAAAAAAATTTTCTTTCTCCTTTTTTTTTCTCTCTCCTCTAACGTCAGCACCTATCAGGATGACGTCAGCGTGACATCAGCGCTCCACGGGGAGGATCCGCGCCTCGACCCAACTCGTCCGCTCGACCCGAATCCCTGATCCACTGCACGTGCAACCCACACGTGTTCTAGCCGACCCGGATGCTGACCCGTGCCTTGACCCAGCGGGTTCCGTTTGGATCCTACTCGCAACCCAGCCTCATGATCCATGTGTCAACCCATTACGTTTTGTACCCAACCTGATTCTGAATCTAGGTCTGTCACCCAATTTTGGCACTATTCATCATGTTCTTCATCTGCAAAAAAAAAAAAAAAAATTCTTTCTTCTTTCGAATTTTTTTTTTTTTCACACCTTCACTTGAAAAATGATCCTCCTTCAATTGAAAATATTTCGAAATAATTTTTCGGCACCTGATCTGAATTTGCGTACCTCAATCCGATCTGAACGAACCGCTCTGATCTTAAGCACTCTCGCAGAAAAACTACAGATCCAAAAAATTTCTTTCGATCTTATTTGATCTATCAGGTCTACACCCAATCGAAACCGTGCTCTGATACCACTTGTTGACGCGCAGCGATTTTAATCTTCCGATCAACAAAATAAATAACATAAAGAACATTCACAGAAAAAATATAGACGAGAGATTTTACGTGGTTCGGAAAGATTGCCTACATCCACGGAGCGTGCACCTGGAGAAAAATCCACTTTGAAACGATGGCAGTACAAGATCTAATCAGACTCTCCCCGATCCCTAATCCCCTGTACACCCCTTCACCTGTCAAGCCAGTGAAGAAAAAAAATCTTCCTAAAGAAAGCCACCTCTAGCTCTCCTTGCACAAAATGACAAGCAATTCACTCTTTTTTCCATAACTTACAAACATATATATGACACCACACAACCATTAGATTTAGAGACGATCCAACGGTTGTGATACAAGCCACAATAAATAAATAACATATTTTTTAACAGATGTAAAATTAGAAGAAACTCTATATGGTTTATTCTATGTTTCTTCTCCAAATCTAAATTTAAAGCCCAAATTCCATGCTTCTAAAATGCAAAAATGTGAAGATTCCATCCAGGAGCTTTGGTGGCAGCAAAGCTGCAATCTGTATTCATAGAGCTGAACCTCGCATTATCTGCTTCCAAGCTTAGAGAACTGGATACTAGAGATTGACTTGCACTAGCTAACTTCACTACTAGGCGAAATTACTGAAAAGGTGAAAGAACCAGAAAAGAAGTGGAAGATCTTGCAGAACTTACCAGTTTCCGAACAAATATATATTATATAATTTAAATTTAAATTTAACGAAAAAAAAAAGTCGGTATTTTCAACTATGAGCACATGGGTTGCGTGTGTTTGTGTGACCATGAATGCCAATTTTCAGTTTGGCATGATATATACATATGTTTATATTAGCATGGCATGACCTCACCCCACGCAAACACCCCCCCCCCCCCCAAAAAAAAGAAAAAAAAAAAAAACAAAAAAAAAAGAGGCCAAAAGGGAGGGAAAAAACATATGAAGGAGAAGAGTCATGTACTGATTGAGGAAACAAAAATATCAAAACAATTATAGAAATGGGTGACGTATAAATCAGAAGTAATATTCTCTGTGAATTGATGATTAGTAAATTTATAAAAGGTAATAGAACTACTAAGTATCTCAAGTTTTTGGAAGACAGCACTGAACTATGGCCATGATAGAACAAGCAGACAGTGATTGGACACAGTACATGCAGAAAAATTGAAACGAAGAAGGCAAAAAACAGAGGAGAGGGGGGGGGGGGGTACCTTTCTTTGAAAAAAAAGAAACGCTAGTGAGAAACACGAGTCTCACCAATTAATTACATTGTTCAATGGGAATCCTCCAAAAGGTAAAACAGAGCTTCATTTGAAAAAGAAGAAAAGAAAGCAAGCAGGAGTAGAATGGAAGCATAGATAAGATGAATTCCCCTTTACATATTGCATGATCTTCCAGAATTAGAGGTTGTAACACCTTTATAAAAGCAGCACAGGCACTTCATTACCCTTATTTCAATGCTTCAGCTATGGCCATAGTGCTCATGGTCACAGCCAAAATCCATCTTGTTCAGACAGCACCAGCTGTCCCGATTACACTAGAACAAATGAACATGACTTGTTCTTGTGAATCTATTCTGGGATCTTTGCATACTCAACAACTGCAGTTAGGCATAAGCAATATCCATTTGCTGATTAACCAGTTGGGTATTTCGTAGGAAAGAGTTGGGAAGATGTTTAAGTGTACTGCCTACAAAACAGTGTTAGCTACCTTAACCATTTGTAGTGTTTCCATCCTCTTTTTTCAACTGCTATATAAACTTTTCTCTCCCCTTCAGAAAATTTTCTCAAAAAACTATAAAAAATAATAATAACTCAACAATTGTTACAATTGTGATCCTAAATAGAAACTAGAATTGACTTATACTGCTAACTACAACGAAACCATGCGAAACGAAAACTAGCACAATGCCAGATTGAGGCCTAAATATACTTATCCACTAAATTAGCCAAACCCGCGTGTGCGTGTAATCTTGTCATGTCTGTCCAATGCTAGAGTGATCTTTTCCTCTCCTTCTCAGGGTCTTCTTTGTCCCCACCTTGTCTCATGCACTAGAGCACTAGTGGTCACTGATTATCTTACAAAAATCAAGAGCTGCAAGTGGTTGGAACAGGAAGGAAACAGCTGATCTAATCTTTGGGAAATAACTTATCTAGTCTTTGGGGGAGCCAGTTGTCCTGGCTGATCAGGTCAATTTTCAAATTAGTTGTCAAATTTGAAATTCAAAAAGTGAACACATTCGGTTCAGTTTTTGGTTTCAAGGTTGTGAAAAACAATAAAAACCACACCAAATTGCATTATGTAATTGATTCACATAAAATTAGCATGCTTGAAAAATATATAATCACATTTCACACCCAACACTAACACCCAAACCTAAGCCCACAGCAAAGAAACCAATTGGACCCAGTTCACCTTTTCTTCACTAGATAAGCTGTTTAAAAAATAAAATTATGGTTAAAAACAAAATAAATAAATAAATAAAACACAACAAAAAAGAAAAAAAAAAAAAAAAAAACTCGCATGTATTTTGTTGTTCACTTAGCATGCTAAACATGAAAAAATGCAACTTCAAAAAATAAAAACTGATTATAAATTGACTCTCATCAGAGTCATATGTACAACCACTCAGGCATAAATACAAAATAAGTGTATCCTCGAGAAGCTCTTTAAAACTATCCCATTTTCATTATAAGATATATCCAATACACAATGAAACTTCTAATGTTTTGTAATGTGATGGTAAAAAAAATGTGAAATATGAGAACGCATTTATATCCTTTTCCATTTCAGCTTCTCTACATAAAATATGACAAAGATGCCACTGACTTTGTATTTGAACCCTTTGAAGAATTCCTCAACATATAACAATCACATCTTTGCACGTACAGTTCTGACAATGGCAAACTCTCAAGTTCAATTCCTGTCTCAAAAATTTGGCATCATTACATATCAACTGCTGGCATCTTGCCACGAATGGAAACCCTCCAACAATGGAAAACTCTCAAGTTCAATTCCTGTACGCTTCATGCATATTGGCTTCCCCTCCTGATCATCAATGGGCTCACATCACCATCCGGAGCAGTACCTCCACCAAAGGAGCAAGTAAATCATTTTATTTTCATATTTTCACAGCACCTTCCTCACTCCATACAATGATATGAAGTATAATTCATCAATCAAGGAACCAAAGAAGACAACCCCCTGCCCCCCAAGAAAAACACCACGAAGCTCTCAGCTTCACCTTGTCATAATTCCATAATATCAGCTGCTTCAGCTCTTGTCAAAACCTCATGTTAGAAATGCAAGCATACATCCCTTCTTCAAATGTCAAAAAAAAAAAAAAATCAAGTCATGTTAGCTGTGAGCATATCCAGCTCTCCCCACAAACTGGAGTCCTTGAGCAAGTTCAGACAATCAGAGCATTCACCAACATCCTTGTCCATCACACCTGAGCCTGAGACAGCTCTGTGGAATTTTGCAAATTTATTGACTCCTGCTTGAGGAAAAGTGCATAAAGAAGCTCATTCCATGAATCAGGGACACCTGGCAAGCACCAGTGGCTGCAGTCTTGTCGGTGGACAGGTGCAGGTCCAATCTCAGGACCCAGATAATACAAAGACGAGTGAGCATCTTTCCTCTGTGATGTCATGTACGTCACATTTAACAAATCCAATTTCTTCACTTGTGGCTTGTCTGCGTGCTTGGATAACACATCAACAGCAATCTTGAAATGAGTCAACATTTGATATAGAACTGGAGAAGAACTCAAATCTGGTAGTGTTTCCAAGTGACAGGTACCACCATTCCTCCAGTCATCACCTCTGTAAAATCCAGTCATGCTATTAATGCTCAAAACCATTCCTTTAAATGACTTGGTAATTGGGCAATATTGAGAGGCAAAATAATCATCTATGCACGTACAAGTTCATAAACACTTCAACTTTATGGATAAAGAGTTCTGGAAATAGTTATGAATTCAATGGCTACACTCATAGTAACGCAACGGGAGTGGTGGAAATGAATCTAGTAGTCAAAGGTAACTCTATCATTGTCATATTTAGATAAAGTAAAACACAAAAGGAAAAAAAAAATGTGACTATCCTTCAAAACAAGTGGCACTGACATGTCAGATTCAAGAATTATAGGTGAGGATGACAAATGTGTAAATTCAGGCAGTCATAGCCTAGTTCTAGGTTTAGATATTACATCTTAATCCAGAACATATAGGGCACGTTTAGCCAAGGAAAATAGCTTTCATTTTACATTTTAAACTTTTCAAATAATTCCAAAAATGCCACCTTTGTTTTCCAATTTCCCAACATTTATATGGAGAACTTGGAAAACAACAAAAAGATGTTCTCCAAGTTTCCTATACAAATGTTGAAAAACTGGTAAACACAGTATTTTTTTGTTTTTTTGTTTTTTAAGTTCTTTGGAAAATTGAATATAGAAAAATAAAAACTGTTTTCACAACTAAATAGTCCCGTAGATATTTTAGCAATTTGAGATTTTTTTGGGGAAGGGAGTATTTTGACTATCTTAGGGCTATATTGTAATATGAGTTCTATTTTTAAATGTACGGTTTATAACTACTGGCTGTGTTATGAACAGCTTGGTTGCACAGTTGTCATTTGAATTCAAACTTCCTGTCATCCCTCTCACATTCTTCTTATCTTCTTCCACTTCTTCTTTTTCTCTCTCTAAAATGAAAAACATTAGGTTGTTGCATAGTTAGGTCTTTTAGGCATTCTTTTTTCTTAGGAGGGGGGGAGGGGGTGATTATTTTGAGTATTTTAATTATTTTGAGGCTATTTCAAATATACGAGTGTTATTTTAAAATTCTCTCTCTCTCTCTCACTGATGGGTGGTCCATATATTTTCTTCTGATAAATAATGTGTTAAAATATTGAAATTCCATGAAGATAAAGTGAAATCTTTCAAACTGTTGAAATCTGCAACACAATCTCAATGCTCACGTAGGCACAGCGCACACACACATTGGAGGGCATGCTGAGAGAAAAAATTTTGGGATATCTGCATAAAATTCCCACAAAATAATTAAATAGAGCTATGTTGATCATAATTGCCTTCATTTAGGGTTCAACAACTTGCCAAAATGAAAATGAGTAAGAACCCTCTTTAGACACCTTATCGTCAAGCCATTCGCCTAAATCTATTTGCAATGCCTTCTCTGAGCCATTTCCCTCACCTTACAAAACCTTTGAGCTCTTTGAGCAAATGGCATAGATGATGAGATTTGGACAACATAAAGCAGAAGGGAAAGAAAGAATAAAGTAAGAATTTTGAATTATCAAGCATGTCCAGTGGTGGATGTGTGCAGGAAGGAGAATCTACATAGGCTGTTAAAAGAGGGATTTTCAAAAGAGACCAGTTGCCTGTGTCCTTACAAGTGATTTTGAACCAAAGGGTAGTTTTTCTAGAACTTATGATCAAAAGAGACTGGAGGGCCCTAAGAATTAGAATCCTGAAGGCCAAAGAGGTTAAAGGGTGGAGACTCTTTGCTATGGCATGCCAGTGGGAGGCAGGTGAAGAGACACAATATCGCAGTAAGCATTTGAAGCCTTCATAAAGGACTGCATACAAGGTCCTATCCAGATGTCATTGCTCATGGGACTTGAAGAGTACCAAGGATCTTCACAGAAGTTTCACCCTAGACCCATGCAGGATCGCCAGCCAGTTTTGTTCGAATGTGGAGGCTTAGCAAGTAAAAACACAGGCCAAATTTGAGAATATGTGGCTCAAGGTGGATGGTTTTGGGAGCTTGGATAAGAAGTAGTGGGACCAGAAATTGAGGAGTGGTAAAGCTAGAATTATTTTAGTGGTCAAGTTGATATCTCTTAAGGGAAGGTTGAGGACTAGGAATTTCAAGACCTTCAAGGATATGTCAATGACACCAAGAAGAAGATGCTCGGAATTATCAGTCATCTTTCCAAGAAGAAGCTGCTGGGAATTATCAGTCCACTGGAGGCAAAAAAGGTCAAAGGGGCTCAACAATAAGAAGGAAGAGCAGACATGTGCTTTGAAAAATGAGTTGGGAAGAACTATTGAGATTGAAGAAATCTCCTAGAGGCAAAATCCAAAGTTTTAAGGCTCAAAGAAGGGGACAAAAATACAATTTTTTTTCCACATTAGCTGATCACAGGAGATATAATCTCATTGACCTAGTGGAGATCGGTGGGACTACTTTATCCCTTAAAGGGAAATATGGGAGGGGAATAGTGGTTTCTATCAACAACTCATTAATAAAACAACAACTATTAGACCCAAACTAGATGGTTTAAGGTTGTCATGCTTGAAAGTTGAAAAGGTTGAATCTCGGCAATAAGCACAGATGAATTCCACATCCTGGCCCAAATAACATTAACCTTAGGCTCCGGCCTCGCTAGACAAATCTCGTAGCCATTGAGCAAAGTCCTCATTATCAGCCATCGTCATCTTCCCCCAAAACTATTATGGTGCACCTCATTGATGCGATTTTGGACCTCCACTTGCTTTCGTCTTGTCCTGTGCCACATTATAGTATTCGGTAATGAGCACAGATGAATTCTGCATTCAAGCGCAAATGACATTAACCTCAACCTCCAGCCTCGCCAGCTATCGAACATCCTTGAGTCACTAATCGATGACTTCATGGTACTAATCCTGAAGGTATTCCAGGCTGCATCATAGAGATGCATCTTAGGCGAGATATATCCTCTCTGGTCAATATCTCACAATAGGCATTATGCTTAGCAGTCTCCTAGAGGAATACTATGAGTTTAGGGGTCCACTTGCTAATAAAAGGAAATTTGGTGGACATCGATTCAACGCTATAGTCTTAATGAGGAAGGATTCTATTTTCACTTCATCAGACAGAAATGAAACCCTATCAAAGAGCAATGAGGATAATCCCTGTATTGTCTTCACCAATATCGCCTTCAAAAAATCAAGCAACTCAAAGGGCCGACCTATTCCTCTTGGCAAAGGGAATCAAAGAATGCTTCCACAAATTCCCTAGTCTGCTTGTAGGCAATCGTGAATGGAAGCAGAAGAGAGACTAAAGTTATGATTAGATAGAAAAAGGGGAGATGGTGTGATTAAGATGGGGAGATGGTGGATTGGTTGTGAGTGTACTTGTTACACTAGCCCCCTCAGAGTTGTAAGGTGGGAATAATAAAAGAGTTGTACAAGTTCTAGAAATCATATAAGAGGAAGAAAATGGGGAAGGAGACAAAAAATAGATTAGAAGAGATAAGGAGATGGAGAGAGAAAGGGACATAAATAGAAAAGTATTGGCAATTAGAGAAAGGAAATAAAAGGATAAAGTGGCACAGGGGTGAAAATGATACTTGTTTCTAACATTGTGTGAATTGAGTTTAAGGTTCATCACAACTAAAACTAATCACATATTTGTACCATCCCTAAGTCAAACTTGGAGTAACAATTTACCCATAATTGTGCCAAAATGTAGCTATGGTTACAAGCAATAAATTCAAAGCATTTAAAGGCTTAGTCATAAATTGGCACCATTTCTAAGCATTAATGGCCCAATTATTATATTAGTCAGTGTTTTAAAATGCTCAATCGAGGGTCACCTCAAGGCAAGGAATGCTTAAAATGCCTTGAGGCTCAATCTCAAATACCAAATTCCAAAGAGGCTAACGCATTACATGTTGAGGCGTACGCATTTTGCGCCTTTTTAGTTGAGGCTTACACATTTTAGGTGTGTGATTCTCACGTTAGAATTGGTCAGAAAATTTTAACTACATATGTGTCATAATATGAGTTTATTTCTAAAACTCTTGAACCTCTACCTTTCCAAAATAACTAGACTTGCATCTTACGTCATGAAAATAGTTTGAATTTTGTAATGGTATAGCTATCTCTTGTCATGATTTATATCATGTATTCAAGTCAACAATTTTTTAACAACGAACAAATATTTTGCAAAGCACATCTAGTTTTTCCTTTTTCACATTATATTTGTGATTTTCTTAATTTTTACTTTATTTTAAATATATATAATTTATTTAATAATTTTTTATCCTAAACAACAAATTCTCAAAAGGCTCATGCCCCAACGCCTTAAGGCTCATGCTTCTCCTTTTGAAGGTTAAAACGCTTCGCCTTACGCCTTTGCCTTTTACAACATTGATATTAGTCGTACATTGGCATTATTTATAAGCATTAATGGTCCAATTGTTATAGCTAACTCTCATGCCCTATGATTGCTTGCCTCGTCATTCGCCTAATGATTAGGTGAACTTTGTCACCTAAGCTAGCATTTACTCATTTGCCTCACCTAGGGAGTGGACAACCTCCAAATGGATGGACAATCTTCCTTGTGATTCCCTAGATGGTTTGGCAATGAATGGTTTGCCTCAGATGGCGATTGCCATATGTCCAAATGACACGCTTCATGCGTGTTGCCTAGGTGACCTATCATTGTAATTCTTGCTTCTTATGGCGACATCGATGTAGATGATTCGCCTAAACTCCTTCACCTAGGTGAATATCACCTTTCTAGTTTTTTAGGCAATTAATATATCTCTCTCAAATGTGTGGTGTGTTGCTTCACGATGATCACCAAATTTAATCAAGAACAATAAACAGAAAAAGCAAACACAAGACACAAAGAACACAAAATATAACGTGGTTTCGCTTCGATGTGAAACCCACATCCACAGGAGACAAAGGAGAAAATATTCACTATGAATAGTAATAGATTTCAAGAATAGTCTCACTCTCACCCAAATCCTAATTACACCTAGGTTTTCTTACACACACAACACATAGCTCTGGCTTACGATATTTATATAAGTTCTATGCCTAGAACTATTGGACATAAGCAATAATAGATAAAATATAAGACACCTACCAAAAGCAAAGTGGGACAAAATACAAGACACCTCAACAAATCTCCACCTTGTCTTCAATTTTCATCCTCTCCCACCATGCCTCGTTAAAGGGTTTACCTTATGCTGGAAAGTTTAACCAAGTGCAAGCAATGCTCAAACTTGATTGTAGGAACTAGCTTAGTCGACGTATCTGCTAAATTATCTTGTCCCAATCTTCTTAACTTATTTATCCTGGGTGATGACCTCTAGAACAAGTGATACTTGACTTCTATGTGCTTAGTCCTCTAATGGTGCACCTAATCTTGAGTCAAATGTATGGCACTTTAACTGTCATAGTATATTGTACTATCATCCTTATCAACTCTCATGTCTTTGACCAAGTCGTTCAGCCACAAAGATTCCTTCACTCCTTCTACCAAAGCCAGGTACTCTACCTCAGTTGTCAACAAGTCTATTGTTGATTGCAAAGTTGCCTTCCAACTGATGGTATTTCTAAGAAAAGTGAAAACATGACCTATCAAGGACCTCCGCTTATCCAAGTCACCTATATAATCCGCATTTTCCTATGACTCCAACAACTCACTTGCCCTTCCATAAACCAAGCCACAAATAGCTGCGATCAAACTAGATAACTGGTAGTGAGGGAAGAATGAAGACCAAGCGATAGTGGTTGTGCAAACGATCGAGTGACAAAGATTGCCTCGAAAAATCACCTAGTCATTCTAGCAACTAAATGGAAGGTCGCCCAAGTGAGGCACAAATCTAGCATCGCCCCAGTTGTGCAAGACTAAATTCAATCTTCAAATGGTAAAAAGGAAATCGCCAGAATGGGATGCTAGTTCGCCTAAAGGCCCTAAACCCCTTCACCTAGGTAAATATCACCTTTTTAGGCTCTAGGTAGATTAACATACCTCTCAACCGTAGGATGCGTCACCTCGCGATTGATGGCACAGAGAATTGACCAAAGAATATTCCAAGAAAGGATTGCCCAAGAAGGGATATATAACAGTTTGTGGTTGGTCAAAACTAAGGTCGTAATTTAAAGCTACTCATTATAAGCATCATAAGTAAATAAATGGAGCAATCTTGAGGGGCATTGTGTGTGCCATCTTTGTGCACCTCATAGTATATGGTAATGGTTGCCTGGTTATGACAATCGACTAGCACATGGCAAACAAATGCTAATCACTTAATTCAATGTCGCCATAAGAACTACAATGACAAGTCACCCAGGCGATGCAAATGACAAGCGTTGCTTTGACATGTAGCAGTCGCCCATGCGAGGCAAACCTTTCATCGTCAAACCATCCAATGAATCCCAAGGAAGATTGACCATCCATCTAGAAGTCGCCTACTCACTAGGCAAGGTGAACAAGTAATAGCCCACCTAAGCAATAGAGGTCGCTAAGTCATTAGGCGAAGTCACCCAAGTATAAGATTGACCATCCATCTAGAATTCGCCTACTCACTAGGCAAAGTGAACAAGCAACTGCCCACCTAGGCAATAGAGGTCGCCAAGTCATTAGGCGAAGTCACCCAAGTATAAGCAACTAGGTAAGCAATCATTGAGCCTAATCAACTATAATAATTGGACCACTAATGCTTTAAAAAATCCCAATTTATGACTACGCCTTTAAATGCATTAAATTTATGTCTTATAACCATAGCTACTTTTGGCACAATTTGGGATAAATTTTTAACTCCAAGTTTGACTTCCGGAGGGTATAAATATGCTATTAGTTTCGGTTGTAATGAGCCTTCAACACATTCAACTCAATTCAAGCAATGTGACAAACAACTATCACTTTAGCCTCCAAGCTACTTTATCCCTTTATTTCTATATCTTATTGTCTCTACTTCCTTAACACTATCCCTTTCTCTCTCTCCCTCTCCTTATCACTTTTAATCTAGCCCAGTCACCTCCCTCATTTTCTTTATCCAGTCCTAAGACTGAGGTATGTGGATATGCCTTTCACTACAGCATCAGAGGCTCGTAGGGACTTAAGAGGCGACAATGGTGAACACTATGCAATAAGGGCTGTAATCAGTTCCAACCGGTTCCATTGCCTAAAAACATATGACTAAACAGATCTCTTCTGTTTTTTTATTTTACAAACCAATACCAAACTGGAAACCAACAGTTTAGCTAATCAAAAAACTTAAATTTTTCAGCTCAGTTTGGTTTACTAACTGAACTTTTTAATTTTAACTATTGAATTCAATATATTTGGTTCATTTGAACCTTATTGTCAAAGAACAGTAGGCAAAAATCCCATTAAAACCAGGCCCAAGTTGCAAATGCAGTCTTAGCCAAAGCCTATGGGTTTAGGGATAGATGGGCTTGCCAATGGCCTGGTGGATTTTTATAAGAAAGAGAGGGCTCCCCAATTTTCCATGCAACCAATATGGACAAATTCACAACTCACAATGGTTGTTGCACTGCTGGTAGTAGCCTGCTGCATAATCGAAATGCAAACACTGAAAGTCCATTTTTATTTGTCAAAAATCATTTTGAGATAAGTAGGTAGCAATCTTCCTCCTCTATAATATGCTTCTATTCCCAATTGAGGAAGTTTATAATTCTATTTTCTTCTCAGTGGCAAATAACAAATTATGAATAATTGAGTAGTTATAAAATTACAAATTTAAAATGAATAACAAAAGAAAAGTAAACATAATATCTAAAATTCAATTAAATTAAATAATTGAATATAATTCAGTTTCTCATTTTTTTGTTTTAGTATATTTCTAAAACCAAAATCCATATCAAAAATCAATATTTAAAGACATAAGAAAGCAAAACCAAAAGCAATTGTAAAACTAATCTGAAATGCAAAAAATGGTTCATTTTTTTAGTTTGGTTATTGTTTTTCAATAATTTGTGTATACCCCTATCTTGAGTTCAAGAATGGTAGGTGGCAACTAGAAGCACAATGGCTTAATGACGATGTTATATCTAATCGGAAAAGAGGATGACGGCCTTTGAGTGCTTCAAAGGGCTCCAACTGAGGCAGCATGGCTTTTTTATGGGTTCATATCTGACATGGGATGGAAGTGTTGTGTCAGGCACCCCACTTGTGCCAAACACAAATACTACAACTATTGGTATTAAATATACAACCAAACTAAAGCAATGCATAAACTAACAATCAAAGATAGCAATAAAGAATAACACAAGAATTTACAAGGTTCGGTAAAGAATTACCTATGTCCTCGGGCACCGATGATCAATCCACTATTTCCAGAGAATTACAACTTGAGAAAATTTCAAATTACTAATAGTAATTAGAAATACCTTAGAGTAAAAATACTATTTGTAACTCTACAAAGCTGGAGAGCCATTTACAAATTGTGAGGGAAGCTCCTTATATACCCTCAAGCCAAAGGTTTAAAAAAAAAACCTTCCCAACAATGTGGGACTAAAAACCAACAAATCTCCACCTTGATAATAAATTCAACAAATTTTTCAATCATAAACATTCTCTGGAGTTCCACATCATCAGTGCCTTCCAAAAGCATTCACAGTTGCAGAATATTAATTAAGTCCAAACAATGCTTGAACTTTATTGTCGTCACAACTTTGGTTAACATATCTGCGGGATTCTCAATTGTAGCAATCTTCTAAAGAAGTATTTTGCCTTCATCAATTATGTCCCGCATAAAGTGAAATCAAGCGTCGATGTGTTTCGTTCGTGCATGGTAGACTTGGTTCATTGCCAAAAAAATAGCACTTTAGCTATCATAGAACACAGTAATGTGCTTATAAACAACTCCCGAATTTCCAAGTAAACCCTGCAAGCAAATAGCATCCTTAACAGCCTTTGAAGCTGTCATGTATTCAGCTTCAATCATAGACAAAGCAATAGTATACTGTAAGGTAGACCTTCAACTCACAGGACCATTAGCAAATGTAAATACATATCCAGTAGTTGATGAACATTTATCTAGATTACTTGCAAAATCCACATATCCAATAACATGTTGATCAATAGTATTATTTTTCTCAACTACTATACCAACATCAATAGTATTCATAATGTATCGGAAAACACATTTCATAGTTTGCCAATGTCCTTTACTCAAATCATGCACATACCTGCTCACCATACTAATAGCTTGTGACATATCAGGTCTTGTACAAACCATTGCATACATCAGACTACCAACTGCACTTGCATAAGGAACTTGCGACATATACTTACATTTCTCATCTAAATTAGGAGATAAAGATGCACTAAGTTTGAAGTGAGGAGCAAGCGGAGTGCCAACTAGTTTTGACTGCTCAGACATGCGAAAATTTTGCACTACCTTCTTCAAATACTGTTTTGGAGTCAAACTAACTCTCCCTCTCACTCTATCTCTGCATATCAGCATACCAAGTATCTTCTTTGCTTCGCCAAGATCTTTCATCTAAAACTCTTGATTTAACTAATCTTTCAATTTGTTGATTTCTTCCCTGTTCTTTGAAACTATCAACATATCATTAGCATATAAGAGTACATATATAAAAGATCCATTTTGTAGTCTGCGAAAATAAACACAATGATCATGTTTATTTCTAATGTACTTGTGACCAATCATAAACTGATGAAATCGTTTGTACCACCGTCTTAGAGACTATTTTAAACCATACAACGATTTTCCCAGTTTTCATACCCAATTTTCTTTTCCAATAACCTTAAATACATATGGCTGACTCATAAAGATTTCTTCTTCCAAATCATCATGTAAAAATGCAGCTTTTACATCGAATTGAACTAGTTCAAGATCAAATTGTGCTACCAAAACAAACAAAATTCGAATTGAAGAATGTTTAACAACTAGAGAGAAAATACCTCATTATAATCAACACCTTCCTTTTGTGCATAGCCCTTAGCTACCAATCTAGCTTTGAAGCAAACATTATTTGCATCTAGAAATCTTTCTTTATTTGCATAAACTCATTTGCAACCAATTGCTTTCTTACCTTTGGGCAGCTGGGCTATCTCTAAAGTCTGATTCTTATGAAGAGACTGCATTTCTTCATTTATCGCACTATTCCATTTGTCTGATTCAGAGTTTCTCACTGTTTCCTTGAAATTGCAAGGAACGTCATCATCTAGAACTGGAAGTACATAGGCCACCATGTCAACATACCGGGCAGGTTTTCGAATTTCTTTTCTTGGCCTCTAAGAATTAATTAATTCTTGTTGCTATGGAGATTCTTGGATTGAAAAATCTCCTCTTCTTGTACACTATTCTCCATTGTAACTGGAAAGTTACATTGTGAAGCATTATTTCTCACTAGGTCTCCCAAAATTGTCTCAACCTCCACCTGTTGTTGAGTATCACTGGTCTTTTCTTCAACTAGTTACTCCTTACGTATTGTTTCATTTATCATTGCAAGTTCATCAAAAGTCACATCCCTATTTATAATCATTATTTTCATTTCTAAACACCAAAGACAGTATCCATGGAATCCTGCACTAATCCCCAAGAATATTGTTTTCTTGGCTCTTGGATCCAACTTTGATTCTTTAACATGATAATAAGCAACAATACCAAATACATGTAAAGAATCATAATCATTAGTAGATTTTCCACACCATACCTCATAGGGTGTTTTTCTCCCAATCGCAAATGACAGTTGATGAAATGACATGCATACCTAATAGCCTCAGCCCAAAACCTTTTGTCCAACCCAACACTAGATAGCACATATCGAACTTTCTCCAACAAAGTCTGATTCATGCGCTCTTCCAGTGCCACCCCATTCTGTTGTGGTGTATTTATAACTGTAAAGTGTCGAGCAATACCTTCATCTTGACATATTGTTGTTTAAGGTGTGGCTCTTATACTTGGAGTTTCATAAACAAAGGAAGGGGGCTGCACAATAGGGACTCGTCGACGAGTGCCCTGTGCTCGTCGAAGAGTAGATCCCGAGAGCAAGGAAAACTCAAAGTTTCTAAGATACTGAGAGCAGATTTAAAGGATCGTCGACGAGTGGCCAGACTAGTCAATGAGTGTCCTTTGTCTCATCGACGAATCCCCTGTTCTTGTCGACAAGTGTTCCTAGGCTGCGAGCAATTTTTTGAATTTTGAATCTAAACGTTGGGGTGGTTAGGTAATTGGAGGGAAACCTCTTAGGGACTTTTATATATGTCATTCTAGGCGTGTATTGACAAAGAGTGATCATTTGTGAAGTGTATTGTGTACTTAGTGAAATTCTTGTGCCATTGCTTCCGTGGATGTAGGCTTTGCCGAACCATGTAAATCTTGTTGTTGTGCTTGTTGTTTCTTATTTACCGGTTGAGTTTAATTTGCTTGTTGCGTTTTTTATTCTGTTGTGTATCCTATATCCGATCCTTATTTACAACAAATTGGTATTAGAACGATTGTTGTCATGGCATCAGGATCATCTTCTGCAAGATTTGACATTATCAAATTCGATGGAACCGGAAATTTTGGTTTGTGGTAGAGGAGAGTCAAGGATATTCTTGTGCAACAAGGAATGGCGAAGGCTTTACGTGACGTTCAACCAAAAGGAATGGATGAGGTAACATGAGGAGATTTGAAAGCAAAGGCCGCTTTTACAATACGCTTGTGTTTGGCCGACGAAGTTCTCTATTGTGTGATGGAGGAGGATTTTCCAGCGTATATGGCGAAAGTTAGAAAGCCAATACATGTCCAAATCACTCAACAATAATTTCTTTCTTAAGCAACGTCTTTATTGGCTTAAGACAGTTAAAGGATCAAACTTAGATCAATATATTAATGCATTTAATCAAATCATAAGTGACTTGATGAGAGTTAATGTTAAGTTTGATGAAGATGATAAGGCGTTGATGTTGCTAAACTCCTTGCCCTGGACTCATACCTATGAAAATCTGGTTACCACTCTTACATGGGGAAAAGAGACTCTTGATTTAGAAGAGGTAACAAGTGTCTTGCTGAATTTTCATCAAAGGCTGAAAATATGTGATGAAAGAGAAGGACTTGTCATAAAAGGTAATAATGAGTGTGGCAAAGGGAAGTTTAAAAGTGGGTCAAATCAGAAACCCCGTACTCAATCCAAGAAGAAAAAGGAAATCCAGTGTTATAAATGCAGTAAAAAGGGCATGTCAAACCGGAGTGTCTAGATTGGAAGAAGAGAAATGCTGAAAAGCATAAGGGCATTTCGAAATCAGCGAATATGGTTCAAGAAGGAAGTTCAGTTTGCAGCGATGGTAATGTTCTTTCAGTTTCATTGGGGTCAGATAATCTTACGGACTCTTGGATACTTGACTCGGCTTGTTCTTAGCATATGACTCCAAACAAAGAGTGGTTCAACACTTACAGGTTAGTGAATTCAGGTTCAGTTCTTATGAGTAATGATGTTTCTTGCAAAATAATTGACATAGAAAATGTTAAGATAAAAATGTTTGATGGTGCTGTGAGAACCTTGAGCAATGTAAGACATATACCGGAGTTGAGGAAGAGTTTGATATCACTTGACAATTTGGATTGTAATGGTTTCAATTACAAGTCCGAAGGTGGAGTTATGAAAGTTTGCAAAGGAAATCTGATAGTGATGAAAGGGCAAAAGTTAGATGGGAATATCTACACATTGCAAGGAACTACTGTTGTAGGTGGAGCTATAGTAGTAGATGCTGAATCTGAGGAGACCGTCTTGTGGCATATGTGTCTAAAGGATATGGGAGAACATGGTATGAAAGAATTACAAAAGAGGAAACTATTAAAGGGTTTGAAATCATGTCAGCTGGACTTTTGCAAGATTTGTGGTCTTGGAAAACAAAACAAGGCAAAATTCAAGTCAGTTGTTCACAAGACAAAAGGTATTCTTGATTATGTGCATTCCGATGTTTGGGGCCCGATTAGAGTTGCATCAAAGGGTGTACATGTGTATTATGTGAGTTTTATTGATGATTACTTATGGAAATTCTGGGTATACTTCATGCGGAAAAAGTCTTATACGTTTGTCAGGTTCAAGATTTGAAAGGCTAAAGTGGAAAACCAAACGAGGAGAATCAAATGCATGAGGTCGGACAATGAGACCGAATACGTTGATTCTAGGTTTATGGAGTTTTGTGAGCAGCAGTCCATTAAGAGACACTTTACCATTCGCTGGACACCTCAGCAAAATGGTGTGGCAGAAAGGATGAACTGGACTCTAGCTAAGACAGCTCGGAGTCTCAGGCTTAATGCAGGACTATTGAAGAACTTATGAGCTGAGGCAATTAGTATGACTTGTTTTCTGATAAACCGATCACCAAGGGCATCACTAGAGGGTAAAGTGGCAGAAGAGGTATGGACAGGAAATGCAGTAGATTACTCCTGATTAAAAGTATTCAGGTGTCCAGCCTATGTTCACAGGTCTAGTGAGGAGAGGTCTAAGCTTGACCCGAAGTCTCGTCATTGCATCTTTTTGGGATATCAAAAGGGTGTGAAGGGTACAAGTTATGGGACCCAATGGCAAACAAGGTGATGATTAGTAAGGATATAGTCTTTGATGAAAAGGTTATGGTGAAACGTACTCAAGATTGTGATGAACAGAAATAGAAGCCAGAAAATTGGGGCAAAGATGAACATGTTGTGCAGGTGGAGTTGGAAGCTCAAGGCAACGGCAATGATCATGGTCCGTTGGTTGCAAGGATTTCTAGCTCGGGAAACCTGCAAGTTGACGATCTTCCTATACAAAGATCCAGACGTACTAGCAGGCCACCGCCAAGGTATGGATTTGAAGAGTTAGTGTCTTATGCTTTTCTTATCAGTTGCAACGATCCAACCACATTTCAAGAGGCAATGCACGGCCAGGAGAAAAGTAGGTGGATGGGAGCAATGATTGAAGAGATGGAATCACTTCATAAGAACCTAACTTGGGATTTGGTGAAGCTTCCAGATGGGAAGAAACCGATAGGCTGCAAATGGGTATATAGAAAGAAGGAGGCAATTTCAGAAAAGGAAGGAAAAAATTTCAAAGCAAGGTTAGTGGCAAAAGGGTACTCACAGAAAAAGGGGATAGACTATGATGAGATCTTTTCACCTGTGGTCCGACATACTTCTATTAGGATCGTGTTGGCGTTCATAGCTCATTATTATCTTCATTTAGAATAAACGGATGTGAAGACGGCATTTCTTCACGGTGACTTGGAGGAACATTTCTATATGGTACAGCCAGAGGGATTCAGTGAACTAGGGAAAGAAATCTTAGTTTGTAAGTTGAATAAATCTCTTTATAGGTTGAAACAATCTCCAAGGCAATAGTATAAAAGATTTGATTCCTACATGATCAAGATTGGCTACAAAAGGTGTGAGTATGACTGCTGCGTATATGTGAATAAGCTTGAGGATGGTTCTCTTATTTTCTTGTTATTGTACGTCGATGACATGTTGATAGCCGCAAAAGATTTAACTAAGGTGAATCAGTTAAAGGAACTGTTGCATAAGGAGTTTGACATGAAAGATCATGGTACAGCCAAGAAAATACTTGGGATGGGGCCGGGACAGAATTGCAGGGAGGTTATGGCTATCTCAGGGCCATTATGTACATAAGGTGTTGGAGAGGTTTAGCATGGCTGATGCAAAACCGGTGTGTACACTTCTAGCAAGTCATTTTAAGTTGTCTACTGCAGATTGCCCAAGTACGGATGATGATATCCGAGATATGTCAAAGGTCCACTATACTAGCGCTGTGGGGAGTTTAATGAATGTCGTGGTGTGTACGAGGCCAGATTTGGCACATGTTGTGAGCGTTGTGAGTAATTTTCTCTTCAATCCAGGAATACAGCATTGGGAAGCCGTCAAATGGACATTCAAATACTTATGGGGTACATTGGGATATGGTATCATGTTCGGCAAGCAACAGGGTTGTCCTTCAATTATGGGGTATGTTGATGCTGACTACACAGGAGATATGGAGGACAGAAAGTCTACAACGGGTTATGTTTTTACTCCTGTAGGAGTACCTATATGTTGGAGATCCATGGTTCAATCTCTAGTAGCGTTGTCCACGACTAAGGCGGAATATATGGCAGCTTCCGAAATTGCAAAGGAAGCCTTATGGGTTAACAGTTTGGTCAAAGAGTTGGGATTACAGCAAGATGGGGTGGTGCTGCATTGTGATAGTCAGAGTGTCATTTACTTGGCGAAGAATCAGGTATACCATGCTAGAGCTAAACATATTGATGTGAGGTTCCACACGATTCGAGAGTTGATTACTTCAGGTGAACTTGCATTGGAGAAGGTTCACACTTCTAAAAATGCAGCGAATATTTTGACGAAATCGGTTACTTCTAAAAAGTTCAAGCATTACTTGGACTTACTTCATGTCTAAAATTGATAGAAGGGAGACAAACCCAACCGAGCGTTTCAAATTCAAAGAGAAGCAGTTAAACATGTTTTTCAGGATTCTCCTAAGGAACGTATAATCGCTAAGGTGGAGATTGTTGTTTAAGGTGTGGCTCTTATACTAAGAGTTTCATAAACAAAGGAAGGAAGGGGGCTGCACAGCAGGGACTCGTCAACGAGTGCCTTGTGCTCGTCGACAAGTAGATCCCAAGAGTAAGGAAAACTCAAAGTTTCTGAGATACCGAGAGCAGATTTAAAAGATCGTCGACGAGTGGCCAGACTAGTCGATGAGTGTCCTTCTTTGTCTCGTCGACGAGAACACCGTGTTCTCGTCAACGAGTTGCGAGCAGTTTTTCGAATTTTGAATTTGAACATTGCGGTGGTTAGGTAATTGGAGGGAAACCTCTGAGAGACTATTATATATGTCATTTTGGCCTTGTATTGACAGAGAGTGTGATCATTTGTGAAGTGTATTGTGTACTTTCCTTAGTGAAATTCTTGTATCATTGCTTCCGTGGATGTAGGCTTCATGGTTTTAAATAACGGCCGTTATGTAACGGAAATCGAAGGCTCCAAAACCAATACAGGCCGATATTGCAGAGCGGAAAAAATTCACAGCTGTAACGGTCGTTACGTCTCCGTAATTGTCTGTAACGGCCGTTACCCAACGTTACACTTCGTAACGGTCCGTTACGGGCTGTTACATGGCCAAAAGCTTGCCAGTATTCTGAATCCCTAAAGCAGGCTTTCCGCTGCTTTCCCCCCCTCCCAACTACCCATCTGCCATTCAATCTAACATTCGAAGAGCAAAATAAAAAAACTTACCCTGAACTTTTGTTGGCCGAAGCTAAATAAGAAGGCTTCACTTCTTCAAAGCTTGAGAGTGATCAGGTCTACACATCTTCAAAGCCTTGCAGGAGTTGCAAACTTGCAGCAGCTTGGCAAGTCACCGGCGACAGCTCTGCAGCAGCTCCACCGCCTCTAAGTCTTAAGACTCGACTTCTCCTCCACTCCCCAGAGTCCAGCCAGCGTATGAGATAAGCTTTAGGGTCAATCAGTCAACACCCACTGCCACTTAAACTTTTCATTATGTTTTTCTTTTAAAAAAATTATATTTTGTTGTAAATTATGTATGTTAAATTGAATTAAAAAAAAGTAATTTAATAGAGTAAAAAAATTAGAAATCAATAATAATCATATGTAAAATAAAATTTACTTATTTTATGAATATTTTAATTATCTTTTTTTTTTTTAAAGTAATTATGAAAATCTAGTTCCATCACATATATCTTTTTTCTTAATATTTTTAAGTTTTAAAACATCATTTTGACCTTAAATTTAAAATTAGGTAAAATAAATCTTTACATGATCTATTTTTTGTTTTTAGTTATCAAATAAGTAAAAATTGATAACTTAAATAAACAAAATTTTAACCTAATAGTTAATACATTAATAATTCTGATTTTTACTACTGGAATTTGTAGAAAAAATTTATTTTAATCCATATATTGAAAAAATGCTTAAAAAGTTGAATAGTCAATTTGTATTGTATGGATCTCTATTAGTGATGTATATGAAAGTAGAGTAAAAGTCTTTTTCACCTTTAAAATTACAATGTTAATTTCTCATAGTTATAAATGAAAATAATATCAAGTTATAAAAAATAGTGAAAATATCTTTTTAAAGATAAAGGAATATATTTTTTTGTAATTATTTACACACTTTAAAGCTATGAATTTTAAAGCTATGAATTTATTGAAATCCTTTCAACAAGAGAACATATCCCTTAAATATATGCATAAACACTCTTATTTTACTAATAAATAAAATATTTAATATTTTATAATTTTTCTTATTTAAATATTTTAAATAAACATTACTTATTATTTTTAATCAAATATTATATTTTATTTTTACGTAATAAGTATTTAAAATTAGAAGGACTATTTAGTACTTACTATTTAATATTTACTAAATTACTAATTAAATTATACTCGTCATTTTTTTAAGAAAGGTTGTAACTTTATATTTTCTCTATGTTTTGTGTATAGATCATCAAATCAAGTCAATCAAGATGTCACGTGTAGAAGAAATGAGAACTTACCAAGTGAGGATATTGGAAGGCATTTTGGTACTGCAGTGGACGGTAATAGACATGTTATTATGTGTAAGTTATGTGGGAAGATAATTAAAGGAGGCATTACACGCTTGAACAACACTTGGCACATAAAAAGGGTCAAGTAGTTGGATGCTCAAATGTGACTTCACAAGTAAGAGAACAAATGATGAAACATCTACAAGTAAGAGAACAAATGATGCTCAAATTAAGTAATGACTATTGCATGTTAAATAATTTACGGATATATACTACATGTCGATGCGCACATGAATTTTTGAACTTTAATGAACTGATTTGCTTACCTATATCCATGTTGATTGAAATGTTGTGTATGTTCAAAATGAATTTTTATTTAACAAAACAGTTATACCTTTAGAAAGGGGGAGAGATAAATTGTTTAACACAGGGAGAAATTTTTTTAAAAGGAAGAAATTTTTAACTTTGTATATTTTTGTATACCTTTTTGTTGATGTCAAAAGGGGGAGAAATATCCGCAGTAACATTTTGAAAATATCCCGCAATAAAATTTTGAAACAAAGGGGGAGAAACATTTCACAATAATATTTGGACAAAGGGAGAAATAGAAATTAATTCAGGACAAGGGGAGAATAAATGGTTCAAATTACAATCCTAAAAAGTTTATTGTCTTTATTCTACATATTGTTTGGATTACTTTACAACATTATTTATCATGCATATTCTTAGGGGGGGGCCCTGTTTAGGCTAAACCCAAAATTTTTGCTCGTGTCTTTGTCATCATCAAAAAGGGAGAGATTGTTGACTCTATGAGTCCAATCCTGTTTTGATAATGACAAATCACATAGTATCTTACATGTGCATTGAGATTGTGAACAAGATCATGACTTAGCATGCACGGAAGGTAAGGATGTCATGGACGCCATCAGGAACTTAAAGCATATACAACCTGGTGCACTCCATGGAATTAAAAGAGCAAAAGGATGGAGAAGCTTCAAGTTTTTCAAGTGTAATGGGTATTTAGTATTACTTGTATTTACATATCTCATATGATATAGTTGGAAGCTGCAAATGGCATATAGTTTGAACTTAGGATGCATGTGGTTCTTGACATATTCATATGCATTAACCTAAGTAGAATCAGGCTGGATAACAGGCAGCTTGTCGACGAATCCTTTGCCTCGTCAACGAACGCATGAAGGCTACTCGACGACGAATGTTTTGTTCTCGTCGACGAGAAAATACCGAAAGCTCAAAAATCTCAGACAGGCCATTCGTCGACGAACCCATGTTCCCGCCGATGAACGAGTGTTGAACACTCATCGACGAACGTGTGCACTCGTCGACGAGTACATCGCGCTGAATGACCTCTAACGCGAACACGGACGGAAATCTTTTATTTTAAATGATCCAACGGCCAAAAATCTTTCAGATGGCGAGAACACTTATTTAAACAAACCTTAAACCCTAGAAACACAAGAAGAAACATTTTAGAGAGACTAATCTTCATATCTTGTGCTAAGTGTGCCTCCATTCCAGAGATTTGCCAATACTCTATTGCATTCACTCATCCTTGGGCAAATCATCTCAGCTTTTCAAAGGGTTCTCACTCATATCTTGAAGACATCATTGATTCTGAAGTTTGGTAAACAAGTTTCTTATTTTTAGGCATTCAATCTTGATGTTAAAGTTATTTCTCTCTCATATTTTCGTATGTCTAAAACTTTATTAAGAGAAAGAACCACATTCTTTTTATCCATTGTGTGAAATATCTTTTTGAAAAAGGTTTTATTGAAGCTTAAATCTTTGAAAGCATTCTCGTTTTATTTCATTCAAAGATTTGATCTTACCTTACTATTGCAAAAACTATTTGAGAGTAAATTGTTAAATTTCCAAAAATCATAGTTTTTTAAGAAATCTTTTTTGGAGAAATATTAATAGAGTTTAGATCTTTTGAGCAACCCTATTATATATCTTTACACAAAGATCATACATTTGTTGTTACGTAAATATTATTGAACACATTACATACACTCAACTGAGCTTCATGTTATATCATCTGAGTATGTATTAGGATTTCAATTGTACTCATTAGCTTGTTAAGGAGCATTTGAGTTTTGCAGAAAGTTGTAATTATTATTGTATTGACGGTTTGAGTTGTGCACCGGAGTGAGGAGGAAGCTACGCCTCTTGTAAGCAGCGGATTGTAACGGGAAGTTCCATCCCAGTTAAATAAGCGGGATTAGTGGAATCCTTGAGTGGGCTGCTCAAGGCGAGGATGTAGGCCGGGTTGGCTGAACATCGTAAAAACTGTGTTTGCATCTCTCTCTCCCTTAACTCTTTTAATTTTCGCTTGCATTTCATTGTCAATCTTGCATATTTGTATGTTGCTAAATATTGCGTGCACTTGAGAATTAATTGGGTGTCATTGAGTTTATTAAGATATTATTTTGAATTAATTTCATTAGATAGCTTAATAAATTTCTAAGTATTCCCTAACTTGTGATTATTTTGTTAAACATTAAAATATATGGATTAAGTGATAAAATAAATTTAAATAATTTTTAAATACCCAATTCCCCCCCCCCCCTACCTTCCTCTTGGGATTACACCTAAATTAATACATACTAATGAGCAGTGTTGGGATCTCCACAATAGACCTTCACGTGTTGCCAATGCAGCCACCACCGACTTCACACCTTTAAGGGCAGCCACTGCAGCCACCATTGACTCCTCACCTTTGGGGCCGAGTAGGGGGGCAACATACTATATCCATGCCAAAGGAAGAGTATTCCAAGTTCCAACAGTATCAAACATCACAACAAGCTTCTCTTCCCATTGCATCTCTTGCCCAAACAAGTAATCCCCCAGTATGCCTGTCACCTAGTAGTTCTCATCCTAGTCCTTGGGTCATAAGACTCCACTGTCATTCATCATATCACAACTATACCAAGCTTCTTCTCCACTCAATATCCTACAAGTTTACCTTGTTTTACTCTTGCTGATGGATCCCACACTACAGTAAAGGGAATTGGTACTATAAATCCCACTTCTTCTATTTTTGTTCCTTCGATTTTGCATATTCCCAAATTTTCTTTCAATCTTATGCTCATTAGCAAGATTACTAAATCCATGAATTGTTCAGTGACATTCTTCCCTAATTCTATGGTAATTCAAGATTTGAAGACGAGAAAGACGATTGCTGAACGGCATGACGCTGGTGGACTCTATCACTTTGAGCCGCTATCTCCCTCTACTGCATGCATTATTGTTGTCACTTCTTTCCAAATTCATTATCGTCTTGGTCATCCTTCACTAGAAAAGTTAAAATGTCTTGTTCCTAGTTTGAGTCTTGTGTCTAGTCTTGATTGTGAGTCTTGTCAGTTGGGAAAGCACCATTGTGTCCCCTTCGCTTCTCAAGTCAATAAATGGGCTGCAAGCTCTTTTATGTTAGTTTATAACATTTGAGGTCCCAGTAGAGTTATGTAAAGTTGATTTTATAGTACTTTGTAACCTTTGTGGATGATTTAATAAAAGATCGTTCCAAGTTATTTCATGCATTTTGTGTCTTTTGTTATGAAATAAAGACTCAATTTGGTTGCCAGTTTGAATACTTTAAATTGATAATGTTAAAGAGTATTTCAATGCATACTGCACTACTTATATGACTTAGTTTGGTATTGTCCATCAATCATCCTGTGCCCACACTCCTCAACAAAATGGGGTTGCAAAGAGGAAAAATAGGCAAACCCTTGAAATCACTCGCACCTTATTTTATCAAATGCATGTACCTAAAGTGTTTTAGAGTGATGTTGTACATACTACTTGTAATATGATCAACAGGATGCCGTCCCCTGTTCTTTAGTGGTAAAATTCCCTACTCCATTCTCTTTCTGAATTCACCTTTATTCTCTCTTCCTCATATATTTGGGGGTGTGTCCTTTGTTCATCAACTAACTTCTGGGGTGGACAAGTTGGATCCTCGTGCCATAAAATGTGTCTTTCTGGGCTGCTCATATACTCAAAAGGGATATCGTTGTTATAGTCCCGTGCTGCCTCGCTTCTTTGTTTTTGCCAATGTTACCTTCTTTGAGTCTACAACTTACTACACTCAGTCCCTGAGTGCTTTGAGCTCAATGAGTCTATTCCATTGCCTAATCCCCCAAATTCTACTTTGCTGTCCTTGCCTAACCAACCATCTTAGTCCCCATGTAGTTCGAGTCCCCATCGTCTTTATCATCCTAATTTGCAAGTGTATTCACAACGGTGGTTCCAAAGAAGAGAGTCCCCTCTAGCTTCTACTACCACGCCTTTGGTTTCCTCATCTGATGACCATATGTCCCATGGTGTTGATCCTTTTATTGCTATTCGGAAAGGTAAACGCACATGTGCTCAATTCCAACTACGTTATGACTTCTTATCACCCTCCTATTGTTGTTTTGCTACTGCTCTATCATCTATTACCCTTCCTAAATCTATTTTGAAAGCCTTAGCCCACTCTAGGTGGAGGAATGTTATGGTTGAAGAGATGAATGCTTTACATGACAATGGCACTTAGGACGTGGTACCTCTTCCTCCTGACAAGTTTGTGGTTTGTTGTCCCTGAGTTTACACTATGAAAGTCAATCCTGATGGTTTTGTGGCTCGTATAAAGGCCCTTCTTGTTGCTAAGGGATATACTCACATGTATGGTCTGGATTATTCTAATACTTTTTCTCCGGTTGCCAAACTCACATCAATACGTATGTTCATCTCCTTGGGTAACTTGTCGCCTCTACATCAGTTTGATGTGAATAATGTCTTCTTGCATAGTGACCAAAGGAGGAGGTTTATATGGAGCAACCACTTGGGTTTGTTGCCCAGGTGGGGTTAGGCTTAGTGTGTCAGCTCAAGAAGGCTCTATATGGTTGACAACAGTCTCTCAAAGCATGTTTTGGTCATTTTAGTGTTGTAGTACTTGAGTTTGGTCTTTGATGATGTGCAATGGACCATTCCGTGTTTTATCATCATACCTCATCAGATAGGATCCTTCTTGTCATTTATGTAGATGATATTATTATTATAGGTGATGATGATAAAGGCATTCAGAGTCTCAAACCTTTTCTACAGACTAAGTTTCATACAAAGATTTGGGACCGTTGAAATACTTCTTAGGTATAGAAGTATCTAGATCTCATATGGAAACAGTTTTGTCATAAAGAAAGTCTGTTTTCTTGATCAATTGGATGAAACTATATTGTTGGGATATAAACCAGTTGATACACCCATGGATCCTAACAGCAAGTTAGTGTTGAATATAGGTGATTTGCTACCTAATCCTAGACAATACCGAAGACTTGTTGGAAAATTGAATTATCTCACAATCCCTTAGTCAGATATATCTTTTGCAACAAGTGTTGTAAGTCAATTTCCAGATTCTCCGAGGGCAAGTCATTGAGATGCACTAATTCGCATCTTGAGATATCTCAAAGGTGCACATTGGAGAGGTCTTTTAAATCGTGATCAGGGTCACACTTATATCCATGGATATACAAACGCAGATTAGGCTAGGTCATCTTCCAACTAGAAATCCACAACTAGGTACTATACCTTGGTTGGTGTTAATTTGATTTCTTGAAAGAGTAAGAAACAAACTGTGGCGGTCAAGTCAAGTGCTGAATCATAATATAGAGTTATGGCTCACACTACTTGTGAACTTGTTTGGTTAAAGAACATGTTGGAAGAATTGGCTTTTTTGCATTCTCAGCCTATGAAGTTGATGTCAATCAAACTACTCTTCATATTGCCTCCAACCCAGTCATTCATAAGTGGATGAAGCACATTGAAGTAGATTGCCATTTTGTTTGGGAGAAACTTGCGCAAAAGCTCATTACTACTGCTTATGTAAAGTCTAATATGCAGCTTGCTTATTTGTTTACCAAAGCATCAAGGGATGCTCGCGTTAAATTTATTTGTAACAAACTTAGAAGCATATAACATTTATGCTCTAGCTTGAGGGGGAGAGTTAGAGATTATTTATGCCTTTTAGTATTATTATTATTAAATGTGTTAGCATGTTAATTAGTGAGAGTTGGTAAGGATATTATTGTCATTAGAATGTATTTAATTTGTATTATAAATAGAGGGAGAGACCTAACTTCAAGTTAGGTCATTCATTTCAAAATTTCAACAATTGAATGTTGAATATAGGAGTCTTAATAAAAGGCAAAAGCATTTCAACACTCAATATTACCCTACCATACCAGAACCAGCCACCCCCAAAAAAACCACTCTAGCATTGTTTGGGAATTTGATACGGGAACATGGGGGAAATCCCATTTGTCGTTCTTATTCAAACAAAATGGGAACTCATTCCATTTGTTGTGTTTTGATCATTTACACAAGAATCAAAATCATTAGTGCGTATAAGATTTTTTTATTGGTGTCATAAAATAAGGGGCAAGTTTTTCATTTTATGGGATAAAACCACATCCTTACCACCAAGACTGCCATTTCACATCCTCACATAGAAATTTCGATTCAAATATCACGGATTAGAATGGTGACTATAGTGGTGAACAGTGCACCCCATTAAACTCATTCTCACTCCAATTGTCCCAAACAACTAGTTTCACTCCCATTCTTCCCCCATTCCCATTCCTACAGGTTCATTTCTAAATCTCAAACCTACCCAAACAAAAAAGCAAGAAGGCAGCATGCGAGGGGTAAAAAATTCAAATTTGTGATTTTGTAGCTTAATTAAATCTTAATTAAATCAAATTGGTGTATAATATCTCGGCTTCACATCCATATGGTGCAAATATCAAGTTTACCCCAATTGTCTGCCTAGTACAGTCCCACTCCTTTCTCTAACCTTGGGACTGGCTTTGTAGAGAGCTGGGACTGGCTTTGTAGAGAGGGAGCCACTAGATCCAATATAGGTAGTCTTTAAGAGTTATTGTTGTGTAAAATTTGTATGTCTTACTATCTTGAAAGAGTTCTTATATGGTGGATTCTTTGTTCTATTTCATGTGAACTCATTGAAAGCACCTTGAATTTGGCCTTGATGGTCAACCATTAAATAGGTACCACTTTGCACTTTTTCCCTTTTCAAATGGAATTTTTACTAGAACCTTCACCTATCACCTAAAAAGATTTTATTCCCCACAGGGAAAATAGATACACACACACACACACAAACAAACAAAATAGCACTGAGCACACGCCACAAGTGTGCTCCACTGCCCAAAATTAATTGTTTTTAAGGAGGAATAGAAGTTATGGAGATAATGAGGAGTTATAGAAAATTTAAAATTGAAACTATTTTGTTAAATTACTTTATATCCAAGGTTTGTAATTTTATAATTAAATGATAACTTGTGAGGCTGAAGGCATTTTAGAAAGGGCAAATGTTGATTGAAGATCACCTCATCCTAAAAATACTCACGGATGCACAATGTGCATGCTTCTCAGTTTTTGTTAGTCATGAATAGCAAGAAGAATGTGCAATAAATTAAGGAGTCATGGGTGGTTATTGGTAGTCATGGCTGCACTAACTAGTTCTTGTAGTAATGGGTAGATATGGGTAGGATTTATATTTTCTAAATTACCCAATTGAATATTTATTTTCAAAAGAATTTTGTAAAAATAGGAATGCTTTTAGAATATAATGGACAAAAAGTGAAGAGTGGAAATTGTCATGTCCTCCTTTAATTAATAGTATAGATTAGTGGGCACAAACTACGTGTGCTCCACATCCCTATATGTAGGGAAATAATGAGGCATTATGTAGATAATGGTGGAGTTAAGGAGTTGGGGGTAGCTTTTTAATGAATATTAATTTAATAATTAACCCATTAATTGAGAACTTTATTTTAATCTTAAACTTGTGGAAGTAAGAAAGGCATTTTAGGAATAAATAGGGAAATAATTGGAGATTGAAAATTGCCTCAGGTCCCTTTAATAAATAGTATAGAATATAGATATACTTATTGTTGCTTGTAGAAAGGAGCAGCAGGAAGATATACTTATTGTTGCTTATAATTACCATCTCCCTCATTCTTTTCTATCCTAATTCTTTGTTTCCTATTTTGCAATTTTCAATGTGTGGTTTGATGAAAAAGGACAGAAACACACAAATATCAATTTACCAAGGAATTAGGAATAGTCACTAGAGGCATCCAACAATGCCTCTTCAATATTTAAAAAAAAAAAAAGTGCAAAATGACTTCTTTACACAGAATATATTGTGAATGTTATTTCATAATCCTCTGGAGTTCTGCATAAACACACCAAGTCAAACACGGATCAATGAAATTAACATATATAAGTATTGGTAGAAAAGGCTTGCGGCTAAAGTATGTTAAGGCACATTCAAATGCATATATATCAACGAAGCATGAACCATAAGTTAAGTCATCATCTTTCCCTTTCGTAGGAAATACAAAGAACCACAAACTGAGATGAAAGAACACACAAGAAATAAAAAAAAATGTGACACAACTATCCATGCACATGTTCAAGCCATAAAAGACATTACAAGCACAAAACTAGACAAATCAAATCAGGTAGAGAACCATTAAGTGAAAATGATATAGATAATTTTTTATAGAAACAAAAAATTTATTAGAGAAGGAGATGTGACTATAATATGAATGCCAATAAAGTTCCAAAAAAGAATTAAGTAGTGCATATGAGGCAAACCTGAAATGTACAGGAGCATAGGTTCGAAAGAAGACCCGAGTTTTGTTCATATTTACTTCACTACCTATCCAATCAATCACCGTCTCAATTGACCTCTCATAGGCACTTTCTACGCTCATATCCATCTTCACCTCCTCTCCTTCTTGGAAGTAACAACCCCTGTCAAATAATATGAATCCAAAGTCAGCGTGTCAGAAAATGTCTTTACAGCTTATCCCATCAATAGCTTTAACAATATCACATGCAAATTGATTCTCACAAACAACTGCCCTTCTCTCTTATAGACTTGATCTCATTGGAAATACATCCTAAATTTGTGCCCGATATCTGTAAAAACACGAAATATTTTGAGTGTCTTAAGTGTTAGCAGCTAGGAAATAAGAGCATATACCCAATCTATTTTGATCTCTGAAAGTGAAAGAGAGTGAAGCGGAACATAACCATGAAAGTAAGTAGGGCAGATAAATGAGCAAAAGAGTTCTCATGACCTTCTGTTGTAAGGTGAGCAGAACACATAAGAAAAACTAAGTGCAAGATACACATCCCATTTGTGACTGTTCTGAATCATAAAGCCAACAGGACCACTTAAGAGCAAAAATAATCTTGATGGAAGAACCATTTACTAGCATTGGCATCTGAATCCTTTTGAGGAAAATCTCTTGGAGCAAGCATTGATATGTAGAACAACTGCAACTTAAGTTTCAAACAAAATGTTCACCCTGGACATTTATCTATTGGATCAGCTTGTTCTGGAGGAGACATGAGAAAACACAGCAGCAATCAGCTGAAATGCTTTTCTTCTACAGCACTCCACATCTAACCAACCAACAGAAACAAACCATCCTCAGTCAAACTAATGCTTAACCTCTGGTCAACAATATCAATCATACACTATCATTTAAGACTTCCATATCCAATCAACAACCAGGAGACAGGGATACTATTTTGCAGATGCCTTCTTAGAGCTAACCAACCAAAAAGACCAGACTGCCCAGAGAAAGAATAACGCCTAATCTTTGGTTAGCAATGTCTACCCACCACTACCATTTAAGCCTTTTCCACATCAAATGATCAATTGAGAGAGTCTCTTCTTGATTCTTTCATTGGGTTCCTCAGCCGTTTTTTTGCCAGAAGAACACTTGGTTTTAATTCATTACATCTAAAACAATATTTTCATTTTTTTAAAAACAAAGAATTATATTAAAGAAAGAGAAAAAGAATGCAATCAAGAAAACAGAAATGGAAAAGAAAAAGCTTAGCTGGGACTCCCTACTCAAACAATGAGCAAGTACAGGCTTTCCCAAATGCATCTAGAGAAAATTATAATTCTCCAAGCCAACTATTCCGCCTTAAGAGCCACATATCAGCTATAGTTGATCTAATGAACATGTCATCCCTTGGCTGCATAAAATTGTCTCACAAAACATAACCACTCATATGACATTGCCTTATGGAATCCAGCAAGTTAGATCTAGATATGCTTTCTCCACATCAACAGAGAAATTATTTTCTTCTCTCCCTAAACACGCCACCTTAAAGCTTAAACTGCAGCTGCACAGTTGTCAGCAATTTCAAAGTTTTTGTAGTAACAAACAGGGTACTATTGGGCATGCTCCATACAACCAGAAGTAGCTTCTAGGGTTCATATTGGAAGGCATCTGATCACACTACTTGGCACAAGCCAATTGCTAGTAGACTATCCATGGATGATAACTATTTGAAATTCTCCTCCTTGTCCCCCCTACCCCAACCAAAAAAATTAAACAATTAATTTCTAAACTATCCCATATAAAATTACTGAAAACCTTTAATAATAATAATATATGATTTTTCAAAAAATTATTTCCAAGAAACCATCCCTCCAAATGAAAATAAAATAAATTACAAATAGAACAGAAATGCAACTCATTAGTCAAAAAATTAAGAAAGATTAAATGTACCCTCTGATGGTCTTCTCATTATTCCACCAATGCCCAGTGTTAAAGATGATCACATCAGCATCTTTCCAGCGGTAGGAGCTCCAGTCCATTTTATCTAGCTTCACCGTAGTCTTTACATTTTCAGGAGCTCCGATTGGTTTTCGGCTCTGCAGAACGAGAAACGGGGCTCTATAATACTCAATGGTGCAGTTAAAATCTCTAAACTTGAACACCAAGAACCCTGTGTGTTTTGTGATGGGACTTCCATTCACTTCATATATTGATGCCTTATCAGAAACTGCAGGAAAGAGCATGCAGAGAAGAGACTCCCATTGGTTTCTCCCAATTGAGTCCCCCACAAAAACAACCCGATGATTCCGCAGATTTTCCAACATTTTCGTTGCATTAAATCTGTTGTAAAAGAGAAGATAAAAGAACACAAATAAGATTTTCCCTCTTCAGCCAAATTACACAAGACATAAGGTGATCATTCTAATATGTGTTGACTAGAACAATGAATCTAACTCAGAAAAATGAATGAAAAAACTAATAATAATGTATAAACAAATTCATGAAACTTAAAGGGCAACTCAAAGAAGGGAAATTAATAATAAAACAAGGTAAATAAAGCGATTTCAGATATGATGTTTCAGTTAGAGAGGGTAAACATGTGAATTCCCAAATTTGAAAATCGCAAACATAGCACTATTCTCAGAAAAAAAAAAATAACAAAAAACAGTATCACCATCTCGAATAAACAATATAAAAGCAGAAAAACAAAGTGCACTTTGGTTAATTAAAAAAAAAAAAATTCAGGCTGAGTGAAGAAGGAAGGCAATGAATCACAAAACTTTATTTAAAAAAAAAAATCAACCACGAAGCTAATCAATAAGAATCAAAATTATAGACCAATCTATTAAAATGACCATTTGAAAAAATATATATATACAAACTGCAAAATCAATAAAAGCTCTCTCTATCTCTCTCTCTCTCTCTCTCTCTCTCTCTCCCCATGACACACACCAGCACGCAAAACACAGTTAAATTTTCAATTTTCAATATTAAAATAGGTAGTGTACTGTTTACAAATTAAGATCTAAAGCTTACAAACACCTGGAGGAGATCATGGATTATGACCATAAAAACGGGAAAGAAAATCATTACATGAGCATACAAAAGTATGAACTTCTAAAAAAAAAAAAAATTGAACAAACCTGATATGTTGAACAAGAAATGAGGTGATCATTTAGCCCAGTCCAACTTATTAAAATGAAAGAAAAAATTTAAAAACAATATATGAAATAAATACATGAAATTTAAAAGGGAAAGTCACTGAATAATAATAATAATAATTATTATTATTATTATAATAAAACAATGTAAATCAAGGAAGCAGGCATGTCATTCCCCAAATTAGGGGGGGAAAAACGCAAAATTAATGATTAATCTCAAAAAGAAACAAAAAAAAATATTGAGGCAAAATTCCAAATAAATATGTAAAATAATAATAATAATAATAAGTGCCCTTTAATTAATGGAAAAAAAAAAAAAAAAAACCCAGGCTGAAATCAACGATGAAGTTAATGAATGAGAAATTTTTTGTTTTTACAAAAAAATGATGAAGAAATCGACAGAAATCAAAATCAGCGACCAACATATTAAAAACACGACATTAAATAAATGAATAAATGTCAACAGCAAAACTCACTCTCTCTCTCTCTCTCTCTCTCTCTCTACAATAGTAACCCTTCACTGTTAAGAGTGTTTGCAAGCTTTAGGCTATAATTTGTAATGGTATATTAATTAGTGGGAAATTTTAATTTTCTGTTGTGTTTCTGCTGAGAGAGAGAGAGAGAGAGAGAGAGAGAGAGAGAGAGATCACTAAATGAGGACAGAGAAGGTTGAAATTCAAAAATAATAATAATAATAATCATAATTTTTAAACAAACGAGGGGAGTTGCAATAAAATAAAAACTTCCCAATAAGTAACGCACAATTACAAATTAAAATGTACAAACGCTCCAAAACATCACGGGTTAAAAAAAAATGAGAAAACTTAAATACTAAAAAAGGCAAAGAGAAATATGAACAAACCTGGGCAAGTTGCAATCTTTGGGCTGCCAGCGCCACTTAGTGTAGAAATTATCAGGCCTCCCATTCTCAGAACAGCGAAAGCCTTCATCCAAAAAATCACAACCTTTGGACTGATACAGAGGATAACTTTCATCCCAAACCCAAGTGCCGTCAAACAAATCACACCCATCACCACCATTTTCGAGGAATCCCGGACGTCCATTCCCGTTGGGCGGCGATCCATCAGGGCGAAGCCAAGGAATCCTGTTGGTCTCCAGCCGGCCATGCGGGGCCCGAGGGACAACCCGTTCATCCAAGTGAAAGAAAAAGGCAACGAGGAAGACGGCAACGAAGAAGAGCCAGAGAATACCGAAAGAGGGCTCGAGAGGGTTCAAACGCTTGAGCTTTTTGAAGAACTCAAAGTGGGTCATGGTGTTAATTTGTTGGCGTTGGTTCTTATGACGATGCCTTCTCCATCGTCTTCCCAAGCCAAGGATAAAATGGCACGTAGAGAAAAACTCAAAAAGGGGGTCTTTGAACAGTAGCAGAGGAGCTGGGTTGTGGGTTGTCTTTACTTTACTCTTCGCTTTAATCACACACTCAGAAGTCAGAACAGAAAAGAAAATTTGTGGGGTCTACACTGGAAGAGCAGCAATTAAACCCAACCTTAAACCCGAAACGGCAGAATCCGGTGGAAGAGAGCAATCTGCAGCGAGTAAAATTGCAGCAAAAGAGTATAGCCGAGAAGAGCAAAAAAGTTTAAAGGCGAAAACCCTTTTAAAGCGGCATAAACATGTAACTGCTGAGCCTGCGTGGTCTCTGTTCTTACACGAGAGAGAGAGAGAGAGAGAGAGAGAGAGAGAGAGAGAGAGAGATTTGAAGTGGAATAGTGGTGGCGTGAGTGGGTGTGCTCGTGGGAGTGGACGAGCAAACTTCAATTGGAAACCGACAATAAAGCCGCGGGGACAGGCGGTTTTCGCTGAGGCTGATGACAAGGGGAAGGCCTATCGCGGCTCATGACCAACCCTATGCCCCAACATGCCTACAATTCAAGAGTCCCCACATTCTCTTATATCCCATATCTCATATCTCAAGTCTCTTTAGCTCTCTCGAGTTCAAACCTTGGCCAAAAAAAGGGTAACATAATCTTTTAATATCTAATTTCTAGTTTTTGATCATTTAAATAATTACATGTGATTTTAAAATCATTTTTCCAAATTTTTATTCCTAAGAATAAATAATAATAGTTTTGTCTTAGCCTCTTATATTATATATTATCCAAATTCAATCCAAGTCCAAATCTAAACTCTCTTCTAAATGAGATTGTAAATGAGTTAAGTTATTCATGAGCTACTCAGTACTCGACTCAATAATAGTTCGTTTGAACTCGTTCATTAAGATAAATGAGTCAAAGTCAAGTTCAGATTTTGAACTTAAAAACTAAACGAGTCAAACTTAAATTACATAAAGGTCAGCTTGTAAGCTTGCAAAGCAGCTTGTTCGACTAGTTCACAACTTAAATTGTTTAAAATATTCAAATAATATAATTGTTTAATAAGTTTAGGAGCTAATTAATGAAGTAGATTCATTAGCCTTTTAATGTGTAGTATAAACAGATTTGTCTATTTTCTTATTAGGAGGTTCATCAATTTATATATTTGGTTTAGGATTTATTTTTTAAATTACATTATTTTATAATATATGTTTAAAAGCATTTTATCTTTTATCATCACTACTCACATTGTTTTTTTATCTTTTAAAAAAATTTCAATGACATAAGATAGTAAAACATAAATTAAAATATTAATTTTATATTTCAATAAGCAATTTTAGACTTAATTTTAAAGTTCATTATGATGCATTTGGAAGCATAGATTTCAAATCTTTGATTTGGATTTGGGTGGATTTAGATAAATTTCAATACAATTTTATATTACATTTTATCCAAATCCAAATCCAAATCCAAGACCTCTCTAAAAACAGGGTTAATATATAATTATAATTTTAACAAGATTAGTCCTGATTCGTTTAGATTTATTTTAAACTTGATTAATAAATGAGTCGCGATGTAAGTGGAATGAGAAATTGAAGATAATGTAATGCATAAAGTTAAAGCAAATTGGGTAAAATGAAGAAGTACTTCAAGTGTTCTTTGTGATCATAGAATACCCTTAAAATTAAAAGAGAAGTTTTATAAAATTGTTGTAAGACCAGTTATGTTATATGGATCAGAATGTTGGGCGACGAAGAAACAAAATATCCAAAAAGTAAAAGATGTTGAGATGAGAACGCTTAAATGGATGAGTGGTATAACATTGAATAATAAATTAAGGAATAAACATATTCACGGTAAGTTAAATATAACTCTTATAGAAGATAAGATAAGGGGGGACAGCTCAGATGGTATAGACACCTGTAACGTAGGTCACATAGTGCGTCAGTGAGGAAGAGTGAGTTAGTTACTGTGACTGGGCAGTAGAAGGGGTAGACTTAAATAACTTGGAAGGAGATAGTGAGTAAGGATCTAATATTGTTGACTTTTTTTATCAGATCCCTATTTTAATTGTGACAAACCACATTATCCTATTTGCGTGTTTTGAGTACTTGAGCAGGTTTATGTTTTAGTTAGTACAAATGATGATGCAATATAGAAGTCGTAAGAGCACTTGAAAAGCATACCCCGGTGTATTCCATGGAGTTGCAAAGGAACAGCGCACGAAGATTGATTTATGTTTCAAGTTGTATTATATTTTTATATTTATCATTCGTGTCTGTATTAATTATCTATCGGCATGTAATAATTCGCATATCATGCATAGTAGGAACTATAAGCTCAAAATCATAGATTGACCTTAGGGATGGGACTAAGTAAAAAGATCTTAAAAAAGACCCTAGATCTTTGCACTAACACTTAGAAAAATCCCCATTGTCACATATGCTATCCGAGAAAACTTTTGATTTAAATATGCACCTAAATACACATTTTTAGTGTGTTCGGTCGATCGAACCCTAACATACAGAACAACTTTGGTCGACTAAACCTCCCTAGGTCAACAGTTGACCATTTGGTCGACCGAACATACTAAGACCTTCGGTCAACTGAACCTACCCAGGGTCAAAAGTTTGACCATTTGGTCGACCGTCCTTAAAATGAACATCAATGCCCTGGTCGATCGAACTAGCACGTGGGAAAATCTCAACGCCCTAGTCAACCGAACTTGAAGTTGAAAAATGGCCTAGTAGATCAAACATCCAAATTCGGTCAACCAAACTTAGCCTGGTCGACCAAACCTCGGAGGTTCAAAAATCGTCTCATGTCTGGTCAACCAACACCTCAATTTAAAAACACCCTAGTCGACCGAACTAAACAATCCGGTCGACCGAACCTCTCAGATTGCTCAAATTTTACTAAGGTTAAAACGTGATTACTTTTTTATTAACCATACTTAATCTTTTCTAAAATTTCATCTATGTCCCCCAACAATTATTTTCTAGTGTATCTATAGATATGGGTTCATTTGCAAAGATTAATAAGAGATCAGGGTTTTTGATTAAAAATTTTCTTCTGAAATTTTTAGAGCTTTACTTCCACATATAAACCCATATACTCTACCTTTTTTTCATTTTCTTTGCTAAAACCAATTTGGTAAGAGTATTGTGAGATATCTCATAGTGTTTACACAAGCTTATACTCTCATTGCATTTATTGTTTGCTTGATTTTGAGATTGAGAGTTGAGCATAATTTTCCCCCCAGATTTAATTTAATAAATCTTTTGTGTGGGAAAACTTAAAGCTTGTGGGTCTTGGCATTCAAATTGCAAGACATCTAAATTGTGTTTTTGTTTAAGCAAAAATTGTTTTCGCAAGCTTACTTTTTAATATCTCTTTGTGCTTAAATATTGAGAAAATATTTTTGAGATATTTTAATTACATTTGGTGAAAATCTTTGAAACCCTAAAGTGTGATTGAGATATACATCTATACGTAGTTTCAAAGATTAGCTTATTGAGACACTCATTGCACTTGATAGAATATAGACATCACTCTGAGTGTTGATTGCACACATATAGCACTGAGCTTATAATTCTTGCATTGTTGGTGTGCATTGATTATACTGTGTTGAATCGGTACATAGTCTGCTTATTTAAGAAGCATTTGAATTGTTCGCAAAAATCATATTGATTATTGTACTCTAGGCATGGCCTGAGGGGGTATTGATTTAACCCGTAAGGATTAGTTGTTAGGGCATTTTTCGCCCCACAAAGAAAGTTTGTAAAGGTTGAGGTTAGCCCTAATAATTTGACCTGGTTGTAACCGGTGCTACTCCCCCCATTAAGTGAGCAATAGTGGTAATCATCGGGCGTGCGAGCTGAGGCAGGGACGTAGGCAGTATTGGCCAAACCCCAATAATATTTCTAGTGCCTGCTTTTAATTTCTGCATTTTACATGTCAACACTTGAATGTTTGTGTATTATTGTTGTGAATAATTGGGTTCATGATTATATAAAAAGACCCTAAGTTTGTGTAATACTGTTTGTGGAATTTGGACCAAACCTAGGAGAAATTTTTAAATACACAATTCACCCTCCCCCCCCCCCCTTTCTTGGGAATGCACCAATTCCAACAAATATCCCTAAATTTGTCAAAAGAAATGGTTCATGATTACAGAAATTGGAAAAAAAAATGATTCATATAGTTGACCCCACCTAGTGGGACTAAGGCTTGGTGTTCACGGTTGACCAAACTCTTATTAAGGACTTTTCCAATAACTCAGATGCCTGAACAATTAAGTTCTAAATATCGTCGGGTGACCGAAAGTGCAAGTTCGGCAGACCGAACTTGAGGTCAGGCGACCGAACCTCGAGCAGGTTGGAAAATCACCTAGTTCAGCCACCCGAACCTGTCCTCGGGCACCTGAAGATGGAAAAGTTACTTTTTCTCATATGTCTATTCGGGCGACCGAACCAAGGGCTCGGTCAACCGAAAGTCTCGGGTTGGCCTATTTTTACCGTAGATAATTAAGGGTAATCAGGGTTATTTTTGTTGAATATGCTTTAAAAATTTTTAAATATTACCTTTATGTCCCCAACGTTTATTTTTTTGGGTATGTCTATATATATATGAGGTCATCTGCACAAATTGAGCTAAAATTAGGAATTTGAATTAAGAAAAATCCTCTGAATTTTTGAGAGCCTTTTCTTCATATACAAGCCTATATACTCCACCTATTTTCATTCTTTTGCAAAATCATATTTGGTGTGAGTACTTTGAGAGATCCTACACTACTTATACTAGCTTATACTCTCACATTGATTGTTGACTTTTGAGAGAGTTAAGCCTAAAGTGTTCCCCATTGGTTTAATCAATAAATTCATTTGTGGGGAAACTTTTAGCTTGTGAGTTTTTGCACTATTATTGTAAGACTCATTAAGTTTTTCTTGTGTTGTGTTCTTGCAAAAATCTCTTTGACAAGCTTGGTTTGCTATTGTCTCTTGTGCATAAAGTTTTTGAAAATCATTTTGAGACATTTGATTATATTCTTTGAAAATTTTTGAAACCCTACTTGTGGTTGAAATATATTTACATATTGTTTCAAAGATAGATTGGTAATACACTCTTGCACTTGATTGATTATTGACATTACCTAGAGTGCTATTACACATTGTCTGCACTGAGCTTATAATTCCTATCTGCTTGAGGTGCATTGATTATTGCATGTGCATATTGGTACAAATCTGCTTGTGTTTAGAAGCATTAGAATTATACACAAAAATTTGTATTCACGGTTGTATTCCAGGCGTGGCCTAAGGGGGCGTTGATCTAGCTCGTGAGGATCGGTAGGGCCTTCTCCACTTCGTAAGGAGAGTTTGTAAAGGTTGAGGTCAGTCTTGGTGTAATTTGATCTAGTTGTAAATGGTGCCGCTCCACCCGTTAAGTGAGCAATATTGGTAATCCTTGAGCATGCGAGCTGAGACGGGGGTGTAGGTAGTATTGGTTGAACCACAATAACATATCATGTGTCTACTTTATAATTCCGCAATTTATTTACTACACATGTATGTTATCTTCATTAGAAAGTGAATGTTGCGCATGATTTAATTTCCGTATATTATATTTATCTACGCATTTAGGATTGCATAAACAAAACCTAGGTTGTGTTATACTGCTGCTGGACATTGAACCTAGGACAAAATTTTTAATACCCAATTCACCCCTCTCTTGGGAATACACTAATTCCAACAGTTTTACACCAATATGTAGCACAAGCCCCCATTGGCACCTGGACCATTGAGGTTTAGGGGATCACATTTCCATTGACAACTGGTTTGATTGACAGAGTATGGTCTCATGATGAGGTAGATGTCATCTCGTGGCCGGTCATCGATTCTACAAGGGTTGGTTGTCTGTTTGCATTGTAAATTGTTTTTTTTTTTTTTCATGCTAAATTTGACACTTTTCCCATGCTTGATCACACATATCTTAAATAATATTAAGAACAATACAAAATGATATACATGGCATCATAAAAACATGAAGAAAATGAATTAAATCACATGCAAATCCTAAAACCCACATCTAGGGAATAGTGTATGCCATACATAAAAAAGAATGCAATTGCATTGGATGAAGGATTAGTGGCCTTAGAATGCTCCTTTAATTTGTAGATCAAGCAAGATCCCTTATTTAGAATATCTCTTCTTAAATACCTCTTTTTCAACTTTGAAGGAATGAAGTTTCTTTCTTTATTATTTTTTATCGAAACCCCTTCTTTGAACCTCTTTCCTTCACATAATTTCTTACTTTACCCTCAATCGGACGTGCACTAAACTCTTTCCAAGAGGGTCCTTTTATAGACCTTTATGGAGTGGGGGAAAAGCCCTTTTGAATTTGAATTTGAATTTTGAAAATTCAATTTCAAAAGTTAATCATGAATAACTACCAACCATCAATTGCCATTGTCAATAGTTGACATATGGCATCAAAGGGGCATATGACATACCCAAAATCTCTAGCCAATTGTGTAAAGTCAACTCAAAAATTCAAATTTGTCATACACTAGTCAACCACTTATAGGAGGCCACCAATGACTACTTTGGAGGGAAAGTTGATTAGTCGCCTCTAGCTTTTTTTTTTTTTTCTGTCTCTTTTTATTTTGACTCAAAGAACTTAAACCATGTGAAACAAATATGCCAATGCAAAGAAAAACCTTATCAAAAAGCAGTCAAAACATTAAAGGAAACTAGATCATAATTGGGGCATTCCCTGATGGAAGAAAAGAGATCATTCGCCCTAAGCCAATAAATATTCAAAAGGATTTTTCGTGGAAGAATGTCAATGTCTAAAAGCTTGAAATGTCTTGGAATATTATGTTTGACATATTAAGCTTGACATGAATAAAACATCATTCTATATAGTCTTGTGTGTGATGGATTATCTTTGAGCTTATTGCCAATATTGGAACTAAAGAAGGGTGGTCATCATTTGGCTAACTAGTAAAATATATAGAACCTTAATGAATCAAGTTTTTACTTGTTAAACATCCTAGCTCGGGAGTATAAAGTCAGAGGGGGGGGGGGTGAATGGACTCTTTTCGCATACTTGGGCTTTCTCTACAAAATAAAATTCTTGCCAATATTCAAGCAATTATATCACAATATATGAAACATAAATCAAGCACAAGACATAAAATAAAGAGTATAGAGAGAGAAAGCTTAACACCAGAGTTTTAACGTGGTTTGGCTCTAAGCCTACGTCCATGCCTTAGCACCAAGCCAAGGATTTCACAATCCACTATAAAACTCCTTCACTGACGGAGCAAGCCTGACAACTCGGGTACCCAACCCTACACTCAGGAACAAATCCCTACTGTGCTCACCAAGAGGTATAAGGATCACCAAGATGCCTTGCTAGTCGGTTCACCAAGAACCTTCACCAAACGGTTCACAACGAACCTTTTACAAGAAGATGAAATACAAATGATGCTCCTTTAATTTAAACTGATACAAAACAATTCTCACACTACTCTCTCAAGGAATGATTCAAAAAAGATTAGAGAACAAGAGAATTTGAGAACTTGTGAATGAATAACAAAGATGTAAAGTGCTTAGGTTTTGTATAAAATAATATTTTTCACAATAAGCTTCTAATAATAAACAAATACCTTACAAAATCATGTTAAATCAAGTCTAAGGACTTGTATTTATAACCAAGAACTCATTTTTGCTGTTAACTAGCTGTTGGAGTGAATCCCATTCATTTGGCTCAAGTTCTAGCCGTTTTCTACCCGTTGCAGTGCTGAGCTTGAGGTCACTAGTCGACTAGTCCCACCCACCACTCGATTAATGCCCCGTACTAGTCGACTAGTCACTTGGGCTGTGAGACTAGATCATTTACTAGATTTCCTAGTCGATCAGTGCTACCCACTAGTCGACAAGTCCCCTATTTTGCCATGCCAATTAGCCTTTTAATGACTTAAAACATTCTTGGACAAAAGTATATTAAATATATTAATTCTAATAAAGATAAATACTTGTCCAAATGAGTTTTCCTTTTAGTATAAGATATCTTGATAAATAAAACACATTTGAAAGACCATTTTGATATCTTATAAACTTGGTATGTCCTTTATTGAAAATATACTTGACTTTCTTGGAATCTTTAGTGTTGGAATTAGTGTATTCCCAAGAGAGGGTAAATTGGGTATTAAAAATTTTTCCTAGGTAGAACTCAATTCACAGCCAGTATTCCATAATCGAGGGTCTGTTTAAGCATTCCCACTTAATCAAGTATGCAAATATTTAAGCCAAATAAGACATTCTCAGTAAATTAAATACTTGCATACAATCACCACTTCATATCCCATTTAATCTTCAAAGTGTGTATGTGAAAATGATTAAGCAATGAAAGTAAACATACACGTAAGACGCATATCTCATTTAAATAAAGGGCATGTACGCAAAAATAATGATTGCGATGAATGAACAAGCATACATGTGTGTAAATTAAAGTGCGTGAATTTAAACAAGAAAGAGAGATGAGCACACGATATTTGTTATCGAGGTTCGGCTAAACCAGCCTACATCCCTACCTTGGGCGTACCCCCCAAGGATTCCACTAACCCTACTCTCTTAAAAGGGCAGAGCAGAAGCCGTTACAACCTCTCCTTATGGGGCGAGGTAAACCCAAGCTCAATTACCAAGCTGAACCCAACTGGTCTTCCTTGTGGGGCGAAGACACCCCAGTTCAATTTCTGGGCTGAACTGAACTGGTCTCACTTTTGGGGCTGAGACTCCCCAGTTCAATTCTAGGCTGAACCCAACTAATAAAATAAAAACATTTTTGTACATAATAAAATGTTTCTAAATACAAGCAAAGATGTACATGTTTAAGCTCAAAATACACTCACTAATGATATGAAATATGCTCAGTAGAGAAAGGGTGTTTTCTTAAAATAAAAATTTTAATCTTGAGAAATGATGTGTATGATAAAATACTCAAAGATATGATCCTAATAAATTTTTTTTCCCAAAAAATATATTTCAATAAAAATATAGGAGAACCTAGGGTTTTGCTCTTTAACAAATTTTGTACAAATAAAATTATATGAATATTTATAAATGAGAAATATGTTCTCCAACAAAAATTTTTACAAATAAAAATATTTGGAGAATCTAAAATTTTAAGCTTAAAGATATTTGTGCAATAAGTACAATTAAAAAAAAGACGCCCAAACATAATGCTCTCTTTAAAAAATATTTCAAAGAACGTAACAATGAAAGTTGAAGAGTATGAAAAATTTAACCCCAAAATGATTTTTGAAATAAAAGAGTATATGGGGGACCATAGATTAAGTAAAAATTTTGAGAGAAAAAGTTTGCTAATTAAAATTTAAGCGTGTTTAGGCGTTGGAAATTAACCCAACTCGAGAGGTTCGGTCGCACGATGCCTAGGGTCGGTCCCCCGAACACTCACAAAGAGTAAAACGTGATTTTTCGGGTTCAATGGACCATAGGCAACGACCGGTCGGCTGAACTAGGCATTTTTCCAAAGCTTCGGGGCTTCGGTCGCCCGGTGAATTGTTCGGTTTGCCGGCCTTTCAGGTTGGGTCGACCAAATCATTTTTGAACTACAAGTTCGATCGCTTGGGGACAGTAGAAAATTCAAGTTCCATGATTCAGTCGATCGAGAAAGATATGTTCATTTTATAGTCATTCGCCCGAGGCATGGTCAACAAGTTGACTTTTGCCCTATAGTGTGTTTGGTCGACCGAGGTGTTTATAACTAAAATTGGTTGGTCAACCGGGGCTATTAAATTAACCAAAAAATCCAACGTTGATCGATCTCTGCCCTAAGGTTTGTCTATAGCCTATCTGAGAATTAGGTCATATCATGCATGATGTATGCATTTATTACCGAAAAAAATATAAAAACCTAAATGCATATACAAATTAAATAAAAAAATGTCTTCTTCTTCGCTCTTCTAACATCATTGAATGCGCCTAAGTGTATAGTCTTTGTTGGAATTGGTGTATTCCCAAGAGGGGGGTGAATTGGATATTTAAAACTTTTCTCCTAGGTCAATCCAAATTCCACAAATATTATTGCACAACTTAGGGTCTTTCTATATAATCATATACCCAATCATTCACAATAATGTAACACAAACATTCAAGTGCTGAAATTTAAATTGTGGAAATTAAAAGCAGGCACAAGAAATGTTATTGGGGTTCAGCCAATACAGCCTACATCCCCCGCCTCAGCTCGCAAGCCTGAGGATTACCACTATTGCTCACTTAACGGGTGGAGCGACACCGGTTACAACAAGGTCAAATTTCCAAGGTTGACCTCAACCTTTACAAACTCTCCTTACGGGGCGGAGAAGACCCTACCAATCCTTATGGGCTAGATCAACGCCCCCTCAAGCCACGCCTAGAATACAACAATGAGTACAAATTTTTGTGTACAATTCTAATGCTTCTAAACACAAACAGATTTGTACTAATACACACAATGAAATTAATGCACTCACAAATGATAGGATATTAAGCTCAAGTGAGATTTTATTAACTAATGTGTTAACTCTCAACAATATGTATATCAATATGTGCATGTGAGAGTGAGATCTTTGATTTCAAAATAACATATTTTCAATGTAAGTATTCAAAGAATCTCTATAACCCTAAGCAATTATCACAGTAGTAATTTTCAAACATCAAGCACTATAAATATTAGGGTTTAAGCATGCTAAAAATATTTTTGTCAAACCACGAAGCAAGCTTATGAAACTTGTAGTGAGGATGCAAGTTCTTAAACCAATGAAAAGTTTTTCCCAATATAATATCTATATGTAAAATACCATGGGAAAAACCATAAGCTTACTCTTAATCAATATATAGACAAATGCTAGTGTGAAAGAGATTAAGCTTGTAAGATGAATGAAATGAAACGAACTCTCTCAAGAATAAGTAGTTAAATGAGTATGAGAGAGAGACTATTGCAATGAGGTTGAAAAGTATGGGAGTATGAAAGATTTAGCCCAATAAAATTTTCAGAGAAAAATTGGCTAATCTAAAATCCTAATCACTTACTAATTATGACAAATGAGGGGGTATATATAGAGTTGGTGAAAAATATAACAGTTGGGGATACGCTGGGTATTTTCAAAAAATTTTAATTGAGTTTAATGAAAATTAACCCTAATTTATTGCGATAAAAATTTGCCAACTCGAGAGGTTTTGGTCGACCATATTTGAGGATCGGTTGACCATATTATTGTGTTCAATCGACCAGGTCAATTTTGAACTGGAAATATGGTCGATCGTCTCAAGGTGATTTTCGAACCCTTTGAGGTTCGGTCAACCGAGATAAGTTCGGTTGACCATCTTCATAGGTTCAGTCAACCGTAGCCAAATGAACTAACAAATTTGGTCGACTGAGTGTACGGGGTGTCAGGCACGTGGGGATTTGGTCAACCGTAAGTGTCACGTTCATTTTGTGATGGTCAACCGAGCAAAGCCAAAGTGTTGCCTTCAGTTCAATCAACTGAAGCCTTTATATAGCTTTGGGTTCAGTCAACTGAGACCACTAAAAATATGCATTTAAGTCCTGTTTTGGTCTCCGTGCTTCATCAACCCAGTGTAACTAAGCATAAGACATTTTGGGTTATGTGGGTGATGATTCTTGACTCACTCTAAAAATGAGTAGCTCAGAAGCTATCTCAAGTATAGGAGTTCAGTCGTATAATAATTAGCCCAAGGGCCGAATCATCTCCTTAAGGAATGCAGTTTAGTTTTAAAATTTGTGTAATTCCAAAAGAAATTAAGAAAAGACAAATTATTGAACACAATTCAGATTCAGTTCCTGGATTTGAGATTTTTGAAATGAAACTTAAAACAACGTAAATCCTAACTAAAAATTCATCAGGCATAAAAATAAGTAAATAAATGCTAGATTCAATGTTAGAATAATGAAGGAAACAAATTCTGCAATCATTCTATTAAATAAAAATTTTAACTTTAAACATAAACCCAAATAAAAATAAACTCTAACTAAATAAAAACACTAACTTTAATAGTAAAAGTACCCAAAGAAAATATTTAAATGCTAACAAAGACTCCAAATAAGAAAAAAAAAAAATTGAATAATGACCTAAACAAATATTAAAGATTCAACGCAAGACTTAAAAAAAAATTCTAAACTAAATAATTTAAACTAAAATAAAATTTCAACCACAACTTTTTATTAAACAAATAAACTAAAGAAAGAGAGTAGAAGAGAGAGAAAGATTCAATTTAAAAACTAATTAACAATATTTAAATAACAAGAAAATCAAACTAATTTTTTTATAATAAAAAGATCCAATAATTGTTTAAGATTCAAATAATAAATAAGGAGAGAGAGAAAGAGAGAAAGAGAGAGAGAGAGAGAGAGAGCATAGCCATGAGGAATCTTGAAGAGCTGCTGTTGCTGCTGCCTCCCCGCACAGCTACTGCCCTAAAGAGAACTAAAAGGAAGAAAAAGAAATAAAGAAAAAACTAAAGAAAACCCTAATTATACCCTACCTCCTCCCTTTGACTTTTCAAAATCCCCAAAAAAATAAAAGGAACCAGCCCCTTTAATTCCAATTCAGTGCCCACGTTTCCAGCTTGCTACATGTGGCCCTCACGTGGTCACATCAAGCAATTTTATCTTTTTTTTTTTCTTCCTTTTGTTAACATATAGTCAGTTTTGCACTTCAAGCCTAATTTTGACCTTCCTATAGTCCGTATCTCTCAAAACTCAAAACACAAAAGTTGTAGAACACTTTTTTAGATTTCCATAGAACTTTAAATCATCTCAATCAGAGCTCGAACGAGAAAGTTACGCCTAGATTACAAAGTACTATTGAAATAGTCCATAAAAGTAGCATATGGTAAATTCAAGTCCGATTTTGACCTTACTGCAGCCAGTATTTCTCAAAATGCAAAACATGAAAGTTGTAGAGGGTTCTCTTATATTTTTACATCATTTTGAATCATCTTAATCGGAGGTTGGATGAAAGAGTTACGCATAGATTATGAAGTAGTGTCGAAAACGACCTCTCTTGCATGCATGGCTCAGCTTCTACACGACACCTCTTCATGATCATGACCCGCATCCATTCTAATCTCACCCTGATGGTGTAGAGATATGCTGCCAGATATATTGAACTATCTCATTTTGTGCCGTATTTGGTCTCAAACGAGTATGAGAAGACCTGAAGGTTCGAGAAGGGTCTGAGGAAGGACATCTGCAGGCTTGTAGGGATGCTACTGATTCAAGAGTTTTCTGTTCTGGTAGATAAAGCTACCATAGTCGAGGCTGAGCTCCAGGGGGATGAGATAGTGCAGGAACAGAAGAAGAAGCCGATATCTTCTGGTTCTCAGACTGGTCCTCGGCAGGGACAGTGGAAGAAGAAGAAGAACTATAGTTTGGGGTATCGTCCGAATACCGAACGACAGAGTTCTCAGGGGGATCCATCCTCTACACCATGCACCAAGTGCCATAAATGGCATGACAGTGAATGCTAGTCGTTCTGGGGTAACTACTACAACTGTGGCAAACTAGGCCACATATCCCAAAACTGACAGGCACCAAGGAGTGATATGCCTATACAGAGCCAAAATTGTGGGAGTAATCAGATGCCTCGGGGAAACTATCAGGAAAACACGGTACTCTCTTACTCCAATAGATGCGGAATACGCTGGGAACGTGGTGACAGGTACCATGTTATTGCTTTCGAATAGAGCTGTTGTTTTATTTGATTCGGGAGCAACCCATTCGTTTATATCTGCTAGTTTTGTGAAACTGTGTGGGGTTGAAACCCAAGTAATGGATAAATGGTTGTCCGTGGCTACACTAATTAGGAGTATAACAATCTGTAGTAAAATTTTGGGAAACTGCTCAGTGGTGATTCAAGGAAGATTGCTTTCGAGGAACGTGGAAGTGTACGACATGTGTGGATTTGATGTCATACTGGGGATAGAATGATTATTCTCTAGTTATGTGGTGAGTGATTGTCGTAGGAAGGTAGTAGTGTTCAGACCTCCTAGGGAGCAAAAGTATGAGTTTGTGGGATCGTGTGTGCATTCGACGCCACAAATTCTATTAGCTATACAGGCGAGAAGGTTACTCTTGGACGGTGGTCAGGGGTACCTAGCTTGTGTGAAGGAACCACCTTGGGATGACTTGAAACTTGAAGATATTTGAGTGGTTAATGAATTTTCAGATGTATTCTTAGAAGAATTACTCGGTTTACCTCTCAATCGTGAGGTGGAGTTCACTATTGAATTGCTGCCAGGAAAGGCACCGATTTCTAAAACTCCATACTAGATGGTTTTAGCTGAACTTAGAGAGTTGAAGGAGCAGTTGCAGGAACTATTGGACAAGAGTTTTATCCAACCTAGTGTTTCGCCCTGGAGAGCTCCAATATTATTTGTAATAAAAAAGGACGGGTCGACGCGGATGTGCATTTATTACCATGAGATTAACAAGGTAATAGTGAAGAACCGATACCCGTTGCCTCGTTTAGATGATTTTTTTGACCAGCTGTAGGGAACGCAGGTCTTTTCAAAAATCGATCTATGGTCAGGGTATCATTAGGTGAGGGTTAGGACTGAGGATGTTGTGAAAACTGCTTTCCGAACCAGATATGGTCACTATGAGTTTATGATTATGCCTTTTGAGTTGACTAATGCTCCGACGGTATTTACGGACCTAATGAACATGGTTTCATTGCTAGCTTGGTGATCTAGACGACATTATTTTAGAGGATTAAAGTCACGTATGCTAATGATGCAGAGTTAGTTGAGGTTGTAGAGAAAGTGCAGCAAAGGTTAGCTATAGATTTTAACATCTCCAAAGGAGGTGTGCTGAGGTTTAGGATCAGGCTATGTGTTCCGAACGATGAGAGGATAAGGAGGACGATCCTAGAAGAGGCGCATCGTTCTTTGTATACGGTACATCTAGGTAGTACGAAGATGTATCAGGATTTGCGCGAGTCCTTTTGGTGGAGTGGCATGAAAAGGGGATTGCTCGATTTGTAGAGCAATGTCTGACGTGTCAACAGGTAAAGGCTGTGCATCAGAGGTCAACATCATTGAGTATTATGGAGTAGAAATGAGAGCATATTTCCATGGACTTTATCACCGGGTTACCACCAGCACTACACGGGTAGAATGTCATTTGGGTAATGGTAGACAGGTTGACTAAATTTGCTCACTTTGTGCCGATGAAGGTCAGCTACTCTTTGAGTAGGATAGCAGATTTGTACGTATAGGAGATAGTCAAAATGCATGGGGTACCAATCTCCATAGTTTCAGATCGAGACCCAATATTCACTTCTTGATTCTGGAAGAGCTTCCAGGAAGCACTGGGGATGAAGTTTACTTTCAGTACAGCGTTCCACTCCCAGACTGACGGATAGTCAGAGAAGACGATACAGATCTTGGAAGATATATTATGGGCTTGTGTATTAGACTTTAGTGGTAGTTGGATCCAGTTTCTACCATTGGTGGAGTTCGCCTATAACAATACCTTCCAAACTAGTATCGGGATGGCACCGTTCGAGGCATTATATGATCGGAGGTATTGGTCTCCATTTATTGGGATGAGGTCGGTGAACTGCAGATATTGGGTCCCAAACTCATACAGCAGGCGTCTGAGAAGGTCAGATTAATCAGGGATAGGATTAAATCAGCTCAGAGTCGGCAGAAGAGTTATGCGGATGTTTGTCGTCATGAATTGGAATTCAAGGTTGGGGGTAAGATATTCTTGAGAATTGCTTCGATGAAAGCAGTGATGAGATTCAGAAAGAAGGGTAAGCTGAGCGTGAGGTATATTGGACCATTCGAGGTACTAGAACGAGTGGGTCCGATGGCCTACAAGATTACACTACCCCCAATGCTCTTAAGGATCCATGATGTGTTCCATATATCCATGATGGGGAGGTACGTGTCAGATTCGTTACATGTGATTAGTTTCGAATCTTTAGAAATTGGGGATGCTTTGGTGTATAAGGAGATACCCGTTCAAATTCTGGATCGTAAAGTTCAGAAGTTGCGTACCAAGAAGATACTGTTAGTGAAGGTATTGTGGCGGAATCACACGGTTGAGGAAGCTTCTTGGGAGTTAGAGACGGAAATATGCCGGAAACATCCACAGTTGTTCTGAGTAGTAGCTTGGTAGCAGGATCGTTATGGGTATGTATGTATGTATGTAATATTCTGCTATTGTAGTAACGTTATGTGGTTAGTATCTGGGAGAGTTTTGTAATATTATGAGCTCCCGAGACAGTGTAAGTATGTAACCACGGTATTCCTCCGCCATAAGTGAGGGTATGTATGTATTTGGGATGGGGCTGTTATGTGGGTGGACGTCGGCTCTTTCTAGAGTCGGGTATGCATTTGGGTACATAGTTGAGTTGGTAAAAGAGAGATTACAAATTTTGAGGACGAAATTTTTGTAAGGAGGGGAGGTTGTAAGAACCCAACTCGAGATATGTAGATTGAATAAATAACAAAAAGGTAAAAAGGTAAATTTGGTAGGCTTCGTTGACAAAGCCATTGTTCTCATTGATGAAGGTCCTCATACTCTTCGTCGCCGAAATTTAGAGCCTCTTCGACGAAAAGATACCAAACGTGTTGTAAAATATCGGAATAGGGTTCATCGCCGAAGGAGCCAGTTCATCGACAAAATGTGTGGATGATTCGTCGACAAAGGCACCGTTTTGTCGACGAGGTTGGCCAGGTCAAAGGGTTATAAATATCTTTTTCACTTGCTTCATTACTAAGAAAGCTAAACTCTCAGTCTCTCTAGAACTCGAAACTTCTCTCTCTCTCTCTCTTTAGGATTTCAGGCCATCAATTGTCGGAATCAACGATCTGATGTTACCATGGGGATCAGGAGGAGAAGTTCTACGTTTTTAGTGGATCAGAAATTCATTTCGGGAATGTTTGGGTTTCAACCCAAAAATGATGTAAGGGTCCGATTTAGTTTTTGCTTTGGTAGATCTGTAGAGAATAGTATTGTAAGGAAGTATTTTTCTTCGTTGTGTAGGTTTTGGTATCTTGGTTCATAGTTTCAGTTATTTTTGGAAATCAGAATTAGTAAACATGTAGTTTACGATTGTATGTATGTTTTGGTTACTTATTTGGAAAAATCTATCGGGTAAAAATGCGGGATTTTTGAGTTACAGTTTTTGGGAAAATTGGGGGTTTTAGGTATCATCTCTATTTCTATTGGAAAAACTATATGTGGTATAAAACTGTAGTATTGAGATGACCGTACCTGTATTTGTATTAAATTGTATTTCTTGAACTAAAACGATATGATTTGTTATATACTCAAATAAGTGTGGAATGAAATGTTGTATGTAAAATGTTCCAGGGTTTTGTAAAATAGTTAGGTGCGGCTAATTACTGTACACTGATGGGTATAGGGACATGAGTTCCAAAATTGCTCCAAGTTTTGTAAATTAGCTAGGGGCAGCTAATTACCGTACGCTGAATCAGCTAAGGACGGCTAATTACCGTACACTGACGCCATGTCTCGGCTAATTACCGTGGGTGAGAGTGTCCGACTCTATATCCGAGGGTGTGAAATATCATCTATTTGTTCCAGTTGGTCACCGATGGGTGTGAGTGGACATCATACTGGTAACAGTATCACTGTTAGGCTTCAGTTATCGCAGGGTATCTTGTGCTTGAGTGTGACAACACTGCCCGTATATTTTGGTATCGTATGTATTGGAATTGAATTGTGAAAATACTAGAACTGTATCGTGTTATGTTTTATGCTGAAATAACACTTGTATGCCACACACTGATATAACCTGCTTTCTTCCTTACTGAGAGGTGTCTCACCCCGAATATACAAATGTTTTTCAAGTCCTTCGGATAGCCGAAACTAGCATCCTAGCATTCGGAAGCATGGATGTTGGTTAGCTACGTTTAGTACCTGTGTAGGTACGAGTTTTGTAACCGGGTTGTCAGTGTTGGGTTTTGTAGACACCTGGAGTATGTATTGTATTTTGGGATGTATATTTTCAGTTATGTAGAGGATGTATATTTCTAATTATGTATAGACTCTAGTACAATATGATGTATGTATAGAAAGAACATGTTTGTTGCATATTTGATGAGTATGGATATGTATATGAATGTGTATAGGGTGTACGTGTACCCCACCGGGGTCAGACCCTCATTCAGTGTAGTATCATGTATGTTTCAAATAAGTCAGAGAGCAATCAGTTGTCTGAGGATAAAATGTTAGTTGACTGTACATCAATGATTTTGACTTACCTACTTGCTTCAAACACTGATCCTTATTCCTTATTCAAAATTCGTATGCAATAAGCTCCATTTGCTTCAGATTTTCTTTCTTTTGATTTCAGATAATTCTTTTACATATGAATACCAAAATTCATATAGCTTTCTAAATCTCAATACTTTCTAAGTTACACCTTGTATAATCCAATTTCTTGATTGTAGCCAACAATGTCATTCTTGTATTTAATTTCAACTCATTCAATATCCTTGTATTAACTTTGATTAAGTGGCTTTTTATATATTAAACAATGAGAATTTTCTTCTTGGTATTTGTGAGCTCTTCAGATTTTCTAAGTAGTAACTTCTGATATGATCATGGAGTGAAGACTTTTAATAACAATTTCAAAAAACTTCTTAGTTGAACTTATCTTCTTGAATCAGTCATATGCTGTCAGCCATATGCTGTGAGTTTCAAATTCTTCACTTTGGAGCTTCTTTTAGTGTTTTAATCAATCAACTAGGTTTTTTTTTTAATTAGTTCTTCTAAATCTCAAGTTTATGCAAAGAGCAACATATGCTGCGCTCTTAGAATTTTTAAACTTAAGAGTTTATAACATTTCTTTAACAATTTCAACTAAGGTTATGCAATTTCATCCCTTTAGCTATAGCTGATATAATGAATTATTTACCATGATATGCATAGTCAATATAGACCTTCAGTTTATGCATTAAACCTTCAAGATCTCTAATATAGTAGACATATCTATTAATAATTTACGTTTCAAGCATTATCCACTATCAGAGCACACTTATAATCTCTTAATATTTGTTACTTTAAACCTTGTAGGCTATGGAGGCATTACCATCCTTTTCATTTTAGTCCAAATTTAGCTTTCTCAATTCCTAAAAAGGGAATGACTAATCCTAAGATCTATGGAGTCCTTAGTTTATGAACTAGACTTTCATCTTAGTACCCGTACTTTCTTAGGTCTTGATGGTTTGACAAGAGATGTTTCTTTTACTTTCCAAACCTGTTTACTTTTCACACCCTTTCTTTTTAATGGACATTCAAACTTTATGTGTCATTTCTTCTTAGATAGGAAGCATGTAGTGTGAGTGTAAGCATATGTAGAGTTGCTAGCATAGTCTTTGGAGGCTTTTGCAAAGTACCCCATGTAGAGGTTCTTTTTCCTTGTGTTCTAAACTCTATTGAATCCTATGCCTTCTTTTATCCCAAGACATTCTTTGTATTCCAACTATTTTATCAAGGTTTTCTTTTCCTTTAGTGAAGTTGTAGATGATTTTGGCTTGATCCTCAATTTTTCTCTTAAGATAACAGATTTCTTAGTCTTGTATATTTTTACCCTTTATTTGCAGCATTACGGGATCTTGAGACATTTTGTTGATTTTACTTTCTAGTTCAGATATATACAGATCTTTCTCAATTTCCATAGAAAATTGGGATCTTAGATCTTCCAATTCTTTCATCCCCTTTTCATTCTTGCTTTCTAATCTTTTGATTTTTAAATCTTTTTCTCTTTTAGTAAGATTTTTTTTATTCTAATTCTTTCATTACAACTTCATTCTTATTTTTCAATGAAGTGTATCGTTTAGTCATATTAACTAGAACCTTATGAACCTTGAATAGTTCACTTTGTAATTCTTCATAAGATGACATACTTTCATCATTGGATTCATCAGATGAATATGATTCTTTAAATGATTTAGGTGAGAAACTTTGTTCTTCATTGTCATCCCATGTCATAAGACAACCATTTTCAACCTCTTGATCACTTGATTCACTCTCTGAACTACTAGAACTTATATTGTCCCATGTAGTGGCCTTCATTGCCTTTTTCTTTTTCTTCTTGGAAACCTTCTTAAGTTGTGGACAATCTGGTTTGATGTGTCTAATTTTCTTGCAATTATAGCATATAGAAGGTTCATTTCTTATTTCCTTTTTGTTGGTTTCACCTTCATCTAATTTTGAGTCCCAGAATTTTCTAGTAAATTAATACTTCTTTCTAAGGATTTTTGTAAGTTTCTTGGTTATAAAGGCTATATCATTTACATCCATCATTTCTTCATCTTCATCACTAGAGCTTTCACTTGAGGCTTGGAAAGCAATAGATTCCCTAGTTTTAGATTTCCTTTAGTTCTTTTGTTTATTGCCATCTCATAAGCAAAAAGAGATCCAATTAATTCATCTAAAGAGGTATTTTTGAGATTTCTTCCTTTCGTAATTTCTATGGCCTTAGGTTCCCAAATTTGTGGAAGTCCTCTAAGGATTTTTTGGACAATCTCATATGTAGAGTAGTTTTTCCCTAAGGCATTGAAGGAGTTTATTATATGGGTGAACCTAGTGTACATACAAGTAATGGTCTCATCAGGGTTCATCCTAAATGCTTTATACTCGCTAGTGAGCATATCGATTCTACTATCTCTAACATCAACCATTTCTTCATAGGTTACTTTAAGCTTATTCCAGATATCTCTAGCTGATTTACATGTCATAACCCTATTGAATTCATTTATGTCAAGAGCACAATATAGTGCATCATTGCACTAGAGTTTATTTGCAGCATCTTTGGGTCATTATTGATCATCTCCTTTTCTTCCTTAGGTACATCTTTGTTGTCTATGATTTTAGTAGGGATGAGGTCAACATGTGTGACTACTTTTCAAGTTTTCTAATCCATGGTTTGTAAGTATATTCTCATTCGTTGTTTCCAGAAGTGTAATTTAAACCACAAAAGATAGGAGGTCTAGAGGAGGATTGACCTTCGGCAAAGGGAAATACACCTAGATGTGCCATATAGATCTTTGTGTAGCTTTTAGTTTAAGATTTACTACAACCCCGCTTTGATACCAATTAAAAAGTAGGGTGTACTCCCAAGAGGGGGGGGGGTGTAAATTGGGATTTAAAAATTTCTTCGCAAACTCTTTATTTTACAAGTTCCTTTAGTTAAATGTTAACCCCAGCAAATCTTCTTTTCAGTAGTCACACAAACACAAAGATAATGATCAACAATCCTTTGAACTTTAATTAACAATCATACCAAGTTCAATCTTTTATGTTAAAGACCAACTTGGTTAAATTCTCAGGTTTTCTTAATAGTCAAAATCAAAATCAATAAATAAAGATAACATCAAGGTGATTTTCAAATCATCGAATAAATAAAGCTTACAACTTTCCTTTAATAGAATAATGAATCTCAGCTTTAATATTCAAAACTTCAGAAATTTTAATCATATCAACTCCTTGATTCAAATCAATAATCAATATTCAATTTCAAGTTTAAACCTTTGAAGTGAAGGCATAACTGATCAAATTTAAGAATCAATTTAAGGTGATTTAGAAACCAATATAAGATTTAAACTTAACCCAGAATTTATTCCTTTACTACAATCAATGAAATATGTTTCTTGAAGATTTGATTTTTGAAAACAATTCAGATTAAGGCTTCTGATGATTCAATATTCAAAAAATTAGAACTTTGATGAATTTATCAAACCAACCAAGCAAGTTATTTTATGTTAAGTTTAGATGTGCTTCAAAATCAAGATTTTAGTAATCCCCAAGGTTTAGCAAGATATAAAGATCATACATGCAATTAATATCTTTGCAGAAATTTAAAAAGAGTAGGGAGAAGAGCTTAGAACTGGATTTTTCCAAGGTTCGGCCCAAGGCCTACGTCCTTATCCCAAGCAACCGCTGTGAGGATTCCAACTTTTTTTATTAGGCTAAAGTTACAACCTATCTCCCTCAAAGGTGGAGTTCGCCTCTCTAAAGAGGATCCTCTCTCACTAGGCAACGATTCAATCCCTTGAACCGTCAAAACAAATCTATCTCAAACAAGAATACCCCTTCTTGCTAGTCCAACGATTCAACAATCCTGAACCTTGAAAAAACAACAAGAAACAATTTGTGTACAAGTAACACTATCAAAGAGAGCACATTAGTATGAAGCTCAGATGATTGTTACCAAATTTCTGATTTAGAATTGAAATTCTCAATGTAAATAGATCAGAAAAACCTTGGCTTTGTTAGCAATAACACAATAATAGCTTTTAGAAAAATTCAGCAATAGTATTATGGAATTTGTATTATGTGTTTACTAGTTGTTGTTTAATTCTTGAAATCAACATGTATTTATAGAGTTAAAAAGTAATTTTTTCGTGTTGCCCAAGTTGCTTGGAGTGTTTCCCAAGTTTTCACAAAGTTTGGGGGCCAACCAATCAAATTTGGAAAGTTTCTCTCGTTGTTATAAATTTAAAATCATGAAGGTCAGTCGCCTAATCCTGAAGGTCAGTTGCCTATGCCTTTTAAATTTTAGTGTATTTTTGAAACACAGTATAGGGTTGGTCGCCTAACTCGGTTCTGTATGCTTTCTTAAAAAGCTCATAAAATGTCAATTGCCTCTCCTGCTATCAACTTCAACCACCTTTCCATATTTTGGGTATAACTTTCACTATTAAACTACAAATAAGACCATCTTGGCATCAAAAGAAAGCTAAGAAAGATTCCTACAACTTTAATGTTGAACATTTTTGAAGATAAGAAGCCATTGATAGAGAAAATTGCAAATCAATGCAGATATAAAAAAAAAAAAAGAAGAGAATTTGGAGAATCCTGTTTTGGTGCTTTTCATTCCAAAAATAATTTAAACCTTTTTGAAATAACTTTTGACCTTATTAAAATATTTTTCAAGTATTTTAAAAGGTTTCTAGGTCCAAACAATTAACCTAAGAGTTTTATGCATCCATATTGAAATCTTTTGAAGTACTTACATGAGACTTCTTAAAAGACTATAACTTTCTAAGCGCTAAGTCTTCATGTATTTACTTTGCTCTCAGTATCTTCACGTATTTGCTTTGACTTCCTTCATGTTTGACTTGACTTTAAGCTTCAATAGTCTTTGGCTTCATAAGATCTTGTAGCATTAAGTTTGAGCTTTTAAAATACTTTGTCAAGCACTTGTTCTTTCACACTTAAGTCCTGAATCATCACTTAACCAATTATGTTAAGTTCCCTTAATTTGTTATCATCAAAATAAGATTCTTATGCCTTGTTAGGAGAACACTGCTTAATAGGAAGCTACGAGACTGAAATGACTCAAAGGAAATCAAAATTATTTTGATTTTAGCCATGATTTGAAGTTGCAGAAGGGTACGGGGCTGAATGAAACCCCCTATAGCAAATCAAATATTGGGAAGATAGATTCCGATGGGCACTATGTCCGTGAAAGCTCGAGTGGTCTAAATCTAGATCCAAACAAACCTACAGTACACAATGAAGCGCATCCCCAAGATTCAGCTAGAAGCTCCTTCTCTCAAAGCTATCAAAAAATGTCAGGAATGGAGATCTAGATCTGAAGCTAGCAAAGGATTCCAGGAATGGACCAATCATCTTTGCCTGACTATCAAGATATGGACTTTTTTCCTTTAAGTTGATTTCTTTTAGCAAGAACCTAATTTCTTATGCTAGATTTACATACAATCAAAATCATGATGAAGTAAATATTATAATTTTTGTAAAAAGAGATAAAAGCGACACTGTGGAACCCACAACAGGTAGTTTGGTGTCAGCTTTTATTTTGATTAAATAATGAATAATGGGAGATACTTGCTCTATTATTTGAAAATCACAATAATGTTCTTTAGTAGATAAATTACCAAAGAAGAACCGGTCCTACCGAGGCTTGAAGATTGCTTAAAATATGAGCATAGCTCACTAGGCAAAAAAGAATAGGCCCAACTAACGAGCAATGCTCGTGAGGTCCGAAGACTGCCAAAAAAATAAGCACAACTCATTAGGCAAAAAGGAACTAGCCTAACCGACGAGCAATGCTCGTGAGGCCCAAAGACTGCCAAAAAAATGAGTGCAAATCATTAGGCAAATAAGAATTGACCCAACTGACAAGCAATGCTCGTGAGGCCCGAAGATTGCCCAAAAGATGAGCACAGCTCATTAGGCAAAGAAGAACCGACCTAACTGACAAGCAACGCTTGTGAGGCGTGAAGATTTCCCAAAAGATGAGCACAGCTCACTAGGCAAAGAAGAATCGACCCAACTAACTAGTAACGCTTGTGAGGCCCAAAGACTGTCCAAAAAATGAGCACAACTCATTAGACAAAGAAGAACCGACCCAACTGACGAGCAACGCTCATGAGGCCCAAACACTGCCCAAAACATGAGCACAACTCATTAGGCAAAGAAGAGCTGACTCAATTGTCAAGCAACACTCATGAGGCCCAGAAACGGCCCAAAATATGAGCACAACTCATTACGTCATAAATGACAAAAAAGATGAGCACAACTTATTAATCCAGAAATAGCCCAAAAAGCCTCCCAAAGTATTGCTTGGCACAAAGCCTTGCAAGAAGCTGCTTAGTAAAAAATGCTCTCAAAGAGTTGCTCGGCACAAAAGATGAGTACATTTCAAAAGATGAGTACAACTCATTAGGCATTAGGCAAAGAAAAACCAGCCTAAATGACGAGCAAAAGCTCACGAATGTAAGGTAAAACTAGTTCGAAAGCTGCTTGGCACAAAAAGTCTTCCAAAGAGCCGCTCGGCAAAAAAAGCATCGCAAAGAGCTGTTCGCCACAAAATTCCCTCGAAGAGCTGCTCAGCATGAAATACCGCTCGAAAAATGGTTTGGCATAAAATACCCAGCAACAATCAGCTCGGAATAGTCGACTCTGCTCCAATCGGCTTGGGAAGCCACATACACAAAAAAGCCGACATTGCAAGGGTCTCAGCTCGAAAGCCACATACTCGGCAATAACCCGCTCGGTAAAAGTGACATTGCTTCAATCTTGGCTCCGATAAGCCGACTACCCACAAACATCGGCTCATCAAGTTACGTAACAAGTAATCGATTGGCTTAGTTGAGCAGAAATTACAACAAGACTAGCTCGGATAAGCTGAATACCCACCAACTTCAACTTGGAAAGCCCCTTGGCTCGGGAAGCCTAATATAGGGAGACAACTCTCCAAAAAAAAAAAAACAGACAGGACAACTTTCGAACTTTGGAAATAAGCTTCAAAATTCGAAATTGAAGGGGAGGGGGGGAATTGATAAACCCCAAATATATCACCTACCATAAGTCAGAAGGAGACTAGAGCCCAACATTGATAAGGGCAGTTACCACCCAAGTCAACTGCTCGGCCAGAGCAATTGACACCAGTGTCATGATGACCAGAGCAATCTACACCAACGTTGTAATAACGGGAGTAATTCATGCTCGCGCCATAATTCGCCAATAAATGGCATATCACCCTTGGGTCAAACTCCATCACTATAAATGGGAATTCAGAGAAGAGGTTAAGATATCTCATTCTAAACTCTACTTTACTGTTGCATAAAAATCTATCAAGTCAATCCTTGACTTAGGCATCAGAGAGATCCCCCGGAGTACACCCTGGGTCCTCCATGCCTTGATTATTTATCTCTTTTTAGGTGGTCATGATCAGGGATCGTGAAGGTCGTTCAATTTTTGGAAACAACAAGATTATTTAAAGGGGATGTGATAAATTACTATTAAAATAAATCAAGCTTCTGCGCATTAAATTTAAAATACCTAATTCGCCCCCCCCCCCTCTTGGGACTACACTATCACTTTAAAATCCTACTCGCAAACAACTCGAGCTCAATTTGTTACATGATTCAACTAAACTTGATCCCACTCAAGTTCAAGTCGAACTTGAGCTTCTTGAGTATTTTAATGAGTTGAGCATACTATTTGTGAGACTCGTCAATTCTTTTCTTTAAATTAGTATTCTCTCTTTTATAAGTCATATATATATTACAAATTTTTAAACTACAACTTGACTCAATTAAGCTTGATTTGATTATACACTGATATTTATACATGCTAATATATATAGCATGTATAAATATCAGTGTATAATCAAATCAAGCTTAATTGAGTGAAGTTGTAGTTTAAAAATTTGTAATCCATGCGAGTTTGAGTTCAATAGAGGGCCATATGCCTTATACCTTTGGCCAATAATACCTAGCCTTTAATGGAGGCCCACACACTAGTCTCCTTAGTAGTCTCAATAATTAAAAAAAAAAAACCACAAAAAATTGCTCCGCAATTCATTAAAAAAAAAAAAAAACTTGAAACATAAAGCAAATATTTCTTTTACATTATTGCCAAAAAAAACAAAAACATCTTTGCAACATTACAAACCCTATTTCTCAATAAAAAATAAAAATATTTGAAAAACATAAGGCCTCTTAAGTTGTAAAAAATAATTTCATTATTTATTTCAATTTTTCAATAAGTACGAAATACAAATGAAAATGGGAAAATACATTTTATTTTTTACCTAGGTTTTTTGTGTAAATCTTGGAGAATTGGAAAATAAGGAAACATTTCATCTTTACTTTTTTAAAACAATTTTCATTTCTTACTTTCATTTTCTACCTAGTCACAAGATGTCACCTTATTTTTAAGCTATTTAACATTAATGTAGAAATATAAAATTTAAAAATAAATATATTTTTTATTTTTCTTATACAAATTTAGAAACTAAAACTATTGCAATGTTTTTGGAGGGTTAATTCTTGAGGAGGGGGGGGGGGGATCTAATCTCCAAATCTTTTCGATTGAGTTGCGAACTCGAAATCATATCTGGAGGTAATTGGCTCACTCTAAATGAGCAGTGCAAAGTTTATCTAAAGTATAAGAGTTCTATCGCGTAATAATTAGCTCAAAAGACCAGATTGTCTCCTCAGGGAATATTGATGAATTTCAAACTCGTGTTAAAACAACAAGGAGAAAATAAAATTTATTTATTGAATACAGTTCAAATTTATATTCTTAGGTTATTGAAAGTTTGTAACGAAATTAAAATAAAGCAAAACCTAAACTAAAAATATAACATGCTTAAACAGTAAAATAACTACCATGAAATTAAATAAACCAAACAACTATGCCTACCCAATATGATCCATTCAATAACTCATTCAAACAATCAAATAAACTATGACGAAAGTAAATGAACAAAATAATTAAAGCTTTAAAATATTCAAATAGTGAATCAAAATGAGAGCTTTATTAATCTAATGAAAATCCTTCAACAATAAAATTACTCAACACAATAATAACTTAAATAAAAATAAATCCCAACAATAGGTTCAACAAAAATAACTAAACTCAACAATGACTTAATTAAAAATAAACTCAAACAATAGCTTAAACAAAAATAAACTAAACTTCAATAATGACTTAAATAAAAAAATAAACTCAAACAAATGCTTAAACAAAATAAATCCACATCAACTTAAGCTTAAATGAAAATAAATCCAAAAATAATAAGTTCAAAAATATATTAAAATGACATTGAAATTAAACAAAATAACTAAACAAAGAAACAAGGGGGGAGGGGGGGGGGAGGCTGAGCGTCTCTTTTCCCAAAGCTGCTGCAAACAACCTTTTTGGTTTTAGCACACAGTAGCAGCTTATTGAAGCCGCTGCCCCAGACTCTCCTTTCGACCGTCCACCCTCTTTAAACCCTATACTCTCCTCTTTCTTCAATTAAAAGCCCTTCCAAGAAATGCATGGCCCAGCCCCCAGGGCGTGGTTCAGTTGGCAGGGCGGACCTTGGGAGTGCCTTTCAGGAGGTCAGGGCTTTCTACCCTCTCGGGTTCGAATCCTGCTGTTGGGCTCCTGATTTACCTCCTCATGGTGTTGTGGGCCACTCCATGGGGCATGGTATTAGTCGCGGACCGTTAAAACGGACGTGGACACCCAGGACGTCGCCTAAAAAAAAAAAAGAAATGCATGGCCCATGCATTTGCATAGGTCTCTCTTTTTAATTTCAACCCTCCTTTTTGCTTTGCCTGCCAGCTCCTTGCTAGTGCAAAGCCCACTTAAATTGCATGCATGACCCTTTTAAAGCAACTCTATGGCCAGCACACAACCCAATTTAGGTTAGTGTAGCACGTGCAGCAACTTCAAGACCAATTTCAGCTTTGATGCAGCCAGTATCTCTCAAAACTCAAAACATAAAAATTGTAGAGTTTTTTCTTAGCATTCCATAGCATCTTGGATTATCTCAATCATATCTCGGATGGGAGAGTTATGCCTAGATTATGAAACAATATTGAAACTATCCATGATCGCCTAATTAGTTTCGTTTTGCACTTAACGCTTCCATTTGTATCATTTTGGATAGCCCACTCCATTTTTTGCATATGCATCTTTATTTCTTATTTAATTTTCAAAAATACCTTGCAAAAATTAAACACAATTACTCATAAATTTATGAATAAAAATAGAATAAAAAATCAAATATTATAAATTGAACTCAATATTGAAATATTGGACGTACTTAGGAATTTAAGTAAATTTGTAATCCTTAATTAATGTTTTTAAACACCTAATTATGCAAATTTGACACATAATTAGTAATACATATGAGTGAGAAATCAGTCCATACACAGTCTAATGGAGTCACCCAATGGAGTCACCACTAACCTATTTTTACTTTAAGTGAGATTAAAACACCTATTTAATATTCCACTAGTTCATTGCTCTCTAAGGTATAGTCAGGTCCAAGATAACCACTAGTCAATGGTCTGCATTGTTAGGTAGGATTTGGGAGAACAATTATGCAAGAGAAGGTACTAGCACCCCTTCACACCCATTCAATGGATAGTACTTGATTAGCCTAAGTTTTTAGATTTAATTGATAAAAACTCAAATTCTCTTCATTTTGTTCAATTCATCCTATTTTAGACAAGCAAAGAAAAGTGTAGCAGAACAAACAAGGAAAACATAATAGCACACATACTTGACCTAAACATAAACACATGCAACTCTAAAAGTAAGAACATACATAACATGTTAACTAAAATGTGAAATCTAACAATGACTATGCAAACATCATGACTATCAAAGACATGCAAGAGTCTATGGAAAACACATAAGGAAGCAAAGATAACTACCATACAAATCATAGAATCATGCATGTTAAATGGACAAAACATACACAAAAACAAGCAACAACGGTAAGATCAAATGACATACGTGTATGTAGCTCAAAATGACTGATAGGATCATTGTTGAACGAACTTAAAAAGTCTCTACTATAAAATCCATCCCTTATGAGATGATTGAGGACTACATAACATTATTTTATTAAGTCCCTCCTCATAGGGGTGTATACACACACAAGCACATTAACACACACATGCTGAAAAGAAATAGTCATGCAATCAAGCATTAAATGAAAACATGCATTCAAATTCCATAAAAAAAATCAAAATATGCCAAAAATGATAAATATATATATATATATATATATATATGTGAGGAAGGTCCTAGAATTTTCTAGAAAAGTTCCTTTATTTTTAGTAATTTTTTTACAATTTTAAAATATTTTTTCCCAAAATTTTATTATTTTTGGTGATTTTTAAATTTAAAATTTTTTTTTTTACTTTTAACGATCCTTAAAATTTTCCTAAAATTTTTTGTGGTTTCTCTGCTATTTTAACAATATTTAATGAAAATTTTATGATTTTAATGATTTATTGTGAATTAAAAAAATATTTTTGAAAATAAAATAAAGGCACGTGGTTAACTTGGTCAAGCCAAGTTAAGCTAGTTGAATCGGTCAACGAATAGGGAGATCGGGTCAATTTGGGTAACTCGGGTTGACTCAAGCTGGTTAACCTAGGTTAACCCAAGTCAAGCTGGGTTAACATGGTCAATGTGAGTAAGGTAGGAAATGACTGGTTGCCGACATGTGTCCTAGGTGAGGTCATACTAGCATCACTGGGCTTTAAACTCGATGGCACATGGCATCATTTCATTGGTTGCACATGGATTGTTGGATGTGGCCATAAATTGTTTGTCCATAGAAAACACAAATTTGATAGTTTACACTGTCGCTTGTCATCTTGACGCATGGCCCCCATCGAACAGTCACGATTAAAAGTATTCTTTTTTATTTTATAAAATAAAAATCACTAAATAATTATCTCTTTTTACTTTTTTTCTTTCATTTCCTTTCATTCCTTTGTCTATTTTCCATCGTCATTTAAAGACCCACAGAGAAGGGTTCTTTGTGTGTTCTAATGCACTTAACCTTAGGAGAGGATGTTCGCCACCACTATCAACTTGATTGCATTTGCAATCCCTAGCCAAGATGCCACTAGAGCTCCTTTGGCCCACTACAACATCGACAGTGTCCACTCTGGCCAACCATGACTTAGTATCTAGACCCTCTAGACCTAAGAAGAATACATCTATGATACTTTCTCAAGCAAGAACTTTTTTATTTTATTTTATTTTATTTTTATTCTTTAATTTTATTTCTTTGGAGCCAAACAAAAACTTAAACCCATTATTTTTTTTTTCTTTTCTTACCAAAAAAACAAGGCCCAAATCCTCCCTCATTTTCTTTTCTTTTCTCCTATTTTTGTCACCAAACAAACATAGCTTAAGGCTTGGTTTTCACCTAACTAGGGTTTGGGTGGGATTTGTATCTAGGTTAGGGCTAGTACTAAGTTTGACTAGGTTATAGGTTGGGTGTTTGACCAAGTTTAGGTTGAGTGTTTGACTGGGTTTGGGTTGAGTGTTGATTGGGTTTGGCTTGACCTATATAGGTATTTGGGTCTGGGTTATAGGTTGATCCATATAGGTATTTATGTCTGGGTTACGGATTGACCCATATAGGTATTCAAGTTTAGGTTACTAATTGAAATGATTTAGATCCAAAAGTGGATTTGAATCCAAATGGACCTGAGGGTGGGAGATAAACCAGATATTTCAACAAGCCAAATTCAATCAATCACCTCATTTATTGACCCTAATCCAAAATTTAATAGAAAAATCATTTGGATCGATTTGGCATCATTCACACACAAACCTATTGAAACCATTCAATCTTATTCAACATGATAGAATATTCATCCATACAATCAATAGTCACTGTTGACTCTATGAGTCCAATCTTGTTTTGATAATGACAAATCACTTGGTATTTGATCTGTGCATTGAGATTGTGAACAGGAACAATATATATAGCATGCACGGAAGGATGACAAGTCATGGAAGCCATGAAGATTAAAACATATATATCTTGACACAATCCATGGAACTAAAAGAGTTGAAGAATGAAGATGCAAGCGACAAGTTCAAGAATGTCATGGGAATGAGTATTTAGAACTTATGTATTCACATGTTTCATATGATTTAATTTGAGGCTCAACATATACCCTAAAATGACCTTAGGACTCATACATTTCATGAACATCATTAGGGGATATCTATGGACTTAGATGTATTTTTAAAACCCTGGAAAATATTTTTATAAAAGGGTAAAGAAAGAAAGCAAAATATATTTTTGAGATTAAAAAGAAAAAAATTTAGGAATTGGTAACTTCGTAAGACCAAACTCAACATTAAGTCGCCAGAAGTTGCAACTTCAGAAGATTGAAGTTAAGCTTAGTCATCTGAAGAATTTCTTCAAAAGACCGGAGATTAAGTTTAGTCGCCTAAAGAATTTATGGTGAAACACAAAACCTAATAGAAGCACCTCAGAAGACTAAACTCAAACTTTAGTCATATGAACTTTACACTTCAGAAGATTGAACCCCAACTTCAGTCGTTTGACCCTGTGTCCAGGTTAATTTTTTGAAGCTCGAAGGAACTTCAGTCGTCTGAGCCTTTAACCTCAGTCGTCTGAACCTGCGGGAAAGCTTAAAATTTTAATTTTTAATGAAAGAACACGCGAGCTATTTCTTTGATCCAACGGTTAGGATTGATTCTAAGGGTAAGACACCTATATATTGAACATCTAAACCCTAGTGTGTAAGCCAAGATCAACGAGAAGAGAAGAGAACATCTTTTTGACATAGAATTGAGAAACTTGAACATATTGCTATACGATTGCTTGCACTCCAGCTCATACTCATCAAGCTTGGGCAAATCAACTCAGAAAATAAAGGGATTTCATATACACATCTTGATTTCTATTTGGTATTAAGGTTTGGTAAATCCATTTATTATTTTCAAGAGTTTCTCATCTCATCATTTATTATTGAATATTATTAGAGAGAGATTGATCTTGAGTGTTCATATACATATAGAGATTGTTTTGAAAAGATCATTACTTGAGAAAGATTATGCCATTGGTTAAATAGTTTTTTATTCAAGTGTGTATTTAGTTAGAGACTTGATATTTTTTATACTACAAAATCACTTGATTAAATATCCTTAGAAGTTCTTAACTATATTTTTTTATTGAGGGATATTTTTATGGAAATCATTATATTCAGCTCTTGATCTTTGGAAATCATATTTTATATATATATATATATATATATTTGTATATTACAAAGATCGTGTTGTGATTGAAGATTTGAAAGAAAGCTTTTTGATTTTGAATGATATAATATTCAAGACAAAGCTTTTGATAAGTTCACATTAGGTATTTGTGCATTTTTTCAAAGTGAAATAGAACCCTAATTTTCTCCAAAGCATTTAATTATATCACTACTTGGGAGTTTTGATAAAAAGGGAATTTATGTGTTTGAGCATATCATTCATCTAACGATTGTATCATTACATACATATTGAGTTTCAAGTTTGATCATATGATTATGTGTTAGGAATTTTAATTATACTCACTAGCTTTGTTAGAATCAACATTGAGTGTTTTGTAGATTTGATATTATATTGTAATCAAGGTTTGGGTTGTGAACCAAGTTTGAGGAGAGAGTTGTATCTCTTATAAGCAACAGATTAGGAGGAAGTTGTACCTCTTGTAAGTAGCGGATGTAAGGGAAGCTCCGTCCCATTTAAGGAGCAGTGATTATAATGGAATCCTTGAGTGGGTTGCTCAAGGCGAGGACGTAGGCCGGGTTGGCTGAACCTCGTAAAATTGCGTTTGCATTCTCTCTTCCCTTATCTCTTTAATTTCCACAACGCACTTCATTTCTTATATTGCATGTGTGTATGTTGAATAACCTCACATGAACTTGATAAGTAATTTGTTAAATTTAGAAAGAGGGACTAAGAGGTAAATAGGTTTTAAAGAATTTTAAAATACCCAATTCACCCCCCTATTGGGATTACACCTAAATCAACAGTCACTATTTCAAATAGATACATTGTAGCATTCATCACTCAACTGACAACACAGTTTTATGACAATTCTAATATGCTCAACACGTAGTGATGCCAATTATGATTTCAAAAGAATACTCACCATGCTGTAGTATCAACAAATAACATAGTCCAAACTTATTCATAGGTTCAAATGAACGCTCATCATGTTATCATACTCATTCAAACATTATTCCAAATGCAGCAGTGCTTAATCATGAATTCCAGTGAGTGTTCATTATGATGCAGTGTTTATTTATCATTCCTAGATTCATGTTGATATTTAAAGCACAACAATATTTAACCCTAGGTTCAAATGGACATTCATCATGTTGTAGATATTCAATACCATGGATCTTAGCTTGTGCATCTTATACTTAGAAAGGCGAATTAAAGAGGGGAGGAAAGTGTTTACTTATGAGTCTCCTGCTCATTCTTCTTTATTCCTCTTTGTCATTTGAGCTCTCTTTTTTATTTTCTCTTGCTTTGTAAACTTTTCTCTCTTTCTTCTTTACAAATCGGTTGAGCCTCGGTACTTGGCTTCTCCTTCCACTCTCTCTCTTTTATTGCTCGAATAATCTCTCTATTGTGTCTCGAATGGCCTTTATCGGTCTATGTAGGCAAAAAAAGTAATTATTATCCCTCCCCATTTCTTTTTGATTTCCATTTGTAGACACCCCATTTTGTCTGAGACTTTATATAGCAAAAATTATTTTTTTTTAGATTTAATTTTAGTGTTCTCTTGGGTCTTTTCCTAGGTATAACTTCTTATTTCAATTTTTTACATGGCTTTGTAAATTTTCATTAATACAATGAAAAAGGGAAAATACATGGAAAATAAAATTAAAAAAACTAAATACATGGAAAAAAATAAAAATATATGGAAAATGAAAAAAAATAGAAAAATGAAGAAAAATAAAATCTAGTTGACGAACATCTTCATGCTTACACCTACATAGACACAAAATAAAAATAAAATTCAATTAGAAATGGGGTAATTGCAAATCAAAGTTAAAGTAAACAAAAAACAATCAATCTAGTTGAAATTTAATTGATCAATCAAATTACAATTGATTAATCATAATTAATGGGGGTTGGTCTCCTTTAGGCTTATACATAGAGATTTTCAAAAGGTGGAGGGAAGGGAAATTAGAGGAGAAATTGGAGAAAGAATTTCTCATTGAAAAAAAATAAGGAAAAAGGCTGAATGATTGAGATAGAAGGATTGGTGAAAGACTAAAGACCGAAGGGTTCGAATTGTAGAGACTAGAAAAAGCTTAGCAGTGGATACTTAGAAGAGTTTGAGCAAAGAAAGAGTAAGTTTGCAGATTGGAGGATTTAGAAACAAAGGTTGGCTCTTTTAATTTTGCATTAATTTGTTTAATTTTGTTTCAATTTTTGGCATGTTTAAAAAGTGCTTAATTTTAAATTCAAGATTCTGTAATTTGAGTTTAAATTTGAAAAGAGCCTTGAACATAATTCAAATTTGACCCAATAAACCCAAGAATTCCTTCAAGAATCATCCAAATAGACCTGGGTATTTGACCTAGATTAGAAAAACCAAAACCAAAACCAAAATTTATCTCAGTTCAATGACCTAGACTCGAATACACGTATATCTGAATCAGGGATTCGGGTAAACTTGGACCGAGTCCAAGTCAATTGACCCGAAGACCGACAACCCAGGTGAAATTTGACCTAGGACCAATAACCTATTGAACCAGACCCATTAGAACTTGGAACTAAACCTATGACCAAATAAATCCCAATTGGACTCAACCCAATCTAGAGCCCATGTTAAATTAACTCAGCCCATTCACTGAATTCCATTGGGCCTAACCTAATTGACCAATTCCTAATTCCTCAAACTAAGCTTAGCCTAAATAATCAAAACCACAAAGCCCAAATGGGTTTGAATCAATTTAACATGACCGAGCCATAAGCACACTTACCCTTTAACCTCGTTCAACAAGTCGAAGCTACGCCTAATCACCCAAAGCTCGAATTCAGGATGAATGTGACCCAAGGCCCAAGTCAATGAATCCTAGTCTAATTCTGTTGACCAAGCTTGACCTTAGGTTGCTAAACTCTAATTGATGGAATTGGTGTATTTCCAAGAGAGAGAGAGAGAGAGAGAGTGGGGGGGGGGGGACGGTGAATTGAGTATTTTTTTAAAAATTCTTCCTAGGTTAGGTATGTTCAATGTTAAACCATAAGCAGTATTGCACAACCTAGGGTTGGTCAAAGCAAATACCAATTACCCAAGAATATAAAACTGAGCAGATAAAAAAAACAAATAAAGCAAACTTAGTATTTCTCAATCATTCACAATAATACAGATATAAACATTCAAGTGCTGAAATAAAACAGCATATGGGATCAAAAACGAACACGATATTTGTTCTCGAGGTTTGACCAAACCCCCTACGTTCCTGCCTCAAGCTAACCAATAAGAGGATTCCATTAATGCTCACTTAATGGGTAGAGCGATATAGATTACACCCTCTTCTTACGAGGCGACGAATTCCTCGACTCAAATTTCGGGGTTGATTCATAACCAACAACTACACCTTATAGGACGGTGCTCCTAGTTATCCTTACCGGGTCTGAACCAATTCGGTGCACGTTACATGCCAGTGCAATCCTCTTCTGACCACACGCTGGGAAAACAACAATAATCAATTTTTTTATGTACAAATATAATGCTTCTACACTAAGCAGATGATCTACAACAAGAAGAACAAATGCACTCTCGTATGATATGAGTTAAAACTCAGTAGAGTCTATGTATTTTTCAAACTAAATTTACAATATTTGAGAATGATGTATATAATAAAATAGCTCAAAGATTAAACCCTAAAAAAATATTTCTAAAAATGTATTTTTCAATAAAAGTGCAGGAGAACCTAGGGTTTTTTTTTTTTAAAACATTTTTTGCCCAAATAAAAATAAGAGACCTTTTCAAGCAAAAATATGTGAATGAAAATATGCTCAAGGTGCTCTTAATCTACCCAAGGATTTTCTCAAGAAAAATATTCTTCAAAATAAATATAGGAGAAGCCTAGGGTAATTTGCTGAAAAGAAATTTTCAATAAAGATAAGTGAGCTTTTGAAATCTTGCAATAGATGTGCAAGATTCTCAGGTTATATAAAGTTACTCCCAAAGATATTTATCAAATAAAATATGTAGAAGAAACTATAATCTTACTCTCAAGAATGATTTTGAAGAGAAAGGATTTAATGAGAGTATAAGATTTTGAAATGAATTATGAATGCCCAAAATGAATACTTTCCAAAAGAGATTTTCAAAATAATAAATGTAGGAGAGTATAAAATGAATGAGATTAAAAAAAAAAAAAAAAAACCTTACAGAGGATTTTTCTATTTGAGCATCTCTTTGAAAAAGAATAATGAGGGGATATATATAGTGTCTAGGGAGAATATGACCGTTTGGGACATAAAGGGAATTTAAATTTGTTTAATCTAAAAATAATCATAATTAGCATTGAAATTTAATTTTTTTTCCTGGGAGGTTGGTTGGTTGGCGAATGCGCCAGTCGGCTGAACTGTTGAAATTTAAAACAGACCTGAGAGGGTCGGTTGACCGAGCACAAGGCTGGTTGGCTGGCTTCTCTATAATTTTTAAAATAATTTAAGGGTCGGTCAGCTGAGGAAAGATCTAACTGACTAAGCTAAAGGCGAAAACCTAACTTATGTAGGTTTGGTGTCGGGATACCTTTAGGTCATTAAGACTGATCTGTAAAAACCTCAAAAACAGAGATATAAAAAAAAATAAAATTAGTGGATTGATTTCCAAAAATAATAATAATAAAAAAATAAAAATAATAATAAATAAATAAATAATAATTTTTTAATTAATTAACTAATTAATTAATCGGATTTAAAAGAAAAAGAAAAAAAAATTAATTAAAATTTATTTATTTTTATTAATAAAATATATTATTATTATATTAATTAAATATATTATTATTATTATTATCATTGTCCTGAAGCTAGAAGCTTCGGGAATTCATTTTGCAAGGCGAGGTCCCCCCCCCCATTTCCTATCTTCTTCTTCTTCTTTCTTTGTTGTTTTTTTTTTTTTATTTTTACTTTTCCTGCAACTTCTCGGTAATCTCACTCTTCTTCACTCACGTTCTCTCTCTCCCTCCTCCTCTCTCTCTCTCCTCGATTTCGTGACGGATTTTTCATCCGATCGAAAATTGAAAATACCACTGGACTCCATTCGCCCGCTGCTAGTCATTTCGTCGACGCTGGAGCGGACGGTAGTAGGAGCGCGGCGTAGGTGTATTCCCCTGGGGTAAGCCATTTTCCCCTTTTTCTTTAATTTCTTGCAAAATAAAGTCGCAATTGACGAATTGACACCACCACTAGAATCTAGGGATGATTCCTCTTACAAGTCCTAAGTGGGGACGGAATTCCCCTCTTGGTGGTATCGGGCCAAAACCGGAAACCCAAATTGGGGGTGCGCGATTATTACGGGCTTATTTTTTAATTTAATTAATTAGCATTAATTTAGAAATGCTAAAATATTAAGCATTTGGGACTGAAGTATGATTTCCGAATTTCATCCCCGGGTGAGCGCCGCGGGTGTAATTTTGGGACCTCAGGCATAAAATGTTCAGAAAATTAAGTGGGGATATTAAATAATAGTTTAAATATAATTTGAGGTATATGAGCTTTAGGGAAGGCTAGATGAGTATTATTTTGAAGAAATAGATAATTATCTGGGAAAAATGGTAAATTTCAGGAGTTAATTTCGAGCGCCACGGGCGTGCAAATTTTGCATCCTAACCTGGAATTTTCTCAGTAGCAGGTAGGACGTAAACAAAGCAGTAATTTTCCATACAAATTAATTATTGATTAGAGTAATTTATTTTCAGAAAAGTCATATGTTATTTGTGTATTACGAATAAAATGTACGATTGGGAAATACGGCTTATGATGATTAAATGTATATATATTCGTATGAGATGTAAGTAGCTTCCACGATTTTGAAATTGAAGTATGACTTTTCACATCATATGTGTTTCATTACTATTTATTTTGTGTGAAATGTTATGATGATATGTGAAAGATTTGAACGAACACGGCTTATTTTCAGTTTCTGAAAATATGATTATATTTGTGGTTTTGGACGATTATGTGATACATGATGTATTTTCTATATATATATGATACGTTAAAAATTTTGGCGTGAGGCTATATATTTTATTGTTATCGACCCAGGCCCGTATTTTATGTTATTGCGCTAGGCCATGTATTTATGTTATCGTCACGAGGCATATTTTGTTTATCGGCACGGCCGTCTTTATGTTATTGGGCGGCGAGGCCACGTATTTATGTTTTTCGGCACGAGGCGTAATTAACTATATTTTCGGCACTAGGCCGAATGATGTTATATCATATGATCAGTCATTATATGTTATCACCACTTATGATGTTTAGTTTAAGTTCATTCAGGGGCGCGGTACCGTAGCTAGATGTGTAGATCAGAATTCTACGTTAGTTAGTGGTAACCCTCCCACGAATGATGGGAGAATTGGTAGTCGATGTGGCTTTCATTAGAGTGTGGACGTCCACGCTGGCAGTCCTGGACCAGGGTGGGAAGGGCCTCATCCTACTTCCAGACATATTTGATTCGGCAGTGGTTCGGCCACTCCGCCATTGTCAGTCCGCCCTTCTGGCTGCCCAATCCGTCATGGTGGTATACATGTACACCAGCCTAGCTATTCATCCTGGGTTTGTTTTACAGTCTATAGTTAACCATGATTTATGTAGATATGAATTATTAACATATTTGAAAATATAAGGTTTAACCCAGTACGATATGAAGGATGTTTATGGAATTATTGAAACTTGTACTATACGTATAATAGCTGAAATATTGCAGATCACACAGCTGTATTAGTTATTTTTCCCTGTACTGAGAAGTGTCTCACCCCAAACTTATTTAATTTTTTAAGAGCCCCTGAGAGACCGTCGTGTTCAGGTCCGCCGTTGAGCTTAGCGGGATTACCCGGTGGGAAGGGTAAGATTTTGTACTAGGGTCAGAGTTAGTTGTGTTTGAAACCCTATAGATATTTTGATGGAATGTGAGGATGTTATAGAATGCTGCCTGTATTATGTTTATGATTGGATGGTTTGAGATTTTTATGTTTCTGCTACTAGTTTTTCCGCTGTGTTTGACAGGTGTCCCCCATCTACCTCACAGTTTCGGGTTTTAACCCTTTTTTATTTATTATGTGATATTTTATGTAAGAATTGAGGACGTTACACGATCGCTTCGAGGACTTTCGGCTGCTGACATTTACAGCACAAAATCCGGGACGGTCAGTTGAGCTTTTGACTTGGTCAAAAAATCTTTATTAGCCCGTCGATTGAGGCAACTATAACGTGGTTGTGTCGTCTACCGGGCCCACTTAAAAAATTGATTTTGAGACCAGGTTTTTTATCAAAAAACCTATCCACTCTTTGTGCATGAGTTATATCTTTTAAGAAAAGGGTTGTGGATCCATGGACACCTATGGGTCTTTGTTGGTTCCCTAGGTCTGTTATGGTCAATCAGAAGCTCTCATCCACATCATTGCATGAATATGGCATTACTAAACAAAAATAGAAACTAAATGCATTTAATAAAAATAAGTTGTCGCGAGCGTTTTCGGACCCCTGCCATAAGAACCACTTCTGGCAAAATGGGGGTATGATTGCGAACTGGGAAAAATGGATGGTATTTTGAAATGTATTTGTTTCGTGGAAAACATTGTTGTCTGTAGTCGTCACTAACCTTTTGAAGTGTGGTTAGAACACTTGATTACTACCCTGTTGGGGTATAATTGGTTGTGTCCACTAGAGTTTGGGTTGGCGTACGGTTACTCGAGGTAAAGTATTAGCAACCCCCTATGCGCCCGTTCTTTCACGAACAGTACCAATTAATAAAAAATTACCCAAAAATAAAAATCTAATAAGCTTCTCAAAATTACACCCATTTAAATGAAAAAAATGAAATACGATATAGGTATTCCCGCATACCCGTTCAATCCATTACTCCGAAGAGTCTATGCCCCTGGTTGCAATCAATCTCGAGAAGGACAAATCAAGAAAATAGATACAGGTACGCTCTCAGGGGTTTAAAAATTTGTAGTTGTTCTAAGAAGATAGGAAAATCCAGGAGTTTTTGAATTTGTTCAAGATGGCATGATTTTTTTGTGCCTAAAAAAACAACATGTTTTGTGATTTTATCAGTGTGAAAACATTTCTTCTGTGATTTTTTGTGATTTTTCCCCACTTCAAAATAACACAAATAAAATTCACGGAAATCAAAGTATGAAAAATATTTTTGGTTTTTGAGAATTTTTGTGATTTTGTAAATTGTTTGGATACCTAAATAATAATGTACAAGTGAAATGGAAAAACCCGGTCGGCTAAACTGGTTTTAGGGGAGGGCCGACCAAGAATGACAGTCCTGGGGACATCTAGTTTAAGGTCTTGGTCGAGACCATATGGTTTAGATATTGTGGTGAACATGCTCATGAATTTGAGGGCATGCATGAATGGGTTCAATCATGATGTGTGTGCACATACGCGCACAGTGCACTAAAAGGTGTGTGGGCTTCACAGATTGCATTCTTCCTGCATTGTCATGAATGTGTATGAAGGTGTTTTGGACATGCGTGTATGTGCATGAATAGGTGATGTATACAAAAGTAACATTCCACTTAATGCGCGTATGGTGAGGCGAACATGTAATCTCTGGCATTAATGCAATTCATGCATGCTTTTAATAAGTGTGAATGTGTGAGCTTTGCACAAGGCATGCATGCATGTATCACGAGCAACCTTGTGTTATTTTGTATGAGTGAGGCCGCACATGCATGCACGAAATGCTTGTGTGTGGCATGTAGTACATGCTTGAGTATATGAATGTGTTGCAATGCATCATGTTTACATGGTGTGAGTGTAGCATGCAATGTACAATTGGGTGTTTGTTCGTAATGCGTGCATAAATGAACACGCAGGCATGTGTTGTGAATACTGCAAATGGAGGTGTGCTGTGTGAGTGTGTGTGGGAGAGTGTTTTTGAATGAGCATGCATTTGTAAGTGCAAGTGTGTGGGGGGTACAATGTACGTGCGTGGGTGAGGGTGTGAACACGTATTTAAGAAAAAAATTTTACATACCTTAGGACAATTTCCCTTACTTTTTCTTCTGACCTCCTGAATTATTTTTTTCTGAATTTTTCATGAATTTCCTTCCCAATTTTATAGATTTTATTGTATTTTTTTTTTTTGACATTTTCATGAATTCGATTGACGTCAACCCAGTTTCCTATCGGTTGATGGACTCGCTGGTTTTAGGGGAGCGAACCAGTCAGCCATGGGGTCAAGCCAGTTTAAAGCTGGGTCTGGCCTCAAAAGTCCACATGGCAGCTCGTGAGCGATTGAGGTTTTGCGACTTGGATCAGCTACACGACTTGGATCTATGTCACATTTGAAGTGACGAAGGTAATCTACAGCAAGGATCCTCGGAGGCGGGGGGGGGGGGGGGGGGGTGGTGCCTGATTGGCCACCTGTCCGCAGGTGAACAAGGCAGGGTACTGCATCGATGAAGACCGAAGGTTACGAATTGAGAGACTATAAAAAGCTTATCATTGTGATACTTACGATAGTTTGAGCAAGAAAGAGTGAAGTTTGCAGATTGGAGGATTTAGAAACAAAGGTTGGCTCTTTTAATTTTGCATTAATTTGTTTAATTTGTTTCAATTTTTGGCATGTTTAAAAAGTGCTTAATTTTAAATTCAAGATTCTGTAATTTGAGTTTAAATTTGAAAAGAGCCTTGAACATAATTCAAATTTGACCCAATAACCCAAGAATTCCTTCAAGAATCATCCAATAGACCTGGGTATTTGACCTAGATTAGAAAACCAAAACCAAACCAAAAATTATCTCAGTTCAATGACCTAGACTCGAATACACGTATATCTGAATCAGGGATTCGGGTAAACTTGGACCGAGTCCAAGTCAATTGACCCGAAGACCGACAACCCAGGTGAAATTTGACCTAGGACCAATAACCTATTGAACCAGACCCATTAGAACTTGGAACTAAAACCTATGACCAATAAATCCCAATTGGACTCAACCCAATCTAGAGCCCATGTTAAATTAACTCAGCCCATTCACTGAATTCCATTGGGCCTAACCTAATTGACCAATTCCTAATTCCTCAAACTAAGCTTAGCCTAAATAATCAAAACCACAAAGCCCAAATGGGTTTGAATCAATTTAACATGACCGAGCCATAAGCACACTTACCCTTTAACCTCGTTCAACAAGTCGAAGCTACGCCTAATCACCCAAAGCTCGAATTCAGGATGAATGTGACCCAAGGCCCAAGTCAATGAATCCTAGTCTAATTCTGTTGACCAAGCTTGACCTTAGGTTGCTAAACTCTAATTGATGGAATTGGTGTATTTCCAAGAGAGAGAGAGAGAGAGAGAGTGGGGGGGGGGGGGACGGTGAATTGAGTATTTTTTTTAAAAATTCTTCCTAGGTTAGGTATGTTCAATGTTAAACCATAAGCAGTATTGCAACAACCTAGGGTTGGTCAAAGCAAATACCAATTACCCAAGAATATAAAACTGAGCAGATAAAAAAACAAATAAAGCAAACTTAGTATTTCTCAATCATTCACAATAATACAGATATAAACATTCAAGTGACTGAAATAAAACAGCATATGGGATCAAAAACGAACACGATATTTGTTCTCGAGGTTTGACCAAACCCCCTACGTTCCTGCCTCAAGCTAACCAATAAGAGGATCCATTAATGCTCACTTAATGGGTAGAGCGATATAGATTACACCCTCTTCTTACGAGGCGACGAATTCCTCGACTCAAATTTCGGGGTTGATTCATAACCAACAACTACACCTTATAGGACGGTGCTCCTAGTTATCCTTACCGGGTCTGAACCAATTCGGTGCACGTTACATGCCAGTGCAATCCTCTTCTGACCACACGCTGGGAAAACAACAATAATCAATTTTTTTATGTACAAATATAATGCTTCTACACTAAGCAGATGATCTACAACAAGAAGAACAAATGCACTCTCGTATGATATGAGTTAAAACTCAGTAGAGTCTATGTATTTTTCAAACTAAATTTACAATATTTGAGAATGATGTATATAATAAAATAGCTCAAAGATTAAACCCTAAAAAAATATTTCTAAAAATGTATTTTTCAATAAAAGTGCAGGAGAACCTAGGGTTTTTTTTTTTTTAAAACATTTTTTGCCCAAATAAAAATAAGAGACCTTTTCAAGCAAAAATATGTGAATGAAAATATGCTCAAGGTGCTCTTAATCTACCCAAGGATTTTCTCAAGAAAAATATTCTTCAAAATAAATATAGGAGAAGCCTAGGGTAATTTGCTGAAAAGAAATTTTCAATAAAGATAAGTGAGCTTTTGAAATCTTGCAATAGATGTGCAAGATTCTCAGGTTATATAAAGTTACTCCCAAAGATATTTATCAAATAAAATATGTAGAAGAAACTATAATCTTACTCTCAAGAATGATTTTGAAGAGAAAGGATTTAATGAGAGTATAAGATTTTGAAATGAATTATGAATGCCCAAAATGAATACTTTCCAAAAGAGATTTTCAAAATAATAAATGTAGGAGAGTATAAAATGAATAAGATTAAAAAAAAAAAAAAAAAAAACCTTCCAGAGGATTTTTCTATTTGAGCATCTCTTTGAAAAAGAATAATGAGGGGATATATATAGTGTCTAGGGAGAATATGACCGTTTGGGACATAAAGGGAATTTAAATTTGTTTAATCTAAAAATAATCATAATTAGCATTGAAATTTAATTTTTTTTCCTGGGAGGTTGGTTGGTTGGCGAATGCGCCAGTCGGCTGAACTGTTGAAATTTAAAACAGACCTGAGAGGGTCGGTTGACCGAGCACAAGGCTGGTTGGCTGGCTTCTCTATAATTTTTAAAATAATTTAAGGGTCGGTCAGCTGAGGAAAGATCTAACTGACTAAGCTAAAGGCGAAAACCTAACTTATGTAGGTTTGGTGTCGGGATACCTTTAGGTCATTAAGACTGATCTGTAAAAACCTCAAAAACAGAGATATAAAAAAAAAATAAAATTAGTGGATTGATTTCCAAAAAATAATAATAATAAAAAAATAAAAAATAATAATAAATAAATAAATAAATAATTTTTTAATTAATTAACTAATTAATTAATCGGATTTAAAAGAAAAAGAAAAAAAAATTAATTAAAATTTATATTTATTTTTATTAATAAAATATATTATTATTATATTAATTAAATATATTATTATTATTATTATCATTCCTGAAGCTAGAAGCTTCGGGAATTCATTTGGCAGGCAGGTCCCCCCCCCAATTTCCTATCTTCTTCTTCTTCTTTCTTTTTTTTTTTTTTTTTTTTATTTTTACTTTCCTGCAACTCTCTGTAATCTCACTCTCTTACCTCACGTTCTCTCTCTCTCTCTCTCTCTCCTCGATTTCGTGACGGATTTTCATCCGATCGAAAATCTGAAAATACCACTGGACTCCATTCGCCGCTGCTGTCATTTCTACTGGAGCGGATCGGTAGTAGGAGCGGCGTAGGTGTATTCCCTGGGGTAAGCCATTTTTCCCTTTTTCTTTAATTTCTTGCAAAATATAAGCCCAATTGACGAATGGACACCACCACGAGAATCTAGGGATGATTCTCTACAAGTCTAGTGGGACGGAATTCTCGTGGGGGTATCGGGCCAAAACCCCAAATTTGGGGTGCGGCGATTATTAAGGGGCTTATTTTTAATTAATTAGCATTAATTTAGAAATGCTAAAATATTAAGCATTTGGGACTGAAGTATGATTTCTGGAATTTAAGCCCCGGGTGAGCGCCGCGGGTGTAATTTTGGGACCTACAGGCAAAATTTAGAAAATTAAGTGGGGATATTAAATAATAGTTTAAATATTAATTTGAGGTATATGGAGCTTAGGGAAGGCTAGATGAGTATTATTTTGAAGAAATAGATTAATTAATCTGGGAAAAATGTAAATTTCAGGAGTTGAATTTCGAGCGCCAAGGGCGTGAAATTTTGCATCCTAACGAATTTCTCAGTAGGCAGGTAAGGGAATAAACTAAAGCAGTAATTTTCCATACAAATTATTATTGATTATGAGTAAATTTATTTTCAGAAAAGCATATGTTATATTGTGTATTACGAATAAAATGTACGATTGGGAAAATACTGCTATGATGATTAAAATGTATATATATGTATGAGATGTAAGTAATTCACGATTTTAGAATATGAAGTATGACTTTTCACAGCATATGTGTGGCATGAATATTATTTTGTGTGAAATGTATTATGATGTGAAAGATTTTACGAACAAGGCATGATTTCAGGTATTATGAAAATATGAGTTATATTGTGATGGTTTTGACGATTATGTGATAAATGATGTATTTTCAGAATATATATATATACGTGAAACAATTTTGGCGTGAGGCTATATATTTATGTTATCGACACGAGGCCGTATTTATGTTATTGGCGCGAGGCCATGTATTTATGTTATCGGCACGAGGCCATATTTATGTTATCGGCACGAGGCCGTATTTATGTTATTGGCGCGAGGCCACGTATTTATGTTTTCGGCACGAGGCCGTAATTACTATATTTTCGGCACGAGGCCGTAATGATGTTATATATATGATCATGTATTATATGTTATCACCACTAGGATGTTAGTTTAGTTCAGTTCAGGGGCTCGGTACCGTAGCTATATGTGTAGATCAGATATCTACGTTAGATTAGTGTTAACCATCCCACGAAGGGATGGGAGATGGATAGTCGATGTGGCTTTCAGTAGAGTGTGGACGTCCACCTGGCAGTCTGGACCAGGGTGGGAAGGGCTCATCCTACTTACAGACATATTTGATTCGGCAGTGGTCGGCCAGCCATTGTCAGGTCTCGCCTTCGGGCTGCACAATCCGTCATGGGGGGTAATACATGACACCAGCTAGCTATTCATCCTGGGTTTGTTTACAGTACTATAGTTATAACAAATGATTTTATGTATGATATGAATTATTAACAGATTTGAAAATATATGTTTACCCAGTACGATATGATGATGTTTATGGAATTATGAAATGTACTATAACGTATAAATGCATTAAATATTCATATTACCACACAGCTGTATTTAGTTTATTTTCCCTTACTGAGAAGTGTCTCACCCCCAAACTTAATTAATTTTTTAAGAGCCCCTGAGAGACCGGCGGGTCAGGGCCGCCGTTGAGCTAGCGGGATTACCCTGTGGGAAGGGTAAGATTTTGTAATAGGGTCAGAGTTATTTTGTGTTTGACCCTAGAGATATTTTGATGGATGTGAGGATGTATAGAATGCTCTGGTATTATGTTTTATGATTGGATGTTTGAGATTTTATGTTTACTGCTGCTAGGTTTTCCGCTGTGTTTGACAGGTGTCCCCACTACCCACAGGTTCGGGTTTACCATTTTATTTATTATGTGATATTTTATGTTAAGAAATTGAGGGACGTTACACGATCGCTCGAGGACTGTCGGTCTGCTGACCATTTAAGCACAAAATCGGGACGGTCAGTTGAGGCTTTGACTTTGGTCAAAAAATCTTTAGCCCGTCGATTGAGGCAACTATAACGTGGTTGTGTCGGTCGACCGGGCCCACTTAAAAAATTGATTTTGACCATGTTTTTTTATCAAAAAACCTATCCACTCTTTGTGCATGAGTTATAGCATTTTAAGAAAAGGGTTTTGGATCCTATGGACAACCTATGGTCTTTGTTTGGTTCCCTATGGTCTGTTTATGGTCAATCAGAGCTCTCATCCACATCATGCATGATATGCATTACTAAAAACCAAAAATAGAAACTAAATGCATTTAAAAATTAAAGTTGTCGCGACGTTTCGGACCCTGCCTAGAGAAACCACTCTCTGGCAAAAATGGGGTATGATTGCGAACTGGGAAAAATGGATGTGTATTTTGAAAATGTGATTTTTTTCGTGGAAAACATGGTGTATGGAGTCGTCACTAACCTTTTGAAGTGTGGTTAGAACACTTGATTACTACCCTGTTAGGGGTAGAATTGGTTTGTGTCACTAGAGTTGGGATTGGGAGTACGGTTACGCGAGGGGAAAGTATTAGCACCCCCTATGCGCCCGTTCTTACGAACAGTACCAGATTAATAAAAAATTATCCCAAAAATAAATCTAATAAGCTTCTCAAAATTACACCCATTTAAAAATGAAAAAAATGAAAATACTATATAGGTATTCCCGCATAACCGGGGCAATCCAGTACTCCGAAGAGTCTATGCCCTTGGTTGCAATCATCGAGAAGGAAAATCAAGAAAATAAGATACAAAGTACGCTCTCAGGGGTTTTAAAATTTGTAGGTTTTTCTAAGTAGGAAAATTCCAGGAGGTTTTTGAAATTTGTTCAAGATGGAAATGATTTTTTGTGCCTAAAACAACATTTTTGTGATTTTATCAAGTGTGAAAACATTTTCTGTGATTTTTTGTGATTTTTCCCAAACTTCAAAATAACACAAATAAAATTCACGGAAATCAAAGTATGAAAATATTTTTTGGTTTTTGAGAATTTTGTGATTTTTTGTAAATTTTTTGGATATCTAAATAATAATGTACAAGTGAAATGGAAAAAACCGGCGCGAACTGGTTTAGGGGAGGAGCCGACCAAGCAATGACCAGTCCGGGGGGGAAAATCTAGTTTAAGGTCTTGGTCGAGACCATATGGTTTAGAGTATGTGTGTGAACATGCGCATGAATGTGAGTGCATGCATGAATGGGTACAAGCATGGATGTGTGTGCACAGACGCGCACGTGCACTAAAGGTGTGTGGGCATGCACATGATTGCATTCCTGCATTTTCATGAATGTGTATGAAGGTGTTATGGACATGCGTGTATGTGCATGAATAGGTGATGGTATACAAAAGTACATGCACTTATGCGCGTATGTGAGAGCGAACATGTAAGCTCTGCATTAATGCATGCATGCATGTTTTAAGAGTGTGAATGTGTGAGCTTTGCACGAATGCATGCATGCATGTATCACGAGCACGTGTGTTATTTTGTATGAGTGAGCACGCACATGCATGCACGAAATGCTTGTGTTGTGCATGTAAGTACATGCTTGAGTATATGAATGTGTTGCATGCAATCATGTTTACATGTGTGAGTGTGCATGCATGTACATGGGTGTTAGTATGCGTGCATAAATGAACACGCATGTGCATGGGTGTTGATATGCATGCAAATGGAGGTGTGAATGTGTGAGTGTGTGTGGGAGAGTGTTTTTGAATGAGCATGCATTTGTAAGTGCAAGTGTGTGGGGGGTGACATGTACGTGCGTGTGTGAGGGTGTGAACACGGAATTTAAGAAAAAAAGTTTAAATATCCTTAGGAAAATTTCCCTTACTTTTTCTAGACCTTCGAGTAATTTTTCTGAATTTTTCATGAATTTTCCCAAATTTTAATGGATTTTATTGTATTTTTTTTTTTTGACATTTTCATGAATTCTATTGACGTCAACCCAGTTTCCTATCGGTTGATGGACTCGCTGGTTTAGGGGAGCGAACCAGTCAGCCATGGGTCAAGCCAGTTTAAGGTCTGGGTCTGGACCAAAGGCCACATGGCAGCTCGTGAGCGATTGAGGGTTTGCGACTTGGATCAGCTACACGACGTGATCTAGGTCACACTTTTGAAGTGACGAAGGGATCTACAGCAAGGATCCATCGAGGCGGGGGGGGGGGGGGTGGTGCCTGATTGCCACCTGTCCGCAGGTGAACAAGGCAGGGTACATGCAATCGATGAAGGCTTCTGACCCAGGATCGATCCTCACCGTCGGTTTGTGAAGGAATTGCCACACGTCACGATCAGGTGGGGATACACGGGTACGGCGCGAGTGGAAGCGGCGGCTGAATCTCAAGCGTCCATGGCGGGGTGATCGGAGGGCTCACATGGGAGGACCGCTAGACATTAATGGAGAGGGGGACAAGGGGGCCATGCATTAACTGGTGCGGTCAAAGGCCTGGTCTGCACTTATTGTTGCTGTGGCATGTTCTAAGGTATTCAGTACTGGTCCCGAACGAAAGGCCCGAATTCGATTATACACAAGACTGATACTGGGGTCATGGACGCTCCATGTGTCAACACCCCTTAGTTTTCACACCGATCTTATAAAAACTAAATTTTCCTCTATCTCTTAATTTTTCAATTTTCCTTGAATCTTTCGATTTTGTCTCTCTCACCTTTCCCTTCTCAATATTCTTTCTTCTATGTGTAAAAGAAAAAGCCTAGATTTCAGACCTGCAAAACCATCTTCAATCTTCCTCAAGGTTTCTCAATTTCCAATTGTATCTCTTGCGAACGTGGGTCAAACCTCGAGGTTTGATGATTTAGTGAACTATGGAATATAATCAAAGGTCCTAAACCAAACTCTCCTTTCCCTTGATCGATTCCTAACAGTCCCCCCAACAAAACTCACTAACACCTCTACTTTTGGACTTTGCAGTTTTCCATGAGACGAGAGTTCCCAATCTAAACACCCAAGGCTGCTCTCAGAGATAGGGTCTAGTTTGAGGTTCAAGGTCAAGACACTAGTGGCCGGTTTCAATAGCTAAGTCTTCTCCCTTCCTTTAAAATATTTTGATTATTTCCTTGAAATGTGATCGTCCTGTCATGTTGTTGTGAGTGAAAAGCTGGTTTATATGGATGGTCTATGATGTCTTGGGGTTGATGGTGAAATGCTTGATTGGGTAAAGTTGCGTGAGAGTATGTAGTCATTATTTTGTGATTAGGGGAGCCAAAATATCGGATTGGAGTTCCTGTTGGGGTTCTCGTCTTGGGTGGAAGACGAGTTGACTCGTCTCGACCCGGTGAGTTGATGTCCAGGTTGACTCGTATGAGTCCATCCGAGTGAGTGACGGGCTTGGGTAAGCCTAAGTGGCTCTAATGGGCTTGAATGGGGTGAGGTACGTATGGGTGCACACGCACACGGTCTAGTGGGCTTAGTAAGCCTGGCTTGGGTTTTCAGATGGGTCTGGGAGTACTTCAGAACTGGGCTGAATGCTTTAAAAAAATGGGTATTGGGCTCATTTCAAAGGCTGGGTTAATGGGCCTATTCACGAACTGGGTTTAGGGGCTGATTAGGTTTGAAATGGGATTCTGGTTGTTAAAAGACAGAGCCGGCCCACTTCCATTTTTAAACAGGGCTCAGGGGTTTTTTAATTTCAAAATAAGGTCGAGGGTGGATTTCAAAAACAGGGCCCACACGAGTTTTTAAAATGGGTCGGCCGAACAGGATTTTAAAATAGGTTTGGTTGGATTGAGGATGAGGATCCGAATTTGAATTTGGGTTTAGAGGTTGGGGAATCGGATTCAGGGGGTGTCAAAGAAATAGAACCCGGATTCAGATTTGGGTTCAAGCTAAGTGAAGGTTTGCTTTGTGTTGGATCGATCTTAGGTTCATGCTTGGACCTATTAAATGGAGAACACCTGCATTCACTCACCCACAGTACACAACCTGAGAATTAGGACAATGAAAGGAAATTTACCAAGGGTCTTGTACTCCTCCGGTCTTTTTCTCCAGCGGCTGGGTTTGAGTTGGTCTAAATGTGAACTATCTCTCTGCTACTTATCCCCTACTTTTCAAGTATGTTTTGCATCTGTTGGTGATCGTTCCTCTTGAATTTCCCCTCTATTCTCTATACCCTACAGTGTATAGCTGCCCTCTGCTCTCAATTCCTGGCCCCAAATTCTACAGAATATTACTGTGATCCTCTCTTCCAAACTAGCAGAACCCCCCCTCTCTTTCTGGTTTCTTCCTCTCCCAATTCCCGCAAGGCTTCTATGCTCTTGCTCTCGTGCCTTTGCTACACTGGGAGCCTTCCTACTTATAGTAAGGCTTGAGGTTTGATTGGTGCCAAAAACTCTCAGCGTGGCCTTCTACCAATAGAATTCCCCACCAACAGATTGTCAGGGAATAATTCCCTTTAACCACTCCCACGCGTGATTCCACTTATTTTATTTTATTTTATTTTCCTGAATTTTCCGCTAACAGATTGCTTTGGTGGCTTTTCTGTGCACAGGGGCTTTGAGAGAAGACATTTCAGGTGGCAATGCGGGAAAAGGAGAACTCTGGGCCCCTTTCTGTTTTATTTTTATTTTTTATTTTGTATCCCTATTTTTAGTTCAATTCTCTCTTGGCTGATGCAACATGTATGTACTTCACGGTGTTTGTTATGCACCCATTATTTGTATGTTTTTATTATCTTTTGTTTTATTTTCCCATGAATTTCTGTAAATTTTTTTTTTCTGTTTAAATGCTTGCATGAGCGTGGGTACAAATGTGATTGAGGCTTGCATCCCCATGTTGACCAATTTTGATCGAACACAATGATTCAACTTTAAACGCCAGTTGACCAATTTTGACCAAACCCCTTAGCCTGATTTGACCAATTCTGCCTAAGCAAAATAGGTCTTGAATTTAAGCTCCAAATAAAATTGGATTTTATGGAAATCGGGGACACTCAATTGAACTAATCTCCAAACTAATTAGATCTGAGCATGAGGACTCCAAGCTGATTTTTGGAGTCGATGGGATCGTAAAACCCAATTTTCAGTGAATTTGGGGACCACGGGGGTTGGCTATGGAAGAAGCGATTTTGAGATCTGCCTTACTGGAGGTACTTGATTTAGAAGGAGTCAAGCTTCGAGCATCTAAGAATTCAAACCCTAGTACCTATGGAAGTTTATTTTGAATCTATCGAGTCCTAGATGAGAACAAAGACTAATTTTGCAATTGGAAAGAATTTAAAACTGACATAAATGAATCCTATCAACTAGTTCAAAAACATAAGGCTTGGATTGGAAACTCACCATACCCAACTCTAAACCATACTTTTGACTTTTAAGATACTTGACTAAAATTAGAAGGACTCGATTAACGGATTTGGGGCTTAATTTCAAAACTCTGGGTCACTTGGGGCTCGAAGTCAATTCTTGTTTTGTTAGGTTCCTTTGGGGTAGCTTGGTTAAAATTGGGGTGTCGACAACTGCCCCTCTTTGTAGGCTTTGTTGCTTTAACGTAATGGCAGGATCTCTCCAGCGTTGTTTGAAGCAAACAAGTCTGCAAAGATAAAAGACACTTATTTTAACTAGGTCGCAACTTTGGTCAATCAACATAATTGATTTCCATTTTTTTTTGGAGGATGATGTGCTTCGTGATATTCAACTAGGGCTTGTGCATTATAAGAGGGTAACGGGCTTCAGAATATTCAATCTGGGATTCTGTGCCTCAGGGGAGGATGACGTGCCTCGGAATATTCAATCTGGACTGGTGCATCATGAGAGGGTAATGGGCCTCGGAATATTCAATCCGAGTTTCTGCGCCTCAGGGGAGAATGACGTGCCTCGGAATATTCAATCTGGGCTGGTGCATCATAAGAGGGTAACAGGCCTCAGAATATTCAATCCGGGTTTCAGCGCCTTAGGGGAGGATGACGTGCCTCGAAATATTCAATCTGGGTTTCCACGCCTCAGGGGAGGAAGACGTGCCTCGAAATATTCAATCCCGGCTGGTGCATCACAAGAGGGTAACGGGCTTCGAAATATTTGATCCAGGTTTTCGTGCCTCAGGGGGGTATCTTGGGTCGTGCCATGAGTGACAGATGATCATTCAGGCATAAGCTACCCACATGGTTTTCGAAAAGGACGTCTTTTTACGCTTGAACCAAGTTTCCCCACTAGAAGTGGTCAAACGGGAATGAAATCCCAAGATCTCTTTGGAAAATGTCCTCAAATGTAGGGCTCTGAGTTACTCCACTGGGGATGATCAATCGAGAATGAAATCCAAAGATCTCTTAGAAAATGTTCTCAAGCATGGGGCTTAGAGTTACTCCAGTTGGGATAATCAATCGGGAGCTAAATCCTGAGATCTCTTGGGCCACGAGCATTCAAGTGTGGGGTTCTAGGTTACTCTAGTGGGGATGATCAATCGGGAGCTAAATCCCGAGATCTTTTGGGTCATGAGCATTCAAGTGCGGGGTTCTAGGTTACTCCAGTGGGGATGATCAACCGGGAGCTAAATCTCGAGATCTCTTGGGCCAGGAGCATTCAAGTGTGGGGTTCTAGGTCCCGGGAAAGATAAGCAGGCCATAGATGGCTAATGCTAACAAGTGTAGCTGGGCTTCTTCCTTTTCCTCCTTCTTTATCAACTTTTTCAGGTGTTCCCAAGTGACCTCTGAGTCTCCCAGCGTTTGGACCTTAACCCCGGTGGCCCTAAAAAAAATCCTTGGTGGTAGATGTTCGAGCGGGCGCATACGTTTTGTAGGGCATCAGCAGTTTAGCTAGATGCAACAGTTAGATGTATTCCTCTATGGTGGGAGCCAGGTCTACCCCATCCAGAGTAAAGCAGTAGTACGACAGATTCCAGAATTCCACCAATGCTCCGATCATGTGAGAGTCTACAGAAACATGCAACAGAAAGCCGATGTGTCCATATATCTAAGAAAATGTCAAATGACTTTGAGGTGTCCACCTATTCCAAATATCTCTCAACTCCTTTAGGGAATTGGATCGAGTGTTGATGTCAACCTTGTCCGGTATCTTAAGCACATATTCCTTGCTTGCGCTGTCACACCTCTTCCTTTGTTGATTTTCAAAATATAGTTGCACTGCTGATTCGGTTTCATGATGGAGTATTGTGCTCTCCATGAATAAGTCGGATTTTTACCGGAACCTTGGCTAAGCAGATGGGAATGCCTAATATGAAATGCAAAATGTTAGTAAACATGCAACACATTTAAAAAACATAAGACATATACACACGAGATCACGAAGAGAAGGATGAAGCCTCTATCCCAACCCCAGGGTGAGTATGTACAAGGGTTTTCTGAGGCTCTGCCCTAGGCAAGGGATTATGGTCAATCATGTGTGGTTAAGCTCTAATCCCTATGGGACAAGGTCCCCATATTGAAACTCTATCCTCCCTCACAGAGGTCTAGAAAAATCTTGCATTGAGTGGAGTGGTTTGCGGGTCCCCATAAGCCATGCCACATGGGAATTGGCACTATTACACTCATTTTCTAATCCTAGCAAGGGAAAGCTCAGGTATAAAGTTGTGAAAATGTGTGGGTTCATCATTTTCAGCCTACACCCTCTACCCCACATCTATCCATTATTCAAAATTAAACATATGCTTAACAAAACATCAAAGGAAACTAAGCATCGGGTTTATTCAAAGTACAACTAATCACATGCTTGGTTAAAACAATCAGAACTAATCATATGTTTATTCATGTACCAAAGCAAGCAAGGCATTCACAACTTATTCATGTACCTACAACCAAGTTATCAATCTATACCAAAAATGAAAGGGAGTGATCAATAAGGCTTATTTAGATTTGGGATCGGGAAAATCCTAAATTAATTATTGGCTCGATTTTCAAGTCTCACCAGCAGAGTTACCAAGCTGTCGCCACGTCCTGGACCCTACCTAGAGAAACCACTTTTTGGCAAAAATGGGGTGCGACTGCGAACTGGGAAAAAATGGATGCGTATTTTGAAAATGTGATTTTTTCGTGGAAAACATGGTGTATGGAGTCGCCACTAACCTTTTGAAGTGTGGTTAGAACACTTGATTACTACCCCGTTAGGGGTAGAATCGGTTTGCGTCACCAGAGTCGGGCTCGAGAGTACGGTTACGCGAGGGAAGGTATTAGCTCTCCCTACGTGCCCGTTCTTATGAATGGTATTAGATTAATAAAAAATTATCCCTAAAATAAATCTAATAAGCCTGTTAAAATTACTCCCTTTCAAAAATCAAAAGAATGAAAATACTATATAGGTATTCCCTCAAAACCGAGGCAATCCAGTACTCTGAAGAGTCTATGCCCTTGTTTGTAATCATTAGGAAGGAAAATCAAGAAAACAAGGTACAAAGTACGCTCTGGGGGGTTTTGAAATCTATAGGTTTTTCTAAGTAGGAAAATACTATTCCGGGAGGTTTTTGAAATTTGTTCGAGATGGAAATGATTTTTTGTGCTTAAAACAACATTTTTGTGATTTTATCAAGTGTGAAAACATTTTCTGTGATTTTTTGTGATTTTTATCGAACTTCAAAATAGCACAAATAAAATCAACAGAAATCAAAGTACGAAAATATTTTTGGGATTTTTGAAAATTTTGTGATTTTTTGTGAATTTTATGGATATCTAAATAATAATGTATAAGTGAAATGGAGAAAACTGGCATGAACCGGTTCGGGGGAGGAGCCGGTCAAGCAATGATCGGTCCAGGGGGAAAAACCAGTTTGAGGTCTTGGTCAAGACCATCTAGTTTAGAGTGTGTGCGTGAACATGCACATGAATGTGAGTGCATGCATGAATGGGTACATGCATGGATGTGTGTGCATGGATGCGCATGTGCACTGAAGGTGTGTGGGCATGCACATGATTGCATTCCTGCATTTTCATGTATGTGTATGAAGGTGTTATGGACATGCATGTATGTGCATGAATAGGTCATGGTATACAAAAATACATGCACATATGTGCATATGTGAGAGAGAACATGTAAGCTCTGTATTAATGCATGCATGCATGTATTAAGAGTGTGAATGTGTGAGCTTTGCATGAATGCATGCATGCATGTATCATGAGCATGTGTGTTATTTTGTATGATAAGCATGCACATGCATGCACGAAATGCATGTGTTGTGCATGTAAGTACATGCTTGAGTATATGAATGTGCTGCATGCAATCATGTTTACGTGCGTGAGTGTGCATGCATGTACATGGGTGTTAGTCTGCGTGCATAAATGAACACGCATGTGCATGGGCGTTGATATGCATGCATGAGGGGTGGTGGTGTGAATGTGTGAGTGTGCGTGCGAGAGTGTTTGTGAATGTGCATGCATTTGTAAGTGCAAGTGTGTGGGGGGTGACATGTACGTGCGTGTGTGAGGATGTGAACACGGAATCTAAGAAAAAAGGTTTAAATATCCTTAGGAATTTTTCCCCTACTTTTTCTAGACCATCGGGTAATTTTTCTGAATTTTTCATGAATTTTCCCAAATTTTAATGGATTTTATTGTATTTTTTTTTTGGACATTTTCATGAATTCTATTGATGTCAACCTAGTTTCCTACCGGTTCATGGACCTGCTGGTTTAGGGGCGTGAACTAGTTAGCCATGGGTCAAGCCGGTTTAAGGTCTGGGTCCGAACCAAAGGCCACGCGGCAGCTCGTGAGCGATTGAGGGTTTGCGACTTGGATCAGCTACGCAGCATGATCTTGGTCACACTATTGAAGTGATGAAGGAATCTACAACTGGGATCCATCGAGGCGCGGGGGGGGGGGGGTGGAGCTTGATTGCCATGTGTCCGCAGGTGAGCAAGGTGGGGTACGTGCAATCGATGAGGGCTTTTGACCTAGGATCGATCCTTGTCATTGGTTCATGAAGGAATCGCCACGCATCACGATCAGGTGGGGATACACGGGTACAGCACGAGTGGGAGTGGCGGTTGAATCTCAAGCGTCCATGGTGGGGTGCTCGGAGGGCTCACATGGGAGGACCACTAGACATTAATGGAGAGGGCGATAGGGGCGCCATGCATTAACTCATGTGGTCAGAGGGGTGAGTACACGCGCTTGCGGCAACCAATGCTTCTGACACCATGGAGTCACAACTGTTGATGCTGCGCAGAGATCCAAGGACAGAGGCCTGGTCCACATAGATTGCTACTGTGGCGTGTTATGAGGTGTTCAGTACTGGTCTCGAATGAAAGGTCTGGATTCTATCATGCATAAGACTGATCCTGGGGTCATAGATGCTCCACGCGTCAACACTCGTCAGTTTCTGCACTGATCTTATAAAAATTAAATTTTCCTCTATCTCTCATTTTTTCAATTTTCCTTGAATGCTTTTGGTTTTGTCTCTCTCACCTTTCCCTTCTTCGCATTCTTTCTTCTTTGTGTAAAAGAAAAAGCCTAGATTTTAGACCTGCAAAACCATCTTTAATCTTCCTCAAGGTTTCACAATTTCCCTTTGTATCGCTTGCGAATGGGGGATTAAACCCCGAGGTTTGATGATTCCGTGAACTATGGAATAGAACCAAAGGTCCTAAACCAAACTCTCGTTTCCCTCGATCGATTCCCAACAATCTCCCCAACAAAACTCACTAACACCTCTACTTTTGGACTTTGCAGTTTGCCATGAGACCGGAGTTCCCAATCTAAACACCCGAGGCTGCTCTCAAAGATAGGGTCTAGTTCGGGGTTCGAGGTCAAGACATCGGTGGCCGGTCTCAATAGCTAAGTCTTCTCCCTTCCTCTAAAATATTTTTATTCTTACCTTGAAATGTGATCGTCTTGTCATGTTGTTATGAGTGAAAAGCTAGTTTATATGGATGATCTGTGATGTCTTGGGGTTGATGGTGAAATGCTTGATTGGGTAAAGTTGCATGAGAGTATGTAGTCATTATTTTGTGATTAGGGGAGCCAAAATATCGTATTGGAGTTCCTGTTAGGGTTCTCGTCTCGGGTTAAAGACGATCTAACTCGTCTCAACTCGATGAGTTGATGTCCAGGTTGACTCGTATGAATCCATCCGAGTGAGTGACAGGCTTGGGTAAACCTAAATGGGTCTGATGGGCTTTGATTGGGGTGAGGTACGTGTGGGTGCACATGCGCACAGTCTAGTTGGCTTAGTGAGCCTGGCCTGGGTTTTTAGATGGGCCTGGGAGTACTTGAGAAGTGGGCTGAATGGTTTAAAAAAATGGATAGTGGGCTCATTTCAAAAGCTGGGTTAATGGGCCTATTCATGAACTGGGTTTAGGGGTTGATTAGGTTTGAAATGCGCTTCGGGTTGTTAAAAGACAGGGCCAGCCCACTTCCATTCTTAAACAGGGCCTAGGGGTCTTTTAATTTCAAAATAGGGTCCAAGCTTGATTTTAAAAATCGAGTCCACATGAGTTTTTAAAACGGGCCCGCCCAACAAGATTTTAAAACAAGTTTGGCTGGGTTAAGGATGAGGATCTATATTTGACTTTGGGTTCAGAGGTTGGGGAATCAGATTCTGGGGGGTGTCAAAGAAATAGAACTCGGATTCAGATTCGGGTTTAGGCTAAGTGAAGGTTTGCTTTGGGTTGGATCGATCTTAGGTTCATGCTTGGACCTAAGAAATGGAGAACACCCGCATTCACACACCCACAATACATAGCCTGAGAATTAGGACAATGAAAAGAAATTTAACTAGGGTCCAGTACTCCTCCATTCTTCTTCTCTGGTGGCTAGGTCTGAGTTGGTCTGAATGTGAACTATCTCTCTGCTACTTATCCCCTACTTCTCGAGTATGTTCTGCTTCTGTTGGTGATCGTTCCTGCCGAGTTCCACCTATATTCTCTATACCCTACAGTGCATAGCTCCCCTTTGCTCTCAATTCCCGGCCCCAAATTTTACGGAATATTACTGTGCTCCTCTCTTCCAAAGTAGCAGAACCCCCCCTCTCTTTCTGGTTTCTTCCCCTCCTAATTCCTGCAGGGTTTCTGTGCTCTTGCTCTCGTGCCTTGCTACAGTGGGAGCCTTCCTATTTATAGGAAGACTTGAGGTTGGATTGACGCCAAAAACTCTCAGCGTGGCCTTCTCCAAACGAAATTCCCCACCAACAGATTGTCAGGGAATAATTCCCTTTAACCACTCCCACGTGTGATTCCACTTATTTTATTTTATTTTATTTTCTTGAATTTTGAGCTAACAGATTGCTTTGGTGGCTTTTCTGTGTGCAGGGACTTTGAGGGAAGACATTGCAGGTGGTAGTGCAGGAAAAGGAGAACTGTGGACCCTTTTTTGTTTTATTTTTATTTTTTATTTTGTATCCCTATTTTTGGTCTCAATTCTCTCCTGGTTGATGTAACATGTATGTACTTCAGGGTCTTTGTTATGCACCCATTATTTGTATGTTTTTATTATCTTTATTTTTATTTTCCCATGAATGTTTGCAATTTTTCCTCTCTTTTTTTTTGTTTAAATGCTTGCATGAGCGTGGGTACAAATGTGATTGAGGCTTGCACCCCCATGTTGACCAATTTTGACCGAATGCAAGGATTCAACTTTAAACGCTAGTTGACCAATTTTGACCAAACCCCTTAGCCTGATTTGACCAATTCTGCCTAAGCAAAACATGTTTTGAATTTAAGCTCCAAATAAAATTGGATTTTATGGAAAATGGGGAGACTCAATTAAACTAATCTCCAAACTAATTATATCTGAGCATGAGGACTCCAAGCTGATTTTTGGATGTTCGAAATTAAAAACCAAGACTTTAAGGACTCTAGATTATTTTGGAGAATTAATGACTCTGATAATGACTCTGAACACCATGGGACCTTAAAACCCAATTTTTAGTGAATTTGGGGACCATGGGGGTTGGCTATGGAAGAAGCAATTTCGAGATCTGCCCTACCAGAAGTACTTGATTTAGAAGCACTCGAGCTTCAAACATCTAAGAATTCAAACCCTAGTACCTAAGGAAGTTTATTTTGAATCTACCGAGTCCTTGATGAGATTGAAGACTAATTTTGTAGTTGGAAAGAATTTAAAACTGACATAAATGAATCCTATCAACTAGTTTAAAAACCTAAGGCTTGGATTGGACACTCACCATACCCAACTCTAAACCATACTTTTGACTTTTAAGAGACTTGACTAAAATTAGAAGGACTTGATTAACGGATTTGGGGCTTAATTTCAAAACTCTGGGTCACTTGGGGCTCGAAGTCATTTCTTATTTTGTTAGGTTCCTTTGGGGAAGCCTAGTTAAAATTGGGCTATCGATAAAAGTCCCTATAGACAATCTATGGTCTTTGTTTGGTTCCTTATGGTTTGTCTATTGTTAGAATTTGTGTATTCCCAAGAGGGGGGGTGAATTGGAATTTTAAACTTTTTCTCCTAGGTTAATATATTCAACAACAATATATGCACAACCTAGGGCCTGTCTATGCAATTTCCAAATGCGTAGATAAATATAATATGAAAATTAAGTCATACGCATCATTCACCCATAACATACATGTGCGGTAAATGTAAAGTGCGAAAATGTAAGCAAACACACGATATGTTATCGAGGTTCGGCCAATTGTCCTACGTCCCCGCCTCAAGCTCGCAAGCTTGAGGATTCCACTAGTAGCTCACTTAAGGGTGGAGCGACACCGTTTACAACCAGGTCAAATTAATACAGGGCTGACCTCAACCTTAACCAGGTCAAATAGCGGGGCTGACCTCAACCTACACGCCTTAACAGGACGACGCACCTAGCTTTCCTAACCGGGTCTAAGCCAATCCGGGACTATTCCAGGACTAGTCTCCCTCTTCAGGCTCGTGCCTGGAAATACAATAGATTTGAAATACAATCAAATGGTACAGTGATTGTGCTTTCAAGTAAAGCATATATGTACCCAAATTTGCGCAATAATATACACCACAAATATGAAATAATTTGTAAGCTCAAAGTGGTCTAAGATGTCAACTCTCAAATAGATTTACTATCATTGTAATGAGTGCGTGAGAGTGCAAACCTAAGTGATCTTTGTATCACAGGATATTCAATCTAAGTGCTCAAACAAAGATATTATCCAAACTTCATATATTTCAATCAACAAGTTTTCTCAATACATATATGTATATGAAGCTCTAGCAACATATAAGTTTGGTTTGCAAAAGGATATTCAATCTTTGTATTTAGCAAGGGATATATGAGTTAGCGAATATTGCAACAAAGATTTTATCACACTAGCAAATATCTCATCAAATATTTTCAAGATAAAAACACAGTAGATATTTGAAAATGTTTTTGCAACCAAAAACAAATACAATCTTCTTAAGATGTTGCAATGAAGGTGCAAATCTTAAAAGATCTATCAAAGTTTTCTTAGGATAGACTTATTTACAAAGTCTCCTAAGAATACTTAGGTTTAGCTCTCAATGAAAATAAATCAATCAAAAATGAATGGGAGAGCAAACCTATTAACTATAAACACTCAATTGACTTACAGAGGATTTAAGAGATCGAAGAAGGTAAGCATGAGTGAATGGGGATTGGATATGAGTATTATAGGATTTGGGATTTTCAGAGAATTTCTCTTAATCAATATTTTTAATCCCCTCTCTAATTATCCCAAATAGACTCATATATATAGGTAAGGGAGAAAATACGACCGTTGGGGACCTATTGGGTATTATTAGAAAAGTTTAATGACGTTTAAGACATTTTAACCCTGTTTAAAAAATTATTAATCGCGGTAAAAATAGGAGCAACCCGAGAGGTCCGGTCGACCAGAAATAGTTCGGTCGACCAGGACTCAAATGGCTCGGTCGATCAGGGGCATTTTGAACTAAGTGGTCGGTCGACCGAGGCAGGTGATTTTACAATTTTCCAAGGTTCGGTCGACCGGGGCTATTTTGAACTGAAGGCCTCGGTCGACCAGACCGTTGGGAATTCTCCCAAGACCCCTCGCTCGACCAGGTTGTTGGAGTACAAATTTGGTCGGTCGACCGGGAGGTCAAAATATTGACTCCCAAGTGGTTCGGTCGACCGGGGTCAAATGAACTATAAGGGCTCGGTCGACCGGGCCTTGGTCAAACTGTTGACCCAGGGCCGGTTCGGTCGACCAGGCCAAAAATGAACTGTTTTGGCCGGTCGACCGAAAGTGCACCAAGTGTGCATTTCGGTCCCGTATTGACCCAAACAACTCCTATTCAAGTGCTTAACAAACATATGTGAAATATGTGTGTGTCCTAAGATCACTTGGGGTCCAATTTGAAGACACCGAAAAAGTTCGGTGTCGGGTGCACCCTAAGGTTTTTTTACGGTCCTTTCTCATTCATGGTTCGATTTGAGCTTACATAATAAATCATACGTGTGATGTGTGTGAGCTTATTACAAACCAATTGCCCTAATTACTATTACAGACCAATATAGATATATTACAAAGAGTATGATTTGGCCTTCAAGCTTTTCTTGCTTTGTGCACATCTTGATCTTATCATTCTTGATTCCTATACAAAAACTCAAACACTCATTAGATACAATGAGTATTTGTCATAATCAAAACTGGGCGTGACCAATAAGGTCAACATCTATGGTCAACCTGAGCTCTCATCCACATCATGCATGACATGCATTAATACATACCACAAATAGAAACTAAATGCATTTAAAATGCACCAGATGAGATGAGCTTTACATCCTTCTTGACTTCCATTTTTAGTCCCTTTATGTGTGTGTTGAATTAAAAATTGTTCACAAAATAAATACACACATAAGTAATTTGTGCTTTGTTAGCATCATAATAGAGATCAGATTCAAAAAGTCAACAATCTTCTTTTGATGATGACAAACGCACCAGAGCAAAATATGTTCAGCCTGAAAAGGTCCCCCCTAAGAATATGCATAATTTAAAAGATAAGCAATATAACTCAAGCATTTCAAGAAGGAAGACATAATGATTTTATCATGCATTTAGTTTTAGTATTAACGCACAAACACATAATGCATGCAACTAAGATATTTTAACCATTTTTAATCCCCCTATTAAAAGTCAAATACTTTACATTTTGCTGAGAAATATTCTTTCCCTTTTATCATCAGCAAAAGGGCTAAGCTATAAAATTATTTGAGCATTAAAAGATTTTAGCTTAAGAAAACTCCCCCTTTTTAAAAGAATTTTGGGCATATAAAAATATTTTATTTTTGTTTTGAAGGATTTAGCAATTTATGCACACATAACAAAAATAATATGACTAACCATATGAGATTAAAAACACATGATAAACATGGGTAGACCAAAATTATCCACAAACCATTGCAATTAAAAAGCATATCATAAGACCCGTGAAAAAATTTGAGTTAAAAGCACATTACATATGATTGTAGAGAGGTTTGAGCATGATTTCAGTCTAACTAGTTCGCATGCATTTTCATATGTAATTACCGAACCAGTTAAGCAAATATATATATATAAATGATGAGGCAAGAGATAAAGAATTTTAGTTTTGAAAATGTTTCTTGCCATAAAGCATTTAAGAAAAACAAAAAAATATTCCCCCTTTGATGTTTGCTAAAGGTATTGGGGGTGTGCTTGTTGAGAAAGAAACTTTAATACAAAGCTCGAGCAAGCATCATTTTTCTAGTTTAGCAGTTAAGCACGCATCAAAATATGACCAGAAAAATAAAACCATATAGATCCTAAGAATATAGCAATTTAAATCAAGATCATATGGCTACAAAGATGATTGTAGCTAAACAACATATTTCAACTTAAGATTTTCAATGAAATAAATACGTTTTAGCACATGCCACAGATCATCTCAATGCACATCTAAGCTTAAGAATGGGAGAGCATAATAAGATAGAATTTTAGTTTAAGGACTCCCCCTATGAATTTGAATATGAGCTTAGACGCTATGAAATTAAGATTTACTGTGGGTAAAAAGAAATTTGTTAGTCTAAACATGCGGACCACAGTAAGCTATAGGTCTAAGCTGAAGGTAGGGTAAGCATATTAAGAAGGATTTTATAAAGTCACCTCCTTTCAATTTGAATTCAAGCTTAGATGAAATAACTGCTTATACTAATCAAAAATTGATTCTACTAAGTATACCAAATAGTATAAGCACTTCTTTTCAATCAACTATACTGGATATCTATTAAGGCATTTTATCATTTCACCAGTATGGTCTTCCCTATAGATCACACAAGCATTTGAAAATATATATTAAGACATTCCATAAAGCTCATGAACCTTAGAACAATCTATATTAATCATAAAACTTTAAGAGTTGGATATGATGTTCAAGGATTTTAGAAGAGCCTCAATATCCAAATAGCGAAGTGATGCATGTGAGTCCTTTATGTTCTTACTTCTAGGAATGGAGGTCAGCTCCCTTGAATATGTGATGATTATGTAAGGATAAAATTTAATATTCATTTAACTTTCACTCATCATTTCAAAAATATTTTAACATTTATTTTATCATAATCATCTTTGTACATGGTTTTATGTTGAAAAAATTTTAATGAAATTTCGGCAGCATGCGGTCTACAAATTGGACATTTTTTCATAAAACTTATACCTAAAATTTGATTGTTTTCATAAAATACTATATCTTAAGCATGCAATTCTCATCACTGCATCAGCCATGCAGGTGGCATTCCATACAAATAGCATGCAATCCAATTGCATTTCAATAACAATTCAAAATATCTCAAGGTAGTTCATGCTATAATCAAGATAAAAATATAGTTACTATCCATCAAAGAATTTAAGCATTTAATACACTATGGATAGTAGGCTGAAGTGCTGATCTCAAGAAGGCATATGGGCACAAAACATAATTATGAGAGCATTTAATTTATAGAACAATGAAGATAACGCTCCCCCTGAGTTATGCACTTATCCATCTTATGCCTTTTTCTTATTTTTCAAATTCTTTAGCCAAGTGTTCTAGACATTTGATGATTTAATCTTGGCTTAGGATGCATAGGCTTAGTGGACCAAAAAATCACAATGAATATTCCTTTAGGGCCATAAGCCAATTTTGCCTCTACTGCATATGCATAGGTTTCTTTGAACAAATTGAAACCTAGTACAAGTATTTTAGCCATTCCACACATTTTAAGGACATAAAGCTCTAAATGATTTGACTTAAAGTTTGAGAGCTTATAAAGGAAGTTAGGATAAATACTTTTAAAGATTTAAATCATTATTGAGTTCCGAAGAGTATTTTGGAGTAGAATAATATTCAAAATATTTTTGTGTTGGGAAAAATGTCCTAACGACTCTGGCAAAGAACATTTGAGAGAATATGACTATTGTGAACAATGCTCTTTGGAGATTTGAAGGTATCCTTTAGATATGATCACAATTTAGAACAAGGATACGAACTAAGGAATAAATGAGTCTTTACCAGATGTGATCGTGGTGTGTTAAAGAGTTCCAATAGAGGAGAACATTACTTAAATCGAAATTAGAGAATTTTTGCATTTAAAGCACAGAGGGAATAATTTAATTTAACCAGCTGAAGAACTCGAATCCCTTAGAAGATGTCTCTAATTTGATTATGCATGGAGGATGTCTTTTAATAAGCGCTAGTAGAATAAGGAATTTATGATTAATAGTGCTTATGACCTGAGTGTTGACTAAACTTTTATAAATGAGTTTAGGGATAAAAGATATGTAGTATAGAATAGATTCCCTAAAGCTCAAGCTTGTGCGATGAACAAAAATATGCTTAGCTTAAGATTTACTTTTAAGTATGAGTTGAACATTTAGAATTATATCCCAGGCACAGTTGCCTTGTCCATTTGGAAGTGGATTTAGATTCTTAGTATAGCAAGATAGTGTATAGTGAATGCACACACTAAGATTTGACATTATAAGACTGAACCACTTCCCAAGTGTAGTCATCACTCCCCCTAAACCTAGGAACTAAGGAAGGATTGAAAAATTATGTAATTCCAGTTGGAATCCAATCTTCCTCAGGTCCTAAATGGTTTGCCTTCATAATTACCAACCTCATTTCCTTCCCTATGCCTCTGGCACCTCTAAATAGACAAGTAAGCCAAACGTGCCCTTTTCTTTCACAATATAGGTAAACATTAAATATATGTGAAAGATTTTGCTTATTGATCCTAGTTTAATTTGAAGAGGCATGATTATGGGTTGTATACGATGAGCCATTTTTGAAAGATTTATTTCTTTTAATTTCAAAGGGTTTATTTGACTTGTTCTTCTCACTTTTAGCCTCAATTCCAGAATCTTCCTCCAAGTAGATAATTTGCAGTAACTTTTCAATCCTTTTCTTCACTAGGATGGCATGATAATCTTTTAATTTTTCTAATTGTTTTGTCAATCTTCTACTTTCACTTTTCAGGAATGTTTTGTGCTTGAATATCCTAGCTAGAAACTCATGACTTTTCATTAAAGCACTTTCTAGTTTTTCATATGAAGGCATGCTTTCTTTATTAAAGTCAACACATTATTCATAATAAATTTTAATATGATCTTTACAAGAATCATTGCATGCATTATTAATAGTATCATCACAAGATTTATCTGATGATTCATCACATAAAATAAAGCAGGATACTACACAAGAATCATCAAATGCATCATTAACTGAAATAGAAGGTGAATCATATATCTCTTCATTAATAAACGTTTTTGGCCCATGATTTACCTCCTCTTGATCATTTGGAGTTAAAATGTTTGGAGTAGTAGACTCCTCCTCTTTGCTTTCTCCATATCTCCTTTCTAACTCTTCCCAAATTTCTCTGGCACATTTACATGCCATGATTTCATGAAAGATATTAGAATTTAAAGCAAAGTATAACATGTCCATGGCATATGAACTTATCACATTAAAACCATTGTCATTGATTTGCGCACAACTTCCTTTAACAATCATTCGCTAGGCCCTCCAATTCATAGATTTTAAAAATATGTTCATTTTTTGTTTCCACACAGTGTAATCAACACCACAAAATACTGGAGGCCTGATACATGATTGTCCCTCACTGAATGAGGATACACCAAACTGAGCCATTGTGATATTTAGCATAAGTGGTTAAACTTTTTGCAATGAGGCTTTGATACCAATAGATGGATATGGTGTATTCCCAAGAGGGGAGTGAATTGAGTATTTCAAAAAAAAATTCTTCCTAGGTTAGGTATGTTCAGTCTTAAACCATAAGCAGCATTGCACAACCTAGGGTCTGTCTAAACAAATACCAATTACTGAACAATATAAAACAGAACAGATAAAGCAAACTTAGTACTTCCCGATCATTCACAATAATAAAGATATAAACATTCAAGTGCTGAAATTAAATAGCATATGGAAGAGAAAGCGAACATGATATTTGTTATCGAGGATCAACCATACTAGCTTATGTCCCCGCCTCAAGCTAACCAGCAAGAGAATTCCACTTATGCTCACTTAACGGGTGGAGCGACGCGGATTACACCCTCTCCTTACAGGGCGAGGAATACCTCGACTCAAATTTTGGGGCTGAGCCACAACCAACAACTACACCTCATAGGATGGTGCCCTTAGTTCTCCTAACTAGGTCTAAACCAATCTAGTGCACGTTATAGGTTAGTGCAATCCTCTTCCGACCCACGTCGGGAAAACAACAATAATCAATTTTTTTGTATACAAATAGAATGCTTCTACATTAAGCAGATGATGTACAACAATAAGCACAAATGCATTCTCATATGATGTGAGTTAAAGCTCAGTAGAGTCTGTGTATTTTCCAAACTGAATTTGCAATCTTTGAGAATGATGTATACAATAAAATACCTCAAAGATTAAACCCTAGAAAAATATTTCTCCAAAGATATTTTTGAATGAAAGTGCAGGAGAACCGAGGGTTTTTCTTTTAAAACAAATTTTGCCCAAATAAAAATAAGAGACCTTTTCAAGCAAAGATATGTGAATGAAAATATGCTCAAGGTGCTCTTAATCTACCCAAGGATTTTCTCAAGAAAAATATACTTCAAAATAAATATAGGAGGAGCCTAGGGTAATTTGCTCAAAAGAAATTTTCAATAAAGATAAGATAGCTTTTGAAATCTTGCAATAGATGTGTAAGATTCTCAAGCAATATAAAGTTTACTCCCAAAGATATTTATCAAATAAAATATGTGGGAGAAACTATAATCTTATTCTCAAGAATGATTTTGAAAAGAAAGGATTGAATGAGAGTATATGATTTTGAAATGAAATATGAATGCCCAAAATGAATACTTTCCAAAAGAGATTTTCAAAATAATAAATGTAGGAGAGTATAAAATAAATGAGATTAAAAAAAAAAAAAATTTCAGAGGATTTTCCTATCTGAGCATCTCTTTAAGAAAGAATAATGCGGGGGTATATATAGTGTCTGGGGGAAAATATGACCGTTTGGGACATAAAGGGAATTTTTAAATTTGTTTAATCTAAAAGTTAATCATAATTAGCGCTCAAATTTAATTTTTTTTTCGGAGAGGTTTGGTCGGTTGGCGAATGCGCTGGTCGGCTGAACTGTTGAAATTGAAAGCAAACCCGAGAGGGTTCGTTGACCGAGCACAAGGCTGCTTGGCTGGCCTCTCTATAATTTTTAAAATAATTCAAGGCTCAGTCGGTTGAGGAAAGAGCCGGTGTGTTGAGCCAAAGGTGAAAACTTAACTTACGTAGGTTTGATTGGCCGGGGTACCTTTAGGTCATAGACCGATCGCCCGAGGACTGTTGGTCTGCTGGCCATTTGAGCACTGAACCGGGATGATCGGCTGAGGCTTTGACTTTGGTAAAAAAATCTTAGGCCGGTTGACTGAGGCAATTATAACATGTTTGTGTCGGTCGACCAAAGACACTTAAAAAATTGACTTTGACCATATTTTTGATCTAAAAACTTATCTAGTCTTTGTATATGAGTTATAACATTTTAAGCAAAGGGCTTTGGATCCTATGGACAATCTATGGTCTTTGTTTGGTTCCCTATGGTCTGTCTATGATCAATCTGAGTTCTCATCCATATCATGTATGATATACATTATTATAGACCAAAAATAGAAACTAAATGCATTTACAAATTAAAGTCTTCTTCTTCTTCTTCTTCTTCTTCTTCTTCTTTGGCTCTTCTTATTTTATGGAATGCGCCAAATGAGATGAGTTTTACGTCCTTCATGACTTCTAATTTTAGTCCCTTAATGTGTGTGTTGAATTAAAACATGTTCACAAACTGAATAAAGACATATGTAACTTGTACTTTGTCAGCATCAAAACATGGATCAGACTCAAAAAGTCAACACCAATAAAATCCAGACCTAGTTTAAGTTAACACAAATGCTCATCATCTTATTTAGGATTTTAGAAAACTCACATAAGAAATCAAGATCACCAAAAAAATCCACAAATTAGCCAAATAACTCAGGAAAAGGCAATGAAAATAGGAAAAAATGAAAAAGAGAAAAAAGAAAAAAAGAAAAGGGACCAAAGAGAGCTTATCTTTGGGATGACTGATCCAAGCTTGGATCCAAAAACAAAGAGTTCAGGGCTCTCTGCTTGCGTTCCCTTTTATTTTTTAGACCTACAAAAGTGAGAGATTTAAATATTGAAAGAAAACAAAAAATGAAAGAAGAAAAGAGAGAATAAAATAGAAAGAAGAGAGTGAGAAAAATCTGTTAAAGGATGAGATAGAGAAGGAAAGAAAGATGTGAGGGGTGAGAGAGAGTTGTGAGAGAAAAAGGGGGTTTGAGAGAGAGTTGTGTGTGTGTGTGTGTGTGTGTGTGAGAGAGAGAGAGAGAGAGAGAGAGAGAGAGAGAGAGAGATAGAGAGAATTGAGAAAGAGATGAAGAACAGGGAGGAGAAAGAAAGAATTCGAGAGTATTTAAAAGAAAAGAAAGAAAGGAAAGAAAAGAAAAATAAAAAATAAATATATATTACATTTTCACAAAAAAAAAGATAATAGGTCACGTGTCATCGCACTGATGGTGGCACATGACGCAACCAAGATCACACCTTTTGGAGGTGATGTGGCACAATTCTGGTTGTTCATATTGTCCAGATGTGTGTTTTCTCTGAATGGTCGAATCACTGCCACATCAGCAATTTGTGTCAAGTATGATGCATCTGTCAGCGTGTGCTATGTGGTGGGTGATGTTACCTTGTCACAACAATTTTTTTTAAAAAAAAAAAAAAAGTAAAAAAACTAAAAAAAACTTTTTGTTGCCATGTGTCAGCCATGCCACTTGTCGCCGTCCATGGCTGACACGTGGCAGTCACCTTCTCTTCTTTCTCAAATTGGATCAACCCGGTTTGACCCAGGTCAACTTAGGTTGACCCATTGACCTGGTTCAAAATAGTTGAACCAATATAACCTTCCTTAAACCGCATTTTATTTCTGAATTTTAAAATTTATTTTAATTTTTTTAAAAAATTGAAAAAATAGTAAAAAATTAGAAAAAATCAAGAAAAATAAATAAAAATTATTTGAGTCATTTTTTATTCAGATAACAAAAAAAAAAGGTAAAATAAATACCAAAAATAAATAAAAATGAAGAAAAATTCTTTAAAATCCCCCAAAAATGTAGAAAAATACTAAAAATTTTCATAAAATTCTTGAAAATTTTTGTAAACCAGGGGAATGTTTTAAAGACTCTTTTTTATTTGAGTTTGATAAATTTTTTTTTTTATCATTTCATATATTAAATATCAGTGTGTGTGTGTATATATATATAAAATTTTGTGTGTGTGTATCTCAATGATAAAACAAAGGGTAAAGAGGTGTTTTAGATCTCACGTATATCACTTTTGAGGGAGATTTATCTAATAAGATCTCCTCTTTTGGAGGTCTTATTAGACATTCCTAAATCACACTTGATTTTATATTTTTCTTTGAAATTTTAATGATTATTGGTTTGTTTAGGAGGTAATTAAAGACTATTTGATTGAATTTGAGATCATTCATAGTTAATTACGTAACGTTAATTGAATGAGTGTGTAGGGGTTCTAATACCTTCCCCTTATATAACTTTACCTCCGATCTCAGTTTGATAAAAGAACACCGAGACTATTAGTTCTTTGGTCTGAGGATTAGTCTAGAAACTAATCAACAAGTAGTAATTAGGTGAACTAATCGCACTTGGGAAAATAACAAGTTAGTGACGATTCCATTGAACTAATATTATGACCATCCCTAGCCATTCTGAACCTTAGTAATGTAATATAAATAGATGTATGTGTAATTGATTTTAGAAATACAGAGAGCCGTGAGAGTTGCGAAAGAGGTAATGACCTTAGAGGACACTCCAATTCAAACATGGCTTTCCGCTAAATTTTAACAAAATGGTTTGTTTTGAAAAACTCCACAAAACTGCTTTAAACTTACAATCTTAAAAAACAGCCTATTTTGTTATATAATGTCTGGATAAAATTAAATGTCTAGAAAAATAAAGTTCTATTTCAGTAATTATTTAAAAAGTTATGAATATAAATAAGACTATTTTCCATAAACGAGCAAGGCTTAACTATTTGTAACAAAATTTATTTGCTAAAATTAATTCAAACGACACAATCATACAATAACTTGAAGGCCTAGCAACAATAGCATGACCAGCCTTAATAACTACATAGTCCATGCACAAGTTTTTCCCCCAAATAAAGAACTACAAATAACTAAATCCTAGTAAACAAATGACCCCAATGCACCTAAATAGTTTGTGTGAAACTTAGATAATTGTCAAAAAGTCCACTGCATTAATTCGTAAGATGAAAAAATTAAGTGGTGAAGAGTTGTTTTGTTCATAAATTAAATTATAATACCAACGGGTTTTTTTTTTTTTTTTAATAATGTCAGAAACTTAAAAATATTTTGATCAAAAATAAAAAGAATACATTATCATATTTAAAAAACTCAAGAGACGTATTTTAATTCATCCAAATAATTATGATTCCTGCGTTTTTTCCTAGATAAAAAAATATCTCCTCCTATAGCTACAAATGTTTCAAAATCAGTTGGTCGTGAGGTTGTGTGGTTCATCTCTTAACTCCCAATTGGAGAGACAAGGGTTCAACTCCTCTAATAGGAAGAGTTTTTCTTGAATTTTTTGAGGAGGCAGGTGGGTGAGGGGTTGGAATTTGTATTTAGCAGTGAGCATAATTCAGATTTAACTGAATTAACCTCCCGAGTTTGATCGGTTCGGTTCTATTAACATATAGCTAGGTTCGATTCGGTTCGGTTTGAGATTTGGATAATTTTGGGTATTCGATTTTTTAGTTCAGGTATGGGATATCTTTAATTCAGTTAACCAAATTACCTGAATTACTAATTAATTAATAATTAAATATAAATGAGTTATATTAATATATGATATATGTTAAATCTTAAAATATCCATTTTTTCAATAAACCCTTTAATTAATTAAGCTAAAATTGGTAAACTAAAAACAAAATTTGCAATCATATTTTATTTTTATAATTAATTTTTAATTTATTCGGTCCGAATTATTCGAAAAGTTGGTTTGATCAGGTACGATTCGATTACAACAACAAATTCAATCGGTTAAGTTAGAAATTAGTGTTAATCCAAAAATTCGATTAATTAGGCCAAACCCTACTTGTATTGGATAGATGTTTTGGTGGCCTCAATGGAGTCATGTGTAAGATGCCAGAGTCTGTTTAAACCAAAAAAAAAAAGTTTTAAAATGGGATGTGCTAATGAAAACTAATATTAATTGTAAAAATCTAATGCAAGGAAAGAAATCTAAAGAGACAGCCCCACACCAACTGTATTGAATGCGAGTTGGAAGAAGGGGAGTAATGCGGAGGGCCCAGATCTCTTACATGGCAGAGCACTATTGGCTAGGGGTATGATGCCCAGGAGGTGACAAGCTTTTCTTATCATATGAATCGTTGGATCTAGTAAACTCCATAAACAAATAATTAAGCTCATTAAAAAATTATTCTGTTGGACCGACTAAAACATTGTATTTTAAACAATCATTAATTTTTTTAAATTTAAATAATTTATGTTAAAAATTATTAATTTTATTTTAACTTCCATAAAATTACTTAAAATTATTCAAAATAAAAAGATATGATTGGTTGTATAAATTAAAATGTGTTTTAATTTTTATTTAGTTACTATTACTTTTTAAAAATAATAAAAAATCATAGAACACACGTAATGTAGGCTCGGGGCTATTTATTAATATGTTATTATTCAAAAGTATTATTGTAATTTTATGAGTTAATGAATGTAGTGGAGAAGCGGGCAGATTTGGTGCGTTCACACCCAATCCACAGAATTAATGAGGCACAGTAGAGGAGAAGAGAAAACCCGTCCTCCAATTTAGTCTTCAAAATAATCAATTCTCCTACGCCCTTCATCACCCCACCAACCCTATTCAAATATTTATATTCAACAAAACAAAACAATGCAAATTTAGACCAATTTTCTTAGATTTTATTTTTCAATTATATAACTAAATTCCAATTGGTTGTTTTTTATCTCTTGAAAATGTTATTGGCTCACAAAGTAATTCTTTTTTTTTTTTTTTAATTTTTGCATTTTAATAAAAAAAAAAACAGTACTTGCCCTCCGAGCTAATTGGACCCATTGAATCCTATAGTTGGACCCACTGAATACTATAGTATTAGGATGCACACTAATCAATGCCTCTCACTTTTATGAGTTTAGGTGTTGATGTAGCATTTTACAAATGGTGGGTTTCATATCCTTTCTAAAAAAAGTCATTCTCCGCAAGTCTTTTTCTCATATTCATGATTTTTTTTCTAAATTAGAAATCTTTTACATTTTTAATTTTAAATAAGCTTTTTATGTGAAAATTTTTAATTTTTGATTTTTCGCTATTGACTTTTTGAGTCTTATCTCATTTTTGATAATAAAAAATATAATATATTTAATATTTGTCAAATTTTTGTGCAGGATAATACTAGTAAGATCATATTGATGACATGCGACAACTTGAAAAAGAATGAAGACCCCGACATATTTACTTGTTGTATTTTCATATTCGGGTCTGTAATATTTAAATTTAAAAAGGTCTGTAATAATCTACATATCATGTATGTAGGACGATAAGTTCAAGACCTTAGAAAGACCATAGTCAACTGACGCCGGATTTTTTCAGCAAGCAAAACAACCTTAGAAAGACCCTAAATCCCAGCACTTGCACCTAGGAAAGTCCCCACTATCACATGTATTATATGAGGAATCTTATGTTTTAAATTGAACTTAAATATGCAAAATCTTATGGATTCGGGCGACTGAACTTGGCAGTACATTTTGCCTCGGTTGGCCGAACGTTGGACTAAGTCAATAAGTTGACTTGACTTCAGGTGACCGAACATATACTAAAACTTGGTTCAACAACTCGGGCACCTGGACTCTTATGTTCAAAATACCATCGGGCGACCAAATTGGCAAGTTCGGGCTATCGAACATACAACGGGCAACCGAACCTTGAGCGTTTGGAAAATCACTTAGTTAAGCCGACCGAATGTATTTTCAGGCACCTAAACATTGAAAAATTGCTTTTTCTCATGTGTCTATTCAGGTGACCGAACCTTGGGCTCGGTCGATCGAAAGTCTCAGATTGGCTAATATTTACTAGGGGTTAAAGGAGTTAAATCAGGGTTAATTTCTTAAAACTCAATTAAAATAATTTGATAATTCCCCTGGTGTCCCCTAACGGTCGTAATCCTTCCTTTCTCTATATATATGAGTTTATTTGCATGTTTAAGCTAAGATTAGGGATTTGAATTAGCCAAAAATCCTCTATATTTTTTAGAGCAAATTTTTCCTTTACTAAGCCTATACTCTCACATAATACTACCTTCTTGATAATCTAAGCCTTGTGAGAGTATTTAGAGTGATTATACTCCATTCAATCTTGTTAAAAAACTCTCATTGCATTATTTGTTATTTAATTTTCATATTGAGAGTTAAGATTAAGTTTTTCCACTGATTTAATCCAATAAATCTTGTGTGAGGGAAAACTTAGGAGCTGAGTGAGTCTTTGCATTATTATTGCAAGACTCATTGGGCTTGTATTTTTTTGGTTGTGCAAAAATATTTTTACAAGCTTATTTTTGAATATCTTTTTGTGCCTATATATTGAGAAAATAATTTTTGAGATATTCTAAATTTCTCTTGGTACAAATCTTTGAAACCCTAAAACTGTGATTGAGATTTATCTTTATATAGTTTTAAGGATTAGTTTGTAAAAGCACTTTTGTGCTTAAATTTGAGATAATCATTACTATGAGTATTGATTGCACATATACACCACTGAACTTTTAGTTCTTACATTATTGGTGTGCATTGATTATACTGTGCTGTATTGTAGTACATATCTACTTGAGTAGAAGCACTTTATTTGTACGCAAAATTATATTGATTGTTGCATTTCAGGCGTGGGCCTGAAGAGGGAGACTAGCCCTGATGAATAGTTCTGGATTGACTTAAACTCGGTTAGGAAAGTTAGGTGCACCATCCTAGTAAGGTGCAGTTGTAGGTTGAGGTCAGCCCTGTTAATTGACCTGGTTATAAACGGTACCGCTCCACCCATTAAGTGAGCATTAGTGGAATCCTCGGACTTGTGAGTTAGAAGCAGGGACATAGGCAGTATTGGCCGAACCCCAATAACATATCGTGTGTGCACTTTTTATATCTCTGCAATTTATATTTCCACATGTGTATGTTATATTGTGAATGTTGAGCATGATTTAATTTTTGCATCTTACATTTATCTGCGCATTTGGGTTTATGAATATATAAACAAACCCTAGGTTGAGTATTACTGCTACTGATTTGGACATACTTAGGAATAAATTTTAAATACCCAATTCACCCCCCCTTTTGGGAATACACCAAAGTTAACAATTGGTATCAGAGACTCGTTGCATAGACTTAAATTTTTTTGCAAAAGATTGCAATGACTCAATTTGGTGTATCCCCATTCAGCGAGGGACAGTCACCTTCTAGGCCTCCTGTATTTCGTGGTGTCGATTACACCACCTGAGAAATTAGAATAAGCGTATTTATAAAATCAATGGATTGGATGGTTTGGCGGGTGATTGTTAATGGGATTCATATGCCTTTAAATGAAAATGATATTAGGTTAATGCATGCATATTCATATGCCGTGGACATGTTATATCTTGCATTAGATTCTAATATTTTTGTTGAGTTTGTGGTATGTTAGAGTGCAAAGAAAATCAGGATGAACTCGAAAGGAAATATGGAGAATCTCAGGAGGATGAGACCACCACTCAAGAAGTGGTAAATGACAGGGTAATTGCTTTATCAGACGTTGAGGTATATGATTCTATCTCTACCTCTATTGATGATTCTTATGTTGAATGTTGTGATATAACTTATGATGAATCATTTGTTGTTTCTGATGATATTACTGCATGCAATGATTCATGTAATATTGATTATAAGAATTCTTGTGATGAATCATGTATTGAATTTGCTGTTGAAAGCACGCCTTCAAATAAAGAACTAAAATGTACTTTATCTAAAATGCAAAAGCTTCTAGTTCAGATGTCTAAATTTTGAAGAATGATAATAAGAAAGTGGCAAATCAATTGAAAGAATTGAAAGAATATTATTGTAACATCCTCAAAATTCTTACCATTTTTTTTTTATATGTATATCTACATCCATATCTAAGCAACGGAAATACAAATCATATAACCATTTATATATATACTAAACAATACTAGAATTCAGTACATACCAACCATAGCCATACAAAACAAGTTCCTCTAGCATTATCTACCCCAAAAATACAAAACTATGTCAAAAACTCACCCTATAACCAAGGTAATGAAAATACTCTCTATCTGCGAGCCTGATCTGCTCGCCTAACTGGCTCACCTGAAAAAAAATGTTAAAGTCATGGGGTGAGTCGACGCTCAGTAAGTGGAAATATGCTATTACTAGTGTGTGGCAACTAAGTTAAGAATACTGTTTAAATAACAACTGAACTGTTATACAATAATAAATCTATAAAGCATATCTTTCTTTTCACAATTTAAAATATAACCGTATCATCTGTGTTTTCTACTTTTCATACTGCTAATATCATACTATACTCATCATATCTTGTAAAGCTGTATACATATACATAACTGTGTTTTATCCCCGGAACTCTATATGTCATGATTTGACCCCTCATGACAGCGCTGTGCGGCCCGTAGGCAGGACTTAATCTGGTCGGCCCTCTAGATAAGTCATATACTCTACACTACCTCAACCTAGTCAAACTGCATCCACTGCTAGGCTCGGGACTAGTTGCTACCTCGTAAAATCGGCCCCCTCCACCCAGTGAACTGGGGAGCTGCAAACTCTCCGAGCATAGTTGACGGTACCCACACACTATCTGAGATATGTGGTTGCACTCTATTTGTATATAGCAACGGTACCGTGCTCTGTATTCTTTATCTATATCTGTCTATATTCTTTCCTCACGGATCTGATACTATATATATATATATATATATATATATATATATATATATACACACACACACATATATACTCTTTTACTATTTTCATCATGTTTCCAAAATTATCATAACGCTATCTCTCTATACTGTAAATACTGTAATCTCTATATACTGTATCTGTAGCATCTTGATGCTATTTCTATATATTTGTCTGTATACTCTGTCTATATACTCTGTCTGTATACTCTGTATGTTATGGTAATAGGAAACATGGTATAGTATAAGCACTGTATATACTGTTCTGTAAAAAGTTGTAATATATACTGATCTGAGTAAAGCTATAACATACTAATCTGGATAAATATATGTGATATACTGATCTGTATAAAACTATAACATACTGATTTGAGTAAAACTGTAATATACTGTTCTGGGTAAAATATCTGTAATATACTGTCTATATCTGTGTAATCAGTATAGTACGATATACTGTAAAAACTATATAAGTTCTTCTTCACATAAATATCTACTTAGGCCACACAAGTATTTAAAACTCATATTTTGTAAAACTGGGTAATAAACTGGTATGTACAAATATGTAAAATCTTTGATAACATTATAAAAATTCCTAGAGTAGCATATTTCCCTTACCTTAGCTTTGGAAAGCCCTTACAAAATTCTAACCCTATTGTGACACCCCGACCCGCCAATTTGGGCCTGAGTGCCACGTGTTCCAATCACCTGTATCTGATACCACAATTAACATACACGCAGCGGCACATGAATAAATAACCTCAAATAAATACCAGAGTTCTATATAACAAACAAAAACCAGCACTACAACATCCAAATATCTGTATCCACAACCAGCATTTAAAACGTAATTCTGTACAAATATATCTATACATATATCAATATCTCCCAATACCCAAAAAAGAAACTATTACAAACAATCCCAGCCTAGGCCTTCAAACCCGGTCTCCAGAAGAACCTGAAAAATTGTTAATCCACTAGGGTGAGACACTTCTCAGTAAGGGTGGAATAAATTATAACAGTGTGTGACAAATGAGTTTTAATATTTATATCTCAAAATAAACTGCTTCTCATATAACATCAATAACAACTGAGAAAATGTACCATTAATAACATTCCCGACATCTAATATCACACACACATTCAATATGCACAAGTACATAATTTTTATGCAGGCAAAAGTCCCCAAGGATAGGGAAGATTACCCGCCCATACAAGTAGCTTCCCTCTGCTCTGGTACTAAAAACTACCTACTAGAGCACTCACCTTACTCAGTAAGCCCTTAGGTGAAGTATTACCTCGCCGCCAGTACACACATCTTTATTATTTTAAAGGCGAAGGTTTCCAAGGATCGGGATGTCTACCCGCCCATACAAGTAGCATCCCTTTACACTGATACCAAGAAACTACCTAGCAGAGCACTTGCCTTTCTCAGCAAGCCCTTGGTGGTATGTTTACCTCACCGCATGCACACACATGCATTCACAATATGCTATGCCATTATTTTTATGCTATAATTAAATTCACATGCGCACAACACATCCATACAGGAATCATGCATCTCATACTTCATCTTCTAATGTCCTCAGTACGTGGCCCACACAGAGCAACTGCGTACATGTCAGTACATGGCCTACATAGGCACCAACGTACTTCTTATCTACACGTGGCCCACACAGGTACCACTAACCACACAGGGTACATAACATGGCCCACACAGGCGCCATTATCCAGACAGGATATAACGTGGCCCACACAGGCACCACTACCCACACAGGGTATATAACATGGCTCACACAGACGCCATTATCCACACAAGATATAACGTGGCCCACACAGGCACCACTGCCCACAAAGGGTATATAACATGACCCATACAGGCGCCATTATTCACCAGTATCCAATCCCCATGACCTACCCGTCATACATCAGTAGAACAAGCTCCTCGACCTGCCAATGTCCTACCCTATATAAATGACAATATGACAAGCTCCTCAACCTGCCAACGTCATATCATGATTTACATCTAGGCAATATAACAACCTCCTCATGCCAACATTATATTGAAATGCATACGAATAACCACACCAGTTAGTTCACACAGACGCATTAATGCATTTCCACACAGGAATCCAACAGATTAATACATTCTCACACAATAATCCAACAGATCAATACATTTTCGTATAGTATCCCCACAGATCAATACATTTCCACACAGGAGTCAAACATAACAACTCATTCATCATGCCATAATCATTTCAAACACCCCCACATGCAAACCCAAATACCATAGTAATTCATATTCAATTTATTAGAAAAAAATTACTCCTATGTCACATGAATTTAATATTATAAACAATTATCCCAAATATAACCTTAAACCAAAATCATCATTTTCAAAGTAATCAGGCTATTCTGAAGATCATATAAATATATAATAAATTTCGTATGCTCGTAAATAACTGGTTCACTTTAATAAAAGACTGATATAATTTTATTCCCCTTTACCTGATTCCCTAAATTACACTTGCAGGGCTCCCAAACTTATACCTGCGACGCTCACCCGAACCCTGATTCAATCAAATCAACCCAAATAAAATATTATTTTAACATTTCCTAATTTATAATAATTAAATAATAATTAATTTCTAAATAACACATTTATCCTAATTTTGGACTATTTCTACAATAACCCCACGAGAATTTCACTCCGCTAGACTTGTAGAGAATCATCCCTAGATTCTCGTGGTAGTATCCGATCGCCCATTTGGCTTAAAATTTAGGAAAATTTGAGATAAGAATAAGAATTTGGCTTACCCCACGAGATATGCCCACGTTACTCCCACGACAAATCCACTTCGGCAGATATGTCGATGGTGAAGAATGGAGTTCGGTGGTATCTTCGGATTTTCAAATGGACGAGAATCGACCGTGAAATCGTAGAGAGTAGAGGAGTGGAGAGTGAGAGAATATATTTAATTTTTCTTTCTCTTTCTTTCCTTCTTGTTCTGTTCTGTGCGCGTGAATTTATTTCTCTTCTTTCCTTCTGTTTTGTTCCAGCAGAAAACTTAAACGTTAATTTTCTTTTTCTTTTTCTTTTTCTTTTTTTTTTCTTTCCTTTATCCTTTCTTTAACCTTATCATATACTTAAATATATACTTATATATACTTATATATACTTATACATATTACTTACATATATACATATATATATATAATTAAATATACATATATGTATATATATATCCACAATCCTTATATTCTTAATTTAATTAATTTTCTTAATAATAATTAATTAATTAATAATAATAATTTTATGAATTAATAATTTTTTATTATTTATTTATTTTATTTTATTTTTGGGTCGTTACACCTATACCCGCATGGTTCCTGATTCAACATCCTAAAAACCACATCCCCTAGAACAAAACATCAGTATTTTCTTACCTACAACATTTCTCATAATTGAAGGAAAGACAAATACCGAATAAAATGCCTTACCCTAAGATTGGACGAAATCCAAACCAACTTCACCAACGATCAACTCCAGCAGACTTGTAGAGAACTTCTCTAGGAGCGTCGTGGTGGTTTTAGATCATCAATCCGGTGTAAAACGGGTCTGGAATCAAAAAGAGAAGGGGTGGAAGACGTTTAGAGAGAGAAAAGGAATTTCTTGCGCTGATTTTTCATCAAAAATTTGAGTTTTCACTATTTATAAAGCCGAATTTGTCGACGAGACACGTCACCTCATCGACGAGTTCTTTAATAATTTCTTCGACGAATTTCAAACTATCCCAAAAACCCTTCTTGGTATTTTCTCATCGATGAGGTCCTGTTAAGCGCTCATCAACGAACTCCCTGTGTTCGTCGACGAGGCCTTATGTATTATTTCCTGGTTATTCCATCCAAAATGCAATGTCGTCGATGAAGCCTGTTGCCTCCTTTCATTTCTGTTTCCATTTCCCTCTCTCTTAATATTTAAATATCATTATTTTTTGGGTCATTACAATTATGCCACTCTTGAAAAGAAAAAGATTAATAAAATATTAAAAATTATCTGCTTGGAAGAAGTAATGGATGATTATTCTAGCATAACACCCAAAGCTAAGAATGAAAGGAATAATCATGGTAAACCCTCAGGAGTTAAAAGAAGTGAATGTTTCAAAAAGGGTTTATCCTACAAAACTTATTGCCATGCCTCGTTGAGAAAAAACAGAATAAATAAGCACAATCTTTTATGTATATTCAATGTCTACTTATTTTGTAAAATTATGTGGCACGTATGGTTTAATTATTTACTCAGAAGTGCCAGAGGCTTAGAAAAAGAAATGAAATGGATAGTCAGTAAAGAAAACCCCGTAGGATCTAACGAAAAATGGATTTAAATTAGTATTACTTGAATATTTAATTCATCCTTAGTTTCTAGGTTTAAAGGTAGTGATGACTGTTGGATTTAGGAAGTGGTTGGTGCTTAAAATGAAAATTCTTAGTAGATATGAATACTAAAATCATTAGTGTTGGTTCAGATATGCGTCTAGAGGGGGGGTGAATGTAACATCCTCAAAATTTTCACCATTTTTTTTTAATAATAAATTACTCCAATACCTGCATGTAATGGGCACCCCTATGTAGCAGAAAACATAAATCACATAGCCACATATACATGTATATACAATACCAGAATTCAGTATTTTCAACCATAGCTACATAATACATCTCTCTCTCCAGTGTCAACTACCCAAAAATACAAAACCCTACACAAAACTTATCCTCTAACTAGGGTGATCAAATGATCTCTATCCGCAAGCCTGATCTGCTCGCCTAGCTGGCTTACCTGAAAAATATTAAAGTAATGGGGTGAGTCGACGCTCAGTAAGTGGAAATATGCTATTACTAGTGTGTGATGATCGAATCATAAAATTATAATAATAATATTTAAAACTACATGATTTGGAAAATATATAAAACACATGTATAAAAGCTTAAAACATTTGTATCATCTGAGCTTTCTATCATTCATACTGCTATAACATACTACATACAACAAAAACTATAAAAGTGTATACATATATATAGCTGTGTTCTTTCCCTAGGACTCTGTATGTCATGATTTGACCCCTCATGACAGGGTTGTGTGGCCCGTAGGCGAAACTTAACCTAGTCGGCCGTCTAGGTAAGTCATCATACTCTACACTACCTCAGCCCGGCCAAACTGCATCCACTCCTAAGCGCGGGACTGGCTGCTACCTCGTCTAACTGGCCTCTTCTATCCAGTGTACTGGGGAGCTGCATCCTCTCCGAGCATGGTTAGACTGTACCCACACACTATTTGAGATATGTGGTTGCACTCTATTTGTATATAGCAACGGTACTGTGCTTTGTAAACTGTATCTGTCTGTAATATCTCCATAGGGATTTGATACTATATAAGTACATCTATATATATATATATATATACCTTTGCTGTTTTCATTATGTTTCCAAAATAACCATAATGCTATAATTATGTATTGTAAATACTGTAAAAATCTGAGTAACTGTAGCATCTCGATGCTATAACTGTATAGTCCGTCTTTATAAATTGTGTGTTATGGTATTTAGGAAAACATAACATTATGTAAAAACTATGATATACTGAACTGAATAAAATCTATATAAATTTGTCTGTTAATCATTTGTGAATAACTGTATATACATGCTATATAACATGATATGCTGAAGTACTGTATAAATTTTACATCAGGTAAATATCTACTCAGGCCACACAACATTAAGACATTCGTTCTGTAGAAACTACATAATAACTGGTATATATGTATCTATGAAAACTCTATTAATATTCTTAAAACCCTAGCATAGCATATTTCCCTTACCTTAACTCTGAAAAGCCCCTACTAAATTTTGGCCCTATACCCGTAGAGTTCTCCACTAAACACCCTGAAAATCAATTCCCCCAGAACAAAACGTCAGTATTTCTTCGTGTATCGTATTTCTTATAACTAAGGGAAAGACAAATACTGAATAAAATGCCTTACCCTAAGATTGGGACGAAATCCAAGCCAACTCCACCAACGATCAGCTCCAGCAAACTTGCAGAGAACTTCGCCAGGAGCATTGTGGTGTCTTCAGATTTTCGATCCGGTGAGAAAAAGGCCCATAAATCGAAGAGAGAAGGAGAGAGGGATGTAGAGAGAGAGAAAAGAGAATTTCCTGCGCTGAATTTCGTCTAAAATCCAGGTTTTCACTATTTATAGAGCCAGATTTATCGACGAGACACGTCACCTCGTTAATGAGTCCTTTAATAATTTTATCGACGAACTTCCTCCCTCGTCGACGAATTTCAGATTGTCCCAAAAACCCTTCTTGTTATTTTCTCATCGACAAAGCGTGGCTTCGTCGACGAGGCCTACTTATGAGTTCGTCGACGAACTCCCTGTGTTTTTCGATAAGGCCTTGTGTAAAATTTTTGGGTTATTCCATCCAAAATGCAATGTCGTCGACAAACGCAAAACGTTCTTCAAAGCCTGCTGCCTCCTTCTGTTTCTGTTTCTATTTCTCTCTCTCTCTTTAATATTAAAATATCATTATTTTTCGGGTCGTTATAGTGAATAGACGCCTTTTGCAGATATACAATTTTTTCTATAATCACAAAGTTTTCTTGGCAAGAGCAAAGGTATTATATCACAGTATATATAATGCAAATAGCAATAAGTGAGCAACACAAGAAAAAAGGGACAAGAGAGGCTTAACGCAATGATGTTAACGTGGTTCGGCACCGAGCCTACGTCCACGCCTTGAGACCAACTCAAGGATTCCTCAAATTTACTATGTAACCTTCCTTCCTAGCAAAGAAGCCTTTACAGCCCATTTGCTCACAACGAGCTTTTACAATGGTGCTCACCTAGAGTCACCTTATAATAGCTCATAAAGAGCCTTCCAATATAAAGAATTTGAAAGCAAGTAAATGCAATGTAGAATGCTCCTCTCTGAGCTGAATATCCCAATACAAGCCTTACACTATTCCCTCTTTGTAAATGGTGTGTAAACAAAAGTAAAGAGCAAGAGGGCAAGGTAGCACAAAGTGAAACCCTAGTATGAATGCACAATAATTGTTCTCAACAACCAATTTACTTAAATAGTTTGAATGAATGCATAATACCCATTTTAAAGGCCAAAAGGGACGAGCTAAGTGCTGGGGAGCCGTTAGACATTAATTGACCTAAGACAGATTGAAAACTAGAAGTTTAGGCGCATTTAATGCAGTCTGTAGCTCGACATTCATCGATGAGGTCACGACTTCGTCGATGAGTCCCATATGTACCATCGTCGATGAAGCCCTGTGTTCATCGACGAACCATGGGTTCTGAATTCAAATGAGTCTTAGTTTCTTTTTGTCGACGAGTACCCTGTGTACGTTGACGAACCATTGCATTGCCTTTATTGCTGAATCCCCTGTATTCGTCGACGAAGATGCTCTGAACTTTTAGGCGATCTCAGTATCTTTTCACCAACGAGCACCCTGTGTACGTCGATGAACCACACATTATCTTTGTTGCCGAATCTCTTGTATTCGTCGACGAACCTGCTCTGAACTTTTTAGGTGGCCTGCACTGGAGAACCAATACGTATCATTTTAAAACTGTTCAAACTTTGGTTTATGCTTAAGTAAAGGTTTCATCTTGTTTTAGAAATAATGTTTATTCTATTTTAAGATGTCTTGGGTTTAATGAAATATGTTTGAAAGTTATAGACATCTTATACAGTTTACTTGACTTGATATGTATGTGTGAGACTGGTGTCTATGTTCTAGCCTATCATGAACTAAATGCATGTGCAATTTGCCCATCCCTTGCTAGCTACTTTTGAACAACACCATACACAAATGATTACAATGTCAACCTTCCTTACTCATACACACAACCCAGAGCTTGTGCTCGCTACGTAGGATCCATAAATGCTTTGGTTGAGTGACTAAGTTTCGGATATGTCATATGTTGGACTTTGTTGATGGCCATTTGCTCTTTGTAGGTTTTAGACTTGTTTAACCCTTATGCTTGCTTTGGAATTGTCCTATGTATCTAGACTAGGCTACAGGAAAACTGTCAGTAATCTTAAAGAACTGCTAATGGGTTGTTGTCATCAAAACAAGGTTAGAATGAAAGCCCTTAGCCACTAGGTCTAACAATTAGAAATTCAAGCAAATATGAAAACATTTGAGGTTTAGTGATCCATCCTATTCTATATATCCTTAACCCTAATCTCATTAATCAAAATCCAGTCATCACTTTAGGCATAAGCATTGATGATAATAAATGTCCATTCCACTAAGTGCTTATTAAGAAGTCATCTTTCATAATAAAATTAGAGGCATCCATTAGAGGATTCAAGTTTCATCATTAAATCAAAATGTTCTCTCTACGTTTAAAATATAAAAATCTTCTAATCTTGGTTCACTATCTCCTCCATAGGAAATCCTTAATAAACCACGATTATGTCCGATAAGGTTTCTCCTATTCCTTGGTTCGTATCCTTGGTCTAAATTGATCATATCTAAAGGATACTTTCCATCCTCCAAAGAGCACTGTTCCAGAAATAGTAATACACTCCCAGTTGCTTTTGGTCTAACTGTTAGGACATATTAGCTAGCATGAATACATTTTGAACAATGTCCTACCTATCCTTAATACTCTTCTGAACCTAATAAAAATTTCACTGTTAAGAGTATTTATTCTTTACTTCGTCTCATAAACTCTCAAAATGTTAAGTCATATGCTTTAGAGCTTCATATCATTAGAAATGAGTTGAATGGCTAAGTTGGTTGCACTAGGTCTTAATCTAGATAAATGCATAAAATTCAAGTTGACCAATACATATGCATTTTTAAATTGGAAACCATTCGAACTTGTGCCTCTCATGTGTATTAGATTCATAAGAAAAGAGGCAGACATAGGCTTATCATTTTAATGAATATTCATAACGACTTTTTGGTCTAATAAGTCTAAAGCATTCACGCCAAGATTAAACCATTGAAAATCTTATAACTCTTGGCTAAAGAAATTAGAAAATGAAAAAGGTATTAAATGAGTTGAGTGCATAACTCAGGGGGAGCTTTTATTCTTCATATCTATATAAATTAAAATGCTCTCATATCCTTATATTGTTTATGCCTTTATGCTTATCTGTGTATACCATTGTAGCACTATCCATGACTCAATGAATGGTTATAATCTCTTTGATGGATAGTTTATGTATTTTTCTAGCACAAACTACTATTGAGCTATATTGAATATCTTGAGTTGATTATACTACTAGATTGCATGCATGTGTTGAAAGCCTCCTGCATGACGGATGCAGTTGATGTATATTGCATGCTAGTAGTGGTTTTAGGTTCTTGTGTGCCTTGAACTAAATTATAAATTGCTTAATTGAACCTATCAAGTACAGGTTTTATGGGAAAATTTCCATTTTACAGATGACATGCTGCTGAAATTTCGAAAAACTTTCCCAAAATAAAATAGTGTACAAAAATGATTATGATAAAATAAATGTTAAAACATTTTTAAAATGATGAGTGAAAACTGATTAAGTATTAAATTTCATCCTAGCATAATCATTGAATAGTTAGAGGAGTTCAGCTCCATCCCTAGAGAAAGAGCATAGAGAACTCATATGCATCATGTTTTACTTTTTGAATATTGAGGCTCTTCTAAGAACCCTAAACATCATATCCCGCTTTTAAAGCTCTATGTTTTGATATGGATTGTTCTTGGTTATGTGCTTTATTGCATGCCTTAATATATATTCTCTGATGCATCTATGGTCTATAGGGACAACTATACTGATATGGATAAATATAGTTGATTAATATTCAGTATAGTTGATTTTAAAGATTTAAATTGATGACTTATACTACTTAGCTTAATGAAATTAATCCTTATTAAGTATAAGCAGTTTATTTCATCTAAGCTATAATTCAAATTAAAAGGGGGAGCATCTAAACATAAATCCCTATTTTGTTTTGCTCACAAATATTTTTAGCTTAGATCTATTATGAATTCACTGTGACATGTGCTTAAATGAAATGATCTTTGTGAAAATCTTAAGTTGATATATATTGCCTTGCCACAAGTTGTTTGTGTTTGCCATATGATCCTTGTTTTAGCTTCCAGAGATCTTTAGAATTTATATGGTTGCTTTTTGTCTGGTTATTTTAAGGATGTGCTTAAATGCTTAACCAGATGAATGTTGCTTGCTTGCATTAAATTAAAGTTTTCTTTTCAGCAAGCAACCCTTAGTATCTCTTGACAACATCCTAAAGGGGATATATATATATATATATATATATATATATATATATATATATATATATTTATACGTATATATTTTAAATTGCATAACTGGTTCGATAACTACATATGAAAATGCATACGAACTAGTTAAACTATTTTATGCTCAAACCTTCTACCTGTTATCATATGTTGAATGTCTTAAAATCAAATCTTTTACGGGTCTTATGATATGATTTAAATTGCTATGGTTTGTGGATAATTCTGGTCTAATGATGCTTGTTATCTCATTTTAATTTTTAATGAGCAATAATACTATTTGTGTGCTTAATTGCTATAGTTTTCAAAATAGTTATATTTTTTTTACACACCTTTTTTGTTGATGCCAAAAGGGGGAGAAATACACTTGCAAAAATTGGTATGCATATTCTTAGGGGGAGTTTTATTTGGCTATTACCCATTTTTGCACTTGTATTTGTCATCATAAAAAAAATAGGAGATTATTGACTTTTTGAGTCCTATCTCGTTTTTAATAATGACAAATACAATGTATTAAATGTTTATCAAGTTTGTGTGTAGGATAATACTAGCAAGATCATTGTTTAATTGAGGTCTAATCCCGAGAGGGGGGGGGGGTGAATTGGGTATTTTTAAAAACTTTTAATATTACTTATCACTTAATCCCTATTTCTATATTTAACAAATTACTTGCAGGGGTTTAAGACTGATTTAAATTGTTATACCAATGAATTCTTTTAACCCAATTAATTGTCAAGTGCATGTGGGGTTATTCAATATTCACATGTAAAATAGATATTGAAATGCGTTGCAGAAAATAAAAGGAGTAAAGGAAGAGAGAAGGAAAAAATAATTTTTACAAGGTTCAGCTAACCCGGCTTACGTTCTCGCCTTAAGCAACCCACTCAAGGATTCCACTAAATCCTTGCCCCATTAATTGGGACATAGCTTCCCTTACATCTGCTGCTTACAAGAGGCACAACTTCCTCCTTACCCGGTTCACAACCCGAATTGTGATTATAAGATAGAATTTAAATTTGCAAAACAACTCAAGATTTGCTTCTTACAAAGTTAGTGAGTACAACTGAAAATCCTAACACATATTTGAAGCTCAATATGTATGTAACGATATAATCGTTATATGAATGATATGTTTCAACACAATTTCCCTTTTATAAAATCTCTCAAATAATGATATAAGTAAATGTTGTTAGCTTTACAAGGCTGAACATCTTGTTTTGATGCTAACAAAAAAGTAGAACTTAACATGCTTTGTTTAAGTGATGTATTTTCAAGACTCAATGATGAATGAAATGTTAAAGAATTCATGAAAGCTTATATTTCAAATAAGGATGATCAATATTAAGCTTAAAGCATGGATTCAAACATGGAATTAAAGATAAAGCTTCAAGATCATGAGAGCATGAGGATTTAAGAGAATTTGATGAAAGCTTAAAGAAAGATGAAGCAAGCATAAAGACCTCAAGGAATTCAAGAATTGAAAATTTGAAAGAGTTTATAGGAAATTTCATGTAAGTACTTCAAATAATTTCAATATGGATACATGAAACTCTTAGGTTTACTTATTGGACTTAAATACCTTTTAACATACTTGGAAAATATTTTTATAAGGTTAAAAAATTATTTCAAAAAGGTTAGAATCATTTTTGGAATGAAAAACATCAAAAAGAGGATTTTCAAATGTTGTTAATTTTTCTACATCTGCATTGATGTGTATTTTTATCTATTAAAAACTCTTTATTTTAAAAAGTATTCAACATTTAAGTTGTAGGATTTTCTATCAGCTTTCATTTTACACCAAGAACTTAAAATTTGGAGTTATATAAAAATAGTTATGACCAAAAAATAGAAGGATACTTGAAGCTGACAGCAACCAGTAGATTGCTTGAACCAGGACAGGTGCCTGGATGGTCAAGCCAGGCGACTGGCTGTGTCGTGGTAGGCGACTGCCACCCTACTGCCCCTGATGCTTCTTTAAAAATAACATGATAGGTGATTGGTGGATTGGGGCAGGCGATTGCCACGAATAGAAACTTAAAAACACCTCAACGAAAACATTTTTTAAATGGTTTGCTTGGGGCTCAAACTTTGTGAAAACTTGGGAGATACTCCAAGTTACTTGAGGATCAAGTTACATACCTTTTAAAATCTATAAATAATTCTCAAAGATCATTGAATCAATACACCAAGAATTCAAATTCGGCAAAAATTCAAAATCTCTCTCAATTGCTCTCCAATTCTCAAGGCTCTCTCTTGCTCTCAACTTGCACGAATTCAACTGAGTTTTTGTTGATCTTCTTCCACTGAAATTGTGCTAAAAATTCTAAATCTTTCAATCATTGAAAGAATTAACTGGTGATATACTTCATTGAGGTTCAGGTAAAATTCCATATTGTTATTTACTTTGAAGTATATAGTTTCTAAATTGTTGTACTAATCAGCTCTTTGTATGAGCAAGTTCTTGTACACATCTATTTGATTTATTTCTTGTAGATTGACAATTTCAAGGATTGTTTGGATCGTTGTCTAAGCAAGGGGATATTGCTTAAAGAGGCGGGCTCTAGCCTAGTTAAGGAGTGACCGGACGAGGAGATATTGTTTGGAGAAGGCGGGCCCTAACCTTAACCAAGGAGTGTTGTAAAGGTATTGTTCCGCCTATTAAAGAAACAAGTTTAGTGAATCCTTTGGTGGTTTGCCAAAGGCAAGGACGTAGACTGGGTGCAAGTCGAATCTCGTAAAAATCTCCATCTCACTTTCTCTTTCCCTATTCTTATTTTGAGTACATATTTGAATTGCTTGGATGGTTTAAATTTAAAATCATATAAACTACGTATATTTGGAAATCAAGTAAACCTTAAAGTTTGATTTTGATTTGGCTTGCGGAAACCGAAAGGGAGTAAATTGGTTGAACCATTATTTGCGAAAACCATACGGGAGTACATTACTTGGCTAAACACCGAAAGATAAATTAACTTAAGAGTTTATTTGAATTCTGAAGTTTGGAAAAAGTAATTGGATTTTATATTGAACATCATATTGAAGAAGAAATTTCATATGTACTGGGCTTTGTTCAAAACTCACATTCACCACAGAGCTGAAAACATCAAAAGCTGAAAGTTACATATATTATATTGATTGTGATTGGATGGTATAAAGATTTGTTTTATATTCCAAGAGTCTTAAATCTTGAATGATTTCATCAATCTAATAGTGTTGTAGTGAACTTATATTTGGTAAATAAATTGTGGTTGTGTTGGTTTGGAAATTGTGATTAATTGTTTGATTGTTTTTACTTTCAAAGTGTGGTTGAAGATTGAATGTTTAATTGTGTTTAATTGTATTTTTGATTGATTATTCAAAAGAAACCAAGTTCTTTTTTGATTGACAAAATAAATAAACAAGTCAAAGAATTTGTTAAATACTAAAAGAAGTTAAGGACTTTAAAAGAACTAAAGAGAAAGTTTTAAAAAGCCAATTCACCCCCACTCTTGGGAAGCTATTCCTAATTTCAATTGGTATCAGTGGGGGTTATAGAAAATCTAAATTAGTAGTTATAAATATATCTAAATGGCTAACTTAGGCGTAGTTCCCTTTGAAAAGGGACAATCTTGAACTAGGTCTCCAATCTTTTGTGGACACAACTATACTTTCTGGAAAAAGAGAATGCAAATATATCTCCAAACTATGGATTGGAAAGCGTTGGAGGTTGTTATGGATGGCGACCAAATTCCCCATAAACTAGTAGATGGAAAACAAATTCCCAAAGAGAAAAATGATATGACAGACTTAGGTCATAAGATGTTGCAAGTTAATTCTAGTGCCATGAATGCTTTATATTGTGCTTTAGATGGCAATGAATTTAATAGAGTAATGACTTGCAAATCAGCTAAGGAAATATAGGACAAACTAGAAGTCACTTATGAAGGCACTATAGATGTTAGGGATAATAGGATAGATATGCTTACAAGTGAATATGAAGCGTTTAAAATGAATCCGGATGAATCCATAACTAATATGTTTGCTAGGTTCACTCACATAATCAATTCCCTAATTTGCAAAGTTCATATTACTTTCAAGATTTATGATACTCCCAATTATTCCTATATTGTTTCCAAATATCATCCAAATCCCAATTATTCCTATATTGTTCATATTACTTTGAATTTTGGAGTACTGGACTCTGAACATGAAGTCTAACCTCCTCCTTATTAATACTATTTCTTTTGCAGAAAGTGTTTTTTGTGGGAGAGAGGCAGATTGTGTATCTTATTTTTAGTAGACATTGAATTGGTAGGATGTTCATCGTATAAAGAAAAAGGGCATTGTGTTCAAATTAGATTTTATGATTTTGAGAAGGCATGTGATTGAGCTAGTTGGGGGTTCTTGGATAGAGTGCCTTTGAGGAAGGGGTCAGGTGTTACGTGGAGGATTTGGATAAGGGGTTGTTTATCTAATGCCTTTGTGAACCACCAATATGGATTGGAATCTCTAAAATCAAACAAAACTAATATAGAAAACAACCCACCCTAAACATATGTGAACCACCAATATGGATAATCTTTAAAATCAAACAAAACTAGTATAGAAAACAACTCAACTAGTCAATCCTTAAAAGAAGGTCCGCTTGTGTCTCAAATCATAATTTGACTGTTTGATGCACTCGAAAAGGGTTCCTAGATTCCCATCTGCTTCTAATAACAAACTAAATGTAATTAATAAATTTTATTTTTAAAATTATTTTCTAATTTTTTAACATTTATATGAAAATATTGAAAATTAAACAAAAGTGGCTTTTTCAATTTTTGATCCAAGTGTTATAAGAACTAGAAAACACTACAATTTTACTTGCTTGGACATGGAAAATGCTTTTACTCATCCTTTCAAAAATATTTTAACATTAAACGACTAAGCCTATCCTTTCTTTTTGTTTGGAAAAATTTTAACGCAATTTCGGCAACATGTCGTCTGTAAATTGGACGTTTTTCCATAAAACCTGCACCTGATAGGTTCAAATAGAGCATTTATAAGATATTGAAGGCACACGAGAACCTATATCCACTACCAGCATGCAATACACATTAACTGCATCCGCTATGCAGGAGGCATTCTAGACTAGCATGCAATCATGTAGCATATTCACAATAGTAATACATTTAACCATATCTTAAATTCATAATATAAATAGCAGAGAAGATGCTTAAGTTTCTATTTGTTGGACGAGGAGAAGATAAGGCAGTGTAATCAATGGGGAAGGAGAGAATGAAGTGGAATTGGACTTGTGTGTTAATGGGTATGTCTGAAAATGTGACATGTTTGAACTCAGCTCCTGTAAAAACGTCTGTTTTTGTCAACTCATGATATGTTATGCTCATTTGGCAGCCACTCAGGTGGGACAATTCATGAAGTTTGAAGAAGCTTCTGAAACATCTTCGAGCCATGGTGGGATGACAATTGCAGGGGCAGTTCCTGTCCCTTAGTTGCCAAAATTACAAGAAAATGTGTGCAACTCCATGTTCTTCTGTTGAATGGCTTGGATAAACTTCTTTTTTTTTGGGGGGGATGGTGGGTTAAAATGACTGAGCACAGCATGCATGGCTTCTGTATAGTTTTTGAATTTTTTCCTGTGTGTTGGACAACTTGAATCTTTAGAAGTAATAGTAGAGGTAGTAGTGGTGATAAGCAGTAAAAAATCTTTATGTAAAATTGTTTTGGAAAACTGAACATAATTAATATTTTACTGCTTATCGCCACTACGACCTTGACTATTACTTCTAAAGATTCAAGTTGTCCAACACACGAAACAAAATCCAAAAACTATACAGAAGTCATGCATGCTGTGCTCAGTCATTTTAACCCCCCACCCCCCCCCCCCCCACCCCAAAAAAAAGAAGTTTATCCAAGCCCTTCAACAGAAAAACATGAAGTTGCACACATTTTCTTGTAATTTTGGCAACTGAGGGACAGTAACTGCCCCTGCAGTTGTCATCCCACCATGGCTCGAAGATGTTTCGGAAGCTTTTTCAAACTTCATGAATTGTCCCACCTGAGTGACTGCCAAATGAGCATAGCATATCATGAGTTGACAAAAACATACGTTTTTATAGGAGCTAAGTTCAAACATGTCACATTTTCAAACATACCCATTAACCCACGAGTCCAATTCCACTTCATTCTCTCCTTCCCCATTGATTACACAGCCTTATCTTCTCCTCGTCCAACAAATGGAAACTTAAGCATCTTCAAACTTCACGAATTGTCCCACTTGAGTGGTTGCCAAATGAGCATAGCATATCATGAGTTGATAGGTTCAAATAGATCATTTATAAGAAGTTGAAGGCACATGAGAACCTATATCCACTACCAACATGCAATACACATCAACTGCATCCGTCGTGCAGGAGGCATTCTAGACTAACATGATTTAACATGAAACTTAATTTGTGATCATAATACCTTATAATCAATCATAGGGTCCACCCACATCATCTTGTCCAGATTGGCGCATCCTTTCCTCTAACCGCGTGGTCCTACCCATCATGGCTTGCATCTGGGCTCGAAAGCTGGAGACCTCCGATCTCAATTCCGCATTCTCCATAGCGATCATATGCACCTGTCGAGCCATCTCCTGCTTATCATACTCGGCCTCTCGATGCTGTCGTTCCATCTTTGCACGAGCCGCCGCACCTTTGGATGATGATGTTGTTGGAGCGATGTAACCACTTCCAATACCTTTCACCCAGCCCCTGCTCGTTGCCGAAGCACCTGGGAAGTGATCTCGAAATCTGTCATGTGCGGACTCCCCTCTGAAATAGGTGCATCCCTCAGCTCGACCATCCGTGCCTAATTTCAATCATGAAAATGATAAAAAGGAATAAGTAAGACTACAACTTTGATGTTTTGAATAAAGTAATAAACTATATCTTTTGCTTCACTTACATGTCGATCCTGCGCACCCTCACACCACTCCCCCGATCGCCGTTGGTGTGTTCTCTAATACAGATCCAGCAGCGGCTTCTTTGTGCCAGTCTCGGGATCACGCTACATTATCATATAATTCATCATTAGTATTATGTCATGTAATGGTCAGATAATTTTATATATAGTAATTACCTGGCGATGATTTACGAATAGCCTCGATCCACCGCAATGCATCGTAAGGAATTTGCTGTGGTTTGCAGTATTTGTTTCATATATGGCCTACAAGGAAGATGTCATGATGACATATTAGCGGCATCATTGTGAAAAATTAGATATTATAATACAAAAATATCACCTGATAGCGCGGGTAACGGAAATGGCGACACACCTCATCCCAATCTTGTTGGGATATCTTATCGTATGGCCACGCTTATGCTTCATCTCCCATCGCTAAAAAATGGGAGCGCATTTTTTAGCGATAGCTCTTAAATTTATTACACAATTGGACATCGACCGCCCTCCTCACATGGTCATCCTTGAGGATGTCCATATCAAACTCCTCCTACATATATAGGTAATACAATTACAATGTTAGACAGTTGTTAATTGGCTAGTATATTAAAAGTAAAAAAAAAAAATTTAATTAAAAACAACTATATAGGGTTAGGGAACTTACCAAAATGTGCATGTAAAGGACCATGCGCTGCTCATGGGTCACCTGGGGCCAGCTAAATGCGGTGACTGGAGCATACTGTCGGCATATAATGTTGAGCTCCCTCGTCCACACGGTGCACCAATCGTTTAGTGGGGCAGTGTATCCTGGAGGAATGTCGATCCAAATCCGCTATGTAGTCCTATCTAGGTGCTTCTTCAGCGACATGTTCTTTGCTGCACCACGACTTGACCTAACCATGGACGAAGATGCTGAAAGTAGAGTTAATTTAAGAACAATATTATAATCATACACGTGAATAACTACCATCAACAGTTGACATGTAAATAAATTAATCGTATCCATACCATCATTGCTCATGACAGTAGGCAACTCACCCTGCGTGTCAGTCGCATAAGTGGTATCCATGTCTGGTCGAGGTGTCGATGGCTCAGACAATGGTGCCGCCGCATCAGGATCAACGTGGTCCGCCGGTTCGGAGGATGTCGGTTCATCCTCATGCGATGTACTCGTGTGCCTGAAAGGATTTCTCCAACGTCGGCCTCCTGGTGCCATATCTACAAATTAATAGACAAGTAAATATAAGAAGTACGAATTTTTAAGTTATTTACACATGTCAGATACATGGTGACAAAAATAGAATAAATGAGAGTTTAAATAAATTAGTTTCCCAATCCTATGAGACTTCCCTGGACAAAGTGATAGTTTTCCAAACTTGAAAATTCATTTAGAACTAATTTTAGAGCTATTGTAAAGATACCTATTGAATTCGGGATAGGATATTAAATGCCCTACTTCCTAAATTTTGATATATTGTCGAATTGTCATCAAGTGATGGGTGTATAATTCTAAAATAATCAATATGCTCAGATAATCTTACAAGATTTGAACCCCAAACAATATACATTGATTCCCATATCAATATGCAAAACACCTAGAGGAGCTGCTTTTCCACCAAGAGGAGCTAGCACGATCAATGCTGGCCACACTAAAGAACAACTTTGTCAATCTAAATGAAACCCTCTCAAGCCTCAATAAATATATCTAATCAACCACAATACAAATGAATTCATCACCGTGTGGCAAGCCAAGGTTTTGAACTCCACCTACACAAAACTATGTAAAATTATAACCACATATTGGTCGCAAATTTCCTCACCAGCTAGCTTGGCAGCAATTGAGGCATACAGTCACAACTCCATCCCCAACACTGCTCATGTCATGTACAATAGTTCCTTGATTGATGTCATCTATAGTTGGTCAGCTCTAGGTTAGTATTCAGAAGGATGGAATTCAGGATTTGGAGTTGGATGTGTGACTTAAAGTAAAAATATTACACAATATTTTCTTCGAATCCACAAAAATTCAAATCTAATTCACAAAATCTACTCCCAAACACAGGGTTAAGGCATGAGTCATTATTAATCAGTAAAGATACAAGGTTAATAGTGTCATACTAGCACTACCCTAACACATTGTATATTGAACTCACACTAGTGTTTGATACCAAAACTTTAGTTAAGTTCATTGGGGAGTCTCTTAATAATATCCCTAATTGTTTATAAATTACATCGAAATGACATTCCTGCATACAATCTTGATTAAAAAAAACAAAGGCATCAAGGCAATGTAACTCACACACACGACAAATTCGGGTGGCGAATGAATTAACAATGGCCAAAAATAAAATAAAACCTTCAAAAATGGTTTCTGCACCTAAATTTGTTGGATTCCACACTATAAATACCAAGTTCTAGTTTGTAACCCTTAGTGCTGATAAGTAATCACCAACCAGTTCTACCCTATTGGACACAAACCACTGAACAAAATAGTACCTAATAATAGAAGACAAACCCATCCATGCAATGTAAGAAAAGAACCATTCAAGAAATACAACAGAAACCATCAAAATCGAACATAAATAATGCATCAAATCAATTCATCAAATTACGGCCTAATTCTTTCCATTCTAATTATTGATTCAATCCCCATTGAGTAAAGTCAGCTTAACAAGATAGTTGGCGATCATGGGGCATGCCCAAACTTTGTATTCAATAAACGCAAACAAATATTATTCTTGTATTTGAACAATTAATCAACCAAAAATAAGTAATACCAACAAATTAAATCAATAGCAGCGTTTGATCTCAATAGAAGTTTAAATCATTCAACTCATTTACAAATCAATTTTGATCACATTCCCAATTCAAATACTCACAATAGATAAAATCAAGAAATATATGCTTGAAAGTAAAAAGATAAAGGGAAAGAAGAACCTCGAGATTTTTTACAAGTTTAGACAACGTGCCTATGCCCTTGCGACGACCATGGCGACTTGCAGGTGGTGGCTTGCTGGCGAGAGCAGGGTGAGACTAGGAGAAAGGATCGTCAGAGCAGGAGGGGTGGCTTGTGGCTGAGAGCAGGGGGAGACTGGGAGAGAGGATCGCCGTAGGAGGAGGGGTGGCTTACGGCCTAGAAAAGAGGGGAGACTGGGAGAGAGATTCGCCAGAGTAGGAGGGGTGGCTTGCAGCCGAGAGCAGGCTAGGGGAGACTGGGAGAGAGAATCACCGGAGTAGGAGGGGTGGCTTGCGGCCGAAAGCATGGGGAGACTGGGAGAGAGGATCGTCGGAGCAAAAGGGGTGGCTTGCGGCCGAAAGCAGGGGAAGACTGGGGGAGAGGATCGCCAAAGTAAGATGAGGTCAGGGAAGAGGAGGAGCTGAAGCAGTGGCTTGTGGCCGATCGAGAGCAGGGGGAGATTGGGAGAGAGGATCCCCAGAGCAGGAGGGGAAGAGGAGGAGCTGGTGCGGTGGCTTGCGGTGGAGAGCAGCGGGAGATCAACTGGGAGTTGGAGAGGTTCGCGGGATGCGGGCGGAGGGGAAGGGGAAGAAGTCAGTTGGAGAAGGAGGGAAAATATCCCATGGAAACCAATAAGGGTTTTTGGATATTAGTGACGGTTTCAAAACCATCACTACTACTATATGTTTATTTTTTTATAAATAACAAAGCATTAGTGATGGTCCAAATTCGTCACTAATAATGCAATTCGTCACTAATAAGACAACAATTGTGACGCCTCTATAAATTCGTCACTAATATTCTGAACTTAAATTTTTTTATATTTTTTTTAAAAAGGAATTATTAGTGACGAATTTCTAGATTCGTCACTATTAGTCTTCTATTAGCGACAAATATACAATATCGTCACTAATACTTTGAATTGAAATTTTTTTATTTTTTTTTTGAAAAAAAGAATTATTAGTGACGGTTCTTAAATCTGTCACTAATACCCTTAACCAAATTTATTTTATAATTTTTAAATAAAAACTAGTAGTGACGATTTCAAAACCATCACTAATATCCTCTTATTAGTGGCGGATCTCAAAATCCGTCACTGATACCTTTATTTAATTTTTTAAATATTTTTATAAATAAAATAACTAGTAATGACGGTTTCAAAACCGTCACTAATACACCATTATTAGTGACGGATATCCCAATCTGTCACTAATACCATTAACTAAATCTTTTTAATATATTCATAACTATTAGTAGTGACGGTTTGTTAATCGTCACTAATAAGAGGCTTTTAGTGACGAATTTAATCTGTCACTAATACCCCAAAATCGACGCTAATATTTTCCTGAAAAAGTTTTCACGCGAGAATTGTTTACTGTGTTGTTTTTAGTGATGAAAGTATTAGTGACAGTTCTTAAAAACTGTCACTAATACTTTCGTCACTAAAATCTTGTTTTTTTGTAGTGATTATTAGTGACGATTTTAAAACAGTCACTGATGCTTTATTATTAGTGACGGTTGACGGTTTTAAAATCGTTACTACTACTCTATTATTAGTGACGGTTTTAAAACCGTCATTATTGTTCTATTATTAGTGACGACACAACCGTCACTAATGCTTTATTATTAGTGACAATTTTAAAACCGTCACTATTACTCTATTGTTAGTGACGGTTAATAGTGACGGTTTTAGAACCGTCACTATTGCTCTGCAGAACCGTCACTAAAACCATAGTATTAGTGACGGTTTGAGAACCTTCACTAAAACTTTTTTAAAAGGCTATTAATGACGATTTTGAAACGGTCACTAATACTTAAATTGGACAATTAGTAGTGAAGTCAATTTTTTTTCCAATTATTAATTCCTGTAAAAATCTGTAATTAAATTACATTTTCTTATACATAACATTAAACCATAATTGCAATAAAATTCATAAATTATTCAAATTTCTAATTCAAATTTAAATACAAGTATATTATAAAAATTCAAATTCAAATACAAATATATTATACAAATTCAAATTTAAATGCAAATACATTTCATCTGTTCAGATAACAAAAAAGTGAAAAGTTGCATTCGTAGTGCATGACATCGTCCTGACGTTGTCACAGTTGCAAAACCTACAAATTAAGAAAATTAAAAAACTTAGTATACGCTTTTTAAAAAATTTTGGCAGCATTTCTCCTGTAAATATGACATTCTCCATAGAGATATGCTCCAAACCTAGGTGTTTACAATAACAGTTCACAATAATCCAACTAGTCATGAATTTTGCGAGTGCACGGGAGCTTCATATAATAAGCATTAAATAATGTAACGTGTTCATGTATACCATAAAACACATATATCAGAATATAGTGGATTATCCCCATAAACAACATATTTCATATAGTAGACACAGTTAGTATGAGATTCACTATAAAATGAAAATCCCAAGAAAGAGAGCTCCTCTCCAAAGAAAAGAAAGAGATGATACGTTCATTGTGAAGAGTGGAAATCTTAAGAAGATGAAGCATCATCTACTCCAACGATTGTAACCAGGCCAAGCATCCTCCCAAAATCAAACCTTATTGCCATTAGCTACTCTAAAATGAGTGGGAGGAAGGAACAAACAAGCAAAATGGGAAACAAATTTCTACAGACTTGCATGGGAAACAATGTCACTTCCTCTAGTGTTCCATCCATTCTGATGGACCCTATATTACTTTTAATCTCCTTTTTTGGCAATTAACAATTAATTTTTGGTTGCACATAAATTAAACTTAAACCTTCAAACATAAATAACAGACTCCAACCAAAATTGGCATAACCACCAAGCAAGCAACAAATCAAAGTAAAATTATATCACATAGTCCAAAATTGGTCTCTTTTGAATTTTTCTTTCCTTACCCTAAAATTTTCAACAAATTTTCGGCAGCATGTTGTCTATAAGTAGAACATTTCCCAAACCTGCAAATGACAAAAGCATGCAATTCACAAAACTATATTTACCGCACTGTTTTTAGTAACGAAAGTATTAGTGACAGTTTTAAAACCGTCACTAATAGTGTCGTATTAGTGACGGTTATTAAAAACCGTCACTAATACCAACTTTTAGTGATGAAATTGAATTCGTCACTAATATTTTCGTCACTAAAAACCAGTTTTTTTTGTAGTGAGGTCAACAGTTATCTTTCAAAACTAACAATACTAGCAAAGTATTGTTGATGTTGTTAGTTGTTGTCATTTTTTTATGTGTTGTTTTCTTTTCTTTTCTTTTTTCACGTGAGGTAAGAGAACATTTTATTGCCTAAAAATATAGAGGAAAATATAAATATTCAAAAACAAGGAGCAAAACATTATTCAACAACTATAATAGATGTAAATTTAAAAAAACCTCAAACTTCAAAGACTAGAAAACTTAACAAAGTACATAGACAATCCTACATGTTCTTCACGAGTTACCAATTTTGAAGGAGATATCTTGATAGATTTTACCTACAATACCTTCTGTATCAAAACTAAATTTGCTATAAAGAAAAGAGTTACGAGCTCTCAAAGTAAGATATATAGTTGCGCATATCCATATATATAGGCGCAACGATAAGGTTATCATCATGTAACCTCAAGGATTCAAGGCGTGGAAACAGCCTCTTGCAAAAAATACAAGGTAAGGTTGTGTACTATAGACCCATTGTGGTTTGTCCCTTTCCTAGACCCTACATATGCAAGATCTTTGTGCACGCTGCCCTTTATATCTGATACACCCAAAAGTAGTAGTAGACATACTCATGAGGGGATACATTTACAAAACCACCATTGAAACCTCACATAATCGCACTTGAGTTATCCGTAACCCCTCGATACGGTTACAAAACCACTATTGATATCCTATATAACCGCCCTTAAGTTATCAATTACCTCTTAAACATAATAACATGCTTGTAAATACTAAGTTTAAAGAGGGTCTGTCTCCACCACTATAAAAAAGGGATCCCAGGAGGAGGTAATTAAGCATCTCATTCTCACTCACTCTCACTACAAAAAAAAAAAGTCATTCTTGGTGACGAAAGTATTATTGACGAGCCAAAAATTGCGCTATTAGTGACGAAACCAAAATTAGTCACTAATATTTAAGTTATCAGGGACGAACCTCATATCTGTCACTAATAATGCATTATTAGTCATGATTTCCAGGTCGTCACTAATAGTTTTGTCAATAAATGTAGGTTTCTTCTACTCTAACGATCATGCAAAGATGTTAGTAACAATTTTTTGAATATTAGTGACAATTTTTTGTCACTAATAGTCTATTATTAGTGACAGTTGTAGATTATCACTAATGGTGGTCTTTTAGTGACGATTTTTAAAACCGTCAATAAAAACTTCCCCAAATATCCCCACTACTCCCCTTGTGCAAAAACTCGCACATCCCAAATTCCTATTCTCTCTCTTTCGTGCATATATCCTGCATCCCCTCCTGTTGGTGCATGCGATAGCCGGAAAGCCACCCTTGTTGTTACCAGGTTGCTACAGACCAATTGTTTGCCACCTATGGCAACCACAACTGGTACTGCCCCACTGCACGCCACAACTAGTTGTCTGTATTGCAAGTTTGACCGAGCTCTTTATTTTATTTTATTTTTTTGGGGTGCGTATTGATTCTACTGAACTAGTGTCAAAAGAATCGTGTTATTATGGGGCTCCATTCTTGATAAGCATGTGCCACCAAATGCCAAAACACATAGGAGTGTTTCCATTGCAATGGGATGTCCAAGTCTACCTTTTTTATGCAAAAAAAAAAAAAAAAAAAAAAATCAACTGGGCATTATTGAACAGGGGAATAAATTGGTTGCAAGAAATCAACCTTCTAGCCAGAATTTCTGATAAATAGGGATTTGGGAACACCAAACTACTCATGTTACTTCAAATTTTGTTTTCTGCACCTAATTAAAATTCTTGCCTAACTAATGAAGACATAATTTCACGCTTAAATACATTCGGTTAGGTCCAGATTACATGGGAAACAAGTAAAAACACTTTGTTAATGAAAACACGAATAACAGTGTTGACCTTTTTTTAAGTCCTATCTTGTTTTTAATAATGAAAAATACAAGGTATTTAATGTTTGCCAAGTTTGTGTGCAGAATCAAATTGCCGAAATCATATGGCGGCACATATTAACCTGAAGAATAAAAAGACCCAAGATGTTTATTTCTTGTAATTTATATTTCATTCTGGGTATGTAATATTATTAATTCCAAAGGTCTGTAATAACTTATGCATGTCATGCATGGTAGGAATTATAAGCTCAAGACCATAGATGGACCTTAGGGGTCGAACGAAGCCAGATTTTTGGGACTAATTAAAATGCTCAAAGACCTTAGACTGACCATAGGTCCCAATATATTGCATAAAAAAAGACCCCACATATCTTAGAAATAATTATCATGAGAATAGGGGTGCTTTCAAAAGAAAAATAGGACTTAAATGCAAAATTATATGGTCGATCGACCGAACCAAAATATACTAAGACCCTCGGTCAACCGAATCTCTCTAGGGTCAATGGTTTGACCATTTAGTCCACCATCCTTAAAATGAACGTCAATCCCCTGGTCGGCCGAGCTGGCATATAAGAGATCCCAACGCCCTGGTCGACCGAACTCACAGTTGTAAAATGGCCCGGTCGATCGAACGTTCAACTTCGATCAACCAAACATAGCTCGGTCGACTGAACCTCAGAGGTTCTGAAATCGCTTCAAGTCTGGTCGACCATCACTGCAGTTGAAAAACACCCTGGTTGACCGAATTGAGTAACCTGGTCAACTGAACATCAAAAGTGGTCGACCAACCCCCTTGGGTTGTCCAATTTTAACCGAGGTTAAACTGGGTTATTTTTAATTAAACTCAATTAATCTTTTTCCAAAATACCCAGCATGTCCCCAATGGCTATACTTTTTCCCATCTCTATATGTAGGTCCTCATTTGCAAAAAGTAAAAAAAATTAGGGATTTAATTAGCAAATATTTTCTCTGTATTTTTTAGAGACCTTTTTTAAAACACAAAGCCCATACACTCTTATACTACTAATTCTTTGCTAAATCAATCCTTGTGAGAGTACCTTGAGTGACTATACATTATTCTCATTTGCTAGAAACCCTCAGTTGTTTATTGTATATTTGATTTTCGGATTGAGGGTTGAGCATAGTTTTTCCCTCAATTTAATTTAATAAATCTATGGTGTGGGAAAAACTTAGAGCTTGTGGACCTTGGCATTCGAATTGCAAGACACCTTAGCTTGTATTTTTGAGTGTGCAAAAATATTTTCACAAACTCATTTTTCGAATATCTCTTATGCTTGAATATTGAGAAAATATTTTTAGAGATATTTTAATTACTCTTTGTGAAAATCTTTGAAATCCTAAATTGTTATTGAGATTTACATCTATACATTGTTTCAAAGATTAGCTTGTTGATACACTCTTGTGTGTGGTTGACTATTAACATTAGATTGAGTGTGATTACACTTTGTTGCAATAAGCTTATAGTTCCCATCTATTTAACGTGCATTGATTGTTGCATGTGCATATCGGTACAAAATCTGCTTGTGTTTAGAAGCATTAAATTTGTACACAAAATTTCAATTGTCTGTTGTATTCCAGGCATAGCCTGAGGGGGTTTGATCTAGCTCGTAAGGATTGGTAGGGCTTTCTTCGCCCCGCAAGGAGAGTTAATTTGTAAAGGTTGAGGTTAGGTTTGGGAATTTGACCTGATTGTAATCAGTGTCGTTCCACCCATTAAGTGAGTAATTAGTGGAATGCTTAGGCTTGTGAGCTGAGGCGGGTACGTAGGCAATATTAGGCAAACCCTGATAACATATTTCGTGTAACTTTTATTTTTCCACACTTTCTATTTCAGCGCATGTATGTTTTATGTTTGACTTATTATATGCAGTATATGTGTTTAAGTGTTTGAATATTTGATTAAGTTTATGATTATATAGAAAGACCCTACGCTTGTGTAATACTGTTTGTGGAATTTGAATTGACCTAAGAGAAAAGTTTTAAATACCCAATTCACCCCGTCCCCTCTTGGGAATACACCAATTTCAACAAACAGTTTATCAAAAAAAAAATGTTGACCTATACTGTGCATGAAAACTTTTCAAAAACCAATGAGTAAGCTAGTTTGCAAAACATGCCAAAAGTTCATATTATGTCATGCCATAAAGTTGTATCATGCAAACTTATGAATAAATTGTTCCCCCATTGGGTTTAAATCTTCATTGATTTAAGTTGTTTTAAACTTAGAATAAGAATAGAGGTGCCCTAAGAATAAGAGTTGTTTCATATGTTCTCCTTTTTTTTTAATCTCTTGGTTTATCATGGCAAAATCACCTTAACTTTTAGTCCTGCAAAATGTAGTTTAGGGTCAGTGAAGGCTTCTCTAGGGAGGCAAGTATCAATTGACCTACTTGGCAAGATCTTCAAGCCATTCCTTGGCTAGAAGATTTCGTTCTACAATGTAGAATGTTAGAATTGATGATATCCCAAGAGGGGGGCGAATTAGGTATTTTTAAAAATCAGGTAAATATTTAATTGATTAACAACCTAGATCAACCTTGAGTTTAGCTAATGTAAAACAATCACAAACAATATATATATAAACACATAAGTGCGGAAATAAATGAGTGTAACAATATAGAAAACAACACCAAGATTTTACAAGGTTCGGCTATACCCGCCTACGTTCTTGCCTCAAGAGAACCACTTGAGGATTTCCATTATCCAGTCCTTCAATAAACAGAGCTACCTCTACAACCCTCCTTTACACGAGAGGAAACACCCTTACAATCCCTCCTCATAGGTGGAGATACCTCTCCAAGAAATTTTCTCTTACTTGGCACGATTCAAACCCGAATTGTGGAAGTAGAATGAAGATACAATGGTTTGTGTACAAAAGAATGCTTCTTAAAGTGCTGATGAGTACAGTGGAAAAAAAAATCTAATAAACTCTCAATAAATAAGATTAAAGCTCGGTAGAGTAGAATGGTGTTCTTTTAGGTATTTTAAAAAATATGAATAGGAGAACTTGCAAATGATGTTTCTCAAGGTAAAAGAATTTGCTCAAGAGTTCAAACATTGTTCAAAAGTGTTCTCCAACTCTCCATGCCTTTTATTTATAGACAAACTTGAAAGATGGTCATTTTATGACTGTTGGAGGTCTTAATATATATTTTATTTCAAAAAATATAGTCATTTTATAGTCGTTCTTGGCTCTTCCCAAGAGTTTCAGTCGATTGGACTGGGGTTCGATCATACCGATTGCAGGAGATTTCCATTTTAGCTATTTTCAGTCACTCAAACTGATGATCAGGTCACCCGGATCATAGTTTGTGATGTTCGATCGCCCATATTTAAGACCCAGTCGCTCAACTGCCTTACAATCTTGAGCTTTTGGGCTTTTTCATGTTCAAACTCATTTTAAGACTTTTGAAAAAGTTTAGCAAATTTATAAAATGATTTTCCATGAAAATTTTAAGGGCCTAAGGTCTACCTAAGGTTAAGAATGAGCTTCACATCAAGTTCATTTAGCTATGTACATACAACAATCCTAAATGCTATACAAATGAAAAGTTCTTCAAGTCTTCAATTCTTGCTCTTCAAATACTCCATGGAATTAGCCAAGCAATGTGTCATCTTGAATGCTTCATGACTTCCATTTTGCATCAGTCATTGTGCTTTCTCAAGGTCATTCTAGTGAACATACTTAAAGCACTAATGAGATACTGTGGTTTTTCATTATCAAAACGGGATTAGGCTCAAAAAGTCAACAATCTCCCCCTTTTTGATGATGACAAACATAGGAGCAAAATGAGGCAGCCTTACAAGGCTCCCCCTCACAATATGCATAAATACAAAAAATAGACAATATAATTTTATTTCAAACATATTCAAATGAAGACTTTAAAATTTTGTAAGTTGAAAATTTTTGAGTTCAGTTCATATTGCATTTAGCGTTGAATATGACTTTGAAAAAAATTCCAGATTAAGTAAGTCACATGATACATGTATCTAGCAATGTTTGTGCAAAATTATCATGTTGTCTCTTAAGATTACTGTGAGTTAAAAAAAGGGTTTTAAACAACAGTCAGTGTAAACTCTAAACCAAAATATAGGTGATCACAAGTTACGAATTTTGCTCAAAATTCTCCCCCTTTTGACATCATCAAAAGGTGTGAAGGACAAGAAAACACAGTTTGCTTCAAAAACTCCCCCTTTTCACAAACTCCCCTTTTTGACATAAAAGGTAAGCTTAGATTAAATGAATCACTTATGCGTATCAATTAATTCAATTTGAGTACTCAAAACAATATAAGCAACCATTTGAATCCTTAATGAAGTCTAAAACATATTGATAGACCAAATGGTGTCCATGAACCATATATTCTTGAATTCATAGAAGTTATATATATTTTTTCAAGTTTTACCAAGGATGAATTTCATTTATGCATTTAATATTCATAGTCCAACATAATGACACTCAATCAGCATGCATCAACCTAATATCAACTATTCGGCATGCAGTTCTCAATATGACTTTTTTTCATTTACTCAACCAGCATGCAACATCCTATTCAACTACTCAACATGCAATTCACAATTTTCTACATCTAGCATGCGGAAGTTATTAACAATATTAATCTCCATAACAATCTCTGCATCCATCATGCAGAAGCTACAAGCCTTTTTAAGTAAAAGAAATTTACACAGCTATCTGCATCCAGCATGCAGAAGCTTTTAGAATATTCAGTAGAGATAATAATTATTTCGTGGTCTGCATCAAGCATGCAAAATCTTGTATAACCATTCAAAATTTATAATATTCATGCCATGGTCTGCATCAAGCATGCAGAAGCTTCCATTCAAACCAACCAAACAACGTGCATTTACATAAGGATTGCATCATTATCCAACGTGAAATTCTCAATATTTCATCATTTAATATCCTTTATGCACAAATAATATGTTCAATATGTTCTAAGAAAAGCATAATAATAAAAAGAAACTGAGTGTTTTAAACAAAATATACAATAATAATATTAATTGTTTTCAAATAAAATAGCTGCTCCCCCTCATAGTATGTTATCCTAGTCCTCGTCCTCCTCAGATGAGTTGTCGTCGTCATCCTCACTCTCGCTTTCCTCCAAAGGTGTCTTCCCTTTTAAGGAGGAAGAGCGTTCAAGGTTGTTGAATTGATCGTTGAGGATTTGAAAGTTTTCATACATGGTTTCATTCAATGTATCGATATCCTCCTCGAATTAAGCATATTTTAGAGTCTACATCCACTCGATGTTCATTGAAAGCCCCAACAAGCTATGTTATAGAAGCAATGAGCTCGGGAATCTATGTGGCCTATTTAGGTATTTGAGGTTCATTATGTGGATCGACTTGTTGAGCATGTGCCTGTTCTTCCATCCTTTTATGCAAAGGAAGCTTGGCCACCCAGTTACGGTCAATTAGTTGATATCCCATCAATTTTACGGTCAATTAGTTGATATCCCATCAATTTTATGGTAAAGGTGAAAAGATCACTAGGACGATGTGGAATGAACAAAGGAGGATGCACGGTTGAACCCAAGACTCTCAAAAACACGGTTTAGCATTCCTCTATTAGGAAGAACGATCCTCTTGCCACTCTCCTTGGAAAACGTCCATATAATGATTAAAGTCGACAAATCCAAGCGTCTTCCACTATATAAGCACCGCATTATGAAGCAATCCAGGTAAGATATATAATCTCGGGATCCACTGTTTGGAAGTATATTATAGGAAATGAGTAGGTGGATGCTTTTAACTTCAAGTGTGAGAGTATTATAAGCTGGAGGGTGTCTAAGGTTTAACACGGGTTCTTCCATCACCTGGGACAAGAATTGCTAGGAGGTGAACTCCTATTCAATCACCCAAGAGGTTCCTACTTCTAGACACTCAAAGGTACCTCAAATTCACCCAAATGCATCTGCAATGGTTTGGGCATTAAATTTGTAGGGTTTATCTAGGACTTAGGAAGCACACTTCGTCCCATTGTGATCAAGGTTTGCATAAAATAAATGGACTAGATGAGGGAAAACACCTTCAGGATGGTAGGATAGGAATTGGTACCAACCTAGACCCCTAAACATCTCACATGTATTTGGGAAATACAAGTTCATGAAGGTTAGGTCAAGAATCTTACCCAAGATGGGTTCAAGAACCCTAATCCTCTTAGGGTAGCACTTCTTGGCCTTGGAGGACACGAACCAACAACCTAAGCTTTCCTTTTCTTCGTGGGTGGATGCTTTCCTTTTATCTCCCGTGGATTTCCCTCTTGGCATTGTGAAAGAATGGATTTTGGGAAGGGAATTTGTGTATTTGGAAGAGGACATGGAGGAGAATCAAAGATTAAATATTGTCTTAGGGTTTTCTAAGGAAAAGAGAGAGTTTGGGAGTGAAGGAAGGAAAAAATTAGGGCTTTTTCGCACGGAAGATATTTGAAGCCTTGACAATCTAGTCAACCGAGTAGAGGGTCAGGTCACTCGAGCATATGGCAGAAAGTTCCGATTGACTAGACTAGAGTTCGGTCACCCAGATCTCTAGACAGAGACATCCGGTAAATTGGACTAGGCCTCCGGTCACCCAAATTTGGCTATTTTTCTATATTTTGACCTTTTTTTACTCCTTTTTGCCTTGATTGCTTAGCCAAATATTTTTAGGCAACTCCCCTTGCATATAATGGGCCTAATTCACGTCTTATATGGATAAATCTATCTTAATGAAGTGGTTTTGTGAATATGACAGCCCATTGCTCATCAGTGCATACAAATTCAGGTGTTATATCTCCTTTTTGCAGATGATCGCGAATAAAGTGATATTTAATCTCAATGCATTTGGTTCGTGAATCTTAGATAGGATTCTTGGAGATATTGATGGCACTAGTATTGTCGAATTTGATCGGTACTTTGTCATAGTGCAGTTTATAGTCCGTAAGTTGTTGTTTCATATGTAAGGCTTGGGCACAACAACTCCCAAAAGCTATGTATTCAGCCTCAACTTTGGATAGGGCCATTGAGTTTTGTTTCTTGGAAAACTAAGAAACAGAAGTTTGACCTATGAAATTACATGTTCCACTCGTGCTTTTTCGATCGACTTTGCTCCCAGCAAGGTCTGCATCGGAGTAGCTTATTATGTCAAATGAAGTGAACTTAAGATACCATAAACCTAAGTCGATGGCACCAATAAAGTATCTAAGTATTCATTTAAGAGTAGTTAAATGTGATTCTTTCTGTGCGGCTTGAAACCTTGCACACATGCACACACTGAACATTATATTTGGTCTGCTAGCTATTAAATATAGCGAATTGTCAATCATACCTCGATAGAGCTTAACATCTACCAGTATATAACCTTGCTTATATTTGTCAAACTTAGTGGAAGGGCTCATAGGGGTCCCCAAAACTTTGCCATCTTCCAAGTTAAATTTCTTTAGTAGGTCTTTTACATACTTTGATTGGTTAATAAATGTGTCATGTTTAGCTTGTTTGATTTGAAGCCCAAGAAAGAAGATGAGCTCTCCCATCATGCTCATTAAAAATTCTTCTTGCATGCATTTGGCAAACTCATTGCATATTTCCTCATTGGTTGCTTCAAATATGATGTCATCTACATATATTTAGACAAGGAGCATGTTTTCCTTTTCAGTTTTGATGAATAGGGTGGTGTCAATCTTTCCTCTTGAAAATCTATGATTTAAGATAAAATCACTTAACCTTTCATACCAAGCTCTAGGAGCTTTCTTTAAACCGTACAAGGCTTTGGTTAGTTTAAACACATGGTTGGGATATTTATGGTTCTTAAAACCTGGTGGTTGCTCAACATACACCTCCTTATTGATGTAGCCATTTAAAAATGCAATTTTGACATCCATTTTATATAATTTGAAATCCTTAAAGAATGCATAAGCTAGCAACATGTGAATGGCTTCCATCCTAGCAACTGGTGCATATGTTTACTCAAAATATATTCCTTCTTCCTAGTTATAGCCTTGTGCCACTAACCTTACTTTATTTCGAACTACCACTCCATTTTTATCCCATTTGTTTACAATTATGGCATTTGGTCTAGGAAACAAAGTTCTGACTTTGTTTCTTTCAAACTGATTTAACTCTTCCTACATTGATAATACCCAAGATTCATCTTCTATTGCATCATGAACATTTTAAAAATTCCATGTGACTACATATGTTTCTTAAAAATGAACGAGTGGTTACACCACGTGAAGGTTCACCAATGATTTGATCCTTTGGGTGAAATCTCACAAATTTCCACTCGTTAGGAAAATCATGAACTTCGCTTTCTATTTGTCTATCATCGGATGCCTCCTTGATCTCAATGCTTTCTTTCATATCATCATCAATTGTTAAGTTCTCTAAGCGCTTTCTTATTTCTAGATCATCATTAATGTTATTTTTGGAGAAGGGATTAGATTCATCAAAAACCACGTTGATTGATCTATGACAGTCAAATTTCTTCTGTTATAAACTTCACAAGCTTTACTATCTCAAGCATATCCAAGAAATGTTCCTTCATCCGATTTTGCATCAAGTTTTCCTAAACTATCCTTGTTGTTGGCCTAAATGGCTTTCGAATCTTATTTTGATGATAAAAAATAAAGATAAATTTAACATGTTGTGGTTTAAGTTATGATATTTCAGGAAACTAAGTATATTAAGTACAAAAGTTCAAGAATTAAGAGTCCAAGATCACAAGTGATTATTAAGGAAGCTTAAAAGGTCAAAGACGGACAAATCTTATGGAAGCTTAAAGGATATTGAAGCTAAAAAAAAAATGGATTCAAAGCAAAGATATACATGAAGACTTCAAGTTTAGAAAGTTTTAAAGTCTTAAGGAAGTCTTGTGTAAGTACTTCAACTAAATATGAAAATTAATGCTTTGAAGCTCTTTAGGGTTTATCATGGACCTAGAGACCTTATTTTGAAAACCTGGAAAAATACTTTCTAAAGTATCAAAACAAATTGGCAAGATTTTTTGGAAACAAGGTTTAAAAATTGTGTTTTAACTGCTCAAACGACTAATTCTTGTCAGGTCAGGAAACTAACAATTTTGCTGAATTAAATTTGGAAGACACTATAGACTCAAGCAACTGACCCCTGTGAGTTTAGGTGACTAACCCTGTTTTGACCTTGAAATTACGTTGTATTTAAAGATCAGGTGATTGACCCCGATGAGTTCGGGAGACTTACCTTTGTAACGGCTAGTTTAAAACAGTGTTTAAATGCTTCCAAATTGTGTTGCTTGTGCCCTAAACTTCGTAAAAAGTTGGGAAACACTTCGAGTAACTTGGGCAATACGAAAGTATGACTTTTTAGCTCTATAAATATATGATTTATCAAAATAAAATTGAATACCAAGAATTGAAAATCAGATTTCAAGTATATATTGTTCATACTCTCTCAAACCCTACTTGCACACATCTACTTGCTAAGATTTTCAGAGAAGTACTGAGTTATTGTTCACCGATCTTTGAGCATAAATTCTGAGTTTGATCAATCCAAATAAAGATCTCGGTGATATAATCTTTGAGCTTCAATTCTATTCTTCCTTGATATTTAAATTGAAGTATTCTTTGTTGTGCTTTAACTTGTACTAATCTGCCCTTTTTGAGAGTAATTCTTGTACGTAAGAAGTTCTTTCTTGTTTCTTGTTTTCTTGATGGTTCAAGGCAATTGAATCGTTGTACCAAGCGTGGGGTATGGCTTGGAGAGGAGGGCTCCAACGTAATGACCCAGAAAATTATAATGATTAAATAAATAGGAAAAAAATAATAAATAGGATAGATAAATAAAGGATAATAGAAAAAAAAGGAAGATTTAAAAGTAGAAGAACAACAGACCTCGTAGACAAATGCTCTATCCTCTTCGACGAGTGTTCTTCTAGATCATCGATGAAGTTCAGTCCCTCATCAACTAAGAGATTCCAAGTGGGTGAATTTTGGATTTTAAGTTTCATTGATGAACACATCCTCTAATCGATGAAGTTCTTTCTATGGCTCATCGACGAATCCTATCTTCTCATCGACAAGGCCACGTGGCAACTTCAAGTATAAAAGGGTTTAGGGAAGCTTCCACGTGAGGAAATCCATTTCTCACCATTATTTCTCTCTCTAAAATGCCTCTCTCCCTTCTCTCTACGAATCCAGCCCGGATTCAGCCCGAATCGATGATCGAAGAGCGCTACGATGTTCTATGGAAGATTCTCTACATATCTAGCGGAGTAGATTTTTAAACTAAGCTTTTCAAGAAACACTCCAAAGTTGAGGTAAGGGTTAAGATTCTTAGTTTTGGGATTTTAAATGCTTATTTAATGTTTATAGGTTCAAAAAATGTAGATATATTAAGTTATTTGGGGTTTACCTGATTAAACTAGGGTTTTTTTATTCAAGGATCGGGTGAGCCCCACAGTCATCTTCTGGGGTTCCTGTTAGTATAGTTCAATAAAGCAGGTAAGGGGGAATATATGTTAAACTAGGATTTTATGAATTAAATAGATTTTAAAAATGGATAATTTATCTATATTTATATGTTTTCTTATGGGTTAAAAATGCCAACCGTTTAAATTATAATTTTGAGCCTAGGGTTATTTTATTAGATATGTATATGTGAAAATGGAGTGATGAAAGTGAAATATTTTTCAGGATAATTATGTAAGAAATTAAAGGTATAATTTCAGTATAAGAACAATAATTGAGGGTTGGCTTATTTTACAAAACATGTTTGAAATATATTGGTTAATTGTGTGCCATGAGTAAAATGAAAATTTTGTATTGAAATATGTTATATGTATAAGATGCAGATTATACAGGAAATGTAATAAGAATGAAAATGTTGTAATGAATTATGATATGTACATTTATGAGATGTTGGGAATACTGAAATGTGATAAAAATATGTATTGCATGTGTATTGTTTCATATGACATGAGATTTATGTGATGTGAACTATTGCAGAGGATGTTTATGACATAAGATCCAGGTAATGTGGACTGATACAGATGATATTATATGACATAAGATCCACGCAAGGTATAATATACATGAGATCTACGCAAGGTGGACTATACATGAGATCCACGTAGGATGGACTTTACATGAAATCCACGCAAGGTGGACTATACATGAGATCCACGCAAGGTGGACTTTACATGATATTTATGAAATGTGAACTATGAAAGTGAACTACGTAATATGAACTATTGAGAACATGAAAAGATGTATATATAGAGATAATTGATACCAAGTAAAGTAAGAATGAATTGCATATTGTAGTATCAATATTCACGCTTGTATGGTATGTATTTATATGGGTGGGGCAAACTCTTTGCCCGAGGGCTTGCTGAGAAGAGCGAATGCCCTAGTAGGTATTAGATGTAGCAGTAGGCTGCATAACATGCTAGGGCAGAGGGAGATTACTTGTATGGGTGGGTAAATGTCCTTATTCGCGGGAGCCTTTGTTGTAAAACATTGTATGAACTGTGTGAGTACGAGATTACTTCTTCACCTAAGGACTTACCGAGTAAGGTAAGTGCCCTGATACGCTTTAGTTGTGACTATAGGTTGCCTTAAGTATCATAGCTGAGGAGTGTGACTTGTATGGGTGGGTAATCACCCCAATCCTTAGGTATTCTCGTGGGTAAAATACCTTGCACGTGTTTGATCAAGCTCAGGAAAGGATTTTAAAAATTATGATAATGTTATGCTAATGATGAATACATATACATATGTTTTTTAGAAACCTCATGTTAGCCACACGCTGATTTAATATATTATTTCTTCCCTTACTAAGATGTGTCTTACCCGAATGCAAATTTATCTTTTTCAAGATCTCCATGGGATCGAGCTTAGAGAGCTCAGGATTATTATAGCATTTTTTGTTATAGAAATGATAAAGGGTATAAACTTGATGATACTTTTGATTTTTATAAATTTATGTTTTATGTCTTTGAGTTGTGAATACTGGAAGTTGTGGAGATATGTATATATGTGAATACAGGTGGATGAATGGTTTATTTTGGAATGTAGATAGAAGTAGAAAACTCAGGTATTATACTTATTGAGGATTGTAGTTGTGTTTTACGTTGCGTGATTGTTAATGGAATAACAAGTACAGGAAAATGGATTATGTGCACCCGGGTCCCACTAGGCAGGTTCCGAGCGCCACGAAGCATGGTCTATTCATGTATAACGCACCAAACTGGGTTTGCGGGTTCGGGGTTTTACAATTTGGTATCAAAGCCATAGGTTTTGGGATTTGCAAACTTAGGAATGATTTATACCAGAATATAGGAATTAGTTAGGATGAGGATACTAGATGGATGGGTTAGGTGTTGAGAAGTATAGGATTTTATTTTGTAGTTTAGAGGCGAAAATACGTCGACGATTTCTTGTGATTTTTATGAAGCAGTCGACAACCTCAGAAAAGCCACGGTAAACCTTGGATGATTTCGTTTCTAAGCTGTGAGAGTGGTCCTTACATGGAGAATTCGGATGTATATTGGATTTAAATTTAATGATTGTGTTTAGTAGATTATGATAATGGAATTCTTATCTCTTTCCTGTCCTATTTTCAGGATGGATCCTAGGGATGAGGATGTAGAGGTTAAAGGAAGGGATGATTCAATGACTTCTAATGAAGAGGAAATTTATGCCTCCATGATGTTGCAGGATATAGCCCGTTAGGTCAGGGCAGAAATGAGGAAAAAGCTTAGAGAGTCGAACTGTCTAGTTGTAGATTAACATAGTGGCATCAAAGAGTTCATGAGGCTGAAGCCTCTGACTTTTGAGGGAGGACCTGATCTAGTGACTGCAGAGAACTGGGTTCAAGAAATTGAAGAAATAATGGAAGTACTTGGCTGCATGGATGAACAAAAGGTCTGCTTTTTCTCGTTTAAGATGACTGGAGGCGCGAAACACTAGTGGCTTTCTATGAAGTTACTAGAGGAACAGAGGGTAGTGAAAGTGGCGGTGACTTAGGAATAATTCAAAGCACGGTTCCTTGATAGATATTTTCCTTCATCCACTAGAGAGGAAAAGGTTGAGGAGTTTACCAATTTAACCTAAGGAAATATGACTGTTGGGGAGTATGTGGAAAATTTTGTGGAGCTATCTCGCTTTACACCCTTTATGATTCCAAATGAGGCAAGAAAGGCTAGGAAGTTCAAAAAAGGCCTCGGACAGAAGATCTTTCAGCTTTTAGTCGGATTCCAGGTCCAGAACTTCTCGAACTTGGTAGATAAGGTTTTAGTACTAGAAAAGATCTTGCGGGGTAGTTTAGGACATTCAGAGGAGAGGAAAAGGCTTGCACCTTCCAATTTTCAGGCTGAGGGTAGTCATGGCTCATGGAAGAGAGAAAACGACGCTGTGGATCCGAGGCAGGGGGAGAAAGATCAGAGTTATTCTAGGTATAGGAATGATTTATCTTATTCTGTATGCTATAGATGTAACAAGAGGCATAAGGGCAAATGCCAAGCTGGGGGTCCTAATTAGTATAGGTGCGGTAAGCCGAGGCTTATCACGCAGAACTTCCATGTGATGTTTCCAAATACCCTTGCACCGAGTCACAATCGGGGAAAGCAGCAAGTACCACTAGGAAGAGGTGGTCCAGCACAAGTTTACTCGTTGATCTAGCCTGAGTCAGATAATGTCAGGGGCACAGGCATGGGTTTATGATTAAGATAATTATGATTTAATTTAATTATGGATGCATTGAAAGTTTATATGATGATTTTAGTTAGTTATAGACGATGTAAAGGTTTATGAGATCATATTATGGAATTGTATGTAATCTAGTGGAATGTAGAAATGAATGATTAGCAAAATTTCAAGGACAAAATTTTCTAAAGGAGGGGAGAATGTAATGACCTGTAAAATTATAATGATTAAATAAATAGTAAAAATAAAAAATGGGATAGATAAATAAAGGATCAAGAAAAAAAAAGATTTAAAAGTAGAAGAACAGCAGACCTTGTCGACGAATGTTCTATCCTCGTCAATGAGTGTTCTTCTAGAAATTGTCGACAAACTTCAGTCCCTTGTCAACGAAGAGATTCCTAGTGGGTGAATTTTAAATTTTAAGTTTCGTCGACGAACGCATCCTCTCATCGATGAAGTTCCTTCTATGACTCGTCGATGAATCATGTCTTCTCGTCGACGAGGCCACGTGGAAACTTCAAGTATAAAAGGGTTTGGGGAAGCTTCCACATGAAGAAATTGATTTCTCGCCATTCTTTCTATCTCTAAAACACCTTCTCTTTAAGAATTCAGCCTGGATTCAACTTGAATCAACGATCGGAGACTGCTACGGTGTTCTAGGGAAGATTCTCTACACATCTAGTGGAGTAGATTTCTAAACTGGGCTTTTCGGGAAACACTCCAAAGTTGAGGTAAGGGTTAAGATTCTTAGTTTTGGGATTTTAAATTCTTATTTGATGTTTATAGGTTGAGAATAATGTAGAAATAGTAAGTTATTTGGGGTTTACCAGATTAAACTAGGGTTTTGATTTAGGGTTCGGGTGAGCGCTATAGACATCTTCTGGGATTCCTGTTGGTGTATTTCAAAAAAGCAAGTAAGGGGGAATATATGTTAAAACAAGTCTGGGATTTTAATGACTTAAAAGTGTGTAGATTTAAAGTTTTCGCTGAAATGGATAATTTGTGTATATTTATATGTTTTCTTATGGGTTAAAAATGCCAACCGTTTAAATTATAATTTCGAGCCTAGGGTTGTTTTATTAGATATGTATATGTGAAAATGGACTCATGAAAGTGAAAGATTTTTCAGGATAATTATACAAGAAATTAAAGGTATAATTTCAGTATAAGAAAAATAAATGAGTGTTGCCTTCTTTTATAGAACATGTTTGAAATATATTGGTTAATTGTGTGGCATGAGTAAAATGGGAAAAAAAAAAAACTTTTTGTTGTTGAATACGGTTATATGTATAAGATGCAGGTTATACAAAAAATGTAATAAGAATGAAAATGTTGTGATGAATTATGATATGTACACTTATGAGATGTTGGGAATACTGAAATGTGATAAAAATATGTATTGCATGTGTATTGTTTGATATGACATCACATTCACGTGATGTGAACTGTTACAGAGAAAGTTTATGACATGAGATCCACATAATATGGATTGTTACAGATGATATTTATGTGACATGAGATCCACGCAAGGTGTATTGTACATAAGATCCACGCAAGGTGGACTATACATAAGATTCACGTAGGATGGAATTTACATGAGAGCCACGCAAGGTGGACTTTACATGAGATTTATGAAATGTGAACTATGAAAGTGAACTACATAATATGAACTATTGAGAACATGAAAAGATGTATATACAGAGATAATTGATACCAAGTAAAGTAAGAATGAATTGCATAGTGTAGTATCAACATTCACGCTTGTATGGTATGTATTTATATGGGTGGGGCAAACTCTTTGCCTGAGGGCTTGCTTAGAAAGGCGACTGCCCTAGTAGGTATGAGATGTAGCAGTAGGCTGCATAACATGCTAGGGCAGAGGGAAATTACTTGTATGAGTAGGTAAATTTCCTTATTCTCGGGAGCCTTTGTTGTAAAACATTCTATGAACTGTGTGAGTACGAGATTACTTATTCACCTGAGGGCTTAGCGAGTAACGTAAGTGCCATAATACGCTTCAGTTGTGACCATAGGTTGCTTAAAGTATCATAGCAGAGGGGTGCGACTTGTATTGGTGGGTAATCACCCCAATCCTTAGGTATTCTAGTGGGTAAAATACCTTACATGCATTTAATCAAGCTCAAGAAAGGATTTTAGGAATTATGATAATGTTATGCTAATGATGAATACATATACATATGTTTTTTACAAACCTGATATTGGCCACATGCTAATTTAATATATTGTTTCTTCCCTTACTGAGACGTGTCTCACCTAAATACAAATTTATCTTTTTCAAGATCTCCACGGGATCAATCTTAGAGAGCTCAGGATTATTATAGAATTTTTTGTCATAGAAAGGATAAAGGGTAAAAAAAAATAAACTGATGATACTTTTGGGTTTATATAAATTTATGTTTTATGTTATATGGTTTTAGGTCTCTTGAGTTGTGAATACTGGAAGTTGTGTAGATATGTATATATGTGAATACAGTGATGAATGGTTTATTTTGGATGTAGATAGATGTAGAAACTCGGTATTATACTTATTATGGATTGTAGCTGTTTTTGTGCGGCTTCGTGATTGGTTTAATGGGAATATAGGACAGAAAAAATGGATTTCGTGGCACCCGAGTGTCTCCAGGCAGGTTCGGGGTGCCACGAAGCATGGTCTTTTTAGGTATAATGCATCGGACTGGGTTTGCGGGTTCGGGGTGTTACAATTTGGTATCAGAGCCATAGGTTTTGGGATTTGCAAACTTAGGAATGATTTATACCAGAATATAGGAATCAGTTAGAATGAGGATACTAGAATGGATAAGGTTTTGTGTTGAGAAGTATAGGATTTTATTTTGTAGTTTGAGGCATGACTGGGGGGGTGCCATCTATAAATCGGACATTTTTTCATAAAACCCATACCTGATAGGTTCAATCAAGTAGTATATGAATCAATTCAAGGCACACGAGAACCTATATCAACTACCAACATGCAATACATATCACTGCATCCGCCATGCAGGAGGCTTTCTAGACTACGCATGCAATCTCGTAGTAATCAACAACTTAACATAATATAATCCATCTGATCATGAGAGCATTTAGTTAATATAACAATCAAAGAAAGATGCTCCCCCTGAGTTATGCACTTATTTATTTTATACCTTTTCTTATTATTCAAGTTCTTTAGCCAAGTGTTTTAAGATTTTTGATGATATATGCTTAGCTTTAGATGAATAGGCTTAGAGGACCAAGAAGTCACAATGAATATATTTTCTGTGAGCTAAGCCTATCATGCCTCTTATTTTATGAATTTCAATACGTATGAGAGGCACAAGTTCAAATGACATTAAACTTTAAGAATTGTGCATAGGTTTCTTGAAACTTTGTATTTTCATATATGTTGAAATCTATGGCCATTATATTAGCCATTTAACTTCTTTAAAGATATGAAGCTCTAAAGGATTTGACTTGAGGTTTGAGAGCTTTGTGAGAGAATTATAAATTAAATACTCTTAAAGATTAAATTTCTATTATGTTTAGAAAAGTATTTAGGATAGACAGGACATTTTTCAAAATATTTTTGTGATGATAATCATGTCCATACTTGGGCAAAGAGCATATAGGATATGTGAATGTTGTGAACAATGCTCTTTGGTGATTGTAAAGTATCCTTTAGATATTATCACAATTTGGAACAAGGATATGACCAATGAGAGGATGGATCTTTACCAGATGTGATCATGATATAGTATAGATTTCCTATGGAAGAAGTAAACCAAGATTAAAGGATTTACAATCTAAACTTGAAAAGGAATACTCCCCTGGTGGATGCCTCTAATTTTGATTACAAGGAGGATGACTTTTTATTAGCACTTGATAGATATGAAATTTATTATCATTGGTGCTTATACCTAGAGTGATGACTTAATTTTGAATGATGAGTTTAGGGTAAATTGATATAAGGCAAGAAGAATTCCCTAAAGCTCAATTATGTGCAATGGACAAAGTATGCTTAACTTAAGGTGTTTATATTTAAGTGTGGGTTAATCATTTTGAATTAAATATCAGGCGTAGATGTCATGTCTATTTGAAAGTGGATAAAGGTTTTTAGTATAACAAGATAGTGTTTAGTGAGTGTGTATGCTAAGATTTTCATTTTAAGCAACAACCACTTCCCAAACCTACAGTCATCACATCCCCCTAAACCTAGGAACTAAGGAAAAATTAAATAATTATGCAATTTCTATTGAAATCATCCTTCCTCATCTCCAGTCGGGTTTGCTATCATGATAACCCATATCATCTCTTTACTCAAGCCTCTGGCACTTCTAAATAGAAAGTTAAACCACACGTGCCATTTTCTTTCTTGAAATAAACATATTTTGTATATACGTGAAAAATTATGCTTATTTAGATTCTTTTTGCTTGATAAGGCAAGACTATAGGATATAAGAATTAAGCTTGAACCCTTATTGAATAGAAATTTCCTTTTAATTCCTAAGGGTTTATCATGATTATTCTTTTCATTTTTATCTTTGAAAGCAGCTTTAGAATAATCATCTATTTCTTCATCTAAGCAGGCAATTTTCAATATTTTCTCAATCTTTTTTCTTTTCAAGAATAGCCTGATAATTTTCTAACCCCTTTAATTTTTTTGCTATTCTTTTGTTCTTATTCTTCAAAAATATTTTATGCTTAGATGCTCTAACTAGAAACTTGTGCATTTTCAATTACGTCTTTTCTAGTTTTTCATACGATAACATGCTTTTAATATTCAATTCAATATATGATTCAACAAAAGAGTTAACACAATAATTTTTACATGAATCATTGCATGCTATGTCAATAGTAATTTCAAAATATTCAATAGATGATTCATCAAGTAATGTGTTGCAGGAATCAACAGATGAATCATCACATGCAATATTAATTAAACTAGAAGGAACATATACCTCCTCGTCAGTTATTGTAGTATTCTCATGCTCTGCCTCTACCTAATCATTAAGATTTGGAGCATTTGAAGTGACAATTTACTTTTCCTAGAATTCTCCATATTTCTTTTCAAGTTCATCCCATATTTCCTGTGCACTATGACATGCCACAAACTCAGCAAAAATATTAGATTCTAAAGCATAGTATAATATATCCATGACATTAGAATTAATCATGTTAAAATCATTTTCATTTATTTGTGCACATCTTCCTTTAGCAGTCACAAGTCAGACCCTCCAGTCCGTAGATTTTAAAAATATGGTCATTCTAATTTTTCAAGTGGTGTAATTGACACCACAAAATAATGGAGGACTAGGAAGTGATTGTCCCTCTTCGAATGAGGATACACCAATATGAGTCATCTCAATCTTTTAGCAAAAACGTTTAAGTCCATGCCACGAGGCTCTGATACCACTTGTTAGCTTTGGTGTATTCCCAATAGGAGGGTGAATTAGAATTTAAAACTTTTTCCTAGGTTTGACCTAAATAGCAGTAGTACATTCACAACCTAGGGTTGCCTACCCAAATGCGCAAATAAGTATAATATGTAGAATTTAAATCATGCGCATTATTTACACAATAACATACACGTGCGATGAATATAAAGTGTGAGAATATAAATAGACACACGATATGTTATCGAGGTTCGGCCAACTATGCATATGTCCCCGCCTCTAACTCGCAAGCCCGAGGATTCCACTAATGGCTCACTTAAAGGGTGGAGCGGCACCGATTACAACCAGATCAATTAGCACAGGGCTGACCTCAACCTTTACAACCAGGTCAATTAGTGAGGCTGACCTTAACCAACACGCCTTTACAGGATGGCGCTCCTAGCTTTCCTAACCGGGTCTAAACCAATCTGGTACTGTTTCACAAGGCTAGTCTCCCTCTTCAGGCCCGTTCCTGGAAATACAACAATATTTTTCTTAATCAAGTTTGTACAGTGATTGTGCTTTCATGTAAAGCAGATATGTACCCAATATGCGCAATATAATCAATGCACCTCAATGATGTATGAACTATAAGCTCGGTGCTCTACGTGTGCAATCAACACTCAGAATAATGACTTTATCTAATCAAGCACAAGAGTGTATATCAAACAAGTTATTCTTTGAAAACCGTATAAACTAAATCTCAATGTTAGATTAGGGTTTCAAAGATGTTAGCAATAATATTCAAACAAACTCAAAAATATTTTCTTCAATGTAGCAAGCATAAGAGTTGTTTGAATATAAGCTTTGAAAATGATCCTTGCACACAAAAATATAAGCTTAGATTACTTGCAATAACAATGCAAGAACCACAACCTTCCAAGTCTTCTCACATAAGATTTATCAAGTTAAATCAATGGAAGAACTTGATACTTCTACTCTCAATAAAATCAAGAAATCAATATAATCTAATGAGAGTATTAACAAGTATGAATGAAGCACAAGCACACAAAATATACTCACAACACTTGCAAAATCAAGAAGGATGATGTGTATTAGTGTTTTGGAGTATTATAGGCTTAAGAAGGATTTTTGAATTTGAGAGAGTTTGACCCTAATCAATTTTTCTAATCCTCGCTAATTAAGAAAAATGAATAGGTATTTATAAGTAAGGAAGATTTTTTGACCGTTGTAGACACAATGGGTATATTTAAAATTGTTTCAAAAGTCATTAAGAAAATTAACCCAGTTGACCCCATTTAAAATTCCGTAAAAATTATTTTAACCCGCGAGGTTTGGTCGCTCAGCCAAAGGTTCGGGTGCCCAAACAGACTCAGTCAAAAATCCAGTTTTTAGTGGTTCGGGTGCGCGAAGAGTGAGTCGGTCGGCCGAACAAAAGTCAATAGCATTTGTTCATTAGTTCAGTTGCCCGACTCATAGTTTGATTAACCGAACTGACCAATTCGGTCGTCCGAGCCCAATTTGAATGTGTCGTTTGATCGCCCGAATAGTTAACAAGTGCCCTAACACTGGTTTGGGTGCCCGAGGACGATATGCTCAAAACGAGTTTGGGTGCCCAAACACAAAGTCAACATGTTGACTAGTTCGGTCGCGCAAACACAAAGTCAACATTCATGTCATGCATTAATTATTATAGACCGTTCCTATATTATTATTACATACCCAAATTATACAAAATATAAATTGCAATGAATCTTCATGGTCTTTAGTCTTCAAGTCTTTTTATGTGCTAGAATATGATCTGATAATATAAACCTACACACAAACTTGACAGACATCAAATACTAAAATATTTGTCATTATCAAAACTGGGTGTGACCTGTAAGGTCAACAATAATCTTCAAAGTTTTTTGATAAGTTCACAAAAGATATATTTGTGCATTTTAGAAAAGTGAACTCGAACCCTAATATTCTCCAAAGTATTGATTTATAAAAATATTTTTGGGAGATTTGATAAAAAAGAATTTGTGTGTTGAAGCATATCATAGATAAACGATTGTATCGTTTCCTACATTCTGAGCTTCAAGTTATATCATATGTTAATGTATTAAGAATTTGAATTGTACTCACGAGCTTTTGTTTAGAAGCATTTTTTAGTATTTTTACAAATTCTATTGTATTCACAGTTTGGTGTGTGAACCGAGGTTTGAGGAGAGAGTTGTATCTCTTGTAAGTAGCGGAGTAGGAGGGAGTTGTGCCTCTTGTAAGCAGCGGATTGTAAGGGAAGCTCCGTCTCATTTTAAGGAGCAAGGATTTTAGTGAAATCCTTGAGTGGTTGCTCAAGGCGAGGACATAGGCCAAGTTGGCTGAACCTCGTAAAAAATGCGTTTGTCTTCTCTCTTCCCTATACTCTTTACTTTCAGCATTACATTTAAATTGGTTGTATTGCAGGTGTAGGTTGAATAACTTTGCACACAATTAATTAGGTAATAAGAACTCATTGGTAAATTAAATTTAATTTTGTAATATATCCCTGAAATTGATTAGTTAAATATACAAATAGAGATTAAGTGGTAAATAAATTCAAAGAATTTTTAAAATACCAAATTCACCCCTCTCTTGGGATTACACCTAATTCAACACTTTGCACACAGCTTGTAACTTTACCAATTCATCGGTCACTTTGTTTGCTTTGTATTCAAGTTCAGAGATTTCAAGATCTTTTGCATTATCACTCAAAATCTTGGCTCTTGACTCTTTTAGCTCCTTTGCCATCATATCATTCTTGTTTTCTAATTTCAAGATTTTCAAATCCTTTTCTTTTTCAACACTAATTTTTGATTCTAAATATTTCAGTGATGCCTCATTCTTGGTTACTAATCTCTTAATTTCTAAATCTTTTTCAGTCTTTTCTTTTTCCCAAGAAGTATAAGACTCTCAAAACTCTTCTAACTGTTTAGCTAAGTCTTTCTTACTTTTCAACATTATTTTCTTTTTGGACATCTTTATTAACATTTTAAGAGCCTTAGCAAATCCCTTTTGTAATTCCTCATAAGATGGCATGTTATCATTATCAGATTCATCATAATATTCACTACTAGAAGGATCACAAGATGTATCACAATCATTGCATGAATCATTTTGAGAATTTGAATAAGAAGTAGAATGAGTAGAGTGTACCTCTTCATGAACCAATGCAACTAGGCCATAGTTTTCTACTACCTTATCATTTGAGTATGGATCTTCCCAAGTAGTGGACTTCTTTCTTTTGGTCTCCCCAAATCTCCTATCGAGTTCTTCCCATATCTCCTTATCACTTTGACATGACTTGATTTCATGAAAAACATTAGTATCTAAACCAAGCAATAGAATATTTATAGCACCGAAATTTATTTGCATTAGTCTTATATCATTCTCATTCAGCTCATATTCAGATTTAGGGATTTCAACATTATCAATAGTTTTCATAGGAACTAGGTTTCCTTGATCAATTACTCTCCAAGTTCTCCAATCCATGGATTTGATAAAAATAGTCATTCTCATTTTCCACTCGGTGAAATTTTCACCATAAAACATTGGAGGTCTTGTAGAGATTTGTTCCACACCAATTGGGGATACACCAAAATAATCCACCGCGATCTTTTTACAAATGAACTATTAAGTCTATGTACACCTGCTTTGATACTAATTGTTGATTTAGGTGTAATCCCAAGAGGGGGGTGAATTGGGTATTTAAAAGATTCTTTGAAATTTATTTACCAATCAATCCCTATTTCTATGTTTAACTAATTAATGGATGAAATTTGATGTCGAATTGAATTACTAAATCAATTAATTCCTTTTTACCCAATTAAGTACGTGTAAAGTTATTCAACATACACAAGCAAGTTGGAAATTGAAATACGATGCGGAAAATAAAAAGGATAAGGGAAGAGAGAATGCAACCACGATTTTACGAGGTTCAGCCAACCTGCCCTACGTCCTCGCCTTGAGCAACCCACTCAAGGATTTCACTAAAATCTCTGCTCCTTAAATTGAGATGGAGCTTCTCTTACAATCTGTTGCTTACAAGAGGTACAACTTTTTCATAATCCACAGCTTACAAGAGATATAACTCTCTCCTTAAACCCGGTTCACAACCCGAACCGTGAATACAATGAAATCTGTAAGATACTCAAAGTTGCTTCCAAACAAAGCTTATGAGTACAATTCAAATTCCTAGTACATAATCATATGATGAAACTTGAAGCTCGGAATGTATGAAACAATATAATCGTTTTATGAATGATTATGCTTCAACACAATTCTTTTTTTTTTTTATTATCAAATCTCCCAAATAATGATATATTTAAGCACTTTGGAGAATTTTAGGGTTCTAGTTCACTTGAAAAATGCACAAATATATCTAATGTGAACTTATTAACAAACTTTATCTTAAATATTGGATCAATCAAAATCAACTACTTTCTTTCAAGTGTTCAATCACACAATGATCTTCGTAATGAGCCAATACATACACACATACATACATATATTTATATATGATTTTCAACTATCACAAACTGAATATATTGTTTTTCAGAAAATATCCCTCAATAAAATGTATATTTATAAATACCAAGGATATTTAATCAAGCGTTAATATATCTAAAATATAGATCCTTTAACAAACACACACTAGAATCAAATCTTTTTAACCAATGATAAAAACCTTTATCAAGCAGTGAGATTATCTAGATAATGTATATATAAAGTTTACTCACTCTCTATCACTCAGCATATTTTAACAATAGATTTCTAAATGAGTATTTCTTTGAAAAATATATATTTGTTAGCCCTACAAGGCTTAACATCTTGTTTTAATGCTAACAAACAAGTAGAACTTAACATATTTGGTTAAGTAGTGTCATTTCAGAATTTAATGATGAATGCAAGGTCAAGTGTTCAAAAGAATTCATGATAGCTTATATTTCAAAGAAGGGTGATCAATATGAAGCTTAAAGCATGGATTCAAAGATAAAGCTTGAAGATTATAAGAGCATGAGGATTAAAGAGAACTTGATGAAGGCTTAAAGAAAGATGAAGTAAGCATAAAGACTTCAAGGATTTCAAGAACAGAAAATTTGAAAGAGTCTATAGGAAATTTTATGTAAGTACTTCAAATAATTTCAATATGGATACATGAAACTCTTAGGTTAATTTATTAGACCTAGATACCTCTTAACATACTTGGAAAATATTTTTATAAAGTCAAAAATTATTTCAAAAAGGTTAGAATCATTTTTGGAATAAAAAACACCAAAAAGAGGATTTTCCAAATGCTGTAAATTTTTCTACATCCGCATTGAGGTGTATTTTTCTCTATCAAAACCTCCTTATTTTAAAATTTGTTCAACATGAAAGTTATATAATTTTATCTTATCTTTCTTTTTACACCAAGCTTGTCAAATTTGGAGTTCCACAGAAAAAGGTATGATCAAAAGACTGAAGGGTACTGGAAGCTGACAGCAGCCTGACGACAACCTGGGTGGTCAAGCTAAGCGACTGGCTATGTCTTGGCAGGCGACTACCACCCTATTGCCCCTTTAAAATAACATGGCAGGCGACTGGCACTTGAATAGACTTTTAAAAAATTCAACGAAAACATTTTTTAAATGGTTTGCTTGGGTCTCAAACTTTGTGAAAACTTGGGGAATACTCCAAGTCACTTGGGGATGAAGTTAGATACCTTTTAAAGTCTATAAATAAGCCTCAAAGATCATTGAATTAATTAACTAAGAATCAAGAATCAAATTCAGCACTCAATACTCACTTAATTTTTCTCATCATTCAAAGGCTCTCAAGTTCACATATTGTGTACAAATTCAACTGAGTTTTTGTTTATCTTCTTCCACCGAAATTGTTCTACAAATTCTAAATGTTTCAATCATTGAAAGAATTAATCGGTGATGTACTTCATTGAACTTCAAGTTAAATTCCATATTATTATTTACTTTGAAGTATATAGTTCAGAATTGTTGTACTAATCAGCTCTTTGATGAGCAAATTATTTGTATGCATCTATTTGATTTATTTCTTATAGATTGACAATTCCAAGGATTGTTTGGATCATTAGCTAAGCAAGGGAATATTACTTAGAGAGGCGGAGTCTAGCCTAGTTAAGGAGTGACCAGACGAGGGGATATCGTTTGGAGAAGGCGAGCTTTAGCCTTACCCAAGGAGTGTTGTAAAGGTATTATTCTGCCCATTAAAGGATCAGGTTTAGTGAATCCTTTGGTGGTTTGCCAAAGGCAAGGACGAGGCTGGGTATAAGACGAACCTCATAAAAATCCCGGTCTCACTCTCTCGTTCCCTTACTCTCTTTATTTTTAGTACATATTTAAATTGCGTGGATGGTTTAAATATCTAAATCATACAACTTACGTGATTTAGAAGTTAAATAAACTTAAGGTTTAATTTTGATTTCGGTTGCGGAAACCGAAAGGGAGTACGTTGATTAAACCATATTTTGCAGAAACCATACGGGAGTACGTTACTTGGTTAACATCCCAAAGATAAAATTAACTAAAAGTTTATTTGAATTCTGGATTTTGGAAAGAGTGTTGAATTTCATATTACACATCATATTAAAGAAGAAAATCTATTACTACAGGGCTTGATTCAAATTTATAACTAGGGCTGACAACAAAAGCTGAAAGTTGAATTTAATATATTGATATATTGTGGTTGAATGGTTTAAAGTTTGAATGTGTTTATATTCCAAAGAGTTTTGAATCTTATATACTTCCATTAATCTAATAGTGTTGCAGTTAACTTATACTTGGGAAATTAATTGGTTGTTTGGTTTGAATATTGTGCTTAATTGATTGGTTGTTTAATTGTGTTGTTGATTGGATGAAGGAAACTAAGTTTTTGTGTGATTGACAAATTAAACAAACAAGTTAAGAATTGGTTAAAATAAATAAAAGAAGTTTAAAGGATTCTTAAAAGGAATTGAAAGAAATTTTTAAAATCCAATTCATCCCCCTTTTGGGACTACACCTTGCTTTTCAATTGGTTTCAGAACGGGGTTATAGCAAATCTTAATTAGTAACTATAAAAAGATCTTAATGGCTAACTTAGACATAACTCCCTTTGGAGAGGGACAATCTTCAACTAGGCCTCTAATCTTTTGTGGACACAACTATCCATTTTGGAAAAAAAGAATGCAAATATACCTTCAAACCATGAATTGGAAAGCTTGGAAGGTTGTCATGGATGGTGACCAAATTCCCCTTAAAATTAGTAGAATGAAAACAAGTTCCCAAAGAGAAAAATGATATGACAGACCTAGACTATAAGATGCTGCAATTAAATTCTAGTGCCATGAATGCTCTATATTGTGCCTTAGATGCAAACGAATTTAATAGAGTAATGACTTGCAAATCAGTTAAGAAAATATGGGACAAACTAGAAGTCACTTATGAAGGCACAATAGATGTTAGGGATAATATGATAGATACGCTTAGAAGTGAATATGAAGATTTTAGGATGAACCCGGATGAATCCATAACTAATATGTTTACTAGGTTCACTCACATAATAAATTCCCTAAATGTACTAGGAAAAACCTACACTACTTATGAAATGATAAGGAAAATTCTTAGAGGGCTACCAACCGTATGAGAACCAAATGCCACTGCCATAATTGAAGGAAGAAATTTGAAAAATACTTCCTTAGATGAACTTATAGGTTCTCTCTTTACATATGAAATGACAATGAATGAAAAGAATGGAAAAACCAAAGCCCAAGAATCAATAGCCTTCAAAACTTTAAAAGAAAACTCTAGTAGTGAAGAATATATAGATGAAGATGAAGCAGCCTTTATATCTAAAAAGCTAGCAATGATACTAAAAAGGAAAAATAAATTTAAAAGAAGAAATCAAAAATCCAAATCAGAATCAGATGAAGAAGAAGAAGAAGTTAGCACTAAGAAATCAAAGAATAAAACTCCTACTTGTTACAATTGCAACAAAGTTGGACATACAAAACTTGAATGTCCACTATTTAAGAAAGAGTCTAAAAAGAAAAAGAAAAAGAAAAAGGTCATGAAAGCCACTACTTGGGACAACATGAGTACAAGAAGTTCGGAAAATGAATCAAGTGACCAAGAGATTGCTTATACGTGCTTCATGGCTTGGGACGATGAGGAAAGCTCCTCATCTAAATCTTTAAATAATTCTTGTAGTGATGAATCCGATGGTGAGTGTATGCAATCTTATGAAGAACTTCAAAATGACTTATTCAAGGTGCATAAGATGTTAATTAAAGTAACTAAGAAAAATACTTCATTGAAGAACAAGAATGAAAGTATAATGAAAGAATTAGAATCTCTTAGAATTCCGGAAAGAGAAAAGGGTTCAAGAATCAAGAAAATAGAAAATAAGAATAAAGCTATGTCAAAAGAGTTAGAATCAAAAAATCTTGTTGAAAAAGAAAATGGCTTGAAAATCAAAGAATTAGAATGCAAGAATGAAAAAATGATAGAAGATTTTCGATCCCTATCCTTTATAGAATATAAGAAAGACATACACATTTCTGAATTAGAGGATAAAGTAAGAAAACTATCTCAAGAATTAGAAAAATCACTAAAGAAGGTTGATGGCAAGAAAGATATGGAGATAAATGATCTCAAATATCAAATTGAAGATAAAGAAAAAAACATTTATAACTTCACTAAAGGAAAGGCAAATTTTGATAAAATGATAGACTCGCAAAGGATAACTTTAAATAAAGAAGGCATTGGATTTGATGGAATTAAAAATAAAAAGAAAAAGAATCCTTACATGGGATATTTTTCAAAAGCATCCAAAGACTATGCTACCACATCTAGTAATGCTTACACTAATACAATATGCTATTAATGTAAGAAAAAGGGGCATATCAAGTTTGAATGTCCATTTAAAAGAAAGAGTGTGAAGACTAAACAAATATGGAGAGTAAAAGAAACATCCCTTGTAAAACCTACCGGACCCAAGAAAGTATGGGTACCAACATGAAAGACTAGTTCATAAATGAAAAACTCCATGGATTGAGTCATTTCCTTTAAAAAAAAAAATTAACTTAATTCATGGTCAACAAATGAATTAGTTGAAATAGAAAAACTTAAAGATGAAGTTTAAAAGCTTATTATAACAAATTCAAAATGGCATTGTTGGCAAACATCATAGGATGCTTTTTTACATGACTTAACTTAAGAAAATATTAAATAGAGCTTATTACATAAGTACCTTGATTAAGAAAAAGATATTTGAGAATGAAAACCTATATGCTACATGCTTACATGCCGATATGATATGCTATATGCTACGTGTGTATGACTTGACTTGACTTGACTTATATTGAAAATTTATGGCTCTCTATGTTGAAAATTTGAGCATGAGATTATTGACCAAAAGCATGAATTTTGATATGAGATTAATTGTTGACCATGCATGCTATTGATGAATCACATGGATAAACTTACTGCTCTTTATATTGATATCTATGAGTTATGAAAGATATAATAGTTATATTGGTATCCATGAGCTATGCATGATGTGATAATGACTTTGGTATCTATAAAGTACTTTGGTATCCATGAATATTTTAATTGATATCAAAATTTAAAAGCTCACTTGGTATCACATTTTAAAAATTTTAATTGGTATCAAAATTTAAAAGCTCATTTGGTATCACAATCTAAAAGTTAATTTTTTTGGCATGACAAGTATGATTATCTCTATGAGCATGGTATGACATTAATGATATTAGCATGATATTGATATTTGATACATGATGCGAATCAATGATTTGAAACATGGGATGATAAAAGCATAATTGGTAACAAAACTGAATATATTAAATTCAGGGGGAGCGTTATGACTTATTGCTTATATTATGATTGTTTCCCTATTAATCAATTGATATCATGAATTCAATCTTCAATTTTAAATTGGTATCATAAATCAACAATTGGTATCTTGAATAAAATGTCAAAGGAAGAAAAAGTTGTTAGTAAAGACATGACTATTGAGTGTATACATATGTTTGATATGCATGTTTGATGATATGCTTAGAATATGACTTTATCTGAACTTAATTATTTCTTTTCTCTTTTTGATTGATGTCAAAAGGAGGAGAAGTTTTAAGCAAAAATTGAGCATGATAATGCAAAAAATGAGTATGATTGTAAAATGAAGTGATGAGCATGATTGTAAAAGAGTTTTTAAAATTAATATTTGATCTTGCAAATATTGTTAAGATGATGCTTATTGAAAGGGGGAGTCTCTTTAAGGCTCACTCCAATTTTTACTTCTTGTTTGTCATCATAAAAAATGGTGAGATTGTTGGCCTTATAAGGCTTAACATCTTGTTTTGATGCTAACAAACAAGTAGAACTTAATATATTTAGTTAAGTGATGTCATTTCAGGATTCAATGATGAACGTAAGGTCAAGAGTTCAAAAGGATTCATGAAAGCTTATATTTCAAAGAAGGATGATCAATATGAAGCTTAAAGCATGGATTCAAAAATGAATTCAAAGATAATGCTTGAAGATAATAAGAGCATGAGGATTATAGAGAACTTAATGAAGGCTTAAATAAAGATGAAGCAAGCATAAAGACCTTAAGGATTTCAAGAATTGAAAATTTGAAAGAGTATAGAAAATTTCATATAAGTACTTCAAATAATTTCAATATGGATACATTAAGCTCTTAAGTTAATTTATTGGACCTAGATACCTCTTAACATACTTGGAAAATATTTTTATAAGGTAAAAAATTATTTCAAAAAGGTTAGAATCATTTTGGAATAAAAAGCACCAAAAAGAGGATTTTCCAAATGCTGTTAATTTTTCTACATCCACATTGAGGCGTATTTTTATCTATCAAAAACTCCTTAATTTAAATTGTTTTCAACATGAAAGTTGGAGGCTTTTCTCTTATCTTTCTTTTGACACCAAGCTCATCAACTTTGGAGGTCCACAAAAAAAGTTATGATCAAAATACTGAAGGGTACTTTAAGCTAATAGCAGCCTGGGTGGTCAAGCCAGGCGACTAGCTGTGTCCTAGCAGGCGACTGTCACCTTACTACCCCTTTAAAATAACATGGAAAATGACTGCTAGATGGTGGCAGGCAATTGCCACTTGAACAGAATTTTAAAAAACTCAATAGAAACATTTTTTAAATGGTTTGCTTGGGGCTCAAACTTTGTGAAAACTTGGGGAATACTCCAAGTCACTTGGGGATCGAGTTACATACCTTTTAAAGTCTATAAATAAGCCTCAAAGATCATTGAATTAATTAACTAAGAATTAAGAATCAAATTCAACACTCAATACTCACTCAATTGTTCTCATCATTCAAAGGCTCTCAAGCTCACATATTGTGCACAAATTCAACTGAGTTTTTGCTGATCTTCTTCCACTGGAATTGTGCTATGAGTTCTAAATTTTTCAATCATTAAAAGAATTAATCGGTGATATACTTCATTGAACTTCAAGTTAAATTTCATATTGTTATTTACTTTGAAGTATATAGTTCTGAATTGTTGTACTAATCAGCTCTTTGAGGAGCAAATTATTTGTATGCATCTATTTGATTTATTTCTTGTAGATTGACGATTCCAAGGATTGTTTGGATCGTTGGCTAAGTAAGGGAATATTACTTAGAGAGGCGGGCTATAGCCAAGTTAAGGAGTGATCGGACGAGGAGAAATTGTTTGGAGAAGGTAGCCTGACCCAAGGAATGTTGTAAAGGTATTATTCCGCCTGTTAAAGGAACATGTTTAGTGAATCCTTTGGTGGTTTGACAAAGGCGAGGATGTAGGCTGGGTATAAGTTGAACTTCGTAAAAATCACGGTCTCACTCTCTCTTTCCCTTACTCTCTTTATTTTTAGTACATATTTAAATTGCATGGATGGTTTAAATATCTAAATCATACAACTTATGTAATTTGGAAGTTAAATAAACTTAAGGTTTAATTTTGATTTGAGTTGCGAAAATCGAAAGGGAGTACGTTAGTTAAACCATATTATGCGAAAACCATATGGGAGTACGTTACTTGGTTAACATTCCAAAGATAAAATTAACTAAGAGTTTATTTGAATTCTGGATTTTGGAAAGAGTGTTGGATTTCATATTACACATCATATTAAAGAAGCAAATTCATTAATACAGGGCTTGATTCAAATTTATAACCAAGGCTGACTACAAAAGCTGAAAGTTGAATTTAATATATTGATATATTGTGGTCGAATGGTTTAAAGTTTGAATATGTTTATATTCCAAAGAGTGTTGAATCTTGCATACTTCCATTAATCTAATAGTTTTGCAGTTAACTTATACTTGGAAAATTAATTGGTTGTTTGGTTTGAATATTGTGCTTAATTGATTGGTTATTTGATTGTATTGTTGATTGGATAAAGGAAACGAAGTTCTTGTGTGATTGAAAAATTAAACAAATAAGTTAAGAATTGATTAAAAGAAACAAAAAAAGTTTAAAGGATTCTTAAAAGGAATTGAAAGAAAATTTTAAAATCCAATTCATCCCCTCCCCCCATCTTGGGACTACACCTTGTTTTTCAAATTTCAATGGCAAAGTAAACTTACTCAAGTAATGAACTTGTCAAACAAAATCTTTATATGGTTAAGAACACTCAAGATCAAATTCTCTAAAGATATGCAATAACAAGTGATGAGATGAGAAGCTCTTGAAAATAACAACTTGAATGACCAAACCTCAATCCCAAGACGAGATCAAGATGTATAAGTGAGATCCCTTTAAGTTTTCTGAGTAGATTTGCCTAAGGAAGATGAATATTGGATGCAGTGTAGGCAATCGTTTAGCAATATGTTCAAATCTCTCAATTTTCCTTCACTAAGATGTTCTCTTTTCTTCACGTTGATTTTGGCTACAGCACTAGGGTTTAGATGATGTATATATAGGTGCTTTACCCTTAGAATTGATCTCAACTGTTGAATCAAAGAAATAGTTTGCTAGTTCTTTTAATAAAAATCATATTTTTAAGTTTTCCCACAAGTTCAGGCGACTGAGGTTGAAACCCAGGCGACTGAAGTCCCTTAAAGCTTTGAAAATTTAACTTGAAGTACAGGGTCAGGCGCCTAAGGTATAGTTCAGGCTCCTAAAGTGGCAAGTTCAGGCGCCTGAAGTCCCAAGTTCAGGCGACCGATATGCCTAGGCCAGGTTCTGTGTTTTCCATTAAATCATCAGACGATTGCACTTAATCTTCAGGCTCCTGAAGAAATTCTTCAGGCGACTGAGATTGAGTTTAGGCAACCGAAATCCCCATTTTCTGAATTTTTCCTTTCTAATTCAAAAATCTATTTTGCTCTCTTTCTTGGCTCTTTTATAAAAAAATATTTTTCAAAGTTTTAACAATATTTTTAAGTCCATGAAAGTCTCTTAATGATATACATGAAATGCATGAATACTAAAGTCACTCTAAGTTATGTTGAGCCTCAAATTAAATCATACGAAAATGTAAATCCATGAGTTCTAAGTACCCATTCCCAAGATGTTCTTGAACTTTGTCGCTTGCATCTTGATTCTCATACTCTTTGAGTTCCATGGATCTTGCCAAGATATGTATGCTTTGCTTTATGGCCTCCATGACTCGTTATTCTTCCGTGCATGCTTAATATGGTTCCTATTCACAAACTCAATGCACAGATCAAATACCAAGTGATTTGTCATTATCAAAACCGGATTGGACTCGTAGAGTCAATACATTTGATTATTACAAACCATTTTTTCTCTTAATTACTATTACAGACCCACATTACATAAAATGAATTTAAAATACAACACAAATATAGTCTTCATGGTCTTTAAGCTCTACTTCATGTGCCATCATTTTGATTTGCCAATTATATACCTACACATATCCTTAGATAGCCATCAAATACAATAAGTATTTGTCATTATCAAAATCGGGTGACCTATAGGGTCAACAAAGCGTGAAAGACCTGTTGGTGCAAAAGATAAGATTCCCAGAAGGAGAAAATTGAAATATGTAAATGCTTAGGAAAAGGTTGCAAAGGTAAGTAATCCAATCGAAATTCACAAACCCATTTCTCCTGAAAATGAAATCCCTATTATAGAATCTCTTGAAGAGAAGTCACCTCCTGAAAAGAGACCTCCTGAAGAGGAATCTCCTGAAGAGAAAACTCCTGAAGAGACATCCTTTGAAAAAGGGACAAGTGCCTGGAACTAATAATGAGATCTCAATACATTACATAGGAGAAATGTGGGATAGAAATAAAATTGTTGTCAATAATACATTTGTATATGCAATAGCTACTGACATTACCAGAAGTAATAAGGATCCTAAACCAAAATTTGTAGATGAATGTTAATATTAAAGTGATTGGCCAAAATGGAAAGAGGCTATCACATCAGAAATAAACTCTTTTTTAAAAAAAGAAGTTTTTGGACCAGTAGTCCAAACACTAGAAAATGTCCAACCTGTTGGATGCAAATGGGTATTTGTGCACAAGCGAAATGAAAATAATGAAATTATTAAATATAGAGTAAGGCTTGTGGCACAAGATTTCTCGTAGAAACCCAGAATTGATTATGAGGAGACATATTCTCCTGTAATGGATGGAATCACTTTTAGATTCCTAATTGGGCTAGCAATCTCTAAACGGCTGAGCATGTGTCTTATGAACATAATAACAACATACCTATATGGATCGTTGGATAGTGAAATTTATATGAAAATCCCTGAAGGATTTGAGTAGCCTCAAGCAAAACCTAGTAATTTATATTCAGTCAAACTCCAACGTTCCTTATGGATTAAAGCAATCTAGGCGCATGCGGTACAATCGATTAAGTGAGTATCTAGTGAAAGAAAAATTCATAAAAAATCCAATTTGTCCATGTGTTGACCCTATGGGTCATACCCTGTTTTGATTATGACAAATACTCAGGTATTTAATGTTTGTCGAGTTGATGTACAGGTTTATCTTGGTAATATCATATGATGACATTCAGAGACCCGGAGGAAAATGAAGACCCTAGTTGAATATTCATTGTTGTAATATTAATTTTAATTCGGGTTTGTTGTAGTAAATAGGAAAAAAGTCTGTAATATTTAATGCATATCATGCATGTACGAATTACAAAACTCAAAGACCATAGAACAACTCTAGGTCCCTACACATCACTTGAAAAGCAAAAGACCATAGATGGACCTTAAGGAACACCCTCGGTCGATCGACGCCGAATTTTTTTGGTGTCTTAAAGAATACCTAGAATGACCCTAGGACACTCATACATGCACATATGTATATGACTAAATGGAATGAGTGATTACATAAGTGAAAAGAATCGAAATGCACTTAAGTTGCATGTTCGGTCAACCGTACTGCTTAAGTACAAATTCCCTCGGTTGACCGAACTGGTGCCGGGTCAACAGTTTGACCATGGCCCGGTTGACTGAACTTACCTAGTTCATTATCACCCAGTCTACCGAACTCCCTTAGAGTCAAAATTTTAACCTTCTGGTCGACCGTGCCCAAAATGTATATCAACACCCTAGTCAACCGAGTTCCCACGTGTGAGAACTGAATGGTCTAGTCAACCGAACTAGATAGTTCAAAAAGTTCCTAGTCAACCGAACCTCACTAAAATGAAAAATCGCCCTTGGACTTAAATGTCTAGTCGACCGAACTTGCAGTTCATTTCCTACCCGGTCGATCGAACCTTAAGCAACTTAGTCAATTGAACTTCCTTCGATCGATCGATGCTCTCGGGTTGCCCCATTATTTTTACCATGGCTAATATTTTTAAATGGGGTTAATTGGGTTAAAATGATTTAAAATAATATTAATAATACCCTACATGTCCTAATGGCTATAACTTTCCCTATCTTCATATATAGGCCTTCATTTGCAAAAATTAGTGTGAGATTAGCTAAAATAATTAACAAAAATCCTCTCTATCTGAAAATTTCATTTTGCCCAAAATACTCTCAAATATTTATTCCCTTGATACATCTTGATATTGTGAGAGTTTATTGAGTGTTCTTGTGTTTATTAGATATTGCTAATACTCCCATTGTTCTTGTTTGATTAATTGATTTTGGGGGAGTTTAGTTAAGTTTATCCCACAGATTTCAATATTATAAATCTGGTGTTGGGATAAACTAGCAAGCTTAGGATATTTGCATTGTCATTGCAAGTGTCCTATAGCTTTGATTTTGTTGTGCAAAATATTTTCTGCAAGCTAAAATATTTTTCAAACTACTCATGTACTTATTTCATTGAAGGAAATCTTTGAACTAGTTTGAATACTTGATTAACATCTTTGAAACCCTGATTTGCTATTGATATTTTATTTAACTTGTTTCAAAGATTAACTTGTTTGAATACTCTTGTGCTTGACTGAGTATAATTATTATATTGAGTGTAGATTGCATATATACACCACTGAGCTTACAGTTCTTACATGTTTGATGTGGATTGATTATTACTTGTGCGTATTGGGTACATATCTGCTTTACATGAAAACATAATCACTGTACCAACTTGATTGAGAAAAATACTGCCGTATTTCCAGGCGTGGCCTGAGGGGGCAGTAATCCAGCCCGATAAGGATTGTGTAATGGTTGGGGTCAGTCATGTGAACTTGACCTAGGGCCTTCTCCATCCCGCAAGGAGAATTTGTAAAAGTTGAGGTCATCCCTGTGCTAATTGACCTGATTGTAATCGGTGCTACTCCACCCGTTAAATGAGCTATTAGTGGAATTCTCGAACTTACGAACTAGAAGTGGGGACATAGGCATAGTTGGCCGAACCCCGATAACATATTGTGTGTCTGTTTATATTTATGCACTTTATATTTACCACACATGTTATAGTGTGAATGATGCGCATGATTTAAATTCTGCATATTATACTTATCTGCGCATTTGGATAGATAGACCTAGGTTGTGAATATTCTGTTGCTAAACTAGTTAAACCTATAAGAGAAATCTTTAAATACCCAATTCACCCCCCTCTTGGGAATATATCAAAGCTTACACCATGCATTTTTATTGAAAGATCAAAATCCAAATTTGCTATAATTGCTGTTTATGTTGATAAATTGAATTTAGTTGGGACTCTTGAAGTGCTCACTAAAGCTGTTAATTATTTAATGGCGGAATTTGAGATGAAATATTTAGGAAAGACAAAATATTGTCTTGACCTACAAATTGAACATTTAAATTGTGGAATTTTTGTTCATCAATCTAAATATACCGAAAAGGTATTGAAGCAATTCTACATGGATAAAGTTCATCCTTTGGGATCTCCAATGATGGTGCGACCACTTGATGTTAAGAAAGATCCATTTCAACCTTGTGATGAGGGGGAGGAATTATTTGGTCCTGAAGTACCGTATTTAATTGCTATCGGTTCTTTGATGTATCTGGAAAATTATACAAGACCTGACATTGCATTTGCTGTGAATCTACTAGCAAGATATAACTCTGCTCCTACTCAGCAACATTGGAATGGAATTAAATATATTCTACGTTATTTGAGAGGTACATCTGATTTGGGTATATTTTACTCGTTTAATTCCAAATCTCAACTAGTAGGATATGCGGATGATGGATATCTATCTGATCCTCATAATGCTAAATCTCAAACTAGGTATGTATTTCTTTATGGAAAAACTGTTATATCTTGAAAATCAGTGAAGCAGATGATTACAGCAACATCCTCAAATCATTCTGAAATACTAACTATTCATGAAGCTAGTAGAGAATGTGTGTGGCTCAAATAAATGATTTCTCATATTCAAGAAAATTGTGGTCTTTAATCAATTAAGGATATTCCAACAGTTTTGTATGAAGACAACGCCACATGTATAGCTCAACTGAGAGGAGGATACATAAAGGGTGATAGAACAAATCATATCTCTCCGAAATTCTTCTATACACATGAACTTTAGAAGAATGGTGATATAGATGTACAACAAATCCAATCAAGTGATAATCTAATAGATTTATTCACCAAGGTTTTGCCAACTACAACATTCAAGAGACTGGTATATCTTAACAGAATGAGACATCTTAAAGATTTTAGCAAAATGAGTGAATGTATGATTGACAGCCAATGGGGAGTGTTATAAAATAAAGTATGGTGGTTGTCAATCACATGGTTGACAATCACCTCTCACCTGCTCCCTCTTATCAGTTCCCCATCTATCTCCCTCATCTCTCTTATCATGTCTCCCTCATTCCACTTCTCTCTCATCCATTATCATACACCTACTTACATTATGATAATAAATCCAAACCATCATTGACTGCTTCTTGGCTATATAAAGATAAGTTGCGAAGAAGAAATGAGATAGCGTATACGCAGAGAAGAATGCATGCACAAGATAAACATAAGTGAACAAAGAGCAGAGTAGAAACTAAGAAAAGAAAGAAATAAGAGAAAATAGTTTTATAAGGTAAGATAGTGGGAAATTTATACAAACCCAGATACAGGTTGTAATTCCTCTTAACATAGTGGATTACTGATATCATCCACCCATGGAGTAGGGTATAAACCGAACCACGTAAATCCGGTCTCACTATTTATTTATTTATTTTCTTGTCTTCATTACTTTTTGATTATCCATGTTTATTTATTCCTATATTATTTTATAACAGGATTCGGAATGTGTATCATAAAAATTTTCAATTAATTAGTCCCTTCTAAAATTCTAGAAAATGCTAGGAAAAGATAGAAATAATAAACTATACTGTAAATTCATTTTTATATACTTGAAAAAAATTTATTTTGGAAGGTGGCCTCTTTTACTAACATTTTTTATATAAAATTTTAGGAAAATATAAAGATATTATTTGTAACTCCTTTTTTGCAAAGAATTAAATAAATAATTAGTACATTATAACCAATATTTAATTTTTTATATTTTAAAAATCCTAAAAAATCAACATCTTTAAATGATATTTCTTTGATTAAAAATAAAAAATAAATAAAATTATTATAAATTATACATATATAGGTATTTAATTTCTGTTGTTGAAGACTTATCTATATTAATATATTAAAATACATCAACCTAGTTTTAGAAGCTTCCAAATGTTGATCCGAATTTTTCTAGGAATTACAACTATTTTATTCTTTTTAAAAATTTCTAATTGGTTACTCTAAATTTTTCTCACAATCTATTCATAGCTAATTTAACCTTACAACCTATTAAATATCACACCTTCCTTAATTTATGCCTTCTACACCCTTCGTCCTCTATTCTTCCTTCTCTTGCACTCCCTCAACTCACACACATATGTACACACATACTGAAACTTTGGAATCTCTCTCTCTCACCCTCTCTCTCTCTCTCTCTCTCTCTCTCTCTCTCTCTCTCTCTCTCTCTCTCTAATAGCCCCCTAATTCCCTCAATTTCCCCTCTCACTCTCTTTCACTTACGCACACATGCACCCACGTAGACTAAAATTTGGGATATTCTCTCGCTCACACGCACTCTATCTCTCCCTTGCATGGATAGCTCCTTGATCCCCCTCTTGTTTTCTCGATACACTCCCCCTTGGATCACCGCATTCCCTCACTCATGCACAATTTCCCTTTCTTTCCCCTGCCGCACTCTCTCTCGGATCACCACACTCTCTCATTCATGCCCACACACATCCACATAAATTGATTAAAATTTCTCGAATAGATATTGGTTCCCCTCTCTTTCCCTTGCTACACTCCAACCTACCCTTGGATTTTGATTCTTTCCAAAGGGGGAACCGGTTAACCGATCTACTTGGACCAACTAACCAATCCGAGGTCAAGTTACTTTAAATTGTAAATGTGTCGTGCATATGGGGAGACTATTCATCATCTCCCTTGTTCACGCTAGGGTTTTCGGGCAAACCCTAGCCAAGCACCACCCTACAATGATCTTCTACTAGCAATTCCAGTGTCAATGGCTACTTTGCCCCTTGCCATTCATCTTTGTTGTGTAAATCAATATACAGTGGAAACAGACAATCTCACAATGCAGCAGTTAACTGTGAAATATACAGAAAACATAATCATGCAAATTATAATGAAAAAGCAATATAACAATGACACAAAGAATTACGTGGTTCGGCAATTCCTACATCCACTAAAGCAAACAATAGTGAGTTTTTACTATCTCGTGTCCAAATAAACTGAGTTACATCACACAACATGTATATATAACCCTCCTAGAGGTTTTCCCCTAGAATCCCAACCTATACAACTTCCCAATTCAAAATTCGAAAACTACCGTTGAGTCACCGATCAAAACCGTCGATTGTTTCAGAGCTGAGATCAAACAGTCGATGTAACAGCACCACAACAGTCAACTATTTCTTCACATCCTGATAAAACCATCGACGGTTTCCTCCTGCAAGTCAACATTTCTGTTTTCTACCATGTTTTCTCTTTGTACATGCATTCCACTCAACATATGAGTCACATATTACAACAATCTCCACCTTGACGAATATATGCTCCTTAGGAGAAAATCGAAAACATAACCCACTACTCCACTTGGAAAAATAGGTTGGGACCACCTCTTATCTAGCAATTGGAGACATTAAGCAAGTCCAAGCAATGCTTGAACTTATTCATAGTAACATGCTTTATCAAGATATCCACTGCATTCTCAGAGGTGTGAATTTTCTCAAGCACAAGTTCACCTGAAGAAACCAACTCCCGGATCTTGTGGAACCTCACATCTATATGCTTGGTTCTTGCATGATACACTTGATTCTTCGCCAAATAGATGACACTCTGACTGTCACAACGCAGCTAAACTCTACCTTACTATATACCCAGCTCCTTGACTAAACTTGTAAGCTACAATGCTTCCTTGGCAACTTCGGGGATTGCCACATACTCCGAATCAGTTGTCGATAATGCAACCAGAGATTGTACCATGGACCTCCAACAAATAGGCCCTCCCACAAGGGTGAACACATACCCTTGTTATATACCTTTTATTATCCAGATCCCCTACATAATTTGCATCTTCATATTCCACAACTAACGGATCACTCTATTGTCTGCTGAACATGATGCCATAGTGAGAAGTACCCTGCAAGTATCTAAAAATCCATTTGATGGCATCCCAATGATGTCTACCCGAATTTGAAAGAAACTTACTTACCACACTGGCAGCTTGTGTCAGGTCCGGTCTTGTACATACCATAGCATACATTAAACACCCTACTGCACTTGTATAGGGGACCTTTGACATGTCACGGTTATCATCATCCGTCCTTGGGTACTAAGCGGTAGATAATCAAAAATGATTTACTAACGGTGTACTTACCAATTTTGCATTAGTCATGTTAAACCTCTCCAACACATTTTCCGCATAACTGCCCTGAGATAACCACAATCTCCCTACAATTGTATCTCTTTAATCTCTATCCCAAGAATCTTTTTAGTTACACTCAAATCTTTTATGTCAAACTCTTTATTCAACAGAGTTTTCAACTGATTTACTTCAGTCATATCCTTTGCAGCATTTAGCATGTCATCAACATAAAACAACATAAAAATAAGATAACCATCATCAAGACTCTTAACATATACAAAACAATTATACTCACCTCCTGTAGCCTATCCGGATCATATAAGAGCCAAAACGTTTGTACCATTGCCTCCGAGACTACTTCAGCCCGTAAAGTGACTTCTTCATTTTACAAACCAAATGCTCTTGTCTGGGTTGACTGAACCCTTATGGTTGTACCATATAAATAAGCTTCTTCAAACCACCATGGAGAAATGCTATCTTTACATCTATTTACTCCAAATACATATCATAATGTGCCACTAATTCCAACACTACCTTGATGAAAGTGTGTTTGATCGAAGGTGAGAAGACTTCATTATAATCAACTTTTTTTTTTTCCTGTGAAAACCCTTTGTTACTAACCGAGCCTTTAACTTCTCTCATTCATTTTTTGATACTGCTTCTTTCTTCCTATACACCCACTTGCAACCTATCACCCTCTTCCCTTCTGGAAGCTCCACCAAATCCCACGTCTGGTTCTTATGCAATTATATTTTTTCCTCCACCATAGCACCTATCCATTTACTTTTCTCTTGGTTGTGTACCGCTTTTTGAAAAGTAGTTGGATCTTTGCAACTGGTAATGAGAACATAAGATACCAGATCATAAAATCTATACTTGGTCGGTGGCCTGATAGTGCATCTGAGTTTATGTATAGCGATACTATGATCCTGTTGGTTTCCCGAGTTAGAATTCCCTGCATTCTAAACACTATCATCACTGCCATGAGTCCTGTTTTTCTTCATCTTCCTTTTGAGTACGCTTCATCATGACTTTCTCATCGAAAACCATGTCTCTACTGATCACCATCTTATTTGTCATTGGATCTCATAACTTAAACATTTTCATACCTTTCTGATACCTAAAAAAAATGCAACGTCTAGACTTTGCATCAAATTTTAATCTCTACTCACTAGAAATGTGCACATAGGTTAGACAACCAAATACTATCAAACCAAAGTAGTCTATTGCATTACCTGTCTACACCACCTCTACAACTTTCCCTTCTAGTGATGCCATTGGTGATCGGTTAATCAAGAAATACGTCATACTCACTACCTTAACCCAAAAATTATTTTCTAGTCCTACATTCAACCTGAGACACCGAACTCTTTTAATTAGAGTTCAATTCATGCTTTTTGCCACACCATTTTGTTATGGTGTCCGAAATTTTTCACTTCAGCTTTCCACAATTTAAATGTGGCAAACATCTCTAACTTATACTGCATGAAGTATACCTAAACCTTTCATGAGTAATCATCGATAAAACTCACAAAATATATGTTCACCCCATTATATTACTCTTACCGGCCCCAAAACGTCCGAATAAATATAAGTGGTGTAACATTTTAAATAATATAACATATAAATGAAAAAAAAATAAAAAACAAAAACACAAGAGATCATAAAGACAACAATTTTCTTTATTAAATATCTTTTTTAAATACGGATCAATTAAATTTTTTTTTTTTTTTTTTTTGGAATTTTGCGAGATTTTATGTTTTCAATGGTGTAATTTGATTTAAGTTCCTAAAATACTTTCATCAAATGATACCTTGCCTTCTCTCCAAAATTTTTTTTAAAACAAAATTTTCTGTTATAGTGACAGAAAATTATGCTGTATTTGCTCACAAGTTTCAATGCAACCCCAATGCATAAATCAGCAGTGTATAAATCAACAGCCATTTTCCGTAGGCTAATTCTGAAAATCAGCCGATAAAGAGGGTTTCGGTTCCATTATCAATAGTCATTACAATTTTTTTTTTTTTTTTAATTTTGTTTTGCAATAAAAAAACATTACATATATGAGAGATAAAAATACAACATAAAGACGGTACAACCTTCAACCTTCAACCTTCAAATTATAAACTTCAGGGTGATCTTCTAAAACATGTACTAGTCACTTTCTTGAGCGTGCTTGTACATGCAGAATGCCAACTGCTGCAAATTTAGGCTAAAAGCAAACCTTCCATCACAGGAACAGCTTTCCCTCGAAGAAGCACCCTCTGCTTCTGCTCATCCAAATGCAGGCGCAACGTTCCACCTCGAGGAGATGCCTGCGACAACAATCAATGTGATTTGCCCCATGGACTCAAGAATGACTATTCAGAGAGAGAGAGAGAGAGAGAGAGATTGCCTGATATGCAACAAAATCACACTTTCCCAGGTTTTTGGACCAATAGGGTGCCAAGGCACAATGTGTACTCCCAGTGACCGGATCCTGTAAATAAAGATGGAACATGGAAGTGTATATAAATAGTGTGTCTACCATTCCCATAAAAAATTTAGCTACCATTGTCATCTGGTATTTCTTTTCACCCAGGCTGCTTAAGGTTTAAGTAATCTTCATCAGAACTGTTGCAATTTAGCAAAGGTCTTACAAGCGGGCCAAGATATACATCCCATTTTCATGTCGATAATCTAAGGAGGGTAAGAGAAGTTGGTAGGGCTTTTTAGGGTTGGAAACACCTCTTCTGTTCACATGTAGCGTCTTCATTGCAGCCAAAGTTTCAAAACAAGCTAGGAGATTGAAGCTGGAAAGTCGCCTACAAGGCTGTTTAGAAACCAGGACTTGAACCATAGGGATTTGAATTTTGCTCAAATCCATCATTTTGGATTTATTTTTTTTTAAAAAAAGGAAGACTTTCAGATCTTAAATTTAGCCTAAAATCCCAAGAGAATCATGAGCCTAAAATCAAATAGCAATGGATTTGAAATAACTTTTTAAAACAAAGTGTTTACAAATTACCTCCTTGACTCCATATTTTGGACAGAAGTAACGACTGACAAAATCAAATCCAGAGTGAGCAGGTGCAAGCCCTGTTATAATTAATCCCTGTCCAGGACATTTTTCTATCTCATCAAACTCAGGCTGAAAATCTGCAACAGTTTTCGCTGATGAGAGCTCAACCTAGAAGAAAGCAAAAAGTTTCAATCTCAATAATGATATATATATATATATATCGATAATTCAAAAAACATAAGTTCTCTCCTTCTTAGGACCCACAATGGTTTGGGCATGGAGTCAATTTCAACCTATAATATTTTGTGATGTGACCAGATGAATTCCATCATTTAGTTTTCAATGGTACAGTTTTTTCACCAAACGGCCAAACAATGAAAATAAAAGCCAGAAATCTAAAAATAAAAAAAGTTATGACGCTGCAGCAGCAAATTCAGGTAATGAAAGAGCAAAGTCAGAAAGTTACAAGGAGGTTATTTCCTGTCTTCTTAATATCAATCACTGATGCACCTTTCAAAGCTTTATGAACTGATGAAACCTCAACTGAATCGCACTCAACCACCATGACAGTAGGAAAGTCTAATTCAATGAAGAACTGCTGTTGTGCTTCAGCATCCAGACAGTTTATATCTGGTTTTTTAATTTCAGGCACCTTCTGGGCAGTGAGAATTCCAGATAGCGTGGAGAACTCAATTTTGTTGGTATTTACCAAACCAGACGTAAAAAGAACGTGTGCAGCTGCTAATGTTGCATGACCACAAAGGTCAATCTGCAACACAAATGAAAGTTTGTTGGTTATATAACTCATTACAATGTGCTTGGTAAGTAGATATTATTTCTCTAGCAATTACGAATAACTTTTTCTTTACCTGTAGTATAGTTCACTTTGTTTCTAATATATATATATTTAATATTTAGGCCTCATGTGGAACTTGAAAATTAGGGAAGAATGTAAAAGAACATATGCAAGAATCCATTTTTTCTCTTTTTGTTCTCGTTTGGTTGTCGAGCAAAATGAGAAAGAAACTAAAAATATCTTAAATTGAACAAGAATTTTATTTCATATGCTTTTACCCTATATATTTTTTTTCTCTAAAATTGCAACCAAGTTCTTATAAATGTTCATTCTAAGTAGTAATTTAGATAAATATAAAAAAAAATTTCCTCCTTTCTTATCCTTTCCTTTTATCTCACAAAATCCTTGGTGCAAACAAAACCTTAGCCTCCATTTGGATCAAGAATTTTATTTGAGAAAATAAAAGAACAAGAAAATAAGAAAAAAAATTCATTTTCTATTGTATTTTCTCTCTTTTATCAAATATGATTAAAAATGAAAACTTATTTTATTATTAAAATCAAGAAAGATCAACTGTTAGTATGGGGTAAAATGAAAATTTTATTCATTGATTTACTATATTTCCTTTCTCATTTTCCTTGATAACCCCCAACATGAAAAAATGCAGTCAGTATTTTTCAAAAACAGAATAGGTACTTAAAAAATATAGCTAAGCAGAGATAGTGCCAAGTACCTAGAAGCCATTTGACTATTTATCAAGTAAGTAGAATCCCTTTCACAATCTAAAATTACAAGCAACCTTTAAAATTGCAAGAAATATTGATCTAGTCATTCACAATCCTAGATTTTGAAATTACATGCAGCTTAAAGAAATGCTAACTGGGCAGTGGCAGGAATGTGAAGATTGTTGGGTGGTCTAAGCCGTCTCAACCCCAAAAACTATTAGTTTATGGAGTGAAGCTTTCCCTCACATTTAATAACTGACCACCAAGTCCCTTCCACAATCGATGTGAGACAACCCCAACAATCTCTCCCCCTCACACATCAGGCTCTAAACTCCTCATGAATTAAGCTCACCAAATTGGTAGCACCACATGCCCCGCATCTAGGTTGAAATCATGGGCTCTATACCAATGTTGGATGGTCTTGGGTTTCTCAACCCCAAAAGCTAACTCATGGAGTGAGGTTTCCTCACACTTAACACGAGCCCCTTCCACAACAAAACGCGTATGCATAGAAAGCTTCATTTGATTACACGATAATACATCAAGACGCCTATCTGTTCTAAATGTGAATATCAATCAGATCACTACCAAGTAAATTTTTTATTAGTGTTGCGTGATTGTATTTCTAGAACTTAAAATGGGAACAGAATAATGCACTGTTTGGTTGCCAAGAAAATGACTCAACAAAAGGAAAAACATGAAGCTTAGAATATGGGATAAGCTTTTTCATCCTTGCACTATTGGATCCCAAGCAAATTATAATTCCTTCTTTTTCCCTGTGGAGGCAAACATAGCATATAGGGAGATGTTTTTGGTTATGTTAGCAGAAACGAGAACATACCTCAGCGGTGGGAGTGAACCATCTGAGACGAAACCTAGGGTTTTGAGTTCCGCGGGACGAGTCGGGAGACTCCGAATCAGAGATGCGAGTCAAGTAGCAGGTTTCGGAGAGGTTGAACTCGGTCGCTACTGCCTGCAACCATTTCTCATCTCTCTCTTCCTCCAACAAACAAACCGCTGCCGGGTTTCCCTTGAACGCCAAGTCAGTGAACGCGTCAGCCTGTTCCACAGTTCAATCCAATTCGCGTGGTGATTCAAAAAAGAAAATCAGACACTGATACACAATGAGGGAGATGAGAAAAAGGAAGAGCATACCACGAAGTATTTCACGGGTTGTTTTGCCATTAAAGCCAGAGCCAGAGCCAGAGAGAGAGAGAGAGAGAGAGGAAGACTGATATAACTGAGACAAGTTGAAAAGAAAAGCCAGAGCCAGAGCCAGAGAGAGAGAGAGAGAGAGAGAGAGAGACAGATACAAGTGAGACAAGTTGAAAAGAATAATATTTTCCCATTAAGTATATTTCAAAGAATTCCTACAAACTAGGCAGTTATTAGTAAACAATCCCTAATTACATTAATTACAATTAATTACAAAATCAATATTTCTCCTCCTTAAGTTAGTGCATTGTCACACATGCTCAACTCATTCAAAAACTTTAAGAACACTTGATTTGAAGCTGTTTTGGTGAGGATATCAGCCAACTGATCCTCTGATCGAATGATAGGTAACTTCACAATTCGTTCATCCAACTTCTCTTTAATGAAAAATCTATCTACCTCTACATGCTTTGTACGATCATGTTGAATCGGATTATGAGTAATATCACACGCTACTTTATTGTCACAATATTGTTGAATTAGCTGCCGAGATGGATAGCCCAAATCCCTAAAGAGAAGCTTTAGTCATAACACTTCACAAACTCCAAGTGTCATACCTCTAAATTCAGTTTCTGCACTTGATCATGCAACAACATTTTACTTTTTGCTTCTTCATGTAACGAGATTACCACCTACAAAGATGAAATATTCTGAAGTAGATCGTCTGTCATCTATTACTCTAGCCTAATTAGCATCAGTATAAGCTTCCACGCTTTGACAATATATATTTTTAGTGAGCAAAATTCCCTTTCCATGAACCAAATTTAGATATCACAAAATATGCATACCAACATTCATATGTTGTTCTCCAGGATTATGCATAAATTGGCTGACAATACTCAATGCATAGGCAAGGTCAAGCCTTGTGTGTGCTAAGTACATCAGTCTTCCTACAAGTCTCTGGTATCTCCCTTTATCAATTGGTACTTGATTAGACTCAACACATAATTTCAAACCTTCTTCAATTGACGAGGATTATGCATAAATTGGCTGACAATACTCAATGCATAGGCAAGGTCAAGCCTTGTGTGTGCTAAGTACATCAGTCTTCCTACAAGTCTCTGGTATCTCCCTTTATCAATTGGTACTTGATTAGACTCAACACATAATTTCAAACCTTCTTCAACTGGTGTATCAGCTGGTTGACATGCTGACATACTAGTTTCTTGTAACAAATCTAAGGAATATTTCCTTTAAGAGAGAAAGATCCCTTTATCAAATTGGGACACTTTAATTCCAAGGAAAAATTTCAAGGGACCGAGATCTTTCATTTCAAATTCTCTGGACAAGTACCTTTGTAGTGTTGGATCATTTCTTGTGACTACCATGTCATCTATGTAACGTCCCTCAATTTCTTAACAAATTATCAAATAATAAATAAAATGGTCAACCCGAACCCGTGAAACACAGCGGAAAACCTAACAGCAGTAAACATAAAATCTCAAACATCCAATCATAAAACATAATACCAGAGCTTTCTATAACATAAAAATACTGTTATGATATACAACCGCCAAAAGTCAAAATAACACTAGGATTAAATAACAAAAACTCTCGATCCTAGTTCAATGCTTACCCTACTAGTAGGGAAGCTCCAATCACTCAATGGCGGCTCTAGCCCGCCGGTCTCACTGGATTTCCTGAAAATCATTTAATGTTCGGGGGTGAGACACTTCTCAGTAAGAGAAAATAAACTAAATACAGTTGTGTGGTAACATGAATATTTAATGCATTTATACGTATATAGTACATTTCATAAATCTATAAATATCATCATATCGTACTGGGTAAACATATATTTTCACATCTGTTAATAAATCATAACATAAATAAAATCATCTGTTATAATTGTAGTACTGAAAACAAACCCAGGATGACTAACTAGCTGGTGTCATGTATTACCCCCCATAACGGGTTGTGCAGCCCGAAGGCGAGATCCGACAATGGCTGGCCGACCACTGCCGAATCAAATATGTCTGTAAGTACGATGAGCCCGCCACACCCTGGTCTGGACTGCCAGGTAGACGTCCACACTCTACTAAAAGCCATATCGACTATCCATCTCCCATCCCCTCGTGGGATGGTTAGCACTAATCTGACGTAGATATCTGATCTACACATATAGCTACGGTACCGAGCCCCTGAACTGAACTAAACTAACATCCTGGTGGTGATAACATATAATACATGATCATATATATAACATCATTACGGCCTCGTGCCGAAAATATAGTAATTACGGCCTCGTGCCGAAAACATAAATACGTGGCCTCGTGCCAATAACATAAATATAGCTTCGTGTCGATAACGTAAGTACGGCCTCGTGTCGATAACATAAATACATGGCCTCGCGCCAACAACATAAATACGGCCTCGTGTTGATAACATAAATATATGGTCTCGCGCTAAAATTGTTTCAGGTATATATATTCTGAAAATACATCATTTATCACATAATCATCAAAACTATCACAACATAACTCATATTTTCATAATACTTGAAATCATGCTTGGTTCGTAAAATCTTTCACATCATAATACATTTCACATAAAATAATATTCATGCCCCACATATGCTGTTAAAAGTCATACTTCATATTCTAAAATCGTGAATTACTTACATCTCATACATACATATACATTTTAATCATCATAACAGTATTTTCCCAATCGTACATTTTATGCGTAATACACAATATAACATATGCTTTTCTGAAAATAAATTTACTCATAATCAATAATAATTTGTATGAAAAATTACTGCTTTAGTTTATTCCCTTACCTGCCTACTGAGAAATTCATTAGGATCCAAAATTTCACGCCCTTGGTGCCTTAAATTTAACTCCTACAATTTACATTTTTTCCCAGATTAATTAATCTATTTCTCCAAAATAATACTTATCTAGCGTTCCTTAGGCTCCATATATCTCAAATTAACATTTAAACTATTATTTAACATCCCCACTTAATTTTCCAAAATTTGCCTAAGGGTCCCAAAATTACACCCGCGGCGCTCACCCGGGGCCTAAATTCCAGAAATCCTACTTCAGTCCCAAATGCTTAATATTTTAGCATTTCTAAATTAATGCTAATTAATTAAAAATAAACCCCTTAATAATCGCCACACCCCAAATTTTTGGTTTTGGCCCGACATCCCCACGAGAATTCCGTCCCACTAGACTTGTAGAGAATCATCCCTAGATTCTCGTGGTGGTGTCCGTTCGTCAATTGGGCTTATATTTTGCAAGAAATTAAAGAAAAAAGGAGAAAATGGCTTATCCCAGGGAATATCCTACCACCAATCCGCTCCGGTAGAAATGACGACAGCGGCGAATGGAGTCCAGCGGTATTTTCGGATTTTCGATCGAGCGAAAATCCGTCACGAAATCAAGGAGAGAGGGAGAGAGAACGTGAGGAGAGAGAGAGAGTTCAGAGAGTTGCAGAAGAGAAAACATAAGAAAAGAAATAAAAATGAAGAAGAAGAAGATAATCTGGGGGAGGGGGGGCGTGAATTCAATTTAGAATCCACCCGAAGCTTCAAAGAAGCTTCAGGTGGTTGACATTATAATAATAATAATAATAATAATAATAAATTTAATTAATATTAATAATAATATATTTTATAAATAAAATAAAAATAAATTTTAATTAATTAATTTTTTTCTTTTTCTTTTTCTTTTAAATCCAATTAATTAATTAGTTAATTAATTAATTAATTAATTAATATTATTTTTTTGGAAATCAATCCACTAATCTTTTATATTTCTTTTTGGGATTTTTACAATCTACATATATGATAAGTGCAATGATTTTATCTTGTTGTTTCTTCATGGATAAAGTGTGGTCTAAATTGCTCTGATGGTAACCAAAGGTTATCATAGCCTTTGTGAACCTTCCAAACCATACTCTTGGAGATTGTTTCAGCCCATACAATGATTTCTTTAACCTACACACCTTCTGACTATGTATTTATGGTATCATGCTTCCTAGTCGGAGATCCATGTAGACTTCTTTGGACAACTCGCCATGTAGAAAGGCATTCTTCACATCAAATTGTCAAAATGGTCAATCCAAGTTCGCAACTAGAGACAACAATACTCAAACTGTGTTGATTTTAGCTATGAGTGCAAAAGTATTTGTATAATCGACCCCATAGGTTTGGGTGTATCCTTTTGCAACCAATCTTGCTTTAAAGCACTCGATTGTACCATCTGCTTTGTATTTCATAGTAAAAATCCACCGACATCCAATTAGTTTCTTTCCTGAGGGACAATCAACAAGTTCCCATGTTTAATTCTTCTGCAAGGATCCCATTTCCTCATTTATAGTAGCTCTCCACCTTAGGTTAGCTAAGGCTTCCTGCACACTATTAGGAATAGATACAGTAGAAAATTGATTCACAAATGACTGATTTGATTCTGACAAACAATGGCTATACACATAATGAATCATAAAATATTTTACTTTACTAGAAGGATTAGGTTCATATGTGGATTTAGGAATACCACTGAGGTGACATTGTGGTAGCTGTTTTCTAACTAGTTTAGGAACATCCTCAACCAGCGATTAGTTTGGTGTATTAGTTGCTTGTGGTGCGAGGGGCTCAGACGAGAGTGGAGCCACAACTTTAGTTTTTGGGTGTGCATCACCACTTTGGTCCAAAGTTATACCATTCAAATCCAATTCACCCACTTCTTGATTGGACAACCCATGTTGTGGGTGTTCATCACCACTAGCTCCAAATTTATACAACTTGTATCCAAGTTACGCACATCATGGTTATCATGTTTAGGAGTTTCCCATCTTTAGAAATGTGAACATCATAGTCTAGAGTCTGAACTTCCTCGTGGTACTCTCCCTGAAGTTTAGGCTTAGAGGGAAAATACATGGAGTCTTCATGAAAAACAACATCCAAAGTAATAAACATGTTGGAATTTGTGTGATCCCAATAGGGGGTGAATTGGGTTTTTAAAACATTGTCGGCTAATTTAAACATTTACACCGACTCACCATAGTTTATATCCCATTTAGTATAATAGCGTATATGAAAAATGATGAAGCTATACGTTTAAACATACACGTGCGGCATATCTCATTTAACTCAAATGTATGCATGCAAATAATTATAACAGTAAATAAACAAGCATATACATATGAAAATTAAAGTGCAATATTCAAATGAGAGAGAGAGAGAGAGAGAGAGAGAGAGAGAGAGAGAGAGAGAGAGAGAGAGTGGCACATGACAGTTGTTATCAAGATTCGGCCAAACCAGCTTACGTCCCCACCTTGGGCATACCCTCCAAGGATTCCACTCTCCCGACTCTCTTAAATAGGTGGAGCAGAAGCCGTTACAACCTTTCCTTACGGGGCAAGGTAAACCTCAACTCAATTATAAGGCTGAACCTAACTTGTCTCCCTTACGGGATGAAGACTCCCCAGTTCAATTTTCTGAGCTGAACTCAACCGGTCTCACTTATGGGGCTGAGACTCTCCAGTTCAATTTTAGGTTGAACCCAACCAGTCTCACTTACGGGGCAGAGACTCCCCACTTCAATTCCAGTTGGATGAACCCAACCAATACAATAAAAAATTTTTGTACATAAAAAATGCTTTTAAAATACAAGCAAAGATGTACACATTAAAGATCAAAATGCATACACTCTCTTATGATATGAAATGTGCTCAGCAGAGAAAGGGTGCTTGCAAAATAATTTTTGTAATCTTTGAATATAATATGTATGATGGGGACCTCAAAGATTTAAACTCTAAATCAAATATTTCTTCAAAAATATTTGCAATAAGAAATATGAGAGCTTAGGATTTTACTTTCAAAAGCTTTGCGCACACAAAACAAAATACAAGCATTTAAAACTTTATGTGCAAACAAAGTAAGGATATATATTTCCAACAAAATATTTACCATGGAAATATGTGGAGAAATCCCAAACCTTCACTCTCAAAAATGTTTCTCAAATATGCAAGCAAGAGAGAGTAAAACTCTTGAACGAAATAAATGCCCAAATAAAAATACTCTCTTGTAACAATGATTTTCAAGAAAAAATGAAAGAGAGTTTGGAGAGTATAAAAATTGACCCCAAAATAATTTTTCAATAAAAAAGGTTGTTTGGGGGAACTTCGATTAAGAAATAATTTGAGAGAATTTTAATGCTAATCAAAGTTGCTAATCTAAGCAAATGAAGGGGTATTTATAAACTTTGGCCAAAATATGACCGTTGGGACACAAAGGGAATTTTTGAAAATGTTTAACCATATTTAATTAAAAATTAACCCTCGTTTACCACGGTAGAAACCTTGCTACCCGAGAGGTTTGGTTGACCAAGGGAAAGGTTTAGTCGACCACTTTTATAAGTTCGGTCGATCGAGGCAAATTTGAACTACTGATTTGGTCGACCGTATTAGGGCGATTTTAAACCCTTTGTCAGTTCTGTTTGTAACGACTTGCTTAACTTAATATAGAAATGAAACATAATAAATAAAATGGTCAACCCGAACCCGTGGGTAACGGAGACACCTGTCATTCACAGCGGAAACCTACGTAGCAGTAAATGTAAATCACATTCTCAAAACCGTAATATACATAATACCAAAGTTCACTACATCACCAAAATACTGTAGGATCATACAACAAAAATCTCCTAATCCTAGATCAACGCTTTCCCTTCTAGTAGGGAAGCTCAACTCACTCAGTGGCAGCCCTAACCCGCCGGTCTCTCCGGGTTTCCTGAAAATCATTTAATGTTCGGGGGTGAGACACTTCTCAGTAAGGGAAAATAAACTAAATACAGCGGTGTGGCAACATGAACATTTAATGATAATATAGATATATAGTACATTCTTCATACTAGAAAACATTCATCATTTAATAACTGTAAAAAAACTTATACTTTCATAATTTATAAATCATACTAATCATAATTGTCTGGTATAGTTAATAATATTGAAAACATATCCAGGATGAATAGCTAGCTGGTGTCATATATTACCTCCCATGACGGGTTGTGCAGCCCGAAGGCGGGACCCGACAATGGTTGACCGACCACTGTCGAGTCAAAAATATTTGTAAGTACGATGGGCATGCCACACCCTGGTCCAGACTTCCAGGTGAACGTCCACACTCTACACTAAAAGCCACATTGGCTATCCATCTCCCACCCCCTCGTGGGGTGGTTAGCACTAATCTGATCATAGATATCTAATCTATAAGCTACAGTACCGTGCTCCTGAAATTGAACTAAACTAACATCCGGGTTCTGATAATATATAATACATAATAATATAGGATTTTCTCTAATTCATAAATACGACCGTAGTGACCTGAAGAATTATAGCATTTTAGTAATAATAAGAGGGAGAGAAATAGAATCAGAAACAAAAGGAGGCCGTAGACTTCGTCAACGAACGCTCCGCGTTCGTCAATGACATTGCATTTTGGAGATAATATTAAATAATCAAAATTTCAGGAATTTGCCCAGCCTCGTTGATGAACACAAGGTCTCGTCGACGAAGGTCTTCAGAATTTTATCGACAAACACAAAGCTTTGTCGACGAGAAAATACCGAGAGATGGTTCGGGCTGCTTTGAATTTCGTTGACGAATACAGGGCCTCGTCGACGAATTTTTTGAAGGGCTCGTCGACAAACACAGGGTCTCATTGACAAACTTGGCCCTATAAATAGTGGAAAACCTAGGATTTTATCACATTTCTCTCGCCGCTCTCTTTCTCCTATGATTCCCTCTCCCTTCTCTCTTCGATTCCGGCCCCACCAGTCGCCGGATCGATGATCCGAAGCTACCACGACGTTCCTAGTGGAGTTCTCTATGAATCTGCCAGAGTGGATTGTCGGGAAAACAGAGTTGGAATTCATCCCAAATTCAGGGTAAGGACTTTTATCCAGTTTTTGACTTCCTGGTAGTTATAGGAAATGATATAGGCAGAAAAATACTGATGTTTAGTTATGGAAAATATAGTTTTCAGGGTGTTATATAGGAGGCCCTGCGCGTATCGAGCTAGAGTACAGTAGGGGCTTTTCAGAGTTAAGGTAAGGGAAATATGCTATGCTAGGAAGTTTCTAAATATTATACAGTTTATTTATTTATGAAAATTATGTATTTTAGTATGGTGTGGCTTGTGATTATGTATATGGTACGATGATATATTTTACGAATTTAGTTTCCTGATTTTATGAATTTCAGTATTATGGTTATACGAACTTCAGTATCATGATCTTATGGATTTCAGTACCATGATTTTACGATATTTCAGTACTATGATTTTATGAATCTCAGTACCATGATTATACGAACTCCAATATTACGAATATGCAGTTCCATGTTATGATTATTCAGATTTCAGTACATTATGCAGCATCATGGTTACTTCAGTACTTCAGAATCATGATAAATCAGATAGACATGTATATAGAAATATATTATACGATATCAGACCCTGTTGGACTTGCAACTACAGAGCACGGTACCGTTGCTACAGAAACTGTGTTACTTTATGAGTACAACCACCTATTCAGATATACGTGGTAAAGTCGACCACCTAGGTCCTTGAAGAGGTTAGGCTTCCCATCCAGATATGGGTTGAGGTGGGCAGGTCGACTGACGGAGTTTAGTGATTTATTCCTGGTTGGCCAGTCAGGGTAAATCCAGCCTACGGGCCGCATAACCTCGTCATGAGGGGCATACCATGACACAGATAGCCCCAGGGAACAGTTTCAGTTACTATTACATACGTATAGATTTATATATTCGGAGACCCTACTTATGTACACTAGAAGTATCTTGAATTATAACCTACAACACTGTTATGTTAAGCAATATGGAAAGGGGATGCATTTTCTACTTATACTGTACTTGACATATCCAGTTATACATGTTTATATGAAATCAGATTTAACATAATATTGTTAGCTCATTTGCCACCCACTAGTAATAACATATTTTTTCTTACTGAGCGTTGGCTCATCCCAGTGTTGAAACATTTTTCAGGTGATCCAGGTAGGCGAGCAGATCAGGCTCACAAATAAAGGGGCATCTGTAGTGCCCTGTCAGCAAAGTGAGTATGTTTTGGGAGGGTTTTTGTATTACCCTAGTTAGTTGAGGGTATTTTGGGGAATTCATATATATATATATATATATATGTATATTTTGAGATTACATACTAGCACTCTGGTATCGTACATAAACGTATATGGATGTGTTTATTTAGTTTCTGCTTCTTGCTGCTTAGGTTTATGAATGTGTTTTTCCTCAATATGGTATCAGAGCATGTAGAATATTATAATATGAAAAAAAAAATCAGTTAATTAAGCAGGTCGTTACAACGACCTTGTGCTGATGGTTTCATAAATACGCCCTCGCGCCGAATATTTCATAAATACGACCTTGTGCCGATCGTTTCATATATACAGCCTTGCGCCGAACCTTTCATAAATACGGCCTCATGCCGAAATCATACATAAATAGGGCCTCGCGCCGAAATCATTTCATATATATATCATTCTGAAAATAATCAATTTATCATGTATTTCAACCTCATAATGTACTGTATTCTTTCATAATCTCTCAAAAACATACTTCATTCATATCATTGTCATATCATGATATTTTTCCACGTAAAATAATATTCATGCCACACATTTGGTGTATAAAATTATACATTGTATTCTAAAATCATAGTTTTTGACATCTTATACATACATATTCATTTCAACATATTAGCAGTATTTTCCCAAATGTGCATTTCCTTCGTAATAATAATTTGCATGGAAAAATCACTGCTTTAGTTTATTCCCTTACCTGACTACTGAGAAAAACCCCTATAAGTCCTAGTCTCACACCCGTAGGATTTCCTGATCAATACTCTGAAAATGAAAACTCCTAGTACTAAACTTCAGTATTTTCATGCGAATATCATTTCCTATAACTGCAGTAGGACCAAATTTGGCATAAAAAACCTTACCTCAACTCAGGGATGATTTTCAACGGGGTTCCACGAACGATTCGCTCTGGAAGATATGTAGAGAACTTCTCCAAGAGCGTCGTGGTGGCTTCAGATTCTCAAACCAGTGAAAATCTGGCCCGAAATCAAAGGAAGAAGAGGAGGGAGCCAAAGGGAGAGAGAGAGTGAGAGATTTCTTAATTTTTACGTTTAAATCCGGATTTCTACTATTTATTGGGTTAGATTCATCAACGAGACATGTCACCTCGTTGATGAGTCCTGAAGAAAGTTTGTCGATGAACGTGCACCTTCATCAACGAATTTTAGAATCCCCCAAAACTCTCTCTCAGTATCTTCTTGTCGACGAATCTTGGCTTCGTTGACGAGGCCCTGATAATTTCCCTCGGTTATTATTTCCAAAGTGCAATAAAGGCGACGAAGTCGACTTTTTCCTTCTGTTACCATTTCCATTTCCCTTTCTCCTTATTATTTAAATACCATTATTATTCGGGTTGTCACATTCTCCTCTCCTTATAAAATTTCATCCTCGAAATTTACTATTCATATAATTCATCATCCCTTATTAGGCAAAATGATTTACTTATTTTATTACTTACCCTCACTTATGACAGAGGAACACCATGGTTACATTTCAAGTCCTAGGAGATCACATATACTAAAAGAAAATTTCTCCCAAAACTAAAATACCACATACTACCTAAAACATTACATGTACCTGTAAAAGAAATATTCCATATTTACTCACATTTCTTAATCACGTATGGACTTCTTGGAACAATTGTGGATACTTCTATCTGATCTGTTCCTCAAGCTCCCAAGAAGCCTCTTCTATTGCATGATTCTTCCATAAAACCTTTACCAGAGGAATCTTCTTATTACGTAGTTCCTGTTCCTTTCGGTCCAGAATCTGCACTGGTACCTCCTCATATACTAGCAAATCATTGAGCTCCAACTCACCCTAGTTGATAATATGAGAAGGACCTGGGACATATTTCTTCAATATGGATACGTGGAATACGTCGTGCATTCTGGATAGTGTAGGTGGCAAAGCTAGCCTGTAGGCCACTGGCCCCACTTTCTCTAAAATCTGAAACGGACTTGTCGCGACATCCCGGGAGCGCGTGTGCCCTAGGCGACGAAATTAAAAATCAATTTTAATATTTTTATGGAAAAACATGGAATGTTGGAGTCGCCACTAACCTTTAGTGTGGTTAGAACACGTGATGACTACCCCATTAGGGGTAAAATAGGTCTACATTACGAGAGTTAGGCTCGGGAGTTCGGTTACGTGAGGGGAAGGTACGAGCACCTCCTCCGCGCCCGTTCTTACGAACGGTACCTAATTAATTTGAAATTATCCCTAAGTTAATCTAATAAGTATTTAAATTACTCTTTTTTATGAATTTATAAATACATATGAAAAATAAATAAATAAATATATACATATATATTCCCTTAGAGCTTAAGGTACATGAAGCCCGAAGGCTCATACCCCCCCGCATTAAAATCAAGAAAATATTTAATAAACATAATAAAACTAATTAATACAAATATATATAATACTAAACATAACACAACATATGATATAACCCAAAATCATAACAATGATAATGATAACTATTAATACCCTAGTAAATAATGCTATACGCACTAAAATACTAAACAAAAAAATATTAACAATAACAAAATACATAATTCTATATATACTGAAAATATTAGAACAAATAATGCAATATCAACATAATAAACATACGTAATACTAAACATTTAATAATAAATAATATTGGATAATTCAGTGTGCTAAAAATGAATACTACGAAATATATTAAGATACTAAAATTATTAATATACTAGAAATAGCTAATACTAAATATATTAAGATACTATAAATAAGTAACACTAGGTATACCAATATATTAGGAATAATTAATGCTGAATATATTAAGACACTAAATATGTTAATGTAATGCTAAATGTATTAAGATACTATAAATAAATGATGCTATACATATTACTATACTAAAAATGATTAATAATAAATGTATTAAGATACTAAGTATATATCATTACTAAATATGTAGTTACCTAAGATCCTAATTTACTAAATATGTAATATTACCTAACTACTAAATATGTAAAAACCCTACCTTGATAATACATCATTTAATATTTACAATAAATACAACAAAAATTTAAAATTGAATATTAAACAATAGGTTTTAACCATAAAAATTTTACAATCATAACAATCATCATTAAATAATATGTGCAGTCAAAATACGAGACATTAGAAATCTTACAACAATAAAAGTTTAAACTTAACAAGAAAATTTTACAATAACAATTATAACCATTTAATAACAAACACTTAGAAATATAAACATGAATATTCATTATTAAGCATGGATGTTAAATAAATATGACAATAATCAAAATCACTCATTTAATATATACACATATATAATCTAGATACAAATATTAATTAAATACAACAACAAATAATATATCAACATACATACATACATAGCCTATATATAAACATTAACTAAATATTACAACAAATAATATATTAATATACATATATTCATAGCCTAAATATAAATATTACTAAATACTACAACAAATATTATATTAATATACACACACTAAATACCGCAACAAATATTATATTAGTATACACACACATGCAAATAAAAGAAAAGGAAAAAAAAAAAAAAAATTAAAAACTTGAACTTTAAGAATCAAAATAAAACCAATATACATATATATATATATATATATATATATATTGTGCGAGTGAGTGTGTGTGTATTTACTGTGTGTGTGAGTGTGTGCTGTGGGTGGCCAGGAGCAGCAGCGGGAGGTCACCGGGGGTGGCAGAGAGCGACGGCACTGGGAGGTTTCGCCGTTGGGGCTCGCGGCTGGAGTTGCAGCTGCCAGGATCTAGGATACAGCAAGGTGAGCGGCAGTGTGCAGTGGCCTCTCGGGTTCACAATGAGGTGGCCGGAGCAGTCTTTTCAGGAAGTGCGTTTGCAGCTGTTTGGCCGAGGATGGTGGAGGCTGTTGGCTAGCAGGCGAGCAGCGGTTTGGAGCGGCCTCTCGTGTTGCTGTGGCTGTTCGGTGGCGGCTGACCGCTTGGCTGCTGCAGAGACTGAGACAGGGAGCTGCTGGTGCTCTGTGGCTACCACAGCTGAGTTGCAGAGGAGGGGAGATGGTGGGTGGTCTGCTGGTGCTGGTTTCCTGGAACTGGTGTGGTGCAGGGTGACTTCAGAGAGATGGCTAGAAGAAGAGAGGTCTGTGAGAGACGGGGAGAAAAAGATGAGAGAATGAGGGAGAGGATAGCTGCCTGAGGGGGAGCTGCGCAGGAGCAAAGGAGTCTTTTTTTTTCTTTTTAGGGTTGCCTCCTCTCTTGGCTGTGCGCCCCGGCTCCGTTATATAAAAAAACTTGGAAAAACCCTAAAAAAACTTCCTTTTTTATTTTATTTTATTTTATTTTATTTATTTTTTTATGCTTTTATTCTTATGGTAATAATGAAAATGGAAATAATAATAATAATAATTATCATAATAATATAAGTATCAATAAGGTAATAATAATAATAATACTACTAAATAGTAAATAATAATAAATAATTATAAAAATAATAAAGATATTATCAGTAAAATAATAATAATAATAATAATAATAATAATAAATAAATAAATAAATAATAGTGATAATAATAAATTACTTATAAAAATAAATAATAATAATATAATAATAGTAATAATAAGAAATTACTTATATCAATATAGGAAGATAATTAATAATAATAATAATAGTGAAAATAATAATAATAATAATAATATAAATAACAACAATAAAAATCATAGTAATAATAATAATAATAATAATAATAATAATAATAGCGATAATAAAATAATAATAATAAAAATAAGGAAATAATAATAATAATAATACAATGAGAAAGGTCCCCTTGCTCTATTTGGTTAGGGCAAAAATAGGGTGTCTACAGCACTAATAAACCTAGAGCTAAGTTTACCCTTCCTACCAAACCTCATAACTCCTTTTAATGGAGCTATCTTCAAAAATACATGATCACCTATATCGAACTCCAAATTTTTGTGGCGATTGTCAGCATAACTCTTCTGTCGGCTCTGAGCTGCACTAATTCTATCCCCGATGAGCCAAACTTTATCGTATGCCTGCTGTACCAGCTCTGGCCTCACAACTCGCTACTCACCCATCTCATCCTAATACAAAGGAGATCGGCATCTCCTACCGTACAGTGCCTCAAACGGTGCCATGCCAATACTGGACTAGTAACCGTTATTATATGCGAACTTTAGTAGCGGCATGAACCGAGTCTAACTACCCCCAAAATCTAAAACACATGTTCGGAGCATATCTTCTAGTATCTATATTGTCATCTCAGTCTGCCTATTTGACTGAGGATGGAATTCCATACTAAACGATAGCTGAGACCCTAAAGCTTCCTGCAAGCTTCCCTAGAAACATGACATGAAACGCGGGTCTCGATCTGACACTATGGATACTGGCACCCCATGAGAACGAACTATATCCTAAATGTAGATCTCTGCTAAACGGTTAAGGGAGTAGCTGATCTTGATAGGTACAAAATGGGCGGTCTTAGTCAAACGATCAACAATCACCCAGATGGCATTCTGGCCATGTAACGCCATCGGCAGTCCTGAAACGAAGTCCATGGATATATGATCCCACTTCCTCTTAGGGATAAATAACAGCTGCAACTGTCCTGTCGGCCTCTGGTTCTCAGCCTTTACCTACTGGCACGTTAAGCACTGGGTTACATACTCGGCAATCTCTCTCTTCATACTACTCCACTAGTAAAACTCTTGCAAATCCCAGTACATTTTTGTGCTTCTGGGATGAACCGTATACAAGGATCTATGAGCCTCCTCTAAAATAGTCCTCCTAAAGTCAACATCAGCGGGAACACATAATCTAGAATGGAACTATAAAGCTCCGTCATTTAAAATATAAAATTCCTCTCCCTGACCACTCTGTACTCTATCCATCACCTCTACTAATTCTGGGTCTTCCTTCTGAGTAGCTTTAATTCTTTCCTGTAAAGTAGGTTGTACCACTAAACTGACGATATATACGTGTGGGTCACTCTCAACTAACTCGATGCTGAGTCTCTCCAGATCCATCATGATCGGATGCTGGATCTCCATAGCCCTCAACGCTGATTCCCCAAATTTCCTGTTTAGTGCATTAGCTACCACATTTGCTTTCCCTAGGTGGTAACTGATAGTACAATCAAAATATTTAATTAACTCTAACCACCTTCTCTGTCTCATATTCAATTCCTTTTGAATAAAGAAATACTTTAAGCTCTTGTGGTCGGAGAAAATCTCGCACTGCTCACCATATAGGTAATGCCTCCAAATTTTCAATGCGTACACTGCAGCCAATTCAAGATCATGGGTAAGGTAGTTCTTTTCGTATTCTTTCAATTGTCTGGACGCATATGCCACCACCCTACCATGCTGCATCAACACACAGCCAAGTCCCTTCAAGGATGCATCACTGTAGATAGTATAACCCTCACCCCTAGACGGGATGATCAATATAGGCGCTGTGACTAGCCTCTGCTTCAGTTCCTGAAAACTCAGCTCACAGTTGTTGTCCCACTCAAATCTGGCATTCTTCTTGGTCAGTCGTGTCAGAGGCCCTGATAAAGCTGAGAATCCCTTAACGAAACGATGGTAATACCCGGCTAACCTCAAGAAACTCCTAATCTCCTGGACGTTCCTCGGTCTAGCCTAACTTACTACCGCCTCAATCTTGTTAGGATCCACAAAAATTCCGTCTCCTAAGATTACATGCCCCAAAAACACAACTTTCTTGAGCCAGAAGTTGCATTTGATGAACTTTGCATACAACTTATTTTCCCTGAGCATTTGCAAAACCTGCCTCAAATGTATCTCGTGCTCCTCATAGCTCCTCGAATAGACCCTTGCATCATCAATGAAAACAAAAACAAACTAGTCTAAAAGTGGATGGAAGATTCGATTCATCAAGTCCGTAAATATCGCAGGAGCATTCGTCAGACCAAATGGCATAACAAGGAACTCGTAATGCCCATATCTGGTCCTGAAGGCCGTCTTCGATACATCTTCTGCTCTCACCTTTACTTGATGGTAGCCTGACCTGAGATCGATCTTGGAATGCACCTGTGTACCCTAGAGCTGGTAAAAAAAATCATCGATATGGGGTAGAGGATATTTGTTTTTTATGGTCACTTTATTAATCTCCCTGTAATTTATGCACATCCTCATAGACCCGTCCTTCTTCTTCATGAACAGTACTGCAGCTCCCCACAGAGATACACTAGGTCGTATGAAGCCCTTATCAAGCAAATCCTGCAACTGATCTTTCAGTTCTTCCAACTCTGATGGAGCCATTTGGTATGGTGCTTTAGAGATCAGCACTATACCTGAAAGTAGATCAATAGGGAAATATACCTCACAATCAGGTGGTAGACCTGGTAATTCATCTGGGAACACATCCGTAAATTCTTTCACCACAGGGGTATTGATAAGCTTCAATTAATTTTCTAACATTTCCTTCAAAAAAGCCACGAATCCCAGACAGCCATTATGGAGCAGCCTCCTTGCCTGAACAGCTGAGACCATATGAGGTAAAGATTGCACTCGTGACCCTATAAATCTAAATTCTGGTTTCCCTGGAGGTATGAATATCGTTTCTCTAGCATGACAGTCTATAATAGAAGAATTAGTTGCTAGCCAATCCATGCCAAAGATGATATCAAACCCGTGCATATCTAGCACCACCAACTCAATAAATAGAATCTTCCCCTGAATATCAACTGGACAACCATGGAGTACCTTACTACATCTCACCGCTGACTCGGTTAGTGTAGCCACTAATAACCCAACATCTAGTGAATGTGTTTCAAACCCACACAATTTAACACATCCCAAGGACACAAATGAGTATGTGGCACCAGAATTAAAAAGTGCAATAACTTTAAATGAAAACATATTAACCGTACCTGTCACCACGTCGCCGACCGCCTCAACATCGTTTGGCGTCAAAGTGAAAACCTTGGTTGGGGCCATATTCCTCTGCTGGCCTCCACGTGGTGCCTAGTAGCCTCCTCGAGCAAGTCTAGGAGTAGGAGCAGCACCAATCTATGTTGGCACTCCCTCATCATATGTCCTGGCTCCCCGCACCTGTAGTAGACACCTTGCCCAGCACGACACTCCCCCAGGTGTCTCTTCCCACAAGATAGGCAAGCTGGAGATGGCTACACACCCTGAAAACCATAATTCCCGGTCTCCTGTCTTCGGTCTCCATAATAGTCACCTCTCTTCCATGACCTATGGCCGACTCTCTGTTGGGAACCAGAAGGTGCGGTTCTCTTCTTTTGCCTCTGCTCCTCAGCCTCCAAATGCTCCCCAATCTCTGTTATAGTGGCTCTATCCACTAGCTCAGCAAAATCCTACAACTTTAGTATCGACACCTGCTTATAAATTTCTCTCCTCAGGCCTCTCTCAAACTTCCGTACCTTCTTTGCTTCATCTGGTATAATGTATAGGGCAAAGTGAGAAAATTCAATGAACCTCACCACGTACTGCTATACGATCTGCTATCCCTGGTTCAAATTGAGGAACTCCTCAATCTTCGCTTCCCTGGACGAGGCTGGAAAATACCTGTCAAAGAATGTCTCCTTAAACCGCTCCTACGTCATCTCCACAGGTATTGTCCTCTACTACTCTAAAAGTCTCACCGTCGACCACCATCTCTCAGCCTCCCCAGTCAGTCTGTAGGTGGCAAACAACACCCTCTGCTCCTCTGAACACTACAGCACTGCAAATATTTTCTCTATCTCCTGCACCCAGTTTTCAGTGACTACGAGATCTGTTCCTCCTGAGAAAGCCGGAGGATTCATCTTTATGAATTTCATGATCAAGCTACTGTAGCTTGCAGATGGACCACCCTATTCCCTCAAACTCCTGGCTATTTCTACCATAACTTGTTGTGCCACGCTGCGTAAAACTGCATCTGAATCACTACTTGCAGCATTTGAGGGTCTAGCACCCTCATTCCCACTAGTGTGGGCACTACTGCCACCAGATTCCATCCTAAAAAATAATTAACTTAACTCGAAACCCCTTCACTATACATATCATCCAACTCCTATAATGTATTCTCCTAATTAATTCATCTTTTCTGATCTTAATTTAAGGCTCAATCCTGCAACCTAGATACCCAACCCGACGATAGTTTACCATGAATTTCCTAAAATCGTCACCCCAAGAAAATCAGACAAACCACCACGGAAGTCCTGCATCTAGACTACAAAACTAGACCTCAAATCCCCTTATCCTATACTCTGGTATTATTACTACTACACTTCAGAGTCTACAGAACCTAGTATCCTAGGCTCTGATACCAAACTGTAACGACCTACATAACTTAATATAAAAATGAAACATAATAAATAAAATGGTCAACCCGAACTCGTGGGTAATGGGGACACCTGTCATTCACAGCGGAAACCTACGCAGCAGTAAATATAAATCACATTCTCAAAACCCTAATATACATAATACCAGAGTTCACTACATCACCAAAATACTATATTTATATACAACCTCCAAAAAATCAATATAACCTTAGGATCATACAAAAAAAATCCCCTGATCCTAGATCAATGCTTACCCTTCTAGTAGGGAAGCTCAACTCACTCAGCAGCGGCCCTGACCCACCAGTCCCTCTGGGTTTCCTGAAAATCATTTAATGTTCAGGGGTGAGATACTTCTCAGTAAGGGAAAATAAACTAAATACAACGGTGTGACAACATGAACATTTAATGATAATATAGATATACAATACATTCTTCATACCAGAAAACATTCATCATTTAATAACTTTAAAAAAACATATACTTTCACAATTTATAAATCATACTAATCATAACTGTCTGGTATAGCTAATAATATTGAAAACATACCCAGGATGAATAGCTAGCTAGTGTCATGTATTAACCCCCCATGATGAGTTGTGTAGCTCGAAGGTGGGACCCGACAATGGCTGGCCGACCACTACCAAATCAAAAATATCTGTAAGTACGATGGGCCCGCCACACCCTGGTCCAGACTGCCAGGTGGACGTCCACACTCTACACTGAAAGCCACATCGACTATCCATCTTCCACCCCCTTGTGGGGTGGTTAGCACTAATCTGATCATAGATATCTGATATATAAGTTATGGTACCGTGCTCCTAAAACTGAACTAAACTAACATCCGGGTTTTGATAACATATAATACATAATAATATGGCATTTTCTATAATTCATAAATACGGCCTTGTGCCGATCGTTTCATAAATACGACCTCACGCTGAACCTTTCATAAATACGGCTTTACGCTGAAATCATACATAAATACAGCTTCGCACTGAAATCATTTCAAACACATATAGCTGAAATCATTTCATATATATATATATATATATATATATATCATTCTAAAAATAATCAATTTATAATGTATTTTTAACATCATAATGTACTGTATTCTTTCATAATCTCTCAAAAACATACTTCATTCATATCATTGTCATATCATGATATTTCCCACGTAAAATAATATTCATGCCACACATTTGGTGTATAAAATCATACATTGTATTCTAAAATCATAGTTTTTGACATCTCATACATACATATTCATTTCAACATATTAGCAGTATTTTCCCAAATGTGCATTTCCTTCATAATATATAGATATAATACATGCTTTTTTGAAAATAAATTTACTAATAAATATTAATAATTTGTATGGAAAAATCACTGCTTTAGTTTATTCCCTTACCCGACTACTGAGAAATGCCCCTATAAATCCTGGTCTCACACCTGCAAGATTTCCTAATCAGTACCTTGAAAATGAAAACTCATAGTACTAAACTTCAGTATTTTATGCAAATATCATTTTCTATAACTACAGCAGGACCAAATTCGGCATAAAAAACCTTACCTCAACTCAGGGATGATTTTCAACGGGGGTCCACCAACGATCCGCTCTGGCAGATATGCAGAGAACTTCTCCAAGAGCATCGTGGTGGCTTTAGATCCTCGAACCGGTGGAAATCCAATCCGAAATCGAAGGGAGAAGAGGAAGGAGCCGAATTGAGAGAGAGAGAGAGAGAGAGAGAGAGAGAGAGAGAGAGAGAGAGAGAGAGAGAGAGAGAGAGAGTGAGAGATTTCTTAATTTTTACGTTTAAATCCAATTTCTACTATTTATAGGATTAGATTTTTCGACGAGTCATGTCACATCGTCGACGAGTCCTGAGGAAAGTTCGTCGACGAATCTGCACCTTTGTCGACAAATTTCAGACTCCCCCAGAACCCTCTCTCAGTATCTTCTCGTCGACGAATCTTGGCTTCGTCGACGAGGTCCTCTTATACCCTCGTCGACGAATCCCCTGTGTTCATCGACTTCCTCCTTTTGTTACTATTTCTATTTCCCTTTCTCCTTATTATTTAAATACCATTATTATTCGGGTCATCACATGGTTGACCAAGGCAAAGTTCGGTTGACCATTCATATAACTTTAGTTGACCATCTCAAGTTTGAACTACATGGTTTGGTTGACCAAGTAGTTGGAAAAGTAGATTTTTACATTTCAATCGACCAAGGAAGGTTAGCTCAAAACTGGTCAGTCGACCAAGTCAAGTCAAACTATTAACTTTTCAAGGTTTGGTCGACCAAGGCATTTAACACACCAAGAGGTCGGTCGACCGAGCTATGGTCAACATTTTGACTCCGGGACAAACAGTTGTTCGGTTGACCATCAGATATGATTGGTGGACCGAGGGCATTAAAATTTCAATTTTGCCCTTGAATTTGTCCTTAATTAATTCTAAACCTTTTGTATGGTTTTAATGTTTATGAAAATGGTTTTTCTTAGGAATGTTAAGTACCCTAAGGTCATTTGGTTCCTTATGGTCAAACTATGGTATTGTCTGGACATATAACCATATCATGCAGATGCATGTATTATTACAGACTAAAATAATAAAATTAAATGTAATACAAGTAGAATCAAAATGTCTTCTTCTTTTGCTCTTCATTTTCCATGAAATTCGCCAGGAGAGTGTGAGCTTTATGTTCCTGATGTATCCATTTTTCGGTATCTTAATAAAAATTAGAATCAAAATGCAATACAAGTAGAATCAAAATGTCTTCTTCTTTTGCTCTTCATTTTCCATGGAATTTTCCAAAGAGAGTGTGAGCTTTATGTTCCTGCTGGCATCCATTTTTTGGTATCTTATGTTCGTACTGAAATGAAAACTTGTTCATACACTAAATGCATACATATGACACTAGTGCTTTATCAGCATCAAAACAAAGATCGAACTCAAAAAGTCAACAATCTCCCTCTTCTTGAAGATGACAAACACCCAAGAGCAAAATGGGATAAGCCTTAAAAGGCTCCCCCTAAGAATATGCACAATGTAAAAGTATAGACAATACAACACAAGCATATCACAAAAGAAGACATTACAAAGATCATACATTTAAATTTTTGCATTAAAGCCCAAGTTCAGATATTTGCCCCTATGTTTTTGCCCTAAAAAATTTTTTCCATTTTTGGTCATAAACATTTTGCGCATAAAATAAATTTCTTCCCCTTTTGGCATCAGTAAAAAGGGTTAAATTAAGTAGAAAATATTTTGAGCACTTAAAACAAACTTAGCAAAGAGAACTCTCCCGTTTTAAAATAATTTTTACTCTTCTTAGAAAAACTCTCCCTCTTTTTAGTATAGGATTTGGGCATAGAAAATTTTGAACTATTTAAAAAATAGCAATTAAGCACAAAAAACAGTTTAACTAGTCATCCAAAAGATAAAAAATGACATGATGAACAAGGCCAGATCAGAAATATGTAAAAACCATTTCAATTTACGCATAACAAAAGACCTCACAAAGATTGGAATTTAAAAACATGCGGCATATGAGAAAATAGGTTTGAGCATAAACATGATCTAATAAGTTTACATACATTTCATGTAAAGTCAATGAACCAGTTATGCAATACCCATAAAAATTTTGAAACTTCATGACATACAATTTTTGACACGGAATAGTACAAGTCATGAAGGCATTTAAGCACACAAGCAAGACATAAAATATATTCCATATAAGTTCATTTCTTACTTTTAAAAATGTATATATAAGTATATATATATATATATATGTATAAAAATATAATATATATATCCCTTATGATTTTCAATAAATGGTGGAGGCTATGCTTGCTGAAAAAGAAACTTTAACATGAAAATTTAAACAAGCAATGTTTTTCTGGTATACAAATAAGCACAAAGCATTTCAGTAAATACCCAAAAAAACCAACCATATAGATCCTAAAAAATATTATATATAACAATTTTTAAACAAGGATTACATGATACAACAAAGAGCTGTGGCTACGTAGTATATTTCAATTAAAAAATTTCAATGAAAATATCACATTTAAGCACAAGTCACAAAAAATTCAAAAACAAATCTAAGCCTAAAAATGTTGGTGAGCAACACAAGATAGGATTTTATGTTTATATGGTCCCCCTTTCAATTTGAATTCGTGCTTAGATATTGTCAACTACTTATACTGATGCTAATTAAAAAAATCATTGAGAGTTTAACCAGTATAAGTACTATTTTCATTCTTAAATAAATTTTATTGTATATATGTTAAACAATTTATATTTTACCAGTAAAATTATTCCTAAAATGCATGCACTAGAGATCTAATATCAAGTCATGTGTGATGTGTTCATGCATACCAGGAACAATCCATATCATAGATGATTTGATAAAGACAGGATATGATGTTCAGGGTACCAAAAGAAATTAGGACTCAAAAAGTAGAAATAATGAAAATGTGAGTCCATGGAGTAGGTGCTATTAATCCTTTTCGCAAGGATGGGGTTTAAACTCCCCGGTATAGTCTTATGTATACATAAGTGCATTAACGTTCAAGGATGAATTTCATTCAAGCACATTCATCACATGTTCATCCTTTTTAATAAAACTTAGCATGCAAGAGAATATAGACATTAAGCTCTTATTCATTTTTCCTAAGAGTGGGGCTTAACCTCCCCTGTATATTTACATGTACACTTACTTGAATTAAGCTTAAGGATGATGTTTATTTAAATGCATTCATCATATGTTTATCCTTTCAAAGAATTTCAGCATGTATCAAATGATAGTCATTTAGCACATATGCATGACAAATTGCATTTCAATTATAAACCATGATAACCAAATAAGGCTATACTCAAAGGTAATGCAATAGGGGTTCAATATAAGAATAACACAACTCAAAGTACACAATGAGTGTGTGTGATGAACACTCCCCCTAAGTCATGCAATTGCTCATAGTTACATGGACTTAAATATTATAACATGATGATTGACCATTTGGGTCCTGCATGAAGTTCATATCCCAAGGTTAGGACTAAATGGTGTCCATGAACTTAGTTTCTTCTAGGTCCATAAAATGTGTACATGTTTTCAGTTCAGCGCAAACAAATAGGATTTAACATGTACTAATTTATTTAATTAACTAGCATCCTAGGAAATAAACATGAAAATTTTGGCATCATGTCGTCTATAAATTGAACATTTTCTCATTTTTCCATGTGCTTAAAACCTGATAGATTCACACAATCAATTTATAATTTAGTTCAAGCATGCGAGAACCACTGCATCCACCATGCAGGAGACATTCAATCCAAGCATGCATTTCAGTAGTTTAAACAACAATTCATAATAAATAAACTATCCATAAAAAAATATAATCATTTGACAGGTAATGGATAGTGACACTAAGCACAATTGCAGATTATTTCAAAAATACAATCCATCCATCTAATATGATTCAAGCTTTAAACAAAGAATGGATAGTGGCATTCAATGCAGATATCATAGAGGCATTAAATAGAACCATAATAAAATGGTGTTTTGAAAATAAACACATTTCCATAAAATACTTATTAAAACAATTTTCTGCTCCCCCTCATTTATTTAGTCAAAGCATCATTATATTTTCAATTTTCACCTATAATGATTTCAAATTTAAGCCAAGAGCCCAAAAATTTTAATAATCAATATTTGGTATTTGAAGCTTAGACTTATTTGATAATTTTTGACTGGGGATGAGCTTTGACGATGTTAAGCATTTTCGCTTCATTATAAGTTTAGGGTTATAAGATCTATAGTGCTAGAATAATACCCTAAAGCTCAATTTCATGTGTTGGACAAAGATATGCTATTTTTAAGATATTCATATATATATATATATATATATATTAAGCTTAGATTGGATAAGATCATTAAAACTCACATATTGACTAGATTTTCTTAGGGTTCTTAGTATAAAAATAGTGTATATTAAGGTTTAGAATTTTAAGAATTATACACTATTTAAGCATTTAAGGCATTCGAATCCTATTTACAACAATTTCTAAAATCTTATGAGTATTAATAAAATTTTCTTCTCAAGTGCACCTCATAAGATGGTATGCAATCACAAAAATTTTATTATGATTCACAAAAGATTTAATACAATATATGTCATATGAACCATAATGTAAACCATCCAATAAAGTGGAAGGAGAAAGAAATACCTTTCCGGATTTACTCCTTCATAATCGTTTAAGTGCGGAGTGGCATACTCCTCTCTCTCGGTTTTTCTATGCCTATTATGTTTCCCAATTATCCCTTAGAACTACTATAAAACATAATTATTTTCAAGAACATTACTCACTAAGGAACAATATATGCATGACACACAAATGATATGCATTAGAAAGCATGTCATGCTCATTCAAATCATTTTCATGAATTAAGAAACTATGCATTTTTTTTTTTAAAAAAAATCAATTTTCTATGGGATATGATTTCCTTTGCTGAACCCTTTCCAAATCCTCTGATCAATTGATTTTAAATAAATGTTTATTTTTAATTTTCGAATGGTAAAATCTATACAAAGAAAATGGTGGAGGATTTGCAAAGAGTTGACTCTCAAAATAGGGATATACCGAATATGAGCTGTTGTGATCTTTAGCATAAGCAGTTAAGTTTTTTTGCAACAAGACTCTGATACCAATTGTTGGAATTTGTGTGATCCCAAGAGGGGGATGAATTGGGTTTTTAAAACTTTTTTGGCTAATTTAAACATTTACACCGATTCACCATAGTTCATATCTCATTTAGTATAATAGCGTGTATGAAAAATGATGAAGCCATACGTTCAAACATACACGTGTGACATATCTCATTTAACTCAAATGTGTGTATGCAAATAATTATAACAAAAAATAAACAAACATACACATATGGACGTCCCCACCTTGGGCATACCCCCCAAGGATTCCACTATCCCTATTCACTTAAATGGGCCGAGCAGAAACCGTTACAACCTTTCCTTATGGGGTAAGGTAAACCCTAACTTAATTACAAGGCTGAGCTCAACTTGTCTCCTTTATGAGGCAGAGACTCCCTAGTTCAATTTCCCGGGCTGAACCTAGCCTGTCTCACTTATGGGGCTGAGACTCCCTAGTTTAATTCCGAGTTGAACCCAACCGATACAATAAAACATTTTTGTATATAAAACATTCTTATGAAATACAAGCAGAGATGTACATATTAAAGCTCAAAATACATACACTCATGATATGAAATGTGCTCAATAGAGAAAGGGTGCTTTCAAAATAATTTTTTTTAATCTTTGAATATAATATGTATGATGAGGATCTCAAAGATTTAAACCCTAAATCAAATATTTCCCCTAAAATATTTGCAATAAGAAATAGGAGAGCCTAGGGTTTTACTTTCAAAAGCTTTGCACACACAAAACAAAATACAAGCATTTAAAACTTTATGTGCAAATCAAAGCAAGGATATATTTCTCCAACAAAATATTTACCATGGAAATATGTGGAGAAATCCCAAAGCTTTACTCTAAAAAATGTTTATCAAACATGCAAGCAAGAGAGAGTAAAACTCTTGAATCAAATAAATGCCCAAATAAAAAAACTCTTTTGTAATAATGATTTTCAAGAAAAAAATGAAAGAGAGTTTGGAGAGTATAAAAATTGACTCCAAAATGATTTTGCAATAAAAAGATTGTTTGGGGAAACTTTGATTAAGAAATAATTTGAGAAAATTTTAATGCTAATCAAAGTTTCTAATCTAAGTAAATGAAGAGGTATTTATAAAATTTGGCCAAAATATGACCGTTAGTGGCAAAAAGGGAATTTTAGAAAATATTTAACCATTTTTAATTAAAAATTAGCCCCGATTTACCACAATAAAAACCTGGCAACCCTAGAGGTTTGGTTGACCAAGGGAAAGGTTTGGTCAACCGAGGCAAATTTGAACTACTAATTTGGTTGACCATATCAGGGTGATTTTGAACCCTTCGTGGGTTCGGTCGACCAAGGAAAAGTTTGGTAGACCATTCATATAGCTTCGGTTGACCATCTCAAGTTTGAACTACATGGTTTGGTCGACCAAGTAGTTGGAAAAGTAGATTTTTACAGTTCGATTGACCGAGAAAGGTTAGTTCAAAACAGGTTGGTCAACCAAGTCAAGTCAAACTGTTAACTTTTCAAGGTTCGGTCGACCAAGGCATTTAACACATCAAGAGGTCGGTCAACCGAGCCATGGTCAACATTTTGACTCCGAGGCAAATAGTGGTTTGGTCGATCATTAGATATGGTTGGTCAACCGAGGGCGTTAAAACTCCAATTTTGCCCCTGAATTTGACCTTAATTAATTCTAAAATCTTTTGTATGATTTTAATGTTTATGAAAAGGGTTTTTCTTAGGAATGTTAAGTACCCTAAGGTCATTTGGTTCCTTATGGTCAAACTATGGTCTTGTATGGGCAAATAACCATATCATGCAGATGCATGCATTATTACAGACCAAAATAATAAAAATTAAATGCAATACAAGTAGAATCAAAATGTCTTCTTCTTTTGCTCTTCATTTTCTATGGAATTCGCCTAGAGAGTGTGAGCTTTATGTTCCTATTGACATCCATTTTTTGGTATCTTAATGAAAATTAGAATCAAAATGCAATACAAGTAGAATCCAAATGTCTTCTTCTTTTGCTTTTCATTTTCTATGGAATTTTCCAGGAGAGTGTGAGCTTTATGTTCCTGCTAGTATCCATTTTTTGGTATCTTATGTTCGTGCTAAAATGAAAATATGTTGACACACTAAATGCACACATAAGATACCGATACTTTGTCAACATCACAAATTGAGATTGGACTCAAAAATTCAACAAAACATTCTTTGAGTTGGAGGATGATAGCATCGGTACCCTTTTTTATGAGTAGCGTACCCAAGAAAGACACTTAATGCTCGAGGTGTCAACTTGGTGTGTTGATGCATATGAAGATGTACAAATGCTACACAACCAAAGACTTGAGGAGGTAAGTTTCAAACAGTTGGTGCAACAATCTCTTTAGAAAGAGCTTGGGATCGTGTTTGGAACTTAATAGTGCTCGAGGGTACTCGATTGATAAAATATTTTGCAGATGTGCTTTGCCCGAATAAGATAACAACATTTGAGCTTCTATCAATAAAGCACGGACAACCTCCAATAAGTGACAATTTTTTTTCGCTCAGCTACCCCATTCTGTTGGGGTGTATAGGTATAAGTAGTTTGATGAAGATTCAGTGTGCTTCCAAATATTGCTACAATTCAGAATTTAGATATTCTCTTCTATTGTCACTATGGAGAACCTTAACTTGTGCATTATACTGAGTATGAACCATTTTACGAAATTTTTGAAATAACAAGTTCACTTCCCCTTGGACTTCATCAAGCACATCTAGGTCATCTTGGTGCAAACGTCAATAAAAGTGACAAACCCACTTGATCCACCCAAGGTAGTGACTTTCGATGGACCCCAAACATCAGAATGTATGTGACGACCTCAAATTTTACATCATTTATATATATATATATATATATATATATATATATATATATGAACTACTATGATACCCCTTGTTATGAAACTTGAGCCTCGGAAAGAACTGGAGTAAATCTGAATATAAAATCATACCTATGCAGAAGAAATGTAATCCATACATCCATACACATCATGCAATACCAAGAATCTGTATTTCTAAATCATACTATATAATACATCTCTCTCCCAAAATATCTGTCCCAAAAATACAAAACCCTACACCAACTTACCCTCTAATCTAGGGTAATAAAGTAAACTCTCTATCTGCGAGCTTGATTTGCTCACCTAGTTGGCTCACTTGAAAAATGTTAAAGTCATGGGGTGAGTCGACGCTCAGTAAGTGGAAATATGTTATTACTAGTGGATGGAGACTAAGTTGCATACTATTAAAATAACAACTGAACTGTAATGAAATAGTAAATCTGTAAAGCATGTCCATCATTTTCATAATTTAAAATATAACTGTATCATCTTAAAATTAGGAATAGCTTCCCAAGAAGGGGGGGGGTGAATTAGCTTTTAAAACTTTTGTTTTTAGTTCTTTTTAAAGTCCTTAACTTCTTTTAATATTTAACTAATTCTTTTACTTGTCTATCTATTTTGTCAATCAAACAAGAACTAAGTAAACATTCAATCTTCAACCACAACACTTATTGCTTAACCAAACAAATAATCAACTTTTCAACCAAACCAATCAATTTACCATGATGATCAAACCAAACAATCATAAGAATTCTCAGCTTGTGTGTAGCCCTGTTGTTTAAATGAATTTGAACCAAGGCCTGTATATATGAATTTGTTCCTTCAATATAATATTCAATGCATCATCCAATCACTCTTTCCAAATATTCAGAATCCAAATAAACTCTCAGTTAATTTATCTTTGGGTATTTAACCAAGTAACGTACTCCCGTATGGTTTCCGTAAAGAATGGTTAAACCAACGTACTCGCTTTCGATTTCTGCAACCCAAATCAAAATCAAACTTAAAGTTTACTTGATTTCCAAATTTACGTAGTTTATATGATTTTCAAATTTTAACCATCCACGCAATTGAAATATGTATTGAAAATAAAGAATAGGAAAGAGAGAGTGAGACAAAGATTTTTATGAGGTTCAGCTTCAACACAGCCTACATCCTCGTCTTTGGCAAAACACCAAAGGATTCACTAAACTTGTTCCGTTGACGGGTGGAACAAACCTTTACAACACTCCTTAGTTAAGGCTAGAGCTTGCCTTCTCTAAACGATATCCCCTCGTTCGGTCACTCCTTAACTAGGCTAGCGCTCGCCTTTCTAAGTAATATCCCCTTGCTTAGCCAATGATCCAAACAAGCCTTGGAATTGTCAATCTACAAAATACAAGATATAGAAAAGTTTGTATACAAAAGACACTCTTACAGCAGAGTAGATTAGTACAAGATTCAGCACAAGTATACTTCAAAGTAAATCAAATATAAAAGGATTGAAGCTCAATACTGAATTTAAATCACCAAATATCTTCCAAATATTGAAAGATTTAGAATTTGAAAGCTTTACTTCGAAGTTTGTATCAGTAGTAACTCAGTAGATGAAGATGAATGAGCACAAGAGAATTTGAGAGCTTTTTAGAGAGATTTGATTGCTGGAATTTTATTGGTGTCAAAAATCTTTGAAGTTTGGGGCTATATATAGAAGTTTAAAAGTAATTCCTTACCCCCAAAGTTTCCTTGAAGTAGTTTCCAAGTTTTTCAAAATAATAGTGCTCAAAAAATCCATTTAAAAAATCTTCCCGTTGAGAGTTTTTAAGCCAACGCTTGAGTGGTAGTCGCCTGTCATAGAAGAAACTCACAACACATAACACTGGTAGTCGCCTGACATGACCACCCAGGCGCCCGTCTATGTTCAGGAAGTTGCCTGGTATGCTACTTTCTTTTTGAAAAATTCTTCATTTAATTTGGCAATCGCCTGCCACAAGAGGACAGTCGCCTGGCCCTTCTGTTTTTCAAAAATTTTTATTTTTCGAAAACCTTTCTTTTCTTTGATTTGAAAAACATTCTTTAGGGTTTTCTTAAAAATATATTTATGAGTTTCTTTTGATTTTATGAGAGCTTCAATTCATTTTATACTTGAAATTAACTTGAAGTACTTACATACAAACATCCTTAAAACTTTATTCCATTGATCTTCAAGTAAGTCCTTGTTCTTTCATCTTCTTTGAGTTCTTGATCTTTTCTTTGAGCTTTCATCAAATTATCTTTAATCCTCATGCTCTCATGATCTTCAAGTTTTATCTTTAAATCCATTTTTGAATCCATGCTTCAAGCTTCATATTGATCATCCTTCTTTGAAATATACGTTTTCATGAATTCTTTAATTTTGCATTCATCATTGAGTCCTGAAAATACGTCACTTAAACAAAGCATGTTAAGTTATACTTGTTTGTTAGCATCGAAATAAGATGTTAAACCTTGTAAGACCAACAATCTCCCCCTTTTTGATGATGACAAATAAGAAGTAAAAATTGGAGTGAGCCTTAAAAAGACTCCCCCTTTCAATAAGTATCATCTTAACAATATTTGCAAGAAGCTTCATCACTATTAAATACTTCTCCTTTTGATATATATTATATTCATGCTCAGTTTTTGCAATTTGCAATACTATGCTCAATTTTTGCTTTAAAACTTCTCCTCCTTTTAACATCCATCAAAAAGAAAAAAAAAATGATTAAGTTCAAGTAAAATCACATGTTGAGCATATCATCAAACATGCGTATCAAACATATGAACACACTCAATTTATTATTTTTTAATATAGCATGTGTAGTGTGTTATAACATTCAAGTATATGAGTTGTAACTTTATTACTCAATAGCTTTTTCCTTTAGACAATATTCAAGATTTCAATTATTGATTTTATGATACCGATTTAAAATTGAATTCATGATACCAATTGAAAATTAATACCAATTGAAAATATAATTCATGATACCAATTGAAATTAATTTGATGGTTTTTTATTCTACCAATTTAAAATTTAAAATTTAATTCATGATATCAATTGATTAATGATTCATGACACTCCCCCTGAATTCAATACATTCAGTTTTGTTATTAATTTTGCTTTTATCATCCCATGTAAAATATTGAAGCATATCATGTATCAAATATCAATATCATGCTAAGATCATCAATGTCACATCATGCTCATAGGCATAATCATGCTCATAAATAATTTGACTTTGTGATACCAAGTAAGCTTTTAGATTTGATATCTATTGAAATTTTTAACATGTGAAACCAAAAATACTTTATAGATACCAAAACTTAAAATCACATAATGTATAGTTCATGGATACCAATATAACTACTATATCTTTCATAGCTCATAGATAAAGAGCAGTATGTTTATCCATTTGATTCAATTAAAATCATGCATGTTCAAGAATTATCCTTATATAAAAAATTTATGCTTAAGCTCAATAATCTCATTCTCAATTTTCAACATAGTGAGCCATACTTTTCAATATAAATCAAGTCAAGTTAATTAATACACATGTAGCATATAGGATATCAATACATCACATGTAGGCAAGTAAACATGTAGCATGTAACATCAAGACACTTATATAATAAGCTCAGATTTGATATTTTCTCTATATTTTCTTACGTTAAGCCTTGTAACAAGTCATCTTATGATTTTGGCCAACAATGCCATTTTCTATTTTATATATGTGTGAAATTATTATTTCATTTTTGGTACCCATATTTTCTTGGGTCCAAAGGATTTTTCAAGGAAGGTTTCTTTTATTTTTCATACTTGTTTGGTTTTAACACCTTTCCTCTTAAATGGACATTCAAACTTTATATGGCCCTTTTTCTTGCATTGATAGCATATGGTGTTTGTGTAGGCATTAGAAGATATGCAAGTATAGTCTTTGGATTCTTTTGAGAAATATCCTATGTAAGAATTCTTTTTCTTTTTATTTTCAATTCCATTGAAATCAATGCCTTCTTTATTTAGAGACATTTTTTGTAAGCCAATCATCTTATCAAGGTTTTCCTTTCCTTTTGTGAAGTTGTAAATAATTTTATCCTTATCTTTGATTTGATTCTTGAGATCATTTAACTTTATGTCTTTCTTGTTATCAACCTTCTTTAATGATTTCTCTAATTCTAGAAATAATTTTCTGATTCTATCCTCTAATTTAGAAATATACATATCTTTCTCATATATGGTAGAGGATAAGGATCGAAGGTCTTCTATCATTTGGTCATTTTTGCTTTCTAGTTTGTCAATTTTCAAGTTGTTTTTTTTTTTCAGCAAGATTTTTGGATTCTATTTTATTGTTTGAGTTTTGAGTCTTTATCTCTTTCAGCATTCTTTAGGAATTCTAACTCTTTCATTAAACTTTCATTATTATTCTTCAATGAGGTGTTTTGTTTATTTGCTTTCATCAGCATCTTATGTACTTTGAATAGGTCATTTTGAAGTTCATCATAAGATGACATACCCTCATCACTTGATTCATCTCTACAAGAATTATTTGAAGATTTAGTTGAGGAGCTTTCTTCGTTATCCCATGCCTTAAAACACGTGTAGGCAACCTCTTGGTCACTTATTTCATTCTCCGAACTACTTGTACTATCCCAAGGAGTGGCTTTCATGGCCTTTTTCTTTTTCTTCTTAGATTCTTTCTTTAGTAGTGGACATTCTGGTTTAATATGTCCAGCTTTGTTGCAATTGTAACATGTAAGAGTTTTATTCTTTGATGTCTTGCTAACTTCTTTTTCTTCTTTATCTGATTCAAATTTGGATTTTCTTTTGAATTTATTTTTCCTTCTTAGAATTTTTGCTATCTTTTAAGATATAAAGGTTGCTTCATCTTCATCCATCTCTTCACTACTAGAGTTTTCTCTTGAGGCTTTGAAGGCTATTGTTTCTTGGGCTTTGGTTTTCCCGCTCTTTTCATTCATTGTCATTTCGTATGTGAGAAGAGAACCTATAAGCTCATCTAAGGATGTGTTTTTCATATTTCTACCTTCCGTGATAGCTGTAGCCTTTGGTTCCCACATGGAGGGAAGGCCTCTTAGAATTTTTCTTATCATCTCATAAGTCGTGTAAGTTTTTCCTAAGGCATTTAGGGAATTTATTATATGAGTGAACCTAGTAAACATATTTGTAATTGATTCATCCGGATTCATCTTAAAGGCTTCATACTCGCTTGTGAGCATATCAACCCTATTATTCCTAACATCCGTTGTTCCTTCGTAAGTAACTTCTAGCTTATCCCATATTTCCTTAGCTGATTTACAAGCCATTACTCGATTAAATTCATTAGCATCCAAGGCACAATATAAAGCATTTATAGCACTTGAATTTGTTTGGAGCATTTTATAGTCTTGATCGGCCATATCCTTCTTCTCTTTTGGGATTTGTTTTCCATCTACTATCTTAGTGGGAATTTGATCTCCATCTATAACAACTTCCCATACTTTCCAATTCATCATTTGGAGATAGATTTGCATTCTCTTTTTCCAAAAGGTGTAGTTGTCTTCACAAAAGATTGGTGGACGAGTTGAGGATTGACCCTCTCCAAAAGGAGCTACTCCTATGTTAGCCATTTAGATCTTTTTATAGCTTCTTATTAGGAATTTGCTATAATTAGGCTCTGATACCAATTGAAATTAGGACTAGCTTTTAAAACTTTTTTTTTTACTTTTTTTTAATGTCCTTAACTTCTTTTAATATTTAACCAATTCTTTTACTTGTTTATCTATTTTGTCAATCAAACAAGAACTAGTAAACATTCAATCTTCAACCACAACACTTATTGCTTAACCAAACAAATAATCAACTTTTCAACCAAACCAATCAATTTACCATGATGATCAAACCAAACAATCATAAGAATTCTCAGCTTGTGTGTAGCCCTGTTGTTAATATGAATTTGAACCAAACCCTGTATATATGAATTTGTTCCTTCAATATAATATTCAATGCATCATCTAATCACTCTTTCCAAATATTCAGAATCCAAATAAACTCTCAGTTAATTTATCTTTGGGTGTTTAACCAAGTAACGTACTCCCGTATGGTTTCTGCAAAGAATGGTTAAACCAACGTACTCCCTTTCGGTTTCCGCAACCCAAATCAAAAATCAAACTTAAAGTTTACTTGATTTCCAAATTTACGTTTTATATGATTTTCAAATTTTAACCATCCATGCAATTGAAATATGTACTGAAAATAAAGAATAGGAAAGTGAGAGTGAGACGGAGATTTGTACGAGGTTTGGCTTCAACACAGCCTACGTCCTCACCTTTGGCAAAACCACCAAAGGATTCACTAAACCTGTTCTGTTGACGGGTGGAACAAACTTTTACAACACTTCTTGGTTAAGGCTAGAGCCTACCTTCTCCAAACGATATCCCCTCATTCGGTCACTCCTTAACTAGGCTAGAGCCCGCCTTTCTAAGCAATATCCCCTTGCTTAGCCAATGATCCAAACAAGCCTTGGAATCATCAATCTACAAAATACAAGATAGAGAAAAGTTTATGTACAAAAGACACTCTCACAATAGAGTAGATTAGTACAAGATTCAGCACAAGTATACTTCAAAATAAATCAAATATAAAAGGATTGAAGCTCAATACTGAATTTAAATCACCAAATGTCTTCCAAATATTAAAAGATTTAGACTTTGAAAGCTTTACTTCGAAGTTTATATCAGTAGTAACTCAGTAGATGAAGATGAATGAGCACAAGAGAATTTGAGAGCTTTTTAGAGAGCTTTGATTGCTGGAAATTTCTTGGTGTCAAAAACTTTGAAGTTTGGGGCTATTTATAGAAGTTTAAAAGTAATTCATTACCCCCAAAGTTTCCTTCAAGTAGTTTCCAAGTTTTTCAAAATAATAGTGCTCAAAAAATCCATTTAAAAAATATTTCCGTTGAGAGTTTTTAAGCCAACGTTCGAGTGGCAGTCGCCTGCCACGACTTGGCAGTCGCCTATTATAGAAGAAACTCACAACATAGAACACCGGCAGTCGCTTGCCAGAACCAAGGCAGTCGCTTGGCATGACCACCTAGGTGCCTGGCTATGCTTAGGCAGTCACTTGGCATGCTACTGTCTCTTTGAAAAATTCTTCATTTAATTTGCCAGTCGCTTGCCACAAGAGGACAGTCGCCTGACCCTTCTATTTTTCAAAAACTTTTCTTTCTTAAAAACTTTTCTTTTCTTTGATTTGAAAAATATTCTTTAGGGTTTTATTAAAAATATATTTCTAAGTTTCTTTTAATTTTATAAGAGCTTCAATTCATTTTCTACTTGAAATTAACTTGAAGTACTTACATACAAACATCCTTAAAACTTTATTCCATTGATCTTCAAGTAAGTCCTTGTTCTTCCATCATCTTTGAGTTTCTAATCTTTTCTTTGAGCTTTCATCAAATTATTTTTAATCCTCATGCTCTCATGATCTTCAAGCTTTATCTTTAAATCCATTTTTGAATCAATGCTTTAAGCTTCATATTGATCATCCTTCTTTGAAATATAAGCTTTCATGAATTGTGCGACCCGTAGGTGGGACTTAATTTGGTTGACCCTCAAGATAAATCAATATACTCTACACTACCTCAGCTCGGACAAACTGCATACTCTCCTAGGTGCAGGACTGGCTGCTACCTCGTCAAACTGGCTCCCTCAACTTAGGGAATTGGGGAGCTGCATCCTCTTTGAGCACAGTTTGACGGTACCTACACACTATCTAAGATATGTGGTTGCACTAAACAGATATAACAACGGTACCGTACTCTATATTCTTTATTTGTATCTGTCTGTAATCATTCTTTAGGGATTTAATACTATATATATATATTTACATATATACTCTTTTACTGTTTTCATCATGTTTCCAAAATTACCATAACGCTATCTTTCTATACTGTCAATATTGTAATCTCTGTATCATATATCTATAGCATCTTGATGCTATCTCTGTATATTTGTCTGTATAATTTGTCTATATGCTCTGTCTGTATACTCTGAATGTTATGGTAATAGGAAACCTTGGATACTGTAAATGTTGTATATATTGTTCTGAATAAAGCTGTAATATATTGATATGAGTAAAACTACAATATACTGTTCTGGGTGAAAATCTGTAATATACTGATCTGTATAAAACTATAACATACTGATCTGAATAAAACTGTAATATACTATTTTGGGTTAAAATCTGTAATATACTAATCTGTATAAAATAATTACATACTAATTTAAATAAAATTGTAATATACTGTTTATATCTGTGTATTCTGTATAGTATGATATATTGTAGAAACTGTATAAGTTCTTCATCAAATAATTATCTACTCAGGCCACACAAGCATTTAAAACTCATTCTATAAAAAGTGAGTAATAAGCCGATATATACATATATAAAAATCTTTGATAACATTATAAAACTCCTAGCATAGTATATTTCCCTTACCTTATCTCTGAAAAGTCCTTACTGTACTCTAGCCCTATACCCGTAGAGTTCTCCACTCAACACCCTGAAAACCACATCCCCTAAAACAAAACATCAGTATTTTTTGGTGTATTGTATTTCTTATAACTGAGGGAAAGACAAATACTGAATAAAATGCCTTACCTTGAGATTGGGACGAAATCCAAACCAACTCCACCAACAATCAGCTCTAGCAGACTTGCAGAGAACTTTGTCAGGAGTTTCGTGGTAGCTTCAAATCATCGATCCAGCATAAAATGGACCCAAAATTGAAGAAAGAAGGAGGGAGATATGTTTTAGAGAGAGAAAAAGAGGTTTTGCACTGAAAATTCGTCTAAAAATCTGAGTTTTCACTACTTATAGAGCCGGATTCGTTGACTAGACACCTCATCGACGATTCCTTTAATAATTTCGTCAACAAACTTCCTCCCTCATCGACGAATTTCAGCCTGTCCCAAAAACCCTTCTCGGTATCTTCTCATCGACGGGGCGTGGCTTCATTGATGAGGTCCCTTTATGCGCTCATCAACGAACTCCCTGTGTTCGTCGACGAGGCCCTGTGGGTTACTTTCGAGTTATTCCATTCAAAGTGCAATGTCGTTGACAAACGCAAAGCGTTCGTCGATGAAGCCTACTGCTTCCTTATGTTTTTGTTTCCATTTTCCTCCCCTTTTTATTATTTAAAAAAATATTATTTTTCAGGTCATTACAATGTATAACCATAAAACTGAACTTTTAGTCAAAGTTAATGGAAATGAAGTATGATAGCTCTTCGCAAGTTCACAAACATCACATTTGAAACTAGCAACATCAAATTTTGCAAATAAAGTAGGAAATAATTTCTTGAGATAACCAAAAGAAGTATGCCCCAGACATCGATGCCATAACCTGATGACATATATTTTCTTTTCCCCCCTCAGAACCATCCACCTTCAGAGCTTGACCCAACTTGTCTAAACTCTTTGACACCAAGTCCAAGTAATACAACTTCCCTCGCCTAACAGCACAACCAATTGTCTGCCGTGTTTGGATGTCCTTAAACACACAAAATTTAGGCCAAAAAATTACAACACAAAATAAGGCAGTGGTTATTTGGGAAATTGACAAAAGATTATAGTTTATAGATGGAACAACTAAAACAGAATCAAAATTCAAAGTTTTAGTGGGGGGCAAGGATCTTTCCCCAATAACTTGGGTCGAAGTACCATTGGCAGTGGAAACGAATATTTGTGAAGACGGTTTAAGGGTTGAGACTTGTCTAGAATAAAATGTCATATGATCTATAGTACTAGAATTAATTATCCATGCATTATTAGAAACAAGTGTAGACATATGTAAAAACTTACCACCATTACTTGCGACACCATTTGCGACGACCCAGTTTTTCTACCATTTTTTTCCCTTTTCAATACGATAAATTACAATAATCAATCTACATCTACGATACCATACATCAACATTACCTGACCCGAAGTGGGGTACTGGGGTGACCTGCCCATCACTTATAATGTACCAAATAGCGGAAACAAACATATATGCATCTAATCCCAAACACAATACCAATGTGCTAATATCATCATAATACATAGATAACTCTCCAGAACCAGACTTTAACACAATTCTAGGTGTCCCAAATGTTACTATACACACATCAGTTCTCACCAATACTTACTTTAAACAAACAACCAACTAATCCTGCCCTGGAGCTCCATAGGCTTGATTCCTGATATTTCCTAAAATGCTAAATTTATAGGGGTGAAACACCTCTGAGTAAGACGGAATAAATTATTGACAGTGTGTGGCAACATGAGTTTGGTATATCAAAAAGCATTCTTTAAATCATTATTTCAATTGAGAAAGCATGTAGATATGTACTCATAACCATAAATATATATATTCGAAAGCATTCATTTCTCCAAAATATGTTTTAACTCAATGAGTATCCACGTGTACGTAAATCCACATATAGGGATTTTATATAATACAACATATCACATAATTTCAATCCTCAACACCTACTTACTTTCCATACTGAGCATTCCTCCCCATCAGCCTCAGTGTAGACTTCACAACATAGTTTCCATACTGGGCATACTTCCCTATTGACATCAGTAGGAATATCACAACATACTTTTTGTACTAAGCATACCTCCCCATCGACATCAGTAGGAACATCACAACATACTTTCCGTATTGAGCACACCTCCCCATTGGCATCAGTAGGAACGTCACACATCATTTCCATACTGAGCATACCTCCTCATCGGTATTAGTAGAAACTACACACATCATTTCCATACTGAGCATACCTCCCCATCAGCATAAGTAGAAACCACACAACATAATTTCCATACTGAGCATACCTCCCCATCGGCATTAGTAGGAACTAATTTTTACACTTCTACATAATACTCAACCTTTCTAGAGACCAGTATAATATACCCATTTATACTATATAATACGATTCATAGAATAATACAGTAACATAATCTCAATTTCACAATTCAGTATAAAACTATCATACTATGATTCTGTATATATATATATATATATATATATATATATATATATATATATATATCACAATTCAGTATTTGTGTACATCTCATCATGTCTGTATATATTTCATTTCATCATATCTGTATGAATCGTGTCTGTATATATCTCATATCACCACCTTTGTATAAAACATGTTTGTATATATCTCATTTCATCATATCAGTATTATTCACATCTGTATATATCATATATCGTTACATCTGTATAAAACATATCTGTATATCTCATATCATCATGTCTATATAAAACATATCTATATATTTCATATCGTCATACCTATATTTTTGGTAAAAACTCATCGTTACATATATCAGTATAATATGTTATTTCATGTTTCTCATGTTACACAACTTTTGAATGATAACTCATAGTCTAATAATCACAGGAAAATATCCATATCATAATATTCCAAAACCATATACAATATTTTCATTTTTCATGTACTTTAAGTCAACCAATTAATTCCCAAAAATATTTGTCATAATTTACTCCCTTTACCTGCTTATTGAGAAAATGCATGCAGGGATCCTAAACAGACGCCTGTGACATTCGAAGCATGACACCTATAATCATACATTTTAGTTTGCTCAGCTCAAACTCGGGATAATAGCTACTTAACATTCCTAGGCCCACACACTCCCATTAACCGGTCAAATTCTAAAGAAAGGCGGGTATGATCCACTTCCGTTATTTTAATTTAATTTCTAACATATTTAAAAAAAAAAACAACACCAATATGATCAAATCCTAGTAGTTTAATCTAATTCCAAAATATTCCCCAAAAAGTCTATTTAATCAAATCCCTGCAGTTTAACTCAATCCCAAGAATATTTCCAAAAATCTAATATAATCCAATCCTGGAGCTTAATTTAATCCCAAGAATATTTCCAAAAATTTAAGATAATCCAATCCTGCAATTTAATTTAATCCCAGAAATATCTCAAAAAATATAATATAATCCACTACTAAAATTTATAATTACATACTATAATTTAATTGCTTAAATTTTTAAAACAACAAACATAATTTGTACTCCTTACCTTAGCCTTGGAGTGGTGCCTAGAATCCCCAAATAAAAAATCTACTCCCATTAAAATGACGAGGATCGAAGCTAGGACCTTGATATCGCGTCTGAATGTCAATTTAGCTGAAGATCTGAAGAGAAATTGAGAGTGAGAGAGAGAGAGAGAGAGAGAGAGAGAGAGAGAGAGTTACCTTACCCCTAGAGTTGTGCCTGTGACGACCCTACGACAAATCCACTCTGGTTAACTTGTTGAGGATTGAAGTCAAGACCTCGTGGCAGTGTTCATTTTTCAATTTGACTTACAGATAGAGAATAATTTTATAGAGAGAAAGTGCGGCCGTGAGGGGAGAGAGACGAAATTTGGGGGGGGGGGGGGGCCGCCATTTCTGCAATTGCAATTGCAATTGAACTTGGTTTCATATATTATATATATACAAATACTTTTATCCTTATACGTATATGTGTGTGTGTGTGTATATATATATATATATATATATATATATCTTATTATATTATTTATTTAATTAATTCAGTTTAATAATAATAATTAATTAATTAATTAATAATTAATAATACATATATATCTATATATATATTTTACACTTCCATGCCTATAATTTTCTCGGGCGCTACATTCTCCCCTCCTTATTAAAATTTTGTCCTTGAAATTTGCAAACTTACATTTATCGCAACCTCCCCAAGGAATCACTAAAATATTTATCTAACTTTAAGAAGAGCCGGTAGCCACCCACATGGCGGCCCCGTCCAAATTTCTTAATAACCCTCACTTATGGCGTATCTACTCTTCTAATTCCCATAAGGCTTCCTCAACTGCATAATTTCTCCAAAGTTCCTTTACCAACGAAATTTTTCTTAGTATGAAATTCTTGCTCTTTCCAATCTGGGATCTGAATTAGCAATTCTCGAAATCTAACAATCTCTTGAATATACAACTCTACCAACCAATTCATGAAGTAGTTAGCTTTGATTGGAAGAAAATGGACAGTCTTCGTCAAACGGTCAACGACCACCCAAATGGCGTCCTGTCCATGCAATGTCGGTGGCAATTTTGTAACAAAATCCATTGAAATATGCTACCACTTCCATTTGGGGATGTGAAGTGGTTGCAATGATCCCACTGGTCTTTGATACTCAGCTTTCACCTGTTGACACATTAAACATTGCTCTATGTATTGGACAATTTATTTCTTCATATTATTCTACTAGAAAGATTCTTGCAGATCCCGATACATTATAGTGCTCCCTGGATGCACTGTATAGAGAGAATGATGTGCCTCATCTGGAATAATTCTTTTAATCTCAATAGTATCGAGTACACATAATCTAGTGCGAAACCTCAAGACTCCCATCATTTGAGATTCAAAAATCTGTCCCCTAGACCACCCTACATTTATCCACAATCTTTACTAGCTCTATATCTTTCATCTGAGCGGTCTTAATCCTTTCTAGTAGGGCTGGTAGAATGACCAGATTAGCAATGAATGCTTGGTGGTTTTCTTACACTAATTTCACACCAAACCTTCTTAGATTTATTCATACTTTATATCCTTTCTTGTTAATCGTGTCAGAGGACTCGATAGTTTAGAAAATCCTTCCATAAGTCGTCGGTGGTATCCTGCCAGACCCAAGAAACTTCTAACTACTTGAACATTTCTTGGTCTCGTAAAAGCCACTGCCACCTCTACTTTACTCGGGTCTATAGAAGCACCATCTCTGGATATAAAAAATCCAAGGAATGTGTGAACCTTATAGGTCACGCTCGGTTTTGATAATGACAAATACTCATTATATCTAATGGGTGTTTGAGGTTATGTGTAGGAACTTAAATTGACAGATCATAATGCACATTGAGAAAGTGAAGATTGAAGACCCAATTTTTTAATTTGTAATATATTTCATTTATGTAAAGGGTTTAAAATAGTAATTAGGGCGTTTTTTTTGTAATATAAACACACACCACGTGCATGGTCTAATAGGTAAGCTCAAACTGAAACATAAATGAAAATGGACTTAGAAAAGACCCTAGGACACTCACTATTGCACATGTATGTATTAGAATTTTGAATAGCGTACTTATTGAATGAAATAGGACCAAAATGCACAAAATGTGCCCCTTCGGTCGACTGTCCTCTCAAGTGTATTTTCAGCTCGATCGACCGAACCTAGTTCGGGTTAACTGGTTGACCATAGGGCGGTCGACCGAACTCCTATAGTTCAATTGATCTCGGTCGACTGAACCTCCATAAGGTCAACTTTATTGTCTTTCTGGTCGATCGAGTGATTTTTGCATTGCACTAACCTAGTTTCCCACATGTGGGAATCCAACAGTCTGGTTGATCGACAAACTTAGTTCAAAATTTGCCTCGTCAACTGAACCTTGCAAAAATGGGAAAATTTCCTAGGACATACATGTCTGGTTGACCGAATGGGCAATTCATTTTTGGCTCGATCAACCAAACTTGACCTGGTCGATCGGGGCTTTCGGGTTGGACCTATTTTTTTATCGTGGTTAACTCAGTTAAACAGGGTTAAAATAATTAAAATATCATTAAAACTTTTCTAATTATTCCAACCATGCCTCTAGCGGTTATAATTCAAGGGGAGCCTATAAATACCCCTTTGTTCGGAATAATTAGAAATTTGATTAGCAAAATCTAATTAAGAAGTTCTCTCTCATTCTCAAAATTCCTACTGCTCTTTTTAAGCTCCATACACTCAATCTTACCTTCCTATATTGCTGAAAATCATTTTGTAAGTTGATTTGAGTGTTGCTAAGGGTTGCTTTTCCAAGTGTGGTAATTGTTTGTGACGATTTTTATTGAAAGCCAACCTAAGTATTCTTAGGGGACTTTGTTAATAAGTCTCTCCTATAAAGACTTATATTAAAGTTCTGAGTATTACACATTCATTGCAATATTTTGTGAAGTTTGCAATTGTTTTTGGATTGCAAAATATTTTCAAAACATTCTCAAATATCTTGGGTGATTTATCTTGAAATACTCTTGAAAAGGTATTTTTTTTATATGATAGTAATCTTTATTGCAATATTCATTGACTTACATATCATTTTCTGAATACAAAGATTAAATATCTTTTGCAAACCAAGCATATACATTAATTAATATTTGCTTGATTGAGACATTCTGCTGATTGGAATATTTGAGACTTGATTGATATCTTTGTTTGAGCACGTTGCTTGAATATCTTGTGACACAAAGATTATATTAGTTTGCACTCTTACACACTGATTACATAGTAAGCAAATATATTTGAGAGTTGATATATTAAACCACACCAAGCTTATATATTAAATCATTTTGTGGTGCATGTGATTGAGCGTATCTGGGTACATATCTGCTTTATACGAAAGCACAATCACTGTACCAATATTCCCTGATTATAAAATCTGAGTGTTTCTAGGCATGGCCTGAGGGGGCGGTAATCCAGTTCGGTAAGGATTGGTTGTAAAGGTTGAGGTCATCCCTGTGCTAATTGACCTAGTTTGTTTAGGTGCCGCTCCACTCGTTTAAGTGAGCAATTATAGTGGTAATCCTTGTGCTTGTTAGCCAAGGCGGGGACATAGGCAATTGGCCTAACCTCGATAACATTTTTGTGTGTCACTCTTACTTTACTACTTTCTAGTGCATGTGTTAATTAAATTGCTTTGCTTAATTTCTAATATATTTACATTACTTGCGCTACATTAACCATAGGGTTGTGAATATACTGGTGTTAGAATATTTACCTAGGGATTAAATTTTGAAAATACCAATTCACCCCCCCTTTTGAGATCACGGTAAAACTAACAATTGGTATCAGAGCCACATAGCATAGACTAGCTGTTATTTTGCAAAAAGATCACATATGACTTATAGCTCCATGACCCCTTTCCCCTGAAGGACCATCTTCCACACGACCTCCTATTTTAAGTGGTGTTAATTACACCTTCTAGAAACAGAGGATGCACATCTACCTTCAAAATATTGATTAGAAGGTGTGGAGGATTGTCTCTAAGTGAAATTATGTCCCTATGAAAACTGAGGGTGCAACTAGGGTTCCTAAGACTGAAGATAAATATGATGATAATGATATGAAAGTTGTTAGTCTAAATGCCACTGCTATGAATATTTTGCACTGTAATCTTGATGTAAATCAGTTTAACAGAATTATCGCAGGTTCTACTGCAAAAGAAATATGGGATAAGTTAGAGGTCACATATGAGGGTACTAGAGATGTCAAAGACAAAGATAGATATGTTGACCAATGAGTGTGAGGCCTTTAGAATGAATGTTGGTGAGTCCATTTAGAGCATGTACACTAGATTCACACACATCGTAAACTCACTGCATGCATTAGGAAAGACCTATCCTACATATGAGATGATTAGGAAGATCCTTAGAGCAAGCACCTCCTGTTTGGGAAGCCAAGGCTACGGCCATTGTAAAGGGTAGAGACCTTAAGGCCATGACTTTAGATGAATTGATAGGTTCCCTAATCACTTATGAATTAGCCATAAATGAGAGACTTAATGAGCATAATGACTCACTCGAAAAATGAGCAGTTCGGAAGCTATCCCAAGTATAGGAGTTGTGTCGTATAATATTAAGCCCAAGGGCTAGATCATCTCCTCACGAAATGCGTTTTAATTTCAAATTTCACGTTTTTCTAATCGAAAATAAAAAGTTACTGAAATTAGTCCAGATTCGGGTATCTTCAAGATTGTGGAGACCTAGGTTTAACAAATTAAATGAAAACACAAATTAAAAGCCTAAACCTAATAAACATTAATTTAAAAGAAACAATGGAAACTCTAATCTACTTAAGGAAATATCGAAACACGCGCTAATTAAAGATGACAACTTTAAACCCAGAATCATAATGAAAACTCAACCAAACCCACACGTGCAATAAAAACCGAACCTTTAACAAAATGAAAAACTCCAACTAAAATTAAACATTAATGACTTAAAAAAAAACTAAACACAATAGAGCACGTACTTTATATTTTATACTTTTTTTTTCTTTTTATTTTTAACTTAGGACCGAACGGGACCTCATTAGATTGTATCAAAGACTTAATTGAAAGAAAGGAACAAAACAAAAAATAATAATAATAAAAATAATAAATCAATAGATAAATAAATATTACCATAAGAATAATAATAAAAACTAATGAGACACTTCCAATAAAAATTCAAACTTTAATAAAAAATTCCAAACAATAACTAAGGTCTAAAAAAAACACTTTAATAAAATTCAAAATAATTTAAACTAACACTCAAGCAAATAATAAAAATAATAAAAAGAAAAAAGAAGGCTAAGAAAAGGAAAAGAAAAAAGGAGAGAGATAAAGAGAATAAGAGAATAAAAGAGAGAGAGAGAGAGAGAGAGAGAGAGAGAGAGAGAAAGAGAGGGAGAGAGAGAGAGAGAATAAGAGAGAGAGAAAAAAGGACATTCAAAGACAAAAAAAAAACAACTTGAATCTGAAAATTGTGCAGATTATCAGAGCATAGGATTTGAAATAAAAATAATTAAATATGAGAGAGAGCCAGCCATGGGAGGTTGTGGTGAGCTGCTGGTTGAAGTGCTCAGGAACTGCTGCTGTGCTCGGCTGGCTATGATGAAGAATGGGAGCCTCGGGTCTGGAGAGTGCTGCTATGTGCTGTGGAGTTGCAGAGCTGCTGGTTGGAGTGCTCAGGAACTGCTGCCGTGCTCTACTCTGTTGTAGGAGTTCTCGGGTGCAGAAGGTTGCTGCTCTGCTGGTGTGCTGTGTGGACTCTCGGTTCTCTGCTGGTATTGGTATGCTCGGATTGCAGAGGGCTGGCTGGAATGCAAGACTGAAGGAAGAAGCAGAGGACTGAAAGAGAAGGGAGGATTAAGTCTCGGGTTTGCAGAGCTTAGGGAAAGAAAAAGAAAACAAATAGAAACAGAGAGAGAGAGAGAGAGAGAGAGAGAGAGAGAGAGAGAGAGAGAGAGAGAGAGAGAGAAGACGAGAATAAATCAAAGTAAAGAGAAGAGAAGAAGAAGAAGAAGAAGAAGAAGAAGAAGAAGAAGAAGAAGAAGAAGAAGAAGAAGAAGAGGAAGAAGAAGAGGAAGAAGAGAAGATAATAGGAGAAGAAGGACTCAACTGGGGTAGCGCCCAAGAGGGAAGAGAAAGGGAAAAAATGGAGAATAAAAAGGGAGAGGAAGAAGAAGAAGAAGAAGAAGAAGAAGAAGAAGAAGAAGAGGAAGAAGAGAAGATAATAGGAGAAGAAGGACTCAACTGGGGTAGCGCCCAAGAGGGAAGAGAAAGGGAAAAAATGGAGAATAAAAAGGGAGAGGGGTAAAGCCCTAGACCCGAATAGGTGACAAATTTGGAGGTTCCGACCCAACCTGCATGGCCGGGTCACATCAATAACCCAATTATAATTTTTTTCATTTTTTTTTGTTCTCTATTCATCACCAAATTTGACCCTTCTAGGGCCCCTTTTTCGTGAAAATCAAAACACAAAAGTTGTAGATAATCCTTTCCTCTTTTTCCAAAATTTGAATCGTTTTGATTAGAGTTCGGACGGAAAAGATATACACGAAATATGAATAGGTGTTGGTTTTGGTTTACAGGAATTTTCCTACGGCAAAAAATTACCAAAAATTCATAAATTACGCAATAAAACTCTAAAATGATAAATTTGGCATTTTATTAAAATATTGGACAAATTTGGACACTTAATTAAAAATATAAGCCATAAAGACCGGGTTAAAATGCCCAATTACGTAGTTTTCATGCGTAATCACATAATAAGGCTAAGAAAGTGACTGCATTAAAAATCTCCACTAACTCTTCCAGTGATTGCAGTGAATGTGATACTGATGATGATATGACAATGCTAACTAGAAAGTTTAGCAGATTTTTCAGGAAGAATAAAAAGTCATACAAAAAATATAGGGAGTCTACAATCGAGAAGGGAGAGTCTAGCAAAAGAAAAGAAAAATAAAATGCTCCCACGTGTTATGACTGCAATAAGGTCAGACACATCAAACTAGATTGCCCATTGCTGAAAAAGGAGGCTAAAAAAAAGAAGAAAGCCATGAAGGCTGAGACATCATGAGATAAACTTAACAGCAGCAAATCAGAATCAGACCACAGCAACTTAGAGGTCGCTAATCTGTGCTTGATGGCACATGAGGATGAGGTATCATCTTCTAGTTCATTATCTTCATATTATTCATCTGATGATTGTGATTCTAATTGTATGCCTACATTTAGAGAATTACAATTTGAATATATTCGTGTATCTAAACTGTTAACTAAAATGACCAAAGAAAATGATAATTTGAAAAAGAAATGTGAGAATTGGTCAAAATTGTTTGATATTGCAAAAACCTCTCATGCTTCCATTTTAAAAGAAAAGGATGTTACTATTATTGAGCTTGAGAGGAAATTGAAGGATAGTTCCAAAATTATTTTTAAATTCACCGAGGGCAAACACAATTTTGAAAAACTACTTGGTGCCTAAAGAAATTCTTTAAGTAAAAAGGGTCTTGGCTTTAATGGTGTTGAAAATGTTAGACGACTTAATCTTTACTTAGGACATCTTACATGTGAGTCAAAGTCTCATATTCCTCGTAAAGACCCTATGTGTAGAATAAAATGTTTTAAATGTAAACAAATTGGTCATATTAAATTGATTGTCCACTTAGGAATAAGCGTGCTAAAATTAGGAATGTATGGGTAGTTAAGGGAGATCCGACTGCTAACCTCTATGGACCCAATAAAATTTGGTGACCAGCATCAGTTACTTAGTTTATTTTGTAGGTATGCCTAAGATCGTCCTCCTCCAAGGACCGGTGGTACTTGGATAGCGGGTGCTCACGACACATGACCAGCGACAAAGGAAAATTCACTTCAATCATTCCCAAGGATGGAGGCTACGTGACATTTGGTGACAATGCAAAAGGATGCATCATTGGTGTAGGTAAGGTTAGTAAGAATTCCTCTTTTACTATTGATAACGTTTTATTGGTTGATGGGCTGAAGCATAATTTACTAAGCATAAGTCAGTTGTGTGACATAGGATATAAAGTATCTTTTGAAAATGATAAGTGCATAGTGGAAAACAAATCAGATCACAAAGTACTTTTTACTGCTGATCGTCATGAAAATGTTTATACTACTTCTCTTGATAACTTAGCTTCACAACAAGTGACATGTTTTTCTGCTATAAATGAAGCTAGTTGGTTATGGCGTAGGCGCTTAGGACACACTAGCATGGATTTATTGTCAAAGCTTATTAGAAAAGATCTAGCAAAAGGCTTGCCTAAAATGTCATTTGTAAAAGATAAAATTTGTGATGCATGTCAAATGAGGAAGCAAACAAAATCTAGTTTTAAGAAAAAAAAAATTCATATCTACTACTAGACCACTTGAGATGCTCCATTTAGATTTGTTTGGTCCTAATTCTATGTAAAATCTTGGTGTTAAATCATATGCTTTTGTAATTTTGGATGACTTCTTTAGATTCACATGGGTGTTGTTTCTTGCACATAAAAATGAATCATGTGAACAGTTCACCACACTTTGTAGGAGAATTTAGAATGAGAAGGGATATAAGATAACTCATATAAAAAGTGATAAAGGCATGAAATTCAAAAATGAAAGCATAGAAAAATATTGTGACTTAGAGGGCATATCATATAAATTTTCTACACCTAGGACACCTCAACAAAACGGTGTGGTAGAAAGAAAGAATAGGTCACTACAAGAAATGGGTAGAACTATGCTGAATGAACATAACTTACCTAAATACTTTTGGGTCGAGGCCATAAATATTGCATGTTATGTTGTGAATAGGGTATTAATTAGACCATCAATTAATAAAACCCCTTATGAATTATGAAACAATCATAAACCTAATATTTCCTATTTTCATGTGTTTGGTTGTAAATGCTTTGTACTTAGAGATAATGAACACTTAGGAAAATTTGACTCTAAATCTGATGAAGGTATTTTCCTAGGTTATGCACTCAATAGTAAAGCATATATATATGGTTTCCAATAAAAGAACATTGACTGTCATTGAATCTATTCATGTTTTTTTTTTTTTTATGAATCTAATTCATCTTCTAATAAAGATGATGAAGAAGATATTGATATTAGAAAATGCTTAGATAAATTATCTATTGAAAACAATGCAAGTGAAAACTCCGAAGAAAATGAAAAATCATCTAAAGATAATGAAAATCAGGAGTTGCCTAAAGATTGGAAATTCATTAGAAATCATCCCATAGATCAAATCATAGGTGAACCATCCCGTAGTTTAGCCACAAGATCCTCCTTAAGAAATCTAGTGAATCATTTTGCCTTCTTATCCCAAGAAGAACCTAAAAATATTAAAGAAATCATAGAGGATGAGTCTTGGGTGATGTCCATGCAAGAAGAAATTAATCAATTTGAAAGAAGCAAAGTGTGGACTCTAGTTCCTAGACTTAACGATCACGCAATTATTGGAACTAAATGGGTCTATACAAATAAGAAAGATGAGAATGGGGTAGTAATTAGGAATAAGACTAGACTAGTTGCCCAAGGTTATAATTAGGAAGAGGGGATTGACTTTGATGAAACATATGCTCCTATTGTTAGGTTAGAAGCCATTCATATGCTACTCACCTATGCCGCTTTTAAAAATTTTAAATTGTTTCAAATGGATGTTAAAAGTGCTTTTCTGAATGACTATATTAATGAAGAAGTGTATATAGAACAACGACTAGATTTTGAAAATCATAAGTATCCAGATCATGTTTACCGATTGTCTAAGGCCTTGTATGGATTGAAACAAACTCCTAGAGCTTGGTATGAAAGGCTTAATGGTTTTCTACTAGAAAATGAGTTTACCCATGACAAGATTGACACTACACTCTTAATCAAATCTAAAAATGATGATATGCTCCTTGTTCAGATTTATATGAACGAAATCATTTTTGGAACAACTAATGACGAGTTGTGTAATAAGTTTTCCAAATGCATGCAAAGTGAATTTGAAATGAGTATGATGGGTGAACTTAGTTTCTTCTTAGGACTATGTTGACCTTATAGGTCACACCCTGGTTTTGATAATGACAAATACAATTGTATTTAATAAATATCTAGTTCATGTGCAGGTTTATACTAGCATATATTCAAGGGCACGTGAAAGCTTGAAGACAATTTCATATTTCAAATTGTAATATCTCTAAGTGAATTTTGTCTGTAATAGTAACTAGGCTGTCTGTAATAGTAATTAGGGTTTTTGTTTGTAATAAGCACACACATCACATGTATGATTTATTTTGTAAGCTCGAACCAAACCCTGAATGAAAGAGTACTGTAGAGAGACCTTAGGGTACACCTTCGGTCGACCTTTGGTCGACCGACACCGAACTTTTTCGATATTTCCAAAACTGGACCTCAAGTGACCTTAGGACACACACATATGCACATATGTTTATTAGGCACTTGAAATAAACCTTTCTGGGTCAATTCGGGACGGAAATGCACACTTGGTGCACTTTCGGTCGACCGGCCAATTCAGTTCAAATTGGCCCGGTCGACCGAAACCGGTCCGAGTCAACTATTTGACCCGGTCCCGGTCGACCGACCCCTTACAGGTCATTTGACCTCGGTCGACCGAACCCCCTGGGAGTCAACATTTTGACCCCCCGGTCGACTGACCAAAATTGTACTGCAACTACCTGGTCGACCGAAGGGTTTTGGGAGGATTCCCAACGGTCCGGTCGACCGAGCCACGCAGTTCAAAAAGGCCTCGGTCGACCGAACCGCGGTATTTTTGAGAATCGCCTTTGTTCGGTCGACCGACCACTCAGTTCAAAATGCTCCCGGTCGACCGAGCTACTTGAGTCCTGGTCGACCGAACCACTTTTGGTCGACCGAACCTCTCGGGTTGCTCCTATTTTTTTACCGAGGTTAAATTTTTTAAACAGGGTTAAAGTTTCTTAAGTGTCATTAATCTTTTCTGAAAATCCCTAATAAGTCCCCAATGGTCAAAATTTTTAGTATGTCTATATATACTCCTTCATTTGGTGATTTAAGCACTGATTAGCAAAAAGGATTAGGAAAATCTCTCTCAAGCAAAAATACCTCCTTGTGATTCCTGCTTGCTCAAATCTTTCCCAAAAGCACTTTAGCTCATTTCTTCAAATCATTTGTAAGTGCTTTGAGTGTATATTCAAACAAGTTTTGCTCTCATTGTTTAAGAGTGTTTAAATCAATTTTTCTTTCGAGAGCATAACCTAAGTTTTCTTAGGAGGCTTTGCTAATAAGCCTATTCTAAGAAAACTTGTGGTAAACTTCTGAGTGTTGCATTATCATTGCAACATCTTTGGAAGTGTGTATTTGTTTTGATTTGCAAAAACATATTTCAAGCTTACTCAAATATCTTATGGAACTTATTGAACAATTTGTGAAAAGGTATTTGTGCTTGTTACACTAATCTTTGTGGTATTATTTATACAAGTAATATAGCATTTACCGAAAACAAAGATTATCTATTTTGCCATTCAAGCATATACATATTCGTATGATTGACTCATTCTATTGATTGATTATGTTGAGGCTTGTTTGATACTCTGTGTGAATACGCTTGATTGAATATTTTAAAGTACACAGATTATTATTGACACTCTCACGTACGTACTACACTGATAGAAAACATAGTTGAGAGTTGACATATTCAGACCACTCAGAGCTTACATTTTAAATCACTTGTGGTGTTTGTGTTTGCGCGAATTTAGGTACATATCTGCTTTACTTGAAAGCACAATCACTGTACCATTTCAGTATAATACACATTGGTTGTATTTCCAGGCACAGGCCTGAAGAGGGAGACTAGCCTTGAAATAGTCCCGGATTGGCTTAGACCCGGTTAGAAAAGCTAGGTGCGTCGTCCTGTTAAGGCGTGTAGGTTGAGGTTAGCCCCGCTAATTGACCTGGTTAAGGTTGAGGTCAGCCCTGTGGTAATTTGACCTGGTTTGTATAGGTGCCGCTCCACCCGTTTAAGTGAGCAAGGTATTGTGATAATCCTTGTGCTGGTTAGCCAAGGCGGGGACGTAGGCAGTTAGCCGAACCTCGATAACATATCTGCGTGTCATCTTTCCTTTACTGCTTTCTGACGCTTATATGATTGTTTAAACTGCTTTATTTAATTTCTGGTATATTTACATTATTTGTACTAGATTGACCCTAGGCTTGTGAACATACTGCTGTTAGGAGAAATACCTAGAAGATAAAATTTAAAAATACCAATTCACCCCCCCTCTTGGGATCACGATAAAGCTAACAGACTACAAATTAAGCAAGCTAAATGTAGAACTTTCATATGTCAATCTAAATATATCAGGGACTTGCTAAAGAAATTTAATATGGAAGATTGTAAAATTCTTGGTACACCTATGAACTCTCCCATTAATCTTGATAAAGATGAGCAAGGGATCCTTATTGACGTAAAATTGTATTGTGGCATGATTGGGAGTCTCCTATATCTTACTGCTAGTAAGTCTGATATTATGTTTAGTGTGTGTATGTGTGCTAGATTTCAGGCTGCCCCTAAGGAATCCCATCTAAAAGCAGTTAAAAGAATCCTTAGGTATTTAGTTGGAACCGTAGAGTTAGGCCTATGGTTCCCAAAGCATACTACATTTGGGATTGTGAGTTATACTAATGCTGACTTTGCCAGTAGTAAGGTTGATAGAAAAAGTACTAGTGGCACCTGTCACTATTTAGGACAATCTCTTGTTTCTTAGTTCTCCAAGAAACAGAACTCAATTGCTTTATCCATAGCTGAAGTAGAATATATTGCGGTTGAAAGTTGTTGTGCCCAAACTCTTTATATGAAACAACAACTTCTGGATTTCGGATTGCACTATGATACAATACCGATTAAATGTGATAATACTAGTACAATCAATATCTCTAAAAATCCTATCTCACATTCACGAACTAAACACGTTGAGATTAGACATCACTTCCTTCGTGATCATGTGCAGAAAGGAGATTTTGCACTTGAGTTTGTATGCACCAATGAACAGTGGGCAGAAATTTTCACTAAACCACTTCCCGAAGATAGGTTCATACAAATTACGTGAGTTAGGTTTAATGCACAGTACAGAGGCTTCTTAGATGTTTCATAGTTTGCATATATTTAGGGGGAGCTCTCTAATGAAATTTACAAGTCTAAGAAACTAATCTTATTGTTGACATATTTTATTACCTTAGAAGTTGTGAATATTGATTGTTGCTTGTGTGTATAATATCTACTACATGATGCCATTGGACTTTATGTTTTATTGTACGGATCATACTAGCATTGTTTGAGTAGTTGTGGATAAACTGCTAGGAATTATAGAGTGATTAACTATTATAGCCCTTTTTGCTGTTGCCAAAAGGGGGAGATGGAGAGGCAAAAATAATTGGGTAACATAATTGGGCTAAAATAAGTGGATGCATATTGATCGAGGGAGCCTTCTCAGGTTATACCCATATTTTTGCTCGTTGCATTTGTCATCATCTAAAAGAGGGAGAATGTTGACCTTATATAGGTCACGCTCGGTTTTGATAATGACAAATACTCATTATATCTAATGAGTGTTTGAGGTTATGTGTAGGAACTTAAATTAATGGATCATAATGCACATAGAGAAAGTGAAGATTGAAGACCCATTTTTTTATGTTGTAATATATTTCATTTATGTAAAACGTTTGTAATAGTAATTAGGGCATTTTGTTTGTAATATTCACACACACCACGTGCATGGTCTAATAGGTAAGCTCAAACTGAAACATAAATGACACTGGAGTTGAAAAAGACCCTAGGATACTCACTATTGCACATGTATGTATTAGAGTTTTGAATAGGGTGCTTACTGAATGAAATAGGACCAAAATGCACAAAATGTGCACCTTTGGTTGATCGACCACTCAAGTGTATTTTTAGCCCAGTCGACTGAACCTGGTCCAAGTCAACCGATTGACCACAACCTGGTCGACTGAACTCTTATAATTCAATTGACTCCGGTCGATTGAACCTCCATAAGGTCAACTTTATTGACTTCCTAGTCAACTGAGTGATTTTTGTATTGCTCCAACCTGGTTGACCGAGTTCCCATGTGTGGGAACCCAATGGTCTGGTCAACCAACAGGCAAAATCAGCCTGGTTGACCAAACCTCGAAAAAATAGGAAAATCGCCTCGGACATTTATGTTTGGTCGACTGAAAGGACAGTTCATTTTTGGCTTGGTCGATCGAACGCCAAGAACTTGGGTCTGCCAAACTTGACTTGGTCGATCGGGGCTCTCGGGTTGGACCTATTTTTTTTACTTCGGTTAACTCGATTAAACATGGTTAAAATAATTAAAACTTCTTTAAAACTTTTTTAATTATTCCAACCATGTCCCTAACGGTTATAATTCAAGGGGAGTCTATAAATACCCCTTCGTTGGGAAAAATTAGAAATTTGATTAGCAAAATCTGATTAAGAAATTCTCTCTCATTCTCAAAATTCCTACTACTCTTTTTAAGCTCCATACACTCAATCTTACCATCCTATATTGCTGAAAATCATTTTGTAAGTTGATTTGAGTGTTGCTAAGGGTTGCTCTTCCAAGTGTTGTAATTGTTTGTGGCGATTTTTATTGAGAGCCAACCTAAGTATTCTTAGGGGACTTTGTTAATAAGTCTCTCCTATGAAGACTTATATTAAAGTTCAGAGTATTGCACATTCATTGCAATATTTTGTGAAGTTTGTAATTGTTTTTGGATTGCAAAATCTTTTTAAAACATTCTCAAATATCTTGGGTGATTTATCTTGAAATACTCTTGAAAAAGTATTTGTTTATGTGATATTAATCTTTATTGCAATATTCATTGACTTACATATCATTTTCTGAATACAAAGATTAAATATTTTTTTGCAAACCAAGCATATACATTATTTGATATTTGCTAGATTGAGACATTATGCTGATTGGAATATTTGAGACTTGATTGATATCTTTGTTTGAGCATGTTGCTTGAATATCTTGTGATACAAAGATTATATTAGTTTGTACTCTCACGCACTGATTAATAGATAGCAAATATATTTGAGAGTTGATATATTAAACCACACTAAGCTTACATATTAAATCATTTTGTGGTGTATGTGATTGAGCGTATCTGGGTACATATCTGCTTTGTATGAAAGCACAATCACTGTACCAATATTCCTTGATTGTAAAATCTAAGTGTTTCCAGGCGTGGCCTGAGGGGGTTGGTAATCCATCCCGATAAGGATTGGTTGTAAAGGTTGAGGTCATCCCTGTGCTAATTGACCTGGTTTGTTTAGGTGTCACTCCACCCATTTAAGTGAGCAATTATAGTGGTAATCCTTGTTCTTTTTAGCCAAGGCGGGGATGTAGGCGATTGGCCAAACCTCGATAACATTTTTGTGTGTCACTCTTACTTTACTACTTTCTGGTGCATGTGTTGTTAATTAAATTGCTTTGTTTAATTTCTGATATATTTACATTACTTGCACTAGATTGACCATAGGGCTGTGAATATACTGGTGTTAGAATATTTACCTAGGGATTAAATTTTGAAAATACCAATTCACCCTCCCTCTTAGGATCACGGTAAAGCTAACAGAAAGCAACCTTCTCCAGCCAAAATTCACATTTCTTGAGTGTAGCATAAAATTTCCTTTCTTTTAGTACCTAAAGTACCAACCTTATATGATTTCCATGCTTCTTATGACTTTTTGAATAAACAAGAATATCATTAATATGAAGTAGCGGGTACTTATACTTAATCGTCACTTTGTCTATCTCCCGGTGGTCGATACACATCCTCATTGACTCATCTTTCTTTTTCATGAAAAGCACTGGCGCTCCTCAAGTGACGCGCTGAGTCTAATGAATCCCTTGTTCACTAATTCCTACAACTGTTCTTTCAACTCCCTCAACTTTTTTGGGGCTATTCTATACGAAGCCTTAAGGATTGGTGCCGTCCTTAGGTATATATCAATGTCAAATTCAACTTAATGTTAGGGAGGTAACCCAGCTAAGTCCTTCAAAAATACATCAGGGAAATCCTTCATTGTTGGGATATCCCTGAGCTTTACTTCTCCCTCTAATGCCTTTTTCTCATAAGCTAAGTATCCCCGACTCCCCTCCAGGAGTAGCTTTTTTGCCTGACTGGCCATCAGTATTTGTGGCGAGGCATGCACACTCAACCCAAAACATCTGTACTCCTACTCCCCAAGTGGTCTGAATAACACTTCCTTTTTATAATAGTTAGTACTAACATAATTAGAAGTTAGCCAGTCTATCCACAGAATTACCTTAAATCCATACATGTTAAACATCATCAAAATGACAGGTTGTGTTCTTCCCCGAATATCCACTAGATAATTTCAAAGTACTTTTCTACATATTACTATGGTTCCCGTTGGTGTAACCATAAATAAAAAAAAATTTTTTACTAAGTTATTATCTTACATATTTAAATATACTTCAGAAATATGAATGAATAAATTGTTCAAGAATTAAACAAGACTATTGCTTACTTTAATATAAAATGTTACATGTCATCAGCATTTCTTGCCTCTCCCAGGGTAAGTAAATGAACACATGCCTGGCAATATTCCTCTATTGGTTGCCTTGAGGTGCCTGATTGTTTTCCCAATATTGATTTAGTGGGGCTCCATTGTTCAATGACCCCCGAAATTCTCTTGTGAAGTGGTCAGGGCTACTGCATCGATCACAAGTCTTCGTTCCTCTTCGGCATTTTATCCCATGCCTTTTGTTACATGTAGGACAAATAGGGTATGACGGGTTACCCTAAAACACCCAATTTCCTATCTCCTCTTTCTGATCTCTGTTGTTACTATGTCCCCACACTGGACCCTGACTCGTACCTATGTGAAAACTAGGAGGCGCATGCCTCTTTCTTTGACTTTGTCTTCCTGTACTCCTTTGATGACTAGCCTTAGTTGCAGTGGCTTTATCCACCAGTTCAGAAAAATCTTGTATCTGTAAAACCACCACCTGCTCATAGACCTCTTGTCTCGACCCTCTTTTGAATCTTTACGCCTTCTTGAATTCATCTAGGATCATGAAGGGGGCAAAACGGGATAGCCCCACAAATTTAGTAGCATACTGTGGTGTTATCAGATGACCTTGAGTCAAATTTAGAAATTCTCCATCTTAGCATATCTAATGGAGGCAGGGAAATAGCAGTCAAAAAAGATCTCCTTAAACCTCCCCCAAGTCAGGGTTCCTAGTATAGATCTATGCTCCTCTAAGAGCCTCACTGCAAACCACCATCCCTTAGCCTCCCTTGTCAGTCTAAACATGACATATAAAACTCTCTACTCGTCGGTGCAGTGCAGTCTTGTTAGGATCTTTTCAATTTCCTGTATCAAGTTCTTTACCATAATTGGGTCTGCACTTCCTGAAAAGGCTGGAGGATTATCTGGGTGAACTACTTTATAGTGCAGCCCTGGTCCACTGGCAGGCAATCCTACTCCCTAGAACTCTATACTAGCTCGGCCATAACCTGCTGAGCAACACTATGCAGGACTGTATCAGAATTGATTCCGCCCATACTAAAGGGTCTCACATCATCACAACCACCAGCATGAGCATTGCTATTCTTAGGGACTACCCTGAAAATAGAATAGAAACAATTTTAGAATTCTAATTTCTTAGTGTGACGGGTACTATTATCTAATTAAGGAAAAGATCTAACATCCACAAAATTTTGATAAGCCTAACCAACTAACATCTCAAGTCTCAATCTCTTCGCTTAGAAACAAGAACCGGTGATAGTTTACCATAACTTTCCTGAAATTGTCACCACAGGAAAAATATAGATACCACCAAGGAATTTCCTGCCTTCAGGCCGCGAGACAGAACCCTAAATTCCACTTTAACTTCCATAACAATATCCTACTGTACACCTAATCTACCCATCTCCTACCCTCTATCAAGATCTATTCCTATACTCTAGTATTGTATCCGCTTAAGTCTACAGAACCTAGCAACCTAGGCTCTAATACCAAAATGTGACGACTTGATTTTTCTACCATTTTCCCCTTTTTAATATGATAATTATAATAATCAATCTACATCTTTGATACCATATATCAACATGACCCGACCCGAAGTGGGGTACCAGGGTGACTTGCCCATCCCTTATAATATACCAAACAATGGAAAAAATATATATATACATCTCGTCCCAAACACAATACCAGAGTGCTAATATCATCATAATACATAGATAACTCTCCAGAACCAGACTTTAACACAATATTAGGTGTTGATGTAACATGGCTTACTAATCTTGTTTTGATGATAACAAATCAAATGTTATTTAACATGTTTTGTTGTGAGTAAAAATACTTCAGGAAATAGGTGTTTCAAGCTCAAGTTCAATGTATAAGCAAAGCTCATTGCAAGACTTTATGTGAAAGGAATATGAAAGCTCAAAGAATATGAGAGCATGAATACCAAAGAGAAATTAATGAAAGCTTAAAGATTTGAAGCTCAAAGACAAAAATGACTCAACAAATAACAAGCATAAATACTCCAAAACTTAGAATGTGTTTAAAGTCTTAAGAGAGTCTCTATGTAAGTACTTCATTCAAATGATGATTTGATTGGGTTTTGAAGCTCATTAGGAAATTCATTGACTTAGAGACCATGTTTTGAAAAACCCTGAAAAATTCTTTTCAAAAGTCTTAAAATATTTTTGGCAAAGCAAAAGAGCAAAATAAATTTGGAAATAAGTTGAAAAATCAGTTGTTGGTCATTCTAGGCAACTGACAAGAACTTCCCAGGCAATTGACAAATAAAATACCTAATTTTGAAACAACCCGAGAGGACCCAAGTGACTAAATCATGATGTCCCAGTTGTCTGACTCCTTCTGTATTTGAAAACCTCTATCTTTTAATGTTTCCAGGTTATTGACTCATACTTTCCCAGTCGATTGACTCTTTGAGATTTTAAATTTTAAACATAACGGGAACTTTCCAAATTTGATTTTTTGAATTCTAAACGTTATGTAAACTTGGGAAACACTCCAAGTCACATGGGGAACACGAAATACTCTTGAATAAACATCTACAAATACCTTCCCAAGGCTAAGGATTCAAAAACACCAAGAAAATACAACATTCAAGCTCTCTTGGGCAATTGAATTCTGAATTTCTTTACTAAGGTTTGTTGGGAATCTCTCACAAAATTCTGAGCATACTCTGAATTCTTTCAATCAAGAAAGAAAGCTCATGATGATATACTTCTAAAGGCTTCAAACTCTTTCAATTATTATTTTGAATTGAAGTATATTTTAGTGCCAAATTATTACACTAATTTGCTCTTGTTGAGAGTGTCTTTGTATATCAAAACTTGTTTTTATTTTGTAGACGATTCAGGTTCTTGAATCGTTGTTGGACCAAGCGTGGAGTATCGTTTAGAGAGGCGTACTCTAGCCTATTGAAGGAGAGATTGTAAGGTTGCTCATGCCCATAAAGGAGTGGTTATAGTGGAATCTTTAGGTGGTGTTGCCTAAGGTGAGAATGTAGGTGAGAATAGCCGAACCTCGTAAAAACTCTCGTCTCACTCTCTTCCCTACTCTCATTTAAATTTCTGTTCATATTAACTGCGTGGTTGGATTTTAATTTTTTAGTTATACTAAGTGGACTGGATTATAAATAAGCTAAAAATTAATTTGGCTTTGGGATTGCGGAAACCAAAAAGGGAGTACGTTGATTAGTTAACACCCAAAACTCATTAATTGAAAGTTTAATTAAAATCTAAGTTTTTGGAAGAGTGTTGGAAGTTTGAATTATACATCATATTAAGAAAACAAGTTCACCAATACAGGGCTCTTTATCAACAACATACATAAACTCTACCTTGAGTTATTAAAGTGCTGAAACTTTGAAAGCATTGCTGGGATTATTGCTTATTGTGGATTGTGTTGTGATTGTATTGGTTGGATTGTATTAAATTGCTGAAAGGAGTATTTAACTTGATATATTCATTCATAAAAGTTTTAACTAAGTCAACTTTCTGCTGAACTTGTAATTGAAAAATAATTTTTCTTGTGTGGTGGCTGAACTTAAAATAAGTAAAGAAAGAATCAATCAAAGAAATTTTAAAATCCCAATTCAACCCCCTCTTGGGCATACACCTTACTTTTCACTAGGTGTCCCAAATGTTACTATACACACATAAATTCTCACTAATACTTACTTTAAACAAACAACCAACTAATCTTGCCCTAGAGCTCCCTACGCTTGATTCCTAATATTTCCTAAAATGCTAAATTTATAGGAGTGAGACACCTCTCAGTAAGACGGAGTAAATTATTGACAGTGTGTGGCAACATAAGTTTGGTATATCAAAACGCATTCTTTAAATCATTATTTCAACTTAGAAAGCATGTTGATATGTACTCATAATCGTATATATATATATTCAAAAGCATTCATTTCTCCAGAATATGTTCTAGCTCAATAAGTATCCACGTGTATGTAAATCCACATATAGGTATTTTATATAATACAACAGATCACATAATTTCAACCCTCAACGCCTACTTACATTAATTAATAATTAATAATAATATTATACACACACACACACGCACACACATATACATATACTTTTATCCTTATACATATGTGTGTATATATATCTTATTATATTATTTATTTAATTAATTTAGTTTAATAATATTTAATTAATTAATAGTAAATAATAAATATTTCTTTTACACTTCCATGCCTATAATTTTCTGGGGTGCTACACCATTACTTGCGATTGTTGCCAATGCTAAGACCTTTTTAGCAACCTTATTCACCACCTTTGTTTCAACAAATGCAGCAGTTGTGGTCTTCTTGGGATTTCTTTTCCATGGATCACGGGCGTGATCCCACCAATATGGATACCCCACAAGTTCAAAGCATCAAATTTTGGTATGACTAGTTTGATTACAATGAGTGCATTTATAGGTGGATTTATCGGCTCCATTATTTGTCTTGTGATGGCTGGACTTTATTCGGTCCTACTAATTTTAAGGAGGCCGGTATCGAGCCACCATGGCTGAAGCTTTATATTTTTTCAGGGTCTCCTGAAATTAGGATGTATTCCCAAGAGGGGGGGGGGGGGATGAATTGGGTTATTAAAAATTACTCGCGGAATTTTAATTACTTCAACCCTTAACTATTCAACCTTCTAATATATATATATATATATATATATATATATGTATATATTGTGATATATAGCAATCAGAACTATGTTAATTACAAGCCTATAGATATGAATATGGATATACAAACTGAATTTACAATACAAGATAACACATTCAATTGAGCACTTGTTCGTATTATGACTTTCAACTTAATTCAAGAAGATTCACAATAATGTACTCAAGAATAAATTCAGTGATTGATTTATGCCTTCATAAAAATCAATATTAAGATCTAACTTTCAGCACATGTATTTTCTTTCAAAACAGATTTTGTAAAATGCTTGTTTAGCTTTAGCACATATACTTTATTCACAAAATACGTTCACAAACAAGTAAATCCTCAGACTATATGTTTTCAAACTCAAAGTTTGTAAAGTTTTCTGAATGGTAAAATCAATGCTTCGCTCATACAACTGATATATATTTGATCTCAAACAAAATATGTTCAACAAGTTTACTATAAATGTTTAACAAGATTCCTCTTTTCAACAGATTTTCAAATATTTAGCTCAACCTCAAATATTCAACAAGATTTAATATTGAGCATGAGATAATATTTAGTAAGTTCTTATAAAAATAAAATCATGCATACAGTTTATAACTTGTAGAAAATAAAAAGAGTAGGGAAGAGGAAGCTGAACACTGTTGTTTTTACAAGGTTCGGTCGCAACCTACATCCTTGCCTCCAGCAATACGCTATGAGGATTTCCTTTACCAACTTCGTTACTAGGTGAAGTTACACCCTCTCTCCCTCAAAGGTGGAGTTCACCTCTCTAACAAGAATCCCCTCTCACTAGGCAATGATTCAATCCCCTAAATCGTAAAAAATATAAGAAACAACAAATACTTGCTTGGACAAGAAAAGACTCCTTAACCGAGTGTAACACCCCACCCTAGTTCTGCTAGGGAGCACTATGTCTCTCCTTCTCCACCTAGACCAGACCATAGGGGCCGGGCCTTATCAGACTAATGACTGGCCCCACATACCAACACGTGTCATTTTTAGTGTCTTTTGTCCTTACTCACACACTTCCTAAAAAAAACTTCCCAGAAAGTCACCTATCCCAAGATTACTCGACGCCAAGCACGCTTAATAGTGGAGTTCTTATGTGAAGGCTCCCAAAAAGAAAGGTGTACCTTGTTGATATGGGTAGTAATATCAAATCATTTTCAAGTCTTTTTTCTACAAGGTATTATGTTAGCTTTGGTGCAACCCCAAGATGGGGGGTGAATTGGGTATTAAAAATTATCGCCTAGGTCAATCCATTTAATAACAGTATTACACAACCTAGGGTTAGTCTATGCAATCAATAAATAAACATACACGTACAGTAATAGTAAAGTGCGGAAAGGTAAATAGTACACATGATATGTTATCAAGGTTCGACAAAATTGCCTACATTCGCGCCTTGGCTGCACCAACGCAAGGATTCCACTACGGCTCACTTAAATGGGTGGAGCGACACCAATTACAACCAATTCAATTAGCGGGGTTGACCTCAACCTACACTTTACTAGGGTGGTGCACTTAACTTTACTAACTAGGTCTAAGCCAATCTGGGACTATTCAACAGGGCTAGTCTCCCTTTTCAAGCCTATGCCTGGAATACAACCAATGATATACAGTTTTGTACATGGAAATACGCTTCTTTACAAGCATATATGTACACTAGTATAGCTCAAGCAATAATGCAAGCACAAATGATATGTAAATATGCTCAGTGCTCTAATATGTGCTAAACACTCAATCAAGTATGATAATCAATCAAAATCTAGAGTGTGTATCTAAGTAAGATTTGAAACGCAATATTTGAATATCACAATATCAAATCAATGTTTCAAATATGCTGGCATGTTGATTCAAACAAATTCAGTAAGATGTTCTCAATATACTAAGCACAAGGAGTGTTTAAATGCAAACTTTGAAAATAATTTTTGCACACAAAAATATAGGCTTAGGTAGCTTGCAATGACAATGCAAGAATCACAACCCTCAAAGTCTTCCCACACAAGATTTATCAAATGAAATCTATTGAAGAGCTTAATGCTATACTCTCAAATAAAATCAATCAAAACAATATAGAAAATGAGAGTATGAGCTAGTGAGATTAAACACAAACACTTTAGAAATACTCACAACACTTGAAAGATCAAGAAGAATGAATTGTACAAGTGTTTGGGAGTAGTATAGGCTAAAAGAGGATTTTTGATTTTGAGAGAATTTTGGCCCTAATCAATTTTCTAATCCTTGCTAATTATTGCAAATGAACATATATATATATATATAGGTAAGGGGAAATTTTTTACCATTGGGGACTCAATGGGGATAATTAGAAAAGTTTAGAACAAGTTTGGAAAAATTAACCCAGTTTACCCCTTTTAAGTTCAATAAAAATAATTTAACCCAAGAGAGTCAAGTTCCCGGTCTGAGGTTCAGGTGCCCAAATAAACTCAGTCAAAAAATCAATTTTTAACGGTTCAGGTTCCCGAAGTCAGGGCTGGTTGGCTGAACAAAAGTCAGAAGCATTCTGTCCAAGGTTCAAGTGCCCAAAACTAAGTTCGGTTAACCAAACAGTCCACTTCAGTCGCCCGAGGCTTTTTTGAACGTGAACGTTCGGACGCTCGGGTTGGTAAAAAGCACTCTGATATGGGTTCGGGTGACCAAGGAAGATACGTTCAAATTGGTTTGGTTAGTCGGACAAAAAGTCAACAAGTTGACCTGTGCAGGATTCGGTCACCCGAGGCGTTTTAAACGCCACAGCTTTGGTCGCCCAAGCTCTCTCAAGTTTTTTTTCAATTACAGTTCAATTCTACCTTATTTAAATCCCCAGATATAATAAGTGATGTTGGGGACTATATGCACTAAGTGTAGGTACCTAAGGTCCAACTAGGGTTTATTTGAGCATACCTACCTATCATGCAAGATGCAAATTATTATAAGCCATAGGAGTGTACAATCCATAATAATATTACATCCTAGAATGAAGAAAGTGAAAAAGAATTACAAATACAACACAAACTACTTCATTCATCGGCATGAACACCACACGCCATCATGATATGTCTTTCAGTTCGAGTACGTGCACAAGGTGAACCTGCATGCAAGACTTAGTACAACCATTATTACCAAGAGTATTTGTCATGATCAAAACTGGGTGTGATCTATCAGGTCAACAATCTCCCACTTTTTGATGATGACAAATACTTTTTGCAAAAGTGGGTACAGCCAAGAAAGGCTCCCCCTGACTTTATGCATAAAGACAATTAAAGCTCAATTTAAATAATTTATTAATGGGTAATTAAATTTAAATTTATCAATGTACCTAGTTTTGCCTTTTTTTCCCCCTTTTGGAAATAGTAAAAAGGGCTAAGCAATCAAGTAAGAAGGCAAAGGAAATCATTTAGATACAAAAGGTATATGGGAGGATTTCTGAAAAATTTGGCTGCATGCCATTTGAAAATAGACCATTCCTAAAGTAACTTTATACCTAAGTGGTCTTTTTTGAATTTCAACCAACAATATATAGCACATTTCAACTATTCAACTCAAACAGTACATAAGTCAAAGGTTAATATTATCATGCAATGCAAAGTACTTAGTAGTTTAAATTTCCTATTCTCCCTCAGTTGATGATTATGCAAGGATGAAAATTAATTTTACATTTTGCTTTCACTCATCCTTTCAAAAATATTTCAAAATTTAATCCATCATAATCATTTTTGATTTTCGCTTGCTTGCAAAACTATGCATTCTGACAAGATATAAAACAAGAGAAGATATGTGGGACTGATACCAATTGTTATAACTACATGGTAGAAAAATATGACACCAATTGTTAGAAACCATTAGTTATAAGAAAAATGATATCACTTGTTATCTTATTATGATAACAACTAAAATTTTACAAACATGCACATTTATACCCGTTGTTAACGTATTTCCACAAGATATAGAAGTTGAGTACAAAATACATTTCATTTTCTTAGAGCCGTATGATTTTAAAGTGAAGTGGCTCCCCATAAGAATTTGCATTTTCTTTAAAATTATCTTGAGCACAATGCAAGAAAGCACAACTCAAGTTTTAAGATATTCAACACTTAGAAAAGATATAGATTATGTGCAATGATTTTGAAAAATTTCGGCAGCATTTTCTTTGAAAATATGATTTATCCCACAAAAACCTGCCAATTTCAAAGCATTCAAATATATATATCCACAAGCAGCTCCAGAAGATTTAAGTTTTAAAATGAGCTAAGTGCAGATAATTTAAAATCCAAAACCAAAATGTACATGCACATATATTTTCAATTTTGAAAAATATTTCAAAATTTTTGGGAAAATGTCTACAGAAAAAATTCTGCAACATGCCATCTATAAACAGGACATTTTCCAAATTGACTTGCACAAAAGGATTCTCAAACAAGCAGTATATCAAGAGTTTTGAGCATGTGAGAACCTAATTCTATCAGCAGGCAATTCCCAATCATTGCATCCACCATGCAAAAGGCTTTCATCACAAGCATGCATTTCAGGTAGTATAATTAACAGCTCAAGAAAAATATGCTATCCATAAAAAATATTTAACTAATCAGTATGCTATAGATAGCAATGTGCAATTCAGTTCCCATAAAGGCATATAAGCATATTGTATGATATTGGATCAAGAGAACATTTCAATTTATAGCCATTGAAGATAAATGCTACCCCTGAGTTATGTGCTAAACCATTTTATGCCTTTTAAATTATCTAATTACTTAGTCAAGAGTTTTAGATTTTTCGTGATTTAATCTTGGCATATCATACTTAGGTTTAGAGGACCAAAAAGTTGCAATGAACATGAACTAAGCCTATAATTGCCTCATTTCTTATGATTTACAATACGTGAGAGAGGCACAAATTGGAATGAATTTCAATTTCAAATGTGCATGCATAGATCTACTTGAATTTTAAACATTCATCTAGATTGAGACCTGCTACAACCACCTTAACCATTCAACTCATCACGAAGGATATGAAACTCTAAAAGATTTGATTTAAAAGTTAAGAGCTATGTGAGAGAATTATAAATTAAATACTCTGAAGGATTAAATATCTATTATGTTTAGAAGAGTATTTGAGGAAGCAGGATGTTATTTATAATACACAAGTAAAAGATTATGTCCTGACGATTTGAGCAAAGAGCATTTTGGAGTATGAATTCTTAGGACCATGCTCTTTTGAGAATGGCAAGTACCCTTTGGGTATAATCATACAAAGGAGTAAGGATACAAACCAAGGAATGGGTGAAACCTTACCAAATATGATCGTGGTTTGGTAAGGATTTCCTGTGGAGGATACAGCGAACCATAATTAGAAGATTTTTATATTTTAAGCGCTAAAGAGAATATTTTGGTTAATTAGTGAAACAAGAATCCCATAGTGGTTGCCTCTAATTTTGATATGGAAGGATGTCTTTAAGTAAGCACTAGTTAGAATAGGGACTAATGATCATTAGTGCTTAAGCCTAGAGTGATGACTAAGCTATGGTTAAGGCTTTTATATGCAAAAATGATTTTAGGTTTAAATAAAATATATCGATATGGATTCCCTATAGCTCAAATATGTGCAACGTACAAGATATGCTTAACTTATGATTTGTATATTCAAGTATGAATTAAACATTGAGAATAATATGCCAGGCACAATTGCCTTGTCCATTTGGAGGTGGATTTTTATTCAAGCAGCCGATAATTTCATATTTTAACAAAGGAATATATGCATTAAGTTCAAATTGATTATTTTGCTTGAATTTCTGTATTGGCTTAATTTTTCAAGATCCTTAGTATGTAAAATTTGGAATAGTGGACAAATACAAAGTTATACAGTTTCAGCCCGAACCACTTCCTAAGCCTTTAAACAACACTAACCCCCTCTAGCTAATCCTAAATGCTAAGAAAGAATTATGTGATCATGTAATTCCTGTTTGAGTAAGTTCTTTCTTGAATTTCAAAGGGTTTGTTTTCTTAACAACCTATACCATTTTTCTATCTTTTATTCTCGATTGGTTAGGAGTCGGTGATTCTTTGACTTTCCATACTCGTTTGGGTTTCACACCTTTTCTTTTAAACGGGCAAATAAATTTTATGTGCCCTTTCTTTTTATACAAGACACATGTGGTGTGTGTGTATGGACTGGAGGATGCACTAGCATAATGTTTCAATTCTTTTACAAAGTAACCCATGCATAGGTTCTTCCTTTTCCTATTTTCAATTCCATTAAAACTTATACCTTCCTTATCTAAGGTCATCTTTTGTGAACCTAACAACTTATTAAAGTTGTCCATACCTCTAGCGAACGTGTAGATGATCTTAGATTGGTCTTCTATTTTCTTCTCTAGTTCTTTCATTTTCAAATTTTTATGACCCTTGCAAACGTCTTTAAGTTTAATGAATTCCTTAGTCATGTTGTTTGCCTTTTGTTCAAGTTCTACAATCAAATGGCCTTCATTATTATCATTCGAAATTTTAGATTTCAAGAAAATCAATTATTTTTCTAATGATTCATTCTTGCTTACTAATTTTTTGATTTTCAGGTCATTTTCTCTCTCAGCAAGAACCTTGGATTCACATTCTTTCATACATGCTTCATAATTGTTTTCCAAAGCAGAATATTTCTTATTAGATGTAACAAGTAACTTATGAGTCCTAACATATTCAATTTGCAATTCTTCATAAGTTGACATGCTTTCATCATCAATATCAGATATATCATTCAAATCAACGCATGAATCATCTCCAGATTTATCTACTAAAACAGAAGGAACAGAGATAACCTCATTGTTAGTTAATGCAACAAAGCACTGGTTACTTCCTTCAAAATCAGTAGAGCTTGAGTCACATAGACAAATCATTTTGTTTTGCATGGGTGCTCCATATCTCCTCTCAAGTTCATCCTAGATCTCCTTGGCTTTGCTACATGCCATAACCTCACATAAAATATTAGAATATAACCATGTAGTAAGGTATTCATGGCGTCAAAATTCACTTGCACTAAGTTCCTATCATGTTCATTCAATTCATACTCAGATTTAGGAACACTAGTACAACCAATGGATTTAACAAGCACATTATCACCCTAATCAATGACATTCCAAAATTTCCAATTTAAAGCTTTCAAATACATAGTCATTTTGAATTTCCATATAGCATAATTATCACCACAGAATACTGGTGGGTGGGTGACCAATCTTCCCTCACATGAAGGGGATGCACTAACATGAGCCATTATGATCTTCTACTAAATGACATTTAAGTCTAAGTTACGAGGCTCTGATACCAATTGTGAGCTTTGGTGCAGCCCCAAGAGGGAGGGTAATTAGGTATTTAAAGATTATCACCTAGGTCAATCCATTTAATAATAGTATTACACAACCTAGGGTCAGTCTATGCAATCAATAAATAAACATACAGGTATAGTAATAGTAAAGTGTGGGAAGGTAAATAGTACATACGATATGTTATTGAGGTTCGGCCAAATTGCCTATGTCCTTGCCTTGGCTACACTAGCACAAGGATTCCATTACGGCTCACTTAAATGGGTGGAGCGGTACCGGTTACAACTAGGTCAATTAGTGGGGTTGACCTTAACCTATACCTTACCAGGATGGTGCACCTAACTTTCCTAACCGGGTCTAAACCAATTCAGAACTATTCAACGGGGCTAGTCTCCCTTTTCAAGCCCACGCCTGGAATACAACCAATGATAAACAATTTTGTACACAGAAATACGTTTCTTCACAAGCAGATATGTACACCAGCATAGCTCAAGCAGTAATGCAATAAAGAGGGATATGTAAATATGCTCAGTGCTCTAATGTGTGCCAAACACTCAATCAAGCATGATAATCAATCAAGATCTAGAGTGTGTATCTAAGCAAGATTTAAAACACAATATTTGAATTTTGCAATATCATATCAATGTTTCAAATATGCTGGCAAGTTGATTCAAACAAACTCAGTAAGATGTTCTCAATGTACTAAGCACAATGAGTGTTTGAATGCAAACCTTGAAAATGATTTTTGCATACAAAAATATAGGCTTAGGTAACTTGCAATGACAATGCAAGAACCACAACCCTCAAAGGCTTCCCACACAAGATTTATCAAATGAAATATGTGGAAGAGCTTAATGTTATACTCTCAAATAAAATCAATCAAAAAATATAGCAAATGAGAGTATGAGCTAGTGAGATTAAGCACAAACACTTTAGAAATACTCACAACACTTGAAAGATCAAGAAGAATGAATTGTACAAGTGTTTGGGAGTAGTATAGGCTAAGAGAGGATTTTTGATTTTGAGAGAATTTTGGCCCTAATCAATTTGCTAATCTTCGCCAATTATTGCAAATGAACATATATTTATAGGCAAGGGGTAATTTTTGACTGTTGGGGGCTCAATGGGGATAATTAGAAAAATTTAAAACAAGTTGAGAAAAATTAACCCAATTTACCCCTTTTAATTTTAGTAAAAAATAATTTAACCCGAGAGATTCAAGTGCCCGGTCTAAGGTTTAGGTGCCCGAATATAGTCAGTAAAAAAATCAATTTTTAATGGTTCGGGTGCCCGAAATCAGGGTCAGTTGGCTGAACAAAATTCATAAGCATTTTGTCCAAGGTTCGAGTGCCGAAAACTAAGTTCGGTTAACCGAACGGTCCACTTCGATCACTCGAGGCCTTTTTGAATGCGAACATTTGGGAGCTCGGGTTGGTGAAAAGCACTCTCACATGGGTTCGGTTGACTGAGGAAGATATGTTCAAATTGGTTCGGTTAGCCAAACAAAAAGTCAACAAGTTGACCTATCCAGGATTCGGTTGCCCGAGGCATTTTAAACGCCACAGGTTCAGTCGTGGGAGCTCTCTCAATTTTTTTTTTTTAAATTAAAGTCCAATTTTGCCTTATTTAATTCTCCAGGTATAATAAGTGATGTTGGGGACTATATGCACTAAGTGTAGGTACCTAAGGTCTAACTAGAGTCTGTTTGAGAATACCTACCTATCATGTATGATGCAAATTATTACAAACCCTAGGATTATACAATGGATAATAATTTTACATCCCAAAATGAAGAAAGTGAAAAAGAATTACAAATACAACACAAACTGCTTCATTCATCAGCACGAACACCACACGCCATCATGATATGTCTTTCAGTTCGAGTATGTGCATAAGGTGAACCTGCATGCAAGCCTTAGTACAACCATTAGTACCAAGAGTATTTGTCATAATCAAAACTGGGTGTGACCTATTAGGTCAACATATCACATTCTCCCCCACTTACAGAATGCAATGTCCTCGTTGCGAACCCACATTTCCAAACCCAGGCGATGTGAATTTCATCACACTTCCGGTTGGGTAATTGCTCTAATACCATTTTGTAACATCCCAACCTGGGTCTGCCAAGGAGCACTATGTCTCTCCTCCTCCACCTAGACCAAACAATAGGGGGCGGGCCTTATCGGACTAATGACTGGCCCTACAGACCAACATGTGTCCTTTTGAATGTGTTTTGTCCTCACTCACATACTTCCTAAGAAAACTTACCAGGAGGTCACCCATCTCAAGATTACTCCAAGCCAAGCACGCTTAACCATGAAGTTCTTATGGGAAGGCTCCTGAAAATAAAGGTGCACCTTGTTGATAGGTAGTAACATCAAATCCTTTTCAAGCATTTCTTCCACGGGGTATCACACCGAGCATATTAGTACACGTTAGATTCAAAAATAGTATAAAAGTTGAAGCTAGAAGTATATCACTAGAACTGATTGAAATATTTGAGTTTTTAAGATCACATCAGTCTTTTCCAAGTGAAAGAATCAAGAACACGACAGTTGCCTTTCATCAGAGAGAATACAAGAGAGTTGTGCGTGTCGTTGCTTTTCAATTCGTGTGCATTACCCTAATGCGCGAGAATAATATGTTTAAATAGAGCACTAGGGTTTCAAAAACTTTTCCTTGAATTTCCTCTTAATTTGGAAACTATTCACGCAAGATTTGGAAATAAGATCAGCGTTGTTTAACGTTTAAACACTCTTATCAGTAGCCAATCTCCGAAGGGTTAATCGCCTATGCTCTTTTAAAGTCAGTGTATTCTCAAAGTTAGATTGAGATCAGTCGACTGTGCCTGATACGTCACTTGCCTGTGCCTATTTTATTTGAATATTTTCAAACACAGAAAAACCACAGTCGCCTGATGATTTATCATCAATTGCATGTCCTTTCAGAAAACTTGATTTTTAATTATTTTTGGCTCCAAACTTAATTCATATATTTGAAAACTCATTTTGGACTTTGAGAAAATATTTTCCATGAATAAAATCAGATATCTAAGTCCAATAACATTTCCTAGGAGCTTCAATCAATCAGTGTTGAGTTTTGAAGTACTTACATGAGACTTTCATATGATTTTCCTATCTTAGTGTCTAAGCCTTCACGTTGTGAAGCTTCCAATATGTCTTCCTGAGCTTTATGCACTGCTTCAACAAGCTTCATGTCTCACATGACTTGAACCTTCATGTGTATCATGTCTCATTGCCTTAAGTGTTATTTTCCATTTAGACTCTTCAAGTATGTCCACTTGAAATCATAAGATCACTTAAGTCTTGAAACTCAAACTTGCATAGACATGTTAAGTAACCTTGATTTATTATCATCAAAATGAGATTAAGCCTTGTTAGGCCAACAATATCCCTCTTTTTGATGATGACAAATAAGGAGCAAAAATGAGAAAGCTTTAAAAGGCTCCCCCTTACAATAAGCATACTTTTAACAAGTCACTCATCCATATTCAGAATATCATGCTCTCAACATTTATATCAGAGTAATTTCAAGCATTTGCAATGTATATCATGCTTTTCAATAACTCATGTCAATCAAGCATTCAGAATTTTCAATATATTTCATGCTTTTCAATAACTCATGTATAGTAACTCCCCCTGAATATATGTTCCAATGATACATATTAGTCATATATTCATAAAAATTTCAGTATTTCTCAAACAATCATATCAATATATCTCGTTTTGCACATATTTCTCAAACATGTCAACATATCAATATATCTAATTTAATCTCATTTTGCACATATTTCTCTCCCTTTTGACATCAACAAAAAGGGAAAATGTAATCCAATATGCAATAACCAAAAAGATATCTATGCATCATGCAAAAAAAAAAAAATTCAAGTTAAGCACAAACTAGCACCAAAATATATGTCCAAAAAAAATAAAGTGTAAAGAGCTAAGAACAGCTCAAATATTACAACCCAAGTTGTTCGTTCAGAAGAGAAACAAACTAATCTTCATTGCCTCCATCCGAGTCGGTGCCTTCTTTAGCATCTTCATCTTCATCTCTAGAATCTGTTTCTATTGGAGCTTTGCCACGTGATGAAGAAGAACTTCCCATATACTGTTCAATGCGTCCAATACGCTGATCTATGGAATTATAACATTACGAAAGTGAACTAAAATTCTCTCGTACTTCACCATACAAAGCATTTTGCTACTGTTGATAAGCTATAAACCAAGATGGAGCATCCTCAACTGTTAAGGTTCCTAAACATGTCTACATGTACGTCTACCTTTTAAAAACCACCCTTGATCATAATTTTTATACCCCATTTGTTTAATCATAGTAGATGAAAACTGTTAGTTTTACCGTGATCCCAAGAGGGGGGTGAATTGGTATTTTTAAAATTTATCCCCTAAGCATTCCTCCTAACAGCAGTATGTTCACAAACCTATGGTCAATCTTGTGTGAGTAATATAAATATATCAGAAATTAAGTAAAGCAGTTTAATTAATCACACAAGCACTAGAAAGTAGTAAAGAGAGGGTGACACACAGATATGTTATCGAGGCTCGGGCAACTGCCTACGTCCTCGCCTTGGCTAACTAGCATAAGGATTATCATAATAACTTGTTCACTTAAACGGGTGGAGCGGCACCTATACAAACCAAGTCAATTAGCACAGGGCTGACCTCAACCTTCACAACAATCCTTACCGGGCTGGATTATCGTCCCCTCAGGCCACGCCTGGAATCACTCAGATTTACAATTAAATGGTACAATATAAAAGTGCTTTCGCGTAAAGCAGATTTGTACCCAAATGCGTTCAATCACATACACCACAGATGATTTAAAATGTAAGCTCATTGTGGTCTAAATAGTTCAAATCTCAAAGGTATTTTCTATCAGTGTAATGCCTATGTGAGAGTGTCAACAAGCAATCTTTGTGTTTCAATATGTTCTCAATCAAGATGCTCAAACAAAGATATCATGCAAGTCTCAAATATTTCAAACAGTAGAGTGTGTTAATCACTTCAACTAGTGTATATGCTTGGTTTGCAAAAGCTAAGCAATTTTTGTATTCAGTAAATGATATAAACTTGAATAAATATTGCCACAAAGATTAGTATATCAAACACAAATATCTTTCCACAAAAATGTCAATATGAATACCACAAGATATTTGAGTAAGTTTGAAAATAATTTTGCAAGTCAAAAACAAATACAAACTTCCTAAGATATTGTAATGAGAATGCAACACTCGGAAGTTCAACAAAAGTCTTCTTAGGGTAGGCTTATTAGAAAAGCCTCCTAAGAATACTTAGGTTATGCTATCGTAAAAATCAACTCAAACACTCACAAAATGAGAGAGCGGACCTCTAAATAAAAACACTCAATAAACTTACAAATGATTCAAAGAAGTGAAGAAGGTAAGTTTGAGTGGATTTGGAAAGAGTATGAGCAGTAGGAAATATTTTGCTTGAGAGAGAAATTTGGATTTTTTTTTTTTGCTAATCAACTTTCTAATTTTCCCAAATGAAGGGGTATATATAGACACCCCATGATTTTTGACCGTTGGGGACCTATTAGGAATTATTGGAAAAGTTTAATGACATTTTAAACATTTTAACCCTGTTTAAAAGTATTAACTGCGGCAAAAAATGAGGGGCAAGCCGAGAGGTTCGATTGACCAGAAAGGTTTCGGTTGACTAGATCTCATATGGTTCGATCGACAAAGAGGATTTTGAACTAAAGGCTCGGTCGATCAAAAGTGGGCGATTTTCCATTTCTCTGAGGTTCGGTCAATTGGGCCATTTTGAACTAGCAAGTTCGGTCGACCAGACCATTGGATTTTTCCCGAGGACCCTCAGTCGACCAAGTAGTTGGAGAACAAAATTGGCTCAGTCAACCAGATGGTCAAATTGTTGACCTCTGGGGGTTTCGGTCGACTGGGGGGTTTTGAACTACATTGGTTCAGTTGACCAGGGCCTTGGTCAACTGTTGACCTAGGCCTGTTTCGGTCGACCAAGGCAAAATGAGCTGCCTTGGTCGGTTGACTGAAAGTGCACAAAGTATGCATTTCGGTCCCATTTCAATACACATTCACCCTATTCAAGTGTCTAATACATGCAAGTGCAAAGATGAGTGTCCTGGGGTCATTTATGTCCAAAATAGAGACACCGAAAGAATCTGGTGTCAGTCGACCTTCGGTTGACCAAAGGGTAAACCCTAAGGTCTTTCTACGGTCACTTTTAGTTCATATTTGGTTTGAGCTTACATAATAAACCACGCATGTGTTGTGTGTGCTTATTACAAACCAAATATCCTAATTACTATTACAGACAAATTTCACTACTGAATATTACAATTGAAAACATGAACCACTTCAAGCTTTCACGTGCTGTCAATGTATCTGCTAATATAGACCTGCACATGAACTAGATATTCATTAAATATAGGAGTATTTGTCATTATCAAAACCGAGCATGACCTATAAGGTAAAAAAAAACATATCATAGCGAGAACGAGCTATAAATAGGGTAGATGAAGTGGAAACACCTAAATGATCAAAGATTTTATTCAATGCTCCTCCATACGGAAGAATAATCCGTCTAGCCTCTTCTATTGTGATCATCCATTTTAAAATAAGATTCGAAAGATCAAGTTTCTTCTCCTTGAGTAGACACCACATCAAAAAAGAGTTGAGGTAGGAAATGTGATCATGTATTCCTACTCTAGGCAAAATATTGTATGTGATGAGTTTCAGTAGGATTTGTGCTTGAAGATTTAGCTAATGATTCAATGGAGGATTGCCAAAATAAATAGGAGCTTCTTTCATTATCAATGCTAGAAATTCCTAGGTGTAAAACCTTGCCCCATTATCCAAGATGTACCAATCAGAGGTCATTCAAATTCTCCATTTTGAATTCCAAATCTAGTAGCTAAAATCTGTGGAGTTAAAGCTGTGACAATACCCATGACCTGAGTAAAAATTACATTTTCTCCTTTCACCAAATTTGCATAAAAGATCTTAACCAAATTCGAATACATGCCTCTAACTTGATAGGTTATGAGTCTTTCCCATCCCAAGGCATTAAACATTGGTGAAATATCAGGCTATTCATCTCGAAATAACTCAAGGTCCAAAACCTTACCTAAAATGGGTTTAGTGGATCGAAGATGTTTCCGATAGATTTGCTTTGCTTGAGGAGCCACCAACCATTTTTATATGTCATTTGCATCCTCTTTTCTAGAGGAAGAACCTTTGTTAGCCACATGCTTGGTTGTTGGCATTTTTCTGAAGAACTAACCCACAAAATCCTTGAGAATGAGGTGGAAATGAAAGATTGAAGGAAATCTTGAAGTTTAATTGGTTGAATCTTTGTGAAATATGACTTCAAGGCTAACAAAAGAGAGTTTGGGAGAGTGGAGGTATGTGGTTAATTGACTGGAATGTGAAAAGTTAGGGTTTTTATGCATAGTAAGTATATATACTTCCGCAAGTCAGTCGACTATGCACGAAGAGTCAATCGCCTCACATGTGTGTTCCTTCAAATTTCAAAAGTCAATAGCAAGTCAGTCGACTACGCTTCACTGAGTCAGTCGCCTGTCCTTCAGGCAATATATATATATATATATATATATATATATAGATATATATATTCTTTTAGCTCATCCACTTTAGTGTCTCCTTCTTAATTCACTTCTCTACAATATAATAGACCTAATTCTTGTCATATTGAGATAAATCTATCTTCTAAAAGAGGTTTTATGAGAATGTTAGCCCATTGTTCATCCATATTTACGAATTCAAGAATTATGTCTCCTTTTTGCATATGATCTCTCAGGAAATGATGACAAATATCAACATGCTTAGTCCTGGACTGAGAGAATGGGTTCTTTGAGATATTTATGGCACTCGTGTTATCACATTTGATTAGTACCATCGAATATTCCAAATTGAAATCTTTAAGTTGTTGTTTCATGTATAGAGTTTGTGCACAACAACTACCTGCACAACGTATTCAACCTCAGCAGTAGATAATGCCATAGAATTTTGTTTCATGGAGAACCAAGACACCAGAGAATGTCCTAAAAAATGACAAGTACCACTTGTACTTTTTCAGCCTATTTTACACCTGACATAATCTGCATCCGAATAGCTGATCATTTCAAATGCTATGTCTTTAGGATACCAAAGACCTAAGTCAATAGTACCTACCAAATATCTCAATATCCTCTTTACAACTATTTGATGAGATTCTTTAGGATCTGCCTAAAAACGAGCACACATGCACACACTAAGCATAATGTCAGGTCTGCTAGTTGTCAAGTAGAGTAGACTTCCTATCATGCCTCGGTAGCATTTCACGTCTACCGACTTTCCTTTCTCATCTCTATCAAGACTCATAGAAGTGCTCATTGGGGTTCCCAATGGCTTTCCACCTTCTATGTCAAATTTCTTAAGCAAGTCTCTAATATATTTGGATTGGTTTATGAATGTGCCATGCTTAGCTTGCTTGATCTGAAGACCAAGGAAGTATGTTAACTCACCCATCATGCTCATCTAAAACTCATCTTGCATGCATTTGGCGAATTCTTTGCATAAATCCTCATTCGTAGCACCAAAGATAATGTCATCAACATAAATTTGTATGATAAGTATATTATTATCTTTAGACTTAATGAATGAGGTGTTATCCATTTTCCCTCTAGAAAAATTATTTTCTAACAGGAAGCCACTTAGTTGTTCGTACCAAGCTCTAGGAGCTTGTTTCAATCCATATAAGGCTCTTATTAGTCTAAATACACAATATGGGGAAATTAAAGTCTTCAAACCCTGAGGGTTGTGCAACATAAACTTCTTCATTTATGAATTCATTTAGAAATGTACTCTTTACATCCATTTGATAAAGCTTGAAATTTTGTGGGATGCATAGGCTAGCAACATTCTTATTACTTCCATTCTAGCTAGTGAAGTAAAAGTCTCATCATAATCTATTCCTTTTTCCTGATTGTAACCTTAAGCTACCAGTCTAGCTTTGTTACGAACTACAATTTCGTTCTCATCCTTTTTATTCCTGAATACCCATTTAGTGTCAATTATAGAGTGATTTTCAGGTCTAGGGACTAACTCCCAAACCTTATTCCTTTCAAATTGATTCAACTCTTCCCACATGACAGCTATCCATGATTCATCATTAATTGCCTCATTTATGTTCTTTGGTTCCTTTTGAGATAGAAAGACACAATGATTATGAAGGTTCTTTAATGATGATCTAGTGGATACTCCTCGTGAAGGTTTACCAGTAATTTGATCTTTGGGGTGATTACTTATGAACTTCCACTCCTTAGGCAATTCAGTTTGACTTTGAGAGTTGTCATTTAAAGGTGTACTTATTTTATAACTCTCATCTTTTACTTCCTGAATTACTAGATCTTCTAAACTCTTTCTTAATTCAACTTCATCAACTTCAGTGGCTTTAGAAGAAAATGGGTTAGCCTCATCAAATGTAACATGAATGGATTCTACAATTGAAAAAGATCTTTTATTGTAGACTCTAAAGGCTTTGCTAGTTTCAGCATATCCTAGGAAGATACCTTCATCTGATTTAGCATCAAACTTTCGTAGGTCATCTTTGTCATTCAAAATAGAGCACTTGCATCCAAACACATGGAAGTAAGATATATTTGGTTTTCTTCCTTTCCAGAGTTCATATGGAGTCTTTTCTAAGTTGGTTCTAAGTGAGACTCTATTCATTACATAACATGCCGTGTTCACCGCTTCAGCCCAAAAATATTTAGGTAGGTTATATTCGTTTAGCATGGTCCTAGCCATCTCCTGAAGTGTCCTATTTTTTCTCTCAACTACATTTTTTGAGGTGTACAGGGAGCTAAGAAGTTGTGTGATATTCAATGTCTAGTACAATAATCCTCAACATCTCTATTTTTAAATTCTCTCCCTCGATCACTCCTAATATTTTGAATACCATATCCCTTTTCATTTTGAAGCTTCTTGCATAGATTGATCAACATCGTACAAGCTTCATCTTTGAGGATAAGAAAAGCACCCCAGTAAACCTAGAGTAGTCATCAACTATGACGTATGGATATTGCTTTCCTCCTAGGTTTTGAGTTTGGTGCGACCAAAAAGATCTAGATGAATAAGCTCTAGTGGTTTACTAGTAGAGATATGCTTTTTCTTCTTAAAGCTTGTCTTGGTTTGCTTCCCAAGTTGACTGGCATCACACACTTTGTCCTTAACAAACTTAGTACTATGCAAACCTCTTACTAAGTTTTTTGTTGCTAATTTTGACAACAGATCTATACTTGCATGTCCTAGTCTCCTATGCCACAACCAACTATTCTCATTTATGGCTATGAAGCATTGAACTTGTTGAGATATCAGATTCTTAAAATTTATGCAATAAACATTATCAGTCCAATTTGTAATAAACAAGATTTTATGATTTTTACTATTTTCAACTGCGCATTTGTCTTGTTTAAAGGTTACTTGAAAGCCTTTGTCACTTAGTTGACTAATGCTAAGCAGATTATGTTTTAACCCTTCAACTAACAACGCATCATCGATCTCCAAGGAAGGTTTCTTACTGACTTTACCGATGCCAATAATTTTGCCTTTAGCATTATCTCCAAAGGTGACATATCCACCACCATCCTTTAATGTTAATGAGGTGAACTTGGACTTATCTTCGGTCATATGCCTTGAGCACCCACTATCCAAACACCAGTTATCTTTTGTTGGTGTGGAAGCATATCTACAAGAAGGGATTCAATGTGTTACTTTTGGTACCCTTATCTTCTTAGGTCTTTTTGAATTTAATTTATTTTCAATTTTTGCTCTCCATACTTTCTTAATTTTGACACTCTTTCTTTTATATGGACATTCAAATTTTATGTGCCCTTTCTCACATAGGTGTTAGCTTTATTGTAATCCCAAGAGGGGGGGAGGGGGTGAATTGGTATCTTAAAATTTCTTCCTAGGTCACTTAACCAGCAACAGTATTACACAACCCTAGAGTTAATCTAGTACAGATATAAAATGAATCAAAATATTCAACTGAAGTTAAATAATTGAGTAATCTAATTAAGCAAGCACAATAAAGCAGTAAATAGAGATGACACCAGATATGTTATCAAGGTTTGGCAAACTGCCTACATCCCCGCCTTGGCTTACAAGTTCAAGGATTACACTAAGGCTCACTTCACGGGTGGAGCGGCACCGTAATACAACTAAGTCAATTAACAGGGCTGACCTTAACCTATACAATCATTCTAGCCTAGATTATCACCCCTTCAGGCCGCGTCTGGAATACAACAGATTCACAATACAATTTGCGTACAAAGTATATGCTTCTTAAGCAAACAGATTTGTACCTATATAATCAACACACTACAGTATGATAGGATATGATAAGCTCAATGTAGTCTTAATATCTACTCTCAAATATAATGCTAATATACCAATCAGAATGTGAGAGTGTGTGTTAGGATCTTTGTGTCAAAATAATAATATCAAACACAAGATGCAGCAACAATGATCTTCAGTCTCAAGCAAATATCTCAAAAATAAGCACAAGAGATATTTGAAATCGATTAATAAAAATTTATTTCACAAAATAAATGCAATACGAGCTCTTAAGTGTTGCAATGATGATGCAAAACTCACAAGCTCTAAGGAGTTTTCCCAAGGAAGATGAAAAGCAAGGTGTAGTCCCAAGAGAGGGGGAGTGAATTGGGTTTAAAAATTTTCTTTTAAATCTATTTAAGAATTCTGAACTTCTTGTTGATTTATTCAAACCACACAATCATTCAATCATTTAACCAAACCAATCAATCCACAAATTGAAAACAAACAACCAAACCAAGGTTAAGATACTCAGCTCTTTAGTAATGGAAGAATTTGAACCAAGCCCTGTTGTGAATGGAAATTTAAACTTGCTGATACAAAGCCCTGTCTTAATTTAATTGCTTCTTCAATATGATATGCTATATAAAATCCAAACACTCTTTCAAAATATTTAGACCTTAAATAAACTTTAAGTTAAAGAGTCTTGGGGTGTTGAATTAATCAACGTACTACTTTACAGTTTTTGCAAAAGATTAATCAACTAACGTACTCCCTTTCGGTTTCCGCAATCCCAAAAACAATTTAAGCTTAAGTTTATTTAATATCTAATCCACGTAGTGTATGTGATTTAGATATTTAAAATATCCATGCAATTGTATATGTACTGAAAATAAAGAGTAAGGGAAAGAGAGAGTGAGATCAGGATTTTTACGAGGTTTGGTTTATACCCAGCCTACATCCTTGCCTTTGGCAAACCACCAAAGGATTCCCTAAAATCAGTTGGAACAACACCTTTACACACTCCTTCAGTAGGCTAGAGCGCGTCTCTCCAAATGATGTCCCCTCGTTCGATCACTCCTCAATTAGGCTAGAGCCCACCTCTCTAAGCAATATCCCCTTGCTTAGCCAACGATCCAAAAATTCCTTGGAATCATCAATCTATAAGAAACACAAAATACAAGCTGCGTACAAGTATACTCTCACAAATAGCAGATTAGTACAATTTCACAACTATATACTTCAATAGTAAATTCATAATATGAAATTCAAATTGAAGCTCTAGAAATTTATCACCGTATGATTCTTTCAATAGATGAAAGAATTTGAATTTGAAGCACAATCTCAGTGAGTACACTAGCAAGACATTAGTAGGCTTCGTGCCAATTTACAGCAAGATGTGAGCAATAGAGAGCCTTTGTAATTTCAAAATGGTTTGAGAGAAATATGACAACTAAATTGAATTCTTGGTGCTCTTGGTTTTCAAATCAATGTTACTTGAGAGTATTTATAGATGTAGAAAGTTTTCTTACTTGTTCCCTAAGTTTACTTGGAGTAGAGTCCAAGTTTAAAATAGATTTGAGCTCCAAGCAATCTAAATTTCAAAAATATGTCCATTGAGTAATTTAAAATCTACCGTGAGCCAGACGACTGTGTGGTCACTTGCAGTTGTCTATCCATGCATTTCAACCATATATTTCATACATAATAGGGTGGCATTCATCTATCCTCAGGGTGGCAGTCGTCTGTCACTGAACATTCAAGCTTTTAACACATTCAGAATAGTGGCAATCGACTGACAAAACATTCACAAACGTCTCACTTGTCACTGGCAGTCATCTGTCAAGCACTTGACAGTCGTCTGTTAGGCTTCCATCTACTTTTTTAAGTTTGTTAACATGCCAGTCGTCTGTCCATAGACAAACAATTGTCTTTCAATTGGTTTTTCCTCATTTCAATATATTTTTTATTTCTCTTTTCTTTGCTTAATTAATCTTGGAATATTAACTTGTTTAACTTTGAAAAACATGTTTTAAGACTTATACTAAGGTCTCTAAGTCTCTTTTCCTAATGAGCTTCAAAATGAAAAATCATATTTGAATCAACTTGAAGTACTTACAAAGACTTATCCTAAAGACTCATTTGATTCTTCTTTGCTTTGTGTTCTCTTGATCTTCTTTTGCTAAGCTTCAATGATCCTGAATTTGATGTGAGCTTTCAATTCTTTGCTCTCTTGATCTTTTGTCACTAATTCAGACTTTGAGCTTTCATTGATCTTTGAGCTTTTATTCTTGAAGTTGTTTCTTTAATGTCAATACTCTCATGATCATCAAGCTCTAATCCATGCCTCAAGCTTGATATAATCATCCTTATTTGAAATTCAAGCTTTCATGAATTCTTTAATCTTGCATTCATCATTGAGTCCTAAAAATACATCACTTAAACAAATCATGTTAAGTTCTACTTGTTTGTTAGCATAAAAATAGAATATTAAGGATATTAAGCCTTGTAATGCCAACAGAAGACTTATTGATAAAGTTTCCAAGAAAAACTCTAAGCTTACTCTCAAACAAAAATAAATCTCAATCAAGGGGAGCAAAGAGAGTGTAAGCTTAATGAGACAATCACAAGACCACTCTTACTAAATGATTTTTGCAATATGGATGAGAGAGAATGTGAGTAGGAAGCTTAAATATGAGAAATAGGGTTTTTGAAGTTCAGAGAGAATTTGCTAATTCATTGCTAATCCATGCAAGTGAGGGGGTATATATAGACACCCCAAGAATTTTAACCATTTTGGACCTATCTAGTATTTTTTTGAAAAGTTTAAATAGACTTAATAAAAATTAACCTCGGTAAAATTTGAGCAACCTGAGAGGGTCGGTCGACCATTTTTAGGGTTTGGTCAACCGGGTTGCTCAGTTCGGTCGACCAGGGTGTATTTGAGTTGAGAATATGGTCAACCAGGCTTGAGGCAATTTCAGAACCTCCGAGGTTCAGTCAACCGGGCTAAGTTCAGTTGACCAAAGTTTGAACATTCGGTCAACCGGGCCACTTTACAACTTGGAGTTCTGTCGACCAAGAGGTTGGTGCCAATTTGGTTGACCAGGGTGTTGTAGTTCATTTTATAAATGGTCAATCAACTTTTCAAACCATTGATCTTGGGAGGTTCGTTCGACCGAAGTGCTCTATGTGTTGGGGTTTAGTTGACCGAACACACCAACTTTGTATAATTCAGTCCTATTCTTTTTATGAAGTCACCCCTATTTCCATGATAATTAATTCTAAGATTGTGCGGAACTTTTCATGCAATATTTTGGGTCTTATGGTCAGTCTAAGGTCTTTAAGCTTATCTACCCTACCATGCATGCAATGCATTAATTATTACAGTCTTTTCCTACTTAAATATTACAGACCCAAATTAAACTTAATTAAATTACAATAAATGACTATTCTGGGTCTTTATTCTTCAAGTCACCTCATGCCATCATATGATCTTGCCAATATGAACCTGCACACAAACTTGATAGACATTAAATACCTGAGTATTTGTCATAATCAAAATTGAGTATGACCTATAAGGTCAACAATAGGAAACACGTAGTGTGTTTATATGTATTAGTTGAAGATGTATCAGCATAATTGTTGGAGGCTTTTACAAAGTACCACATATAGAGGTTTCTTCTCTTAGTATTCTTATTTCCATTAAAGCCTATTCATTCCTTGTCCAATGATGTTCGTTGAACTCCAACAAGTTTGTCAAAGTTCATTTTTCCTCTAGTAAAGTCATATATGATTTTCTTTTGTAGTGAAGCACAGGTTAGCCATCTCATGATCGCTTGATTCACTCTCTGAGTCACTTGAACTTGAGTCATTGCAAGTTGCTTCATTGCTCTCTTTTTCTTTTTCTTTGCATCTCTCTTGTGCCATGGACAATCAGGTTTTAGATGTCCTACTTTCTTACAATTATAACATGTAAGGGGTTCATTCTTTGTTTCTTTCTTATTAGTCTCACCTTTTTCTATTTTTGATCCTTTGAATTTTTTAAGCGAATCTCTTATTTTATTAAAGAATTTGCCTAAGTGTATAGTGAATAAGGCTAGATCATCATCATCTCCCTCATCATCCTCTTCCTCACTGGAACTTTCCTTTGAAGCTTTTAGGGCTATTGTTTTCTTTTGTTTATTACCCTCAACAACTCTTCCATTCATCACCATCTCATACGTAAGAAGCAAACCTATTAATTCATCTAAGGAGAGGTGATTTTCAGATTTCTTCCTTTAGTTATGGAAGTGGCCTTAGGTTCCCAAATAGGAGGAAGTCCTCTAAGCACTTTCCTAATGATCTCATAGGTAGAATAGCTCTTTCCTTGTGCATTAAGGGAATTAATTATATAGGTGAACCTAGTGTACATGCCGGTGATGGAATCTTTTGGGTTTATCTTAAAGGCTTCATACTCGTTGGTGAGCATGTCAATTGTACTGTCCTTAACATCTACGGTTCCCTTATAGGTAACCTCTAACTTGTCCCAAATTTCTTTATCTGATTTACAACTCATTACTCTATTGAATTCATTTGCATCTAAGACACAATACAACACATTCATTGCACTAGAGTTAATTTGAATTTGTTTCATGTTTATATCATTCCATTATTTCTCTTACTTAGGGAATTCTTTGTTGTCTACAAATTTTGTGGGAATCAAGTCACCATGTGTGACTACTTTTCATACTTTGTAATCCATGGTAAAAAAAAAAAATATTCTCATTCGTTGCTCCAGAAGGAGTAGTTTTCACTATAGAAGATAGGAGGTCTAAATGAAGATTGGCCTTTGCCAAATGGGGATACTCCTAACTTTGCCAAAGGGATCTTTATGTAGATACATCTTAGGATATAATACAACCCACGCTCTAATACCAATTGAAATTAGGATGTATTCCTAAGAGAGGGGTGAATTGGGTTATTTAAAAATTATTTGCAGAATTTTAATTACTTCAACCCTTAACCATTCAACCTTCCAATATATATATATATATATGTGTGTGTGTGTGTGTGTGTGTGTGTGTGTGTGTGTGTGTATGTGTGTGTGTGTGTATGTGTGTGTGTGTGTATTTAGATATACAACAATCAGAACTATGTAAATTACAAGCCTATTGATATGAATATGGATATATAAACTGAATTTACAATATAAGATAACACATTCAATTGAGCACTTGTTCGTATTTTGACTTTCAGCTTAATTCAAGAAGTTTCACAATAATGTACTCAAGAATAAATTCAATTATTGATTCATGCCTTAATAAAAATCAATATTAAGATCTAACTTTCAACACGTGTATTTTCTTTCAAAACAGATTTTGTAAAATACTTGTTTAGCTTCAACACATATACTTTATTCATAAAATATGTTCACAAACAATTAAATCCTCAGACTATATATTTTAAAACTCAAAGTTGTAAACTTTTCTGAATGGTCAAATCAATGCTTCGCTATTACAACTGATATATATTTTATCAAATCAAGATGGAAGATTAATTTGGTCCAAGTCAAAGGTGACCAAGGTTTACCTTATTCATACTTCCAAACTTGAAAATATCTTTGAAGTTATGGAGTGAGAGCATCAAATGAGGACATAAAATGTCCCATTACTAGAATGATGAAGAGGTATATTAAGAGTAATCAAAAGGATAATTAACATGGAGGTAAGAATAATTGAAATGGTAGGCAAAGACACTCAAAACGATTGCAACAGATCAAATGACATCTTTAGTATTGGTTGTCAATCATAAATGGAGGGGATGAAACAACATTAGGTATGTGAGAGCATCTAATGAGGACGTAAAATGCCCCTTTAAGAGTTGTCTTTGATATGCCCAGAATAACCCAGCCAATAAGAGCAAGTCAACACCTAGCCCGCACCCCCCAAGTGAAACCTACTGGCGAGAGCAATCAACTCCAATCCAATAAAGAGGAGAAGAGATCCATGCCAACGGCTTAAATAGACGAGTGATGCACGTAGACACTTTATGGCCTAGGAGTGAATCATGCCCCCGCGTAATAAAGACGGATCAACCATGGGTCAACTCCATCCCCTATAAGAAGGGATGTGGGGAAGAGGCCAAGGTAAGTCATTCAACCCATTCTATTGTTGCATTCAACTTCTCTAGAGCATCCCTCTTACTTAGACATCAGAGTGATCCCCCAGAGTACACCTCGAGTCCTCCAAGTATTTCTGTTTCTATCCTCTTCAGGTCAACGAAAGTCTGGGAGCAACCTCATTGGTTATCACCGATTTTATCATACAATAGTTGGCGCTGTCTGTGGGAACTGCTCCAGAGAAGCACTCATATTTTGCTCTCGACCTTCGACGTTCAAAAAATGCCAACCACACATAACTCTAGCTCTGGCCCCGTCGAAAAAGAGTCACCTCTGTCCATCCATTCCATGCCCGCAGTACCTTCGAGAGTCACTAGAGAAGAGTTCCTTGCCTTCAAGAAGAAGATGGAGGATATATTCAACCTACTCGTACAACAAAAGATTCAAGAAGGACATATCCCCCGTCAACAATAGGTGAGTCCCAATCCACTCAAAAAAGCAGAGGAACTAAAGGAGAGCGAGGATAAAACCTTCCCCGCCAAAAAAGTAGAAGACGAAAATAGCATAGATATCAACCAACAAAGGTCCTCTGAGCTGGAGGAAAGAATCAAGAAAATTGATCAGATAGAAAAAATGATGAAAGAAGGCAAGACCAACCTCTTCTATGGGAAGACGTCTCTAAGGTCCTCATAGCTGCCGTTCACCAAAGAAGTGATGGAGGTCCCACTACCAAGCAGATTCAAGATGCCTAATTTTGAAAGGTACGAAGGTCTCTCTAATCCAATCATTCACTTGGATACCTTCAGGGTGTTGATGTAATTGCAAGGTGCTTCTGATGCCATTATTTGCCGAGCTTTTGCAGCAACCCTTAAAGGTGGTGTTAGAGATTGATACCGGACCCTGCAACCTGTTCACCGGCCACTTCCTTAGCAGCCAGAGGATCATCAAAACGACATCCCACCTAATAAGTATGGTCCAGGGAGAGAAGGAGGCATTAAATAAATTCATGCATCTCTTCAACGCCGCAACCCTAGAGATCCGAAACCTAGACATGGGGGTTACCCTGACAGCTTTGAACATGGCCCTTCAACCCAGAAGCTTCCTGTACTCTTTAGGGAAGAAGCCTCCGGTTGACATGGGAGGACTGATGGCCCGAGTGTAGAAACACATCAACCTGGAGGAAATGATGGACACTAGGGGAAATAGCATGGAGCTGAAAAGGAAAAGTAATAGTTGGGAGATGGGAGAATCCTCTAGATCCACAAAGAGGCAGGAGACTAGCATGCTACTCACTAGCCCTAAAGTGAGAGGCAATCCAGTAAGTTCTCCACCTATACACCCTTAAAGGTACTGCGTTCTAAAATACTGATGCAAATAAGAAAGAAGGAGTATGTATCGTGGCCCAAACCTATGCAGACTCCTTTACATAAATGAAACATGTCTAAATTTTTCCAATTCCACAGGGATCACGGACACGACACAGAGGAATGCATTCAACTGAAAAATGAGATTGAAGCCTTGATAAAAAGGGGATACCTATCAAGGTTACAAGGGAAGAAGTTCCACATAGGGAACCTCGCGAGCAAAGGAGATCCAATGTGAACGATAAGGAAAAGCAGGTCATAGGGGAAATTGTGGTGATCTTCGGAGGATCTGCTAGTGGAGGAGATAGCCGAGGTGCTCACAAAAGGTATGCTAAATAGGTGCTCTCAGCAGAGAGAGGGAAACAAGTAGCAAAAGAAACAAACAAGATGATGATTTCATATTTGACAACGAAGATGAAGAAGGAGTACAACAACTACATGACGACACACTGGTACTCTCTTTGTTGGTGGTGAACTACAAAGTTAGACGCGTACTGATAGATAATGAGAGCTCGGCAAACATTATGTTATGGTCAGTACTCAAAGGAATGAAGATTGGTAAGGAATGACTCAAACCAATCTCAACCTCCCTGGTTGGGTTTGGTGCAGATGTAGTTCATCCCATAGGGATGATCACACTACCAGTGACAATGGGGACGACCCTGCAGTAAGTTATTTCGCTGACAGAGTTCCTAGTGGTTGACCGGCCTTCGGTATACAATATCATATTGGGCCGCCTTTTTCTTAATGTAGTTCGGGCTGTAACATCGATGTACCATCTTAAAATGAAATTCTCTATGCCCCACGGGATAGGGGTGGTCGAGGGAGATCAAGCAGCAACTCAGAATTGCTACATTATGGTTTTAAAAGGAAAAATGGAGGTAAGAGAAACCTTAACTATGGAAGATCTAGAAGTGAGGGGCGAATATCCCCAAATCAGCACAGTAGATGAAGACATCACTCACGTGCCTCTAAACGGCCACCAAGAGAGATGTGTAGAGGTCGGGAGTCACCTACCTGACACCTTGAGAGCAGAGCTAAGCAAGCTGCTAAATGAATTCATGAACGTGTTCGCTTGGTTGTCCAAAGACATGTCAGACATTGATCTTGCCATCATAGAACATAGGCTACAGGTTTACCCCAACCACCGGCCCATAAAGCAGATGAAAAGGAGTTTCGTGATGGTGCGAATCAAGGTAATTGATGAGGAGGTGACAAAGCTGGTGCAAGACAACTTCGTCAAGGAGGTGAACTACCCGGAGTGGCTAAGCAATGTGGTTCTAGTTAGGAAGCCGAACAGAAAATGGCGCACCTGCACAGACTTCACAGATCTAAATAAGGCATGTCTGAAGGATAGCTTCCCTCTTCCTCAAATCAATCAACTATTAGATTCAACTTCCAAGCACGAACTTCTCAGCTTTATGGATGCCTACTCAGGATACAATCAAACCCCCATGCATCAAGCTGACGAAGAGAAAACATCTTTTATAACCGAGAGAGGGCTATACTATTATCAAGTGATGCCCTTCAGATTAAAAAATGCAGGGGCCACGTACCAGAGGTTGGTGAACAGGATATTTAAAGATCAGCTCAGAAAAACTATGGAGGCATACATAGACGACATGTTGGTAAAAAGCTTAAAAGAAGAGAAGCATTGCGAAGATCTGAGGGAGACGTTTAGACTTTTGTGCAGGTATCACATGAAACTAAACCCATCAAAGTGCGTGTTCAGTGTCTTAGTAGGAAAGTTCCTTGGCTTTATGGTGACCCACAGAGGTATAGAGGCCAACTCGGACAAAATAAGAACACTGCTAGAAATGGAGGCTTTGTGGACTAAAAAAGAGATCCAAGTCTTAACCGGAACGATAACCTCCCTCAGAAGGTTCGTCTCCTGCTCAAGAGACAAAGGCTTACCCGTCTTCAAAGTGCTAAGGAAGCAAAGAGGATTCAAATGGGGGGAGGAGCAAAGCAAAGCCTTCGAACAGCTCAAATAGTACCTCGGCTCCCTACCTTTGTTAACGAAAGCAAAGACAGGAGAAGATCTATACTTATATATAGCGTCAACGACAAATGCGGTCAGTTCAGTTTTAGTCCGAGAAGAAGGTAGGTAACATCAACCCATATACTACACTAGCAAGGTGTTGAGCAGAGCCAAAAGGAATTATAGTATGGCTGAAAATGTATCTTTCTCCATCATCTGTGCTGCACGAAAATTAAGGCCCTACTTTTAGGCCCACAAGATAATTGTGCTAACCAACCTACCACTGATGCAGATTCTTCAACGGCCAGAGAGTTTGGGAAGGATAACGAAGTGGTCCATTGAATTAGGTGAGTTCGACATACAATACCTGTCAAGGTCTGCTGTCAAGGCCCAGGTGCTCGCCGATTTCGCAGCCAAAAGACTCCCTAAAGTAATAGGAAAGTTAGATGTATGGGCACTACACGTTGACGGGTCATCAAACATAGTTGGAGGAGGGGCAGGATTTATCCTCATGGCACCGGATGGTATCGAGACTCTTTATGCACTAAAGCTGGAGTTCTCACCAATGAACAATGACGTTGAGTACGAAGCTTTGTTAATAATTCTGCGCCTAGCAAAAGCACTAGGGGTAGCATAGATTAAAGTGTCAAGTGATTCCCAATTGGTGGTAGAGCAGGTGAAAGGCGAATTTGAGGCTAGGGATCAGAAAATGAAGAAATATCTGGCGAAGACCCAAGAATACGCAAGGGCCTTCATTCATTTCGACATAGAGCGTGTGCCAAGGGCCGAGAATGCCAAGGCTGATGCCCTCGCGAAATTGGCTTTAGCAACCAGCTCGGAATGGAGGGATGCTATTTACTAGAGTGAGTCGGAAAACCCTCATACGAGGAGTGTAGTGTTAACCTGCTAGAACCCAAAATCAACGAGGGGTACTAGAGGGCACCTCTATTGTAATACCTTCACGATGGATCCTTACTAAGGGATAACAAGGAGTCTCTTAAGGTGAGAAGGAAGGCTGCGAGATACACACTAATAAACTAGGAGCTGTACAGACGATCTTTATCATTACCGTACCTTCGTTGCCTGAGTAAAGAAGAAGGAGAAAACATACTAAGGGAAATCCACGAAGGAGTATGTAGAAATCATCTAGCCAATAGGGCCCTAGCTCACAAAGCCTTACGGTAAGGATTTTACTGGCCCACAATAAGGAAGGACGCGATTGAGCTCATCAAACAATGTGATAGGTGCTAGCAGTGCGCAGACCACATGTGCCGTCCAATCCCCTCTCCCCTCTAATCAGCCCCTGTGCCTTCACCCAATGGGGAATAAATATCTTGGGACCTCTGCCTCTGGAAACTGGTCGAAGGAAATTCTTGTTGGTGGCTATTGATTATTTCACTAAGTGGGTAAAGGTCTAAGCCCTAACCCACATAACCGAGCGAAGCATCACACAATTCGTCTGGACATCAGTTGTCTATTGATTCGGAATTTCGTGGGCCATAATCATCGACCATGGAAGATAGTTCGACAATGAGTGCTTCAAAAAATTTTGTTCAGACCTATCCATTAAACACCTTTTCATGTCAGTGGCACACCCCTAGAGCAATGGACAAGTGGAAAACATGAACCATACAATACTGTATAGCTTGAGGACGCTGCTTGAATCTATGCAAGGTAGGTGGATAGAGGAACTCCCCTCCATCATCTGGGCATACCACACTATCCAACGAGCGGCGACAGGGGAAACCCCATTTATGCTCACTTTTGGTGTAGAAGCAATCATATCCACATAAGTAGGGATCCCCTCTTGGCGAAAGTAATACTTCAATGAGTAAGACAACAATGAAGAGCTCATGTCAGAAATAGACTTGCTGGAGGAGAGACAGGATCAGGCCAGCATAAAAATCGCAACTTACCAACAAAGGGTGGTGAAATACTACAACAACCGAGTAAGAGTGCGGAACTTCCAGCCCGGAGACTTGGTCCTTAGGAAGACACGAAAGGGCACACAAAACTCAGGCTCGCACAAGCTAAAGTTGAACTAGGAGGGTCCATACCGAGTTACAGCAGAGATAAAACCGGGGATATAAAAATTGGAGGTCATAGGAGGAAAGAAGATTAATAATACGTGGAACTCTGATATGTTAAAAAAAATACTATTTATAAGTGTTTCATACAACATAGTAATAAATTTCCAATTACAGCAATTGTAGTATTTCAATAAAGTTGAACAAAATGATAAATGAAGTTTCAGCAGACTAGCTTGCTTCGCTCCCCTCTCCAATTTCCTCTTTTTCCACCTCTTCCTCCTCGTCTATCTCCTCCACAGAGTATAGACTCTCGCATCCATAACCGTGCGAACTCATACCTTCCAAAGGAAGATCAGGATGTTTAGTCTTCACTTATTCCCAGCACCTCTTGAACCCCACTCGATAAGTCATGGCGGTGTCCATCATGAACCATGAAAAGTTCTTGTACTTCTTTACTGTGGCTAGTGCCGCATCAGCAGTAGCAGCAGCGGCGGCAAAAGCGGGAATTTCCTCTCTATGGATCCGCTCAATTTCCACCTAGAGGGCCCATTCTCGGTTCTCAGCACCATGGAGTTTGTTTTGAGCATCTACATATTTTTCTTGTGCATCCAAAGCCTGGTGGTACATCTCGACAACCTTCTCTTCCTGTGCCAACGCCAATGTCACCAGTTGGAAAGAAAAAACTGGGGAGAACAGATTAGTCAAATTCCATCTAAAAAGAAGAAAAAACTAGTCGAGAAGCATAAACTAATCTGGTACCTGATAAGAGGTGTGCCGGATCTTCGCCAAAAGAACTTCGGGAAGAGAACACTGAGCCTGCACGAAATCTTCCACGTGGACCGCCTAGCATAGAGCGAAAGTAGAACGGGTCGACTCATGAAAAATTGCCTCATTATAAGCCATAGGGACCTGGGGAGGTGCCGCCGCAATGTTCCCCCCAGTGGGGGCCTCACTGTCACTTGTAGCGGGGGCGTCCCTCTAAGATGATTCTCCTTCAAGCTCCATTCTCTTCTTCCTACTCCTACTTGCTCTTTGTTTCTTGGCTTCCCCCATGAGAGATTCGTATTTGTTGAAATTCATATTTGCAAAAGTACAAAGAGGGGATAAAAACACCAACAACAACGAAAGTAACTAAGTACATATATAGAAATCGAAGGTAAGACAAGACTTGGGGAAACGGGGCCGATCCCCCACTGCACGAGGACTCGCTCCTTGAGCAGCTCCTCATGAGGGACAATCCTCTGCTGACCAAGGTCTCGTAATTCCTTCAAAATGGCCAGCTCATCATAAGACAGCCTTAGAAGAATGTAGCGCACCCAAACTACAACAAAAGAAGAGAGGAAAACAAGTAAGCAATTAGGTATCCCACACGCAACCTTGCATAAAATAAAAAATAAAAATAAAAAAAGGTAGGGAGGAAGAACGTCACCATCTTGAGGAGAAGACCAAACACGAGAGACCATATAGTTCAACTCTCTCGAGGCAAAAAGTACCAGGACTTCCAATTGTGTATGGAAGAGCTGTCCGAGGTAAAAAGTTTATAACCCGACAAAGAGTTGAAATAATACAGCTCCTTCTCTACAGAGTGCGTCCGCATTTGAAAGCAACTCCGAAAGAGAGGCAATGTAGGCTGATGACCTAGTCAGAGCAGAAGGATGACAAAACAAGCTAGTGAAAGGTAGGAATTCAGAACCAGTTGTGAGGGGGCTATTCGGTAAAAACATAACACGTTAGAAATAAATAGGGGAAAGGGAGTCTAAGACCTAGGTCCAAATAATTAGTGTACAGGCAAAGCTCCTCGGAGCTCGGATCAAGAGCTGATTCCGAGCTGGCGGGCAACCTAACAGTAATATTAGAGGGGATGGCAAAAAAGTATCGAACATTTTGCATATCTGAGGGGGTCAAGTCACATTGAGCGTTTTTTACAGTAGTCGGAGCCCTCACTGGTTGTGAGGAAGACTCCATCACGAAAGCGAAATTCGAAACGAACAAAAAAAGATTTTACAAATAGATCAAATAGGCAAGCCTCCCACAAAAACAAGGAAGACAAGATGCCAAAACAGGTTAAACAGATAAATTTTGCATGAAAACACCAAAGCTATACAAAATAAGATCAAACAAGAAAATTTGTAGCAAGAACAGTGAAAAACATGAAGAAAAACAAAACAAACATGCAATCCAACACAAAGACGGAGAAAATCAAGAAAAGGGGCTGAGGGAAAGCATACCTAACGGCAAGTAGGAACCCCTTTGAATGAGATGAGAAGTGAATGAAGGGCGCCCTACCTTTATAGAGAATAGGCCGCACGGATCCCCGAGGAAGTTGGAATCTCGAGAGACCTCGTCTGTAGAAAAGGGATTGCGTCTCAAGGGTAAGGACACAAAAATCCCCATACGTACGAAAATCTCTATACACATGCTGCCGTGAGGCCAATACCAAGAATTTGCGGCTTCCCAAGGTACAACTAATTTAAATATGCATTTATTACACTTCTGTAGGAAAGACGGCGCCTCGAAAGGACTACAACGTCGCCTCGGAAAAAGCATTAGACTGACCCCCCCCATAAATGAGAATATCTCATCAAACGGGAAAAACCGAGTCGAGCCTGACAAACTGACAATCCCACAAATAAGCATGACTCATTAGGAAGAACAGGCCCAACTAACGAGCACAACTTGTGAGGCCAACAACAACCCAACAAATAAGCACGACTCATTAGGCTGAATAGGCCCAACTGACGAGCACGACTCGTGAGGCCAACAACAGTCAGAAAATGAGCACGACTCATTAGGCGGAACAGGCCCAACTGACGAGCACAACTCATGAGGCCAACAACAGCTCAGCAAATGAGCACGACTTATTGAGCGGAATAGGCCCAATTGACGAGTAGGATTCATAAGGCCAACAACAGCCCAGCAAATGAGCACGACTCGTTAGGCGGAACAGGTCCAACTGACGAGCATGGCTCGTGAGGCCAACAACAGCCCAGCCATGAAGCAGCTCAGCAAGATCTGTTCGACAAATGTGTTCTATGAAACAACTCGGCAAATTTGCTCCATATAATAGCAGGACAAGATCTGCTCGAAAAAAGAGTTCCATGAAGCAGCTCGACAAAAGTGCCCCATGAAGCTGCTCGGCAAGATCTGCTCAACAAAAGTGCTCCATGGAATAGCTCGGAAAATTTTCTCCATGAGGCAGCTCGGCAAGAGTTGTTCGGCAAAAGTACCCCATGAAGTAGCTTGGCAAGATCTGCTCAGAAAAAGTGCTCCATGGAGCAGCTCGGCAAATTTGCTCCATAAGGCAGCTCAGCAAGAGCTGCTCGGCAAAAGTGCCCCATGAAGCAGCTCAATAAGATCTGCTCAGCAAAAGTGCTCCATAGAGCAGCTCGGCAAATTTGCTCCATAAGGCAGCTCGGCAAGAGCTGTTCAGAAAAAGTGCCCCATGAAGCAATTCGGCAAGATATGCTCGACAAAAGTGCCCCATGAAGCAGCTCAACAAAAGTGTTCCATGGAGCAGCTCAGCAAATTTTTTCCATGAGGCAGCTCGGCAAGAGCTATTCGACAGAAGTGTTCCATGAAGCAACTGGGCAAGATCTACTTGGCAAAAGTGCTCCATGAAGCAGTTCGGTAAATTTGTGCTATGGAGCAGCTCGGCAAGATCTGCTTGGAAAAATTGCTCCATGAGGCAGCTCAGCAAAATTACTCAATGAGGTAGCTCAACAAGATCTTGTGGGTAAATTTGCTCCATGAAGCGGCTCGGCAAGAGCTATTCGGAAAAAGTGCTCCATGAAGCAGCTCAAAAAATTTGCCCATGAAGCGTCATGGCAAGAGTAGCTCGGCGAAGCTACTCTATAGAACAACTCGGCAAGAGCTCGCTCGACGAATTTTTTTCCATGTAGTAGCTCGACTCAGAGCAACAGCTCGGCAGAAAAAAAAATAGAGAGAGGAGAGAAGGGAGGAGCATCATACGTATATATATATATATATATATATATATATATATATATATATATATGCATTCTGAAGATAAGGGGGAAAATGCGGGGATGCGGCAACTTTTCAAAATTCCATCCAGAAATTTTAAACTAAGGTGGGGACAACTGATATGCTCAAAATATATCAGCTAATAAGAGCGAGTCAACACTTAGCCCACACCCCCCAAGTCAAACCTACTAGCGAGAGCAATAAACTTCAATCCAATAAAGAGGAGGAGAGATCCATGTCAACGGCTTAAATAGCTGAGTGATGCATTAGACACTTTATAATGCGGGAGCGATTTACGCCCCCGCACAATAAAGACGGATCAACCAAGGGTCAACTCCAGTCCCTATAAGAAGGGATGTGGGGAAGAGACCAAGGTAAGTCATTCAACTCATTCTACTGCTGCATTCAGCTTCTCTAGAGTATCTCTCTTACTTAGGCATCGGAGTGATCCCCCGGAGTACACCTCGAGTCCTCCAAGTCTTTTTGTTTCTATCTTTTTCAGGTCAACGAAAGTCCGGGAGCAGCCTCTTTGGTTATCACCGATTTTATCCTGCAACAGTCTTGTTTTTCTTTATAAGTATTCCATCAATGTCGTTCTTATTTTTTGGACGAAAAATAAACAAATAATAATATTTCCTCTTCAATGTAATCTTCTTTCGCCCCTATTTAGATAGCTTATTAAGAATGATTTATAGAAGTGAAAAAAAATAAAAATGAAACTAATTAAAGAAAATTTAAAAATTGAAAATATTTTTTTCCATAACAATTGTAATTTGTAAGTAGCAACTGTTCCATAATGAAAACATCCTGTGATACCAGTTACGGTTGTGAAATTTCTTTCTTACCGAGTTACTCAGTTAGTAATGTGTAACGGACCCATATTCAAAACCTTGCTATATGCACAAGGCGTGCACTACTCTTATTTAATTGGTGCATAAAGGCGTCTTTTATTTTAATCATTAATTCCAAAGGTCCAACATTCAATTTAACTCAAGTTCTATAAAAATAAGCTATGCTGGTCCATAAAATAAAAGCATGAAAAACTTTGAATTAATTTATTGAATCTCAGATGAGATGTCGCTGCTATTTATAGAAGTATGCAGAGTCCACCTCCCCATTTAAAAAAAACAAAATAATTCTAAAAATTTAATCAAGGATTGAACTGCCGTCCTCCCCAACTTTTCAAAGCTTGCAAAGTTATCTAACATGGTTTGCAGAAGGAAAAGAATACAGATAGTTTTGCATCCTTTACTTGAGTTGGATAAATTTTACCCACCCAATTTCCAAGGCCGCCTCTATCCACACCTTGCTAGGAAATCCTATTTGATTTTCTGCAAATTATTTTATACATCAAATTGAGGGCTTGAAAGTATGAGACCCTCAAGCTAGGGATAGGCTCTTATTCTTGTTAGGTAGAAGCTTTGGAGACATCCTTGTTGGATCTATTATACTTCATGTGACTCTTGACAAGGTGCCCAGCAGCAATTGCAGACAAAAGGGAGAGCTCCCCAGCAAGAACAGACCCAGCTACGACGGTGGCCAGCAACCTCGCGTTCGATCCCGGCAACTCTCGGTTCGCACCCTTCACCCCAAGCAGGTTTAGACAAGCTGACTGGGATGCAAGTTGGGTGCCTCCTCCAACCGTACCCACCTGAGAGAAACATAAAAAAATCAGCACCGTGATTTGGTATTGAGTTAAGGTTGACATATGTCATTGACATAAGGAATGTATGAAGTTGCAAAATCAGGTACCTCAACCGAAGGCATGGTGACCGAGACGTGAAGGTCTTTTCCATCATTAACAGCTTCCATCATTGTGATACAGTGGGAACTCTCCACATTCTGTGCGGGATCTTGGCCCGTGGCTATGAAGACGGCTGAGACGATATTGCTGGCGTGTGCATTGTAGCCTCCGAGAGCTCCAGCCACAGCAGAGCCAGTAAGGTTCTTAAGCATGTTAAGCTCAACAAGCGCAGCGACGTTGGTCTTGAGGATCTTCTTCACCACCTCCTCCTTGATGATAGCCTCGCAGACAACTGACTTTCCCCGCCCTTCAATCCAGTTTACAGCAGCAGGCTTCTTGTCCGAACAGTAATTTCCTGCCCAATTCAATAAAAGAATAGGAATCCATCAATTGTTGAATGGCTTCAATTGAATAGAAAAACTCAAGATCAAAATGTCAAAAGTGAATCCATTGATTATGCACACCCCAACCAGACACTCTTCTAGCTTGCATGCATTAGATTATAATATCAATGGCTTGCAATCAGCAAGTGTGTTTTGTTACTGTTTGACATATTTTGTTGTCTCTAAACCTAACAATTTAAACTTTTAGCTTTTAGGTACAGCAACATCTATCATGATATAAGAATCATAGTTCCTACGAGTGGGTTTTAGATTCTAGTCTTATTGTCCGTACAGGAGAGTGCTGAAACTTGACTATGCATTGTGCCCAACACCTTACGAGTGTCGCTTTTCAAATAAAAGTGTTCCCTAAAGATAGATCAATCTAATAAATGATAACTGTTCCTTTTATATTAAAAAGAAAAGGGAGAGACAAAACAGAGAGAGATTCTCCGATCCTTAATATTATTTAGACAAGTAGAGAGAAATGAAAAGAACAAAAACAGTTCTCTCACATATAGTTTCTTTTCCTTTCAATTTTCTCCTTTTCTCTCTATTTTTTTCATTTAATTTATAAAGGACAATTCAAACAAGTAAATTTAAAAGCAAGAGTCCTTTTTTTTTCCCCTCTAAGGTTCAGAAAAGTCATTTTCCTTGATGTGAATACCAGAGAGGAGGTTGCAAGCAATGGTTTGCACAAGTTATATTATATTTAAAAGAGGTCTTGATTTTGAATTTAGTGTGAAATTTTATCAAATTTTGTTCAAAATTTTTCACTCCCAAAAGCAAAGTTAATAAAAATAACAGATAATTAATTAGGAATTAACTTACCGGAGATGCCAATGACATCCATGTCAGGGAAATCAGTCTGAAGGAAGTCCAAAACATTCTGGACGCCTTTGGACACCATGTTCATTCCCATAGCATCGCCGGTGCTGCAACAGAACCTTACGTACAAATTCTTCCCCGCAATCGCACACTTAATGTTCTGCAGCCTCCCAAACCTGCTCGATCGGTTAAAGACAATGGCCAATGTTTCGAAATTTAGAGGACTCTCCAAGAAGAACTTCAACTCGGCCGCCCTCTTGGCCGTCCCGAACCGCACGAGGGGGGCTCTCGCCATGCCGTCCCTGTACACTATGCTGGTGGCCCCGCCGGAAGCGTAAATTGCCTTACACCCCCTGTTCGCACTCGCCACCAAACACCCCTCCGTCGTCGCCATAGGCACCGAATACTCTTTCCCGTCAAGCAAGAGAGGACCCGCGATCCCCACTGGAATCTGAACGTATCCCACCGTCATCTCGCAGCACTGCCCCAGTATTGACTCGTAATCTAACCCCTCCAGCGGCAGTCCGGCGAGGGACTTCCCCGTTATCCTCTGCAGCGCCTCGCGGCGGATTGCGGCTGCGCGCTTGCAGTCCCCGAGCTTGGATTCCAGGGAGTAGGACGGCGTGGTTCCCGCGACTACCGATTTGATGATTTCCTCGTCCTCTTCGGAAGAAGGGGGGGAAATAATGGGAGGAAGAGGGTCGACCGCCTTGGGCTTAGGAGAAGCAACGTTAACGGCGCAGTCCACGGCGGCGGCGCATGGGGCAGCGCGGGAGTCGTCCTGGAGGATGAGGCGGTTGTGGTCTTCTGCTTCTTCTTCTTGCTCTTCTTCTTCGTCGGAGGAAGCGCGGGGGGTGAGTAGGGAGTATTGGAGGAAGTCGAGGCCGAAGAAGCCGAGAAGGTAGATGAAGGAGGCGAAGAAGGCGAGGATGGCGAGCATCTCGGAGAGAGTGACGACGTGGAGAGGGGTGGAGGTGCGGATCTTCTCGCGCCAGCGGGTGAGCAGGAAATAGACTACAGAGAAGAAGAGGGTGAAGAAGAGCGCGTTGGTGATGAGATAGAGCGGCAGAGGCAGCGCGTCATCGGTGGCGGAGGAGACTTTTAGCGGGGAATCTTCGCAGTGGTCCTTCGGGTGGCGGCGATGGAGATGGTGTTTTTGGATGGTAGAGTCGGCGAGATGGGTGGCTTTGGTGCTGGATCGCCGGCGGACATCCATGGCTGATTATCCGGCGGCGATGTCAGGTGGGGTGGGTTAGTATGAGAATTGGACAGCAGAGTTGGGGGTGGAGGTAGAGTTGGAGCTTGGGAGGGAGTGAGAGAGATGGTGCTCGTAGTGGTATTTATAGGATTTGTAAAATGGCGAGGGTAGCAGCTCGCACGTCGTAACTCTGTGGCCCCATTAAGTCTTGGCACGTGTTTGGTTAGATGGTCAAAAAAATACAAGTGACGGGCATGGAAGATTGCCACGGTGGTCTCATTTCAATGAGATCCCGCCGGCGCATCCATCCGCGGACCACGTTTTTTGACCGGCTCTGCTAAGAAAGCATAACCATACAAAGGATGAAACTAAAAACAAAAGGAGGCGAAGAAATTAACAGCGCTATCGGGTGCGGGGTGGGCCCCAGCCGGAGGGCTAGCGGTCGATTTTCGCGTTCCCGACCGTGGCTGGGATGGAATGGCTTCCTTTCCAGGAAGACCCCGTGAGGTCTGACGCATGAGAGCGCCACGCGTAAGCCGAGGGTGGGCTTGCGCTGGGTAATCGCCAATGCAAGTACATCAAGGAGCGGGAGCGGGGGGCGGCAGCTCTCCGGTTAGTCCTCGGTCAAAAGTCTAATAAAGAAAGGGTGACAGTATTTTAACCATTCAAATAATAAAAATAATTAGGTATGCAAAAAGGTGAAGTGATTGGGCGTAAAATAAAATTAAATAAAATTAAAAATAATATGCTAAATATTGAAAAATCTAAAGATAGATTCCATTTCATTTTATTCTTACTTATTAAATATTTGAAGAAGATGCGGAGTAATTTTTAACTCTCTTTCTTTCCTCATTCTTTTTTAAAATAATCATCATAAAGAATTTAGTAAAATAATCTTAATTGTAAAATGCTAAACATTTTTTATTTTTATTTTATTTTTAAATTCATTTAAATATAGAAGAAGTGAATGAACCACCAAAATTCCTTCATGCTTTATTCTAAAATTTAAACTTAAAAGTCTCCCATATTTAATTTGTATGGGACAATTTTTAGTACTCAAATACATTTTTATTTATTGATTTTTTATATTAGTTTATACGATACTTTTTATGGGACGAATTATGTTTTACTATACATGTTATATTAATAAATAAAATATATGACAAAATTCTATGCATCACTCCAAAAGAATTAGAGTTTTTCTTAATTTTTGAGGTATGAATGTGATTTTGAATTTATATTCACTTTATAACATATAATTTTAATTTTGAGTATATTCTATTTTTTTCTTAAAATATTATAAAAATTTTTATTAAATTATTATTCATCTATTGATTTAATTATTGGTCTTCCGATCAACCATCCCATGATCTAACCTCTCTATCGAATTTATGGTGGAATTTATGTACACTATTTTTTATTTTGGAATACGCACCGGGTATCCACACGTTCGTTTTACGGTTCACGTGACTAATCCTGCGCCCCTTGAAGTTGACCTTGTAATTCCAAAGGGAGGGTAAATTTAGGAGTTCAGGGGCGGAAATGAGTACGGGAGGGTTTGAACACCTGACCTCGTGAAAGGCATTCCCGCAACCCGCACTACCACCTGAACCACACCCTAGGAGTGAATTTGTGTACACTATTATTATTATTATTATTATTATTATTATTATTAGTAGTAGTAGTAGTAGTAGTAGTAGTAGTCATGATGTGTGCTTTACGATTCTTTATTTTTAAAAAATATTTTTTATAAAAAAATAATAAAAAATTAACTAGTAAAAGGACATTTTGGGGATAGTTGTAAATAATTAAAATGCTATTTTGATATAATTATAAATAGTTGTAGAGATATATTTGATATAATTATAAGTATATTTTAAAATAATTATAAAAATATTTTAAAATAATCATCATAGTTATTTACACCAACTTCCGTATAAAGTTTATATTTTTTAAAAGAGAATCCTCAACTTAGAGATTATTATTATGATTATTATTAGATGGATTATGGACCGCGAGGCGCACGCTTTCCATTTATTTAATTGCAGGAGGAGTTGTAATCATTTGGCCAAAGCAGCGTCCTTCGACCCACTTGCCGTATATGTGTATTATTATATTGTATGCGGTACACGTGGCACTCCGAACTGGGCCCACGTTAAACTCAGCACATGGGTGTGGACTATGGAGACTTAATTATATTATATGGTAGGAGTTTCATGAAAATTCAAGGGGTATGAGGGTAATTTTGGAAATTAGGGATGGAATTAACCGCCTGTATGATTATAAGAAATCATTATTAGAAATATAACTTTTGCTAGGAGTGACAAAATGGGTCAAAATTCAACGAATGATCCATGATCCATCTATTTAAATCGAATTTGAATTTAATACAAACTAATACATTTATAAATAGATCAATTCAGACCTGATCCGTTTATTAAACGAGTTAGGCAGGTTCATGTCAAGTCACCCGTATAAACCATTTAAAAAAAATGAGGTTTCTTTTTTTTTTTTTTTTTTTTTTAAATATATGTCATTTTATATGAAATGTTTAAAAATTTTAAAATAAATAAATTATATTTTTTAAACGAGTGATCGATTTATGATCCGTTTATTAAACGGATGGATTTGGGTTTACATAATAGTCACTCGTTAATAAACGAGTCAATTAGAACTCGAATTTATTTAACTCCGATCCGTTTATGATCCGCCCGAACCTGACCCGTTAATTCATTTTGTCACCCCTACTATTGGCGACTAACTATATGACGATAACATGCTTTTATTTCATTGCTCACAATCTTTTACCATAATTAAAAACCACTATGAAAATATTTCTTTTTACTTTTTTTTTTTTGTAATTACATCATGTTTACAGATTAACTACAAGTTAAAAATATTTTTAAGGTACAATTTTAGTTTTTATAATAAAAAAAAAAAAAGTAATAATCAAGAAGGTGAGCTCGTGGTGGATAACATCTTACATGTTCAACTTACCACAAGTGAAGGCAGGTTAGAAGTGAAAGCTTGTTAATTCTCATTTGAGTTGAGGATGGAAAGTAATTTACTTGAATATTATGGAGCAATGTGTGATTAAATGTTAATAGTTTAATCTTCAATTAAAATTCAATAGCTTTGCTTGAGGTTAATTTGGCTAGTAAAGTAGAGGAAGGTTGCTGATCGACCGATATTCATTTAAGATAAGTTATCATAAATTTTAGCAATTGTGGAAGATGTGAAAGAAGACCAAACAGATTTATTCTCTTGTAGATTGTCTAAAGGCAAAAGAAAATTTGTTAGCCTCCTCTTAAAATGACATCTAACTAAGGGGTTAATTTAAAGGGAGCATCATCATTGCTTCTGTAACAACCCCAATTTTTGCATTATTATTATTATTATTATTATTATTATTATTATTATTATTATACTAATAATACTCTGATACCATAAAATGTAATCATAGTCAAACCCGACCCATAGGTATTAGAAATTTACCTGTTCCTACAAACATGTCATCTAAGCAGCGAAACTATAATGTATTTAACTTATATACAATACTAAAGTTTCACTATTTCTACATATATACATATACACCCCAAAAATCCATCTTGTCTCTAACTCGACTACTTATCCTGTAACTGAGGTAATATCAACAAACTCCTCTATCATGGAGCTCACTCCACTCGTCTATCAGGGTTTCCTGAAATATTTGTAATGTTGGGGTGAGATACCTCTCAATAAAGGAAATAGACTAATATCAGTGTGTAGTAATATAAGTATTATCATATTACAAACATATACTGCAAAGAATATAACTGTAATATACATCTTAGGCTATAATTGATAACACATGAAAATCTATACTTTTAAATATAATCTTACTATACCATAATAAATTTTTGTATCATTTAAATCATCTGTAAAATTTGCATATTACCGAATTCTTACCCTGGATGTATAACTGCAAATCATGAATTAACCATGCATGACTCGGGTTGTGCAGCTCGTAGACTAGATTTAACGCTAGCTGACCTACTAGGTTAAGTCAAACATGACATAACTACGCAAGATTACCCATCCATCCTAACCTACCCATCCTACTCTCCGTCAAATTTTTAACGGGTCAGTACACAAAGGGTATCCAACACACCGCTTACACTTCAGGGCTAATTGGCCTCTGACCCACACTTCCTGAATAGTGTGGTTGCACTGTCGGTTTTACACCAATTTAGTCCACTCAACCTACTCTCTATCAAACCTCTAATGGGTCAGCAAACTGTGGGCATCCTCTCTTCGATCTGGTTAGCTAGCAACCGTACCGCGCTCATAACATACGCAACCATCCAGATTCTATTATTATATAATACATTTCACATAATATATTTCTGTTCATAAATAACATTTTCATATTTTTGAAATAAAATTTGGCTTTTATATATTTTTGAATAAAAGCTTATATTTCATAATTCTAAATAAACTATCATATTAAAACTGATCTCGGCATCTGCGTCGGCCATCATTACATGGCATCTGCCTCGGCTGTCATATCGTATAAATATCTTAGTTTCTTTACTGTTATGATCTCTCTAAAAATTACTGTAAAGTCATACTTGTTCTATAAAATAATAACATATTCTAACATACTATATTTACATCAAACTTATACTCAAGCCACACGAGTGAGTTCTACTCCATATTATACTATAACATGCTATAAAATCTGTTTTCTTTGTTCAATACCAGTATTCCCAAAAAATACATCAAATCATAAATAAATTCTGAAAATACATGATTTAATCTATTCCATTACCTGATTCCTAAGAAGCTTGTAGAAAAACCCTAAATCACGCATGTGGCATTCAGAACTCCAAACCCTAAAATCACATTAACTCTTGTTTAACTAACTCAAATCCCAGTATATTACTATCTAACACCTTTTCTGGGTTCACATATACCAAATAATCATATAAATCTTAAAATAACTTACTTACCCTAATTTTGGGATGGTACTCAAGAACCACTAATCAGCATTCTGCTCTAGTTAAGTTATAGAGAATCTCCTCGGAATCAATGTGGTAACTTCCGATCATCGAAATGGGGAAAAACGGAGTCGGATCGGAGGAGAGAAGAAGGGAGAGCCGAAAGCTAGTGAAACAAAATGGAAAAGAAACTGAAACCCTCACTCAAAATCCAATTTTTGCATATCTATATATATAGGCTGCTTGCCACATGACTTCATCGAAGAGACACGTGTACTCGTCGACAAGTTGCAGAAGGGTGTTCATCGACATAGATAATGATTTCGTTGACAAACCTTAATGGCCTAAATTTCCTGCTCTCCGTATCTTCTCGTCGACGAGACACGTGTACTTTGTCGACGAGATCTAGAAGGACGTTCATCGACGAGGACCTTGGATTCGTTGACGAATTCTTGCTGACACTCCTCAATATAATTCCTTTTCCTTCTTTTCTTTTCCTTTATTCTCCTTTTTCCACTTATTATTTGATTTCTATCATTTTTTCGGGTCTTTACAACTTCTAACATGATCGTGGATTCCAACTATCTCGAACATGAAATTGTTCCCAATTACAATCTCATATTAGATATGGATAGGTAATTGAAGGCAATGGCCAACAATATTAACCCAGATTGTTGTAGAGATAAAACATCCAAATGGTGATAGCGAAGAAGCCTTTGACCCGAGTCCGGAGCCTCAATAGCTTAGTCATCTGGTAATATATATATATTGGAGGAAATGATGCTAGGGTTGGAGGCCTGAATTCCAAATATGAAGCAGGTGGAACATTGGGTTCTCAGGTTTCGTTGGGTTGGCAACTAGCACGATGGCAAAATTAAGTGCCCTAATATCAACTTCAACTTGTAGAACTTATGGATCATCGACAAGGTATCTTTAAATCTGACTCCCTCAAAACCTTATATCTTATAAATAACTATTCAATTAGCCCTTATTTATTTCAAGGTCATTATGAAGATATTTGAATCATAAGATTGACAACTTAATTTTATGATGCTCTTCAGAGGGATTGTCATTGTATAGACTTGTTAGCAAAGTTTGGTTTCTTTGAGTCTTCTCTTTTGGTAGATGAATTTGGAGTTATTTTTGTTAGATAGTCTTGTTCTTTTATTTTTCTTGTAGCAAAAATAAATAATAGCGAAAATGACCCATGAAAGATGACGCAATATAAATTAATCGCTTTTACATGAATTTTAATAAGACCAATGAAAATTTGTCTTGTTGAAATACCCACTCACTTGCTATATAAAAGATACATATTCTTAGAAAGGTTTTACGTATTTTCTACTATGTTCACTTCATTTTTTTTTTTAATAATTTAGATTTTGGTTACCAAAAAGGACAAATCATATACTGAATATAAGGGAAGACGCAAATAATTTTGACAAATCATGAAGAAGAACAGTGTGTCATACCCTTAACATTAAATCTCTAAATTTATTGTGATTAGATTGAGACATATATTAAAATAGTTGGTATTTGAGCCAAGAGCAAACTAGGGAGGAGGGGAGGTTTTAAGCAATCTCCTTTTCAAATAACACCAACGAATTATATTTTTGGACTATTAATAATCTTACTTAGCCTACTTTTTCAATAAATAAAAAAAAACTAGTCTTACCCCCCGGTTTTACCTTTTAATTTTTACATCTATGAAAACTTTTGACATGATAACTACTTCGTCCTCAATGAACAGTATTTCATTGTTCACAATTAATTTTGAACTCATAAAGTAATAATATAAAAGTTAATGGTGTAAAAAAACAACTAAAACCAATGAAACCAACTGAGTCGCATCGAACGAAACTAAAATCCATTGATTTTTTATGTTGTTTGGTTCGGTACGGTTCAATTTGATTCAAAAAATTATTAAATTGAATATTTTGATTTAGTCTTGATTTTTTTTTAAGAAACCAAAAAAATTGAACCAACTTGAGAAGGCATATTCAGTTACTAATTTTGAAATTTCTAAAGAATGTAATTAAAAGAATTTTTTATTTTTTATTTTTTATTTTTGAATATCTCCCTAAATAATCAATTCAACAATTCATTTCTTAGAAGGATAACAAATATATTTCACAAATATATTTCAAATAAGAATTTAGTTGGGAAATTTTTCTAATAAATTTGGTATCAATTGATAAGATCTGGTTTAGTTTTTAGTAGGCATAATCAAGGCTCATTAAGAGAGGCCAAACCAACCAAACCGAACCAAATTGAACCGAGTATTTTCGATTTGGTTCAATTCAATATTTGATCATCATTGGTTTGTTTTGGTTCATAAATATAAAGAACCAAATAATTTGGTTTAGGCATGCAATTGTATAAACAATGGGCCAAATTGAACTGATTACATCCCTAATAAATTAAAGTATGAATATGGCAAATCATTTTTAGACAAAAATATCATGATCTTTTGATAAAAAGACAAAAAACTCCTAAAAGATCTAATTCTAAATGAAATTGTGAAGAAAAGTATTCTTATTTTTAAAAGTAAATTTATATAAGACAACATTCCTAAAAGATATAAGTTTCTATACTATAAAATAGAAGCATAGTGTAAATAATTTTTCGAAAAAAATGTATTATCTTTTAGAAGTGTCGTAAGTTATTTTTTGGTGAAATAGATGATACACCTAAAAAAATAAGGTTATTAGTAATGATTCTATCGTTATTAGTGACGATTTGAAATTAGTTAGCATATATGCGGTGACAAATACTTATTAGTGACGAATTATATGAACCGTCATTAATAGTTGAGTATTAGTGACGGGAGAAAACTATCACTAATATCCTATGACCGTCACTATAAATTATACATTTTGTCGACTCAAAATCGTCACTAATACCCAAGTATTAGTGACGATTCAATAATCATCACTAATATGACGCTATTAGTAACGGTCAATAAATCGTCACTAATGCTACACTTTTAGTGATGATTATTAAAACTGTCACTAATAATATCCTATTAGTAACAGTTATTAAATCGTTATTAATGTTTGATCTTTAATGATGAATTTAAGCCGAGAAAATATTGATTCTATAGTAACGGTTTTAGTCTTTTAGTGACAATTTAACAACTGTCACTAATACTTCATTCTGCTATTATTAGTAACAGTTTTTCAAATTAAACCGTCACTAATACTTTGAAATAATTATTTTTTTTTTAAAAAAAAATTCCTATAAAAACATGTAATTACATTTTAGCATACATAAAATTTAACCAGAATTACTAAAATATTCATAAATTATTCAAAATTAAAATACAAATTATTCAAAATTCAAATACATACAAATACAAATTAAAATTAAAAAATAAAAAAATAATTCTATTCAGATAACAAAGAATACAAGAAAAGTGAAAATTTGCGCACATCCGACTCGACTGTAGTGCCTGACATTGTCATAGTATTGTGACAACCACAAACCCTACAAAATAATAATTATACAAGAAATTAGTATACAATGTTTGAACATATATGTATATACTATAATTAAAAATGATTTGATAGTAAAATGATTGGACATTCAGACATAATGTAAAAAAAAATGACGTAACTATAAATAATTAAGTTTGATCAGTCGAAACTCACCCCACTCAGTTCAGACTCGTATACTCGAATTGTAAGCTAAGTGCTTAAAATGAACTAAGTTTACTAAATTTGTTTGTATTCTAATTTTGCTTCTAAGTGGGAAAAAAGCTCCCGGGGAGGAGTTTTTAGGCACCGTTAGCTCTGACGTGTCAAAGTCAATGTGATGGACGTGTCGGGACTGGACGCATTTAGTTTGAACCTCATATGCTTGAATTAAACACCTAAGTACAAAACCGTGAACTAAGGTTACTATGTTTGTATTCTAACTTTGCTTCTAAGTAGGGAAAAACCTCTCGGGGAGGAGTTTTTGGGTACCGTCAAATCAAGCACATCTAGGTCAATGTGACGGACATGTCGGGACTAACCACACTTAGTTTGGATCTCGTATGCCCAACTTAGACACCTGAGTGCTTAAAATGAACTAAGTTTACTAAGTTTGTTTATATTCTAATTTTACTTCTAAGTGGAAAAAAAGCTTTCATGGAGGAGTTTTTGGGCACCATAAGATCCAGCACGTCCAATTCAATGTGACAGATGTGTTGGGCCCGATTCAACTCAGTTTGGACCTTATATACCTTAATTGGACACTTGAGTGGTTAAATTCAATTAAGTGTACTAAGTTTGCCTCTAAACACATAATTTTCAATTGACATGGAATTTTTGGGCACCATCAACTTTGGCACGTCAAACTTAATGCTATGGATATGTTGGGACTGACCACGCTCGGTTTGGAACTCGTATGCCTGACTTGGACACTTGAGTGCTTAAAATGAACTAAGTTTACTAAGTTTGTTTGTATTCTAACTTTGCTTCTAAGTGGGGAAAAAGCTCTCGAGGAGGAATTTTTGGGTACCGTCAGATTCAGCCCGTCCAGTTCGATATTACGAACGTTTTAGGACTGACCCAACTCAGTTTGGACCTCGTATACTCATTTTGGACTTGTTTTGTAGGTCATACCGTTCAAACTTGGGAACCGACAACTCATTTTACGTAGGTTTAGTTACCGCTGGTCATTTTACTTACTAGTATGGTGGTGATAGTTGGTTTGTGGAAAAAACAAACGTATTTTACATTTTAGGAACTTTGAACTCCATTTTTGACTTGTCTTGTAGGTCATATGGTTCAAATTTGGGAATTTGTGCCTTAATTGATGCAGTTTTAGTTTCCATGGGTCTTTTTTCTTATGAGTATGGTGGCGGTAATTAGTTTGTGTAAAAAATATGCATGTTTCACGTTTTGGGCACCTCGAACCCCATTTTTGACTTATTTTTAGGTCCTATGGTTTAAACTTGGGAATCGTTGGCTTATTTGATGTAGGACTAGTCCCCACATGGGTCATTTTACTTACGATCACAGTGGCAATAGTTGGGTTGCAGCAAAAACATCTATATTCCATGTTTTAGGTATCTTGAACCCCGATTTTGACTTGTTTTGTAAGCTATATGGTTCAAACATGGGAACCTTCGGACCATTTGACGCAAGTTTAGTTCTCACGTGTCATTTTACTTATGAATATAGTGGCGGTAGTTGGTTTATGACAAAAATAATCATAGTACATATTTTGGGCACCTTGAACCCTATTTTTGACTTTATTTTCAGGCCATATGGTTCAAACATGAGAACCATTAGCTTATTTGATGCAGATTCAGCTCACGTGGGTCATTTTACTTATGAGTACAGTGGTGATGGTTTGTAACAAAAACATACATATTTCATGTTTTGGGCAGCTAGAACTATTGGAATTGGTGTATTCCCAAGAAGGGTCTGAATTGGGTATTTAAAAATTCTTCCTAGGTTTAGCTAATCCAACACCAGTATTTCACAACCTAGGGTCTTTCTAAGCATATACCATTTGCGTAGATAATATTCAAAAATTAAATCATGCGCATCATTCACAATATATCGAATATAACATACACGTGTAGAAATATAAAGTGTTGGAAATATAAAGTACATGCACGATATGTTATCGATGTTCGGCCAATACTGCCTATGTCCCCGCCTTAGCTCGCAAGCTCAAGGATTACCACTATTGCTCACTTAACGGGTGGAGCAGTATTGTTTACAACCAAGTCAAATTCACAGGGCTGGCCTCAACCTTTATACTCTCCTTACAGGGCGGAGAAGGCCCTAACAACCGATCATTCCGAGTTAGATCAAACCCCCCTCAAGTGATGCTTAGAATACAATAATCAATATAATTTTTGCATACAATTAAAGATGCTTCTAACACAAGAAGATTTGTATTGATATGCACAAGCTATAACTAATGCACTTCCATATGATAGATCTATAAGCTCAGTGAAGATATGTGTAATAACACTCAAGGTAAAGTCAATAAGCAATCAAGCATGCAAGTGTATTATCAATCTATCTTTGAAACAATATATAACTATATACCAATCACAAGTAGTGTTTCAAAGATTTCCCAAGAATGTAATCAAATATCTCAAAATGATTTTCTTAAAATTTAAGCACAAGAGATATTAGTAATACTAGCTTGTCAAAAAAGGGTTTTGCTTCACAAATCACAAGACAAGCTTAATAAGTCTTGCAATAATAATGCAAAGACTCACTAGCTAAAAAGTTTTCCCCACACAATGAATTTATTAATTAAATTGGGGGGGGGGGGGGAGAGAACTTTAGCCAAACTCTCAATCAAAAAATAATCAAACAATCAAAGCAATGAGAGTTATAGCTTTGGTAAACAATGTAGGATGATTTAGAATACTCTTACTCAAATAGTTTTGGCAAAGGAATGATAAAATAAAGAGTATTTGGCTTTGTATATGAAGAGGGTGCTCTCAAAATTTTCAAAGAAAAATTCCATAATCAAAATCCCTAATCACTCACTAATTTTTGCAAATGAGCCCCTATATATAGTTTTTACCAAAAACATAACTGTTAGGACACAAAGGTATTCTTAAATTTGTTTAATGAATTTAAAAATCAATTTACCCTTAATTAATCGCAATTACCCGCGGTCAAAATTGTGCAATCCGAGAGTTTCGGTCGACCGAGCCATAGATTCGGTTTCCCAAATAGACAAATGAGAAAAAGGCAATTTTGAACTTCACGTTCCTAAAAAATGGTTTGAGTGGCTGAACAAGGTGATTTTCCAAATGTCCAAGGTTCAGTCACCCGTCCCCAAGTTCAGTCTGCCGAACTTGCATGTTTGATCACCCGAGGGTATTTTGAATGTGAAGTTCAGGCGCCTGAGTTGTTGGAAAAAGTTAGGTCTCATGTTCGGTCAACCGTGGACATTTAGCTCAAAATAGTTCGGTCGCCTAAAGTCAAGCCAACACTTTGACTTCCCAACGGTTTGGTTGACCGAGGTGTTTTCAACGCCAAGGTTCAATCGCATGAAACCTTACTATTTTAGGACTTAAGTAGTATATGTTCCCCTAATTGCATATTTGAAAAGTGGGGACTTATTCTAAGTTTATGTGCAATGTCTTAGGGTCTTTCCTAAGGTCTAGGCATTTTAACTTAGCACAAAAAACCTGGCATCAGTCAACCTTCAGTCGATTGAAGGGTGATCCCTAAGGTTTATCTATGGTCTTGATCTTATAGGTCCCTACCATGCATGAAATGCATTAATTATTATAGACTGATAGATTATTATTACACACCCGAATTAAAATAAATATATAAAAATACAACTTAAAATAAGCGAAGGCTTCATGCTTTGCTCCTCGGCAATTCCATGAATTTCGCTGAAAGATGTGCTCGTTTAAGTGCTTCTTGGCATCCATTTCTCATTTGTCATCTATGCTTAGAAAAATAAACCTGTTCAAATACTCAAAGCACACAGATGAGATACTGTGGTTTTTTATAATCAAAACAAGATACGAACCAAAAAGTCAACAGGAACCCTATTTTTGACTTGTTTTGTAGGTCATCTAGTTCAAACATTGTAACCATTGGCTCATTTGATGGAGGACTAGTTCGTACGAGTCAATATACTTATGAACATGGTGGCAGTAGGTTGTTTGTGATGAGAATAAGCATATTCCAAATTTTGGGCTCCTTGAACCCCATTTTTATTTGTTCTATAGGTCATATAGTTCAAATTGGACACTTGGGTGGTTAAAACCAGATAAGTTTACTAAGTTGGCTTCTAAGCACATAATTTTCAATTGGCATGCCATTTTTGGGCACCATCAACTTTGGTACATCGAGCTCAATGTCATAGATGCATCGGGACTGACCACACTCAGTTTGGATCTCGTATACCCAACTTGGACACCTAAGTGCTTAAAATGAACTAAGTTTACTAAGTTTGTTTTTATTCAAACTTTGTTTCTAATAGGGGAAAAAGGTCCTGGGGAGGAGTTTTTGGGCACCATCAGATCCGCCACGTCCAGTTCGATGCGATGGACGTGTTGTTATTGATCCAACTCAGTTTGGACCTCGTATGCCTGAATTGGACACCTAATTAATTACGAGCGCGTCTCCACTTGTGTTATGTGAGTACATAGTGGGGTGTCGTGAAAATTTGTTAGTGATGGAAAACTAGTAACATGTTCACTTCCCCCATCTCGTGTACTTAGAGAGTCATAAGGCAATGCTACCAAAATTTATAATGACAATGATGAAGGAATTTGAGCAATTGACTGCAATGTAAATGCAACATTCTTGAATGGGATAGGATCTATACCCTTCAGACTGAAGGTGGTTGATTTTAGGATTCACGATGCATGTTTCATAAACATTATGAGAATGTAATACACACCATTTACTTGAACATATTATAAGGTAATTAATAAACATGGATAATATTTGGATGAAGGCTTAAGATAAGTTTTTTCCGGAATATGTGAAAGGGATACATGATTTCATAGAGTTCGCACGTCATTGTGCAAGCAAAGCCAGTAGAATAATACTTCTACCCTTCAACCCTTAAACCATCACTAATATTCTAACTTTGTAAAACCATAGAATCTACGTTGATTTCCCATTTTTTCCTCAATCTTCTACCTCCCCCCTCCTTTTCCTCCTCCCTCATGTCCTCCTCCCTCCTTTCTTTGCTTACGTGCATGGGTGGGTTGCTCATGAAGATGATTACATTTCATTAGGGTCATTAGGAGACTATCTTCGTACTAGTGGAAAGATAAAATCAATTGCTGATATTATCCAGGAAGCAAACCTAGATATATATCAGGTGATGTTGTGGCACACCTCGCTAGTGTGCTTGACACCACAAATGAGAATCTGGATGAGTTAAAGAAAAAATACAATGAGCAACCCATGTCCTTTTAAGTAGAATGTTTGAAGAGAAAGATCGTCCGTAGTCTTATATTAGTGACGGTTTCTACAACCATCACTAATAATACATTTGTTTGGGGGGGGGGGGGGAGTTCAATAGGTTAGAGGACTCGTCTTTGCGCAGTCTCACCGAGAAGAAATTATCCTCCAGCTTGACCTTTATAAGTCGACTCAAGATCCCCAAAGGGGTGCATTATTAGTGATGATTTTAAAAACCATTACTAATAAAGTGAATTATTAGTGGCGATTTAGAAAACCGTCACTAATAGTATAAGTATTAGTGACAATTTTTACATTAATGAAAGAACAATCTATGTTTGATTAGTTGATTTTAGACGACGAGCTATGATCTTTCATTCGGTGCTTGTGAGCTAGTTGGAATGTGTAGCAAAGTATTTGCCACATCGGGTGGCCATGCAATTTGGAATGGATCAATAATTTTTGGACAAGGTTGAATTCTTGCCTATCTCGCTAAGATCATTCCAAGTAGAGGTTTTCATTAGGTACTACAATTGGTGGAAGAGTCACATGTTGACTCAACAAATGTAATGAAGTATGTGTTTACGAAGATAAGTAATCCCAAGACTTCACCATCTAATTAAGTAAGAATGCACAGGGTCCTCTACATCTAGGAATCCTAGCAATCCTAGTGAAGGGCCTTCCAAGATCAAGGTAGAGATGGTAAGTGAATGGAGCAATGAGAAGGAAGATTTCCTTCCGGATACAGAGATTCAACTGCAACAACCAAAAATAAAAAATAAAAAATAAAAAAAAATAATAAATTAATTAATATTAATTAAATAATATAATATATTAATATATTAATATAATATAATACAATATAATAATAATAATAATAATAATAATAATAATAATAATAATAATATTATTATTATTATTATTATTATTATTATATGAATGTTAAAAGATCCCGAAGCTCTCAGCTTTAGGATCAAAATTCTTCCTGAGAGTGCAATTGACCCCCCCAGCCAAGACATACTCTCTCTCTCTCTCTCTCTCTCTCTCTCTCTCTCTCTCTCTCTCTCTCTCTCCTCGCCACTCTCTTCCTCTCTACTTAATTTCTTCTTCAATATTCGGCCAATCGAAAATCGGAAAATACCACTAAACTCCATTCTCCGCCATCGACATTTCTATCGGAGTGCATTTGTCATAGGAGCAACGTAGGTATATCTCATAGGGTAAGGTAAATTCTCACACTTACCTTAATTTTTCTTAAAATCTTAAACTAAATTGACGATCAAACGCCACCACGAGAATCTAGGGAACATTCTCTATAAGTCTAATGGAGCGGATTTCTCATGGGGTCATCATAGGCATAGCCCCAAAACTAGGATAAGAGGGTTATTTAGAGATTAATTGTTATTTAATTATTGTAGATTTGGAAATATTAGAATATTGGGCATTCTGGGGTTGAACTGTGTAAGTAGGGTTTTTGGAATACAAGGTTGGGTGAGCACCACAAGCACAGTTTTGGGAACTCTGCAGGCATGGTTTAGGAAACCAGGTAAGTGGGAATAAAATTATATCAATATTTTATTAAGGTGAACTGATTTTTACAAGCATATGAAACCTAGTATGTATCTACATGATTTTCAGAACAGTCTGAGTACTGTAAAATGATGATTTTGTTTACAGTTTGTATTTGAGATAATTGCATATGATATTAAATCCGTGTGGCATGAGAACAATTTTTTCTAATATATTGAATATGAATTACTGTGATATTTGGGCTTGCATATGGGGATGTTTGTAATAATTATGGCATGATGAATGAATTGTTATATTTGATTCTTATGTGGAAATGTATTGATATGTTGAATTCCAGTGTGGAAATGCATTGATGCGTCTATGTGAACTACCTAGTGTGGTTATTCATATGCATCACAATATAACATTAGCATGAGGAGGTTGTTATATTGCCTAAATATAAATCATGATATGACGTTGGCAGGTCGAGGAGTTTGTTATATTGTCATTTATATGGGGTAGGACACTGGCAGGCCTGAGGAGCTCGTTCTATTGATGTACTATGGGTAGGTAATAGGGATTGGATACTGGTGAATAGTGGTGTTTGTGTGGACCATGTGTCGCGGAAGCCGGAGTGGTGCCAGTGTGGGCCACATTATATCCTATGTGGATGATGATACCTGTGTGGTCCATGTTATGTATCCTGTGTGGATGATGGCACCTGTGTGGGCCATGTTATGTATTGTGTGCGGATGATGGTGTCTGTGTAGGCCATATTATATACCCTATGTGGATAGTGGTGCCTGTGTGGGCCACATGTAGATAAGAAGTATATAAGTGTCTGTGTGGGCCACGTACTGATATGTAGGCAGTTGTTCTGTGTGGGCCATTACTGAAGACATTGAAAGACAAAGTATGAGATGCATGATTCTTGTGTGGTTGTGTTGTGCACTTGTGAATTCAATTATCGCATAGTAATCATGTGTGTGCATGCAGCGAGGTAAAGATACCACCGGGGGTTGCTGAGAAAGGCGAATGCTCTGATAGGTAGTTTTTTGGTATCAGTGCAAAGGTATGCTACTTGTATGGGCGGGTAATTATCCCGATCCTTGGAAACCTTTGCCTTTAAAAAAATAAAGATGTGTATACTGGTGGTGAGGTAATTCTTTGTCTGAGGGCTTACTGAGTAAGGTGAGTGCTCTGGTAGGTATCTTTTAGGTACCAGAGCAGAGGAAAGCTACTTGTATGGGTGGGTAATCTTCCCTATCCTTGAGGACTTTCGTCTGGATAAAAATTATGTACTCGTGCATATTGGATGTGTGTATGATATCAGATATCAGTGATGTTAATAATGATGCGTTTTCTTAGCTGTTATTGATATTATATGAGAAACAGTTTATTTTGATATATATATATATATATATATATAAACTCATCTGCCACACACTGTTATAATTTATTCCATCCTTACTGAGAAACGTCTCACCCTAGTGGATTATCACTTTTCAGGTTCTTTTGGAGATCAGGCTTGAAGGCTTGGGCTAGGACTGTTTTTGGTAGTTTTATTTTTAGGGTATTGTGAGATACTGGTAAATATATAGATATATTTGTGCGGGGTTATGTTTTAAATGCTAGTTGTAGATACGTATATTTTTATGTTATAGTGTTCATTTTTGGGATATTATATAGAACTCTGGTATTTATTTGAGGTTATTTATTTATATTCTACTGCGTGTATATTAATTATGGCATCAGAGATGGAGGATTGAACAGTGTGGCACTCGGGTCCCACTTGGCGGGTTCGGGGCGTCACATCAACCTAGTGATGTTAGTGAAACTAATGTCAAATCAAAAGTGACACGAATGGTTCCACACAAAAAGGGTGAAAGTAGTTGTCATTACCCAGTCGAATCAAGGAGTACTTTAAAACCGTCACTAATATAAGAGAACTAGTGACGGTTTTTCTCTTCAAGAAATCTACTTAATGTTATGCTTCTCTTTTTTGAACCTATTTTGAATTCTTCACTCTATAATTCCTCTTATTATTCGAGTCTTTTTAAACTCTTTCACTATTGCTTCTGCCCACTGAAACACCTTTCCTTTAACCTTTCTGTTTCTCTCCTTTGAACCTTGTTGGCCTAACATGACTTACAATTCTTATTTGATGATAACAAATCATGTTATGTTTAATATGGTTTATTTCAAGTGAAAGTTTTTTAGGAAAAAGCTCAAAGCTTAAAGGTAGTGACAAAGCTCAAAGCTTAAAGCTAGTGGCAAAGCTCAAAAGGATGATAAAATTTATGAATCCAAAAAATCAAGAAAGAAAGATGATTAAAAGCTCAAAGATGATAGAAGAACAAGGATTTACTCGAAGATCAAAAGAATATGTTTTTAAGGATGTTTGTATGTAAGTACTTAGAGTAAATTTCAAATATAAACTGAATTGAAGCTCTCATAAAATCAAAAGAAACTTAGAAATATATTTTTAAAAAAACCCTAAAGTATGTTTATCAAATTAAAGAAAAGAAGGGTTTTAAAAAGAAAATTTTTTTTTTTTAAAAAAAAAAACATAAGGGCCAGGCTACTGCCTTCATGTGGCAGGCAACTATCCAAATTAAATGAAGAATTTTCAAAAAGGAAGTAGGGTCTCAGGCGACTGCCTGAACATAGCCAAGCACCTGGGTGGTCATGCCAGGCAACTGCCTGGGTTCTAGAAGGCGATTTCCAGTGTTCTATGTTTTAAAATTCTTCTATGACAGGCAACTGCCAGGTCGTGGCAGGCGACTGCGATTCGAACGCTGGTTTAAAAATTTCCAACGAGAAGATTTTTTAAATGAATTTTTTGGGCACTACTATTTTGATAAACTTGGGGATTACTTCAAGGAAACTTTGGGGGCAAGGAATTACTTTTAAAACATCTATAAATAGCCCCAAACTTCAAAGATTTTAAACACCAAGAAATTTCCAGCAATCAAAGTTCTGTAAAAAGCTCTCAAACTTTCTTGTGTTCATCCAACTTCAAATACTGAGTTGCTGCTGATTCAAACTCCGAAGTAAAGCTTTCAAAAGTCTGAATCTTTCAATACATAGAAGATATTTGGTGATCTAAATTCAGTATTGAGCTTCAATTCTTTTATATTTGAATTACTTTGAAGTATACTTGTGCTGAATGTTGTACTAACCTACTCTGCCGTGAGAGTGTCTTTTGTACACAAACTTTTCTATATCTTGATTCTTGTTTATAGATGATTCAAGGTTGTAGACTCATTGGACCAAGTAAGGGTATATCGCTTGGAGAGGCAGGCTCTACCCTAAAGGAAGGAGTGATTGTAATCGGTATTGTTCCACTCGTCAATGGAACTGAACTAGTGAATCCTTTGGTGGTTTGCCAAAGGCGAGGACATAGGTTCGGTATAAGCCGAACCTCGTAAAAACTTATGTCTCTCTCTTCTTCCTTACTCTTTATTTTTCAGCAATACTTACAACCTGCGTGTATGCTTTAAATTGTTAAATTTTGAGTGTATGATTGTTAAATAGACCAGAGGATAATTGTTTTTGGCTTGATCAACATTGATTTTGGAAACCAAAACGGACTACGTTGGTTGATCTTCCTAAACTTATTAATCTGAAAGTTTGTTTAAAAACTAAACACCAAGAATAAGTGTGAGTTTGGAATAACACAGAGCTTACATAAATTCTGCATGCTTTACAATTTATTACAGGACAATTGATACAAAGAACAAGATTTTGATTAAAGAACAAGATTTTGATTATCTTGTTGATTGGTTGTGGTTGAATTGTTTTTGTATTTACTTGTTGTGATTGTTGATATAAAAAAAAGAATTAAACTTGAAATAATTTTAAAAATCCAATTCACCCCCCTCTTGGGAAGCTATCCTAATTTCAATTGGTATTAGAGCCTAGTTATAGCAAATTCCTAACAAGAAGCTATAAAACATCTAAATGGCAAACATAGGAGTAGCTCCTTTTGGAGAGGGCCAATCCTCAACTCGTCCACCAATCTTTTGTGGACACAACTACACCTTCTGGAAAAAGAGAATGCAAATATACCTTCAACACATGGATTGGAAAGCATAGGAAGTAGTTATGGATGGAGACCTTATTCCCACCAAGATAGTAGATGGAAAACAAATTCCAAAAGAGAAAAAGGATATGATCGATTCAGATTATAAAATTCTTCAAATAGACTCAAGTGTTATAAATGCTTTGTATTGTGCTTTAGACGCTAATGAATTTAATAGGGTCATGGCTTGTAAAACGGCTAAAGAAATATGAGACAAATTAGAAGTTAAATATGAAAGAACTATTGATGTTAGGGACAATAGGATAGACATGTTAACAAGCGAATATGAAGCATTCAAGATGAATCCAGATGAATCCATATCAAGTATGTACACAAGATTCACCCACATAATCAATTCCTTAAGTGCCTTAGGAAAAACTTATACTACCTACGAAATGATTAGGAAAATTTTGAGAGGCCTTCCCTCCATATGGGAACCAAAGGCTACAACAATTACCGAAGGAAGAAACCTTAAGACCACCTCCTTAGATGAACTCATAGGTTCACTCCTTACCTATGAAATGACTCTAAAAGAAACAAATCCTGAACCAATGCATAAGAAATCTATTGCATTAAAAGCATCAAGCCACAGCTTAAGTGAAGAAGAAAGTGAAACAAGTGACTTAGATAAAGATGAATTAGCATTCACCACTAAAAGGCTAGGAAAATTTTATAAAAGGAATAAAAGATTTCCTAAAAAGTTCAACAAAAGGAAAACTGAAAAAGGAGAATCAAGTAGACAAGAAAATAAAAGTAAAAGTGAACCTCCTATATGCTATCACTGTAAGAAACCAGGGCATATCAAACCGAACTGCCCATTGCTCAAGAAAGACAAGAAGAAAAAGAAGGAAGCTATGAAGGCTACTTGGGGTGACTCAAGCTTCAGCGAAACGGAAAACGAATGAAGTGGATAAGAGATGGCAAACATATGCTTTATGGCAAATGATGAAGAGGTAAATTCCTACTACTTTTCAACAGAATCCTGCAATGAATCTTATGATGAGTCATGTGATAGTATGCCCTCATACAAGAAATTATAAGCTGAAATATTTTCCTTACATAAAAGATTCATAAAAATTTTCAAAAGAAATATAACTTTGAAGGATCAAAATAAAGAACTATGGAAACAACTTGAATTATTCAAAAACATTGAAGAAGAAAAAAATTCTTGTATTGAGAAGTTAGAGGAGGAAGTAAGTAAAGTAACTCGAGAATTAGGCAAAACTCATAAAGAAAACTTGAATAAAAAGGATCTAGAAATAAATGAACTAAAGAAATTAGTAGAGGATAAAGAAGAAATTATATATAATTTTACAAAAGGTAAAGATAATTTTGAAAAAAATGATTAGACAGCAAAGGCTACATGGGAATAAAGAAGGAATAGGTTATAATGGTAAAACAAATAAAAAGAATAAGAAATTATACATGGGATACTTCGTCAAGGAAGCTAAGCACTATGCTAGCACTTCCTCAAACAACAAACATTGACACACTACTTGCTATATGTGCAAGACTAAAGGTCACGTAATGTTTGATTGCCCACTAAAAAGGAAGTATGTTAAAGTACAAGGAGAATGGAAAGTTAATAATGGAATTAACAAAACAAAGAAAGTTAAAAGGAGTTGGGTTCCAAAGACTAACACAATGAATCCTCCATTGTAGGTATGTTTTAGGACAACATCATCAACGGACAAGTGGTACTTGGACAGCGGGTTTTCAAGACACATGGCCGGCGATAAGACCAAGTTTTCCTCTCTAAAACAAAATGATGGAGGATATGTCACCTTTGGCGATAATGCCAAAGGTAAGATCATTGGCATCGGGAGAATAGGTAAAGAACCTTCTATTACTATTGATAATGTATTATTAGTAGAAGGATTAAAACACAATCTTTTTAGCATTAGCCAATTGAGTGACAAAGGGTTTGAAATAACCTTTAAGAAAGAAAAATGTGTTATCTAGAATCCCAAAGAAAATAAAATCTTGTTTATAGCTCTTAGGATAAATAATGTTTATTGTATAAACCTTGAGAATCTAATGAATCAAAACATAACTTGTTTGACAGCCATGAATGAAATAAGTTGGCTATGGCATAGGAAGTTAGGACATGCTAGCATGGACTTATTATCCAAAATATCAAAGAAAAATCTTGTAAAAGGATTACCAAATACCAAATTCATAAAAGACAAGATGTGTGATGCATGCTAAAAGGGAAAGCAAGTTAAAACAAGTTTTAAAAAGAAAAAGTATATATCTACTAAAAGACCCCTAGATCTATTACACCTAGACTTATTCGGTCCAACTAGAACCTTAAGCCTAGGAGGAAAATAATATGCTTTTGTAATTGTGGATGATTATTCAAGATTCACTTGGGTATTATTCCTAACAAATAAAGATGAAGCTTGTGACATGCTAATCACCTTATGTAAGAATTTACAAAATGAAAAGGGCTATAATGTAACAAGTTTTAGAAGTGATCAAGGTAGGGAGTTTAGAAACAAAGAGGTTGATAAATTCTATAATGAATATGGAATAAATCATAATTTCTCAGCACCTAAAACTCCACAAAAAAATGGAGTTGTAGAAAGAAAAAATAGAACCCTACAAGAAATGGCAAGAACAATGATAAACGAAAATAACCTACCTAAATACTTTTGGGCCGAAGCTGTAAATACAACATGTTATATTGTAAATAGGGTATCTATAAGATTAAGTATAGACAAAACACCGTATGAACTATGGAAAGGAAGAAAACCTAATATTTCTTACTTTCATGTATTTGGATACAAATGTTTTATCCTTAACACTAAAGATGATTTAGGAAAGTTTGATGCAAAATCTGATGAAGGTATCTTTTTAGGTTACTCTACAAATAGCAAAGCCTATAGGGTTTATAATAGAAGAACTCTTACTATCATTGAATCAATACACATAACATTTGATGAATCAAACAATTATGAAAATAAAATTAAGAATGATGAAAAAGAAGATATTCCACAAAAAGAAGAAGATCTCGAAATAAAAGAAGAAAATAATAATGAGACTTCAAATGAAAACATTGTAGAAAATCTAGAACTACCTAAAGAATGGAGATATGCTAAAAGTCATCCTAAAGAACAAATACTTGAAGAAACTTCAAAAGGAATAACCACTCGAGCCTCATTGAAAAATATTTGCAACCATTATGCCTTTTTATCTCAAGAAGAACCCAAGAATATTGAAGGAGCCTTAAAAAATGACTCTTGGATTATAGCTATGCAAAAGGAACTAAATCAATTTGAAAGAAGTCAAGTGTGGGAACTTATAGTTAAACCCAAAGACAAATCAATCATAGGAACTAAATGAGTGTTTAGAAATAAAAAGGAAGAAAATGAGATAGTTATAAGAAATAAAGCTAGACTAGTAGCACAAGGTTATAATCAAGAATAAGGTATTGATTATAATGAAACCTTTGCCCCCATAGCAAGAATGGAAGCAATTAGGAAGCTCTTAGCTTATGTAGCCTATAAGGACTTCAAATTATACCAAATGGACATAAAAAGTGCTTTCTTAAATGGATATATAAATGAAGAAGTATATGTAAAACAACCTCCAAGTTTTGAAAATTCAAAAAATCCAGATCATGTATTTAAGTTAACAAAAGCTTTATATGGATTGAAACAAGCTCCTAGAGCTTGGTATGAAAGGTTAAGCAAGTTCCTAATTCAAAATAATTTTTCAAAAGGAAAGATAGATAGTACTTTATTTATAAAAACCAAAAATAAAGACATGCTTATAGTACAAATTTATGTTGATGATATTATTTTTGGAGCAACTCTTGAGGATTTGTGTAATGAATTTGCTAAGTCTATGCAAAAGAGTTTAAGATGAGCATGATGAGAGAGTTAAATTACTTTCTAGGGTTATAAATTAAACAAGCAAAAAATGGAACTTTCATAAATCAAACTAAATATATTAAAGACATGTTAAAGAAGTTTGATATGAAAGAAAGTAAACCTATAGGAACTCCCATGAGCACTTCAACTAGTCTTGACAAGGATGAAAAAGGGAAACAAGTAGATACCAAGCATTCCCGAGGCATGATAGGAAGCTTACTTTACTTAACAACTAGTAGATCGGATATTATGTTCAGCGTATATATGTGTGCTAGGTTCCAATCGGCTCCTAAGGAATCACACCAATCAACAGTTAAAAGAATCCTTAGATATCCACTAGGCACACTTGAACTAGGTTTATGGTAACTAAAGGGAACTGAATTTGAAATGATAAGCTATTCCGATGCAGACTTCTAGGATGCAAGATAGATAGAAAAAGCACAAGTGGAACATGTCATTTTCTAGGACACTCTTTAGTCACCTGGTCTTCAAAGAAACAAAACTCTATAGCATTATCCACCGCCGAAGCAGAATACATAGCAGTAGGGAGTTGCTGTGCCCAAACATTGTATATGAAACAACAACTAAAAGATTTCAAAATTCAATATCAAACTATTCCAATAAAATGTGACAACACAAGTGCCATAAATATTTCAAAAAAATCCAGTATCTCACTCAAGAACAAAGCATATTGACATAAGACATCACTTCTTGAGAGATCATGTACAAAATGAAGACATAATGCTAGAATTTGTAAATACAAATGACCAATTAGCAGATATATTCACAAAACCACTCTCTGAAGAGTGATTTATATTCATTAGAAGAGAATTGGGAATGATGCATATTCGAGAAGCAAACTAAAAATTTTCTGCTTGGCAGGCGACTGCCACCTAGGTTCCAGGTGACTGCCAGGCTACTAACTTTCAAGTTTTTTTATTGACAGGCGCCTGCCTTATCCTAGCAGGCGACTGCCTCGCAACGGGTAGGGTTTAAAACCCTGTTTTATGTCTTTTTAACTTCCATTAGGCATTTGCTACTTCTCCTCTCTCTCCGAAAATTCTCTATCCTACTATTTTCCACACAAATTCTTCTTCCAAATCAGCTTGAAACCGTGCATCAAACCTACCCTCCACATCAAATCACGAATAAAACCTAGGGTTTATCAGCCTTCCTCTTCAAAACAATCGTGCCATGGATAAAATCAGTTGGTAACAAGGGTTCTTCCTCTTCCACAAGGATCAACAATGATGAAGTAGAGAAGTGGTTAGTAACTCCACATGCTAAGCAACTCTATAAGAATCAAATCGCTTCAGCCGAACCCATTCTAGGTAAAATCCTTGATGTTACATTCTTCAATTTTGATTTTCCTAAAATCATGAAACTTTTTAAGGAAATTGGGTGGGAACTGTTTATTACTTATCAAGCAAAAGGATACTATCTAAACGTGGTTCGGATTTTCTATGCAAATATGGAAAGATTTGAAAATGGGATCAAAACAAATCTTCTAGGGCAAAATATTCATCTTACTCCCATATCTTTAGGAAAAATTCTTCGAGTCAAGCTAGGAGATTTTGAGGTTCACATAGTTGAGAAACAATGGACAATGTCCCAAGGATTTACTCCAGAGGAATTTTTACCCCTAGTCATAACTGATACACCTATCTCCTTTGGGCATCCACCTGTTTACAAACAGCTCAATCTCCAAGCTTTAATCCTACACAAACTTATTACATATAATATCCTACTACGTTCTGGTTCTCATGATCATATTTCCTTCTTAGATTGTTTTGTTATGTGGTGTATTCTTAAAGGAAAAAAGTTGGATCTTCCAAGTTTACTTATCAAATGGATTATTATGAAAGTTGATGCCCCTTGTGTCATTCTACCATATGCTGGGATATTAAATATGGTATTTGCTCATTTCAATGTTCTTACCCTATCATTTAATTTCACTAGAAAAACCCATTACGATATCTTTTCTGATACTATTCTTAAGCGTATGGGATTTAAGCATTCTCCTCAAGGGTGGTTTCACAAGGGACATCGTCACATCTCATCTACACCACCTCCTCAGCCTTCCATGCCAGCCCCTTTAGTACAGCTTAACCCAGAAACTCCTTCTTGGTTCGTTCCATTTTATAATCACTATATAACCTTCAGTGATGGAATGCAATATGGACTTGGTACACTTAGGGAGAAGGTTTCTACTGTGGAAACTTATTGTTCCAGCCTTGTTCAGCGTGTTGACAAGATTGAGAAACATTTGGCTAGCCCTTCTAAAGGCAAATCTCAGATGGATATCATCTCTGCTCCATCGAGTGATGATAAATCTGCTGAAAAATATGGTGAACAAGAAGAAGAAGAAGATGAAAGTGGGTCTATGGAAGCCTCTGATTGATATGTTTCATCTATGTGCTATTTAACACTTTTATCTATGTATTAGTGCTTCATCGGATAGTATGTTATTTATGTTTGTAAGATCTACAAGTACTATGTATTACAACACTTCACTATGTTGTTGTTGTTGTTGTTTTTTTTTTTTTTTTTTTGTATCACTCTCTTCTCCTTTTTGATTGATGTCCAAAGGGGGAGATGTTTGAGAGAAGGAAGTGCAAAAATAAAATATGCTAATATGCTATGGTTTGTAAAACTATGAATATATATGGACTATCTTGCATGGATTCATTACTTGTAAGACTATGAATATCTATGGGTATGATCATTTTGACTATGAATATCTATGGGTATGATCATTTTGCAAGTGACATGGTTTGTATAAATATTTTTAGTATATCATGCTTGTTGAAAGGGGGAGCCATGAGTATTATTTCTTATTATTTTTGCTCTCGATTTGTCATCATAAAAAAGGGGGAGATTGTTGGCCTAACAAGGCTTACAATTCTTATTTTGATGATAACAAATCATGTTATGTTTAATATGGTTTATTTCAAGTGAAAGTTTTTAAGGAAAAAGCTCAAAGCTTAAAGGTTGTGACAAAACTCAAAGCCTAAAGGTAGTGACAAATCTCAAAAGGATGATAAAGTTTATGGATCCAAAAAGATCAAGAAAGAAAGATGATTAAAAGCTCAAAGATGATAGAAGAACAAGGATTTACTTGAAGATCAAAAGAATATGTTTTTAAGGATGTTTGTATGTAATTACTTCAAGTAAATTTCAAATATAAACTGAATTGAAGCTTTCATAAAATCAAAAGAAACTTAAAAATATAGTTTTAGAAAAACCCTAAAGTATGTTTTTCAAATTAAAGAAAAGAAGGGTTTTAAAAAGAAAAGTTTTTTTTTTTTTTTAAACAGAAGGGCCGGGCCAGGCGACTGCCTTCATGTGGCAAGCGACTGCCCAAATTAAATAAAGAATTTTCAAAAAGGCAGTAAGATGCCAGGTGACTGCCTGAACATAGCCAGGAGACTGAGTGGTCATGCTAGGCGACTGCCTGGGTTTTGGTAGACAACTGCCAGTGTTCTGTGTTTTAAAATTCTTCTATGACAGGCGATTACTAGGTCATGGTAGGCGACTGCCACTTAAACGTTGGTTTAAAAATTTCCAATGTGAAGATTTTTTAAATGAATTTTTTGGGCACTACTATTTTGAAAAACTTGGGGCTTACTTCAAGGAAACTTTGGGGGTAAGGAATTACTTTTAAAAATTACTTTTAAAAATTAAAAAATTTAATTAAAATCTTTAAAAAAAATTTAATACAAAACACTATTAGTGACGGTTTTCATAAACCGCCGCTAATAACAGAGTATTAGTGACGATTTTTTTAAACTGTCACTAATATAGTTAAATAAATTCTTTTTATATTTTTTAAATAAAAAACACTATTAGTGACAGTTGAAATTAGGAATAGCTTCCCAAGAGGGGGGTGAATTGGCTTTTAAAACTTTCGTTTTAGTTCTTTTTAAAGTCCTTAACTTCTTTTAATATTTAACCAATTCTTTTACTTGTTTATCTATTTTGTCAATCAAACAAGAACTTGGTTTCTTTTAAACAATCAACAAGACAACCAATAAAACATTCAATCTTTAACCACAACACTTAATGCTTAACCAAGCAAGTAATCAACTTTTCAACCAAACCAATCAATTTACCATGATGATCAAACCAAACAATCATAAGAATTCTCAACTTGTGTGTAGTTCTATTGTTAATATGAATTTGAACCAAGCCCTGTATATATGAATTTGTTCCTTCAATATAATATTTAATGCATCATCCAATCACTCTTTCCAAATATTCAGAATCCAAATAAACTCTCAATTAAATTATCTTTGGGTGTTTAACCAAATAACGTACTCCTGTATGGTTTCCGCAAAGAATGGTTCAACCAACGTACACCCTTTCGATTTCTGCAACCCAAATCAAAATCAAACTTAAAGTTTGCTTGATTTCCAAATATAAGTAGTTTATATGATTTTCAAATTTAAACCATCCACGCAATTTACATATGTACTGAAAATATAGAATAGGGAACGAGAGAGTGAGACAGAGATTTTTACGTGGTTCGGCTTCATCACAGCCTACATCTTCACCTTTGGAAAAACCACCAAAGGATTCACTAAACCTGTTCCGTTGACTGGTGGAACAAACCTTTACAACACTCCTTTTTTAAGGCTAGAGCCCGCCTTCTCCAAATGATATCCCCTCGTCCGGTCACTCCATAACTAGGCTAGAACTCGCCTTTTTAGGCAATATCCCCTTGCTTAGCCAACGATCCAAACAATCCTTGGAATCGTCAATCTACAAGGAAAAAAAAATAGTTGTGTACAAGAAACACTCTCTAGAAAGAGCAAGTTAGTACAAGTTCAGCACAGTACTATATACTTCAATGTAAAATATCAATATGAAATAGAATGAAGCTCAAGTGTAGAATTCACCAATATCATTTTTAGATGAGGATTAACAGTAGGAATTCAGAAGAGGAAGGATTAGAACTTCAAAATATCTCAGTAAAAGAGTTTTTCAATGAGTAAACAAGAGAACTTGTAAGAATAAGAGTACTTTCAGCTTTCTCAAATAGATTTTTCAATTCTTGGTGTGTTTTTTATCTGCAAAACCATGTATTTATAGGCTTTCAAAAGTTTCCTTGTTGCTAAAGTTTCCTTAGATAATTTCCTAAGTTTTTAGAAAGTTTGGAGCACAAGAAACTAATGTTTAAAAAATAAATTTTGAAAATTTTCTGCCCGTTAACAGTGTTCAGATGATTGAACTTTTGAGTTCAGTCGTCTGAGGTGGTTCTGCCTCAAAAAAAATTCAGCAAAAAATCTTTAGATGACTGAACTTAATCTTTGGTCGTCTAAAGTGGTTCTGTGTGCTGTTCAGTCAGGTGAAGTGCCTCCCGTGAACAGTGTTCGGTTGGCTGATAGTTGTGAGCCCGCTTCAGTATTTTGGCCATAACTTTTTCTTGTATAACTCTAAATTATGTTTTCTTGGTGAAAAATGAAAGCTAAGAGAAAATCCTATAACTTTCGTGTTAAACACGTTTTAAAATATAGAGCTTTTCATAGAGAAAAATATACCTTAATGCAGATGTATAAAAACTATCAGCATTTGGAAAAAACTCCTTTTGGTGTTTTTCATTCCAAAAATAATTCTAACATTTTTAAAATAATTTTTAACCTTATAAAATATTTTTCAAGTATGTTAAAAGGTATCTAGGTCCAATAAGTTAACCTAAGAGTTTCAAAATATTTCAAACGATATTTTAAACATTAAAGCACTTACATGAGACTTCTAAGATATTAACATTCTAAACGCTCAAGTCTTCATGCTTGCTTTGGCCCTTTCTTGGTCTTCAAGCTTTAATATTCTTTCAGCTCTCTCACTTTGATTTTCTTTGACTCTTTTGACTTTAAACATTCCCTGGCTTTCAACAAATCATACATGACCTCATATTCTTCAAGGTTTAATATATCATCTTTAAATCTATGCTTTGACTCATTTAAGCTTCATTTGATCATTGTGAGTACTTTGACCTTAGTTTCTCATATGTGAGCCCTGAAATAACATTTCTTATACAAATATGTTAAATTCCACTTGTTTGTTAACATCAAAATAAGATAACAAGATTTTAAGCCTTGTAAAACCAACAATGGTTCTCATAAATCGTCGCTTATAATAGACTATTAGTGACGGTTTTCGTAAACCATCGCTAGTAATAGATTATTAGTGATGGTTTCTATGAACCTTCACTAATATGGTTGACTTTGTTTACTAATACAATACTATTAGTGACAGTTAACTAACCGTTACTAATAAGTGTCTTTTAGTGACGACATGAAATCGTCACTAATACCCCAAGAAATGTCGCTAATATTTTTTCGGGATAGTTTTTGCGCGAAAAGTAGTTTCCCACAATAGTTTGAGTGGGGAAACTAGTTTTTAGTAATGAACGTATTAGTGATGGTTTCAAAACCGTCATTAATAGTGTTGTATTAGTGGAGATTGTCAAAATCGTCACTAATACTTAGACCAATAGTGACGGTTAAAAATCATTACTAATACTTTCGTCACTAAAAACCAGTTCTTTTGTAGTAAATTACGTAGGTACTGCCTTTAAAATAAGAAAAGAAATAAAAAAAAAAGAAAAAGAAAGAAAAGACCCCTTTTGGTCTTCTAGTGATAGTATCACTACCTAAGTGTTCCAACACAGCTTTGAGAAGCCCAAACTATTGCTCTAAAAACGGGTTGACCTCAAAACCCTAATTTTGAAGAAAAAAATGATGATGATGGATGATGAAAAATAATTGATTTGAAGATGTCGGGATAATGATAATGATGATGGATGGTGAAAAATAGTTGGTTTGAAAATGTCAAGTTTGTATTATTAACCTAAAAAACCAAAGTTTGAGAAAAAAGTTATCGTGCTTGTGTTATTAGTTTTTGAATGAAAAGGGTAAAAACAATAAGTTTTAGAAAAAAAAAAAGGCGGGGTTTGAGTTGGAAAGAGGGATGAAATGCATGAATTCTAGAAAAAAAAAAAAAAAAAATTAGGATTTCATCTAAAGACACCCTAATTTTAACCATACCACCCTAAGGAAACCCGATATAATAAAAGTTGACCTAAAACCCCCGAAAATTGGAGTCATACTTGAGTCCCAGTGTTTTTATTTTTCGAATCCCAGATATTTTAGAAAAAATAGAGTCCCATCTTGCTTTGAGTCTCGGTTAGTTTTCGAGTTTTCTTTTGATCTTGCGTTATGACTACTTCAAAAATTAAGTCCATTTGATAGTTTAAACTGGAGTCAATATCCTTTAGTAAAAATTATTAAAATATTTTATACAATATTATTCCAAAACAATCACATATAATGGTCATGACATATGTACTAGAAACAATAAAAATTCTAAACCATAAATCTAACAATGATAATAATAATAATAATAATAATAATAATAATAATAATAATAATAATAATAGCTATTATTTAAACTTTGAAAACACTTTTACTTCAAAGTTGTGGTTCAACCCATGTTAATTAAGAACCCCAAAATACAAGGTTATCATGGCAATCACATTTGTTTAAACAAATTCATTTGGAGTAACTTCTAGTTAATGTTTAATGTAATTCTACAACAAGACTTCATCAGTTTTAGGTTACTTTCAATGCAATATGTTCTAGGGTCGACTTAAAAATTAATTTTAAAATGTAAAATTATTTTTTTAAAAGGCAATCACCCAAAAAAACAAAGCAGGGAAATAAGAAAGGGGCTGATGTAACTCCATTATGAATAGTGGGAAGTAATATTCAAAAGTTTGAATTAAATGGATGGGCTCAAACAAAGGCAACTTTTTGTATGCATGGAATTTTTTGGAATGATAGTGAGTGATTGTGTGATGGATGTTAGAAAATTAAAGCTTTGAGCAGTCCAGTGTGTTGTTTAAAAATGGGGTTGATCAAAAAACCCTAATTTTAAAGAAAAACATAATGATGATGATGATGGATGATGAAAAATAATTGATTTGAAGGTGTCGGGATGATGATAATGATTATGGATGGTGAAAAATAGTTGGTTTGAAAATATCAAGCCTGTATTTTTAACCTAAAAACCTAAAGTTTGAAAATAGAGCATTGTGCTTGTATTATCAATTTTTGAAAGGAAAATGATAAGTTTGGAAAACAAGGGGTTGAGTTGAAAAGTGGGATGAAATGCATGAATTTTAGAAAAATTTAGGGTTTCATCACCAGCTTTTTAAAATCAAGGAAAACAATGGAGAACATAACTTTTTTGGGATTTTTTAAAGTATTTTTTAAACAAGAAAACTCCGACACTAAACAAACAAACATGGCTTGTCTAGTCTAATTTGGTTGGTCAAAGTCATAATCCTTCTCAAATCATAAATTTTTTAAAGGTTAAAAACCCTTGTCATTGCTAAGGATAAGGAGACACCATATAGTAAAATTCTCCCTTTTATCCCATCATAAGTTAAAAATAGACTTTGACAACCAAGAGATAAAAGATTCATCTTTTGAAAATGTTCACTTTTAAATTTTTTTTGGGATTTTGAATAATGGTGAAATCAAATACATACTAAAATATGTACTAATACACACACGTGCACATGCATATACATTTATGTTGACCTTATAGGTCATACCCTGTTTTGATAATAACAAATACTATGTTATTTAATGTTTGATGAGTTTGTGTGTAGGATCAATTAGAGGTTTCATTTTGGTGCACATGCACTTAAAGAAGACAAAGACCCAGAATGTTTATTCACTGTAATTTAATTAAGTTGTTTTTTGAGTATGTAATAATTAAAGTTCAATGGTCTGTAATAATTAATGCATTACATGCATGATAGGGTAGGTAAGTTCAAAGGACTTAGACTGACCTTAGGACCCTTATGTTTGCATTAAAATATGCCCTATTGAATTAAATTCAATCATCATATGAATATGGATAATTTTATAAAGGGACTAGGACCAAAATGCTCTAAAAAGGCATGTTCAGTCAACCGAACTGTAATGCATAGAAGCATTCGGTCGACCAAACCTTCACCGGGTTAACATTTTGACCCTTCGCTCAACCGAACTAAAAATGAGTTGTAATGCTCTAGTCGACCGAATTGACACGTGGGGTGTTCCCAACCTCCTAGTCGACCAAACTTTTAATACAAATAATGGCTGGTCGACCGAACACCTATGTTTGGTCAACCAAACTCACTTTGGTTGACTGAACCTCGGAGGTTCGGGAATCACCTTATGAATGGCCGACTGAACACATAGTTCAAATTTTCCCTAGTTGACCAAACTGAGCACTTCGGTTGACTGAACACTCAAGGTGGTCGGCTGATGCTCTTGGGTTGTCAAAATAACCAAGGTTAAAAACGCTGTTATTTTTATTAACATCACTTACACTTTTTCAAAAATGACATCTATGTTCCGAATGGTTATAATTTTGGGAAAATCTATATATACCCCCTCATTTTCAAAAATTAGTATGAGATTAGCAAACATAATTAGCAAATTCTCTCCAAATCTCAAAAAAGCTTTAAATAAACTTTCACTTTAATAAGTTAAGGATGATCAACCAACGTAGTCCATTTCAGTTTCTGCAATCTATGCTGATCAAACTAAAAAAAAATTAACTTCCGGTTTATTTAATAACCAAACACTCAGAATTCAAAAATTTATAAAGCATCCACGCAGTTTGTAAATTTTGCTAAAAAGTAAAGAGTAGGGAAAAGAGAAGAATACAGGGTTTTTACGAGGTTCGGCTTCTACACAACGTACGTCCTCGCCCTTGGCAAAACCACCAAAGGATTCACTATTACCGTTCATTTACCAGACGGAACAATACCAATTACAACACTCCTTGGTTAAGATTAGAGCACGCTTTCTCCAAACAATATCTCCTTGTTTGGTCCAACGATTTTAAACTTGAACTGTCTATCAATCTACTACAAATATTTTAAACAAGGTGTACAAGAATTGCTCCGCAATAGCTGATTAGTACAGATAAAAACTATGTACTTCAGTAAATTCACAATACAAAATTCAGATTGAAGCTCGAGAGTTTTATCACAATAGGAATCTTTCAATAGATGAAAGAATTAACAATTGAAGCACAATCTCAGTGAGAAAATCAGCAGAACTTTAGAGAACTTCATGGATGTTGAGGGCGATAAAGAACTTTTAGAATTTCAGAATGTTTGAGAGAGAGTTTGATTACTGATTTGAAATCTTGGTATATAAATCAATGCTTCTTGAGGGTATTTATAGATGTAGTATGGTTTCTTACTTGTTCCCCAAGTTTACTTGGAGTAGGGTCCAAGTTTTAAAATAATTTGGGCTTCAAGTAATTGAAAATCTAAAAATATGCCCGTTGAGTAATTTGAATTATGCCGCGAGCAAGACGACTGTGGGATCTCTGGTAGTCGGCTGTCCAAGTATTTCATACACAATTTTCACAAACAGAAAGGTGGCAGTCAGCTGTTCTCAGGGTGCTAGTCGTCTGTCACTGAACAACTCAGTTATAAAATATCATTCAGAATGGTGGCAGTCGGCTAGCAAAACACACGTAGACATCTCATTTGTCACTGGTAGTCGTCTGTCCATTAGATAGACAGTCGTCTATCTAGCAGGCTTTCCTTCTTTTAAAAATATTTTTATCTCTCTCATCTATGCTTAATTAATCTTGGAATATAAATTTGTTTAACTTTGAAAAACATGTTCCAAGACTTTAAAATTTCAGGTTTCTAAGTGTGTCTTTGCCTAATGAGCTTCAAAATGAAAATTTGTACTTGAATCAATTTGAAGTACTTACAAAGTTTGTTCTAAAAACAAATTTGATACTTTCTTTGCTTTGAGACACTTCTTTGCTTTGAGTTCTTTTGGTCACTGATCTTGGATCTTTCAGACTTCTCTGAGCTTTATGGATAACTTTATATGAGGCTTTCCCTGTTCCTTGATCCTTGTGAGCTTTCATGCTAGGGTATTTGAAGTTTGAGCAAATCATCTTTGCTTGAAATAATATCACTTGGAAACAATATTAGATAACCTTACTTTGTTATCATCAAAATCAAGAGTTGTAAGCCTAACTAGGCCAACACACCTAATATATATCTGATTTTGCTTTCCACAGATAATATCAGGAATTGTTTTCATCTTCCCACTGCTACGAAGATAGTCTCCTAATGACCATGCTAAAACATAGTCATCTTCACGGGCAACCCACCCACTTCTCTTGAGGTGCTTTTATTCGTATTCACATCTTCTTAATTTGATGTCTTGTGTAATTAGGTGTTCTTTAAAAGACGCCTCATTTATTTGGAACTCAAACTATCCTTATATGCCCAATATCTTCGTACTACACACCCGATGTGGGATCCTTACACAAAGATCCTATATGTAAAACAATTCTTATAGGTTCATAAAATAAGCTTTTGATGCTAAATTGTTAAATGAATTCCATGAAAACTATCCACATTAGACAATTCAAGAATGGTTGAAATACAAACATTACTTTCAAGAATATTTTAGCATGCAGTATAACATACTCATTTTAGCGCATGTTTTATGGACTTTTGATTATTTTGGGAAAATTCAAATGAAATTTCGACAGCATACCGTCTGTAAATAAAACATTTTCTCATAAAGACATGCTCCAAAAACCTGATTGTTTACAGCAAGTAACTCAGATTAAGCATGCGAGAACCTAAAAAGATCTATCAGCAAGCAATACACAATTCATTGCATCAGCCATGCAGGTGATATTTACTTCAATTAGCATGCACTAATATTATCACCTATCAGCATGCATTTCACAATACTGCATCAGTCATGCAGTTGGTGTTCCGGACAAATAGGCAATCTAGGATATTTAAGTGATTCAAAATAGTCCAATATAGTTCATGTGAAAATATAAACTATCCATCAAAGAGATATAATTATTTAATACAATATGGATAGTAGGTTGTCATGCTAATCTAAGAAGGCATATAGGACTAGAAAGTCACAATGAATATCTCTTTAGGTTTACTTTGAACCAGAATGATATGACAAATGTGGAGACTAACGTACGATTTTTAATTAGTATGTCAAAGGTGTATAGTGAATGCATATACCAAGATTTTTCATTTAAGGTACAAACAACTTCCTAAGCCTTTTATTCATCACTACCCCTAATCTTAAAAACTAAGGATTAAGCAAATATGTAATTCCAATCGAAATCCAAAAAAGTCAACAAGTTTTTTATGTTTATGAAAATAGTAAACAAAATAGGAAGTACTTGAGAAAATACTAAGCATCAATTGAAATTCATGTAAATTTAATTGATGTAAATCCTAGATTAAACCAAGGTTTTGTTGTGCCTAACATCAACAACAAAATAAGAAATAAGAGCAAGCGATTTATCAATGATGTCTTCAATTTCTGATTTTAGCCAAATAAAAATTTAACAATAACATCGAAGGAAACCTAATAAATTATAGAAAGCAATTGACATTGAACCGCAACCCAAGTTGTAGAACTTAGCCAATCATGTTCGCAACCCAAAATTTTTGAATCAAATTAATCCCACAATAAATCATTCAAAAACAATGAACTAAATGGATACTAAAGTTAAGGGAACAAACTAAATCACCAACAAACTATTGCAACAATAAAATAAAAGAAAAAAAGTGCATGAAACAGACCTACATTCCACACTCACCTTGTCCCAACAAAAGCCAACTAAAACAAATTTATGTTTCCAAAAATGAAATATCAACTTCGTGCCTTTCAACAGAACAACAATCCTACGTATTTGGTTACGTAAACAATATAAATTTATATAAATCTTGATAAAATATAGTACAAAATTATATCTTCTATTTTAAAATTTTGCATAAATTTTAATTCAACTTTCAAAATCTATACTTCCAAATATATAAAGGTTCCATTTGGAAGCATGAATTTTGGACTTTCAATTCAGATTTAGGTGACTTTAGCAAATTTCAATATAATTTTATATTACATCTTAGTCATCTCCAAAAAATTTCCAAACATAGGAAATTAGAATTTTGAATGACAGTATGTGAATTTAAGAAGGGTATTTTAGACTTAATAAAGCAAAATGAATGAATTTTAAAAACACACAAATATGATTGTAATCATTTTTTGAAATGATAGTTTTGAAAGTTAGGATTCAATTAGATCAAGAATTTTAGTTGTTGAAAATAAAGAAAAGGAAAATAATGAGGATAGTCACACACTCACGCGCACACGCAAAATGTCACAGACACACTCACACACTCACACACTCACATGCACATTGTCAAACACACACTGACGCGCACACACACTCACTCACACTCACACACACTGTCACACAAATACTAACACAAGAATAGAAAATTGCAAAAGAAGAAGAAGAAGAATAAGAAGAAGAAGAAGAAGAACCTAAAAGGGAGGAGGGAAGCTCGGCGACAGCGGCAGTGGAGGGAGTAGTTGACGGCATCGGTGGAGGTAGTAGCTGACGGCGTCGACGGGGGTGGTCGGAGAGGATGGGCACGAGGTGGAGAAGGAGGGAGGAGGAAATTAGGAGGGAGATCGAAGAGATGGGGAAAAAATTAGGGGAAATGAACACGAGCTAGGGTTTTAAGATTTTAGGGCATTACAGACGGTTTAAAACCATCACTAATACTCCAAAACTGTCACTAAAAGTCCGTAAAATTGTTTATATATTTTTTAATAAAGAAAACACTATTAGTAATGGTTTTGGAGAAATCGTTGTTAATAGTCTATTATTAGTGACAGTTTCTAAAACACCGTCACTAATAATACACTATTAGTAACGGATTTAAAAACCATCACTAATATTTAGCCTATGTTTTTCTTTTTAATATTTGTCCACTTTTTTTTTTCAATAATAAATAGATGATAACATCATTTTTATGTTATCTTACCATTTTATCTCATAATTGTCAACAACTACTCTAAACCGTCACTTGGAACATTTATTTAGCCTTAATTTAGATTAATTTTTTTGTTTGAGGAAGAAAAGAAGAAAAATAACAAGGAAAAATAGATCGAGGGTGCTTCTGTTAGGAAAAAAGTGAGAAATGATCTTCAAGACTTGATTTATTGAAGAAGCTAAAAAAGAGTAATGCTTCCGTGAAGCCTTTGAACAATATATACTACAAAGTCTGTCTTAAAGAAACTAGAAAAATCTTCTGCAAATGATGAAAGTGGGACTTCCTTAAATAGAATGCTTAAAGAGAAAGACATGTTGGGTTGGGTTTCCCTCCTAAGTGAGGGTGATCCAAATTTACCCAATATGGGCCCATGTGTGGAGAGGCCCATTTGGGAGAATAGGGTTAAACCCTATCCTTTGCTATTGCAAAAAGTAGTGCACAATCATAAAATAAGAAAGAAAAATGAGAGAGAGCCGTGACCGCCATAGAGAGAGAGAGAGAGAAAAAGAGAGAGAGAGAGAGAGAGAGAGAGAGAGAGAGAGAGAGATGTCCAATCTTGATCAACTGCTCCAATCAACGAGCATTCATGGTTTGAATTGAGATGAAAATTTACAAGGATGTTTATGACATGTGAAATTTCATTGTGAAGGGTGGAGATTGGATTTTGAGCATCCGATGTTGTTTTTCAACCCCTAAATAGTAGCCTTGGTTTTTTCCGCCGCCGCAAAGAGAGAAAGCTGTCCAGTCTTGATCAACTACTCCAATCAACGAGCATTCGTGGTCCGATTGAGTTGAAAATTTACAGGGATGTTCATGACATGTGAAAATTCATTATGAATAGTGGATATTGGATTCTGAGCATTCAATGTTTTTTTTCAGCCCATGAATAGTAGCCTCTGATTACGCGCTTAAATTGCGTAATTAGGTGCTTTAATTCATGCATTGGGAATCCTATTTTGTATTTAAATGCCTAATTACTCTCAATATTTTAACATTATGTTCTATTTATAATATTTGAGTTTTATTAAGTAATTTATGAAATTTTGGTATTTTTCCTTGTAGGGCAACTATCGGAAGCCAAAAACCGATAACACTTTTTAATCTGTGCGTAACTCTCTCATCCAACCTCCGATTCAGATGATTCAGGATGCCATAGAAAGATAAGAAAATGTTCTACAATTTTCATGATTTGCATTTTGTGAAATAATGGATGCATCAAGATCGAAATCAGACATGAAGTTAGCATACGCCGTTTTATGGATTATTTTGACAATTTTTCGTAATCTTGGCGTAACTTTCTCATCTGAGCTCCGATTGAACTGATTCAAAATTTTGGAAAAATCTGAAAAAGAGTTCTACATATTTTGTGTTTTAAGTTTTGAGAGTTACAAGCTGTAAAAGGGTCGAAAGTGGGCTTGAAAGAGGAGGGCAGTTTGTGTACCTTTGAAAAAACAAAAAAAAAAGAAAATAAAAAAATAAAAAAATGAGATGTGACCCAGCCATGCAGCCGGGTCATCTCAGAAGGGTGAGGCGCTGGGTACATAGAAAGGAAAGACAAAAGAATGGAAAGACAAAAGAAAGGAAAGAAAAGCAAAGAAAGGAAAGACAAAAGGAAATGAATGAAAAAAGTCAAAGGGGAGGGTTTCTTTGGAGAGAGCCGTGTGCAAGAAGGGAGGAGGGGGGCTAGCGTGCGCTGGGATAGAGAGGGAGGCCGCATCTTACAGAAAAAAAGAAAAAATTGATTTTTCTTGGTGAGACACACAAGGGAGGCCCAACACACAGAAAGTTTCTTGGGAGAAATTATTCTTTTGGGAGCTTTCTTGTGGTTTTCTTTTGGGGGTGCTGCGAAGATACACACAAAGCCAGCAAAGGAGAGTTGGAAGCACGCAAAAATAATATCTTTTCATAATCGGAAGGTGGCGAACAACGGCGGTGTTCAGGGTGTTCGTGACGCGCGACGGCGGTGCGGCGAGTGTTGATCTTTCCCGTACGCTCCAAATTGAAGAAAATATGGTGAAATCTGTTATGTTGGATTTAATTTTCAGAATGAACTAAATTTTGGAATTATAGGAAAGCGATGTAGCTAGTTTTGAATTATGCTTGCTCATTGATGCTAATCTGAAGTAGTTTTCATTAATGTTTGTTCGAGTTATTCTGCGACTAATGCTTTTAATTAACTGGCCATTAATTAAATGATTTTAGTCTTGTGATTTGCTACTGAAAGGGGGGATTATAGGATAGATCTTGGATAATTCAGCGTAGGTAAATATAGAGATCGAAAGACTTGTATGAACCTACGTAACATTAAAAATTGAGGGTCTTACTGCGTTCTTGCGTTATTAATTTGCATACTCTTATGTTAAATAATAAACAAGAATAGATTCTGATTGACTATCGAAAGAGACTTTTGGAAAAATTGGCGATTTGTGAACAAACTGAGAAAACGAAGTTGAATTAGCTAAATGAGTAAAGCATAGTGAGGAACTAGGTGAAATCGGTTTCCTAGAAGTTTTCACCATCATCAATTTGACACGCAGTATCCAGTTTTAAATTCTCCTGAATAGTTTATTTAAAGTAGCTTTGTTTAAATTTCGCAGTCTAAAATTATTAATTTTTCTAAATAAAATCAAGGTTAGTAAAATTTCGGTACTTGGTAAAATTAAGACATCAATCCCTGAGGACGATACTCTACATATCATTATATTATAAAACTACGATACTGTGCACTTGCAGTTTGCACCGGTCATCCTCAATTTTTTTTACCACCACAGAGAGAGAAAGTTGTCTAGTATTGATCAACTACTTTGATCAACGAGCATTCGTGGTCCAATCTAGCTAAAAATTTGTAGTGATGTTCGACACATGAATCTTCATTGTGAATGGTGGAGATTGGATTATGAGCATTCATTATTATTATTTTTTAGCCCATGAACAGTAGCCTCTGTTTTTGTGAGATCTTTCTTTAAATCTTGTAGAAGTTGATTTATGCCAAGAAATTTTATTTCTTGAAGATAGTTGCTGATTGTATGCGTCTAGTTGAGACTAGAGAAAACTCATGTATTCTCGTAATTATTAACAGTGGAATTGTTTGGGTGGACTACGGTCCAGTGATTTTTCCTTCTCACATCGAGAAGGTTTTCCACGTAAAAGTTGTGTGTCTTGTGCTTATGGAGTTTGGATATATATTTTCCGCATATATATATATATATATATATATATATATATTGCTTTATTTTATGGTCATAGAAAGTTCACACAAAGAGGGAGTTTGAGTATTGTTATTTTTCCCAATAAGACCATCACTAGTAATCTTATATTAGTGATAGTTTTAAAGTACTCCTTATGCAATTGGGTCGTGACAACTGCTTTCACCCTTTTCTGGTGGAATTATTTTTGCCACTTTCGATTTCTCATTAGAGTCACCCTAGCACTGGGTTGAACCTTCGTATCCAGAGGGAAATCTTCCTCCTCATTGCTCCATTCACTTATGGACTTTACCTTGATCTTGGAATGTCCTTCACTAGGATTGGTAAGATTCCTCATTACAGAGGCATTGCAACCTTTCATGTGCATTCTTACTTGATCATATGGTGAAGTCTTAGGATTACTCATCTTCATAAACATATACTTCATTACATTTGCTCGAGTCAACATATGACTCTTCCACTAGTTGTAGTACCGAATGGAAACTCTAGTTTGGAATGATATTAGTGGGACAAATAAGAATTCAAGCTTCTCCCAGCTAAATTCAAGCCAGAAAAATTTCCCGAAAGTTCTTGATCCATTCTGAATTGTTTTTCATTTTATTTTTTCAAGAACATACAAAAACATAATTAAATAAGCTAATTTTTCATTTTTATAACATTTATGAGATAAATAAATAACAATAAATAATTTTATTTTTACATTTTTTAGTTGTTGAAAATAGTTTTTATTTCAAAATTTTCAAATTTATATATAAAATTTAGAAAATATTTTTTTAACTATTTTATAGATTTCTAACTCTTACATTGTGAATGGGACAATGAGGTTCAGATTTTGGATTTTAATTATATTGACTATATGTAAAGGTTTTTCTAATACATAAATTCAAATCCAAATCCAAATTCCAAAATAAATTATTTCAAAATTTATTTTATAAAATTTTTAAAAAATTGAAAACAAGTTATCTTTTTTGTAATTATATTGAAATCTATAAATAATTTTTTTTTTTTAAAAAATATTCTACACATTTAACCAAACTATTGATTTTCTAAATTTTTAATAAGAATCTTTAAAAAAAATTAATAAAAAACACTATTAGTGACGGTTTTCATAAACCACCGCTAATAAGAGAGTATTAGTGAAGGTTTTTCTAAACCGTCACTAATATAGTTAAATAAAATCTTTTTATATTTTTTAAATAAAAAACAATATTAATGACGGTTCTTGTAAATCGTTGCTTATAATAGACTATTAGTGACAGTTTTTGTAAACCATCGCTACTAATAGATTATTAGTGATGATTTTCATAAACTGTCACTAATATAGTTAAATAAATTATTTTTATATTTTTTAAATAAAAAACACTATTAGTGACGGTTTAAAAAATTCGTCACTAAGAATAGACAATTAGTGAGGGTTTAAAAGAACCGTTACTAATAATATATTATTAGTGACGATTTCTATGAACCTTCACTAATATGGTTGACTTTGTTTACTAATACAATACTATTAGTGACAGTTAACTAACCGTTACTAATAAGTGTTTTTTAGTGACGACATGAAATCATTACTAATACCCCAAGAAATGTCGCTAATATTTTCTCAGGATAGTTTCTGCGCGAAAAGTGGTTTCCCGCAATAGTTTGAGTGGGAAAACTAGTTTTTAGTAATGAACGTATTAGTGACGGTTTCAAAACCGTCATTAATAGTGTTGTATTAGTGAAGGTTGTCAAAACCATCACTAATACTTACACCAATAGTGACGGTTAAAAATCATCACTAATACTTTCGTTACTAAAAACCAGATCTTTTGTAGTGAATTACGTAGGTACTGCCTTTAAAATAAGAAAAGAAATAAAAAAGAGAGAAAAGAAATAAAAGACCCCTTTTGGTCTTCTAGAGATAGTATCACTACCTAAGTGTTCGAACACAGCTTTGAGAAGCCCAGAGTATTGCTCTAAAAAGGGGTTGACCTCAAAACCCTAATTTTGAAGAAAAAAATGATGATGATGGATGATGAAAAATAATTGATTTGAAGATGTCGGGATAATGATAATGATGATGGATGGTGAAAAATAGTTGGTTTGAAAATGTCAAGTTTGTATTATTAACCTGAAAAACCAAAGTTTGAGAAAAAAGTTATCGTTCTTGTGTTATCAATTTTTGAATGCAAAGGATTAAAACAATAAGTTTTAGAAAAAAAAAAGGTGGGGTCTGAGTTGGAAAGCGGGATGAAATGCATGAATTCTAGAAAAAAGAAATTAGGATTTCATCTTAAGACACCCTAATTTTAACCATACCACCCTAAGGAAACCCGATATAATAAAAGTTGACCTCAAACCCCTGAAAATTGGAGTCATACTTGAGTCCCAGTGTTTTTATTTTTCAAGTCCCAGATATTTTAGAAAAAATAGAGTCCTATCTTGCTTTGAGTCTCGGTTAGTTTTCGAGTTTTCTTTTGATCTTGCGTTACGATTACTTCAAAAATTAAGTCCATTTGATAGTTTAAACTGGAGTCAGTATCCTTTAATGTCAAAATTAATTATGGATTAAGCCTCATAATTTCAAAATGAGTCCTGTTTAATCTTATTCTCAGTCTTTTTTAACTTCTAGTCGGTTTCCGTAAATTGCAAAATTTGAGTTCTTGATCTCTTTTCATTTGGAAGTTGGATTTTTAAAATTTTAATTTGAGTCCTAGAAGTTTTTGAAAAGCTTGTCCTTGTCTTTAATTTTTGAAATAAGTCGTTTAATCTAAAGTTTGAGTCCTTTAAAAATTGGGCGTTTGGTCACCTTTATTACCATTCGTTTTCTTGGTCAAAATTAGTCAACCGTGAGTTTGCCCTTAGTCAGAATTGAAAAACAGCCATGATGTCACATTTTAGTGAATAAAAGAAGGGCACGTGTTTCCCCAGTACAGTCGAGCACATGTAGAAAGGAGATACAAAATGTGTAGAAAATTAAAAATGAGATGCATACAAGGAAAAAAATAAAATAAAAGCCAGTACAAATAGATGTTGCATCATAGGCAACACAGGGGTACATCCACATCCAAAAGGAAAAATACAAAAATTAATAAGAATGCAAGTCCTCTAGTCCCCTACTGCCATCTGGACATTCCCCAAGGTTTCCTACACACAAAGGAAGATAGCAAAGGCAATACGTTAGTTAAAATTCATAAATAAATAATAATAAAATGCAGAGAGTGCACATCGGCGCAAAATAAAATTGGTTAACAAAATTATTCCCTAGCAGTGCAGGGAATTTGGTTAGAAGGGAATTCTTGGCGTCAAATCACCCCCTTAGCCTCCCTATAAATAGGGAGGATCGCCTAGTGCACCACACCACTTAGAGAACACAAGAATATTCTGTTAAAATTGAGAGAATTGAGAGAGAAATTAGGAAGGGAGGAGAGGATAGCAATACTTTGCTAGATTGCAGAGAGCTGAGCGCTAAGAAGTAAGAAGAAGGAGAAAATAGAGGAGCAAACGGTGAAGCAAGGCATTCAGAGCAAACAACCTAAACCCAGACTAGGCAGGCACAAGGAGGGGAGAAGAAGACTGAAGGAGAAAGGACCTTAGGTACCCTGCTCAGTGTCTAGGTTCTCAATTAAACCTGTACTCAGGCTCGCTAAAGCCTGAGCCCAAACCTGACTTTGGGTTCGAATTCCTTGATACTCACCAAATTCAAGCTCAAGTTTAGATCTCTTGATTCGAACCAGAACTCGAATTCGGGTTTAAAACCATAAAATTGTTCCCACATGAACCTTGTGTGAACCCAAATTGAACCCCCCAATCCTAAACCCGAATTCGGGTCCGGATCCTTTGAATCCTAGTCCCATACTCAGAAACAAACCCTCTAGGCCATTTTAAAATCGCCCTGGGCCTGCCTAGTTCAATTTTAAAATCGCTTTGGGCCTGCCCAGTTCAATTTTAAACTCGTGGCCCATTGCAAAATCACCCCAATCGGCCTAGTTCAAGTTTAAAGACCCAGGCCCATTTGAAACTTTAACCCCCGGTCCATTTCATGTTTAAAACCTGAGGCTCACTTTGTTTTAAAGATAAACTCAAGGCCCATTTTTCAAGTTTAACCTGAGGCCCATTTTTCAAGTTCAACCAAAGGCCCAGTTCCCATTTTAAAATCAAACCCAACCCGTTTTGAAATTTAACCCCAAAAGCCTAGCCTATCTTTTAAATCCACCCTCAAACCCACAACCCGTTTCTCACATTTAACCCAAAAAACCCATTTTAAAAATGATAAGTTTGGAAAACAAGGGGTTGAGTTGAAAAGTGGGATGAAATGCATGAATTTTAGAAAAATTTAGGGTTTCATCATCAGTTTTTGAAAATCAAGGAAACACTAGAGAACATAACTTTTTTGGGATTTTTTAAAATATTTTTTAACAAGAAAACTCTGACACTAAACAAACAAACATGGTTCGTCTGGTCTAATTTGGTTGGTCAAAGTCATAATCCTTCTCAAATCATAAAATTTTTTAAGGTTAAAAACCCTTGTCATTGCTAAGGATAAGGAGACACTATATAGTTAAATTCTCCCTTTCATCCCATCATAAGTTAAAAATAGACTTTGACAACCAAGAGATAAAAGACTCATCTTTTGAAAATGTTCCACTTAAATATTTTTTTTTTTGGGATTTTGAATAATGGCAAAATCAAATACATACTAAAATAGTACTAATACACACATGCACATGCATACACACTTATATACATACACATGCATATACATTTATGTTGACCTTATCGGTCATACCATGTTTTGATAATAACAAATACTGTGTTATTTAATATTTGATGAGTTTGTGTGCACGATCAATTAGAGGTTTCATTTTGGTGCACATGCACTTAAATAAGACAAAGACCCAGAATGTTTATTCACTATAATTTAATTTAGTTGTTATTCGAGTCTGTAATAATTAAAGCTCACTGGTCTGTAATAATTAATGCATTACATGCATGATAAGTTAGATAAGTTCAAAGGACTTAGACTAACCTTAGGACCCTTATGTTTGTATTAAAATATGCCATATTGAATTAAATTCAATCATCATATGAATATGGATAATTTTATAAAGGGACTAGGACCAAAATGCTCTAAAAAGGCATGTTCGGTCAACCGAACTGTAATGCACAGAAGCATTTGGTCGACCGTACCTTCATCGGGTCAACATTTTGACCCTTCGCTCGACCGAACCGAAAATGAGTTGTAATGCTCTGGTCGACCGAACCGACAAGTGGGGTGTTCCCAACCTCCTAGTCGACCAAACTTTTAATACAAAGAATGGCTGGTTGACCGAACACCTATGTTTGGTCAACCAAACTCACTTTGGTCGACCGAACCTCGGAGGTTCGGGAATCACCTTATGAATGGCCGACTAAACACATAGTTCAAATTTTCCCTAGTCGACCAAGCTGAGCACTTCGGTCGACTGGACACTCAAAGTGGTTGACTGATGCTCTTGGGTTGTCAAAATTTACCAAGGTTAAAAACGATGTTATTCTTATTAACCTCACTTAACTTTTTTAAAAATGACCTCTATGTTCTAAACGGTTATAATTTTGGGGAAATCTATATATACCCCCTCATTTTCAAAAATTAGCATGAGATTAGCAAGCATAATTAGCAAATACTCTCTGAATCTCAAAAAGCTTATTTCTCATATTCAAGCTTCCTGCACTCATTCTTACTCATTCCCATTGCTAAAATCATCTAGTAAGAGTGTTCTTGTGACTTTCTCATTAAGCTTATGCTCTTACTTGTTCTTGTTGATTAAGATAATTTTTATTTGAGAGCAAGCTTCTACTTTTTCTAGGAGACTTTGTTGATAAGTCTTCCATAGGAAAACTTTGTAGAGCTTGTGAGTTTTGCATTTTCAATGCAATACTCAAGAGTTCATATTGCATTTTATTTGTGAAAAAAATTTTATGAATCAATTCCAAATATCTCTTGTGCTTATTTTTTTAGAAATATATTTTGAGATATTTGCTTGTGTAATGAAAATCTTTGTTGTTGTATATTTTGATTGATATTATAATCTTGACACAAAGATCAAATAATTTTTACAAATCGATTTTGACTATTTCTTGTGGTTTATTTTGAGAAAAATATTTATTGAGATATCTAGAGTGTGCTTGAAATCTTTGTTACTGCACTCTGTGATTAGCATTATTATTTTTAACACAAAGATCCTAACTCATACACTCTCACGTACAGATTGCTATACTTGGATACATTTTTGAGAGTAGATATTAAGACTACATTGAACTTATCATTTCCTATCATACTGTAGTGTGTTTATTATAGTGGTACATATCTGCTTGTGTAAGAAGCATTTTTTTGTACTCAAAATTTATTTTTTTTGTATTCTAGGTGTGGGCCTGAAGAGGAAGACTAGCCCTGTTGAATAGTCACAGATTGACTTAGACCCAGTTAGGAAAGTTAGGTGCACCATCCTAATAAGGTGTGGTTGTAGGTTGAGGTCAACCCCGCTAATTGACCTGGTTGTAATTGGTATTGCTCCACCCATTAAGTGAGTCATAGTGGAATCCTTGTACTGGAGAGCTAAGGCGGGGACATAGACACTTTGGCCGAACCCCGATAACATTTCTTGTGCGTGCTTTTAATTTCCGCATTTTAAATTCCAGCATATGAATGTTTATAATTTACTATTGTGAATGATTGGGTTTATAATTACATAGATAGACCCTAGGTTGAATAATACTGTTGTTAGATTAGTTAAACCTAGGATAAAATTTTAAATACCCAATTCACCCCCTTCTTGGGAATATACCAAAGCTAACAATTTATATAAACATATACATACATATACATACACACATGCATACCTACATCCACACCCATATAAACACACACACACACACACACACACACACACACACACACACACACATATACACACAAATATAAATACATACATGCATACATACAATACCACATACCTACACATATGTGCATATATACATGTGTGCGTGCGTGTGTATAAATATATTAAATACCCACTTACACACATGCACACTGTTGTAATAATAAATCGGAAATAGGATGCATAGCGGAATAAAAACGTAACAAGAAAATCAAACTTAACTAGAAAACATGAAATAACAAGCACAACAACAAGATATATGTGGTTCGGCAAAGCCTACATCCATGAAAGCAATCAACACAAAAATTTCTTTATGAAATTTGAGAATACACAATACATTCCATAAAGATCTCTCTTATATCTCATAATACCCTCAGATAAAGATAAATAGACTTTCTTTCGAAGGTTTTCCTCCAATTACCCAACCACCCCAATGTTCAAGTTCAAAATTTGAATTTCTTCTCGCAGCCCAGGCACACTTGTTGATGAGAATAGAGGATTCGTCGACGAGTCCAAGAAGCCCACTCGTCGAATAGTTTATTCTCTCATCGATGAGTCTTCTGCTTTGAGATTTCTAACTCTAGGTATCTACTCATCAATGAGCACAGAGCACTCGTCGATGAGTCTTCTGCTGCTAGCACAAGAAGGCCCCTATCTCATGTTTTCCTTCTTTTGTTTGTGATTCCCACCAAGTACAATAGCCACCCACAAATACAACAATCTCCACCTTGGCAATTATACGTCCCTTAGGAGATTCCGAAAACATGACTGATTGCTCCGTCTTGAACTAGAAACGCTCAGGTGGGACCGTCTCCCTTCTAGCACTTGGAGACATGTACCAAGTCCAAGCAACACTGCTTGAACTTGCCAATGGCAGCTTCAACTTCTAGCATCAACCCTGATGCAGTTGTAGATATAACGCCCGAAGACTTTGCCCTAGGCTTCCAATAAGACCTTCCCAAAACAAGAAACACAAAGCTGCTGCAAGTCTTATATCACCAAAGCCCCCAGCATAATCCTCAACAAAACTTACAACTGACGGTCCATTCTATTGCCTACTGAAACACTCCATTACACAATCATGGAGGACCTTTGACATATCCCAGACATGACAGCTCGTCCTTGGGTACCGAGCGGTAGACATTCTATATTGATTCTCCACATAGCCTCCTTGAGATAGTAAACAAAGTCTCCCTGTGGTTCCACCCACAAAGCTATCATGAGATAACACCAATATCCTTGTAGCTCTATCCATTTGAATCAGCAAACCAAAACCCATCTTGGCCGTACCCAACACATTCATGTCAAAAACTTTCAATAGAATTTCCAACTGATCAACCTTAGTCAAAGCATTTCTAGCCAATAACATATTATTCACACACAAAAAATACATCACTCCATGTCATCCTATCATCCTCTTCCAAATTGGAAGTCTCACCAACTCACACACCTAAGTGGTGGTTTGATAGTACACATGAGCCTACCATGATCCTGCTGGTCTCTTGAGCTAAAAACTCCTTGCAAAATGAACTATGTCATCTCTACCTTGAGTTTGTAGCTCCACCTGTATCACATGCCCATCCATACCATGACTTGAGATGGAACTCCTCACATTTTTGCCTTGAGTCCCTAACCCTAGTTGAATAACATGATTGCTAATGCCGCAGTTTTTTGGCATTTGTTTCTCTTTCTTTACCAGAGTACACTGCCCCATCACTTTATCACCAAAAGTCATGTCCTTGATCACCCCTTTGTTTGCCATTGGATCACCTAGCTTGCACCCGCCTTTTTTATAACTCAGAAAGATGTATTGTTCGGACATAACACCAAGCCTAGATCCTCCATCACTAGAATAGTGCACCAGTGGACATCCACTCACAACTGAGTAGTCTACCACAAAACCTGCCCACAATTCACTTGTAACTTTCCCATCTAACAATACCTTTGGTGATTGGTCACATGAGATACTCGTCATACTCACTGACTTCATGAAGAAGTACCCTGTAAGCCCTGCATATGATTTGCCCTACTCATAAAACTCCTTAAACAAAACCAGCGTACTTAGTTCCAATGGCTGACATGAGAATTTCTCTCAGAGTCTGGTACTCCACCTCAACCACAACACCTCAACATTAGGCTTGTGCCACATGAGATAAACCAAGACGTTTCGTGAAACATTCACGAAAAACATATGTCTATTCTTTGATGTTATCATCATCGGTCTTCAAACATCTGAATACATGTAGTCATCCATATGCTTCAACTTCATATGCCTCAAAGTATTGGATTCAGATATAATAGTTGTAGCTCCACCTACAACGGTAACACCCTACAGTACATAGATATTTCTAGCTATCTTTTCTCCTTTCATCACAATTGAGTCGCTTTCACACACTTACATTTCTCCACTTTCAAACTTGTAACTAAATCCATTATAGTCTAAAGTACCCAATGAAATAACATTCTTTCTTAGACCCTCAACACGCCTTACATCACATAAGCTTCTTACAACACCATCAAATTTTTTGATTTTGACATTTCCAATACCAAGTATTTTGTATAAAATATTATTTCCCATCAAAACACAACCAGTATTGATTAACCTATAGGTGTCAAACCATTTTTTATTTGCTATCATGTGATAAGAGCATCTGATATCTAGGATCCAAGAATCATCCGTGAGACACTCTGAACTTGATGAAATACATAGCATATCCCCATCACTGCACTCTGAATCTTCTTCCACTACATTTGGAGATTTTGACGGACCTTACTGATTTTTAGAATTCCCTTTCATCCACTCTGAACATTCTGGTCTTATGTACGCAATTTTACCGCACTTAAAACATTTTATGTCCTTTTTCTTCTTCCCGGATTGCAATTGAGATTTGTTTTGGGACTTACATCTACCATGTTCTTGATTACTTTTCACAGCAAGTCTTTCACCATGTGAAGCTCCATTGCTAATCATTTTTCCTTGATGAAAACCAAGCAATGCACTTGTCACCTCTTCCAAATTTAGGCTATCCTTGCCCCATGTAAAAGTTGTAACCCAATTCTCATAAGTTTGAGATGTAGGTAGGGAATGTAATAGCATCATTGCATTTTCCTCCTCCTTGAACTTTACATCAACATGTGCCAAATCACTCACAATTTGATTTAAAGTGTTGATATTTTGGTTCAAATATGAACCCTCAATCATCTTAAGTGAATACAACCTTTGCTTAAGAAAAAGTTTATTCGACAAGGATTTATACATATACCAGCTTTCTCAATTTCGCCACACAATTGCTGGAGAATCCTACTCCATCACATGATAAAGAACTTCATCGGCCAAACACAAGCATATTGTAGAAATGACCTTTGCTTCCAATTCTCCCCATGTTACCTCATCCATTCCAACTGGTTGAATGTCAAGTAAAGCCTTAGCAATTCCTTGTTGCACAAGTATATCCTTCACTCTCCTATGCCATAAACCAAAATTTTCAGTTCCATAAAATTTGACTACATCAAATCTTGCAGAAGATGATCCCGATGCCAAGACAACAATCGCTCTGATACCATTTTGTTGTAATAATAGATAGGATATAGGATGCACAGCGGAATAAAAACGCAACAAGAAAATCAAGCTCAACTAGAAAACATGAAATAACAAGCACAACAACAAGATATACGTGGTTTGGCAAAGCCTACATCCTCGAAAGTAATCAACACAAAAATTTAACAAAGAAATTTGTGAATACACAATACACTTTAGAAAGATCTCTCTCATATCTCACAATACCCTTAGATAAGGATAAATAGACTTTCCTTCGGAGGTTTCCCTCCAATTACCCAACCACCCCAACATTCAAGTTCAAAATTTGAATTTCTTCTCACAGCCCAGGTACACTCATCGATGAGAATAGGGGATTTATCGACGAGTCCAAGAAGCCCACTCATCAACTAATCTATTCTCTTGTCGATGAGTCTTTTGCTCTGAGATTTCTGACTCTCGGTATCAACTCGTCGACGAACACAGAGCACTCGTTGATGAGTCTTCTGCTCTGAGATTTCTGACTCTCGGTATCAACTCGTTGACGAACACAGAGCACTCGTCGACGAGTCTTCTGCTGCCAGCACAAGAAGACCTCTATTTCATGTTTTCCTTCCTTTGTTTGTGATTCCCACCAAGTATAAGACCTACACATAAATACAACACACACCCACACACACCTATTTTTCTTTTATTTTTTTAACCATCTTTTTCCATAAAAAAATGCTTCCAAAAAAGGGAGATACATACATAAATACAAAATAAGTATGGTAACCATCCAAAAAATGAGTGTTATGGGGTAATAATTCTTTGAATTTCATTTAAAAAATAGTTGATATTATTACCTTCCTTATTCACAATACAACTCCCAAACCCAATCCCTTTTCAAAAAGAGTTTTTTTTTTTTTTAATTTTTATTTTGCCTTTTCAAAATTAAAATAAAGTGGTTATTTCATTTTCTAAAATAAATAGGCAAGTTAGGGAACCAATGGTTTGATTGTCTATACTTGTTTGATTTGTAATAGTCACCAAAATGTTAGCAACAAAACAAACCACCCTAGTTCAGTGTCGATACGAAGCAGGACAAATTTCTTTAAAAAATTCAATAAAATAACTAGATAGATCTATTTTTTAAAACTCTATTTTAAATAGGTCAAAAGTTGGGCCTAAAAATATCAATTTCATTCAAAAATAAATAAATAAATAATATGGTGTATTAGAAATGTTAAAAATAATGTATATATCTAAATAAAATAAATAAATTCTTCTAATCTATTCTAAAACTATTGTTAAGTGTCAAACATCATTTAAATAAAAATAAAAAATAAGTTTTAAAAAATGAAATTGTAGACCTAGAAATATTTATCCTCCAAATAATAAATTTTAAATTTATTTAAAAATTAAAAATCCATTAATGGATCATTTAGTAAATGAAAAATAACAGCAATGAAGATGTAGGTAACAAATCACAATTTAGAAATAATAAAGCTATTATGGGAAGAAGTCATAAATTGAGATGTTTATAAAATAAAAATTAATGAAATATCTACTTATTAATTTTTATCCATAACATTATGTAAAAATATTAAAATTTCAATCTTTCTCATACATTTAATTCGAGTCTTCGTGTCATATCATATTATATATATATATATATATATATATATATATATATATATTTAAATTCTTGTCCCTATATTTACACGAATCATAGTAGCATCTCATGTCGATGTTTCTATTTTATTAATTTAAATAGAATATTAATTTTAATAAATAAATTTGAGCATTCACAAAAATATTTCTAAACTAGTTTACGATAATATATTATTAATTCATTTAAAAAAATATATCTGAAATTCAATAAAAATTATCAAAATATTTCACACAATATTATTCCGAAACAATCACTTATAATATTGCACATGACATATATATGTACTAGAAACAATAAAAATTCTAAACCATAAACCTAATAATAATAATAATAATAATAATAATAATAATAATAATAATAATAATAGCTATTATTTGAATTTTGAAAATACAAATACTTCAAAGTTATGGTTCAACCCGTGTTACTTAAGAACCCCACAAAACAAGGTTATCATAGCAGTCACATTTGTACAAACTCATTTGAAGTAACTTCCTTTTAATGATAAATGATAATTCTACAATAAGACTTGCTTATTTTTAAGTTAACTTTCAATAGTTTAGTTGATATGCAATGTATTCATCCTCGGGTTTGGTGTCACACCCCGCGATGGTTGTTAGAGTTCTTAGGTTTTATATATATATGAATTATTTTTTGAAAAGGTAATCACCCAAAAAGAAAAAAAGTGGGGAATAAGAAGGGGCTGATGTAATTCCATGATGAATAGTGGTGAGTAATATTCAAAAGTTTTGAATTGAATGGATGGACTCAAACAAAGGCAACTAAAATCAATAGTATTAGCATGGATGAATTTTTTTTTTTTTGGAATGATAATGAGTGATTGTGTGACGGATGTTAGAAAATTAAACCATTCTACAAGCCGCCATCCTTTCCTATTGAGTAACGTTAGTGTTTAGTCCCAGCAACCCAACGTGTTAGAGAGAGAATCTCTCTTCCATCTCTTGGAATGCACGAGGCTTTGCCTGGTTCATTTTCATCCGTGAGAGTGATCAACGAAATCCGAGTGTTCTTGGCTGAATTTGTATTCTGGTGTATAAGAGTAAAGAGTTTTCGATCCTCTGATTGTTGTTTTGGTAGGTTCGTGACTCCTGTTGACCTTCCCGCCCACTCGGATTTTGAAAAAAATTGAATTTTTGGTTGCCTGTGCTGCGATGGGGCAGCATGGAAAGCTGAAAGAAGATTGAATCTGGAGTTAGAGAAGAAGGAGGAGGCGGAATTTGCGTTGAAATACATTGATTTTAAAGGAGGAAATCAGATAGAGTGGAGTAAGAAAACTCAAGTTGAGATTATGGCTGAATTTGAAAGGTTGTCTCGATTGGCGAATCAGAAGGTTCAAGGGGTTTCGAGTGGTTTGAAATTATCCTCAGAGCTTCTTGAGTTGCTTCGAGCACAGAGGGGTGTGTATGTTAACTAGGACGCTGGATGTTCGAAGGAAGATGGAAGGGGGAATCCGCATGTGAGTTTGCATGCTGATAAGGAGAATGGCATCTTGAATGGGGATGGTAGTGCCTGGGTGAGAGATTCTCATAGAAGCCTGGGTTCAAATGAGGATGGCATTTTCTGTAACCAGCTAGGTCTGAAGATGAAGGTGGTGTTGACAATGGCAAGTGAGAAAATTGTGGAAGAAATGGGATTATCTAAAAGTAGTGATGTACAGAGTGTTGGTGGAAGTATGGAGAAGCATGAGGAAAATGGGAGACAGTGGGAGATGAGTCTCTCTCAGATTCTGATGCTAAGGATGCGAAGGACTCGAGTGATTTAGTTGCTTCAGCTCGTGAGGAGGTTAAAAATTTTGAATTTGGAGAAGCAGCTCCTGTGATGAACAATCAGCAACAATCTGATGATCAAGGGGAAAGAACTATCATAAGAAACAACAAGAAAGTTCCTTGGACTAAACTATTTGCAAACAATAAAAGTCTTGCGAACAGTGGTAAGCTTATGACCTTCTCCTTTAATGGTGATGGTGCTAGGATACCAATTTTTGAAATCAATGATTCGGTGGGGATTACAAACAAACAAATGGTGGGCTATTTTGTTGGAAAGTTTCCTAGAAGGGCGGCCTTTAATGCTCTAATGAAATCTTGGAGAGTTTCAATAGAAATCAATCAGCACGATAAAGGGTGGATCATTTTCAGATTTCAGAGTAAGGAAGAACTTTGCTCTATTCTGAATGTTAAGATTAATACAAACTTTATCAATCTTTTTGTACAAGGCCATCCTTTATAGGGGAAGGAGGAAGACTACAAGGGTATTGTAGGGGAGATATACATATATACAAGGGTATTTTGGGGAGATATGCTAACATCCCCCCTCAAACTCAAGGTAGAATCGAAGATGTCATCTGGAGTTTGCAGACTAAAGCACGATGACGACTAGGTGGATGAGCTTTCGTGAAGATATCAGCCAATTGATCAGCCGAAGGAACTGACAAGAGGCGAAGTGTCCCGTCCTGAAGATGATGACACACAAAATGACAGTCGATCTCGATATGTTTGGTGTGTTCAAGGAAGACATCGTTGTGAACGATCTCGACAGCACTATGATTGTCACAATAAAGTGGAGTGCTCGAGGACTGAGGAACTCTCATATCTTGGAGAAGCCAATGAAGCCAAAGAAGCTCAGAAGTAGTATCACCGAGGGTCCGATACTCAGCCTCAGTGCTAAAGCGAGCAACAATAGCTTATTTTTTGCTCCGCCAAGAGATAAAAGAGTCACCAAGTAAAAAAAGAAAACCAGTGGTAGACCAACGATCAGTAGGGTCCCCTACCCAATTAGCATATGAATAAACTTGTAACGTCAAGGATGAGTGAGAGGGAAAAAAAAAGACCATGAACTAAGGTGCCCTTCACATGTCGTAAGACGCGAAGAACAACTGCATAGTGAACAGAACGAAGAGCCAACATAAACTGGCTAACAAGGTGCACCACATAGGCAATGTCTAGTCTAGTGATAGTGAGATAAATCAAGCTCCCAACAAGTTGTCGGTAATGAGTGGCATCGGGAAGGAGCTCCCCATCAGTAGGACGGAGTTTGATATTGAGCTCCAGTGAACTATCAGTTATCTTACAATCGGTGAGACCAACACGTGTGAGAATATTAGAGGCATATTTGGCTTGGGTGAAGGAGTAGCCATCAGAGGTAGGGGACACTTCTAAACCAAGGAAATAACGAAGAGAACCGAGGTCTTTCAGCTCAAACTGTTGACACAAAAATCCCTTAAGTTCATGAATACCAGAAGTATCATCACTAGTAATGATCATATCGTCAGCATAAAGTAGTAGAAGAGTGATGCTAGTAGCAGTGTGACAGGTAAAAAGGGCCGAATCATAGGGGCTAGAAGCACACCCAAGCTGGGCAATAGTGAAGCTTGCTTAAGCCCATATAAAACACGACGGAGATGACAGATCTGACCAGGAGAATGAGGATACCCAGGAGGGGGTTGCATATATACCTCCTCAGTCAAATCACCATGTAGGAAGGCATTCTTAACATCTATCTAAAATAAAGGCCATCATCAAGCAGAGGCAACAGTCAAAAGGGAGTGAACAGAGGTAATACGAGCAACAGGGGCAAATATCTCCTGATAATCAATGTCATATTCCTGAGTAAAGCCCTTTGCCACTAAACGAGTTTTATGTCGTACTTCAGAACCGTTCGAGTTTGTTTTCCGTTTATACACCCATTTGTTTCCAACTATAGACTTACCAGGAGGCAGGTCAACCAGGTCCTAAGTATGAGTTTTGTGAAGTGCGTCAAGTTCTTCATATATAACTTACTGCCAAATAGGAACAGAACATGCGAGGCTCGTGAAGGGAGTCAAGAGTAGAAAAACAGTGAAATTCACTAAGATAGGTAAGAAGTGCCCTTACCCGACTAGAACGACGGACATCCAATCCAGTGGACTTAGGCGGAGTGGAAGTGATGGCAGGATCATCAAACGGTCCAGGTTCGGGAGCGACAGAGGCGGAGGGATCACCTGATGAGCTGGCATGACCTGCATTAGAAGAGAAAGCGAGAGAGGGATCGATGGCAGGATCACTGAAAATGGGGGAGTATGAGGGACAATCAGAAGAAAATGAAGAGATACTAGAGAACATTTTGTGTTCCCAAAACTGAACATGCCGAGAGACTCGAAAACGCTTGGCGATGGGGTCATAACACCGATAGCCCTTGTGTTCAATGCCATAACCAAGAAAGCAATAGAGACGAGAGCGAGGTTCAAGTTTTGTATGTTCATGAGGTGGAAGCAAAACAAAGCAAGCACAACCAAAGACTTTGAGAAGAGAATAATGAGGTTATTTTCCATAGAGAGCCTCATATGGAGATTTATTGGAGAGAATAGGGGTTGGAACCCGAATAATAGTGTAAATAGTGGTAAGAGCAGCTTCACCCCAAAAGGATTCAAGGAGGGATGCAGAGAAGAGTTGAGAGTGAATAGTATCAAGAATGTGACGATGCTTACGTTCGGCACAACCATTCTATTGGGAGGTGGAGAAATAGGATCGATGGGATAAGGTGCCGACCTCTCGAAGTTCTTCAATGAAAGGGGTAGAAGTATATTCCAGGGCATTATCGGATCGAAAGACTTTAATGGTGCAAGAAAACTGAGTTTTAATCATCTGTTTAAAGTCACGAAAAGCAATATGTAGCCCATTGCGATCATGCAAAAGATAAATCCATGTATACCGAGAGTAATCATCGATAAAAATGACAAAGTAACGAGACCCGCCCTTAGTAAGGACAGGAGCAGGTCTCCAAATATCAGAATGAACCAAATCAAAAGGTGCAGAAGACAAAGAATTACTTTCATTAGAAGGCAAAGCTTTCTGTTTCCCAAGTTGACAAGGCATACAAGCAAAATGTTCAAATGTAACATTTCCTAAGCAACCACTAGAAGCTAAAGACTGAAAAAGAGACAACGAGGCATGATCAAGATGAGAATGCCAAACATTGGAAGACATTGTAGCAAAAAGAGAAGGAGGAGAACACGAACGAGGCAAATGTAGAGATGTGAGCTCGAAAAGGCGACCAACTTTATGCCAGGTCCCAACAAGCTGGCCTGTCTTCAGATCTTACGCATCACAACCTTTGTGAGAAAAGGTTAATATCGAACCATATTCAACAAGTTGACTAACAGAAAGGAGATTAAGAGACAAGTTAGGCACAACATATGTGTCAGGCACGGAAAAAGTACAAGTAGAAATATGACTAAGATGACTAACAGACATATGTGAACCATTAGTAGTATAAATTAAGGGAACAATATTTAAAGACTGCTTATGTGTCATTAAAGATGAATCAAAAGTCATATGATTGTAACAGGTAGAATCAATAAACCAAGGTGTCGAGGTACCTGTGGAGACTGATAAGGTAGTAGAAGCACGGGACAGAATCTGGGTGATAATTGACTCAAGGTTAGCTACAGAAAGAGATGACAAAGGGGGTACCGAAGATGGAGTAGAAATTGAGGAGTTGGTGGAGACAGCAGCAACAGGCTTGGAAGAGTAAGAGGCCTTAGCCTTGAGAGCATCCCTAGCATCCTTGGCCTTTTTCTTAGGACAATTGGAAATACGGTGACCATCTTCCTTACAATAGTGGCATTGTCCATGGAAATGACGCAATTTTGAAGGTGCAACAACCGCAGTAGGAGTAGCCGGAGTAGAGAAACTAGAAGGAGTAGTAGCTAAAACCATATCTTTAGAATGAACACGACGAGTTTGTTGGCATGTCTCCTTAGAAATGAGCTCCGCAAGAGCAACCTCAAGTGTAGGAAGAGAAGAGCGATGTAACAAAGAAGCTTGAGTGTTAGAATTTGTGTATTCCCAAAAGGGGGGGTGAATTGGAATTTTAAACTTTTTCTCCTAGGTTAATGTATTCAACAACAGTATATGCACAACCTAGGGCCTGTCTATGCAATTTCCAAATGCGTAGATAAATATAATATGAAAATTAAGTCATACGCATCATTCACCCATAACATACATGTGCGGTAAATGTAAAGTGCGGAAATGTAAGCAAACACACGATATGTTATCGGGGTTCGGCCAACTGTGCCTACGTCCCCGCCGTCCCCGCCTCAAGCTCGCAAGCTTGAGGATTCCACTAGTAGCTCACTTAAGGGTGGAGCGACACCGTTTACAACCAAGTCAATTTAACACAGGGCTGACCTCAACCTTAACCAGGTCAATTAGCGGGGCTGACCTCAACCTACATGCCTTAACAGGATGACGCACCTAGCTTTCCTAACCGGGTCTAAGTCAATCCGGGACTATTCCAAGGCTAGTCTCCCTCTTCAGGCCCGTGCTTGGAAATACAACCAAAGTGTATTACAATGAAATGGTATAGTGATTGTGCTTTCAAGTAAAGCAGATTTGTACCCAAATTCGCGCAATAATATACACCACAAATATGAAATAATTTGTAAGCTCAATGTGGTCTAAGATGTCAACTCTCAAATAGATTTACTATCATAGTAATGAATGCGTGAGAGTGCAAACCTAAATGATCTTTGTATCATAGGATATTCAATCGAAGTGCTCAAACAAAGATATTATCCAAACTTCATATATTTCAATCAACAAGTTTTCTTAATACATATATGTATATGAAGCTCTAGCAACGTATAAGTTTGGTTTGCAAAAGGATATTCAATCTTTCTATTCAGCAAGGGATATATGAGTTAGCGAATATTGCAACAAAGATTTTATCACACTAGCAAATATCTCATCAAATATTTTCAAGATAAAAACACAGTAGATATTTGAAAATGTTTTTACAACCAAAAACAAATACAATCTTCTTAAGATGTTGCAATGAAGGTGCAAATCTTAAAAGATCTATCAAAGTTTTCTTAGGATAGACTTATTCACAAAGTCTCCTAAGAATACTTAGGTTTAGCTCTCAATGAAAATAAATCAATCAAAAATGAATGGGAGAGCAAACCTATTAACTATAAACACTCAATCGACTTACAGAGGATTTAAGAGATCGAAGAAGGTAAGCATGAGTGAATGGGGATTGGATATGAGTATTATAGGATTTGGGATTTTCAGAGAATTTCTCTTAATCAATATTTTTAATCCCATAGCTAATTATCCCAAATGAACTCATATATATAGGCAAGGGAGAAAATATGACCGTTGGGAACCTATTGGGTATTATTAGAAAAGTTTAATGACGTTTAAGACATTTTAACCTTGTTTAAAAAATTATTAACCGCGGTAAAAATAGGAGCAACTCGAGAGGTCCGGTCGACCAGAAATGGTTCGGTCGACCAGGATTCAAATGGCTCGGTCGACCAGGGGTGTTTTGAACTGAGTGGTTGGTCGACCGAGGAAGGGAAATTTTCCAAAATTCCAAGGTTCGGTCGACTGGGCCCTTTTGAACTATGTGGTTCGGTCGACCAGACCGCTGGGAATTCTCCCGAGACCCTTCGATCGACCAGGTAGTTGGAGTACAAAAGTGCTCAGTCGACCGGGAGGTCAAAAAGTTGACTTCCAGGTGGTTCGGTCGACCGGGGTCAAATGAACTACATGGTCTCGGTCGACCGGTACCTAGGTCAATGGTTGACCCAGGTAGGGTTCGGTCAACTAGGCGAAAAATGAACTGTTTTGGCCGGTCGACCAAAAGTGCACCAAGTGTGCATTTCGGTCCCGTATTGACCCAAACAAGTCCTATTCAAATGCCTAATAAACATATGTGAAATATGTGTGTGTCCTAAGGTCACTTGGGGTCCAATTTGAAGACACCAAAAAAGTTCGGTGTCGGTCGACTGCACCCTAAGGTCTTTCTACGGTCCTTTCTCATTCATGGTTCGGTTTAAGCTTACATAATAAATCATACGTATGATGTGTGTGAGCTTATTACAAACCAAATGCCCTAATTACTATTATAGACCAATATAGATATATTACAAAGAATATGATTTGACCTTCAAGCTTTTCTTGCTTTGTGCACATCTTGATCTTATCATTCTTGATTCTTACACAAAAACTCAAACACTCATTAGATACAATGAGTATTTGTCATAATCAAAACTGGGCGTGACCAATAAGGTCAACAAAGAAGCTTGAGTATTCTCAAATTCATCTCAGATATGCATCATAAAGTATATAAACTGACAACGATCCTGATATGCAGCAAAAAGTTTAATCAACTGCTCAACAGAAAAGGTAGGGTCAGCTTGAGAAAGCTGATCCTAAAGAACTAACCTGAGCATGAAACTCGGCAATAGATTGTCCAGGTTCCCGATGCATTGAGAAAACCTAGTTTCCAAATGAAACTCGAGAGCAACACCACTACCATAGTTGTATCATTTGGCCAAAAAATCCCAAGCAAGTTTGGCATTACAAAATTTAGGAAGTAGACTCTGAATAGTAGGAACATATGTATTAATAAACCAGCAAAGGATCTTACAATGTGTACTTTCCCATTCATCAAGAGCCTCATCAAACTCTTTTGTGGATTGCATGTGAGTTTTTGTGGGTTTTTGTTTTGTTCTATTGACAAAACGCCATAATCTCTGACCAATAAAAAAAAAACTGACATTTTTTGGGCCCAAGCATTATAGTTGGAACCATTCAAAATAATCTCTATAAGGTGGGCAACATTAGTTAAAGACGCCATAAAAAAGGCAAATAATACTGACTAATGTAGAGCAAATAGCAATTGAACGGAATTAGAGAGATGAAAACTGGTGCTTCGCCTAGGAAAAGAACGCGGCCAAAGAAGACTATCTATATCCTGCACGTGGCAGTTAAAGAAAGATGCATGGACAATAGTCAAAAAATTGAAGCACACTTAAAAAAAAATAATCAAGTCTTAAATGTTAAGAACTCATTCCCGCACGCCTGTATCAATACAATCTGAATTTATATTTCAGAAATACTATCTCTAGATGAGGGACTCTCTGTTTGCTTCCTGATAACAAAGGGAAGTCGGGTGGGAGCCTACGATATGCCAGAAGGGCATTATTTACAGAGGGAGAGGGATCGTTCGATTGTTGCCGCTATAGAGAATCATTCTCCTTCGTTTTCCAATTACCCCCGACCTTTGTGTTGGCACGACGACTCAAGCAAGTCGTCTTTTTTGGGCGATTCTAGACGATTGAGCAATGGCGGAGAGTATGAAGTAGATCTCTAATGGCGATAGAGGAGAAACCGGTGATGATGGTGGTTGTGGACGACAACGAGAAGGAAACGACGCCGGACGGAGACTGTGGCTCTCTTATACGTTGGAGGTGATGATGATGACCAGAGGGAGACGAGACTAGAGAGACGTGACCAAAGGGATTTTGCCCAGTGGTAGTTTGGCAAGATGACAGTGACGTCGTCCGGAATGGATACCAATGATGACGACAATGTCTTTCAGAACGGCAGCTAAGCGGAGGGGATACGATGACTACAACGTCATTCGAAACGACGGCCGAGCAGAGGAAGGATGTTCAAAAATAGTGGGCGGCGACAAGGAGGTTTAGGGAAAAAAATAAATTAGGTTTAACTTGGCTCTGATACCATGTTAAGATTAATACAAACTTTATTAATCTTTTTGTACAAATAAAACTGCACAAGGCCATCTTTTATAGGGGAAGGAGGCAAACTACAAGGGTATTGTAAGGAGATATACAGATATACAAGGGTATTTTGGGGAGATATGCTAACACTGAAGAATGGGCTTTATTCAATATATGGAAGGACCCTAATTATTAAGAGGATGCCAAAGTATTTCCAATATAGTCACGAACCCAGAACCACTCTTCTAGTTTGGATTAAGCTAAGAGGTCTTCCTCATGAGCTGGGGACTCCAATGGCTATTAGGAGGATATGCTCTGAAATTGGAAGGCCATTATTCATGGACAAACTTATGATGAATATGGATAGGATCTCTTATGCCATAGACTTGGTGGAGGTGGATGTTGCTAAGGGAATCAAACATGAAATTAAGGTTTGGCTTTCGGATGATGTCTCTATCATGCAGGAGGTTGTGTATGAAGCTTTACCCAAATACTGTAATAAGTGTAAGACAATTGGACATTTAGAGAGTTCTTGTAATCCTAGGGAGGCGTATAAGAAGCCCCAAAGTACCCAATACATAATTAAAATACAATTTCTTGTGGGAGAATCAGGGAAGGAAGATGGGGAAATTAGAGCAGCAGAAGAATGGGATATTAATGATGATATGATCAATAAGCAGGTGGATCTGTCTTATGTTAAGAGTGATAAGGCAGAGATGGCTGGTAATGATGTTGAAGATGCTATTAAGTCTAATCCTTCTGTTGTTCAAGAGGGAATGTTGGCTAAGGTGGTGTCTATGTGTGGGGGTAAGGATGGTGAGGAAGAAACTATGATTGAGAATGGGCAATCTAGTGAAGAAGAGGTTGTAGGTGAGAGTGCCTCCATAATTCAGGATGATTAGGGTGCTGGTGGTGCTCAGCAACCACAGGTGAATGGGAATGGTAGTACTATGGCTAGTGGGAATAATATTCAGACAAATCCAATATAGCAAGGGAGTATAGGGAAGGAGAAGCTTAATGAATTCGAACTTGTAAAGAAGAAAAAGAAGGGTGAAGTGACTCACTTTAATCCACTAACTATTGGAAAGGGGTTAAGGCCCCCTTCTAAACTAAAATGAAGATTGCATGTTGGAACATCAGGGGTTTCAATAAATCCCCGAAGCAAAATGGGGTTGTTGACCTTATAAAGAATAACATAATAGATGTAATGGGGATCCTGGAGACCAAAATGAATGATAAGATTGCATAAGAGTTTGTGAAAAAGAAGATGCATAGTTGGAAATATATCAACAATTTTGAAGAACATAGGGTTGGGAGAATTTTGATAATTTGGAATCCTGGGAAAGCTTAAGTTCGGGTACTTTTTAAATCTCCACAACTTCTACTATGCACTGTTACATGTCTTACTTCCAAAAATGTTTTCAAATTATGCTTTGTGTATGGTTTTAATACTAGTGTTTTTGGAAGGCCAATGTGGTAGGACATCACTAAGCTTTGTAGGGATGAACCATGGCTCTTGTTGGGAGACTTTAACCATGTTATGCAGGTTGAAGAGAAGAGAAATGGGAACCTTGTATCTACCTATAAGATGAGGGACATGAATGAATGTTTTGCAATGAATGGACTAATTGATGCTAGGTTCTCCAGATGTTTTTTGACATGGACAAACAACAATGTTTGGTGCAAACTTGATGGAGCTGTAATTAACAATGAATGGTTGCAGAAGGGATGAAGTGCACATGTTGTATTTCAGTTCCCTGGTCTTATCTCAAATCAAGCATCATGCATTGTAACCTTATTTGATGAGGTTAGTGTCACTACAAAAAATGAGGTTATTAGTGATGGTTTTAAACCATCACTAATACTCACAAAACCGTCACTACTAGTTTTAGTGACGATTTTATGAGTATTAGTGACAGTTTTCAATTTGTCGCTATACCCGCCGTTACTAATACTTATTAGTGACGAATATCGAAAATCATCACTAATAATAGAGTATTAGTGACGGTTTAAATCCGTCACTACTAATATCGTATTAGTGACGGTTCTAATCCATCACTAAAGACCAAAACCCGTCACTGTAGATTCTAGACCAGACCGATAAAAAACCGTCACTAATGCTTCATTATTAGTGACGATTTTAAATTCGTCACTAATTCTCTATCATTAGTGACGGTTTATATGCGTCGCTATTGCTACATTATTAGTGACGGTTTTATGTTCGTCAGTATTACTAAATTATTAGTGACGGTTTAAGTTCGTCACTATTACTGCATTATTAGTCACGGGTTCTGAACCGTCACTATTTGTCTAGTAATAGTGACAATTTCCGTACCGTCACTATTGCTCTTCAGAACCGTTACTTATGGCTTTAGTGACAGTTTTAAACCGTCACTAAAGACATAGTATTAGTGACCATTTTAAAATCGTCACTAATACTTAAATTGCACAATTAATACTAATGTGTATTTTTTTCCAATTATTAATTCCTGTAAAAATCTGATTCAAATTAATTCATGTAAAAACCATAATTGCAATTCAAATTTAAGTACAAATATATTATACAAATTCAAATTCAAATTCAAATTCAAATTCAAATATATTATACAAATTCAAATTTAAATACGCAACATTATAAAAATTCAAATTTAAATACATTTCATTTGTTCAGATAAAAAAAAAAAATGGAAAGCTGCATCCGAACTACATGGCATCGTCCTGACGTTCTCACAGTTGCAAACCCTACAAATTAAGAAAGTTAAAAAAAATTAGTATATGGTTTTTGAAAATAAATCACTATGTAGCACATATACAGGCATAAAAAATAAATCACATCAACATCAGATTGTAGAGGATGAAATAATCCACCCCTCAATCAGTACACACCAATATAAAGAATGAAAAACACAGCAACAATGCAAATTAGGCAACGCACACTAGCACAAAGCAACACTATATAATTTCAAAGGTTAAGTTCAAAAAGCAGTCACGACTACAAAATTCAGTATTCTAGGAGAAATCACAGATATACATATCCTCGAATAACTGCAGGCACTTAAGCAGCCGTGCTGACGCTCAGTAAACAATCTAGCAGTAGGTCGAAGCATTTTCAAGCAAGGCTAGGTGATCACGTACACACACACAACATCATTACAGTATCTTCACTTGACAACCAATTAGAAGAAGAATCAGAAACTTTTGTTAGTTGTCTTATGCTGAGATAATGCATTGAAGATGTATTTTGGACTGCCACAACAACCTTGAGGCTTTGAAGGACATAATGTGAAATTTAGTATCACTCCTAAAAATCTTTTTCCAAACAAAACTAGAGAGGAGTTTCTCAAGATGTATGCTGATATTCTAGAAAGTATATATTTTTTTTCATTGTTCTCATTAGTTAATTACATTGATTCCAGTTGCCCTCGGTCCAGGAATAAGCAGAGACATATAAATGAAAGGTTCTTTCATGCATCGCCATGGTGACATATTGTATGGCATCATCATAACTGGCCACATGTTGTACGGGTTGTTCATGTTACTGAAAGGATTGAACCCATCTAAAGCAAGGCCAAGTTTGATGTTGCGAGGATCACTAGCAAACCACGGATGCATTTTATCAAACTTGTCCCAAGCTTCGGAGTCCGCTGGATGGCTAAGGGTGTTTCCATCTTGAAGACGTTTCTCTTTATGCCATCTCATATCTGTAGCATATCTTTTTGCACATATACAATCGTTGCAGCCGCGGGATTAATGGACAATATCGCAAAACTTTTTGGGAGATCTTTTTACCTTTCTTTTGATTAGTTGTATACCTCAGTTCACCACATTCTGGACACTCATTCGCATTTTCATGTTCACCATAAAAGAATGCACAATCATACCTACACGCATGTATTGTAGTGTAATCGAGACCCAATTCACGCATGTATGTTTTCGGCTCATAAAAGGACTTTGGAAGTGTTTCACCATCAGGCAGTGCTGCCTTAATGAGGCTTAAATGCATGTTGAATGCGCTCTGAGATAACCCATGCATTGTCTTTGCATGAAGCAACTTTATCAAGAACTCTAATTTTGAGAACTTTCTAGATTTTTGATATAGGGGCACCCGTGCATCCCTCACGAGATTAGCAAATGGTTTACCAAATTGATTTAACGTACTATGATCGCAAGGTATGGTACCTACTGAAGTAGATTCATCACCAATACCCGACACACTGACATCTTCTATGTCCACTGCAATCCCACTTTGTAAGTCGCCTAACATTTCGATTAACCCTTCTGAATGTGTATCACGACCTACTATATTTGCCCCCTCATCTTCATCGTCATCATCATCGCTCTGAACTGCGTAAGCTTCACTGTGGAACACCCATCTTGTGTACCTTTTCTCCATTCCGAAGTCTAATAAATGTGAATGGACCAAATCAATGTGTTTGAATGTTATGTTTTGGAATTTCTTGCAAGGACACCTTATTCTACTAGCACCGTCAGCACGAGGATGCGCGAACTCTATGAAATCATTTACCCCTTTCACGTATTCTGGAAAAAACCTACCCCGAGCGTTCATCCAACTCTTATCCATGTTCATTAATTCCCTATAACATGTTCAAGTAAATGGTGTTTATTACATTGTCAGAATGTTTATGACGCATGCATTGTGAATCGTATAACCAACGACCTTCCGTCTAAAGGGTATGGATCCTATCCCATCAGGAATGTTGCAATTACTTTGCGATCAATCGCTCAAATTCTTTCATCGTAGTCATTATAAATTTCAGAAGCATCTCCCCATGGCTCTCCAAGTACATGAGATGGGGGAAGTGCACATCATTTGCTAGTTTTCCATCAATAACAAATTGTCACCACACCCCACTATGCACCCAGAGGACACAAGTAGAGACGCGATCAAAATATATAATGACAATGACGAAAGCGTGAACGATGACAAGAATGTCAATACAACTTCCTAAACTGTCCACATTGGACAATTCAATAATGGTTGAAATACAAACATGACTAATTGTAAATGAAACAAATAATCGACATGTTCAATTGATTATTAGTCTACATAATATGACTAATACTCAATTGAATTTTAACAATTGATTTGTCCCACATGTACGATGAGCCATGAATGTATAGTAACCATTATTGAATGGGTCTAAGCTTCGATGCACACATGAAATGACAATAATTAATTTTGCATAAGGAGCCCATGATAAGTAGGCAAGGCATAAGCCTTATGGCATTAAGGTGTAAAGATGTGGCTGTTGAAGATAAATGCTTCAATAGGTAACTATCATGATTGATGGGACTATGAGAGTGATACTGAAAAGAAATTAATCATGAGCTAACAAGACTACCTCCAACCATGAATCACTCAATTGCATAAAAATGTGTTACACCAAACAAGATAAAATATTTATCATATTGTAATAATCATTACACAAACGGTATTAAAGTATTAACAAAAACATAAACAAAACGGTATTAATTAAATAATTATATTTTCATAGACATATATTCCCACCCACAAGTACTTTCAATTAAATACTCAAATAAATACCCATATCTTACATGTTACCACCCAAATGGCATCTCTCTCTCTCTCTCTCTCTCTCACATAAAGCAAAGTGGTACATAGAGCTTTCACGCACATGCCTTCTCTCTCACTTTTCTCTTATATTTTTCAGCTTTTTTTATAACTAGTTGCAGGGAATAAAACCTTTCAAAGAGCAATGAATAAAACTGGCTCTGATACCAGATACGTCCAGATCACTCTTAGAACAAGGAAAGATTTTAAACAATTGTCAAGTAAAATGACAGAAGCATCATAAATAGTATAGGCAAATTGAAAGTATTCTCAGATTTAGGGGATGACTAATAGTCCGCTGGAGGGACGTGCTATTACGTCAGAATAACTAGCTGAGCCAGGCTTGACTGACAACCCTTTAGCAACCTTGAGAACACATAATCAATCGAAACGCATGCCTAATGAGTTTAAACTTTTAAGTGAATTAGTTCTTTAACCGAAGCCAAGTGCATATCTGAACAAACTGTAATTCCAAATTAAGTTCATTTGAAATTACAAATTATGCGTAATGGTTAGTATAATGTAATCTCAATTACAAACCTTTCAAAGAGCAATGAATAAAATTGGCTCTGATACCAGATACGCCCAGATCACTCTTAGAACAAGGAAAAATTTTAAACAATTGTCAAGTAAAAGGACAAAAGCATCATAAATAGTATAGGCAAATTGAAAGTATTCTCAGATTTAAGGGATGACTAATAGTCCGCTAGAGGGACGTGCTAATACGTTAGAATAATTAGCCGAGGCAGGCTTGATTGACAACCCTTTAGCAACCTTGAGAACACATAATCAATCGAAACACATGCATAATGAGTTTAAACTTTTAAGTGAATTAGTTCTTTAACCGAAGGCAAGTGCATATCTGAACAAACTATAATTCCAAATTAAGTTTATTTGTAATTACAAATTATGCGTAATGGTAAGTATAATGTAATCTCAATTACAAACCTTTCAAAGAGGCAATGAATAAAACTGGCTCTGATACCAGATACGCCCAGATCACTCTTAGTACAAGGAAAGATTTTAAACAATTGTCAAGTAAAAGGACAAAAGCATCATAAATAGTATAGGCAAATTGAAAGTATTCTAAGATTTAAGTGATGACTAATAGTCCGCTGGAGGGACGTGCTATTACGTTAGAATAACTAGCCGAGCCAAGCTTGACTGACAACCCTTTAGCAACCTTGAGAACACATAATCAATCGAAACCCATGCCTAATGAGTTTAAAATTTTAAGTGAATTAGTTCTTTGTTTGCTGATCTCTTTTTATAAACCACCACCACAAACAAATTAAACGTAATTTTATAGCATGTTTAGTAGATAAAATGAAATGAAGTATGTTGAAATGGAATCAAATGTATCACTTGATTTTCTTATTCTTTGTGTTTAAATTTGCATTCTATTTCATTTCGCAAACCGAAAGTAACATCAGTGTTTAAGTAATATTTTAATGTTACATTTGAAATATGAATTTTAGACATTATATATGGATTTGGATATATTAAAAATTTTTAATTCAATTTATAATGCATCTAATAAAAATTTAATACAACTTCAAATTTTAAGTCTCTTTAAGCATAGGGTAAGTGTCAACATCATCTCGCTATTTTTTAGTACTTAACAATTGTTAGTTGTTGATTAAGAAAATGAAAATGCAAGTTGAAGAAGCAACCAAAGAAATGGATTCATTACTTGAGCCAGCAGATGCCAATGGGATTTCCAAAGAAGCAAGTGATGAAAAAGAGTACTCTAATTGCATTGTTTAAGTGAACTAATTAAAAGTCCAAACCAAAATTGAGCAACACAATGAAAGGTGGTCAATTTTTCTCATTTCAGAACTTCAACATCTGAGTTATATTTGATTTACAGAACAATTATTCCTAGAAATTCGATGAAAGAGTGTATAATTTTAAAAATAGATGTAGAAGTTATTCATTATATGTTAAAATATTGAAGTGAATTAGTTCTTTGTAAATTATGCCTAATGGTCAGTATAATTTAATCTCAATTATAGTATGTTTGGATATCTTAGGTTAACTCAATCTGAAGGCACAGCACAGCGTAGCACAAGATGCAGTTCCCAGTAAAATATTTCATACAACTTGTATAAACCATTTGCACATTATGTCTCAAAACATATTGAGTTAGCTTACAGCATTGGGAAAAAAAATTCCAACATTGAAAGCAAAAGCAGATCTGTAGAAGAAAAAGAAGAATACTTACAAATTTGAACTTCGACGCAGATGAACTCACGAAGGCTCAAAGATGAGCTTGCGACGAGCTCCTTCTAGTTCGAAATATCCACGACGAACGCACGAAGCTTCTAACAAACTTGCGAAGGGTTCTTGCTGGTTCGCAATGTGGAAGACTAACTCACAAAGCTCCTGCTGGTTCGAAGGGTTGACGATGAACTCACGAAGATCAAAAGAAGGCCGGAGGGCTTTGAAGGGTCAAAGAAGAAGGCCAGAGCTGAAGGGTCTCTGACTCTCTCCTCTCATGCTGGCTCTCTCAGTAGAGATGCTCAAATGAAGAATCAAATAGGGATTAGGGCATTGGGGATTAGGGATTTAGGGTTCGCCTGGGAGTGGGAGAGTTGAGCAGAGCGTATGGGAGGTGTGGGCACTTGGGCAGTGGACTCACTGCACTGACTAGGTCTGGGGTATTAGTGACGGTTGCTCCAAATCGTCACTAATACCCTTAACGATTTCTTTTTTAATTTTTTTTTAAATAAAAACACTATTAGTAACGGTTGGCCACCGTCACTAATACCACATTATTAGTGACAGTTGTTCCAAACCGTCACTAATTCCCTTACGATTTCTTTTCTAACATTTTTTAAATAAAAAACAAGTAGTGACGGTTTTAAACCGTCACTAATAAATCAATATTAGTGACGGTTATCCTAAACCGTCACTAATACCCTCAATCATTTCTTTTTTAAATATTTTTTAGTAAAAACACTAGTAGTGACGGTTTTTGAAACCATCACTAATACCATATTATTAGTGACGATTATCCTGAACCGTCACTAATACCCTTAACCTTTTCTTTTTTAATATTTTTTAAATATAAACATTAGTAGTGACGGTTTCAAAATCGTCACTAATACCATAGAATCATCACTAATATTTTCCCGGATAAATTTTCGCGCGGAAATTGTTTACCGCTCTCTTTTTAATGACGAAAATATTATTGACGAATTCAAATTCGTCACTAATAGTGTAGTATTAGTGACGGTTTCAGAAACCGTCACTAATACTTAGGCTTTTAGTGACGGTTCTTAAAAATCTTCACTATTACCAACATTTAGTGAATTTGAATTCTTCACTAATACTTTTGTCACTAAAAACTCATTTTTTTTGTAGTGTGTGGTGAAAAGACCATTTAAATTTTTAATGTGTGGATGAAGCATGAGAGTTTTCTAGAGATTGTTGAAAAAGGCTAGAACAAAAAAGTCAATGGGTGCAAGCTGTTCAGATTATCTAGGAAGTTTCTAACGCTAAAGGGACCACTTAGGGACTTGAACTCCATGCATTTTCCCCATATATCGAAAAGGGCAGAGAGTGCTTCAAAAGAACTGAAGGAAGCTCAGTAGTGTCTTCATGACAGGCCTAATGATATCTCATTACAGAATCAAGTTACTATTAAGAGGGAAATTGCTACAAAATTGGAGGAGGCAAACATGAGTTTCCTTGCATAGTAGGCTAAGTGTCACTACCTGAAGAATAGTGATAGAAGTACAAAATTTTTCCGTTCTTTGATGAAGAGAAACATAGCCAGGAGCCATATCACTTCTATTGTGAAGGATAATGGTGAGTATTACAGATCACAACTGGTGGTGTCAAAAGAGTTTTTAAAATTTTATAAGGAACTGTTGGGAACTGATGAAGTCTATTGTCCTGTTGACCTTAGTGTTATTAATAAAGGCCCTATGTTGAATGAGGTTCAAGCAACTAAGATGATTGAAGATGTCTCTGACAAGGAAATCAAGGATGCCCATTTTAGTATAGGGGAGGACAAATCCCCTGGCCCGGATGGTTATACTTCTGGGTTCTTTAAGGAGGCTTGGAATATAATAGGGTAGGAGTTCACACTTGCAATTAAGGAATTCTTTGTACATGGTAAACTACTCAAACAAATTGATAGAACTGCCATGGCATTAATTCCTAGGTCCCAACATGCTACCTCAGTTTAGGATTTCAAGCCTATCTCATGTTGCAATGTCGTGTATAAGGTGATAGCTAAAATTCTAGCTAGAAAAATTAAAACCTGTCTTGGGAAGCTGTTTAGCGAAGCTTAGTCTGCCTTTATCAGTCAGAGGTATATGATTGAAAAAATCTTCTTGATTCAGGAAGTGGTAATTAAGTATGCTAGGAAGAGAATATCCCCCAGGTGTATGATCAAGATTGACTTAAATAAAGCGTATGACTCAGTGTCATGGGATTTTCTAAGAAGCATATTGGAACATTTGAAATTCCCTACGACTATGGTGGGTTGGATTATGCAGTGTGTAAGTACCACATCATTTTCCCTATTTATTAATGGTGGGTTATATGGGATGTTTGAAGGTAGGAAAGGACTCAGGCAAGGAGACCCTTTGTCTCCCCTTTTGTTTGTGATTTGCATGGAGTACTTATCAAGATTAATGAAGTCTCTAGAAAATAACCTAGATTATAGATTCCACCCTAAATGTGCTGAACTCAGAATTTATCACTTGGCATTTGCAGATGATTTGATTTTGTTCTCTAAGGGTGGTATGCTATCTGTTAAGAAGATTATGGAATGCTCTAATATATTCTCTAATTGCTCAGGTCTAAATGCTAGTGTTAAGAAGTCTAGCTTGTAATGTGCAGGAGTGGTAAACAATAAGCTTGAGGAGATGATGAGGCCAACTGGTTTTCCTTGTGGGGTATTTTCCTTCAGATATCTGGGTATCCCTCTTGCATCTACAAGGCTAAATTTTGCTCATTTCTCCCCTCTGCTCAATAAGATTGGCAATAAGATTAATTCTTGGCCTGAGCACACCATCTCATATGCTGGAAAACTAGAGCTGCTGAATTCATTGGTGTAGGGGGTGGAGTGTTTTTGGCTTTCTATTTTTCCTATTCCCTATGCAGTGCTTAACCAAGTGGTTAAGCTTTGTAGGGATTTCCTTTGGGGAGGTAGGAAGATACCTCTTATTTCATGGAAAGAGGTTTCTTTGCCAAAGAAGGAAGGGGTTTTGAGCGTAATGGGCCTTAAAAATTGGAATTATGCCTTCCTTACTAGAACCTTATGGAACTTGCAGGAAAAGAAGGATTCTTTGTGGTCGAAGTGTGTGAATCATGTTTACTTGAGAGGTATCTACCTATAGGAAGTAATAGCTAAACATGAGGATTCGCTACTTATTAAGAAGCTGATAGGAATCAAGGATAAACTATTGCGCCAGGTAGGGTATAGGAGGCTAGTTGAAGAGTAGATAAAAAATTGGGTTGTTGATGGGAAATTTATTTGCTCTAAGGCATACAACTTTTGGAGAATGAAGGGTAGGGTTGTGCCTTGGCAGAGGGTAATTTAGAAGAATATCAATGACCCGAAACACTCTTTCATCTTATGGTTGGCTACAAAAGGGAAGCTACATGCTAGTGATAAATTCATTGGAGATGGCATTGACACTTCCTGTGGTCTGTGTAGGGTAGAGGTTAAATGTCTAAACCATCTGTTCTTTAATTATAGGGTATCATTTGAGGTTTAGATTAGTGTGAGAATTTGGATGAGTTTAACTAGGGCTATGTCCACTGTTAAAGCCAGTCTCAAATGGCTCCGAAAGTAATGCAGGGGTATTGGGATCAACTCAACAGCAGAAAGAGCATGCTTGGCCATCACAGTTTACTAGTTGTGGCATTTTAGAAATAAGAGAAAGCTTAAGGGAGTTGTCATTCAGCCTGATGCTATCTTCATAGTGATACACATTCATCTATTTAGAGTAGTATATGACAAATTCCCCTTTCTATGTAATTGAGTTGTAACATCTAGTAACTATATCTTGGGTATGCCCAAGTTGTGATGTATAGTTCAGTAGCAGTTTATATGTTGGATAGAGTGTGGCTGATTAGCCCCTGGGTTCACATAGGTTTGATGTATTTGCACCAAGTTTGTGTTTGTGGATGGAACCATGTTGCTTCTCTCTCCTGGGTATGCCCAGAGTAGCTGTACATATCCAGTTTTGATCTATATAATTATAATTTTTAGATAAAAAAAAAAGTAACGTTAGCGGTCAATGTCAATTATATATATATATATATATATATATATATAATTCAAGTATATAATACATATTGTTAGGAAATTTAATAAAAATATAATAAAAAAATTAAACTCAAATTAAATACAAATATGATTTATAATTAGACTGGGATAGGAATATCCCTCTCTCTCTCTCTCTCTCTCTCTCTCTCTCTCTCTCTCTCTCTCTCTCTCTCTCTCTCTCTCTGTAACGACCTGCTTAATCCCCATATAATTTTTAATTTTATTATTATTTTTCTTTAAAAAAAATATTATAACCTATCCAGCAGATCATAATCAACCTGGACCCGTGGGTACCATGGATGTAACAAACACACAAAACGGAAGCCTAAGTAGTAGGAAACATAAAATCATAATATCATAAACACAAAACCATCCATCTCAACACCAGAGTTACTACATGCATTGTATTTAGGTATATACATCCCAAAAACAAAGTCCTAGGGACAATTTCCACAAAATCCATATGTCCCCACCAAAACTTGCCCTTTAAAGAGGGCAGATCAACAGTACTATCTCAGCGGAGCTTTATCCGCTCTCCTATCAAGAGCTCCTGAAATGATCATATAACTAGGGGTGAGACACCTCTCAGTAAGGGAAATAAACTAATACTAGTGTGTGGCAAGATGAGTATTTTCGTGTTCTATATAAAATCATACATAAACATATCAGTATAATTTTCTGTATCATATCCGGGAAACATATATTCTCATATCATGGCAGAACATACATGATTTTCATAAATGTGATTCATCTCATATAAATATAATAATAAAACAACCCTAGTAGGTTAGCTGGTTGTTGTCATGTATTACCCACACATGACTGGGTTGTGTGACCCGAAAGTGGGACCCGATAATGGTTGGCCGACCACTGCCAAGTCAAAAGTACAGTCTGTAAGTTCGATGGGTCTTCCAGACCTAGTCCGTACACCAGGGGTGTTCACACTTCTTAAAACCACATCGACTTTCTGTCCTCATGCTACTCTGTATAGTAGCATTAACACAATATCATGATGATCACGAACACATAGTAGCGGTACCGTGCAAGTGTTAGCCTAAACCAAGCCAACCAGGTTCTGATAACATATAACATATAGTGAAACTGTGATACATGGATATTTCATACCATTAATTACCAAATCAATATCATCATATCGTTTTGCATATATATACATCATGAAAAATCATCGGCCCGTACGCCAGCATTTCATATTTTACAATAGCTCGACCCATACGCCGGCAAATCATATCCATAGCTCGGACCGTACATTGCCAAAACATATCCATAGCTTGGCCCATACGCTGGAAAAACATATCCATAGTACAACCCATACGCCGGGAAAATATATCCATAGCACGGTTCATACGCAGGCAATACATGTAAAAATTCTCGGCCTGTACGCCGGTTTTTCATTATAAAAATCCATATTTTATCATGTTCCCAGAAAACAGTATTTCATTATAAATTCTGCTCATGCCACACAAAATAGTTTTTATACATCTTTTATAGCAGTATTTCCCAACATAAAGCATATATAAATATATTTATTTTCCTGAAATCAGATGTTGTAATAACATACATACAATTTTAATAAAATAACTAGCTTAGTTTATCCCCTTACGTGAGTCCTGAAAAGTCCCTAAAATAAGCAGTCCCGCACCCGCAGGGTTTCTTGATTAACACCTTGAAAATGACATTCCCTAGAACTAAACTTCAGTATTTCTACTTGTACTATGCTTTCTACAACTATCAAGAAGTCAAATATTGAGTAGAAAGTCTTACCCTGGATTTGAGATGGTTTCCAACTCAACCCACTAACGATCCACTGCAGTAGATTTGAAGAGAACTCTCCCAGGAGTGTCATGGTGGCTTTAGATAGTCGAACCGGTAGAAATCTAGCCCAAAATTTGAGAGAGAAGAGAGGTAAATTGAAGGGAGAGGGAGAATAGATTTTTGCGGCCAAAGTGATTACGCGCCGAAACTGCGTAATTGAACGTTTAACCCGAGTTTTATGGTTTATATTTTTAATTAAATATATAAAATTGTACAATATTCTAATAAAATACCAAAATCATCATTCTTGAACTTTATTGCACTATTTATGAAGTTTTGGTAATTTTTTGTCGCAGGAAAATTCCCGGGAACCAAAACCAACACCTGTTTGTATTTCGTGCATAACTTTTCCGTCCGAGCTCCGATTGAGACAATTCAATTTTCTGGAGAAAGAAAAAAGGATTATCTACAACTCTCATGTTTTAAGTTTTGTGAGATATAGGCTTCAGAAGAACATAATTTGCAATGAACACAGAACAAAAAATATAATAATTCGGGTCCTCTAAATGGGTCAAATCTCTAATCCGGGTCTAGGGCTTTCTTCCCCAATCTCTATTTATTCTTCTCTTCCCCTCTTTCCCAGCGTGTGCCCTGTGCACCAAGCTTTTCTCTCCTCTCCTTTGCTCTTCTTCGTCTCTTTTCTCTCTCTCTTTCTTCTTCCTTCTCTTCTTTCTTCTTTGTTCTTCGTTCTTTTCTTCTTCTTCTTCTTTCGTCTTCTTTGCGTTGCTTTCTTCTTTCTTTCTTCTTCGTCTTGCGTCTTCTTCTTCTTTTTCTTCTTCTTCTTTTCTTTCTTCTTCTTTGGTTTTGTATTTTTTTTTCTTTCAAGTCGCTTGTTCTCTCTCTTCCTCTCCTCTTCTCTTCCTCTCTTCCCTCTTCTCCTTTCCCTTGCTGTTTCTCCCTTTACCTTGCCTCAACCCTGCCCGGCCCTCCTACTGTGCGTTCATCTGCTGCAAAACAAACCTCTATTTTTATTTTAATTTTCTCCTTGAATTCCTCATTCTCCCCTACTCTCTTCATCCTCTCTCCCCCCGCTTTGTTCTTCCTAACTCCCTACTCCCTCAGCTTCCCTCTGCTTTTCTGCCAGCCACCGGCTCCCTGAAGCTACTCCATTCTTTCTTTTCCTTGTTCTCTACATTCTCATCTATTCATTCTCTTTTACAGTGCTTCCTCTAATCTCTCTTCTTCTCTTATCTTCTGATCTATTTCCTTCTTCTGTTTCGTCTCTCTTTAGAAAAATTCTTCTTTTCTGACTCTCTCTTTCTATCTAAAAATCTGAGCATCTCTACTCTCCATAGATCCATTTTCCTCAATATCTTCTTACTCTATTCTTAGTTGCTTTCTTCTGCTATCTATCTCTTTGTTCTAAAATACTGACTTGCATTCTAACTGCTTCATTGCTCTAGCTCTACTCTTCCCTCTTCTAAGGTCTGATCTTTTCATGCCTTCTGATCTAACTATCTCTAAGATCTGTATTTCGTCTTTATTTCTGTCTTGCTCGTTCTGCTCTTTCGCTCTTCGCTCTTTTGCTTTCTGTCTGCGCTTTCTCTTTCTTTCCTTTCTTTCTTCTTTCTCTTTCTCTTCTTCTTCTCTTCTTCTTTTTCTCTTCTTGCTCTTTCTTTTCTCTTTTCTTCTTTCTCTTCGTCGCGTTCGGCGCTCTGCTCTTGGCGTGCGTCTTCTTGCTCTGGCGGTCTTCTTCTTCTTTTTTCTTTCTCTCTTCTTCTTCTTTCTTCTTCTTCTTCTCTTCTCTTCTTTTTTCTTCTCTCCTCTTCTTCTTTCTTCTGTTCTTTCTTTCTTCTTCTTCTCCTTCTCCTTCTTTATACTTCTATCTCTCTTTCTGTCTCTCTTCTTCTCTCTTCTCTCTTTCTTCTCTTCTTCTTCTACTTTTTGTCTTCTCTTTTCTTTTCTTTCTTCTCTATCCTCTTTCTTCTCTTGATCTTTCTCTCTGTCTTTTCTTCTCTCTTTTCTTCTTTCTCTTTCTTCCTTCTTGCTCTCTTCTATCTCATTTCACTCCCCCTACTGTTCTTTGCCTCCCCTCTTCTTCTTATTCTTCTACTCTATCTTTAGTTCTATCTACTTCTCCTTTTCTATTCTATTTCTTTTCTCTAATCTAGTCTATCATTCTTCATAAAGCCTTCTCTTCTATTCGGTCTTTGTTCGTCTTCTTTCTTCTCGTCTGCTGGGCGTCTGTCTCGCTCTGTCTGCTTGTTTTTCTTGTCTCTCTTCTTCTTCTCTTCTTCTTCTTTCTTCTTCTCTCTTTCTCTCTTTTTTACTTCTCTTCTCTTTTCTCTTTCTTCTTCTTCTTCTTTCTTCTTCTTCTTCTTCTTCTTCTTCTTCCTTCACCCCCCCCCCCCCCCCCCCCCCCCACCCCCCCCCCAGCACCACCCCCCCCCGGCGGGCCCCCCCCCCAAACCCCCCCAACCCCCCCCACCGCCCCCCCCCCCCCACCCCCCCCCCCCCCCCCCCCCCCACCCCCCCCCCCCCCAAATGACCCCCGTTTTAAAAGAGACTGGGATTTTTTGTTGATTTTGTTGCCCTTCTTCTTATCTTCTTTCTCTTCTTCTTTCTCTAATCTTATCTTTCTCTTCTTATCTGAACATGCTCTTCTTCTACTACTTTACTGTTACCTTATTTTCTTCAGTTCTATCTTTTTTCATCACTGTTTTCTCTTCTTCTTCTTGTATCTTTCTCTCTTATCCTTTGCATTCTACACCTTCTTTCTTCTCTTCTAGCTATGTCTCTCTGTCTCTTTCTCTTTCTTGTCTTCGTTCTGCCTACTTAAATCTACCATTCTTTCTTAATTTCTTGCTTCTTTTCTTTCTTCTTTTCATCCTGCTTTCTCTTTCTTTCATAAACTTCTAGATCTTCTTCTACTAATACTTTTCTTCTCTTCCTTCTTCTCTTACTTTTGTCATGTTTTTTTCTTCAACTTTCGCTTTCTCTCTCTTCTAGCTATCGACTTTCACTTCTACTTTGCTTCATTCTAGTACTCTTATCTTCTTCCGTCTCTCTCTAGAACTAATGATGATTCTTCTGCTCTCATCTTTATTCTACTCCTTGCCTGCTCTAAACTTTACTACACCAGTTCTCTTCTACTACTTTTACTGTCTCTTTCTGTAATCATGCCCACCTTCGACAACTACTTCCTACTTCTGACTTCTTTCTCTCCTCTGCTACATTCTCTTTAATCTCCTCTTACTGTTATCTTCTGCGATCTCTAATTTCATGCTTGCGTTGCTCTCTATCTACTCGCCTGAACTCTTCTTCTTTCTTTCTTACATTTCATTCATACTTTAATCTCGGCTTCGCTCTACATGCGTAAACCTTTATCATCTATCTTCTCCACCATTGTCTCTCACCCTCTTTTCATCTTGCGCGGTCTAGTCATATAGGTACCCTTCTTTTCCTATTCTTTTCTTACTATCTTACTCTAGATTATATATCTACTCTTGCTTTCTTCTCTCCTGTCTTTCTTCTCTCTTTTTTCTTGTCGCTCTCGGGCGTCTCGCTCTTGCTTTCTTCTCTTCTCTCTTCTTTTTCTCGCTCTCTTCGTCTTCTTCTGTCTTCTTTTTCCTCTTTCTCTGTCTTCTTCCCTTTCTTCTTCTTCTTCTTTCTTTTCTCTTCTTTTCTCTTCTTTCTTTCTTCTCTGTCCTTATACTTCTTTTTTCTTTTCCCTTTGCCTCTGCTCTTTTCTTTCTTCTTCTTTTCGCTTTGGCGGCGGGCGCGGCGGCGCTGCTGCGGGGTGTCGCTTGCGTGCTCTTGTCTTCTCTCGCTCTGCTCTGTCGTCTTCTGCTGTCTTCTCTCTCTTCTCGTTCTTTCCTTCTTTCTCTTTCTTCTCTCTCTCTCTCTTCCTTCTTCAAGCCATTCTTTCTCTTCTTCTTTTCTCTTCTTCTCTTCTGTCTTCTTCTTCTTTCTCTCTTCTTTTCTTCTTGCTTCTTTTCCTTTTCTTCTTGTTCTTTCTTTTTTCTTTGTCTACTCTTTTATTTGCCTTTCTTCTTCTTATCTTTCTCTCTTCTCCTTTTGTCATTCTCTTCTTCTTCTTCTTCTTTCAACTCTTACATTCTTTCTTCTCTTCTCTTCTTCTTAAACTTCTTCTTCCTTCTTCTCTTCTCTTCTTCTTCTTTCTTCTTCTAAAAATCTATCTATCTTCTTCTTCTTCTATCTTCTTCTTCTTATTTCTTCTAAAAGCTTCTGACTTGGTAATCTTTCTACATATTTCTTTTACGTTCTTCTTCTTCTCTTCTCTTCTTCCTTCTTTCTTCTTCTTTCTCAAACCTCTCTCATATTCTTCTTCTTCTCTTCTTCTAGTCTTACATATTTTTCTCTTTCTGTCTCTATCTCTTCTTTACCATATTCTAGCCGCTTTTATTTTCAATATATATTTCTGGCTTCGTTTGTTCTTCTCTTCTCGTTGCTTCTTCTCTCGTCTTCTTTCTTCTTCTCTTCTTTCTTCTTCTCTTCTTTGGTTTTGTATTTTTTTCTTTCAATTTCTTCTTTTTGCACACATTCTACTTTTTTCTCTTTCCTTCCTCCTCTTCCCTCCCTCTTCTCCTTCCCTTGTCTGTTTCTCCCTTACCTTGCCTTCAACCCCTGCCCCGAGCCCTCCTACTGTGCTTCAATCTGCTGCAACCAAACCTCTATTTTTATTTTAATTTTCTCCTTGAATTCTCCCCTACTCTCTTCCTCTCCCTCTTTGTTCTCCCTAAACTCCCTCAGCTTCCCTCTGCTTTGCTGCCAGCACCTGCTCCCTGAAGCTACTCCATCACAGCAACACCATACCAGATCCCTGAAGCCACTCCAGTGGAGACTCTTCTGCAGCAGTTCCACACAGCAGCTACAACCACCTTCGACAACACAGCAGCAACACCCGAGAGCAAGCCAGCATCTTCTCCACTTTGCTGCCAAGCCATTCTCTGCTGCAACCCATGAAACACCAGCAGCCGTGTGTCTCTGCAGCTGCAACAACACCAGCACAGCAGCCCCCTGTTCGAGCACAGCAAGCCTTCCTCCACAGTAGCCAAAAGTCTCCATCACAACCAGTAGCAGCAGCACACCTGAGCATACCATGTTCTATGTCTTTTTTCCCATTCTCCGTTTATTGCAATTGAATGTGTTTTGTTTTTAAATTATTTAGTTAGTTAAATAAAGTGTTGAAAATTTGTTTGAGTGATTGTTAAGTACTTTTACTTTATTTTATTTTATTGATGTTTAGTTCTTGATTATTTGAGATTTCTCAATTAATATTGTCATTAGATTGGTAGAATTTAGTTTAGTTTCTTTCAATTATTTATTTATCGTTCTTTTAATTTAAATTCTGTTTTATTTCTAGCCAAATAATAATAATAATAAAAAAAAGAATTTTTGTTTGAAGTTGTTTTTCCAAAATTTAGTCTTTTTATTGAATCTCGGGTTAGTTAGGGTCAATTTCGTCAAAGGTCGTATTTTTCAATTTTGTTAAAGTTCTTATTTTTATCTTTCGGTATCATTCAAAGTTTAGATTTTTGATGTATTTGCATTTTTGTTTGACTTCTCGGTTTGAATTATTGATCCGTATTAAAGGTTTGATTGTTAGTGCGTATGTGTTGATTGAGTTTCCATTCCTGTGTGTTTTAATTTCGTGTCCAAAGTTGCCATTTTTAATTAGTGCGTGTTTCGATGTTTCCTTAGGTTGATTAGAGTTTCCATTCTTGCATGTTTTAGTTCCATGTTCTAGGTTTCCAATTTTTATTAACGTGTGTCCCAATGTTTCCTTAAGTAAACGTAGGGTTTCTATTTTTGTTTTCTTTTATTTAGTGCATGTTAGTTTAGAGTTTTAAATTACGTGTCATTTAATTCATCAAAAGTGAAATTGAACAATCTTGAAAATTCTAAATCTGAACCAAGTTCAGTGCATTTTTATTTTCAATTGGACGAACGTTAAATCTGAGATTAAACGCATTCCCTGAGGAGACGATCTAACCCTTGGGCTTAATATTACACGACAGAACTCCTATACTTGGGATAGCTTCCGAGCTGCTCATTTTTCGAGTGAGTCAAGTTTTGGTGCCGTTGCCGAGGAATGTCGTTCTTAGTCTCAAATTTATGTTTTTCCCGTCATTTTTATTAGTTTTATGAAAAAGAAAAAAAAATAGAAAACAAAAACAAAAAGAAATTTTGAGTTTTGAAAAATGGCTGCACCTGTACCGCGCACGATAATGGATTTTTTGCAGCTTGAATATGCCACTGCATCCTCTTCCACTATTTTGCCTTATGACGAGCTTAATTTCATGATATAGCGCGGGAGGACGTCACTGTTACCCGAGTTCAACGGGACGGAATCTGAGTGCCCTTATCAGCACCTAGCAGAATTTGAGTTAACCTGCAACATGTTTTTTTCTCATGCTAAAGCTGACGAATCTACTAGACTGAATTTATTTCTTGTTACTTTGCAGGATAGGGTACTGATTTGGTTTCATTCCTTGAACTGCACTCTATCATTAATTGGACTGATATGGAGCGTGAATTCCTACATGCATTTTGTCCCTCACAGAAAACTCAATTTCTGCAGGAACAGATTCTTAATTTTGTGCAGCAGGATGACGAGACATTTCAGGCTTGCTGGGAGCGATTCAAGGATCTACTACGCACTTGTCCACATCATGGGTTCGACTCATGGAGGTTAACTATTTTTATAGTGATCTTACCCCTGATTGCAAGTGTTTTGTCCAGACTCTGTCTAATGGAGAGCCCGTCAGCGAGGATCCAGATCAGGTATTATCATTCTTTGATTACTTAGCTGACAATGTCCCACAGTGCAATATACGATACACTCAGACACCCATAACTGCACACCCTATCAGCACAATTAGTGGTGGAGATGCATATGAACTACCAAAATACCCAGATATTCCTCCGCCTCATTACCAGCCACAACAGATCCCTCAGAGCGGTACGCCGTCGGAATTTCTGGAAGATAGCATAACTCAGATGGCGAACATGCTCCAGCAGTTCATGCAAACTCAAGTCGATCATAATAATGAATTGCGGGACATCATTAATGCGATAAGCACACAGTTGGACATCTTAGAAAATGACGAATTGCCCATGGAACCTCAGCCTAGTCCTCAAGAGTACCAACCGCCACACCAACAAATACACGATGTTACGTAACTCTTGCACTTTCCTATCTAGAATCTATACTGGCACCTCCTCATATACTAGTGAATCACTGAGCTCTAATTCACCATAACTGATAATATGAGAAGGGTTTAGAATGTATTTCATCAACATAGATATGTGGAATACGTCGTGAATTCTAGATAACAAAGGTGGCAAAGCTAGCCTGTAGGCCATCGGTCTCACTTTCTCTAGGATCTTAAATGGACCGATAAACCTAGGGCTAAGTTTACCCTTCCTCCTCCCAAACCTCATAACTCCTTTCAACGGAGCTATCTTCAAAAATACATGATCACTAACATCAAATTCCAAATTCCTGCGTGATTTTCAGCATAACTCTTCGGTGGGCTCTGAACTGCACTGATTCTCTCTCTAATGAGTTGAACCTTATCATGCGCCTACTGAACAAGTTCTGGTCCCACTACTCGCTGCTCACCCACTTCATCCCAAAATAAAGGAGAACGACATCTCCTACCATATAGAGCCTCAAACGGTGCCATGCCAATGCTAGTCTGATAACTGTTATTATACGTAAATTCCACCAATGACATGAACTAAGTCCAACTACCCCCAAAATCTAATACGCATGCTCGGAGCATATTTTCCTATATCTGTATCGTTCTTTCAGTCTGTCCGTACGACTGAGGATGAAATGTCATGCTAAAAGACAACTGAGACCCTAGTGCTTCCTGCAAACTCTTCCAAAAATGTGACATAAAACGAGGGTCTCAATCCGACACAATAGATACTGGCACTCAATGAGAACGAACTATTTTCTGAATGTAAATCTATGGCAAACGATTGATAGAGTAGCTGATCTTGATAGGAAAAAAGTGGGTGGTCTTAGTCAAATGGTCAACAATCACCTAGATGACATTCTGGCCGTGCAATGCTGTCGACAGTCTTGACACAAAATCCATAGATATATGATTCCACTTCTACTCTGGGATAAATAATGGTTGTAACTGCCCTGCCGGCCTATGGTGCTCAGCTTTTACTTGCTAGCACGTCAAACACTGGGCTACATATTCAGCAATCTCTTTCTTCATACCACTCCACCAGTACAACTCACGCAGATCCCTATACATTTTCATGCTACCTGAATGAATTGTGTACAAAGATCTGTGAGCCTCTTCTAAAATAGTCTTCCTGATCTCAGTATTGGCAGGAACGCATAATATGGAACGGAACTGCAAAGCTCCGTCATCTACAACACTAAATTCCTCCCTCTGGCCACTTTGCACCCTATCCATCACCTCTGCTAACTCTGGGTCTTCTCCTTAAGCAGCTTTAATTCTTTCTTGCAGAGTAGTTTGCACTATTAAACTGGCAATATGAGCTTCAGAATCACTTTCAACTAATTCAATGCCAAGTCTCTCCAGATCCATTATGATTGGATATTGGATCTCCATAGCTGCCAGCACTGTTTCTCTAGATTTCTTGCTCAACACATCAGCTACCACGTTTGCTTTCCCTGGGTGACAACTGATGGTACAATCAAAATCCTTAATTAGCTCCAACCACCTTCTCTGCCTCATATTCAATTCCTTCTGCTTGAAAAAGTACTTCAAACTCTTGTGGTCGGAAAAGATCTCACCCCTTGACTAGATGATCAGTACTGGTGCTGTGACTAGCCTCTGCTTCAATTCCTAAAAACTTTGCACACAACTGTCGTCCCACTCAAATCTAGCATTCTTTCTCGTCAGTTGTGTCAGAGGTCCTGATAGTACTGAGAACCCCTCAACGAAATGACGGTAATACCCATCTAGCCCCAAGAAACTCCTGATCTCCTAGACATTCCTCGATCTAGCCCAATTCACAACCGCCTCAATCTTACTAGGATCCACGGAAATACCATCTCCAGATATAACATACCCCAAGAACACAACCTTCTCAAGCCAGAAGTCACATTTACTGAATTTGGCGTACAACTTCTTCTCTCTAAGCATCTACAAAACTTGCCTCAAGTGTGTCTCATGCTCCTCATAGCTTTTCGAATAGACCAGTACATCATCAATAAAAACAACAACAAACTGATCTAAATATGGATGAAAAATCCTATTCATCAAATCCATGAATATAGTAGGAGCATTCGTTAGACCAAATGGCATAATAAGGAACTCATAATGCCCGTACCTGGTCCTGAAGGTCGTCTCCGAGACATCTTCTGCTTTCAAATTCACCTGGTGATAGTCAGATTTGAGGTCAATCTTCGATTATATCCATGTACCCTAGAGCTGGTCAAACAAATCATCTATACGGGGTAGAAGATATTTGTTCTTGATCATCACTTTACTAATCTCTCTATAATCTATAGACATCCAAATAGACCCATCTTTCTTCTTCAAAAATTGAATTGGAGCTCCCTACGGAGATACACTGGGTCATATAAAGCCCTTATCAAGCAGATCTTGCAACTAATCCTTCAATTCTGCCAATTCTGCTAGCGCCATTTGGTAAGGTACTTTGGAAATCGATGCTGTACTTGGAAGTAGATCAATAGGAAAATCTACCTCACGATCAGGTGGCAAGCCTGGAAACTCCTCTGGAAAAACATTTGTAAACTCTTTTACTAGAGGCATGCTAGCAAGTTTCAATTCATTCTCTGACATCCTCTTCACAACAGCCACAAACCCCTGACAACCACTTAACAGTAGTCTTCTGGCCTGAATAGCTGAAACTAGCTGAGCCAGGGATTGCACTCACGACCCTACGAACTTGAATTCTGCTCGTCCCGGTGGTCTAAATATCACTTCTCGTGAATAGCACTCTATGCTAGAAAAATTAGTTGCTAGCTAATCCATGCCGAAGATCACATCGAACCCATGCATATTCAGTACTATTAAATCGGCAGACAAAATTTTCCCTTGAATATCCATTGAACAACCCCGAAGTACCCTACTACACCTCACTGCTAAACTAGTTGGTGTAGATACCAACAACTTAGTATCTAACAATTGTGTTTCTACCCAACATAGTCTAGTGCACTCCGAAGACACAAACGAGTATGTGGCTCTTGAATCAAACAATGCAATAATTTTAAAAGAAATCATAATAACCATACTTGTCACCACGTCACCTGCAGTCTCAGTCTCACCTGGCGTTAGAGTAAACACCCTAGCTGGAGCCATATTCCTCTTCTAGCCCCCACGTGGCGCTTGATAACCTCTCCTATATGGTCTAGGAGCAGGAGCTGCATCTGGTGGTATAGGGCAATCTCGCACCATATGACCCTGCCTACCACAGCGGTAGCAGACAAATCCACCTACTCAACACTCTCCCTAGTGTCTCCTCCCACATGTCTCGCAGACTAGAGGACCCTGCACTGCTTGTACCTCACGACCTCCAGTCTCTTGCCTCCGTCCTCTACCATGGTTTCCCCTCCTCCACTGATTCAGTCTAAGACCCTGTCGGTTGCCCGTAGATGAAGATCTTTTCTTCTGTCCCTGCTCCTCTGCATCCATACGCTCACCAACCTCTGCCAATTTTGGCTTGTCGACTAACTCAACAAAGACCTGGATAAATAGGACCACCACCTGCTTGAAAATACCTCATCTCAAACCTCTCTCAAACTACCTCGCCTTTTCCACCTCATCAGGTACAATATACGGAGCGAAGCGAGAGAGCTCAATAAAATGCGCTACGTACTACTGGATCGATAACTATTCTTGCTTCAAACTCAGGAACTCTTCCAGTTCAGCCTCCCTGACAGTAGTTGGGAAATATCTATCGAAGAACAACTCTTTAAACCGATCCTAAGTTATGGCTATCAGCGTAGTCCTCTACTGCTCCAGAAGTCTCATAGCAGTCTACCACCTCTCAGCCTCCCCTATTATTTTATAGGTGGCGAAAAGGACCCTCTATTCTTCCGTACACTACAACACAGCCAAGATTTTCGCAATCTCCTATATCTAGTTCTTGGCGGCTGCAGGATCGGCCCCTCCTAAAAATGCCGGAGGATTAATCTTCGTAAACTTCTCGATAGTGCATCTATGGCCAACCGATGGATCACCTTGCTCCCTAGAACTCCTAGCAATTTCAGTCATAACTTGCTGAGCCACGCTACGTAATACCACGTCAGAGTTAGATCCGCCAGCACTCGAGGGCCCTGCCCCATCATTGCCACTCGCATGGGCACTACTTCCTGCTGGATCCATCCTGAAAAATAATAAATGTATCTTAGGAACCCTATACTTATAACTTACACAGCTAACATAGTTCCCTATTTAACTTCTTCAACTCATTCCTAACTCCCGTTCTACATTCTAGGAACACAACCCGACAATAGTTTATTATGGTTTTCCTGAAATCGTCACCTCGGGAAAAACATAGAAACCACTACAGAAGTCCTGCCCCTAGACTGTAGAACAAAATCTTAAATCATTTCCTATACTTTGGTATCATTTCCGCTACATTCTAAAGTTTACAGAACCTAACAATCTAGGTTTTGATACCAAACTATAACGACCTGCTTAATTCCTATATAACTTTTAATTTTATTATTTTTTTTCCTTTTAAAAAAACATTATAGCATATCCAACAGATCATAATCAACCTGGACCCGTGGGTACCAGAGATACAACAAACACACAAAACGAAAGCCTAAGCAGCAGGAAACATAAAACCATAATATCATAAATACAAAACCATCCATCTCAACACCAGAGTTACAACATTTATTGTATTTAGGTATATACATCCCAAAAAGAAAGTCATAGGGACAATTCCCACAAAATCCATCTGTCCTCACCAAAACTTACCCTTCAAAGAGGGCAGATCAACAGTACTATCCCAATGGAGCTTTATCCGCTCTCCTATCAGGGGCTCTTGAAATGATCATATAATTAGGAGTGAGACACCTCTTAACAAAGGAAATAAACTAATACTAGTGTGTGGCAAGATGAGTATTTCCGTGTTCTATATAAAATCATACATAAACATATTAGTATAACTATCTGTATCATATCTGGGAAGCATATATTCTCATATCATGGCAGAACATACATGATTTTCATAAATGTGATTCATCTCATACAAATATAATAATAAAACAACCCTAATAGGTTAGCTGGCTATTGTCATGTATTACCCCTACATGACTGGGTTATGTGACCCGAATGTGAGACTTGACAAAGGTTGACCAACCACTGCCAAGTCAAAAGTACAGTCTGTAAGTCCGATGGGTGTGCCAAACTTGGTCCGTACAGCAAGGGCACTCACACTTCTTAAAACCACGTCGACTATTCGTCCTCACGCTACTTCGTATGGCAGCGTTAACTCAATATCGTGATGATCACGAACACATAGTAGCGGTACCGTGCAAGCGCTAGTCTAAACCAAGCCAAATAGGTTCTGATAACATATAACATATAGTGAAACTGTGATACGTGGATATTCCATACCATTAATTACCAAATCAATATCATCATATCGTTTTGCATATATATACATTATGAAAATTCATCGGCTCATATACCGGCATTTCATGTTTTACAATAGCTTGACCCATACGCCGGCAAATCATATCCATAGTTCGGCTAGTACGCCGACAAAACATATCCATAACTCGGCCCGTACGCCAGAAAAACATATCCATAGCATGTCCCATACGCAGGCAAAACACATCCATAGCACGGCCCATACGACGGCAAAACATATCCATAGCACGGTTCTTGCGCCGACAATACATGTAAAAATTCTCGACCCATATGCTAGTTTTTCATTATAAAAATCCATATTTTATCATGTTCCTAGAAAACAGAATTTCATTATAAATTTTGCTCATGCCACACAAAATAGGTTTTATACATATTTAAACATATCATCTTTTACAACAATATTTCCCAACATAAAGCATATATAAATATATTTATTTCCCTGAAATCAAATGTTGTAATAGCATACATACAATTTCATAAAATAACTAGCTTAGTTTATCCCTTTACCCAAGTCCTGAAAAGCCCTTAAAATAAGTAGTCTCGCACCCGCAGGGTTTCCCGATTAACACCCAGAAAATGACATTCCCCAGAACTAAACTTCAATATTTCTACGTGTACTACGCTTTCTACAACTGTCAAGAAGTCAAATATTGAGTAGAAAGTCTTACCCTGGATTTGGGATGGTTTCCAACTCAGCCCCACTGACGATTTACTCCAGTAGATTTGAAGAGAACTCTTCCAGGGGTGTCGTGATGACTTCAGATCATTGAACCAGCGGAAATCCAGCCCAAAAATTAAGAGAGAAGAGAGGGAAATCGAAGGGAGAGAGAAAAGAGATTTCTACGGCCAAAATCCACCAAAAAATGGCGTTTAGAACTACTTATACACTGGCCCTCATCGACGAGCCACGTCATCTCGTCAACAAGGTCATGAAGACAACTCGTCGACGAACTCTCTTGTCATTGACGAAATTCAGAATCACCCAAATCCTCTCTCGTTATTTTCTCGTCGACAAACCACACCTTCGTCGACGAGCCCAATATTATTTTCTCCCTTCCTTTTATTATTTAATTATTATAAATTCTCTGGGTCACTACACACCCTCTCTCTCTCTCTCTCAAGAGATTCAAACTCTTTATGATTTTTTTTACTTAACCCACAAATTGATGCAACAGAACTGTACTTAACTTATCTCCCCTAGGTAGGGGTGTATTTGAATCAAGTTGATTTGAAATAGTATAATACTCGAACTTGACTTGATTTGAAAATACTAATTTCGAACTCAATCGAGTTCATAATTGTTAAACTCGAACTCGACTCGACTATAAGTTTATAAATCTCAAGTTCAACTTGACTATAAATTCATATTAAATAAATGTATAAATATATATATGATGTATATATAATATTAAATGTATTTATAAAATATATATTATATGATATATATAATATAAAAATAATAAAATTAAAAAACTTGATTGTGTTCGAAACTTGAATTGAGTAGTATTATTAAGCTCGAGCTCGACTCATTAAAATACTCTAGTATTTCGAACTCGACTCAAATTCTAGTAGAATCAAGTTGAGTTGAGTTAGGGAATGAGTCAAGTTCGAGTAGCTCGCGAGTAAGCTTGGCTTACTTACACCCATACCCCAAGATACAATAACCCAAATTGAATAGTATGACTTTTTTCAATCCTACACAAATGAAAAAGTCTAAAATTTCACAAAAGAACATCTCTCTTAAGTTATCAAACTCTCTAGATTTGAATGATGATGAGAATGAAGTGAAGATGTTAGTGTATAGAAATTATGTTGTGTAGAACCAAGACTATAGGAGTCTATTTATAGGCACACTAAACCTTTGATTATCCATGCACCTAATAAATAAGATGTATTTAAAATAAGTTAAATATATTCCCATAATCAAGGTACACTCACATAAATGACTTATATTATTAATGTACTAATTTTTAGCTCTCGCCCTCGCTCCAATCACAAGGTGGCACTACGCAACTTATTATCGCACATAAATGACTTATGGATTAATGAAATACATGAATTAAAAACTCATTTAAATATAGATACATTTTTCAATCCAAAGTACATGCCTTATCCCAAGATATATTTACTCCACTTATAATTAATAATATTAAAATATTAAAATACACTAAAAATTCCCTCCTCATTTTAATATTATGAATGCAACATGTATGTAAAGAGTTTAACATATTGGCCTAACTAGGCTTAATCTTGGTTTTGATAATGACAAAAAAAAAAAAAAAGGAATCTAATTGTGCTTTCAAGTGAATTTACGAGTATTATATCTTACACCACAATGGTTCATATTTAAAGCTTAAAAGTCATGAAGAACATAAGCTAATGAAGATTGGCTAGAGCTTGGAAGACATGAAGACTTGGTTAATATTTCATATGTAATGTAATATGAGTCTTATGTAAGTACTTCTCAAGTTTAAGTTTGTTTATATATGAAGCTCTTATGACAAACAATTGGACTTAGAGACCTGTTTTAATAATTTGAAAATATTTTTTCAAAGTTCAAATATCTTTTCAAATGAATACATATGATTTTTCGAATAAAAATTAAAAGGAAAAATGAATTTTAGAATGTTCAGGTGACTGAGGCTAAAGCTCAATCGACCAAATGCATGGAACTGAACAACGTGGTATGGCATCAGTGAGTTTGGGCAACCAATCTTATGATTCAGTCAACTGAATGGGTACTGTTATTTTTAAAGCCTAGACGGTGTTGGTTTGCGCAACCGAACTAAAAGTTCAGTTGACCGAATAGGTTCAAGTGACCTAACCTAACATTCAGTTGACCAAAAGGCTACTACCTATTTCAAAATTCATGTTTTTAATAGGTTTGGGCAACCGAACTCCTAGTTCAGTATACCAAAGTGCGCAATAAAATTTGCTAACAACGCAATTTCTTTCCCTTTTTGAAAGAAATTGTTTCCAAAACTTGGGCAAACAGTCAGAATTCAAACCTACCTATTTAAGACTAACCCTAATTGTGTTAAGGCAACCAATAGCTTGAAAACATATTGATTTCATTCTTGAAACGTTGTTGTGCACTGTTCCTCTTTTCTAAACTGATTTTATGGTTTTTATACTTTAAGTTCATAGTTTTCAAATCCAGAAAACCTAGCAATCTCTTGAGCTTCACAGAAATTTATTTTTGAGAGTATCCTAATGATTTTAAAGTGTACAAATCTGCTCTTTGTGAAAGTTTCACTACTCTACGAAAATATGCTATTGATTTACTTGTAAATGAACGATTCGGTTGTGAATCAAAGACAAAAAAGAGGGTTTTCTTGCTTGAGAGGTGCTCCACTTACCAAAAGGAGATAGATGCTCTACCTACTAAAAGGATAGAGGTGCTCCACCTATTGAACAGAGAGAGTTTAGTAAAATCCTCATAGCGGGTTGCTTGAAGAAAGGACGTAGGCATGTTGCCGAACCTTATAAAAAATCTCGGTGTCATTCTTATCCCTTATCTCTTACTTTCAAGCACATATGTACTGATCTTATTTGTTGTGAATGATTTAAATTTGATCTGGGAATATTGTGAATGACCTAATTTGATTTGTGGATGTCTTGAATGATTTAAATACCCATTGTGATCAAACTCTACCGTAACTACAAATTCAGACTTGATTTAATTTACTGGGATTGTTTGGTATTGGTTGATTAATTATTTAAATACAAGAATAAATATTTATGTGGTTGAACATATTGTTGTTAACATTAATCTGCTAAGAATATTGTTAATATTGAGATTTGATTTCATATTTAGGATTGTTGATTGGTATAGTTATTTACTAAATAGAATTCTGTGGTGATTAAAGTATTTAGAGCATGTGATAAATAAATTTTAAAATTAATTAAGTTTAGGCCCAAAAATTTTAAAATACCCAATTCACCCCCCTCTTGGGATTACATCATCACTTTCATAACAATAAAAAAAGGATAATTATGCATAATGGAGGTGCTCTGCATTGAAACTTCACTTAGTGAATAATAATTTTTACTTTAGAGTTAGTAGTGATTTCAGACTTGAACTATGACGGCTTAATTAAGGGAAATTGAGTATTACTACTCACGCATAACAATCCAGATGTTGATATGAGTTTTAGCAGCCAACACATTTTGGCCTTGTACTAATCCCAATTTCATGAACATATTTGTTAACAAGCTCAATTCTCAAAGAAAGCTGCCCCACCCTCATGCTTGCATAGATGATGCTCACATAAGTAAAATCTATTAATGATGCTCCTATAATTTTAACGCCCCACTCATAAGAGATACAAATTATCATTAAAAGTTTTAAAAACAACCTCCCTCATTATAGGTTAAATGTGCCTACACCATCGAAATGAATTTAAGATAATAGTGCATTTTTACAACCACCATATGATTTGTTTTTACCATTAAATCCAATTATAGGATCTCTAGTCCTTAGGTTGGGTATCTTTATACGTGGTTCATGATTTTATGAACTTCAACCTTATCCTCCTTGATGTATTTCAGATCTTTTCTCTTGTTAAGACCTTAGTTAATGGATCTGCAGGATTCTTAATAGATTTTATATAATTAACATTAATGATGCTACTATTTAAATATGATCTCATACTATTGTTTTTTCGTCTTATGGGTCTAGATTCTTTATTAAAATAACAGTTATGCGCTCTACCAATTGCAATAGTATTATGACAATTAATTAGGTAAGGTGGTATTGGTTTTTCCCAAAAAAAATTTTTATACAATATATCTCTCAACCAACTTGCTCTCTAGCTAGCTGATACTAAAGCAATTAGTTCATTTCCATTGTTGAGTTAGTAATTATTATTTATTTTTTAGTTTTCCAACAAACAACACCACCACCTAGAATAAAAATACAACCAATGAAGAGAAAATCACTTGACATGTATTCCGATCGGCATCACAAAAACCTTCAAGTACTATAGGATACTTAGTAAAAAATAAGTCTTAAGTTTTTGTATTAGCTAAATTTTTTATTATATACTCAAAAGCATTCCAATGTTTTCTACTTGACTTGCTAGAAAATTTACTATATACTCTTACGACATATGCAATGTTAGGTTTAGTTAAATCAATTACATATCTTAGCCTACTAATAGTACTACTATATATATATTTTTTATTAATCACTCCATTTTCACTTTCAATTGAAATTATATAAGTGGTTACTTAAATAAAAAAAAGTAGAGATATGCTTAGGCTTATAATAGTCATACTTATTTAAAAGCATTTCAATATAATACGACTAATCAAGAAATACACTATCATGCGATCTTGTAATTTTCATGCCTATAATAAAATTAATCTCACTTAAATCTTTTATCTCAAAGTATTTTCTAAACATATATATATATATATATATATATATATATATATTATTTATGACATGCAAACTTGATCTAAAATTTAGCAAATCATCCACAGAGGGGTTAATAGTAACAAGTGAATCTTCCATTATTTTTATATTTTTCTTCCTAAATTTTAATTTAGGTTTTTTTAGGAAAATGACTATCAGGTAAAGTATCATATTTAGAAAAATTTAAACTCACATCCTTTGAGTTCATATCTAGGTGCATATTCACCACCATTTAGAAGAAATTGAACTTACCTCATTTGAATCCATCTCTTGATGCTTGATCACTTACTTTTCCATCTATTGAAGTTGGCTCCTTTAAATTGAAAAGGCTTATTGAGATCTACACCACTCTTGTTGGGTTTGTCAACTTTGATAGAATAAAAAAGAAGCAAAAGATTGGGTAAAAGAACTTTCCTTGAATTATTAGAGTTTACAAGAGATAAAGATGACTTATATAGTCTACAAGAATAAAAGGAAAAATGCTATTCTACCATGATATAATGCAAATAATTATTAGCACTAACAAACTTCAGGCACCATATATTATATTTTGATTCCCCTTAAAGCTATTAGGAAATTTAAAACAAATATAACCAAAAAAATAAAATAAATAAGTTAAACTCAAATCAAATACAAATACAGCTCACAAGTAAGATAAGACACGAATATCTCTTTATCTTAAAGAAGATTCAAGCGCTCTACGATTTTCAATATAACCCATGAATTGGTGCAGTAGAACTTCACTTAACTTATTTTTCTTAGGATACAACTACTAAATTTGAATTGTATTACTCTCTTTAATTCTACACAAATGGAATAGTCCAAAGTTCCACAAAAAACCCCTTTCATAAGTTATCAACTCTTTATTGACCTGATTGGTCACACCCAGTTTTGATCATAACAAATGCTCTTAACATAGATTATTTTACTAAGTCATGCATGCAGGTTCACCTTGTGCGCACGTTCGGACTGAAAGAAATACCTTGATAAGCATACGGTGTTCGTGTCAAAGAATGAAGAATTTTGTGTTGTATTTTTATTTATTATTTTATTTATTCATTATGGATGTAATATTGTTATGGACTGTACACTCTATGACTTGTAATAATTTGCATTATGTATGGTAGGTAGGTATGCTCATACAGACCTTAGTTGGACCGTAGGTACCTACTTTTAGTATAAAAAGTTCCCAACATCACTCTTCATATCAGGGGAATTAAATTTGACTAAAATAGACCTTAAATTGAAAAGGTTAAGTGGGTTCGGGCGACCAAATCCAAGCCGTGTAAAACGGGTCGGGTGACCAAACAAGTCAACATGTTGACTTCATATTTCAGGCACCTAAACCTATATTGAGCATATGTCCCTCGGGCACCCGAACCCGTGTTAGGTTCCTTTTCAACTACTCAAGCACCCGAACGATCACGTTCAAAATGGGCTCGGACGACCGAATTGACTGGTTTGGTTAACTAAACTTAGTGTCGGGCACCCAAACCTCAGACAGAATGCTACTGACTTTGGTTTAGCCAACCGATCCTGATTTTGAGCACCTGATCTTTTAAAAAGTGAATTTTTGAGTGAGTCTATTCAAGCACCCGAACCTAAGACAAGGCATCCGAATCTTGCGGGGTAAATTATGTTTTTATTAAAAATTAAAAGGGATAAATTGGGTTAATTTTTATAAACCTATTTTAAACATTTCTAATTATCCCAATTGAGTCCCCAATGGTCAAAAATTCCTCTTTGCCTATATATACATGTTCATTTGCAATCATTAGTAAGGATTAGCAAAATTGATTAGGGTCAAACTCTCTCAAAATAAAAAATCCTACTTTAGCCTATACTACTCCAAAACACTCATACACTTCATTTTCTTAGATCTTTTAAGTGTTGTGAGTATTTCTAAAGTGCTTGTGTCCAATCTAGTCTACTCATACTCTCACTAGATTATATTGTTTGTTTGATTTTATTGAGAGTAGAAGCATCAAGTTCTTTCACTTATTTAACTTGATAAATCTTGTATGGGAAGACTTGGAAGGTTGTGGTTCTTGCATTGTTATTGCAAGACACCAAAGCCTATAATTTTTTGTGAGCAAAATCAATTTCAAAAACTTGCATTCAAACACTCCTTGTGCTTAGCATATTGAGAATATTTTGTTGAGTTTGTTTGAATCAACTAGCTAGCATATTTGAAACCTTGATCTGACTTTGTGATATTCATATATTGTGCTTCAAATCTTGCTTAGATATACACTCTTGATCTAGATTGATTATCTACACTTATTTGAGTGTTTAGCACACAATAGAGCACTGAACATATTTACATATCATTCGTGCTTGCATTATTACTTGAGCTATACTGGTGTACATATCTGCTTATGAAGAAGCATATTTTCGTATACAAAAATTTCATATTATTTGTTGTAATTTAGGCGTGACCCTGAAGAGGGAGACTAGCCCTGTGGAATAGTTCTAGATTGACTCAGACCCAGTAAAGAAAGTTAGGTGCACCACCCTGGTAAGGCGTGTACTACCGCTGTTAAATCGATTGACCTCGACGATAATTTTAAAATACTCAATTCACCCTCCTCTTGAGATTGCAACAAAACTAACACTCTCTAGACTCGAATGATGCTGAGAATAATGCGAAGAAGTTGTTGTGTAGAAACAAAACTATAAGGTTCTACTTTTTAGGCACATTAGACCTTTCGTTATCCATGCACCTAATAAATAGGACGTATCTAAAATAAATTAGGTACATATCCAAAACCAAAATATACTCACATAAATGACTAATTGATTAAGGAGACGTTAATTAAAAACTCAACTAAATATAGACACAGTTTTCAATCCAAGTTACAAGCCCTATCCCAAGATACATTCACTTTCCATATAAATTAATAATATTAAAATATTAAAACACCCTAACACGCACTCACACACACACACACATATATATACACCATAAATATTTTTATAATTATATTTAAGTTTTTACCTTTTTTCCTATCCTTTTTAAATTAAAACGTAGAAAAAAAAAAATAGAAGAGGGATTTCAAAAGAAAAAATAAAAAAGGTATCTCTTTGGGGAAATCACAATTATTAGAGTTTGGGACTTCGTATGTTGGAAGAGTTGAGAAGATAAATTTTTCCCTTTTTTTTTTTTTTTTTTCTCACATCGCAGTTCAGTGTAAAGTTTGAACAAACAAACCAAACCCAATTAAATACCACCTGCCTGCCAGGAGACGAGCCGAGAGAAAGACATGGCCATGGCACAGCTAAGTTTTGTCACAAAGTCCTTCAATTGTAAAGTTTGGTTGGCGCCAATCACATTTATTGAGAATTCAAAGACCAATCGGCACCTGCAATATTAACCATCTCTTCCATACGTGACGCATGCTCCTTTGAATTTTAACTCTGAACTAGTCACCTGTCCATGAAACTTGCAGTTAACTAATATATGCATACTCAAGCTTGTGCACATATTCAAAATATCTTAGCAAAGATTCAATAAGTTTGACGAGAAACTTCAGTAATTAATTACTTTCTGGAGGAAGTAGCTCAGGAAACCACAGTTGGAGTCGGAGGACGACAGCCATCAATGTTAGGGGATGTGATGGGTGCGTGTATGTATATGTTGTATGAGGGAAAGATGCATGATGGGTTAGCTGCGAATGTGACGTTGCCCATATTTCAATCCTTTGAAATTTAAATTTTGGAGTTATCTTGGGCTTACTGCCAACCTCACGTCAAGTTTATTTGCAAATTATTGATATTCAACTCACCCTTTAATTTGATTTGATTTGATTTGTTTCTATTCGAGTTTAAGCTATTTAAATGATTTTTTTAATCTTGCTCAAAAGCCTAATCGTTATCGTTGAACGTTTAAATTTTATTAGTTTTTATATCCTATAATAGTGTTTTATTATATATGCTATCGTATATATTTTATATATGTATTTAATATTAATTTATATAGTTGAGTTTGAGTCTAGTTTGAATCGGATTTCAAGTTTAAAAGTTTCTAATTATGTCTGGCTCAAGTATTTCTTCCTATCAACTCAACTCGAATAGAATACGCCACTATAATCAAGACTTTAAAAGGCTTTAAAGTAAAAGACGTCAACATTAAATTTTTTAACAATTAAACTAATTTCATGCTCTTTAATTTGATTTTATTTGATTCTATTCGGCTTTAGACTATTTAAATGTATTAATGAGTTGAATTTGAACTCTTTAATCTTGTTCACAAGTCTAATTGAATTTAATTAAACTTTTAAATTTTATTATTTTTATATCATGTAAGTAGTATAATATATATATATATATAATATTATATATGCTATCATATATATTTTATATATGTATTAAATATTAATTTATAATTATGTTAAGTTTAATTGAACTGAGCTCGAGCTTTAAGAACCTGCCAGCGGGTTGAGTTCGAGTTTAATAATTTTGATTTCAATTGAGTTTGAATTCGATTTCAAGCTTAATATTTTCTAATTAAGTCGTTAAAGTAAAAAAACATCAACTTTAAAATTTTTAATAATTAAACTAATTTCATGTTCTTAAGTTTTGTAGGTCACTTGCTACAAAATTATTTAAAAAAAAAAAATTAAAAACCTAAAACTTAATCTGTCTAAAAATATCTTTCACGATTTTTTCTACATGGAGATTTGATCTTTGACAAAATTGAAAAGGAATCATGAAAAGTCTTTTTATTAATTATTATCAATAAAACCTGATGAAAACCTAGTCTCACTACTTTTTTTTTTTTTTTTCTAGATAGAGATTTGAAACTTGAAAAAACAAAAAAAAATCAAGGAAAATTTTGTTATTAATTGTTTTGAAAAATTAATAAAAAAACATAAAACCAAATTTTTTTTTTTTTCAGAAATATCTCTCTTGTTTTTTTATAGATTGAGATTTGAAATTTAGATAAATTTGAAAACAAATCAAGAAGAAAATTTCTATTAACATCCATTTCTCATTTATATTTCTTCTCTCTATAGACAGCACAATCACATCCGACCACCCCAAAACCAACATTGCACCACAACAAGATCACTAGACCCCCTTTGATTTTGGCCACCTGCACAAAGACACACCACACATTGGCAAAGAGAGGCAGCATCATCATGGCTGCCATTGGCAGACAGAGGCAGCATCACCATGGAAATGTTGACGAGTTTTTCCCAATTTTTTTTTTTAAAATATATTAAATAATATCCTATTTAGGAAAATAATTCTCAAAATGACTCTGATGTAATCTCGTTATTTGGTCCATTGAGATTTAAACAAATGTTGCTGGACCAAATAACAAGATTTGTCATGCGTCAACCCCAGCTTATCTCTCAGGCAAATCTTACTGGACCAAGCAGCGAGATTTGCTTGTCACGCGTCAATCAATTATTTGGGCTATCATTTAAATCTCGTTGCACCAAACAGTGAGATTTACTATGCATTCATTTATTTTGTTTAGATTGTTGCTGGATTTGTTCGTTTTTTTTTTTCTTCTTTTAAATATGCTAATAATTGTCCTTGTAATATTTGTCACATGGTTAAGCAACATCACTTGCCATTTCCTTCAAGCATTTCAGTAACTATTTTTAATTTTTAGCTTGTTCATGCTGATATTTGGGGCCTTTTTTCTGTGGCTTCCCTACAGGGATTTCATTATTTTCTTTTCATTATAGATGATTTCTCTCGATACACATGGATATTTCTAATGAAAAATAAAAGTAAGACACGTATGCATCTTCAAAATTTTTTAATTCTTGTTGAAAATCAGTTTCATACCTTAGTCAAAATTCTTCATATTGATAAAGGACGGGAATTTCTTATGTCTGATTTTCTTGCTTCAAAACGAATAATACATCAACGCACTTGTGTTACTACACCTCAGCAAAATTCAGTTGTTGAACGAAAGTATCAATATTTACTTAATGTTGCCCGTGCTCTTCGATTTCAAGCTCATCTTCCTTTATCCTTTTGGGCAGATTGTATTCTCACTGCAGTATATCTTATAAACCAAATGCCTACTCCCTTTTTATCTAACAAATCCCCTTTTGAAGTTCTTCTTTCTAAACTTCCTTCTTATAATCATTTAAGGGTATTTGGTTGTTTATGTTTTGCATCAACTCTATCTTCCTTGCATAACAAGTTTGATTCTCGAGCTCGAAAGTGTATATTTCTCGGTTATCCTTTTGCTGTCAAAGGTTACCGATTGTTTGATCTTCATTCTTATGAAATTTTTATTTCACAAGATGTTATTTTTCATGAAACACATTTTCCTTTTTTATCTCTGCCTCTTAATTTTCTCACATCTACTTCTAATTTTTTTTCTTCTTTAGTTCTTTTCTTTTCCATCAAACACCATGGTCTCTCCTTCAAACACCTTGGCTTCTGTATTTAATTCAGTTTCTAATGATTCTCATGTTCCAATTTATGATCCTCCTTGTCGTTCTACTCGTATTCGTCATCCTCCATTGTATCTACGTGATTATCACTGTAATTTGGCCAATGTTTCACAACCCAACAAATTTGTTCATTGCTCTCAACCTTCTTCTGGTAAGCCCTATGATCTTAGTTCTGTTCTTTCATATACTTCACTATCTCCTTCCTATTATTCTTTTGTTCTTAATGTCTCTTTCATTGAGGAACCATAGTTTTATCATGAAGCTGTCAAGTTTTCTCATTGGAGAGATGCCATGGCTACTAAGATTAAGGCTCTTGAAGAGAATAATACATGGACAGTCATTGCCTTGCCTCCCACTCATCATCCCATTGGTTGTAAATGGGTATATCTGATTAAATATCGATCAGATGGTTCCATTGAATGTTATAAAGCCCGTTTAGTAGCTAAAGTGTATACTCAACATGAAAGTTTAGATTACATTGAAACTTTTTTCTCCAATTGCTAAGCTTGTTAGTATTCGGTGTTTACTTGTGGTTGTTGCCTCCTGGAATTTTTTTCTTCATCAGCTTGATGTAAATAATGCTTTTCTTCATGGTGATTTTTCTAAGGAAGTATATATGTAGCTTCCTCTTGGTTTTGCAGCTCAAAGGGCGAATATGTTTTGTAAATTAAATAAAAGCTTGTATGGTTTAAAACGAGCATCACATCAATGGTTTTCCAAGCTTACATCAGCTCTTTTATCTTATGGTTTTACTTTATCAAAGGCTAATTTATGCTTATTTACTTTTGTTGATGGTGTTGATTTTACAGTTCTTCTCATATATGTTGATGACATTATAGTTGCTAGTTCCACTATGTATTGCATCACAGCCATTAAATCATTTCTTAATGAGAAGTTTAAGATTAAGGATCTTGGTTCCTTACGTTATTTCTTGGGCTTGGAGGTAGCTCGTTCTTCAAAGGGTAGTTCTCCTTGCCAGTGGAAATATGCCTTAGACATTCTACAAGATTCAAGTTTTTTAGGATGTAAGCCTGTTGCTTTTCTAATGGTGCAGAATCTCAAACTTAACAATGAAGATGGTGAGCTACTTGCGGATCCGTTATCCTATCGATGGTTGGTTGGTCGCTTTCTGTATCTCACTATCACTCGACTTGATTTGACCTACAGTCTTTATGTTCTAAGTCAATTTATGGCTAATCCATGCACTCTTCATTTACAAGCTGCTGAACGTGTCTTACGTCATCTCAAATCCAATCCTAGCCAAGGATTGTTTTTTTCAAGTAATTCAAGTTTTCATCTAAGTGCTTTCACCGATTCAGATTGGGCCAGCCACTCTAAAACTTGACGATCTCTTACTGGTTTTTGTGTCTTTCTTGGTTCATCTCTAATTTCCTGGCATTCTAAAAGGCAAACAACAGTATCTACATCCTATGCTGAAGCTGAGGATAGGGCTATGGCATCTACTACTTGTGAACTAGTTTGGCTAATGTCTTTACTTAAGGATATCCATATTTCTCATCCACAATTTGTACCTTTATACTGTGATATTTGACTCACTCTAAAAATGAGCAGCTCGGAATCTATCCCAAGTATAGGAGTTCTGTCGTGTAATATTCAGCCTAAGGGTCAGATCGTCTCCTTAGCGAATGTGGTTTAATCTCAATTTTTATGTGTTTCCAATAGAAAATAAAAAGTTACTAAAATCAGTTCAGATTCAGGTTCTTTGAATTGTTTGAGGTTTCCTTTGACAAATTAAACGAACACGCAAATTAAACCCTAATCTTAGCATGCACTGAATTAAATAACAAGAACGGAAATCCTACATTTAATCATGCAGATATCGAAATACGCGTTAAACTTCAGAATAGAGACTAAAGATGGTAACCTTAACACGTAATTAAAACACACAATAATGAAACTCACACAAACACAAATACGAACGATAAAAACCGAATCTTTAACAAAATTAAGAAATTGAATCAAGACCAAACTTAAACACAAACATGAACTCAACAAAAAATTAACGCTTTAACAACCTAAAACGATAACTAAACAAGATAAAAATGAAACTTTAAAAAGGCTAACCCTAAACTAAATTGAACTTCAACAAAAATTAAATTTTAAAAAGAACAACTAATTTAATTTCTAAAAACAAAAATATTTTTTTTCTTTTTGTATTTTACTTTTTTTAGAACTAAACCAGACTTAACTTAATTATTTAAATACCTCAAATCACCAATTAAATCTACTCCTAAATTTACTTAAGAAAATAAATAAATAAATAAACTACAATAATAATAAAACACCTTAAACAATATTCAAAATTTAAACTTTTCAAATAAACCTCAATAAAAAAAATAACAATATTCAACTAACAATTAAAAAAGAAAAGAAGAGAGAGGGAGAGAGAGAGAGAGAGAGAGAGAGAGAGAGAGAGAGAGAGAGAGAGAGAGAGTCGTGGCTATGGGGCTTCTGTGAGCCGTGGAGGATGTCTGGTGGTTGGCCTGGCTTCTCGAGTCTATAGAGTTGCAGCAGTGGAATCAGTCGCTGGAGGGAGGAGGGGCTTCGGGTTGTTGTAGTGGGGTAGCAGCTGGTGTTTGTGGTGGCTGGAGATCCTTGGCAGCAGCTAGTGGTGGCTCTCGTTGGCTGTGGAACAGTAGCATGCAGTAGCTGGGGAGGCACTTCGGGTGTGGTCTGGCAACAAGGTAGCAATTGTGGGGTTTGGAGGAGGCTGGTAGAGAGCTGGGATGCTAGAGTTGCAAAAGAGAGAGAGAGCTGCAGGAAGAGGGAGAAGAGAAGAAGATAAAAGAGTGACAAAGTAAGGAAGAAGGAGAGGGGTAGGAAGGGGAGGAGAAAGGGAAGAGAAAGGGAAGTAAAACAAGGACCTGAGAATGAGAGAGGGCACCGAAGGAAGGGCTATGTGGGACTGAGAGTGAAAGAGGGCCGAGAGAGAGAGCTGGGAGAGAAAGGAGAAGGGTAAGGAGAAGGAGAAGGAGAAAGGAAGGGTGCGTAGGGGTAAAGGAGAAGAGGGAGCCTGCGGGGGCTGCGGAGATGAAGAAGAAATAAAAAAAATATAAATAGGGGAAAGGGGGGCTGCAACCTACCCAGCAAGAATACCCGGATAAGAATATCCGACCCGACTGCATGGCTGACTCACATCAGCTTTATATTTTTTTATTTTTTTTATTTTTTTTCTTTTCCTTCTTTCTTCTTCTTTTTATTTCTTAGCGAACGAGCCCTATTCTTACACTCTTGGAGGTCGTTTCTATCAAAACTCAAAACACAGAAATTGTAGATAATCTTCTCATCTTTCTCTATAATTTTGAATCATCTCGATCGGAGCTCAGATGGAAAAGTTATGTGGGAATTATCAGCTGATGCCGGTTTTAGCTCCCTGTAATTTTTTTGTGATAAAAAAGTGCCAAAAATTCATGAATTGCTCAATAAAACCTAAATATTATAATTATGATGCATTTTTAAAATATTTAGAGTAGTTAGGCATTTAATTAAAAATATAAGGCCTAATGCATGAATTAAAACGTCTTATTATGTAGTTTTAAAGCGTAATCACATCCCTTAACTAACGTTTTGCTAGCCTCTAGCAAATAACGTGAATGATTTCAAGGGCGGTATCCACAATTACTAACTCTAGAAAATATGAAATTAATGTCCATGCAACACAATCATATTGTTTCACATACAGGAATATAACTAAATTTTACACAAGTTCGTTCATATTCAATGCACACAACTTCAAAGCACATCACTCATGCAAGTTTCATCATTATATAACATTTAAGAATAGTATACTCACGGGAAGTTAATCGGTGGTATAATTCAAATTTAATGCAGTTATATGAGTTCGAGTATAAACAGGTGAAATCTTGAGTTGTGTGTGATGTGTGTGACTCATTACACCTAGGATACTAGTGGACACTTACAGAACGGTCATTTTGACTCGGCCTAGCTGGTATACCCTAAAAAAAAAAATACTCAAAAAGAATGAGTTCACTCATCATATGTGAGGAGGAGTGTCGCGATCAAACATCCCACATATCACAAGGAACAAACGCTACGTATACAGAGTGGACTAGTCTGAGAAGGATCTAGCCTATCTATGAGGAGTTGGGTTCTTCACCCTAGCATCTTCTCACCTACTCTCCATGTCCAACTGAGACCACCCTAAATCAACTTATTTACAAACTTGACGTGAATACATTTGAGACATTAAACGGTTGAAGAATTTTCATACGTGGAAAACATGTGTTGCATCCTTGACTTTTTTGTGGTATTTCTATGGAGCATGCATTAGCATTTCATTTTATGTACATGTCTATTTCTTGGTTTTTCTTCTACTCATTCTTCAATTTATGTCTTTTCTTGGTCAATTAGGACAATCATTACACTTCTTTTTTTGTTTTCATATGATCAATGGGAATTAATCTCAAACAGCAGTCCATGAACTAAGCCTATTTTTAGGGGTGACTCAGCCTTCACATCTTGAGTAGGCTACAAAACCTAGGTTTCTATCTTCCCACTAGATTTCACCTCTAGGCTAGCAAGTCAAAAACAGAAACTGGTGTACAAAGAATCGTCCAGAAGAAAAGAGAATCAAGTTTCATGAACTCTGATTTGATGTTAATACTTTAAAGGGACAATAAATAGGTTAAGGATATCTCACAAGATGTCATAGTCACCACGAGTGTTCTCTCAGTGCTCACAAGGAACCCTAAGTGCAATGAATCACGTGAATGTATCCATTCAGCCTTATGAGATGTCATTTAAATACTAGAGATTATATAGCCAGATTAACACGAGTGTACTACCAATCAATTCTTTATGGAGTTACAAAATCATATACAGAGAAACTAAGCATAAATGACTCAAGTATTAAGTGTGTAATTCTTAGGTTATATGCAAATATGTGAAGGGTATAAGTCAGTGTTAATCATGACATAATCGTATATCCTCAATGCTCTTTCTTTCTTTCTTTTTTCGATTTTATTTTGATTTTTTTTATTTTTTTTAAAACCCAACAAGTATACGTGCACAATGTCACATGCAAATACTCACCCCCCAAACTAAAATGGAACATTACCCTCAATGTGAAAGCGTAAGGGAAATAGAAAAATTGTGCACGTGAGAAGTAAGGCGTACCTGTGTAGAGAAGTAATGGAAAACAAAAACTGAACTACAAGAAAATGTACCTGAAAATTAACTAAAAATAAAATAGGGTAAAACAAAATGAAAAGGAGAGAAAGAAAAACATCACAATTGTCTGGCGGAGGCTCTGGAGGAATTTCGTCTGATGGGTGCAGGTCTATAAATTAAACTAGCAGGTCTCCAAATTTGAGCCACCACAATGACTCAGTCTTCATACGTACATGAAAGTCAGTCTTAAATGAATTAATACTCTTCAAAATACCAGACAATAAAGGTGTAAGTTGACTTTCTTTTTTTAACAAGAAAGGGTCTTTATTTAGTATATTTTCTAGGAAATTTACTTCTTTACGAACTAGTGTTTGAGAAAAAGTTGTTGGACCACGAAATTAGGAATAGCTTCCCAAGAGGAGGGGTGAATTGAATTCTTTTTTATTTTAATAATTTTTAAGCTTTACTTATGACACTAAGAAAAAGACAACTAATAAGTGATAATCACACTTGAATATACAGAAATTTAAATTCACAAGCCAATCAATTAAACCAAAACAATTCAACCACTCAACCAAGAATATTAGAACTTTTGTCAATTTCCCTATAAATGTTTTCCACCTTCTTTGAAAAACCTCTTCGTATGTACTTCTCTTGATCAATATTTTCGTAGATTAACCAACGTACTCCCTTTTGGGTTTCTGCAAATGGTTAATCAAAACGTACTTTCTAAATATCAAGAGTCTTTGTTTTTTTCTCACTTTAGAACCTGCAACCTACACTTTAAATCACACAACAACAGCTAGTACAGAAAATAAAAAGTAAAGAAGAGAGAAAGACACAAAGTTTTTACGAGGTTCAGCTTCAACACAGCCTACGTCGTCGCCCTTGGCAAAACACCAAAGGGTTCCACTATAGCAGTTCCGTTACCGGGTGGAACAATGCCTATTTACAATCACTCATTTGCTAAGGCTAGAGCCCGCCTTCTCCAAACAATATACCTTTGTTTCGTCAACGATCCAACAGCCTGGAATCGTCCAAAATCTACAAGAGAGATATCAAGAAGTTGGTGTACAAAAGATGCTCACATAAAGAGTAGGTTAGTACAAATTGAAACTATGTACTTCAAAAGATAAATATCAAGAAAGAAATACACCTTTGAAGCTTAACAAGGATTTAACCAAATTCCTTTTCTCCAGATGAGAAATAAGTAATCTTTCTTCAGAAATTGATGAGAAAAAAATTCATAATCACAGCACTTTCAGATTGCAAGAGATTGAACAAGGTGAGACTTTGAGAGCAAGAGAGCTTGAGAGATTTTCAATGCTTGGTGCGTTTTGATTTACAAAAACCATGTATTTATAGGCTTCTAAAACAAGTTTCCTTATTGCAAGAGTTTCCTTAGAGAGTTTCCCAAGTTGTTAGAAAATTTGGAGCTCAAATGGCTATATTTTAAAATATTAGATTTTAAAAAAAATATCCTGTTGAACTGCGTTCAGATGTCTGAAGATTTGAGTTCAGATGTATGAAGTTCTTGAAACCCCTTAAAAAATGAACTGGAAACAGGGTCAGATGTCCGAAGAGAGGGTTTAGATGTCTGAGGTGTAGGGTTCAGATGTCTGAAGTATCGAGTTCAAACGTCTGAACTGCTACTTCGCGTTTCTATTTTGATTCATAAAATCTTCAGACGTCTGCACTTATTCTTCAGACGTCTGAAGTAATTTTTCAGATGTCTGAACATGACGTTCAGCCATTTGAAGTTACCACTTCAGATATCTGAACTTAAAAGTTCATTCATCTGAACAGATAAAAACCTATTTTAAAAATCTTTTCCATTTAAAAAATAATTTGCTCTCTTATTCTGATTTTTCCAAAACTTGTTTCAATATTTTTAAAAAGATCTTTAGGTCCTCATAATCTCTTGGAAAAGCTTCAAAACATATTTCAAACGATATTTAACTTTTAAAATACTTACAATATATTTCCTAAAACTAAGTATGCCAAGCTTGACATCTTCCTCAATCTTTGTTTTTGAAGTTCTTTGCTTGAGCTACAAATGTCTTAGTTTCTCTTTGGATCATTTTTTAGTTTATCTTCCTTGGTGAACCACACTTGATCCATACCCGATCTTCACTTGTTCTATACTTGATCCTTATTTCCTGAAACACAAAAACTTAACCTTTACAAGTTAAATTGTCCTTTGTTTGTTATCACCAAAACCAATTGAAAAACCTTGTTTAGGCCAAGAATCTCCCCCTTTTTGATGATGAAAAACAAGGAGTAAAGATTAAGGTTTTATGTAAAATGAAATACTCCCCCTTATTACAAGCATTAATAAGCAAACCAAGGAAAGTACATCAAATATCCAATATCCATGTTAAGTTCATCATATCCCTGTCAGTTTAAGTTCACATGAGTGTCCATATATGTTTAAGTTCTCATGTGTCCATATATATTAAGGTAAGTTCTCATGAGTGTCCATATATGTTTAGGTTCTCATGTGTCATCATGTGTCCATATATATTAAGGTTCATCAATTCTTAATTTATCTTTACTAAGCACTCTCTCCCCCTTTGTCATTAGTCAAAATGAGTAACAAGAGTATGAAAAACCATCAAGAAGTCATTCTTATAACAAGATGTAGTCAATACAAAGTAGCATCTATAGATCAACTCAAAATATCAATACATAGAAGTTGTTTGTGTAGCCTTAAAAAAACAGAAATGTAACACAAAAAAGTTACATTGCATCATTCTTACATCCGAGGTACATAAGTCTTGATACGTTATTACAAACAAAAAGTTTCATAGTGTCCTAAGCTAGGTAGCTTCTAACTATCCTAATCTTCTTCTTCAGAGCCATCTCCTTGCTCTTCTTCTTCTTCTTCTTCTCATTCTTCTTGGGTTCCTTCTTCTTCAGTATTGGCTTCATCACCTTCTTCTTTAGAATCTCCTTCTTTTTCTGTAGAGTCATCATCATCATCATCATCTCCACTTTGAGGAGCAGAGCTAATATCCATGGGATCACTTCCCTTAGAAGATTTTGCATGATATTGTTCTATGTGAGTAACCTGCTTATCAAGTGATGTGACTTTTTCTTTAATGTTCTGAAGTCTAGTGTGTACTTTAGATGAAAAGCTGGAGAAATCCTTTTGAAAGGATAAGAACCATGAAGGTGTGTCTTGAGATGAACCAAGGTCCTGTGTAGAAGAAGATTGTGCTGCTGTTGATACTGGTGCAGAGGCTGAGGCTGAGGTTGAAGCTAAGGCCGGTGTTGCATGTTGAGTCCTTCCTGTTTTCAAGTACCATCCTGAACTCCCCTTGTCATACCTCATTTGCTTTAGGGAAGTCTCATTGAAAATATCATAGCAAGTTCTTTTTATGAAGAATTCAGAACTATTGGTGATATGAAGATGATTAAAGAGAAGAGTAAGAATTCCTCCATAAGGAAGAGTAACTCGAGAAGATTCCATTTTGGTCCACATCCACCTAATTATCAAACTAGCTAAGTCTAGTTTCTTTCCTTTAAGATGACACCAAAGAACAAAACATTCGATATAGGAAAGATGATCAAAAGAGCCTTGTTTAGGAAAAATATTATTTGAAACAAGTTTGTGTAAAATCTGGCCTCTTAAGCTTAATTGTTTGTACACCGGAGGATGTGCAAAATAGATAGGTTCATTTTCCATGATCATTGGAAGAAAAACTTTAGGAGTGAATCCTTATTCTAGGATCCAAGATTGAGCAAACATAGGACAATTAAAATCTCCTGGAGTAATTTTGAAAATGGGAGACAATATTTCAGAATTCAGCAAAATTTTCTTTCCTTTAACTTCCGAAGAAAAAAATCCCATTTTCATATGTTATATTAGCATAGAAAATTTTGACAAGATGGGGAAAACAACCTTTGGGTTGTTGAGTGATGAAATTAAGCCAACCAATGTCATGAAATAATGAAAGGATATTTGAAAACTCAGTATTGAAGAATGAAACATCCATAATTTTACCTAAGATTGGTTCTATAGTACTTAGTGAAGTACGATAACGGATTCGAGCTCGAGGAGGAACCAACCACTTGTCAATATTTTGAGCATCCTTCCCCGATGAAGAACCCTTGTTTGCAGTCTACTTGATTTGAGGCATGGAGATATGTGATTTTGGATGCCCTAAGTTTCGTGGGGTGAATCTTTGAAGAGTAGAAGCTTCAGATTGAAGTGAGGATGAGAGAAGATGAAGAGGGAGGTGTTCAGATGAGTGAAGTAAACAACTTCAGAAGTCTGAAATTAGGGTTTAGTACGCTAATAGTATTTAAACCCCGCGACTTCAGATGTCTGAAGATTTTAAAGTCTAGAATTTGAAAGGTCAATAGGCTCCCAGACGTTTAAAGTCCCATGTTCAGACATCTGAACCTATTTGCTACAGTGTTCAGACGACTGTGGTGTCAAGTTTAGATGTCTGAAGTGTAGAAGAACGTTGAAATTTCATTTCTAATATACTTCTCTGCTATGAATTAGTCCAAGTTCTCTCCTAATATGTATAAATATTTCTTCACTTAAGGGTTTTGTAAATATGTCAGCCTATTGATCACTTGTATTTGTAAATTCAAGAATTATATCCTCTTTTTGAACATGATCTCTCAAAAAATGATGTCTTATGTCTATATGTTTAGTTCTTGAGTGTGAAATTGGGTTTTTAGATATATTTATGGCACTTGTGTTATCACACTTTATTGTTATTGTTTTATATTCTAGATTGAAATCTTTTAGTTGTTGTTTCATGTATAAGATTTGTGCTCAACAACTTCTGGCTGCCACATATTTAGCTTCGACGGTTGATAAGGCTATAGAATTTTTATTTCTTTGAGAACCATGATACTAAGGATTGTCCTAGAAAGTGACATGTGTCACTTTTACTTTTTCTATCAATTTTACATCCGGCATAATCAGCATCAGAGTAACTTATCATATTAAAATCGGTGTCCTTTGGATACCATAATCCTAGATCAAGTGATCCTACCAAGTACCTAAGAATTCTTTAACAACTGTTAGGTGGGATTCCTTAGGTGCTAATTGAAATCTAGCACACATACACACACTAAACATAATATCAGGTCTACCAGCAGTTAAATATAGTAAACTACCAATAATTCCTCTTTAGTGTGTTATATCTACTTGTTTTCCTTTTTCATCTCTATCAAAACTTGTGGATGTACTCATGGGAGTTCCTATGGGTTTACTGTATTCCATATCAAACTTTTTCAGCATTTCCTTGATGTACTTAGTTTGATTTATGAACGTTCCATTTTTAGCTTGTTTAATTTGTAACCCTTGAAAATAATTTAGCTCCCCCATCATACTCATTTCAAATTCTTTGTGCATACATGTGGCAAAGTCCTTGCATAGATCTTCATTTGTAGCTCAAAATATAATATCGTCCACATACATTTGAACTATTAGCATATCTTTGTTTTTGGATTTAATGAATAAAGTACTGTCAACCATTCCTCTTGTAAATTCATTTTTAAGTAAAAATTTACTTAACCTCTCATACCAAGCTCTTAGAGCCTGTTTCAAACCATAAAGAGCTTTTTTCAATTTGAATACATGGTTTGGATTTTTAGAATTTTCAAAACCTGGAGATTGTTTGACATACACTTCTTTATTTATATATCCATTTAAGAATGCACTTTTTACATCCATTTGATATAACTTAAAATCCTTATGAGCTGCATAGGTTAGAAGCATCCTAGTTGCTTCCAATCTTGCCACAGGAGCAAAAGTTTCATCGTAATCAATTCCTTCTTCTTGATTATACCCTTGTGCTACTAGCCTGGCTTTATTTCTTACAACAACTCCATTTTCATCATTCTTATTTCTAAACACCCATTTAGTTCCTATGATTGATTTATCTTTGGGTTTAGGTATAAGTTCCCATACTTGATTTCTTTCGAATTGATTTAGTTCCTCCTGCATAGCTATAATCCAAGAATCATCATTTAAGGCTTCTTCAATATTTTTGGGTTCATCTTAGGATAAAAAGGCATAATGAGTGCAAATATCTTTTAGTGAGGGTCCAGTAGTTATTCCTTTTGAGGTTTCACCAAAATTTGTTCTTTTAGGTGATTTTTATCATATTTCCATTCTTTAGGAAGTTTTGGATTTTATGTAAGATTTTCATTTGGAGTATCATTATTATTTTCTTCTTTTATTTCAAGGTCTTCTTCTTTTTGTGGAGTGTCTTCTTTTTTATTATTCTTATCTTTAATGTCATGATTATTTGATTCATCAAAAGTTATGTGAATTGATTCCATAATAGTAGAAGTTCTTTTATTATAAATCCTATAAACTTTACTATTTTGTAGAGTAACCTAAGAAGATACCTTCATCCAACTTTGCATCAAACTTTCCTAAATCATCTTTAGTATTAAGGATAAAACATTTACATCCGATTACATGAAAGTAGGAAATATTAGGTTTTCTACCTTTCTAAAGTTCATATGGTGTTTTATCTATTTTTTATCTTATTGATACCCTATTTACAATATAACATGTTGTATTTATAGCTTCTGCCAAAAAGTATTTAGGTAGATTATTTTCATTAAGCATTGTTCTTACCATTTCTTGTAGGGTTCTATTTTTCCTTTCTACAACTCCATTTTGTTGTGGAGTTCTAGGTGCTGAAAAGTTATGAGTTATTCCATGTTCATTACAAAATTTATCAACTTCCTTGTTTTTAAACTCTCTTCCTTGGTCACTTCTAAAGCTTGTTACATTATAACTTTTCTCATTTTGTAATTTCTTGCATAAGGTTATTAATTGATTACAAGCTTCATCTTTGTTTGTTAGAAATATTACCCAAGTAAATCTTGAATAATCATCTACTATTACAAAAGCATATTGTTTTCCTCCTAAGCTTATGGTTCTAATTAGACCAAATAAGTCTAGGTGCAAAAGTTCTAGGTGTCTTTTGGTGGATATGTATTTTTTCTTTTTGAAGCTTGTTTTTACTTGTTTTCCCTTTTGACATGCATCACACATCTTGTCTTTTATGAATTTAGTATTTGGTAGTCATTTTACAAGATTTTTCTTTAATAATTTGGATAGTAGGTCCATGCTTGCATGTCCTAGTTTTCTATGTCATAACCAACTTACTTCATTCATAACTGTCAAACAAGTTATGTTTTGATTTGCTAAGTTCTCAACATTTATGCAATAGAAATTTTTTATTCTATAAGCTATAAATAGAGTTTCTTTGTTTTTAGGATTTTGGATAACATATTTTTCTTTCATAAATATTATTTCGAACCCTTTGTCACTTAGTTGACTAAAACTTAAAAGATTATGTTTTAGTCCTTCCACTAATAGCACGTTATCTATAGTGAGCGAAGGTTCTTTACCAATTTTTTCAATACTAATAATTTTACCTTTGGCATTGTCGCCGAAGGTGACGTATCCCCTATCCTTTTGTTTTAAAGTAGTGAACTTGGTCTTGTCACCGGTCATGTGCCTTGAGCACCCGCTGTCCAAGTACCATTTGTTCATTGTCGTTGTTGTCCTAAGGCAAACCTACAATGAGGGATACTATGTGTTAGTTTTTGGAACCCAAGTTCTTTTAACTTTCTTTGTTTTGTTGTTAGTTCCACTATTTGCTTTCCATTCTCCTTGAACTTTAACGTATTTTCTTTTTAATGGGAAATTAAACATCACATGACCTTTAGACTTGCAAATATAGCAAGTGGTGTGTTCATATTTGTTATTTGATGAAGTGCTAGCATAATACTTAGCTTCCTTAACAAAGTATCCCATGTATAACTTTTTATTCCTTTTATTTGCTTTACCGTTGTAGCCTATTCCTTCTTTGTTCCCATGAAGCCTTTATTGTCCAATCATCTTCTCAAAGTTTTCTTTACCTTTGGTAAAGTTATAGATAATCTTTTCTTTATCCTCAACTATCTTTTTGAGTTCATTTATTTCTAGATCCTTTTTATTCAAAATATCTTTATGAGTTTTATCTAACTCTTGTTTTGCAATATTTATTTCTTCTTCCAACTTCTTAATACAAGTATATCTTTCTTCTTCAATAGCTTTGAATGATTCAAGTTGCTTCACTAGTTCTTGATTTTGATCTTTCAAAGTTATATTTCTCTTGGAAATTTCTATGAATCTTTTATGTTGTGAGAATAACTCAGCTTGTAATTCCTTATAAGAAGGCAAGCTATCACACGACTCATCATAAGACTCATTTTGAGATTCAGTTGAAGAGTAGTAAGAATTTACCTCTTCGTCATTTTCCATGAAGCATATATTTTCCATCTCTTGTTCACTTGTTTCGATTTTAGTTTCGCTGGAGCTTAAGTCATCCCAAGTAGCCTTCATAGCTTCCTTCTTTTTCTTCTTTACTTTCTTGAACAACGGGCAGTCTGGTTTGATATGCCTTGGTTTTTTACAATGATAACAAATTGGTGGTTCATTCTTACCTTTATTTTCTTTCATACTTGTCTCTCTTTTTTCGATTTTCTTTTTATTAAACTTTCTAGGAAACCTTTTATTTCTTCTGTAGAATTTTCCTAGTTTCTTAGTAATAAATGCTAATTCATCTTGATCTAAGTCACTTGTTTTTTTTTTCTTCACTAGTGTTGTGGCTAGATGCTTTTAGTGCTATGGATCTTTTATGCTTTGGTTCAGGATTTCTTTCTTTTAAGGCCATTTCAAAAGTCAGAAGTGAGCCTATAAGTTCATCCAAAGAAGTAGTCTTAAGGTTTCTACCTTCCGTGATAGCTGTAGCCTTTGGTTCCCAAATAGAGGGAAGACCTCTTAGAATTTTTCTGATCATTTCATAGGTAGTATAGGTTTTTCCTAAGGCACTTAAGGAGTTTATTATGTGGGTAAATCTAGTGTACATGCTTGATATTGTTTCATCAGGATTCATCTTGAGTGCTTCATATTCGCTTGTTAACATGTCTATCCTATTATCTTTAACATCAACATTTCCTTCATAAGTTACTTTTAATTTGTCCCAAATTTCCTTAGTTGTTTTGCAAGCCATGACTCGGTTAAATTCATTAGCATCTAATGCACGGTATAACACATTTATAGTGCTTGCATTTATTTGAAGCATTTTATAATCTAAGTCTGTAATAACCAAAAATAATAATAATGGTCATTTAGTTAGTATCAAAATAAAAGTGTTTCTCTGTTAGGATCTTTGATTCCATGTTTGATGCCTAAGAAAGACCTTGTCTAAAGCGAGTGCTTAGAGACCATTGCAGCTCAGTCGCTCCCTGGAGGTCGACTTGATCAAAATAGAATTTCATAGGATAAAGCAAGGTAGACACTATTTATATATGTAAATTAGTAGATAAAATAATGTTTTGACTGGCATAATTTGTAGAAATATATGATAAAATAATAATAATATAGTTATCTCATGTGGGGCCCACATATGATAAAATAATAATAATATAGTTATCTTATGCGGGGCCCACAAGACTGTGTGGGGCCCACATGAGTCCCGAAACAATGTGGAGGTTTATACGAGTCTCGAAGTTATGTAGGACTTGTAAAATTGTATAAGGATTATTAGAGTTACGTAGGATCCATCTGGGTCTCGAGTTGTTGTAGGGCCCATAAGACCATGTGGGGCCCACATGAGTTTTCAAAATTCAAATTTAATTCTTTTTCAAAAATAAATAATAAAATAAATAAATACTAAAAATAGTTTAAAAGTAATAACAATGATAATAATAATGATAATAATGATAAAAAAAAAATTAAAAAATAAAAAATAAAATAATTAATTAACTAATTAGGTAATGGTGGCAAGCACTCCTACATGGCCTCCATCCTCATCCCATACTTAACCCATACCTTGCCCATCCCTTGCCCATTCTTTAATTTTAAAAAAATTATAATTTCACCCTTCTCCCCATACTTTTATAAATTCCATTTCTTCCCCAAAATTTTCCTATAAATAGGAAGCTCTTAACCTTCATTTTTCACAATAATTTTTCCAAGGAAGAAAAAGATTAGTGAGTGAAAGAATTTGTGGCGGAGAGAGAATTTTTGAGTAAGTTCTCACTCACCCACTCTTTCCGATCTCATTTCTTAGAGATAGTTATTGTATTCGTAGCACAAAGTAAAAGAAGAAGATAAGTAAATTTGATTATGTTAGTTTTTTTTTTATTTAAAATTCATACTCGAGTTTATTTTGTAAGTAAATTTGATTATGTTAGTTTCCTTTTTATTTAAAATTCATACCCGAGTTTATTTTGTAAGCAAATTTCAATTATATTAGTTCCATAAAATTTTCATGAGTTTATTTTTATGTATATTTAATTATACCAGTTCTATCTTTAACATACTTGCATTTATTTTTGGTTAAGAAATGTTCTAATCCCCTTGGGTAATTTTCAGCATTTCTTTCTATTCAAAAAAAAAAAAATTATATATATTTTTAACACAAAAATTGTGTTGCATGAGTTTATTGTACGTTGCATTATTTCATGAAAATATGAGTAAAGATGAGATTTTCACGATATTATTTTAAATTGCATAAATTATAATAAGATGACTTTAAAATCCCTGATGGCAACGAAAGTTCAAAGTTACAGATGCTCGGTACTGCAGCTTAAAGTTTAAACGGATCAGAGTGTACCCACACTGTTTACAGAGTGGTTATTTATGTTAGTGGATTTCTCCCAAGTGCACACCTGGTTCCGGACAAAGACTTAAGAAGGAAAATTTCACTTAATGTTTACGTACGTTGATTTAGTTTGGTCGGTCAGCCAGCTAAGTCCAGTCTTCGGACCACAACCCAGTCATGGGGGTAAACATGACTTACGATAAATAGGTCTAAGGGTGTTTTTTACAATATATGTTTATACATATTTAATTACGTGTACAGTTATTAATGAGTTGAAGGAAAAGTATGAGTTTATATGAAAAAGGTCATTCTTGTGCCTAAATGACGATTTAAAGGAAACGTATAAGGAAAAGTGTATGTATGTATATAGTTAAATATTTTTATAGTTTTAAAGTTAAAAGTTTAATTTAATGGTCACAATATATGGTTATTAAATTTTACTGTTATCGTTGATGGTAAAAGTTTTATACATAAATTTTTAAATTTACATTTATTTTAGAAGAAATTTTGAAGTTATAGTATTAAATATTATTTTACGAAATTTTTAAAAACTCATTTTGGCCACACACTAATAATAATCTTATTTACTTACTAAGTATCGTCTCACTCCAATCATATTTTTATTTCAGATAACTCTGAAGAGCATGTCGGAAATCAGGCTTAGTAAGCATGTGGGTGGGGATAGAAAAATAAAGATTGTTTATAAATATTAGTATGATGTCAAATATTTATGCTTGTGTAATTTTTTTTCTTTTGAAATAAATGATTGTAATATGGAAAATTAGCACTTTGGTTTAATAATAATTGAGTTTATTTACTTCCGCTGTAAATCAATAGTAAAAAATAAATATCTCAGACCCTTTGGGGTTGGGGTGTTACAAATGCGGTCATATCTTTCTTTTCTTTTGGAATTTGTTTTCCATCAACTATCTTAGTGGGGATAAGATTTTCATCCATAACAACTTCCCATGCTTTCCAATCCATGTGTTGGAGATATATATCCATTCTCTTTTTCCAAAAGGTATAATTGTGTCCACAAAAGATTGGTGGACGGGTTGAGGATTGGTTTTCTCCAAAGGGTGCTACTCCAATGTTTGCCATTAGATCTTTTTATAGTTTCTTGTTAGGAATTTCTACAACTAGGCTCTGATACCAATTGAAATTAGGAATAACTTCCCAAGAGGGGGTGAATTGGATTCTCTTTTATTTTAATAATTTTTAAGCTTTACTTATGACACTAAGAAAAAGACAATTAATAACTGATAATCACACTTGAATGTACAGAAATTAAAATTCACAAGCCAATCAATTAAACCAAAACAATTCAACCACTCAACCAAGAATATTAGAGCTTTTGTCAATTTCCCTGTAAATGTTTTCCACCTTCTTTGAAAAACCTCTTCGTATGTACTTCTCTTGATCAAGATTTCCGCAGATTAACCAACGTACTCCCTTTTGAGTTTCCGTAAACGGTTAATCAAAATGCACTTTCTAAATATCAATAGTCTTTGTTTCTTTTTCACTTTAGAACCTGCAAACTGCACTTTAAATCACACAACAACAGTTAGTACAGAAAATAAAAAGTAAAGATGAGAGAAAGACACAAGGTTTTTACGAAGTTCGACTTCAACACAGCCTACGTTCTCGCCCTTGGCAAAACACCAAAGGGTTCCACTATAGCAGTTGCGTTATCGGGTGGAACAATGCCTATTTACAATCACTCCTTTGCTAAGGCTAGAGCCCGCCTTCTCTAAAATATATACCCTTGTTTCGTCAACGATCCAACAACCTGGAATTGTCCAAAATCTATAAGAGAGATATCAAGAAGCTGGTGTACAAGAGATGCTCACACAAAAAGCAGGTTAGTATAAATCGAAACTATGTACTTCAAAAGATAAATATCAAGAAAGAAATACACTTTTGAAGCTTAACAAGGATTTCACCAAATTCCTTTTCTCCAGATGAGAAATCAGTAATCTTTCTTCAGGAATTGATGAGCAAATATATCAGAATCACAGCACTTTCAGATTGCAAGAGATTGAACAAGGTGAGACTTTGAGAGCAAGAGAGCTTGAGAGATTTTCAATGCTTGGTGTGTTTTTATTTACAAAAACCATGTATTTATAGGCTTCCAAAACAAGTTTCCTTGTTGCAAGAGTTTCCTTAGAGAGTTTCTCAAGTTGTTAGAAAATTTAGAGCTCAAACAGCTATTTTTTAAAATATTAGATTTTAAAAAAAATATCCCGTTAAACAGTGTTCAGATGTCTGAAGATTCGAGTTAAGACGTCTGAAGTTCCTAAAACCCCTTAAAAAATGAACTGGACACAAGGTCAAATGTCTGAAGAGGGGGTTCAGACGTCTAAGGTGTAGGGTTTAGATGTCTAAAGTATCGAGTTTAGACATCTGAACTGCTACTTCCTGTTTCTGTTTTGATTCATAAAATCTTCAGACGTCTGCACTTATTATTCAGACGTCTGAAGTAATTCTTCAGATGTTTGAACATGAAGTTTAGCCATCTGAAGTTACCACTTTAGACATCTGAACTTAAAAGTTCAGTCATCTGAACAGATAAAAACCTGTTTTAAAAATCTTTTCCATTTAAAAAATAATTTGCTCTCTTATTCTGATTTTTCCAAAACTTGTTTCAATATTCTCAAAAAGATCTTTAGATCCTCATAATCTCTTGGAAAAGCTTCAAAACATATTTCAAACGATATTTAACTTTTAAAATACTTACAATATATTTCCTAAAACTAAGTATGCCAAGCTTGACATCTTTCTCAATCTTTGCTTTTGTAGTTCTTTGCTTGAGCTGCAAATGTCTTGGTTTCTCTTTGGATCATTTGTTAGTTTATCTTCCTTAGTGAACAACACTTGATCCATACTTGATCTTCACTTGTTAATACTTGATCCTTATTTCCTGAAACACAAAAACTTAACCTTTCCAAGTTAAATTGTCTTTTGTTTGTTATCACCAAAACCGATTGAAAAACCTTGTTTAGGCTAACAGAGCAATTACCTTTAGTTCTTCAGAAGCATTAGCATTAAAAGTTTTATCCCATTCCTTAAAATTTAAACATTCACCATTCTGGTTACCCTCTTTATTGGGTGTACCAATCATCTTACCTCCTCATTAACTGACTGCTTCACGTCAAGGCCGCTTCCTCTGGTTTTTCTTTGACTTGATCAGTCTCAGTCGTAACTTCAAGTACCAGGACAACTGGTTGTTTGTCAATGAGCATCTCAGGTTGGGAAACTTCTTGCTCGCTTCTCGAAGTAATGGCGGTCTCCGCTGTCTCAAGAGAAACATTATGTATTTGTTATTGTTGCTATTGGTGAAATTTCTCTTTTTCTAAGATATCCAACCATGTGCTTATCGCATTAGCGGCATCCCTCAATTCATTTATGGACTGAGTATACTAATTATTAGTTGTAATTTGAATCAGCATGAAGTACTGGAAAGCATCCTGAAGAGACTTCTTTGGTGAAACAGGTACTGGATTAGATTGAAATTCTGACGGTACACAACTCTGAGGGGCCTGTTGTGGCTAATACTGAGGTGGAAGAGTGTCTGGGTAATATATTGGCTCATATGTATCTCCACCACTGATTGTACTGATAGGGTGTACTATCATGGGTGCCCGATTGTATCGTGTATTCCATTGTGGAACACTTTCAGTTAGGTAATTAAAGATGATAGTGTTTGATCCAATTCTTCGCTGAAGAGTTCTCCGTTACACATGGTCTGGACAAAGTGCTTGCAATCAAGAGTAAGAGTTGTATAGAAACAATTAACTAACCTCCATGACTCAAACCCGTAATGTGGACAAGTACTTAGCAGATCCTTGAATCTCTCTCAGCAAGCCCGAAAAGCCACATCACCCTTCTCCATAAACTGAATAATCTATTCCTGCAAAAATTGAGTTCTCTATAAAGGACAAAACCTATGCAAAAATTCACACTCCATATTAGTCCAATTAGTGATAGAGTGAGGTTGCAAGTAAATTAAACCACATCTGCACCCTATCATTCAAAAAGGTAAGAAATAAACGTAATCTAGTAGATTCATCAGTTCTAGAACGAGAGAAAAAAAATATTGCAAGTCAACTCGAACTCCATCAGGTGTCGATAAGGGCACTCAGATTCCATCCCATAAAACTGAGGTAGCAACGACTTCCTCTCGTGCTGCATCATGAAATCAAGTTCTTTATTAGGTAAAACAGTGTAAGATGGTGCAGTGGTGTATTGAAGCTACAAAAAATCCATGAGCGTGTGTGGTGCAAGTGCAGCCATATTTATTTGTTTATTTTGTTCAAAACTCAATTTTTTTCCCTTTTTTTCTTTTTCTTTTTCATGAGACTAATTAAAATGACTAGAAAAGCACTAATTTAAGACTAAGATTGACATTCCCCAGCAACGGCACCAAAAACTTGACTCACTCTAAAAATGAGCAGCTTGGAAGCTATCCCAAGTATAGGAGTTCTATTGTCTAATATTCAGCCCAAGGGTCAGATCGTCTCCTTAGGGAATGTGGTTTAATCTCAATTTTTACGTGTTTCCAATAGAAAATAAAAAATTACTGAACTCAGTTCAGATTCGGGTTCTCTAGATTGTTTGAGGTTTCCTTTGACAAATTAAATGAACATGCAAATTAAACCATAATCCTAACATGCATTGAATTAAATAACAAGAATGGAAATCCTACATCTAATCAGGCATACATCGAAACACGCATTAAACTTTGGAATAGAAACTAAAGACGGTAACTTTAACACATAATTAAACACATGCAATAATGAAACTCACAAAAACACAAACGTGAACGATAAAAACCGAATTATTAACAAAATTAAGAAATTGAATCAAGAACAAACTTAAACGCAAACACGAATTCAATAAAATTTAACGATTTAACAACTTAAACGATAATTGAACACGATAAAAATGAAACTTTAACAAGGCTAACCCTACACTAAATCGAGCTTCAACGAAAATTAAATTTTAAAAAAGAACAATTGATGTAATTTCTAAAAACAAAAACAATATTTTCTTCTTCTTGTATTTTATTCTTTTTTTTTTAACCAAACCGGACTTAACTTAAGTAATTTAATACCTCCAATCGTTAATTAAATCTACCGCTAAATTTACTTAAGAAAATAAATAAATAAATAAATTGCAATAATAATAAAACACCCTTAAAAATATTCAAAATTTAAACTTTTCAAATAAACCTTAATAAAAAAATAACAATATTCAACTAACAATAAAAAAGGAAAAGAAGAGAGAGAGAGAGAGAGAGAGAGAGAGAGAGAGAGAGAGAGAGAGAGAGAGCGAGAGTGAGAGAGAGAAAGAGAGAACCATGGTTGTGGGGCTTCTATGGGCCGTGGAGGATGGTTGGTGGCTGGCCTGGCTTCTCGAGTCTATGGAGTTGCAGCAGTGGAAGCAGCCACTGGAGGAAGGAGGGGCTTTGGGTTGTTGCAGTGGGGTAGCAGTTGGTGTTCGTGGTGGCTGGAGGTCTTTGGCAACAGCTGGTGGTGGCTCTCATCAACTGTGGAATAGCAGCATGCAACAGTTGGGGAAGCACCTTCGGGTGTGGTATGGCAACAAGGCAACAACTGCGGGGTCTGGAGGAGGCTGGCAAAGAGCTGGGATGCCGAAGTTGCAGCAGAGAGAGAGATAGTTGGAGGAAGAGGGAGAAGAGAAAGAGAAAGAAAAGTGAGAGAGTAAGGAAGAGGGAGAGGGGTAGGAAGGAGAGGAGAAAAGGAAGAGAAGGGGAAGGAAAACAAGGAGCCAAGAATGAGAGAAGGCAGGGAAGTAAGGGCTATACGGGACTAAGAGTGAGAGAGGGCCAAGAAAGAGAGGTGGGAGAGAAAGGAGAAGGGTAAGGAGAAGGAGAAGGAGAAGGGAAGGGTGCGCAGGGGTAAATGAGAAGAGGGAGCCTGCGGGGGCTGCTCGGATGAAGAAGAAAGAAAAAAAATATAAATAGGGGAAGGGGAGCTACTATATATATATATATATATATATATATATATATATATATAAAGATGATGTGACCGGCCATGCAGCTGAGTCAGGTATTCTTATCCGGGTAGTCTTGCTTGGTAGGTCGTAGCTCCCCTTTAATTTTTTTCGTTCTTTCTTCTTCTTTTTATTTCTTACAGAATGAGCCCCATTTTGACTCTCTTGGAGCTCGTTTCTCTCGAAGCTCTAGACATGGAAATTGTAGATTATCTTCTCATCTTTCTCTAAAATTTTGAATCATCTCGATCGAAGCTTGAATGAAAAAGTTATGTGCGAATTACGAACTAATGTCGGTTTTAGCTTCCAATAATTTTTTTGCGATAAAAAAATGCCACAAATTCATGAATTGCTCAATAAAATCCCAATATTATAAATAGGATAACTTGTTCAAATATTGAGAGTATTTAGGAATTTAACTAAAAATATATGCCATAATGCATGAATTAAAATGCCTAATTACGCTGTTTAATTGCGTAATCAATAACCAAACTGTTATGCACATTGCATCAAATCCAGTTTTTCATGAATGCACCGAACATATTGAAATAGATTGCCATTTTGTTCGGGATCATGTTTAGTCTAGTTTTCTTCATCTGCTTTATGTCCCTTTGTGTCATTAGCTTGCAAATTTCTTTACCAAAGCTCCGAGTTTAGATGTCTTCCATCATTTACTTGCCAAGTTGGGCATGATTAACATACACTGTCCAACTTGAGGGGGCGTATTATGAATTTTTGGTAGCATCAAAGTAGCAGTAGCGGCTTAAACCTACAACAGTAGCCTGAACCTGCAACATTTTGTTAGCAGAAATTTGTTAGTAGCAGCAGAAGCAGAGCAGTTAGCAATAGAAAATTAATTTAGTTATAGTTATAGTTATAATTTAGTTATCAAGTTGTTAAGTTTTCTGTTATTATCTTCTTGTACGTATACACTCTATTGTAAGCTCTTGATTTTATGTAATACGATTGAAATTTTTCATAAATATAATAAATCCCTTGGCTGTATTTATGATCATGAGAGCTCAATTCTCATTTTCCCGCCCATGCGTGATGGTGTTGTGGGTTGTTCTGATTCAGATCTAAGTTGTTGGGATTGAGTTTCTTGAGTGTTGATCTGGTGGGTTTGGATTTTTGTGGGTTTCATTGAACCCAGGAATGATTGATTTGTGAGGGATTCCATTCCACATCTGCTTCTCTTTGGCATTTGGTTACGGACAAAGTCATATCTGGTTGAGAGTCAATCTGTTGAAATATTATGATGAAAGATTCACTCTTAAAGAAAATGAAATCTGCTTCGGCCTGTTTCATTTTTGAGTATTGATCGTGGTTCGAGTACAGTGGAGGGAGATTTCAGTTTTGTTTGTCAAAATTTTTTTCTTATGTTTCAAATATGGATCGGAGTCTTGTGGAATAAGAAACCTCGGCTTTGTGGGTTGCGTTGAACACATGAGTGCTTGTTTGTTGTTCAGATTGTTCTTGTTTGTGTTCATTTAGAGCTCTTGAGTTAAGATCTGAGATTTCTTGTTTGTTCTAAGTTTTTTATTTTTCGTTCTGCCTGTTTGATCTAGTCTTTTGCCTACTCGATCTGTTTCGGTTCAGTTTAGCTCATTTTTTTTTTCAAGTCAGGCAATTTTTTCTTTCCTAGAATTTCAACTGCTGTCGAGTACGAAAAGTAGTTCTTCTGTTTGGGTGTTTTTATTGTTTCAGTTGCAGTCCGAATTGCCTATTTGATTTGTTCACAATGTTATTATTCGGTTCTCTATGGGAGATTCAGTGGGCACAGTTAGGGCTAATGTGCCAAGTGTTTGTCAGAATACCACAAAAGGTGGAGAGAAAGAGTTCTTCATGAAAGTGGATAAGAAGGTGCTATGGCCTGAATTGTTTGCTAAGAACAGACACCAAGAAAATTGTGGTGCTCTCTCGGAATTTGATTTCGGTGGTGGTGAAGCACTTATTGAAGATAAAGACTTGGTTGATGTTGAAGAGAAGTGGAAATTTTGCTTGGCGGGCTACTTTGCAGGCAAATTTCCAAGAAAAAGTTGCCCTTAAAATAAAGTTCAACATGCAACATTTGTTAAGGATGTGGGCACATGGTTGTCCTCATCTGTTAAACTCATAAGTTACCTTATCTATTTACCTTTGATAAGGAGATCTACATGCGCATGATGATAAATCTTAACCATTTACCCTGACAAAGAAACTCACGTTCTCATAATGGAATGAAGTAGTTAGCCATGTCCAAACAAAGGGTATCTACATTTTTAAGATAGTTATGAAAAAAAGAACCAAATAACAAAAAGAGGGTAAGTTCACGAAGTATAGATAGATCCACTCTCACCATTTTTCTGATTTTCTCTCTTTCACACTTTCACCTAAGAACTATTGGCTAACTTCATCATAAAAAAGATCTTCCCTATACAATAAGGATCTCCCAAGAGCCTAATCTTAATTTTTATAGATTAAAAGTGAAAAATATGCTTCACCACCCTTCAACTTAATCAACCTCTGAAGTGACAATCTATTTTAAGCATCAAAAGAATTGGCAACTACACTGGGGATGACATAGTCATCCCTACAACCTCAAATATGCAGTCAACAAAGTCAAACAATATGTTTTCAAAGAACAAAACAACCTCCTCACTGAGTCACTTGAAGTTAAGGGGTAGGTGGTCCTCTACACCCCACACAATTAAAACTAATGACTCATGATCAATTCACCTCATTCCAAAGGAGGATTGAAGGTGTAACGACCTACTACTTATATAACATTTTGTTTTTATCTGTATATCATAAATATCATCTATCTGAAATACTATTGAAAATATATTAGGCTCAAAGGAGCACTAAGGAAAACTCTCTACATCATACACCCCTAAGCAACGGTATACAAGAAGCTGTAAACTATCAATTACACAATACCAGAAAGCTATAATATTCTGAAACATATTTACAACACAAAATACTTAGTGACAACATAAAAAATCTGGAATCTACCCCAAACCACTGGTATCATAAAAACACCTACCCTTCTAGTATGGACAATGTAAGATAATCTCTACCCACGAGCCTGATCTGCTCGCCTATCTGGATCTCCTGAAAAATAGTAAGTCACTGGGATGAGACAAAACTCAGTAAGAGGAAATATGCTATCACTAGAGTGTGGCGGCTGAGTTACACATTTATTGTACTCAAACAATACTGATACTGTAAAATGAGTAAGATGACATACTGTACAAAACACATGTAATGTAGTTTAAAATACAACTATGTATTTGAGCTTTCTATCTATACATACTGCGAATATGATAATATAAATTGATACTGTGTGATATATCTATACATAGGAACTTCAGCTATACCCTGGGATCTGTATGTCATGATTTAACCCCTCATGACAGGGTTATATAGCCCATAGGCTGGACTTACTATGGTTGGCCTACCAGGCAAGTCAATCTATCTCTATCATCCACCAATCTATCCCACTGCAATCTCACCGGGCAATCTCCAAATCCAACATTGTCTAACTAACCACCTCAACCCAACTCGCTAGGGAGACTGCAATCTCTCCTCGCACGGTTAGATGGAATCCACATACTATCTGAGTTATGTGGTTGCACTCTATCTTTAATAGCAACGGTACTGTACTCTACTATATATATATATATATATATATCTGTCTGTAATTTCCTCAGGGATCTGATACTGTGTAATATCATATATATATATAAATATATTTATCTTGCTGTTTTAACATGATTTCAAAACAACCATAACACTATAAATATGAGCTGTAATATCTGAAATATCTGATTTAAATCTCTATAATATCTGTCTGAATTATCTGTAATATCTATAATATCTATCTGAAATATCTATATATTTGTTTCTAATATCTGTAATATCTATCTGAAATATTTGTATATCTGTCTGTAATATCTGTCTGAGTGTTATGGTTTAGAAATCACGTTATTCTGAAAATTACTATAAATCTTACTTTCTGCTATTAAATTGTATATCTAGATATCTATAAAATTTCATAATCAACATATTAAACTATAATAAACTCATACCACACAATTATGTAACTAAAATCTCATGATCATTTCTGTAATTTCACTAAAATAATAATAATCATGCTATTCTGGAAAAATAATCCGATCCTCATGCTTGTAAATATACATTCATGATCTTCTGTTATACATTCTAAAACTGTCTAGTATAGCATATTTCTCTTACCTAAATTTTGAAAAGGCCCTACTATACTTTGGCCCTACACCCACAGGGTTCCCCGCTCAACACCATGAAATAACATCCCCCAAAACAAAATATTAGTATTCCTTCATATTCTACATTTCTTATAACTATGAGAAAGAGAAATACTAAATAAAATGTTTTACCCTGAGATTGGGATGAAATTCGAATCACTTCCACCAACGATCTGCTCCGGCAGACTTGTAGGGAACTTTCCTAAGAGCGTCGTGGTGGCCTCAGATCGTTGATCCGGCGAGAAATGGAGTCGGGATCGAAAAGTGAAGGGAAGAGAGATGTTTAGAGAGAGAGAAAATAATTTCTTGCGCAAGTTTCTTGTGAAAATATGGTTTTAAGAGTACTTATAGCCCTAAATTTGTCGATGAGACACATCATCTCGTCGACGAGTTCCTGAAGAAGTTTGTAGACAAACCTGAACCCCTCGTCAATGATTTTAGGACTGCCAAAACCCCCCTCTCGGTATATTCTCATCAACAAGACGTGTCCTCATCGATGAGATTCTCATTTGTCGATGAGACCCTGATTAATTTCTTGGGTTATTACATTCTCCCCTCCTTATAAAATTTCGTCATCGAAATTTATTATTTGTACCATACACTATTCTCTGAGGAAAATTGTCTACTTATTTTATTACTTACCCTCGCTTATGGCGGAGGGATACCATGGTTACATTCTAAACTCTGGGAGACTACATATAAAACTAAAAGACTACTTATTAACTAAATCAGTATATGTACCTACAAAAGAAACTTTACCTAACTACTTATACTTTACTTGATTACTACTAAACCTCTTGGAACAATTGCGGTTATCTCTGTCTTATCTGCTCCTCGACCTCCCAAGAAGCTTCCTCTATAGTATGATTCCTCCACAAAACTTTTACTAACTGAATTTCTTTGGTGCGCAATTCTTGTGTCTTTCTATCCGAGATCTGTACTGGTACTTCTTCATAAGCTAATGAATCCTTAAGCTCTATTTCTGCATAACTGATTATATAGGATGGATCTGGAACGTATTTCCTCAGCATAGCTACATGGAATACGTCGTGTATTCTACATAAAACTGGCGGCAAAGTTAGCCTATAGGCAACCGATCCCACTTTTTCTAATATCTCAAAAGGGTCAATATACCTAGGGCTTAACTTGCCCTTCTTCCCAGACCTCATAACTCTTCTTAGAGGAGCTTCATTTAGGAATACTTAATCTCCCACGTCAAATTCAAATTCCCAACGGTGAGTGTCTGCATAACTTTTCTGCCGACTCTGCGCGGTACTGATTCTTTCTTTAATTAGTTGGACCTTATCGTACGCCTGCTGTACTATTTCTGGACCCAAAACTCGTCTCTCACCTACTTCATCCCAGAAGAGAGGAGAACAACATCTCCTACCATACAATGCCTCGTAGGGTGCCATATCGATACTAGCCTGGTAGCTGTTATTATAAGCAAATTCAACTAGCAGCATAAACTAAGTCTAGCTACCCCCAAATTCAAGCACACATGCACGAAGCATATCTTCAAATGTTTGGATTGTCTGTTGAATCAGGTGTAATCCCAAGAGGGGGGGGGGGTGAATTGGGTATTTAGAAAATTCTTTGACACTTATTTATCGCTTAAACCCTTCTTATATATTTACCAATAAATTCTTTTTACTCAATTACTTATGTGTAAGGCTATCCAACCTATACATGTAATATACAAAATTTAAATGCAGTACTGAAAATAAAGAGTAAAGGGAAGAGAGAAGACAAACACGGTTTTTACGAGGTTCAGCCGACTTGGTCTACGTCCTCGCCTTGAGCAACCACTCAAGGATTTGACTAAATCCCTACCCCTTAAATTGGTATGGAGCTTCCTTTACAATCCGCTACTTACAAGAGGCATAACTCCCTCCTGCTTCGCTGCTTACAAGAGATACAACTCTCTCCTCACACACCGGTTCACACACCGAACCGTGTATACAATAGAATCTGAAAAATAACATTCAAACATGCTTCTAACAAAAGCATTTAAGTACAAATTAAATTCCTAACACATTAACATATGATTAAACTTGAAGCTCATGAATGTATGAAAATGATACAATCGTTTTATGTATGATATGCTTCAACACACAAACCCTCTTTAACCAAAACTCTCACGTAATGATATATTTAAAATGCTTTGGAGTATACTAGGGTTCTAGTTCACTTTGTAAAGATGCACACATATATCTAATGTGAACTTGATAAAAGTCTTATCTTGAATATTTTATCAATCTATATAAAAAAGCTTTCTATAAAATATTTAATCACAACTCGATCTTTGTAATATGTAGATGTACATGATATGTAATTCAAAGAACAAAATCCTGAGTATAAGATTTTCCAAACAAGATATCCCTTAATAAAATAGATACTTATGAATACCAAGGATATATTCTCAAGTGCTTTAATATATATAAAAAATATGAATGCACACTTGAATCAAACCATTAAATCAATAACACAACCTTAATCATGTAACAATCTTGTTTAAAATAAATATGTACATGTATAAGCAATTTCAAGATCAACCTTTTAATACCTAATCAAAAATAGATTTTTCAATAATATGCTCTATGAAAACTATATATATATATATATATATATATATATATATATACTATTGAATCAAAAAAAATCAATTAATAGCTAAACAACTTTCTCAAGTAATGATCTTTACAAAAACAATTTTTTATATGTGTGGACACACACAAGATCAAACTTTTCTAAAGATAATCAAGAACAAGTAATGAGATGAGAAGTACTTGAAGATAATAACTTGAATGATCAAACCTCAATACTAGAATGAGAATTCAGATGAGTAATCATGTTCCTTTTGAGATTCTGAGTTGATTTGCCCAAGCTTGATGGTTAGAGATTGAAGTGTAGGCAATCGTATAGCAATAAGAGCAAGTTTTCAATGTTCTTTGAACAAGATGTGTTCTTCCCTTTCTTAAGTGTCTTAGCTTGGTTCTAGGGTTTAGATATTTATTATTTATAGTATCTTACCCTTAGGATTGATCTCAGCCATTGGATCAAAGAAATAGCTCGCGAGTTCGTTTAATAAAAATCACAATTTTAAGTTTCTCGCAGGTTCAGGAGCCTGAGGGTGAAAGCCTAGGCGACCGAAGTTCCTTAACCCTTTGAAAATTTAACTTGAGATGCAGGGTAAGGCGCCTAAAGATAGGGTCAGGCTCCTGAAGTGGTTTAGGCGCCTGAGGTTCTAGGGTCAAGTGACTGAAGTGCCTCAGCCAAGTTGCTGTGTTTTACCATTAATTCTTCAAGTTACCGAACTTAATCTTCAGGCTCCTGAAGAAATTCTTCAGGCTACTGAGGGTGAGTTTAGGCTACTGAAGTCCCTTTTTTCTCAATTTTCTTTTGTAATTTAAAAATCTTCTTTGCTATTTTTCTTGGGTCTTTTATAAAACATATTTTGCATGATTTTAAAAGTATTTCTAAGTCTATGAAAGTCCCCTAATGATATACATGAAATGCATGGATCCTAAAATCATTCTAAGTTATGTTGAGCCTTAAATTAAATCATATGAAAATATAAGTACATGAGTTCTAAATACCTATTCCCAAGATGTTCTTGAACTTTGCCGCTTGCATCTTGATTCTCATACTCTTTGAGTTCCATGGATCTTACCAATATTTGTAAGCTTTACTTGAAGGCTTCCATGAATCGTTCTCTTTTCGTGCATGCTTAATATGGTTCCTATTCACAAACTCAATGCATATATCAAATATCAAGTGATTTGTCATTATCAAAACAGGATTGGACTCGTAGATTCAACAATCACCCCCTTTTTGATGATTTCAAATGCACGAGCAAAAATATATAATGGGTTACGCCTAGCAAGGCTCTCCCTCAATTAATGCATCAAATATTCAATGAATGACAATATGCTCATATCATACACAAAGTGCCTGAATCTAAATGAAGTATGAAATATGCTCATAATGAATATGCTTATGATGTTTCAACCCTGACATCAACAACAATTTCTCCCCCTTTGTATATCTCACCCTTTGCATAACTTTAATAAGAATTTTTGCTCCTGATTTTTCTTTGCTTCTGATTTTTGTGTGTTATTATTTTTTCTCCCGATTTTTCTCCCCCTTTTAACATCAACAAAAGGGTCTAAACTAATAAAGCATGAGTAGAAGTGCCCTTATGTTCTTCTCCCTTAGAAATCTTACGGTTTTAAACATGTCCAATTGTTGATTAATGCAATACCAAGTGATTATATCATAAGTGACGTTGCTCCCCCTGAATTATATCATCTAACATGATTCTAAGCAACCTATCGACTATGCATGAGACCTAATTCACTCCTAATTTGGATAAACCTATCCTCCGCAAGTGGTTTCATGAATATATCTACCCATTGTTCATCCGTGCATACAAACTCTAGTGTTACATCCCCTTTTTGTACTTGGTCACGAAGAAAGTGATGTCGTTGGATAAACCTATCCTCCGCAAGTGGTTTCATGACTATCTCTACCCATTGTTCATCCGTGCATACAAACTCTAGTGTTACATCCCCTTTTTGTACTTGATCAAGAAGAAAGTGATGTCGTATTTCTATGTGCTTAGTTCGTGAATGTAATATAGGATTCTTTGAGATATTTATTGCACTCGTATTATCGAATCTTATAGGGATTTTTTCATAACTTAATCCAAGATCCTTCAATTGTTGTTTCATGTATAGCGTTTGAGCACAACAATTACTTGTCGCTATGTATTCAGCCTCAGCTGTGGAAAGAGTAACTGAATTTTGTTTCTTGGAAAACCAAGAGACCAAGGAGCGTCCTAAGAAATTACAAGTACCACTAGTGCTCTTCCTATCCACTTTTCCACCCGCAAAATCAGCATCTGAATAACTAAGAATCTCAAAGGATGTGTACTTAGGATACCATAACCCAATGTCCACGATTCCTATAAGATATCTAAGTATCCATTTAACAGCTAGCAAATGCGACTCTTTTGGTGCAGACTGAAATCTTGCACACAAGCATACGGTAAACATTATATCAAGTCTACTGGCAATCAAGTATAATAAGCTACCTATCATTCCACGATATAGATTGACATCTACTGGTATACCTTGTTCATCTTTGTTTAATTTCAATGAAGCGCTCATAGGTGTACCTAGTATTTTTTTGTCTTCCATATTAAACTTTTTGAGTAAGTCTCTAATATACTTTGATTGATTTATGAATATTCCATGATTTGCTTGTTTGATTTGAAGTCCTAGGAAGAAATTTAGTTCACCCATCATGCTCATCTCAAATTCATTTTGCATGGTATTGGCAAATTCATTACACAATTCTTTTTTTGTAGCGCTAAATATGATGTCATCTACATATACTTGCACTAGGAGAATATCATCTTTCTTAGACTTTATGAACAGGATTGTATCTATCTTTCCTCTTATAAATCCATTTTATAATAGAAAATCGCTTAGCCTTTCATACTAAGCTCTAGGAGCTTGCTTTAAACCGTACAAGGCTTTCGTCAGTCTATACACGTGATCTGGATTCTTATGATTTTCAAAGCCTGGGGGTTGTTTTACATCCTCTTCTTCATTTATGTAGCCATTTAAAAATGCGCTTTTGACGTCCATTTGATTTAGCTTGAAATCCTTAAAAGCTGCATATGCTAAAAGCATTTGAATGACTTCCATTCTAACTACAGGTGCAAATGTTTCTTCAAAATCTATACCTTTTTCTTGATTATATCCCTGAGCTACTAATCTAGCCTTATTTCTCACAACAATTCCATGTTCATCTTTCTTATTCTTATATATCCATTTGGTCCCTACGATTGACTTATCCTTAGGTCTGGGAACTAATGTCCATACTTTGTTTCTCTCAAATTGATTTAATTCTTCTTGCATGGACAACACCCAAGATTCATCCTTTATAGCTTCACATTCTTAGGTTCTTCTTGAGATAGAAATGCAAAATGACTAACCATGTTCCTAAGAGAGGGTCGAGTAGCGACTCCACGTAATGGTTCACCTATTATTTGATCTATGGGATGATTCTTTATGTATTTCCATTCTCTAGGTGGTTTATTAACCTCATTTGTAGTTTAATCAATTTCAATGGATGGTTCCTTAAGTTCATTTTTTTTTTCTGAATCATTCTCAATTGATAGTTCTTCAAGTTCATTGTTTAATTCAATTTCATCTTCATCAGTTCTTATGGAGAAGGGATGTGACTCATCGAACACTACATGAATAGATTCTATGACTGTCAATGTTCTTTTGTTATATACTCTCTAGGCTTTACTATTTAAGGTATAACCTAGGAAGATACCTTCATTTGATTTCACATCAAACTTTCCCAGATGCTCATTGTCTTTAAGCACAAAACACTTACAACCAAAGATATGAAAATATGATATGTTTGGTCTATGGCCATTCTATAATTCATAAGGAGTCTTATTAAGTGATGATCTAATCAGAACTTTATTTAGCACATAGTAGGCAGTATTCACTACCTCGGCCTAGAAATATTTAGGTAATTTATGTTCTTTAAGCATAGTTCTGGCCATTTCTTGTATAGACCTATTCTTCCTTTCAACTACACCATTTTGTTGCGGTGTTTTAGGTGTTGAAAAATTATGGGCAATTCCTAATGAATACAATAGTCTTCCATGCCTTGATTTTTACCCCTTTACCCCTATCACTTCGAATTTTAGTAATTGTATATCCCTTTTCATTTTGGACTTTCTTGCACAGGTTTATAAATTGTTCACTGACTCACTCGAAAAATGAGCAGCTCAGAAGCTATCCCAAGTATAGGAGTTTTGTCGTGTAATATTAAACCCAAGGGCTAGATCGTCTCCTCAGGGAATGCGTTTAATCTCAGATTTTACGTTCTTCCAATCGAAATTAAAAAGGTACTGAACTCAGTTCAGATTCGAGAATTTTCAAGATTGTGGAGACTTAAATGAAAACACAAATTAAAGTCCTAAAACTAGCATGCACGGAATTAAATAACAATAATGAAAACCCTAGTCTACTTAAGGAAACACTAGAGCATATTAACTAAAAATGGAAACTTTAAACATGGAAAAAAAATACGAAACCACAATCACAATTTAAACACGAAACAAACAAAACTTTAAACCTAGCATGCACTGAAATTGAGAGCAAAAACGGAAACTCTAATCTACTCAAGGAAACATTGGGACACACGTTAATTAAAAATGGCAACCTAGAACATGGAATTAAAAACACACAATGGAAACTAAACTAGACACACACTAAAAAAAAACCGAACCTACTAAAAATCGAACCTTTAGCAAAATTAAGAGATCAAATCAAGATTCACAATTTAAATGCAAACTTGAACTCAACGGAAATTTAAAAGACGTAAACAATAACCAAAACACAATTAAAACACAACCTTTATTAATCATAGACCCTAACTAAATCGAATGATAAATAAATAAAATAAACTAAATTAAATTCTTCAACTCTAATGGTAACATTAATTAAGAGAAACATAAACAAATAAAAATTAAACTTCACTAAAACAAATTAAAATTATTTAACACTCATTCAAACAAGTTTTTCAAAAACTCTAATAAATAACTAAATAAAGAGAAAAGAAATATTCAGTTGCAATTTTGAAAATAAAAGAAAGAAAAGAAAATAAGAGAGAGAGAGAGAGAGAGAGAGAGAGAGAGAGAGAGAGAGAGAGAGGGCTATGGCAGGCTGTGGAAAACTCAGCAGCTGCTATGGTGGAGGTCTCGGGTCCTGTTGGTGTGGTTGTGCGTGGCCGAGAGCTTGGTGTTGGATCTGCTAGAGTCTCGGGTCCTGTTGCAGAGGAATCTGCTGCTACGAAGGAGCTGGAGTGGTAGAGGATAGATGATGTGCAGCTGGTGGTGATCCATGGATTTACTACAAGCTGAAGGAGGCTAGGCAAGAACTGCTGCTATCTGGTGGAGGAATGGTGGTGTGGAGAGCCGGGAGGATGGTTGGGCTGCTATGGCTGAAGCAGAGCACACAGCTGCTAGTACACGGTTGCAACAGGGGGTTGTGGCTAGGTTCTAGTGGCTCACGGATGCAGCAGGTTTCCTGGGCTACCGTGGAACTGGTGTGGAAGCTAGCCGAGGAGAGGCTACTCTGGAACTGCTGCTGGTAAGGAGCTGTGGGTGGCTATGGCTGGTTGCAGAACAAAAGAATAGAGAGGGGAAGAGAGGAGAGCTAAACAGAGGGCTGAGAAAAGAGAAGAACAGAGTGAGAAGAGAAGAAAAGAGAATTGGGAAAGGAAGATAGGGAAGAGGATGAAAGAAAACAAGAGAGAGAGCAAGGAAGAAAAACAAAGTAACAGAGAAAAAGAAGGGAAGAGGGAGAGTTTGAGGGAGAGAGAAGGGTTCCGGAGGCACACCCTGCGCAGGAGAAGAGGGGAGCTTAAATAGGAGGGCTGCCCTAGACCCGGATGGAGAGGATTGACCCGGATGGAGACCCGACCTGGATTGTTATATTTTTTTTATTTTTTTCATTCTCTGTTCATCGCAAATCTGACTCTTCTGGAGCCCGTTTCTCACAAAACTAAAGAAAAAAAAAATTGTAGATAATCTTTCCTCTTTCTCCAAAAATTTGAATCGTCTCAATCGGAGCTTGGACGGAAAAGTTATGCGCGAAATACAAAGAGGTGTTGGTTTTGGTTTTCGAGATTTTTCCTGCAACAAAAAATTACCAAAACTTCATAAATAGTGCAATAAAGTTCAAGAATGATAATTTTGGAACTTTATTAAAATATTGGACAATTTTAGACATTTAATTAAAAATATAAACAATAAAGTCCGGGTTAAGATGCCCAATTAAGCAGTTTCGGCGCGTAATTATTCACATTCTTCATCTTTGTGACCTAAGAATAGTACCCATGTGTATCTTGAAAAATCATCAACAATGACAAAGGCATATGATTTTCCTCCTAAACTCTGAATTGGGTTTGGTCCAAATAAGTCTAAGTGTAGCATTTGGAGTGGTCTAGTAGTGGAGATCTCTTTCTTCTTCTTAAAGCTTAATCTTGCTTGTTTTCCTAGTTGGCATGCATCACAGATTTTATTTTCCACAAATTTAGTCTTAGGTAGTCCCTTAACTAATTCTATCTTAACTAGTTTTGAGATTAAATCCATGTTTGTGTGTCGTAGTCTCTTATGCCAAATCCAGCTTATTTCATTCATAGCAGATAAGCATGTCACACTCTGTGAAGTTAAGTTATCAAAGCTTGTGCTATATACATTTTCATGACACTTAGCAATGAATAATATCTTATTATTAGTTTTGTGTTCAACTATGCACTTGTCATGTTCAAATGATACTTTGTAGCCTTTATCACATAGTTGACTTATGCTCAATAAATTGTGCTTTAAAGCTTCAACTAGTAAAACATCATCTATAATGAGTGAGGAATCATTACCGACTTTGCCTACACCTGTGATCCTTCCCTTAGCATTATCTCCAAAAGTAACAAACCTTCATCGTTGGGTGTGATGGATGTGAACTTTGCTTTATCCCCGGTCATGTGGCGTGAGCATCCGCTATCCATATACCATTTATCTTTTGAGGATGCTGATCTTAAGCATATCTGCAAGACACAATTAAACAACTAGCTTTGGTATCTAGATTGTCTTGGGTCCATAGTGCTAGATTGGCCTTTGACCTTCCATACTTTCTTCATTTTTACATCTTTATTTTTGAAAGGACAATCGAATTGTGTGAGGCCCAATTTTCTACATTTAAAGCATGTAGTATTTCTATAATAATTCTTAGTTGGAGCATATGACTTTGACTCTTTTGTAAAATAACCCATGTAAGGATGTCTTTTCTTTATATTTTCCTTACCATTAAAACCGAGTCCTTCCTTTTCTAGGGAATTTCTTTGAGATCCTAGGAGCTTTTCAAAATTGTTTTGTCCTTTAGTAAATTTACAAATAATTTCATATTTATCTTTCAAATCCTTTTCTAACTCCTCAATTTTCAAATCTTTATCTTTTATGAAAGATGAGTGAGATTCATTTTGGTGTTCAACTAGATTTGAAAGTTCTTTGACTTTACTTCTCAACTTAGAAATTTTCCTTATTTTCTTCTCAAGTGTTTTGATAGTGTACAGGTATTCTTGTTTCAGTTCATCATATGAAATCATATCATTTTCATTTTCATATTCACTAGAATAATATGAAGATGATGAAAAAGATGATTGTACCTCAAGGTCATCATATGCCATTAGACACAGATTGGCAACCTCGTCGTCACTGGATTCAGATTCTGAACTGCTAGTGTTGTGTGTATCCCAATTGACTTTCAGCCTTCTTCTTTTTCTTTGAGGCTTTCACGAGCTTAGGGCACTCAGGCTCGATGTGTCCAACTTTTCAGCAGTTGTAGCATGTGGGTGGATCCTCCTTCTTTTTCTTCATGCTTTGCTCTCCTTTTTCCAATTTAGAGTTCTGGAATTTTCTGTTGAACTTCTTATTCTTCTTTAAGAACTTCCCGAACTTCTTTGTTAGCAAGGCCATGTCATCATCCATTTCGGAATTGCTTCCTTCACTGGAATAGCTTGATTATGCCTTAAGTGTAGTGACCTTCTTAGCTTTGCTTTGCTTATTTTTCCTCTCGTTTATTGCTAGCTCATAGGTGATGAGTGATCCAATGAGTTCATCCACTGACATCTCCTTGAGATTTCTCCCTTCTGCTATTGTCGTAGCTTTCGCTTCCCACACTGGAGGTAATCCCCTGAGTATTTTCCTGATCAACTCATAAGTAGGGTAAGTTTTTCCAAGAGCATTTAAAGAGTTAATGATTTGTGTGAATCTAGTATACATGGATTGTAGGGATTCATCAATCGTCATTTTAAATGCTTCATATTCACCAGTGAGTATGTCTATCCTACTGTCCTTGACTTCCTTAGTACCTTTATATGTAACTTCAAATTTTTCCCAAATTTCTTTACCTGAGTTACATGCCATTACCCTATAAAATTCATTGACATCTAATGCACAGAAAAGTAAGTTCATAGCAGTGGCATTGATTTGTATTGACTTCCAATCCTCTTCTGTACATTCATCTTCAATTTTAGGTACTTTAATCTTATCAATTACTTTCATGAGAATGTGATTTCCCTTAGTCACTATTTTCCAAACCTTCCAATCTACACTCAGTAGATATATGTTTATCCTATGTTTCCAATAGGTGTAATTTACAGCACAGAAGATGGGTGGTCTAGTGGATGAGTGTCCCTCATTGAATGGAGTTACACCAATGTGTGCCATGTGATTGTTTTACAAATTAACTATCAAGTCTATGTAAACCCGCTCTGATACCAAATGTTGAATCAAGTGTAATCCTAAAAGGGGGGATCAATTGGGTATTTAAAAAATTCTTTGACACTTATTTACTGCTTAAACCCTTCTTATATATTTACCAATGAATTCTTGTTACTCAATTACTTATGTGTAAGGCTATCCAACCTATACATGCAATATACACAATTTAAATGCAATTCTTAAAATAAAAAGTAAAGGGAAGAGAGAAGACAAACACGGTTTTTACGAGGTTCAGCCGACTTGGTCTACGTCCTCTCCTTGAGCAACCACTCAAGGATTTGACTAAATCCCTGCCCCTTAAATTGGTATGGAGCTTCCTTTACAATCCGCTACTTACAAGAGGCACAACTCCCTCCTGCTTCGCTGCTTACAAGAGATACAACTCTCTCCTCACACACCGGTTCACACACCGAACCGTGTATACAATAGAATCTGAAAAATAACATTCAAACATGCTTCTAACAAAAGCATTTAAGTACAAATTAAATTCCTAACACATTAACATATGATTAAACTTGAAGCTCATGAATGTATGAAAAGGATACAATCATTTTATGTATGATATGCTTCAACACACAAACCCTCTTTAACCAAAACTCTCACGTAATGATATATTTAAAATGCTTTGGAGTATACTAGGGTTCTAGTTCACTTTGTAAAGATGCACACATATATCTAATGTGAACTTGATAAAAGTCTTATCTTGAATATTTTATCAATCTATATGAAAAAGCTTTCTATAAAATATTTAATCACAACTCGATCTTTGTAATATGTAGATGTACATGATATGTAATTCAAAGAACAAAATCCTGAGTATAAGATTTTCCAAACAAGATATCCCTTAATAAAATAGATACTTATGAATACCAAGGATATATTCTCAAGTGCTTTAATATATATAAAAAATATGAATGCACACTTGAATCAAACCATTAAATCAATAACACAACCTTAATCATGTAACGATCTTGTTTAAAATAAATATGTACATGTATAAGCAATTTCAAGATCAACCTTTTAATACCTAATCAAAAATAGATTTTTCAATAATATGCTCTATGAAAACTATATATATATATATATATATATATATATATACTATTGAATCAAAAAACAGTCAATTAATAGCTAAACAACTTTCTCAAGTAATGATCTTTTCAAAAACAATTTTTTGTATGTGTGAACAAACGCAAGATCAAACTTTTCTAAACATAATCAAGAACAAGTAATGAGATGAGAAGTTCTTGAAGATAATAACTTGAATGATCAAACCTCAATACTAGAATGAGAATTCAGATGAGTAGACAAGTTCCCTTTAAGATTCTGAGTTAATTTGCCCAAGCTTGATGGTTAGAAATTGAAGTGCAGGCAATCGTACAGCAATAGTAGCAAGTTTTCAATGTTCTTTCAACAAGATGTGTTATTCTCTTTCTTGAGTGTCTTAGCTTGGTTCTAGGGTTTAGATATTTAGTATTTATAGTGTTTTGCCCTTAGGATTGATCTCAACCGTTGGATCAAAGAAATAGCTCGTGAGTTCGTTTAATAAAAATCACAATTGTAAGTTCCCTGCGGGTTCAGGCGCCTGAGGGTGAAAGCCCAAGCAACCGAAGTTCCTTAACTCTTTGAAAATTTAACTCGAGGTGCAGGGTTAGACGCCTAAAGATAGGGTCAGGCTCCTGAAGTGGTTCAAGCGCCTAAGGTTCTAGGGTCAGGCAACCAAAGTGCCTCGGCCAACTTGCTGTGTTTTCCCATTAATTCTTCAGGCTACCGAACTTAATCTTCAGGCTCCTGAAGAAATTCTTCAGGCTACTAAGGGTGAGTTCACGCTACTGAAGTCCCCTTTTCTCAATTTTCCTTTTCTAATTTAAAAATCTTCTTTGCTCTTTTTCTTAGGTCTTTTATAAAACATATTTTGCATGATTTTAAAAGTATTTCTAAGTCCATGAAAGTCCCCTAATGATATACATGAAATCCATAAATCCTAAAATCATTCTAATTTATGTTGAGCCTCAAATTAAATCATATGAAAATGTAAGTACATGAGTTCTAAATAGCCATTTCCAAGATGTTCTTGAACTTTGCCGCTTGCATCTTGATTCTCATATTGTTTGAGTTCGATGGATCTTGCCAAGATTTGTAAGCTTTACTTGAAAACTTCCATGACTCGTTATCTTTCTGTGCATGCTTAATATGGTTCCTATTCATAAACTCAATGCATAGATCAAATACCAAGTGATTTGTTATTATCAAAACAAGATTGGACTCGTAGAGTCAACATTGTCCTCTCAGTCTGACCATCTATATGGGGATGGAAAGTCGTGCTAAATGCTAACTATGTACCTATAGGCTCCTGAAAACTTTTCAAAAATCATGAAGTAAATCGAGGATCTCGGTCTAAAACTATGGATATCGGTACACCATGGACGAAAACTATCTCCTGAACATATATTTCTGCTAGTCTGTCCATGGAGTAGCTGACTTTAATAGGGATGAAATGAGTAGTCTTTGTCAGACGATCAACAACCACCCAAATTGCATTCTATCCTTGTGGCATTGGTGGTAACCCAGTAGAAAAATCCATGGAGATGTGATCCCATTTCCACTCCGGAATGAAGAGTGATTGCAATTGTCCTACTGGTCTCTAGTGCTTAGCTTTAACCTTCTGACACGTTAAACACTGCTATACAAATTTGGCAATTTCCCTTTTCATTTCACTCCACTAAAAGTATTCTCGCAGATCCCTATACATTTTAGTACTACAGAGATGAACTGTGTATAGTGATTTGTGAGCAACTTCTAAGATCGTTCTTTTAATGTCATCATATGTCGGCACACACAATCTAGTGCGAAATCTCAAAAATCCATCATCAGAGATACTAAACTCCTCTCCCTAGCCATCCCGTACTCTGGCTATCACCTCTGCTAATTCTGCATCATCACCCTGAGTGGCCTTAATCTTCTCATATAGTGTACAACCAAGCTTGCAACCAATGCCTGAGGACTATCCTCTACTAACTCTATGCCAAGTCTCTCCAAATCCATTAGGATCGGGTGCTGAATCTCCATAGCTGCCAGTGCTGGTCCCACTGACTTCCTGCTCAAAACATCGGCCACCACATTTGCTTTCCCCGCATGGTAACTAATAGTGCAGTCATAATCTTTAATAAGTTCTAGCTACCTTTTTTGTCTCATATACAGTTCCTTCTACGTAAATAAATATTTCAATCTTTTATGATGTGTGAAAATTTCGCACTTCTTACCGTAATGCCTCCAGATCTTGAGAGCGTACACCACTGCAGCTAACTCCAAATCATGCACAGGATAGTTTTTCTCATACTCTATAAGCTGTCTAGAAGCATACGCGATAAGCCTACCATGCTGCATCAATACGCACCCAAGACCCTTCAGGGATGCATCTTTGTATATCATAAACCCATCCTCCCCTGATGGGATAGCTAATACTGGGACAGTAACCAATCTCTGCTTCAATTCCTGAAAGCTCTACTCACAATCATTAGTCCATTTAAACCTTACATTTTTCCTCGTGAGTCACGTTAGTGGACCAAATAAACTAGAGAAACCATCAACAAAGCACCGATAATAACTTGCAAAATCCAGAAAAATTCTAAGCTCTTAAACATTTCATGGCCTTACCCAATTCACTACTGCCTCTATTTTACTCGGGTCAACAGATACACCTGCTTCAGAGAACACATGGCCAAGAAAAGAAACCTGCCTTAGCTAAAATTCACATTTCTTGAACTTCGCATATAACTTTCTCTCTCTCAATGTTTGCAATACCAGCCTCAAATGATGCTCGTGCTCCTCAAAACTCCTCAAGTAGACTAGTATATCATCAATGAATACAACCACAAACTGGTCCAACTCGATTCATTAAATCCATAAATACTGCTGGTGCGTTATTCAAACCAAATGGCATCACTAAGAACTCGTAATGCCCATATCTCGTTCGAAATGCCGTCTTTGAAATGTCTTCTACCCTCATTTTCACCTTGAAATTAGGAGTAGCTTCCCAAGACAGGGGGGTGAATTGGATTCTAAAAATTTCTTTTAATTCCTTTTAAGTTGCCTTAAACTTCTTTTATTTCTTTTAACCAATTCTTGACTTGTTTGTTTAATTCTTTAATAAATCAAGAACTTAGTTCTTTTATCCAATCAATAACACAATCAATTAAACACATTCTTCAAGCGAAATAATCAATTTATTTGCCAAGTACAAGTTAAACAACAAACAACCAAACAAAGATATAAGGTATTCAGCACTTTGGTAAGATAAGATCTTGAGATAGTTTGTTTGTTTATATAAGCCCTATGACTATGAATTTGAGAACCTTGTGACGATTGTAATTTAATATTCAACAATTCTTTCACAAACACAATAAATCTTTTGTTGTCAATCCTAGAAATAAATTTGAATCAAGCCCTGTATATATGGATTTGCTTAATATGATGTTCAATACAACATTCAATCACTCTTTCTAAATATTCAAAACTCAAATAAACTTTCAGTTAATTTATCTTCGAGTGTTTAACCAAGAAACGTACTCCCGTATGGTTTCCGCAAGATATGGTTTAACCAATGTACTCCCTTTCAGTTTTCACAATTCAAATCAAAATTAAACTTTAAATTTACTTGATTTCCAAATATGCATAGCTTATATGATTTTCAAATTTAAATAATCCACGCAATTTAAATATGTACTGAAAATAAAGAGTAGGGAAAGAGAGAGTGAGACGGAGATTTTTACAAGGTTCAGCTTATACCCAGCCTATGTCCTCGCCTTTGGCAAATCACCAAAGGATTCACTAAACATGTTCCTTTAACGAGCGGAACAAACCTTTACAACACTCTTTAATTAAGGCTAGAGCCCGCCTTCTTCAAACGATATCCCCTCGTCCGGTCACTACTTAACTAGGCTAGAGCCCGCCTCTCTAAGCAATATCCCCTTGCTTAGCCAATGATCCAAACAACACTTGGAATCATCAATCTACAAGAAATACAACCACAGTATGTGTACAAAAAATTTGCTCCTCAAAGGGTCGATTAGTACAACAATTACAGCACAACTAATATACTTCAAAGTAAATCACAATATGGAATATAACTTGAAGCTCAAGGAAGTGTTTCATCAATTTAATTCTTTCAATGGATGAAAGATTTTAGAATTGTAGCACAAACTTGGTGGGTAAAATCAACAAGAACTCAGTAAACTTCGTGCAAGTTGAGAGCATGAGAGAGAGCCTTGAGAATTTGAGAGCAATTTGAGAGAGATGCTGAATTTTTGCTTAATTTTAATTCTTGGGAGTGTGATTCAATAATCTTTGAGGCTTATTTATAGACTTTAAAAGGTAAGTAACTTCGTCCCCAAGTGTGTTGAAATATCCCCCAAGTTTCCATAAATTTTGAGCCACAAACAACCCCATTTAAAAATTTGACCGTAATGAGAAAAATCAAAACAGCCGTGTGGCAGTCGCCTGCCCCAATCCTCCAGTCGCCTGCCATGTTATTTTTAAAGAAATAGCAGGGGCAGTAGCCTAGCAGTTGCCTACCAGAACTAAGTCAGTTGCCTGGCATTGCCACCCAGGTCCCTGGCATGTTCAGGCAGTCGCCTGGCATGCACACATGTTGCTGTCAGTTTCGAGCACCCTTCTATTTTTCTATAATAACTTTTTTTGTATAACTATGAATTTGGTGATCTTGGTGTCAAATGAAAGCTAAGAAAAAATTCTACAACTTTCATGTTTAACATTTTTTAAAATAAAGAGTTTTTGTAGAGAAAAATATACTTCAATGTAGATGTATAAAAATTAACAGCATTTTGAAAATCCTCTTTTTGGTGCTTTTCATTCCAAAAATGATTCTAACCTTTTTTAAATAGTTTTTGACCTTATAAAAATATTTTCCAAGTATGTTCAAAGGTATCTAGGTCCAAGACAATAACCTAAGAGTTTCATGTATTCATATTGAAATTATTTGAAGTACTTACATGAAATTTCCTAAACTCTTTCAAATTTTCAATCCTTGAATTCCTTGAGGTCTTTATGCTTGCTTCATCTTTCTTTGAGCTTTCCATGTTGATCACTTGGGCTTTTATTCTTGAAGCTTTTTCTTTAATATCAATGCTCTGATGATCTTTCAAGCTTTAAACTATAAATCCATTTTTGAATCAATGCTTTAAGCTTCATATTGAATTCATTCTTTGAAGTACAAGCTTTCATCAATTCTTTAACACTCTATCCTTGAGTCCTAAAAATATATCACTTAAACAAAGTATGTTAAGTTCTACTTGTTTTTAGCATCAAAATAAGATGTTAAGCCTTGTAAGGCCAATAATCTTCCCCTTTTTGATGATGACAAGCAAGAAGCAAAAATTGGAGTAAGCCTTAAAAAGACTCCCCCTTTCAATAAGCATCACCTTAACAATATTTGCAAGATCAATATCAATTTCAAAACCTCTTTTACAATAATGCTTATCACTATCAAATACTTCTCTTTTTGATATATATTATGTTCATGCTCAGTTTTTGCAATTTGAAATACTATGCTCAATTTTTGCTTTAAAACTTCTCCCCCCTTTTGACATCCATCAAAAAGGGAAAAAAAAAAAAATGATTAAGTTCAAGTAAAATCACATGTTGAGGATATTATTAAACATGCATATCAAACATATGTACACACTCAATTTATTATTTTTCAATATAGCATGTGTAGTGTGTTATAACAACCATATCTTACTTAACAACTTTTCCCTTCTTTGACATTACTCAAGATATCAATAGTTGATTTTATGATACCGATTTAAAATTGAATTCATGATATCTACTTAAAATTCATGATATCAATTGAGAATTGATACCAATTGAAAATTCTCTTTGAGCAATATGACATAACACTCCCCTTGAATTCAATACATTCAATTTTGTTATCAATTATGTTTTTATCATCCTATGTATCAAAACATTGATCCACATCATGTATCAAATATCAATATCATGCCAATATCATTAATGTCATACCATGCTCACAATTATACTTGTCATGCTCAAAAGCAAATTTAACTTTTAGATTGTTACCAAGTGAGCTTTTTAAAATTGTGATACCAATTAAAAATTTTTAAAATGTGATACCAAAAATATTCATAGATACCAAAGACTTTATAGATACCAAATTCATTATCACATTATACACAGCTCATGGATACCAATAAAAAAAAAAAAAGTCTATCCATGTAATTCATCAATAGCATGTATGATCAAGAATTAATCTCTTGTCAAAATTCATGCTTATACTCAATAATCTCATGCTCAAATTTTCAACATAATGAACCATAAATTTTCAATATAAGTCAAGCATATCATGTAGCATATCATATAAGCATGTAAGCATATAGCATCTCATATAGTCATTCATTCTCAAACTTATCTTAAACTCATCTTTAAGTTTTTCTATTTTAACTAGTTTGTTTGTTGATCATGAATTAAGTTACTTTCTCAATTTTCAAAGGGGATGACTTAATCCATGGAGTTTTTCACTTATGAACTAGTCTTTTATCTTGGTACCCATACTTTCTTGGGTTCGGTTGGTTTAACAAGGGATGATTCCTTAATTCTCCATACTTGTTTAATTTTCACACCCTTTCTCTTAAATGGACATTCAAACTTTATATGCCCTTTTTTCTTACATTGATAGCATATGGTGTTTGTGTAGGCATTAGAAGATGTGCAAGTATAGTCTTTGGATTCTTTCGAGAAATATCCCATGTAAGAATTCTTTTTCTTTTTATTTTCAATTCTATTGAAACCAATGCCTTTTTTATTTAGAGACATTCTTTGTAAGCCAATCATCTTATCAAGGTTTTCCTTTCCCTTTGTGAAGTTGTAAATAATTTTATCCTTATCTTTGATTTGATTCTTGAGATCATTTAACTCTATGTCTTTCTTGTTATCAACCTTCTTTAATGATTTCTCTATCTCTAGAGATAATTTTCTTATTCTATCCTCTAATCCAGAAATATACATATCTTTCTCATATACCGTAGAGGATAAGGATCGAAGGTCTTTTATCATTTGGTCATTCTTGCTTTCTAGTTTCTCAATTTTCAAGTTGTTTTCTTTTTCAACAAGATTTTTGGATTTTATTTCTTTCATTGTTGATTCATACTTTTGTTCTAATTGCTTGAGTTTTGAGTCTTTATCTCTTTCAGTATTCTTTAGGAATTCCAACTCTTTCATTAAACTTTCATTCTAATTCTTCAATGAGGTATTTTGTTTATTTGCTTTCATCAGCATCTTATGTACTTTGAATAGATACTCTCATCACTTGATTCATCACTACAAGAATTATTTGAAGATTTAGTTGAGGAGCTTTCTTTGTTATCCCATGCCATAAAGTACGTGTAAGCAACCTCTTGGTCACTTATTTCATTCTCTAAACTACTTGTACTATCCCAAGCAGTGGCTTTCATGACCTTCTTGTTTTTCTTTTTAGACTCTTTCTTTAATAGTGGGCATTCTGATTTTATATGTCCAATTTTATTGCAATTATAGCAAGTAGGAGTTTTATTCTTTGATTTCTTTTTGCTGAAATCTTTTTCTTCTGATTTGGAGTCTTGATTTCTTCTTTTGAATTTGTTTCTCCTTCTTAGTATCCTTGCTAGCTTTTTAGATATGAAGGCTTCTTCATCTTCATCCATTTCACTACTTGAGTTTTCCTTTAAGGCTTTAAAGGTTTTTTTTTTTTTTTTGGGCTTTGGTTTTCCCACTCTTTTCATTCATTGTCATTTCATATGTGAGAAACTCATCTAAGAAAGTGTTTTTCAAATTTCTTCCTTCGGTTATGGTAGTGGCTTTTGGTTCCCATACGGTTAGTAGCCCTCTAAGAATTTACCTTATCATTTCATAAGTAGTGTAGGTTTTTCCTAGTGCATTTAGGGAATCGATTATGTGAGTGAACCTAGTAAACATATTTGTAATTGATTCATCTGGGTTCATCTTAAAGGTTTCATACTCGCTTGCGAGCATATCAACCCTAATATCCCTAACATCCGTTGTTCCTTCATAAGTAACTTCTAGCTTATCCCATATTTCCTTAGCTGATTTGCAAGTCATTACTTGATTAAATTCATTAGCATCCAAGACACAATATAAAGCATTTATAGCACTTGAATTTGTTTAGAGCATTTTATAATCTTGATCGGTCATATCTTTCTTCTCTTTTGGGATTTGTTTTCCATCTACTATCTTAGTGGGAATTTGATCTCCATCTATAACAACTTCCCATACTTTCCAATTCATCGTTTGGAGATAGATTTGCATTTTCTTTTTCCAAAATGTGTAGTTTAAACCACAAAAGATAGGAGGCCTAGTTGAAGATTGTCTCTCTCGAAAGGGAGCTATGCCTAAGTTAGCCATTTAGATCTTTTTATAGCTACTAGTTAAGATTTGCTATAACACTACTCTGATACCAATTGAAATTAGGAATAGCTTAGTAAGAGGGGGGGGTGAATTGGATTTTAAAATTTTCTTTTAATTCCTTTTAAGTTACCTTAAACTTCTTTTATTTCTTTTGACCAATTCTTGACTTGTTTGTTTAATTCTTTAATCAATCAAGAACTTAATTCTTTTATCCAATCAATAACACAATCTTCAAGCCAAACAATCAATTTATTTGTCAAGTACAAGTTAAACAACAAACAACCAAACAAAGATATAACGTATTCAACACTTTGGTAATATAAGATCTTGAGATAGTTTATTTGTCTATCCCTGTGATTATGAATTTGAAAACCTTGTGAAGAATGTAATTTAATATTTAACAATCATTTCACAAACACAATAAAGCTTTTGTTGTCAGTCCTAGAAATAAATTTGAATCAAGCCCTATATATATTGATTTGCTTAATATGATGTTCAATACAACATTCAATCACTCTTTTCAAATATTCAAAACTCAAATAAACTTTCAGTTAATTTATCTTTGAGTGTTTAACCGAGAAATGTACTCTCGTATGGTTTCCGCAAGATATGGTTTAACCAGCGTACTCCCTTTCGGTTTCCGCAACCCAAATCAAAATTAAACTTTAAGTTTACTTGATTTCCAAATATGCGTAGCTTATATGATTTTCAAATTTAAACAATTCAGGCAATTTAAATATGTACTAAAAATGAAGAGTAGGGAAAGAGAGAGTGAAACAGAGATTTTTACGAGGTTCGGCTTATACCCAGCCTACGTCCTCGCCTTTGGCAAATCACCAAAGGATTCACAAAACCTGTTCCTTTAATGGGCGAAACAAACCTTTACAACATTCTTTAGTTAAGGCTAGAGCCCGCCTTCTCCAAACAAAATCCCCTCGTCCGGTCACTCCTTAATTAGGCTAGAGCCCGCCTCTCTAAGCAATATCCTCTTGCTCAGCCAATGATCCAAACAACACTTGGAATCATCAATCTACAAGAAATACAACCACAATATGTGTACAAAAAATTTGCTCCTCAAAGAGCTGATTAGTACAACAATTACAGCACAACCAATATACTTCAAGGAAGTGTTTCACCAATTTAATTCTTTCAATGGATGAAAGATTTTAGAATTGTAGCACAAACTTGGTGAGTAAAATCAACAAGAACTCAGTAAACTTCGTGCAAGTTGAGAGCAAGAGAGAGAGCCTTGAGAATTTGAGAGCAATTTGAGAGAGATGCTGAATTTTTGCTGAATTTTAATTCTTGGGTGTGTGATTCAATAATCTTTGAGGCTTATTTATAGACTTTAAAATGTAAGTAACTTGGTCCCCAAGTGTGTTGAAATATCCCCCAAATTTCCATAAATTTTGAGCCACAAACAACCCCATTTAAAAATTTGACCATTATGAGAAAAATCAACACAGCCGCGTGGCAGTCGCCTTCCCCAATCCTCCAGTCGCCTGCCATGTTATTTTTAAAGAAATAGTAGGGGCAATAGCCTGGCAGTCACCTGCCAGAACTAAGTCAGTCGCTTGGCATAGCCACCTAGGCGCCTGGCATGTTCAGGCAGTCGCCTGGCCTGCACACATGCTGTTGTCACCTTCGAATACCCTTCTGTTTTTCAGTAATAACTTTTTCTATATAACTCCGAATTTGATGATCTTGGTGTCAAATGAAAGCTAAGAAAAAATCCTATAAAGCAAGAGTTTTTAATAGAGCAAAATACATCTCAATGCAGATGTATAAAAATTAACAGCATTTTGAAAATCCTCTTTTTGGTGCTTTTCATTCCAAAAATGATTCTAACCTTTTTTAAATAGTTTTTGACCTTATAAAAATATTTTCCAAGTATGTTCAAAGGTATCTAGGTCCAAGACATTAACCTAAGAGTTTCATGTATCCATATTGAAATTATTTGAAGTACTTACATGAACTTTCCTAGACTCTTTCAAATTTTCAATCCTTGAATTCCTTGAGGTCTTTATGCTTGCTTCATCTTTCTTTGAGCTTTCCATGTTGTTCACTTGGGCTTTTATTCTTGAATCTTTTTCTTTAATATCAATGCTCTCATGATCTTTCAGGCTTTAAACTTTAAATCCATTTTCGAATCCTTGCTTTAAGCTTCATATTGAATTCATTCTTTAAAGTACAAGCTTTCATCAATTCTTTAACACTCTATCCTTGAGTCCTAAAAATATATCACTTAAACAAAGTATGTTAAGTTCTACTTGTTTGTCAACATCAAGACAAGACGTTAAGCCTTGTAAGGCCAACACACCTGATGATAACCCGACTGAAGGTCAATTTTAGAATAGACCTGGGTCCCCTTGAGCTGATCAAACAAGCCATCGATCCTGGGAAGAGGATATTTATTTTTATCTTTCAATTTATTTATCTCCCTGAAATCTATACACATCCTCATGGTCCCATCTTTCTTCTTCACAAATAGAACTGGTGCTCTGTCATGCCTCGAACCCCGAAATGGGACCTAGGGGTGAAAATGTAACCTAACCTATCCCTGTAACTAACGAATCATCAAAAGATACAGTACACTAGATGAGGGTCCGACCTCGTGGGGTTCCCAGGCACCCTAAACACATCCAATCATAAACATATACGCAGCGAAAAAAGTCATTCTATATCAATATATGCAGTACCATACCAGAGTCTATACATAAGTCATTCTATATTCAAAATGTACAATCGGGTGCCCAAATACAACTCAAAATGGCAACCCAACAAAACTACAATCCTAGCACTTACCCAAGCGCTAACGCAGTACACCAGCCACTATGCTCCCTACACTAGGACGCTAATTTCGGTTACTCGAAGGACCTGTAAAAATGTACGTACAGCAGGGGTGAGACACCTCTCATTAAGGAAGAACACAGGTTATATTGGCGTGTGGCATTTGAGTGTTATCATGACAAAACCATACACGCAGTTGAATGGAATCCAGTACAAATTTACATAGTGCATACACACACATATACAACGACCATTTATACGCACCCCCATCATAATACACACACATGATTAGTAACCTAGTGTTGTCACACCCTTCGGCCCAAAGGTGGTCCGCGACAAGCCGGTGTTGGCCCGGAGCCAACTCGTGAAGCACGGCGCCACCGGTACATGGCTAGTCCTCGACTCCCATGGCATCGTACCGACGCTAAATGGTGGATCCACACCCTTCAGCCTGATCTGCCGGACAAGGCTCACGGCCTCGGATATAGAGTCGGAACTCTTGCCTACGTGGCAGTCGATAAACACATGCCCTTGGATATAGAGCCGGACACTCTCAGTACCTGGACTCATTTTGGAACTACGATCCCATCAGCCATTTGACAATCACACGCACATGTATGCTCATATAACCAAAAAAACCACACTCATTTGGTAATCTAAATCATGGTTTTCCAAACAAATACAATTTAAACAAAGTCAAGGCATGACCATCCCAATCACGCAGTATAAATCACACATATGCTCGGTTTTCAACAAAACTCGGGATTCAGCCCGTCGCCCCCTTTTTCCCAAACTGCAATAATGAAAAACCTATAGTTTTCCCCATTAGATCCCCCCAAATGAGTTACCAAAACACACACAGGACCATGGACCACAGTTCCACCAAGTCCGATTTCAAAAATAACCAATATAACACAATTTCCCCTTACCTTAACCCCGAATCACAAATCTCGAACTCCAAGGCTCCTAAACAGTGAACCGAGTTTCAAAATCTACAAATCATAGTATAGAATATACTCACAAGATTGATACCTACAAAACTACCGGATTAGAATTGAAAACCGAGCCTTACCTCAATTTTTTGCCAAAACCCAAAAACCTCCGAAACGAGATTCCGATCTGTAAAAGTTGTAGAGAATCCTTCCACGATCCTCGTGGTAACTTCTGTTTTCTGATTCTATCAACGATCGGCGAAGAAATCTAGAGAGAGAAAGAGAGAGTAGGGAGAGTTTAGAGAGAGAGAGATGAGATTGAGTTTTCTTAATGAAGAAGAAATGAAATTTCCCTTTTATAGCCCTTGACCCGGCCCAATTTCGTCGACGAAATGGAACCTTCGTCGACGAATCTTTCACTGATTTCGTCGACGAATCGGTGGCTTCATCGATGAAGTCTGATATTTCCAAATTCCCAGACCTCTCAGCTTTTCCTCGTTGATAAGGCTCTAAATTTCGTCGACGAGAAAAGCACACACTTCGTCAATGAAATCTGGCTTCATCGACAAAGCCTAGTAAATTCCAATTTTGCCCCTCTCTTAATATTTAAATCCTGTTATCACAGTTTGGGTTCTTACAATCTCCTCTCCTTACAAAAATTTCATCCTTGAAATTTGCCATCTCTCATTCATGAAGTCATACAACTGTCACATATCTACCACTCTAGAGAAAACTAGCAACCACTACAGCGCAGTCCCATCATACACATACACATACATACCCTCACTTATGGCAGAGGAATACTGTGGTTACATATACAAGGATCTTAGGAGTTCAAAATACACATACACTCTTGACGACTAACCACCTATCCTAACCCACAGTAGGATCATGTACAAGTGCTCAAAACAACTGTGGATACTTCCGGCGTATTTTCGTTTCTAGTTCCCAAGAAGCTTCTTTGACCTCGTGGTTTCACCACAATACCTTCACTAACGGTATCTCTCTAAAACGAAGCTTATGAACTTTACTGTCCAGAACCTGAACAAGTATCTCCTCATATGCTAAAGTATCCCCAATTTCCAACTCATCATAACTAATAACATGTGAAGGATCCAACACGTACCTCCTCAACATGGAGACGTGAAACACATCATGGACCCTCGAAAGTGCTGGAGGTAATACAACTCTATAGGCTACCGGACCCACTCATTCAAGTACCTCGAATGGTCCAATATACCTCGGGCTCAGCTTGCCCTTTCTGCCGAATCTCATCAGCCCTTTCATCGGAGCAATTCGCATAAATACCTTACCCCCCACCTCGAACTCTAAATCATGGCGGCGAACATCTGCATAACTCTTCTGCCGACTCTGAGCTTATCTAATTTTCTCCCGGATCAAACCCACCTTCTCAGACGCCTGCTGCACAAGTTTAGGTCCTAACACCTGACGTTCACCAACCTCATCCCAACTCGTCCCGAATCGAGAAGTGAACCTCGAATCTCGATCCAATACTATGGACACCGATACTTTATGCATTCATACAATCTCCTGCACGTACAACTCTGCTAGCCTACTCAAAGGATAGCTAACCTTCATCAGTAAGAAATGACCAGATTTCGTCAATCTATCCACGATCACCCAGATAGCATTCTGCCCATGAAGCGCTGATGGCAAACCGGTCACAAAATCCATGGAAATATGCTCCCATTTGCACACCGAAATAAGCAAAGGCTGCAACGGCCCTGCCGGCCTCTGATGTTCATCTTTCACTTGCTGACACGTCAGACACTACTCCATGAACTGAGCAATCTGTCTCTTCATACCAGACCACCAGAAGGTCTCGCGCAAGTCCCAATACATCTTCATACTACTAGGATGTACCGTCAACATAGAACGATGCACCTCCTCTAGAATCGTCCTTCTGATCTCATCATCATTCGAAATGCACAATCTGGTCCCAAACCTCAACACACCTCCCTTAGAGATGTTAAAATCTGTAGCCAGTCCCTATTGTACCTTTTCCCTAACCTCTGCTAACTCTGCATCACTAGCCTGCACAGCTTTTATACACTTAAACAAAGTCAGTTTGACCACCAAACTAGCAAGATAAGCCTAATGATCACCAATTACCAACCCTATACCCGAACTTTCCAAATCCTATCTGATATGACACTGAGTTACAACCGCAGATACAACCATAGGCTCTAACTTCCGATTCAACGCATCAGCTACCACATTAGCCTTCTCGGGTGATAACTGAGCGTGTAATCGTAGTCCTTAATCAACTCTAGACAATGCCTCTGCCTCATGCTCAACTCCTTCTGCGTGAAGAAATACCTGAGACTTTTATGGTTAGTGAAGATCTCACACTGCACCCCGTACAGATAATGTCGCCAGATCTTCAGGGCGTATACAATAGCAGCCAATTCCAAATCATGCATAGGGTAATTCTTCTCGTACTCTTTCAATTGTCGAGAAGCATACACCACTACCTTACCCTGCTACATAAGCACACATCCCAAGCCTTTCAGAGACGCGTCGCTATAAATCACAAATCCATCATTCCCCGAAGGAATGGTCAACACTGGAGCAGTAACCAGCCGGTGCTTCAACTCTTGAAAGCACTGCTCGCAATCACTGGTCCACTCAAACTGCACTCATTTCCTAGTCAATCGTGTCAGAGGTCCAGACAGTTTAGAGAAACCCTCTACGAACTAACGATAGTAACCCGCCTGTCCCAGAAAACTCCGAACCTCCAGCACATTCTTCGACCTTACCCAGTCAACCACAACTTCAATCTTGTTAGGATCAACTGATATTCCATCCCCAGTAACCACATGGCCTAAGAACGCAATCTAATTCAACTAGAATTCACATTCTTTAGCTTAGCATACAACTTCTTCTCTCGCAGAATCTATAATACTAACCTTAAATGTTCCACGTGCTCTTCTGTACTCCTCGAGTATACCAGAATGTCATCAATGAATACTAGCACGAATCGATCCAAGTACTCATGGAAAACCCTGTTCATCAGATCCATGAACACTATCGGTGCATTCGTTAACCCAAAGGGCATGACTAAGAACTCGTAGTGGCCATATCTGGTTCAGAAAGCAGTCTTCGCTACATCCTGCGCTCTAACCCTCACCTGATGATATCCTGACCACAAATAGATCTTTGAAAAGACCCGCATCCCCTACAATTGGTCAAAAAGATCATCTATACGAGGTAAAGGATAGCGATTCTTCAAAATTACCTTGTTAATCTCACGGTAATCAATGCACATCCGCATCGACCCATCCTTCTTTTTCACAAACAGTAATGGAGCTCCTGAGGGCGAAACACTAGGTCTAATGAATCCCCTATCTAGTAATTCCTGCAATTGCTCCTTCAACTCCCGAAGTTCTACTGGAGCCATCTGGTACGGAGCTTTAGAGATTGGTGCCTTACTAGGCAGCAACTCTATTGCAAACTCCACCTTACGCTCCAAACCGGGTAAATCCTCTGGAAACACATCCGGGAACTGGCTGACTACCCGAATGTCCTCGAGTCTCAACTCATCCTGTGGCGGTTCCTTTACACAAGCTAGGTACCCCTAACATCCATCCAAAAGTAGCCTTCTCACCTGTAGCATCAATAGAATCTGTAGTGCTGAACGCACACACGATCCCATGAATTCGTACTCTCGCTCCCCAGGAGGTCTAAAAACTACCACCTTCCTACGACAGTCGATCATAGCATAACTGGAGAACAACCAGTCCATCCCTAGAATGATATCAAACCCCGACATGTCGTATACCATAAGATTTTCCTGTAGCAACTTTCCCTGAATTTCCACTAGGCAGTCTACCAACATCTTCCTATAGAAAGACACACTCCCAGATGGCATAGTAACAGATAACACCTCATTTATGTCTCGGGTCTCAACCCTACACCGTCCCACAAAATTCACAGAAACAAAGAAATGGGTTGCACCCGAATCAAACAGAACAGGAGCTTTATGCGAAAGCAATAATAAGGTACCTGTCACCACGTTACTTGCATACTTAGCGTCCGTTGGAGTAAGAGAATATACTCTGGCCAGCACTGTATTCGTATGAGTTGTTCCCCAAGGTATTTAGTTACTCCCTCGATCCCCACTAACTGCAAGCACATCTCGCCTCGGTGCTCGACAATCACGAGACATATGGCCTGGCTGGCCACAGTTGTAGCAACTACCCCCAAATGGTCGGCACTCACCTTCGTGCCGCCTGTTGCATCTGGTACAACGACCACCAGTCTACCTCCCCAGAGAATCCTGGCGCTCGGTATTCTGGCGAAAACCCAAGCTCTTGCTTCTCTTCTTCCACTATCCCTAACGAGATCCTGATTGAGAACCTGAAGGTACTATCCTCTTCCTCGATTCCTGATCTGCCTCATCCTCTCGAATACCAGTCTCCATCACCGTGGCCTTATCCACCAACACCGAGAACTTGCGGATCTGAAGCATACCCACTAGTCTGTGAATATCCTTCCTCAAACCCTTCTCGAACCTCCGAGTCTTCTCGTACTCGCTCAAGATCATACATGGTGCAAAGCGGGATTGCTCTATGTATCGAGCCGCATACCCCTGCACCTTCAAACTCCCCTGTGTCAGAGTAGAAAACTCATCTGCCTTTGCATCACGTACGGAAGCCGAGAAGTATCTATCAAAGAACACCTCCTTGAAATGGCTCCATGTTATCTCCTCAGAACCACGTCTCTGCTTCTCTAGCAGATCCACTGCAGTCCCCCATCGACCCGCCTCCCCAGATAGCTGGAAGGTGGCATAAAGAACTCGCTTCCCATCTGTGCGGTGCAGGACCTCCAAGATCCTCTCAATCTTCTCCACCCAATCCTCTGCTATCGTCAGGTCAGGTCCCCCAGAGAACGTCGAAGGATGCATACGTGTGAACCTCTCAATGGTGCACCTCGCGGCGGTAGGAGAGCGCTCGCATCTCCTCATATTCTGCCTGACATCTTGTAACACTTGCCTCGTCAAACCTCCAGGTACAAAAGGAGACTCATCACTTATAGTCTCCTCGGAGCCACTTCCTAGGTTATTATCCTTGGGCTCTATGCTGCAACACAATAGGAATCTATTAGTATCCCTACAACACATACAGTTAACACAATGATCTACACTAATTATGTTAGCTACTCCCTGCCAGGTCTAGATTTGTCCTATCACATCGACATGAAAGTCATCAATGATCTGCCCTGCTTTTACTGGAATCGTCATCCCAGGAAAAACACAGAATACCATCGACAAATCCCGGTCTAGCAACCGAACAACCCTCAACCAACTCTACCCATATCCATATCCTATACTCTAGTATGTACTCATAACTAAGCCTAACCAAGTCTACAAGATCTAGTAACCTGGTTAGCTCTGATACCAAGCTGTCATACCCCGAACCCCGAAATGGGACCTAGGAGTGAAAATGTAACCTAACCTGTCACTGTATCTAACAAATCATCAAAAGATACAGTACACTGGATGAGGGTCCAACCCTGTGGGGTTCCCAGGCACCCTAAACACATCCAATTATAAACATATACGCAGCGGAAAAAGTCATTCTATATCAACATATGTAGTACCATACTAGAGTCTATACATGAGCCCAACACAGCTCTATCAAAATGTACAACCAGGTGCCCAAATACAAATCAAAATGGCAGCCCAACAAAACTACAGTCCTAGCACTTACCTAAGTGTTAACGCAGTACACCGGCCACTATGCTCCCTACACCAGGACGCTAGTTCCGGTTACTCGAAGGACCTGTAAAAATGTACGTACAACAAGGGTGAGACACCTCTCAGTAAGGAAGAACACAGGTTATATCGGTGTGTGGCATTTGAGTGTTATCATGACAAAAACATACACGCAATTGAATGGAATCCAGTACTAATTTACACAGTGCATACACGCACATATACGGCGGCCATTTATACGCAGTCCCGTCACAATACACACACATGATTAGTAACCCGGTGTCATCACACCCTTCAGCCCGAAGCTGGTCCGCGACAATCCGATGTTGGCTCAGAGCCAACTCGTAAAGCACGGCGCCTTCGATACATGGCTAGTCCTCGACTCCCATGGCATCGTACCGACGCTAAATGGTGGATCCACACCCTTTGACCTGATCTGCTGGACAAGGCTCACGCCCTCGGATATAGAGCCGGAACTCTTGCCTATGTGGTAGGAAATAAACACACGGCCTCGAATATAAAGCCGGACACTCTCAGTACCTGGACTCATTTTGGAACTACGATCCCATCAACTATTCCACAATCACACACACATGCATGCTCATATAATCAAACAAACCATACTCATTTGGTAATCTAAATCATGGTTTTCCAAAAAAATATAGTTTAAACAAAGTCAAGGTGCGGCCATCCCAATCACGCAGTATAAATCACACATATACTCAGTTTTCAACAAAACTCGAGATTCAGCCTGTCGCCCCCTTTTTCCCAAAACTGCAATAATGAAAAACCTATAGTTTTCCCTATTAGATCCCCCAAAATGAGTAGCCAAAACACACACAGGACCGTCGACCACAGTTCCACCGAGTCCGATTTAAAAAATAACCAATATAACACAGTTTCCCCTTACGTTAACCCCAAATCACAAATCCCGAACTCCAAGGCTCCTAAACAGTGACCCAACTTCCAAAACCTACAAATCATAGTATAGAATATAATCACAAGACTGATACCTACAAAACTACTGGATCATAATTGAAAACCGAGCCTTGATTTTTCGCCAAAACCCGAAAACCTTCGAAACGAGATTCTGATCCGTAGAAGTTGTAGAGAAGCCTTCCACGATCCTTGTGGTAACTTCCATTTTCCGATTCTATCAACGATCGATGAAGAAATAGAGAGAGAGAGAGAGAGAGAGAGAGAGAGAGAGAGAGAGAGAGAGAGAGAGAGAGAGAGTAGGGAGAGTTTAGAGAGAAAAAGAGAGATGAGATTGAGTTTACTTAATGAAGAAGAAATGAAATTTCCCTTTTATAGCCCTTGACCTAGCCCAATTTCATCGATGAAATGGAACCTTCATCGAAGAATCTTTCACTGATTTCATCGACGAACCAGTGGCTTCGTCGACGAAGTCTGATATTTCCAAATTCCTAGACCTCTTGGCTTTTCCTCGTTGACGAGGCTCTGAATTTCGTTGATGAGAAAAGCACACACTTCATCGATGAAATCTGGCTTCGTCAACGAAGCCAGGTTAATTCCAATTTTGCCCCTTTCTTAATATTTAAATCTAGTTATCACAGTTCAGGTTCTTACATACTCCCTAGGGCGACACGTTGGGCCTAATAAATCCTTTATCCAGTAATTCTTGCAATTGATATTTTAGTTCTTTTAACTCAGTTGGAGCCATTCGGTAAGGTGCTTTAGATACTGGTGCTGACCCTAGTAGAAGCTCCATAGTAAATTCAACTTCACGTTCTGGTGGCAAACCACGTAATTCTTCTAGAAATACGTTTGAAAATTCTCTGACCACAGGAATATCAACTTGTTTTAATTCTTCTTTTGACAACTTTTTTACATAGGCAAGAAATCCCTAGCAACCTTCTTGAATCAGTTTCCTTACCTGAATAGCTGATGCAAGTTATGGCGAAGAATGTACTCGCAAACCAAGAAATCCGTATTCTTGCTCACCTAGAGGTCTGAAAATCACTTCTTTCAAATGACAGTCAATACTAGCATGATTAATTGCCAACCAATCCATACCCAGGATTATATCAAACCCTTGCATATCTACTATCACCAAATCAGCTGGCAATATCTTTCCTTGAATAATCACTAGAAAGCCCTTGAGTATCCTCCTACATCTAACCACTGATCTAGTTAGCGTAGCTACAGCCAACCCAATATCCAACAATTGTGCCTCATACCCTATTAATTTTGCATATACCGATGAAATAAAAGAGTGGGTAGCGCCTGTATCAAATAAAACAATAGCTATATATGAGAAAGCAGTAAGGTACCTGTAACTACATCTCCAGCTGCATCGGCATCACTTGACATCAACGTGTACACTTTCACCGGTGCAATATTCCTCTGTTGTCCTCCACGGGACGCCTCATAACCACCCCGGAACGGTCTAGGAGCTAGTGCCTGAGCTGGAAATCCCTGACACAACCAAGATCTGTGCCTGGGTCTCCCACAGTGGTAGCAGACACCCTCACCTATCCTACATTCACCTGGATGTCTACAGCCACACCTAGGATAGGTAGAAATAGCTCATCCATCCTTGACTACCCCCATAATGATCTCTTCTCCATGGCCCTCTGCTAGAACTTGCCTAAAGATCCTAAGACACGGGCCTCTTCCTCTGACTCTAAGCCGTGGCACCTCTCTGCATACCACTCTCAATAATAGCAACTCTATCCACCACCTCCGCAAACATTTGAGCCCAAAAGCCAATAACTTACTCAAATAAATTTTGCTTCAGACCTTCTTCAAACTTCCTTACTTTCTTTTCCTCATCTGATGCCAAGTGTGGGGCAAAACGGGAAAACTCAATAAATTATGCAGCATATTGAGACACTGTCATCTACCCCTGAGCTAAATATAGAAATTTTGCTGCCTTTGCACTTCAAACGATAGTAAGAAAATATCGCTCAAAAAATAATTCCTTGAACCGACCCCATGATACTAGCACTGGATTCGGCCTCTGTTCCTCAATCAACTGCATTGATTTCTACCAACACTTTGCCTCTCCTATCAGTTTAAATGACACAAATGCCACTTTCTACTCGTCTATACATGCCAGCACAGCTAAAATCTCCTCAACATCCTGAACCCAATTCTCAGCTATAATCAAGTTAGCTCCTCCAGAAAAAGAGGGAGGTTGCAGTCATGCTCTCCTCCACTCCTAGCCATCTCAGCCATCACCTATTGAGTGACATTACGTAAAACTGCATCTGTATCTCCACCTCCTATATTGGAGGGTCCTAGTCTATCACCTGCTGCATTCGTACCACTACCCCTGGATCCATCCTGAAAATACACAAAACACCATTTCAGAATCCTATCCCCCGCATAGATCTAATTTATTCATTCAACTAAAACTTCAAATTCTTTATTAACAATTCCCCTGTACCAAACCCAAAATCCAATCTTGCAACCCAAACAGCGGTATACAAGAAGCTGTAAACTGTTAATTACACAATACCAGAAAGCTATAATATTCTAAAACATATTTACAACACAAAATACCCAGTGACAACATCAAAAATCTAGAATCTACCCCAAACCACTAGTATCATAAAAACACCTACCCTTCCAATATGGGCAATGTAAGATAATCTCTACCCATGAGCCTGATCTGCTTGGCTATTTGGATCTCTTGAAAAATAGTAGGTCACTAGGATGAGACAACGTTCAGTAAGAGGAAATATGCTATCACTAGTGTGTGGCAGCTGAGTTACACATTTATTATACTCAAACAATACTGATACTATAAAATGAGTAAGCTGACATACTGTACAAAACACATGTAATGTAGTTTAAACTACAACTGTGTATCTGAGCTTGCTATCTATACATACTGATAATATGATAATATAAACTATTACTGTGTGATATATCTGTACATAGGAACTTCTGCTATGCCCTAGGATCTGTATGTTATGATTTAACCCCTCATGACAGGGTTGTGCGGCCTATAGGCTGGATCTACTCTAGTTGGCCTACTAAGCAAGTCAATCTATCTCTATCATCTGCCAATCTAGCCCACTGCAATCTCTCCGGGCAATCTCCAAATCTAACATCGTCTAAATAGCCACCTCAACCCATCTCACTAAAGAGACTGCAATCTCTCCTAGTACGGTTAGATGGAATCCACATACTATATGAGTTATGTGGTTGCACTCTATCTGTAATAGCAACGGTACCGTGCTCTGCTGTATATATATATATATATATGTTTCAATAATTTCTTTAGGGATCTGATACTTTGTAATATCATATATATATATATATATATATTACTGTTTTAACATGATTTCAAAACAACCATAACACTATAAATCTGAACTGTAATATCTGAAATATCTTACTGAAATCTCTATAATATCTGTCTGAACTATCTGTAATATCTTTATGCAATATCTGTAATATCTATCTAAAATATTTGTACATCTGTCTGTAATATCTGTAATATCTATCTAAAATATCTGTATATCTGTCTATAATATCTGTCTGAGTGTTATGGTTTAGAAATCACGTTATTCTGAAAAATACTATAGATCTTACTTTCTGCTAATAAATTGTATATCTAGATATCTATAAAATTTCATAATCAACATATGAAACTATAATAAACTCAAGCCACATAATTATGTAATTAAAATCTCATGCATCATTTTTGTAATTTCACTGAAATAATAATAATCATGCTATTCTGGAAAAATAACATGATCCACATGCTTGTAAATATACATTCATGATCTTCTATTATACATTCTAAAAATCTCTAGCATAGCATATTTCCCTTACCTAAATTCTGAAAAGGCCCTACTGTACTCTGGCCCTACACCCGCAGGGTTCTCCACTCAACACCCTGAAACAACATCCCCTGGAACAAAATATTAGTATTTTTTTCGTATTCTACATTTCTTATAACTATGGGAAAGGCAAATACTAAATAAAATGTCTTACCCTGAGATTGTGAAGAAATTCAAATCGCTTCCACCAATGATCCGCTCCAGCAGACTTACAGATAAATTTCCCAGGAGTATCGTGGTGGCCTCAGATCGTCGATCTGGTGAGAAATGGAGCCGGGATCAAAGAGAGAAGGGGTGAGGGACATTTAGAGAGAGAGAAAATAATTTCCTACGCAAGTTTCTCATGAAAATCCGGTTTTAAGAGTACTTATAGCCCTGAATTCATCGACGAGACACGTCATCTCGTCGACGAGTCCCTGAAGAAGTTCATCGACGAACCTGAACCCCTTGTCGATGATTTTCAGACTACCAAAACTCCCCTCTTGGTATCTACTCATTGATGAGACGTGTCCTCATCGACGAGATTCTCATTCGTCAATGAAATCCTGATTAATTTCTTGGGTTATTACAAAAGGGATCCTCAAGGAGATTCCTCGGAACCAATAAGATGGCCAAGGAGATGCAAAAATAATATTTACAGCAATAATCTTGTTATTAATGTATATTTAAATATTTTCTATTTAAAAAAATATAAGATTATTATTTTTAATTAACATTAATCTTGTTATTAATGTATATTTACAGATATTACTATGATATTAAATTATGATAAAAATAAATATTACTAGTTAAATTCAACGTATAAATTTATTTAATGTTAATTTAAATTGATAAATAGTTCTTGTTCAATCCAGAATTGAGTTATAATAACTAATATGTCATAATATATAGTAAAATAATATATAGCCATTTTTAAATATATTTTGAATAAAATAATAATATTTTTATAGTTAGAAACTTAAAATCTAATTATTTTAATTCTTAATGAAAATTTAATATTAATTAACAATAATCTTATTAATTAAATTGGTATTTTTAATTTTTAATAATAATTTAAATTAATAAATAATTATTATTTATCATTACATAATTAAATTAAGTTTCATTAATAATTAATATATTATAATATATAATAATATAGTATATGATTATCTTCAATCATATAATATATAATTTTTAAAGTTTTATATATTACACGCAATTTTATACAAGCATGAAATACTTTTAGGTTAGCAATAAAACATAATTAGGGATTTATTTAATAAATGATAAACCATAATTTTCTTGCTAAATACGTTAAAAAGGTGAAAAAAATTATTAAGTAAAATTATTAAACCATTTTGTCACGTTTTAGACTATTTTATATATATATATATATATATATATATAATTTTTAATGATTTTGAGAACTTTTTTTTTGTGTGCATTTAATTTAAGGTGTGTATACTTTTAATAAATGATCCTTTGATATTAGATGAGACATGCATTTAATTTAAAGGTATAAATTATATGATTAACATTTAATAAATATTAATACTTCATACCTTTAATACTTCATACCTAACTAATAATTAAATTGCATTGATTTTTGGATTGAATCTTTATAATTGTGGCACAAATAATATGCTATGAAAGTTATTTTATGAAATAAATAAACTTATAAACTATGTAACATGACATTATTGGCCACATAATTTTTACGGATAGTTTTTTTTTTTCAAAAAATTAATATTTAAATTTTATGTCATATTTTTTGCATTGCTCACATGGGAAATAACATGTAAGTTAAAATTTTAAAAACTACTTAATCAATGTGCAAATTAATTTTTTTTAAAAAATTTAATATTCTTAGCAAAGCAATTCTATGAACACATTCAAAAAGAAACTAAGTCAAATCCCTACAAAAATGTTTAATCAGTAGACCAGCAAGTTGAAATATAAATTTCACATACGAATTTTGGCATAAATACAACATATGAATTTCGGCATACATGTAGCATACGAATTTCTACATACATACATACAACATACTAAAATGTAAATTTCACAATGAAATGAACCAAAAAATCCCTAACCTTAAATTTGGGTGTTTCCAAACGACGAAGCCTTCAAACGGAAAATTGAAAGAGCTACGTAGTAACTTATAGGGCACACTAAAACTTTTATCAATCCAACTAATAAACTCCTTAATCAAAAATATGAATTTCAATTGTATCAACAAGAGCAAACGGTGGAAATCACTTACCCCATCTCCTATGTTTATATAGACTCCTCAACATTAGCATTCTTCCATTTGACGAGCAACGGTCACCTGCAACACGTCTGGCCTTTGCTGCCCTCTACAACACGTACAGCCTCACTAGATGAACCAGCGAGATTTGGTACGCGTCCAATTTTTTGAAGGAAATTTCACTGCTTGGTCTTGTGAGATTTGTTTAAATCTTGCTGGACTAAGCAACGAGATTATGTCAGAATCATTCTGAGAATTATTTTCCCAAATAGGGTATTATTTAATATATATATATATATATATTTAAAAAAAGATAAATCTAGAAAAAACTCAAATGTTGATACCTTCCCCCTCTCTCTCTCTCTCTCTCTCTCCTCTGCATGTGGTAGGTTTAGTATAAGTATATTTTAATATTATTATTTTATTAATTATGTTGTAGTATATTTTAAATATTATTATTTTATTTATTTTCTTGGAAAAGAGTATGTACGTTGGATTGGGTTATGTATCTACATTTAATTATGTCATTCATTCATGTATTTCATAAATGCAGAAGGTTAATTATGTGAGTGCACCTTAAAATTAGGTATGTATCTATTTAATATAAATACATCTTATTTATTAAGCGCATGGAGAATGAAAGGTCATTTTGTGCCTATAAAATATAAATAGACCCTTGAGGCATCAACACAACACACTAATCTCTTGTCTTCATTCTCATCATATCATCCATCTTTTGAGTCTTGAGAATTCGACAAGCAAAGAAAGGTATTTTTTTTTTATAGAGCTTTGGACTCCTTCGTTTGTGCAGAATTAGAAAGAGTCATATGATTCAAATCAAGCTTTTGTATCTTGGGAGAGACAAGTCTTGAGAAGTTTTGTCACACAAGTTCGTGGACTAAGACAAATAACTACAGAAGGCTTGAATCTCCTTAATTAAAGAGAGCGAGATATCTGTGTCTCAACTATTTTTGATTCGTGTTTATATTTTTATTTTTATTTGTGTTTAAGTTTTATAATTTTTATTTTAATAAATTTCCTAACAATTTTTAAGGAGATTCAATATATGGAGCTTATAGTTGAGAAACCAAATGAAAATATTGGAGATCTCAACAAACCTTTTCGATTTAAAGGAGTCCACTTCAAGAGATGGAAAGGTTTTATAGAATAAGTATGACACTGAGGAGGCAAAAGGGTAAGACGCAATTATGCAAGAAAATGGTAATACCAATAACGATAATATCACAAAGGTAAATTTAATTGCTTCTGAACATATGCTTTGCCCAAAGGCCTTTTTCCTAAAAACCTTCAATTAAAGCCTAAGAGGAGAAATATGAAAAATAATAATAGACCTCACAAAATGAATAGGGGCAATCCTAATCAAAAGAATTTGAACCAAGGACCCCCCTACAGTCAAAGCAAGTAAAACAACAATGTTTGCTATGTTTGTGGCAAAAGTGAGCATATTGCTCGAGTTTGCAAATTTTGAAAACATGGACATATTCTTTAAGCTAATATAGTTGAGGAACCATTTGTGGCGATGCTTACTGATATAAATATAGTCCACAGTATTGAGGGGTGGTGGGCAGACTCAAGTGTTAATGGACATGAAAATTATAAGATCGTGCGATGGTATATTTCTTAATCAATCACATTACGTTGAAATTTTTTTAAATAAATATGCCTATAATAATTGCAAGGATGTTACTACTCCTTTTGATTCAAGTAATATTACTTATTTCCTGTTGAAAATGAAAATGGAGTGGTTAATCAAGAGGAATATATAATAGCATTATTGGTAGCCTAAGATATGCAACTGATTTAACTAGACCTGACATTGCGTATGTAGTAGGAATACTTAGTACATTTTCGAGTAAGCCGAGTGGAGAACACTAGGATGCTCTTGAATGTATAATGAAATATTTAGTTGGTACTAAAAAGTATGACTTGTTTTTTACTAAGTATCTTGCTATACTTGAAGGTTTTTGTGATGCTAATTAGAATACTTTGTTAGGTAATTCTCTTTCTATCACTGGTTATATTTTTACTTTAGGTGGTGGCACTATTTTCTAGAAATATAAAAAATAAACAATAATTACTAACTTAACTATTGAAGCTGAGCTTATTGCTTTAGCATTAACTAGTGAACAAACAAGTTGGTTGAAAGATATGTTATATGAAATCCCATTTTGGGAAAAACCAAAACCACCTATCCTAATTAATTGTGATAATACTGCTGCAACTGGTAGGGTGAAAAAACATTATTATAACGGTAAATCGAGACCCATAAGAAGAATGAAAGTCAAGGGGTAATTTCAAGAGGGGGATGAATTGGGTATTTTAAATTTTAATGCGTGGAAGCTTAATCTGTTTTAAATATTATGAATTTATAAGTGCTCTAACTTCTTTAATGATCATAGACGTGTTCTCCACTTTTTCGCCCACAGCTACCATCGTTGCAAAATTTGACATTATATGGCCTATTAAGTGATTGTAATACATTCCTTGTGGAGTTCTGATGAACATGCTTATCTTCTCTTCATTTGTTAAAGGCAAGTCGACTTAGGTATCTAATTCTTTCTTTTGCCAAGAATATTATCTTAAGGACACAAATTCCTTCATTTCTATTAGCTTTACCGTAATTCCAATAGGGCGTGAATTGGTATTTTTAAATTTTATTTCCTAGGTCAATCCACTAATAGTAGTATTAAGCAAAACCTAAGGTCAATCTAGTGCAGATAAAGTAAATAAATATAAGTATACAACGGAAATTAAACTGCGCAATTAATTTAACTAAACATGCACAATAAAGTAGTAAATAGAGATGACACTCAAAAATGTTATCGAAGTTCGGCAAACTGCCTACGTCCCTGTCTTGACACACAAACACAAGGATTACACTATAAGCTCACTTAATGGGTGGAGCAGCACCTAATACAAATAGGTCAATTCACAGGGATGACCTCAACCTACATAATCCTTTTGGGCTAGATTAACGCCCCCTCAGGCCACGCCAGGAATACAACATATTTCACAATAAAATTTGCATACAACCAATATGCTTCTCAACTAAGCAGATTATGTACTAATGTAATCAATACACTACCGAATGATATGATAAGATAAGCTCAAAGTAGTCTTAGTGTCTACTCTTAAAGATTTATGCAAATATTGCAATTAGTACGTGAGAGTGTAATTGATAGGATCTTTGTGTCAAAATAATAGTCTCAATCACAATGCAACAACAAAGATCACAAGCACATTTCAAATATCTCAACAAATATTTTTCTCAAAATAAATCACAAGAGATATTCAAAAATGGTTTAAAAAAAATTATTTGATCTTTGTGTCAAGATGATAATATCAATCAAAAGATATAGCAATAAAGATCTTTAGCACTCAAGCAAATATCTCAAAATGTATTTCTCAAAGATAAGCACAAAAGATAGTTTGAAAATGATTTGTAGAATATTTTTCGCAACCAAAACACATTGTAAACTCCTTTAGTATTGCAATGACAATGCAAAACCCAAAAGCTCAATGAAGTATTTCTAAGGAAGACTTATTAACAAAGTTTCCTAGAAACACTTAGGGGTTACTCTCATGATAAATGAATTTCAATCAACACCAAACAAGTGAAAGTGTAAGCCTAATGAGAAGAACACTCAAGCACACTTACAAAGTGATTTTAGCAATAAGAGTGAGTAAGAATGAGTGTAGGATGCTTGAAAATGAGAGTAGGAATTTTTGAGTTTTAGAGGATTTTTGCTAATTAAAATTGCTAATAAGTCACTAATTTTTGCAAATAAAGGGGTATATATAGAATTCCCCAAGATTATAACCGTTCAAGACATATTGGTTATTTTAGAAAAGGTTTAAATGAGGTTAATAAAATTTACTAGTGTTTTAACCTCGATAAATTTCGCCAACTTGAGAGCACCAGTCAACTGTACTTAAGGTTTGGTTGACCGAGTGTCTCAGTTCGGTCGACCATGAAAAAATTGAACCAAGAAGATGGTCGACCAAGTCGAAGGCGATTTTTTGATCCGCGCGGTTCGGTCGACCGTGCTCAGTTCGGTTGACCGAACTGGTCAAACTTCTGTTGATTGAGATATTTTGAACTTAAGGGTACGATCGACCAAGCGGTTGGAATTTCTCACGTGGGGGTTCAGTCAACCAGGGCTATGCCTATATATTCTTGGTCGGTCAACTGAGGGGTCAACATGTTGACCTAGGGAGGTTCGGTCAACCAAAATTGTAATGACCTGAATAATAATAATAATAATGTAATTTAAATAGAGAGGAGGGGAAATGGAAATAGTAACAGAAGGAGGCAGTCGACGACATTACATTTTGGGAGACATAACCAAGAAAATTAATTAGGTCCTCATCAACAAACACAGGGGATTCGTCGATGAGAATATAAGAGGGCCTCATCGATGAATCCAAGTTTCGTAGACGAGAAGATACCGGGAGAGGATTTTTGGAAGTCTGAAATTTGTCGACGAGGGTGCAAGTTTGTCGACGAACTTTCTATAGGACTCATCGACGAGGTGACGTGTCTCGTCGACGAATCTGACTCTATAAATAGCAAAAGCCCGGATTAAAATGCATAAAATTAAGAAAAATCTCACTCACTCTCTCTCTCTCTCTCTCCCTGAGTTGAGGTAAGGTTTTTTATGCCGAATTTGGTCCTAATGTAGTTGTAAGAAATGATATTCACGTGAAAATACCAAAGTTTAGTTCTGCAAGTTATTGTTTTCAGGGAGTTGAACGGGGAACCCTGCGAGTGCAGGACTAGAAATATTAAGGGGTTTCTTTCAGTGTCAGGTAAGGGAATAAATTAAAACAGTTATTTTTCATGCAAATTATTATTATTTATGAGTAAATTTTATTTTTAGGAAAGCACATATTATATCTGTATATTACGAAGGATTTGAGAAAATGCTGCTATTATGTTGAAATGTGTATATATGTATGAGATTCCAGAAATTATGATTTTAGAATATGAAGTTTGGTTTTTATATAGTAAATGTGTGGCATGAATATTACTTTATGTGAAAGGTATTATGATATGACAATGTTATGAAAGAAGCATGTTTTCATGAATATGAATCATTACAGTACAAAATGATGTTGAAAATACATGATTATGATTTATTATTCAAAATGTTATGTATGAGGTATTCGATGCGAGGCCGTGATTAATAGCTGGGGCGAGGCTGTGTTTGATATATGATTTCAACGCAAGGCCGTATTTATGAAAGGTTTGACACGAGGCCATATTTATGAAATGTTCGACACGAGACCGTATTTATGAAATTATAGAAATGCTATCAATCTATTTATGTTAAATGTTATATTATCATGTATTATATGTTATCAAAACCCGAATGTAGTTTAGTTCAGTTCAAGAGTACGGTACCGTAGCTTATAGATTAGATATCTATGATTAGATTGGTGCTAACCACCCCACGAGGGGGTAGGAGATGGATAGTCGATGTGGCTTTCAGTGTAGAGTGTAGACGTCCACCTAGCAGTCTGGACCAGAGTGTGGCGAGCCCATCGTACTTACAGACATTTTTGACTCAGAAGTAGTTGACCAGCCATTGTCGATTCTCGCCTTCGGGCTGCACAACCCGTCATGGGGGGTAATACATGACATCAGCTAGCTATTCATCCTATGTATGTTTTCAGTATTATTAGCTATACCAGACAGTTATGATTAGTATGATTTATTAGAAATATGAAAGTATACATTTTTGAAGTTATTGAATAATGAATGTTTTCTGGTATGATGATTGTACTATTTATTTATATTATCATTAAGTATTTATGTTGTCACACAGCTGTATTTAGTTTATTTTCCCTTACTGAGAAGTGTCTCACCCCCGAACATTAAATGATTTTCTGGAAATCCAGAACGACCGGCGGGTCGTGGCCGCCGTTGATTTTCTAGAATGTTTTCTAGAAAATTATTTTGTTGTGGGGTCCTATTTATAAAGTTATTGCACATTTTGAAGATTGTAAGTAAATACAATATTTTGGGAATGCAGTTAACTTAGGTATTATGTAATATTTATGCTTTGATGGATGCAATTTATTTTACTGCTGCTTAGGTTTCTACTGTATGTGAAAGGTTTAACCCCGTTACCCATGGGTTCGGGTGACATTATTATTAATATTTTATTATTTGATAAGTTAAGTAGGTCGATATAGAAACTCCCTATGTATCAAGGTTCGGTCAATCGAACATTCCAATTTCGGCATTTTCTATAACGACTCGAAGAATAATGTTATATAAATAATAAAGAAGAGGGGAAATGGAAACAGGAATAGAAGGAGGCAGCAGACTTCATCGACGAACATGAAGCGTTCGTCGATGACATTACATTTTGGAAATAATAACCCCAAAAATTTTCCAAGCACTCGTCGACGAGGGTTCTTCAGGATCTCATTTAAAAGGTCCCGCCTCGTCGATGAGAAGATACCGAGAGAGGATTATTGGGAAGTCTAAAATTCATCGACGAGGCGGCAGGTCATCAATGAACTTTCTATAGGACTCGTTGATGAGGTGACGTGACTCATCAATGAATCCCATAGTATAAATAATGCAAAACCTCTGTTAAACACAGAAATTCAGCGTCGTTCTCTCTCCTCTCTCTCTCTCTCTCATACAGCCTCTCCCCCATCTCTTTTCGATTTTGGCTCCGTCAATCACCAAATCAACGATCTGAGGCCACCACGACACTCCTGAGGAGTTCTCTTCAAGTCTGCTGGGGCAGATCGTCGGTGGGATTGAGTCAAATTCTTCCCAGAATCAAGGTAAGGTCTTTTATTCAGTTTTTTGCCTTCTGGAAGTTGTATGAAATGATGTAGGCCAAGAAATATTGATATTCTATTCTGGAAAATGTGGTTTTCAAGGTGTTGAATAGGAAGCCCTACGGGTATAGGACTAGTATACGATAGGGCTTTTCAACAGTTAGGTAAGGGAAACATGCTATGCTAGGAAAACCTAGTATGATTTCAGTATGAAGTTTATGTTTTTACCAGATTATTATTCAGAGCATAAATTTATACAATTTATTATTAAGGTTAAAATATTTTAAATTATTATGTGGCATAAGAGTATGAATATAGTATAGAAACATGTTTATACAGTATTTTCAGGAATATGTTTTACAAAATATACAGACAATGAAATGCGTTTACAGTATCTTTCAGAATACCATGATTTTTGCAGTTTTACAGCACCATAACAAGTAGATTTACAGTTTATCTCAAAAAGATACAGTTATTACAGAATCATGGTAAAATAGTTAGTTGTATATAGAAATGTATTATATAGTATCAGACCTTGATGGATCAGACAGCATAGCACGGTACCGTAGCTATAGATATTCAGTTCAGAGTGCAACCACTTTACTCAGATAGTAAGTGGTATGAGGTCGATCGTGCCCACGTCGGGATAGGCTCTACATCAGACATGGATTGAGGGGGCCGATCAGACTATCGGAGTTCAGTTGACTTACCCTTGTAGGCCAACCAAGATAGGTCCTGCCTTTGGGCCACACAACCCTGTCATGAGGGGTTAAATCATGACATACAGCCATCCAGGGAAATATTCTCAGATATTATAATATTATCAGATTTTCCAAAATAGTAGTATTATTATGAAAGTAATTTCATACAGTTTGACATGTTAAATTATGTAGTTAAAGGTTTTATAATATGTTATGTAGTATCAAAATTTTCAGTTTTAATTATTTGTACTACTCTTAACTCGGATTAATTTTTATAGATCTACATCTTAATAGCCACACTCTAGTGATAGCATGTTTTTTCTTACTGAGCTTTGGCTCATCTAGTGTTGAATTATTTTTCAAGTGAGCTAGTTGGGCGAGCGGAGCAGGCTTGCAGATAGAGGAGCTGTTAATTTGCCCTTTTTAAGGGTGAGTGTTTTGGGGTTCAATTTTGTTAACCCTAGTATTAGTAAGAGTAGTTCTTGAGAGTGCAATATAATATGTAATATTTTTGGAATTTTAAGACACTCTAGTATTGTGTATATATATATATATAAGGTTGTGTTTCATGTTACTTGCTTTCCGCTGTGCAGGAAATTGTTTTAATTTAAAATGGTAGAGAATTTATCTTTATAAGGAGGTTGTTACAATGTGGTATCAGAGCTTAGGTTGCTAGGTTCTGTAGGGTTTAGAGTGCAGCAGAAGCAATACCAGAGTATAGGAAATTGATTTAAGGTTTGTTCGGTTGTCTGGATATAGGATTACCGTGGTGGTTTCTATGTTTTTCCTAGGGTGACGATTTTAGGAAAACCATAATAAACTATTGTCGGGTCGTGTGTCTAGGTGACAGAACTAGATATTGAGTAAGGTCAGAGAAGGTAAATAATTTTGAATTAATATAGGATAGGTCTGTATAGGAGATAAGGTGCTTAAGTGTGTTTCTTGTTTCAGGATGGACCCGAGAAGCAGTGGTACAAATGCTGGGGAGGATAGACCAGGGCCTTCTAGCATAGGTGGAGGAGATATAGATGCTTTGATGCACTGTTTCACTCAACAGGTGATGGCTGAGGTGGTCAGGAGCTCTGGGGAGCGTGGTTGTTCGATCGAGCAGTTTACGCGGATGTAGCCCCCATCCTTTGTTGAAGGAGATGACCCAATTGTAGTTGAGAATTGGATCCAGGACATCATAGAGACGTTGGCAGTGCTTCCTTGTATGAATGAGCATAAGGTAGTATTTGCAGCATTTATGTTGACAAGGGAAGCGAAGCGCTGGTGGAGATCAGCGCGATTGATAGAGAAGCAGAGGTCGATTCCAGTGCCAGTGACTTGGGATTGATTCAAGTAGCTGTTCTTCAAGCGATATTTTCCTTCTATCATTCGGAGCGCGAAGGCAGAAGAGTTTTTGCATCTGGTACAGGGACAGATGACCGTATCCTAGCATGCAGCTCGGTTTATTGAGTTGTCACGTTTTGCTCCACATCTAGTACCTAATGAAGAGAAAAAGACCAGGAAGTTTGAAGAGGGATTGAGGCAAAACTTGTTTGAGTAGGTGATTGGTTTTAGAGCTCAAATATTTACGGAGGTTATAGACAAAACTGCGATCATTGAGAGTGGTATACAGAGGGGTATAGCGGCTTAGAATCAAAGGAAGAAGCGTGTGCCTCAGAGCTTTCAAGCTGGCTCCAATAGGGGTCCATGGAGAGGAGGTCATGATAGGGGAGATCAGAGGCAGACGGCAGGACCTCGGGAGCATCAAGGTATGCAGACCTTCCTAGTGTTCAGACATGCGGGAGATATCATTCGGGGGAGTGTCTGGCAGGGAGAGGTGTATGCTATCAATGTGGGAGACCTGGCCACATGGCACGTGCATGCCCAGGACCGCAAGACCAGGTTCCAGCTCCCAGGCCTTATTGGGGAGGATATCAAGCAACTCGGGGAGGATATCAGATGCCTCATGGTGGCCAGGAGAGGAATGTGGCCCCGGTGCGAGTATACGCTCTGACGCCAGGTGATGCTGAGGTTGTTGCGGATGTGGTGACAGGTACATTTACTTTTTTATCATATCCATTTATTATTCTTTTTGACTCGGGTGCTACTCATTCTTTCATCTCTGCATCTAATGTTAAATTATCTAAGAATGAGACTCAGTCGTTAGATATAGCACTGTCAGTAGCTACACCATTAGGGTCAGTGATCAGATGTCAGAGGGTACTTAGGGGCTATCCGATAGGAAATCAGGGGAAAGTGTTTCCAGCTGATTTGATTATATTTGATATGTGTTGGTTTGATATAATACTGGGTATGGACTGGTTGGTTGCCAATCATGCTAACATTGATTGTTATCGGAAAGAGGTAATTTTCAGACCCCTTGGTATGCAGGAATTCAGATTCGTTGATTCACGGGTACGTGCTCCAACGCAGTTGGTGTCAGCCGTTCAAGCGAGCAGATTACTCCTAGATGGAGGTCAGGGGTTTATAGCGTTTGTGAAAGAAGTACCTGAAAATGAATTGAAGATTGACAGCACCCCAATGGTATAAGAATTTCCAAATGTTTTTCTAGAGAAGTTACTTGGGTTGCCTCCGGTGCACGAAGTGGATTTTCCTATAGATTTACCTCCAAGGACCACGTCGATTTCTAAGATTCCTTACCGTATGGCTCCAATTGAATTGAGAGAATTAAAGGAATAGTTGCAAGGCTTGCTGGACAAGGGATTTATATGACCTAGTGTATCGCCGTGGGGAGCTCCAGTTTATTCGTAAAGAAGAAAGATGGGTCTATGAGGATGTGTATCGACTAAAGAGAAAACAACAAGGTTACTATTAAGAATAAATATCATCTACCCCGTATAGATGATTTTTTTTATCAGCTCCAGGGTACACGGGTATATTCCAAGATTGGCCTCAGATCCAGGTATTATCAAGTGAGAGTAAAAGAAGAGGACGTCGCGAAGATAGCCTTTAGGACTAGGTATGGGCACTACGAGTTCCTCGTTATGCCTTTTGGTTTGATAAATGCCTCAGCCGTGTTCATGGACTTGATGAATAGAGTTTTTCACTAGTATCTAGTTCAGTTTGTAGTAGTTTTCATTGATGATATACTGGTGTACTCGAGGAGTTTTGAGGATCATGAGGTGCGTTTAAGGCAGGTACTGCAGACGCTAAGGTAAGAGAAACTCTATGCCAAGTTTAACAAGTGTGAGTTCTAATTTGAGAAAGTTACATTTTTAGGCCCTGTAATCTTAGGAGACGGTATTTCTATAGATCCCAGCGAGATTGACGCAGTAATAAGTTGGGCCAAGCCAAGGAATGTGTAGGAAATTAGGAGTTTCTTAGGACTAGCAAGTTATTACCGTCATTTTGTTGAGGGGTTTTCAGCTTTATCAGGACCTCTCAAGCGTTTGACCAGGAAGAATGCTAGGTTTGTTTGAGATGAAGAATGCGAGCAGAGATTCCAGAAATTAAAGCAGCGACTCGTCACTGCACCAGAACTGACGATTCCATCGGGAGGTGATGGTTATGTTGTCTACAGTGATGTGTCTTTGAAAGGGCTTGGTTGTGTACTGATGTAGCATGGTAAGGTGGTGGCATATGCATCCAGGCAGTTGAAAGAGTATGAAAAGAACTACCCTACTAATGATTTGGAATTGGCGGCGGTTGTACATGCACTGAAGATCTGGAGGCAGTATCTTTATGGTGAGAGGTGTGAGATATTTTCTGATCACAATAGTCTAAAGTATTTCTTCACACAAAAAGAGTTGAACATGTGGCAGAGGAGGTGGTTGGAACTCATTAAGGATTATGATTACACCATCAGTTACCACCCAGGTAAAGCAAATGTGGTGGCTGATGCTTTGAGCTGTAAGTCATAGGGTACAACGCAGTTAGCAGTAGCAATTCAGCACCCGATTCAGATGGACTTGGAAAGGCTCAGTGTGGAATTAGTGAAGAATGATCCTTAGGTGCTTATTGCCAGTTTAGTAATACAACCTGCACTGTATGAGAGAATTAAAGCTACTTAGAGACATGATCCAGAGTTAGTGGAGGTGCTTGCCAGAATATGGGATGGTCAGGGAGAGGATTTCAGTACTGCCAATGATGGGGCCCTCAGATTTGCACCAGATTGTGTGTGCCTGCAGATGTCAGCATCAGAAGAATGATTCTAGAAGAAGCACACAGATCTCTATACACTATTCATCCTGGCAGTACGAAAATGTGTAGGGATCTGTGGGAGTATTTCTAGTGGAGTGGTATGAAGAGGGAAATAGCAGAGTTTGTGCAGCAGTGTTTGATGTGCTAGCAGATAAAGGCTAAGCACCAGAGGCCTGCTGGTCAATTGCAGCCACTTTTCATTCCTGAGTGGAAGTGGGACCACGTATCCATGGATTTTGTTACTGGGCTGCCGCCAATGCCACATGGTCAAAATGTTATTTGGGTGGTGGTTGATAGGGGGACAAAGACAGTGCACTTTCCGCCCATTAAAGTCAGCTACCCTATGAACAGATTAGCAGAAATTTATATATAGGAGATTGTTCGACCCCATGGAGTGCCGGTATCCATAGTCTCAGACCGTGACCCTCGCTTTACATCACGGTTTTGGAAGAGTCTATAGGAGGCTTTGGGGACTCAGTTAGCATTCAGCATTGCTTTCCACCCTCAGACCGATGGTCAAACTAAGAGAACAATCCAGTTATTAGAGGATCTGCTTCGTGCCTATGTGCTAGACTTTGGAGGTAGCTGGATTCAGTTTTCGCTACTAGTTGAATTCGCTTATAATAACATCTATCAGACTAGCATCGACATGACACCCTACGAGGCATTATATGGTAGGAGATGTCGATCTCCTCTTTTTTTGGAAGAAGTAGGTGAAAGGCAAGTTTTGGGTCCAGAAATAATTCTACAAACGTGTGATAAAGTCCGACTTATTCGAGACAGGATCAAAGTAGCGCAGAGTCGGCAGAAAAGCAATGCGGATACTCGCCGCCAAAAACTGGAATTTGGAGTGGGTGATCATGTATTTCTGAGAATAACTCCACAGAAGGGGATCTTGAGATTTGGGAAGAAGAGTAAGTTGAGCACTAGGTTTATTGGCCCATTTGAGATACTTGAGAAGATTGGGTCAGTAGCTTATCGGCTAGCTTTACCGTCATCTCTATTTCGAGTTCATAACGTATTTCATGTTTCTATGCCAAGGAAATACGTCACAGATCCTTCCCATATCATCAGCCATGCAAAATTGGAAGTCAGTGAAGCTTTAGCATATGAAGAAGCTCCAGTATAGATTTTAGATAGAAAAGAACAAGAATTGCGCAGCAAGAAGATACCACTAGTAAAAGTTCTATGGAGAAACCACGAGATGGAAGAAGCCTCATGGGAGCTTGAAGATGGAATTAGACGAAAATATCCCCACTTGTTCGATGAATTATAGTATTGATGTATGTGCTAGGATGGTAATTTTATTTTGTTAAGTTCAGTGTAATTGTAATGTAGAGCATAGGTTAAGTAGTATTTTGGTTTTGGGGAAAATTTTCTTTTATGGTTGTAATCTCCCAGGACTACCCATGTAACCATGGTATTCCTCCACCATAAGTGAGGGCAAGTAATAAAATAAGTAGACCATTTACCTTTGAGAAGGAAGGATCATATAAATGAGTGAATTTCAAGGACGAAATTTTATGAGGGGAGAATGTAACGACCCAAAGAATAATGTTATTTAAATAATAAAGAGAGAGGGAAATGGAAATAGGAATAGAAGGAGGCAGCAAACTTCATCAACAAATGCTTTGCGTTCGTTGATGACATTACATTTTGGATATAATAACCCCAAAAATTTTCCAAGCACTTGTCGACGAACACAGGGGTTTCGTCGACGAGGGTTCTTTAGGATCTCGTCGATGAGGCCCCATCTCATCGATGAGAAGATACCGAGAGAGGATTATTGGGATGTCTAAAATTCATCAACAAGGGGGCAAGTTCATCGATGAACTTTCTATAGGACTCGTCGACAAGGTGACGTGGCTCGTCAACAAATCCCATAGTATAAATAGTGCAAAACCTCGGTTAAACACGGAAATTCAGCGCCGTTCCCTCTCCTCTCTCTCTCTCTCTCTCTCTCTCTCTCTCTTACGGCCTCTCCTCCATCTCTCTTCGATTTTGGCTCCATCAGTCACCGAATCGACAATCTGAGGCCACCATGATGCTCCTGACAAAGTTCTCTTCAAGTCTGCTGGGGCGGATCGTCGGTGGGATTGAGTCGAATTTCTTCCCAAAATCAGGGTAAGGTCTTTTATTCAGTTTTTCACCTTTTGGCAGTTGTAGGAAATGATGTAGGCCAAGAAATATTAATATTCTTTTATGGCAAATGTGGTTTTTAGGGTGTGGAATAGGAAGCCCTGCGGGTGTAGGACCAGTATACGATAGGGGCTTTTCGACAGTTAGGTAAGGGAAACATGCTATGCTAGGAAAACCTAGTATGATTTCAGTATGAAGTTTATGTTTTCACCAGATTATTATTCAGAGCAAAAATTTATGCAATTTATTATTGAGGTTAAAATATTTTAAATTATTGTGTGACATGAGAGTATGAATACAATATAGAAACATGTTTATACAGTATTTTCAGGGATATGTTTTACAGAATATATAGATAATGAAATGCGTTTACAGTATCTTTCAGAATACCATGATTTTTATAGTTTTACAGCACCATAACAAGTAGATTTATAGTTTATCTCAGAAAGATACAGTTATTACAGAATCATGGTAAAATAGTTAGTTGTATATAGAAACATATTATATAGTATCAGACCTTGATGGATCAGACAACAGAGCACGGTAGCATAGCTACAGATATTCAGTTCAGAGTGGAACCACTTTACTCAGATAGTAAGTGGTATGAGGTCGATTGTGCCCATGTCGGGATAGGCTTTGCATCAGATATGGATTGAGGGGTCGATCAGACTGTCGGAGTTCAATTGACTTACCTTGGTAGGCCAGTCAAGATAGGTCCCACCTTCGGGCCGCACAACCCTGTCATGAGGGGTTAAATCATGACATACAGCCATCCAGGGAAATATTCTCAGATATTATAGTATTATCAGATTTTTTGAAATAGTAGTATTATTATGAAAAGTTATTTCATACAGTTTGACATGTTAAATTACATAGTTAAAAGTTTTATAATATGTTATGTAGTATCAGCATTTTCAGTTTTAGTTATTTGTACTACTCTTAACTCAGATTAATTTTTACAGATCTATATCTCAATAGCCACGCACTAGTGAAAGCATGTTTCGTGTTATTGAGCTTTGGCTCATCCAGTGTTGAATTATTTTTCAGGTGAGCCAGTTGGGCGAGCGGAGCAGGCTCGTAGATAGAGGAGCTGTTAGTCTGCCCTTTTTGAGGGTGAGTGTTTTGGGGTTCAATTTTGTTAACCCTGGTATTAGTAATAGTAGTTCTTGAGAGTACAGTATAATATGTAATATTTGTGGAATTTTAAGACACTCTGGTATTGTGTATATATATAAGGTTGTGTTTCATGTTACTTGCTTTCCGCTATGTAGGAAATTGTTTTTATTTAAAATAGCATAGAATTTATCTTTATAAGGAGGTTGTTACATTTTCGGTCCTTTTCTCTTTAAAATGTTGATCCTATTCACATGATGATTAACTTATTTTAATAGGGCACTCTTTTATGCATGCATGGGGGACCTAAGGTTAGTCTAGGTCTTTTTAAGCTTATCTATCTAATCATGCATGTAATGCATTGATTTTTACAAACCATTTTCTATTTACTATTTCAAACCCAAATAAGAAATGAATTGAAATACAACATAATGTAGTCTTCAAGGTCTTCAAGCTCTACTTCATGTGCCATCAATTTGAATTACTAATTATATACCTACACATAAACTAGATAGTCATCAAATACTTGAGTATTTGTCATTATCAAAATCAGGTGTGACCTATGAGGTCAACATTTTCCCCCTTTTTTATGATGAGAAATACACCATGCAAAAGTGGATATAGCCTTGAAAGGCTCCCCCTGACAATATGCATAATGCAAAAAAAAAAAATTCAATGCAAATAATTTGTCAAGGACTAAGTGCTACTACCCAAATTTTGCCTCTCATCTCTATCTCCCCCTTTTGGCAACAACAAAAAGAGCTATGAAATAAATAACCGTAGGCATTGGGTATGATACATTAATACACAAGATAAGTTTAGGAAATTTTTAAAATTTCAACAGCATGCTATTTGAAAATATGACATTTTCCTAAAAATTCCTGTAAAAAAATGACTTGTTTTGAGTTTTAAGATTAACAGTTTATCCACAACTACTTAACTTAAACAGTTCCAGTATGATCAAGATGTAAAACATAAATACAATCAGCTTCATGTAGTAGATATGAGAATTATGCATTGTAAAACACAAACAAATTCATAAAGTCTAAACCAATGAAAATACCAATTGTTATATCAATTGTTAAATTTAAGATTTGTTAGAAAGCTCCCCCTCAGTTGATGCAATCCATTAAATATCTAGGAAGCATCTCTACTATGCATGAGACCTAGTTCACATCAAATTTGCATGAACCTATCTTCTAGAAGTGGCTTAGTAAGAATGTCAGCCCATTGTTCATTTGTGCACACAAACTCAAGTGTCACATCACATTTCTGCATATGATCACGAAGGAAATGATGTCTAATTACAATGTGTTTAGTTCATGAATGTGAGATATGGTTCTTAGAGATATTTATTGCACTAGTATTACTACATTTAATTGGCACAACATCATAGTACAATCCAAAATCCATAAGTTTCTAAAAGCGGCATAAGCAAGTAGCATACGAATGGCTTCCATCCTAGCAATAGGAGCATAGGTTTCATCAAAATCAATTCCCTCTTCCTGATTATAACCTTGGGCAACTAGTCTAGCCTTATTCCTAGTTACTACCCTATTCTCATCTTTGTTATTTCTATGTACCCATTTGGATCCTATAATTGTGTGATCATAAGGCCTAGGAACTAGGGTCGACACTTTGTTTCTTTCAAATTGATTAAGTTCTTCTTACATAGACATTACCCAAGACTCATCCTCTATGGTTTCTTTAATATTTTTAGGTTCTTCTTGGGACAAGAAAGTAAAATGACTCACTAGGTTTTTCAAGGAAGATCTTGTGGCTATACCACGGGAAGGTTCACCTATGATTTCATCTATAGGATGGTTTCTAATGAATTTCCAATCCCTAGGCAACTCTTGAACCTCATTCTCATTGTTATTATCTTCAGATGATTTATCATTTATTTCTAAATTTTCACTTGCATTGTTTTCAATAGATAACTTGTCTAAGCATTTTCTAATGTTAATGTCATCTTCATCATCTTTCTTAGAGAATGGATTAGATTTATCAAATACAACATAAATAGATTCAATGATAGTTAAGGTTCTTTTATTGAAAACTCTATATGCTTTACTATTAAGAGAATAACCTACGAAAATGCCTTCATCAGATTTAGAGTCAAATTTTCCTAGATGCTCATTATCCCTAAGCACAAAGCATTTATAACCAAAAACATGAAAGTAGGAAATGTTAAGTCTATGGTTGTTCCACAATTCATAAGGGGTTTTATTTAGTGAAGGTCTAATCAACACCCTATTCATGACATAACATGCAGTACTTATGGCCTCAGTCCAAAAATATTTAAGTAGTTTATGCTCATTGAACATGGTCCTACCCATTTCTTGCAATGACCTATGTTAGACTAAGTGGTTAAGGGTCTTTCATTCCAATTATGTTTTGATGACAACAACCCATTAGTAGTTCCTTAAGGCTACTAACCTCTTCTCTAGTCCTATTCAGTTGCACAGAACGACACCAAAGCAAGTAAGTTTCAAATCAACCAAAAGCAACTCATGAGATGACCAAAAGCTCAGCCACTGAAAGCATTCATGGACTCTACATAACATGCAAGTATTCTAAAGATTGAGTGTGAGAGTGAGAGAGATTATTTTTTGTAAATCCCTTGTATATGGAGTGACCCAAATAAAGAGCAAGAAATGGGCATATCACACACACACAACAAAGACAAGTAAAGCTGCTTAAAGTGTCTAAAAACCTTCAAACATGTTTTACAAAATTTAAGACATATTACAATGAATCAGGGATCATCCCTCATAAACAGACAAGGACCTTTCTTAGAACTTAAAAGGATTTTTTCTAAAGTAGTAAGAAGGGCCTCATCAACGAACACAGGACTTCGTCGACGAGTATAACGCATTCCCTCATCAATGAACATAGGGTTCTCGTTGACGAGAATATACCGAGAGTTCCTAAAAGTTCAGAGCACTCCTCGTTGATGAATACAGGGGACTCAGTGACAAAAAGAAACTGAGACTTGTCTGAATTCAGAACCAGCAACTCATCGACGAACACAGGGCTTCATCGACAAATATACTAAAGAGCTCGTCGATGAAGTATAGACCTCGTTGACGAATGTCAGGCTGCAAGGTTCATTAAATGTAGCAGAACGGCTATTTTTGCTCTTGTCTTGCATCAATAAATGTCCAACAGCTCTCCAGCACCCAGCTCGCCCATTTGGTGTTTAAACAAGGGTTTTTGCATTTACTTCAAATAAAGAAAGCTCATTTACTTATCAATATCATTTATTGTGCTTTCACTCTAGGGTTTCCTTTATACTCACTTGCTCTCTTCTTGTTGCTCTTGCTCTTGTTTTACTCCATTGAAAAGAGGACATAGTGTGAGGATCTTGTGGCGATACTCAGCTCAAAGGGAGCAATTAATATTGTATTCACCTCTTATCAACTACTTGTATAGAAAGGGCCTTTGTGAGCCTTTGTAGGGTATCTCTAAGTGAGTACCTTGTTAAAGCTCTTTGTGAGCAGTTGTGTGTATTGGATTCTCCGCCCAAAGGAGGATCATATAGTGGATTTTGGGAATCCTTGAGTTGGTCTCAAGGCGTGGATGTAGGCGGGGTGCCGAACCACGTTAATATCGTCGTGTTAAGCTTCTCTCCTCTCTTCTCTCTTTTATATTGCTCATTCATTACCATTTGCTTCACTTTTATATTGTGATATTATGCACTTGTTCTTGGCAAGATTTTTGTGTTTGTAGAAAATTTGCATATCCTCGAGAAATGTCCATTGACCCCCCCTCTAGACGCTTAATCGGGCCAACAAGTGATATCAGAGTGCCAATCGCTAAATTTCGGAGTAACTCCTAGGCGAAAAGATCAATATGGCAGATATGTTTGCCCAAGGTCAATCCATGGACCGTCCCCCCAAATTTTGTGGAGCTAACTACCCAACATGGAAAGATCAAACATCAATCTTCATTCAAGCCTATGACTACCGAATGTGGAACGTCATCACTGAAGGAGACTACACCTTCAAGAACGAAGAAGATGATGACATACCTATTGGAAAACATCCCAAGGCGGATGCAGAGCTAGCACAACTGAACTTTAAGACCAAGAACTTCCTCTATTGTGCTGTAAATGATGAAGAGTACAACTGAATATGCGGATGCAACATGGCTAAGGAAATATGGGAAAAGCTTCAGGTGATATACGAAGGTACAACCCAGGTAAAAAGGTCAAAAATTTATATGTTGGTAAAAGGATATCAGATGTTTAAAATGGAAGAAGGTGAGACAATTACTACCAAGTTTACTCAGTTCACACACATCACAAATGGACGAAAAGCTCTTGGTAGAGAGTACTCCATGGAAGACAATGTGCAGAAAGTCCTTCACTCATTACCAGCATCTTGGCACGCCAAGTCCACAGCAATTAAAGAAGTAAAGGACCTCTCAAAGGTCACCCTTGACAAACTGATCAGGTCTCTTATAACCTATGAGATCAAGAAGAAAAATGCTGCCACAAAAGTTGAAGTACCCAAGAAGGCTTCCGAAATTGCTCTAAAAGTCAAAAAGTAAAAAGAGCTCATAGCAGAGGAAGAAAATGATGATGATGAAGAATTTTCCCTCCTTACAAGAAGATTCAGGAATTTTCTGATGAACAAAAGAAGTGGCAAACAAAAGGAGAAAGGAGAATCGAGCATAAGATGCTACGATTGCAAAAAAGATCGGGCACCGCATGGTCGATTTTCCTCTCTTAAAAAAAAAAAGGCAACAATCAATAGGGAGACAAAAAGAAGTTCAAAGTAATGAACGCAACTGAATGGGATGAACTGGATGGGACCTCAACAGATGAAGAAATCGAGGAAGAAGTTGCCCATTTCTGCCTTATGGCAGACGAACAAAGTAAGTAAACTCTAATGATGAATATCTCCCTTCTTATGAAGAACTAGAAGAAAATTGTAGAAAACTCTATATTGAATTAAAAGCATCTAAAAAGAAACACAAACTCGTAGAAGAAAATCATTCAAGATGCAAAGAAAAACAAATATGCTCATGTGACACTTTGAAAGAAGAAAATGCATCTCTTAGTCTTGAAAATGAAAAGCTCACTAAGGAATACATAAATTGCAAAGAGTCTTCTCAAAAGGAAGTTGGAAGCTTGAAAAGACAAATACTCGAAATTCTTCAAGAAAACTCTAAATTCAAAAAGAAGGTGGAAGATTAGAACAATACAATTCATAAATTTACAAATGGTAAAGAAAATTTTGATAAGTTACTTGGAACTCAAAGGTTTGGAATTTTCAAAGAAGGATTAGGATACAGCCTATCGTCTTCAAAATCAATAGGATTTGCAAAATTTTATGCTAAAAGAAGCTCCACATCAAAGAAAAACCCTGCACCTAAACCAAACCCCTCACATGCTAATAAAGTTTGCCTATATTGTGAAAGAAAAGGTCATGTATGATTTACTTGTCCCTTCTGGGGAAATAGAGGAAAGAACATGAATTACAAATGGGTGATTAAGAACACTAACCCCATAGGACCCAAGAAAATGTGGGTACCAAAACAAGTCACTTAATGTTGTGTGCAAGTATGCTTGAAGACCAACTCCACAAGAAACAAATGGTTTCTCGATAGTGGATGTTCAAGACACATGATGGGAGATGCGAGAAAATTCCTCTCTCTCACCTACAAAAAAGAAGGATTAGTCACATTTGGAGACAATGCCAAAGGAAGAATCATCAGTAAAGGTAAAATAGATAATTCATCCTTGGCTATTGAAAATGTTGCTCTTGTAGATACTCTCAAACACAACTTGTTGAGTGTTAGTCAATTATGTGATAAAGGGTTAAACATTACATTTCAATCCATCAAATGTTTAGTAAATGATTTAAATGGAAAAACCATCCTCGTAGGAAAACGTGAATCCAACATATACATAATTGAGTTTGATGACATCAAAACTTGTAACGTTAAATGTTTAGCAATTACTAATGAAAATTGTTGGTTATGGCATAGGATACTAGGTCATGCAAGTATGTATCTACTTCATAAACTTTCATCCAAAGGACTAGTAAATGGCCTACCAAAAGACAATTATGTGAAAGACAAAATTTGTGATGCATGTCAATATGGAAAAGGAGTTAAAACCTCTTTCAAAACCAAGAAAATGATATCTACCTCAAAACCCTTAGAGTTAATTCATCTTGATTTATTTGGCCCTAATGACATAGCTAGTATTAGTGGAAAGTGGTATGCATTTGTTATAGTTGATGACTTCTCAAGGTTTTCATGGGTAATTTTTCTTGCAAACAAAAGTGACACTTGTAATGCATTCATTCATTTTTAGGGAAAAATCTAAAATGAAAAGGGAATGTCAATTGTACACATTAGGAGTGATAGAAGGAGAGAATTTAGAAACAAAGAACTAGAAGACTTTTGCAACGAAAATGGCTATTCACACAATTTCTCTGCACCAAAAACTCCACAACAAAATGGAGTAGTTGAAAGAAAAAATCGAACACCCCAAGAAATGGCTAGGACAATGCTCAACGAACATAACTTGCCAAAATACTTCTGGGCAGAAGCTGTTAGCACAGCTTGCTATGTTAGTAACCGTGTCATCATTAGATCCAAGTTAGGGAAAACCCTATACGAGATATGGAAGGGTAGGAAACCTAACATTTCACACTTCAAGGTTTTTGGATGTAAATGTTTCATATTAAATGATAGGGATCATTTGGCGAAATTTGATTCAAAATACGATGAGGGAAATTTTATAGGATATGCCATGAATAGCAAAGCATATAGGGTATTCAACAAAAGAACTCAAGCTGTTCAAGAATCAACCCATGTTGGGTTTGATGAAATAGACCCTCACACATCCAAAACACCAGTTGAGATAGATGAAGATAATCAAGTCACCACCTTTAGAATTGAAAAAGAATTTGGGCAACTTAAGTTAGATAATGATCAAGATAGAAACTGTCAAGACACAAACATTGATCATCAAGAATCATCTCCTCAAAAGCCTAATGAACCAGAAGAAGAGAATCATGAACTACCTAGAGCTTGGAAGTTTGTAAAAAAATCACCCAAATGATCTTATCATAGGTAGTCCATCCCAAGGAGTTAGCACCAGATCTCACCTAAGAAGTGAATGTAATCATATCGCTTTCGTATCTCATCTAAAACCAAAAAACTTTGAGGAGCTGAAAATGATGAAAAATGGATAAATTCCATGCAAGAAGAATTAGATCAATTTGAAAGAAACAAAGTATGGCACTTAGTTCCTAAACTAAAAAATACTACAATAATTGGCACCAAATGGGTGTTTAGGAATAAGAAATATAAAGATGGGAATCTTGTTAGAAACAAAGCAAGATTGGTAGCCCAAGGGTATAACCAACAAAAGGGTATTGACTATGATGAAACTTATACCCTCGTGGCAAGACTAGAAGCTATTGTGTGTACCTTGTTAAAGCAATTTGTAAGCAGTTGTGTGTATTGGCTTCTCCACCCGAAGGAGGATCGTATAGTGGATTTTGGGAATCCTTGAGTTGGTCTCAAGGCGTGGATGTAGGCGGGGTGCCGAACCACGTTAATTTCGCCGTGTTAAGATTCTCTCCTCTCTTCTCTCTTTTATATTGCTCATTCATTACCATTTGCTTCACTTTTATATTGTGATATTATGCGCTTGTTCTTGGCAAGATTTTTGTGTTTGTAGAAAATTTGCATATCCGCGAGAAACGTCTATTCACCCCCCCCCCCTCTCCTATTATTTCTACCACACCATTTTGTTGAGAGATCCTAGGTGCAGAAAAGTCGTGTGATATACCCTCTAGGTCACAATAATTTTCTATGCCTTCATTTTTATATTCAGTGTCGCTATCACTTCTTATGTGAGTTATCTTATAGCATTTTTCATTTTGAATTATCCTACAAAGTTTAGTAAACTGTTCATATAATTCATTTTTATATGAGAGAAATAACACTCATGTGAACCTAGAATAGTCATCAACAATGACAAAAGCATATGATTCTCCACCAAGAAGCATTTCAAGTGGTCTAAAGGTAGATATAAATTTCTGTTTCTTAAAGATGGATTTTGTTTACTTACCCATTTGACATGCATCACAGATATTATCTTTCACAAATGGTGTTTTAGGCAATCCTTTCACTAAATCTTTTCTTACTAGTTTTAACAATGAGTGTATGCTAGCATGTCCTAAGCACCTATGCCATAACCAACTAACTTCATTTATCACAGAAAAACAAGTTACTTGTTGCAAAGCTAGATTATCAAAAGTAGTAGTGTATACATTTTCATGGCGATTTGCAATGAAAAGAATTTCATTATTTGATTTTCTTTCAACTATGCACTTATCATTTTCAAATGATACCATATAGCTTTTATCACATAGTTGACTAATACTCAACAAGTTATGTTTCAATCCATCAACCAATAGTACATTATCAATAACAAGGGAATGTTCCTTACCAACCTTACCTATACCGATGATGAGTCCCTTTGCATTGTCGCCAAACGTCACATATCCTCCATCTTTGGGAGTGATGGATGCAAATTTCGCTTTATCGCTGATCATATGTTGTGAGCACTTGCTATCTAGGTACCACATGTCCTTTGTAGGGGACGATCTCAAACACACCTGCAAGAAAGTTTAAGTAACTGATGCTGGTCCCCCAAATTCTATTGGGTCCACAAGGGTTAGTGTCTGGATCACCTTTAACTATCCACACTTTCTAGATTATCACATGTTTATTCCTAAGTGGACAAACAAATTGAATGTGGCCGATTTTCTTGCATTTAAAACATTTCATTCGACACCTTGGATCTTTAGGTGGGATTTGAGATTTTGATTCACATGTAAAATGTCTTAAATAAAGATTAGGTCGCCTAACATTTTCAACACTATTAAAACCAAAACCATCTTTACTAAGAGAGTTTCTTTGGGCCCCAAGGAGTTTTTCAAAATTTCGTTTCCCCTCAGTAAATTTAAAAACAATTTTGGAGCTATCCTCCAATTTTCTCTCAAGCTCCGCAATTTTCAAATCTTTTTCTTTAAGAATCGAGGCATGAGAGTTCTTAACAATTTCAAATAATTTTGACCAATTTTTGCATTTCTTTCTCAAAGCATCATTATCCTTGGTCATTTTATTTAAAAGTTTAGACACACGAATATATTCAACTTGCAATTCTCTAAAAGTAGGCATGCTATCAAAATCACAATCATCATCAGAAGAATAATATGAAGATAAAGATCAAGAAGATAATACCTCATCACCATGTGCCATCAAGCACAAGTTAGCAACCTCTAAATCACTATGGTCTAAATCTAATTCACTGCTACTTAGCTTATCCCATGAAGTTACTACTTTCATGACTTTCTTCTTATTCCTAGACTCCTTCTTCGGCAAAGGACAGTCAGGTTTGATGTGCCTAACCTTATTGCAATTGTAGCACGTGGGAGCATTCTATTGTTATTTTCTTCTACTAGACTCTCCCTTCTCAGATACAGAATCCATAGACTTTCTGTGTGGCCTACTGTTCTTCCAAAAGAACTTGCTGAATTTTCTAGTTAGCATGGTCATATCATCTCCAGAATTAGGTTCGCTGCACTCACTAGATGAATTAGTAGACATTTTTAGTGCAGTTACTTTTCTCAACCTATTATGTTCATTAAGCTCTCATTTATAGCTAATTCATAGGTGATCAGTGAACCTATCAACTCATCTAATGTCATGGCCTTAAGGTCTCTACCCTTAGAAATGGTCGTAGCCTTAACTTCTCAAATAGGAGGTAAGCCTCTAAGGACTTTCCTAATCATCTCATAAGTAGGATAGGTCTTTCCTAATGCATGCAGTGAATTTATGATGTGTGTGAATCTAGTGTACATACTCTGAATGGACTCACCAGTGTTCATCCTAAATGCTTCGTACTCACTGGTCAACATATCAATCCTACTATCTTTTATATCTCTAGTGCCCTCTAACTTATCCTAGATTTCTTTAGCAGATAAACATGCCATAACTCAATTAAATTCATTAACATTAAGACCACAATATAGATTATTCGTGGCTGTGGCATTCAAGCTAACAACTTTCATGTCATCATCATTATATTCTTCCTCAGTTTTAAGAACTCTAGTCTCACCTTTCATTTTCATAGAAACATAATTTCCTTTAGAGACCACTCTCCACACCTTCCAATCAATATTTTGAAGGTAGATGTGTATCCTCTATTTCCAGAAGGTGTAATTAACACCACTGAAAATTGGAGGTCGTGTGGAGGAGGGTCCCTCAGGAAAAGGGGTTACAGTGCTATGAGCCATCCTAGATCTTTTGAAAAATAACTATTAAGTCTATGCTACATGGCTATGATACCAATTGTTAGCATTACCGTAATCCCAAAAGGGGGGTGAATTGGTATTTTCAAATTTTATCCCCTAGATCAATCCACTAACAGTAGTATTATGCAAGCCTAAGGTCAATCTAGTGCAGATAAAGTAAATCAATATAAATATACGACAAAAATTAAACTGCACAATTAATTTAGCTAAACATGTAAAGTAAAATAGTAAATAGAGATAACAACTAGAAATGTTATCGAGGTTCGGCAAACAGCCTACGTCTCAGCCTTGGAACACGCGCACAAGGATTACACTATAAGCTCACTTAACGGGTGGAGCAGCACCTAATACAAATAGGTCAATTCATGGGGCTGACCTCAACCTACACAATCCTTCCGGTCTGGATTAACGCCCCTCAGGCCACGCCTGGAATACAACAAATTTCACAATAAAATTTGTGTACAACCAATATGCTTCTCAACTAAGCATATTATGTACTCATGTAATCAATACACTACGGAATGATATGATAAGATAAGCTCAATGTAGTCTTAGTGTCTACTCTCAAAGATTTACACAAATATTGCAATCAGTACGTATGAGTGTAAGTGATAGGATCTTTGTGTCAAAATAATAGTCTCAATCACAATGCAGCAACAAAGATCACAAGCACACTTCAAATATCTCAACAAATATTTTTCTCAAAATAAACCACAAGAGATATTCAAAAATGGTTTAAAAAAAAAACTTTATTTGATCTTTGTGTCAAAATGATAATATCAATCAAAAGATATAGCAACAAAGATCTTCAGCACTAAAACAAATATCTCAAAATGTATTTCTCAAAGATAAGCACAAGAGATATTTTGAAAATAATTTGTAGAATATTTTTTGTAACGAAAACACAATGTGAAGTCCCTAAGTATTGCAATGACAATGCAAAACCCAAAAGCTCAATGAAGTATTCCTAAGGAAGACTTATTAACAAAGTCTTCTAGAAACACTTAAGGCTTACTCTCAAGATAAATAAATTTCAATCATTACCAAACAAGTGAGAGTGTAAACATAGTGAGAAGAACACTCAAGCACACTTACAAAGTGATTTTAGCAATAAGAGTGAGTAAGAATGAGTGTAGGATGCTTGAAAATGAGAGTAGGAATTTTTTATTTTCAGAGGATTTTTTCTAATTAAGATTGCTAATTAGTCACTAATTTTTGCAAATAAGGGGGTATATATAGAATTCCCCAAGATTATTACCATTTAGGACATATTTTTAGAAAAGGTTTAAGTGTGGCTAATAAAATTTAATAGTGTTTTAACCTCGATAAATTTTGTCAACCCGAGAGCATTGGTCGACCATACTTAAGGTTTGGTTGACCAAGTGTCTCAATTCGGTCGACCGTGAAAAAATTAAACTGAGAAGTTGGTCGACCAAGTCGAAGGCGATTTTTTTATTTGCACAATTTGGTTAATCATGCTTAGTTTGGTTGACTAAACTGGTCGAACTTCGATTAACCGAGATATTTTGAACTTAAGGGTATGGTCGACCGGGTGGTTGGACTTTCCCATGTGGGGGTTCGGTCAACTAGGGCGTTGCCTATATATTCTTGGTTGGTCAATCGAGGGGTCAACATGTTAACCTAGGGAGGTTCGGTCAACCGAACCTCCCTATGTATCAAGGTTTAGTCGACCGAACATGCCAATTTGAGCATTTTCGGTCCTTTTCTCTTTAAAATGCTGACCCTATTCACATAATGATTAACTTATTTTAATAGGGCACTCTTTTATGCATGCATAGGGGACCTAAGGTCAGTCTAGGTCTTTTTGAGCTTATCTATCTAATCATGCATGTAATGCGTTGATTATTACAGACCATTTTCTATTTACTATTACAGACCCAAATAAGAAATGAATTGAAATACAACATAATATAGTCTTCAGGGTCTTCAAACTCTACTTCATGTGTCATCAATTTGATTTTCTAATTATATACCTGCACATAAACTAGATAAGCATCAAATACTGGGTATGACCTATGAGGTCAACAACAGTTTCCATATTCTGCAAACTTGAGCAATCTGGGGCAATATCTGAATTGAAGCAGTTTTTCTTAAGGACTAGGTTGGATAAATCCCTCCACCTCTATACGTGGCTGTTACCTAGCAATGTATACCATATTGGGGTGTTTCTTGCATTGCAAAATGGTGTATTTGTTGAATAATAAACAATGAGAGAAAAGAGAAATGCAAATAAACATAAAACATGCACAACAAGACCAAAGAAATTCATTGCATTAATTGTGACACATCATTTCCTAGAATCCTTTGTTTCGTAGTTCATACAAGACTTTTTCATTTCATGGGAACATATTATTAATACTTATAAAGGAGGCAACATAAACAAATCTTTTCATTAATATAGTCATTGTTCAGTACAAGGGAGAGCGCTTGCATTTTGCACTTTGAATACACTAGATGTTTTCTTAAAATATTCCATCGCATTTGTCATTAATTAGTACATTGAAGAGGTTGATGTCATCTGAGTCCATGCTTCCCTAACCAATGGATAAAAGGCCTATGCGACCTTGCGAACCTACAGGATAATAGGAGCCAAAATTGTTAATTGATCCTGCATGGCATAAAACATTGTGATCGCGATGTTGAGTTGCTCTTTGGTCTCTCCAATGGAAGCTTGGAGGGTTGCATAATGCTCATTTTTGCTTTGGATAATCAGATTCAACAATTTGTTACACAAATTTTGCTCGCTGATTTCCTGTTGGTTTTCACAAATCCTAGCCTAGGCTTCCCAAAGTCTATGCCCCAATTCTCTGTCCATAGTCATCATTCTCTTAATCTGAACCTCTATATTCTTGTTTTGTTTGCTTCCTCCCATCCTTGCCCCAATTCCTAATTTTACTGAGCCAAGTTTTTTGCCCTAATCCTAATCTTGTCCCCCTTTCAAATATCTGATTTTTTCCTCTAGTTACCTTTTTTTAGCTTCCTTTTCCTTCCCTTAATTTTTTGCATCCTTTCCTTTAATTCTTGGTAATATACCTTTTGTCAAGCCCAAAATTCCTCTTAATAGTACTTTACGTCATTTGGTCAAGATAGGGGCTTGTCTCTCCCTTGAGCTTTAGGGATTTGATAGGATTTGCCCTCTCCTTTATTCCATACAGGATACCAAGTAGTAGTCCATACCCTATTACCTTATTTTTTCAACACCTTGGGGTTTTTCTAGGCTGCCTTGGCTTTGTTGAACTTGGCCCAGTCAAATGGCCCTTTGTAATAGAATTGGAACTTAACAAGCCAAACAATTTAGGAGATGAACTGATAATGCTAAAGTAGGTGCATAATTAATACATCCCTACGCTCCAAAAAGTGGGATCCAAGTAAACATACCACATCTAATCAGTATAGGCCTAGGATGCATCCATTTGGCCACCCACTTCACTAGTGGTTCCTTCAATTTGGCCCGCTTTTTCAAGATTGACCTTCTAATAATTTGTGGCAAACTCCATTAATGGATTTTTTGGCTCCCCAAAAGGAACTCCTAAGTCTCAATGAAAAAGGAGGCATATGACTTACAAACTAGACATAAATTAGTCGAGTGGGATAACAAAGTGTACCTTCACCCCTCTTTCAACAAAAATTAAGGAAGATGAACGTATCGACCAAGATTGCTGGTGCTGCTCCCACTCTTTTCTTTTCTATTTTAACAAACACCAAGACTACTGTATGGTCAATGATATGCATGATAGAGGGCACTAATACCAACCTATACATAGCAAAGTCTAGTAACTATAGTTGATATGTGGGGGCAAGGATCCTGTGGGTGTCTGATGAAGCAATCCCTAACATAATCCCAGTGCGAGCCTTCGGTTTCTTCCTTCTTCTAAGTCTTACTGATGAGATCCGCTACCTACATTCCTATTACTTTAAGAAGTGATTGATTTAGTGAAGCCTTAGGTTCATAAATTTATACCATGTGTTGTGCTTGATTTGGAATATGAAGCAACTCCTCGTACTCCTCTATGAAAGGAACTGGATTTATGCATCCAAAAGTGAAACATCGATAAGTTGGATCCCAATACTAGATAAATGCATCCATGGATTCATCGCTGACTTCAACATATAGTACATCTATGATCTATTCATATTTGTTATTGAACTTATTCTAATCTTAACTCTCTGAACAATTGGTTCCAACAAACTAATAAATCGTCAATATCAGGATTCTTGTACTAAAGCCTTATGGTGTCTATCACTATGTTTCGATAATCCTAGGGTAGGGCATCACTTTCCTCAATCTGCAACCATTCTAAACCTAGGGTAGTTAAAATTTCTTAGCGAAATTTATGCTTATCTTAACCCTTTTCAGTTTAAATCACCACAACCACACAATCACAATAAACTAATCATCGACCATACTATACCAATCGACAATCCTAGATAAGAATATGAAAACTGAAATTACAAACCAAACTTAAACTTCAATTGATTCAGTTGATCAAATATCATGTTGGCCTAACAAGGCTTTTCAATCTTGTTTTGATGATAAAAAATGAATGATATTTTAACATGTGTTGTTGAGTGATTGTATTTCAGGATTAAGTAAAACAACACTCATGATCATGGAAGCAAGCTGGAAATTAAAGTCAATCAAGTGAAAGCTTCTCAGAATATTGAAGCAATGAAAAGACAAATGAAGAGCTTAAAGGCTAAGTGGGACTTGAAGTAAAGTTGAACCTCAAGAGACTTGAATACTTAGAGCCAAATGAGTTCATGCTTAGAAAGATATTTGTGAGTACTTCAATCCAATACTATTTAGATATATGAAGCTCTTTAGGATCAAAAGACTTAGAGACCATCTCTTAAACAAACCCTTGAAAATTATTTTTAAAAAGTTGTATTTGAGTTTTTCAAAATAAACTAGAGTTTAAAAATAAAAAATGAAAATATTTGAAAAAAAAATGGTCTGTCCAGCCAACTAACTCAACGGTGTTTTTGAAATTCGAACAAAACGGGAAGTTTTTCAAAATTAATTTTAGGATTTCAAATCTTTTGTGATATTGACCAAACACTTCAAGCCAACTTGGTGAATAAGGAAACTCTTCCACAAAAGAGTCTATAAATAGCTCATTTGCTCAATGAAAATTGATGCTCAAGCAATACAAGCATTCAACATTTATACTCTCCTAAATCCATACGTGCTCACACTTTTATTGGGAGGACTCTATAGAAGTACTGGTTGATCAAAAGCTTTGGTTTTGATTTGCAATTAAGTTCTTCTCTATCTATAAGAAAGAACCTTTGGTGACATCTAAATCTTGAGTTTCATATTTTCTATTTAGTATTTGCTTTGAAGTATATTAAGTGCTCTAACTTGTAAAAATTTGCCTTGTTTTGAGAGTGTTCTTGTACGCAGAGTTTATCTTATATTCTTGCAGTGGTTTTGACAATTCCAGGTTGAATTGAATTGGCGAGTCTCCAAATTTGAGTCGCCACAATCAGTCTTGTTACCTGCACAAAAGTTAGCCTCAAATAAATCAATATGTTCTAAGGTACTAGATAAAACATGTGCAGACTACCTTCCTTATTTTAACTAGAATGGATCTTTATTCAGTATATTTTTTAGGAAAGTCACTTCTTTAAGAACCAGTTTTTGAGGCAAAGTTGTCAAAGCAGTTACTTTTGGTTCTTCAGAAGCATCAACATTAAAAATTTTACCTAATTCCTTGAAAGTTAAATTCTCACAAGTCTACTCACCCTCTTTATCGGGTGAACCCATCACCTTACCACTGCGGGAATTTGCTTCAGCATTGCACTCCTTGATATTTAATTTAGTAGGGAGTGACGGTTCCATGGTTGTCAATCTCTGAGGGTAAGGTACCACAGGTTGGTACTCCTTGCTGGTCTTAGTCTCCACGTTAACTGACTTCTTCAATTCTGGGTTTACTTCCTCTGATTTTTCTTTGACCTCATCTATCTTAGTTGTAACTTCAAATGTTGAGACAACTATTGGTCTATCAATGAGTATCTCAGGTTGGGGAACTTCTTTTCCACTTCTCGAAGTAATAATGGTCTCCGCTGTCTCAAGAGAAACATTATGTATTTGTTGCTGTTGGTGCTAGTATTATTGAGGATTAGGCTGAGGTTCTACTAAAAATTCCCTTTTTTCTAAGATATTCAACTACATGCTCATCTCATTATTGGTGTCCCACAATTCATTTATGGCCTGAGTGTACTGATTGTTAGTTGTGACTTGAATCTGCATAAATTGCTGAAAGGCATCCTTAAGAGACATCTTCAGTGGAGCAGGTGCTACATTAGATTGAAATCCTGAAGGTGCATAGTTCTAAGAGATCTGTTGTGGTTGATACTAATGTTGAAAGGCAGTCTGATGATATGATGGCTGATAAAGGGGTACATAGGACTGGAAAGGTTGATTCCGAAGTTGTTGTGTACTATTCTCCTTTTTCATCTCCATAGCATCCAATCTTCTGGTAAGGTCAGCTATACATGCCTCAACATAAAAATCATCTTTCATTTCATACCACTCTCCACCATGTATTACTCTCAATGGTTAAGCTGCAAAGGCCAAATCATCTTTCATTTCATACGTGCTTAAATTGCGTAATTAAGTGTTTTAATTCATGCATTAAAAAATATATTTTTTATTAAATGCCTAATTACTCTCAATATTTTAACATTGTGTCCTATTTATGATTTTTGAATTTTATTGAGTAATTTATGAATTTTTGGTATTTTTTATTGCAGGGCAACTATTGGAAGCTAAAAACTGACGGTACTTCGTAATATGTGCATAACTTTTTCATTCAACCTTCGATTTAGATGATTCAAGATTTTTTAGAAAGCTAATAAAACTCTCTAAAATTTTTATGTTTTGTGTTTTGAGAAATACTAGTTGCATCAAGGTCGAACTTAGACGTGAAGTTACCATACGCTGTTTTTATGGACTATTTCGGCATTACTCCGTAATCTGGGCATAACTTTCTCGTCCAAGCTCCGATCGAAACGATTCAAAATTTTGAGGAAAGCTGAGAAGCTCTACAAATTTTTTATTTTGAGCTTTGAGATATGTGGGCTTTAGTATGGTATAAATCAGACTTGAGAGTGGGGGGCAGACCGGGTGCTTTTGAAAAAAATAAAAATAAAAATAAAAATAATATATAAATATATATATATATATAAAAGGTGATGTGACCCGGCCATGCAACTAGGTCCTCTTAGTGGGCACAGGTGATATGTTGGATGAGCAAAGAAAGGAAAGAAAGAAAAAAAGAAAAGAAAGGAAAGAAAGAAGGAGGTTAAAAAATCAAGGGGGGAGAGGGTTTTGCTTTCATTTTTTGGGGAGAAGGCTGCCGCAAAGGTCTTCTGGAGGAGGCAACGCCACACCAAGCGAAGGAAGCACTCTGCACATCTCATGGCCTGCTCTTCTACTATCTCTCTCTCTCTCTCTCTCTCTCTCTCTCTCCCTTGTTATTCTTTAATACTTGTTCAAGTTAATTTCAATGATAATTTCAGTTTTGTTTATTTAAAATATTTCTTTGGAATTTAAATATTTGTTTGAATTATATTAATTTTTAATTCCAGTTTATTCAAAATCTTAATTATTATTTGTTTTAATTTTTTATTTTCCATTGAAGTTGTTAAGGTACTAAGTTTATTTGTTTTGATTGGGTTATATTTATTAGTTTTTTTTTTATTCAAAGTTATTGTTGGAATTTCAATTTGGTTGAGTTATTTTGAATTATTGAGTTTAGATTTTTTTTTTTTCAGTCTCCTTTTGAATCTTAAATATTCGTTTGGGTAATTATTTAATATGAAAAAAAAATCAATTTGTTTCTCTTATTTGAAGTCTTTATTAGAATTTAAATTGTTCTTAAGTGATTTTATTATTAAAGTTAGTGGTTCTATCTTGTTAGGATTTAATCTTGTTTGGGTTTGTATTTAAAGTTAGAATTTTTATTTAGTTGAATAATTGCAAGGTTATTTTTTTGTTATTATGGTATTGAATATGACATTTATTTAGTTATTTTATGTGTGTTTACTTTTTAGTTAAAGTTTAAGTTTCATTGCAAAATCTCAAAAATTCCACGAACCCAAATCTGAATTGTGTTTAGTAAATTTTTCTTTTCTTAACTTCTTTTGGAATTACACGAGTTTGGAATTAAAATGCATCCCTGAAGAGACGATCTAACACTTGGGCTAATTATTACACGATCGAATTTCTATACTTAGGATAGCCTCCGAGCTGCTCATTTTTCAAGTGAGTCAAGTTTTTGGCGCCGTTACCGGGGAATGTCAGTTTTAGTTTCAAACTAGTGTTTTTCCCGTTATTTTAATTTTTCTCATGAAAAAGAAAAAAAAAAAGAAAAGAAAAAAAAATGAGTTTTGAAAAAATAAGGTTGCACCTGCACTACGCACGCTTATAGATTTTTTGTAACCCACACGAACCACACAACCATCTTGCATCATATTACTTGAGAATGTACAAAACTTTAACATTAAGTCTGGAATGATATCTGTGATACCTCAATTTTATGAAATGGAGGGTAAAAATCCGTATCAGCATTTAACTGATTTTGAGCTTACATGTGTTGCATTCATAGATGGGGTTGCTACTAATCAAGCAATTATATTGTGTCTATTTCCTTTTTCATTTAAATACAAGGCTAAGATGTGGTTTAATTCTCTTAGGCCTAATTCTTTCTCTAGTTGGGCTGATATGCAAAATGAATTTCTACATAAATTTTTTCCCTTACAAAGAACTCAATTTTTGTAGGAACAAATCAGTCGATTCATGCAAAAAAGGTGATGAGATGTTCCAGTCTTACTGGGAGAGATTCAAGGACCTAGTGAATATATGTCCACATCAAAGATTCGAATCTTGGAGGTTAGTAAATTATTTTTATATGGCTTTAACCCCTGAATGTAAATAGTTTGTCTAAACTATGTGCAGTGGGGAGTTCTTCAGCAAGGAACCAAATGAAGGTTTATCATTCTTCAATTATTTAGCTGAGAGTGCCCAACAATGGAACACAAGACATGAATGGGAATTAATGGCAGCACAACCTCTCAGAACAATCAGTGGTGGAGGCAAACACGAGATCAAAGATGAAACTAGTCTATAGGCTCTTGTTGCTGTGTTGTCTAAGAATCTAGAGGTTATGGAATCAGAAAAAGTGAAAGCTGAGGATTGCTCTATCTGTAAGACCTTGGACCACATAATTTAGGATTTTCATTTACTACCAATTTGGCAAGAGAGTAGATCTGATCGGGTACAATTAGTAAATTGGGTCAACAAATCCCAAAATCAGCCATTCTCGGACACTTATAATCCTGGATGGAGAAATCACCCGAACCTCTCATGGAGGAATGATCAATCTGCTCCATCTTCCTCACGGTATCAGTAAGTTCCTCAATCTTATGCAGCCCCTCCACAGCAGTTACAGTATCAGCCGCAACAGGTCTCTCAGAGCTATGCACCTCAGCGATTTCAACCAAATTTAGCTCCTATTCCAACAAAGAATCTCATGATGATAGCATGACGCAGATGGCGAATATATTTCAACAATTCATGCAGATTCACGTCACAACTAACAATCAGTACACTCATGCTATACATGAATTGTAGGACACCATTAATGAGATGAGCACGCAATTGAATATCTTAGAAAAAGGGAAATTTTGGGTAGAACCTCAGCCTAATCCTCAAGAATACCAGCACCAATAGCAATAAATACATAATATTTCTTTTGAGACAGAGGATGCCATTATTACTTTGAGAAGTGGAAAAGAAGTTCTTTAACTTGAGATACTCACTAACAGACCAATAGTTGTCCCGACATCTGAAGTTACAACTGAGATAGATGAGGTCAAAGAAAAATCAGAGGAAGTAAACACAGAATTGAAGAAGTCAATTAACGTAGAGATCGAGACAACTAAGGAGTACCAACCTGTGGTACCTTACCCTCAGAGATTGACAGTCGTGGAACCATAATTCCTTACTGGAGTAAATGTCAAAGAGTGCAATGTCGAAGCGAATCCCCATAGTGGTACGGTGATGGGTACACCAGATAAAGAGGGTGAGTAGACTGGTGAGAATTTAACTTTCAAGGAACCAGGTAAAACTTTTAATGTTAATGCTTCTTTCGAACCAAAGGTAACTATTCTGACACCTGTGCCTCAAATACCGGTTCTTAAAAAAATGAATTTCCTGGAAAATATGCTGAATAAAAATCCTTTCTTGTTAAAACAAGGAAAGCAATCTGCACATGTTTTATCTAGTACCTTAAAACATATTGATTTATTTGAGACTGAACTTTGTGCAGGTAACAAGACATATTCATTTTGGTGACTCAAATTTGGATACTCTCCGGTTTAATTTATAAACCTGCACCCACCAAATGAAATTCCTCCAAAGTCTCCGCCAGACAGATTGTGACGTTTTTCTTTCCTTTATTTTCATTTTGTTCTACCTTGTTTTTGTTTTAGTTAATTTTCAGGTACATATGTGTTGACCCCATGGGTCATATCCCAATTTTGATAATGACAAATACTCATGTATTTAATGGATATTTAGTTCATGTGCAGGTCTATATTAGCAGATATATTGATGGCACGTGAAAGCTTAAAGTTGGAAGACTCAATACATATTGTACTTTATTTCATGTTGTAATGTAATTCATTTATATACAGAGGGTTTGTAATAGTAAATAGGGATTGGTTTGTAATAAGCTCACACACATCACATGCATGATCTAATAGGTAAGTTCAAATAAACCATAAACTAAAAAGTGACCTTAGAAAGACCTTAGGGTCGGTCGACCGACACCGGACTTTTTTGGTGTCTTTAATTGGACATAAATGACCCTAGGACACACACCATTGCACCTTTGAATGTTAGGCATTTGAATAGGGTTTGTGTGATTCAAAAATAGGATTGAAATGCACATATTGTGCACTTTCGGTCGACCGACCAAGGCAGTTCATTCTGCCTCGGTCGACCGAAACAGGCCTAGGTCAACAATTGACCAAGGTCCTAGTCGACCAAACCAGTGTAGTTTAAATCCCCAGGTCGACTGAAACCTCCTAAGGTCAACAAATTGACCATCTGGTCGACCGAGCCAAAAATGTATACCACTACCTAGTCGACCGAGGGTCCTCGAGAGAAATCCCAACTGTCTGGTCGACCGAACCATTTAGTTCAAAATAGCCTGGTCCACCGAACCTTGGTAAAATGGAAAATCGCCCTTTGGACAGGCACTTTCAGTCGACCGAGTCTTCAGTTCAAAAGTGCCCTTGTCGACCGAATCATATGAACTCTGGTCGACCGAAATGGTTCTGGTCGACCGAACCTCTCGGGTTGCCCTGATTTTTACCGTGGTTAAATATTTTTAAACAGGCTTAATTAGGGTTAAAATGATCTTAAACAATATTAATAATACCTTACATGTCCTAACGACTATAATTATTCTAATGTCTATATATAGCCCATCATTTGCTAAGATTAGAAAAGAGATTAGCAGATTTGATTAGGGAGAATTCTTTAAAAATCCAAAAACCTATAATACTCATTTTTTTAGCCTCCCACACTTATTCTTACCTGATCTTACTACTCAAACTTCTTTGTAAGTGTGTTTAAGTGTGGTTGTTCTATAGGTTTGCTCTCCTTGCTCTACTTGATTGATATTATATTTATTGAGAGCAAAACCTTAAGGATTCTTAGGAGACTTTATTAATAAGTCTATCCTAAGGAGACTTTGTTAGATCTTCTAAGATTGCACTTTCATTGCAACATCTTAAGAAGATTGTATTTGTTTTTGTTTGCAAAATCCTTTTAAAATCATTTTCAAATATCTGGTCTGCTTTATATTGAAAAATATATTTGAAGAGATATTTGTTTATGAGATAAAAATCTTTGTTGCAATATTCATTGACTTACACATTATTTGCTGATACAAAGATTAAATATATTTTGCAAACCAAGCATATACACTATTCACGTGAGTGATACATTCTGCACTTTGGAATATTTGAAACTTGAGTGATATCTTTGTTTGAGCACCTTGATTGAGAACATCTTGAAATACAAAGATTGCTTGTTGACACTCTCACGTATGGATTACATTGATAGAAAATACATTTGAGAGTTGAACTATTCAGACCACACTGAGCTTACATATTAAATCATATTGTAATGTATGTAATTGCGCATAATTGGGTACACATCTGCTTTGCTTGAAAGCATAATCACTGTACCATTTCATTTATTGAGCATAACTATTGTATTCCAGGCACAGGCCTGAAGAGGGAGACTAGCCCTGGAATAGTCCCGGATTGGCTTAGACCCGATTAGGAAAGCTAGGTGCGCCATCCTGTTAAGATGTGTAGGTTGAGGTCAGCCCCTCTAATTGACCTGGTTAAGGTTGAGGTCAGCCCTGTGGTAATTGACCTGGTTGTAATCGGTACCGCTCCACCCTTAAGTGAGCTATTAATGGAATCCTCGGGCTTGTGAGCTAGAGGCGGGGACATAGGCATAGTTGGCCGAACCTTGATAACATATCATGTGTATGTTTACATTTCCATACTCTATATTTACCACACGTGTATGTTATGGTGTGAATGATGCTTATGATTTAAATTTCTGTACATTTTATCTACCTGCGCATTTGGGATTGTATAGAAACACCTTAGGTAGCTAAATCATATTGATTTCTGATTTAACCTAGGAGAAAATTTTAAAATTCCAATTCACCCCCGCCCCCTTCCTTGGGAATACACCAATTCTAACAATTTGTCCTTAGTTTCAATTTTTCTTTCCCCTTAATTCGCCACCCAGGTACGCTTTCCTTCTCTCGTGCACATCTTTTCTATTTCCCCTATGCTTTCACATTGAGGACAATTTTCCACTTTAGTTGGGGGGGATGATAAATTACATTAAAAAAAATTTTGAATATGGATGATTAGGCTATGATTAACACTAACTTATACCCTTTACATACTTTTATATAACCTAAGAGTTACACACTTAAATTCTATAGTGGGTTATTTATGTGTAGTTTCTCTTTATATGGTTAATCTAGGAATTGTAACTCAATGTAGGTTGACTAGTAGTTTATTCGTGTTAATCTGGCTATATAAACTCTTATATTTGCATGGTATCTCATGGACTGAAAATACACGTTCACATGACTTGTAGGACTTAAGGTTCCTTATGAACACTAAGAGAGCACCCGTGGCAATTATAACACCTTGTGAGGTACCGTTGAGCCATTTATCGTTCTTTTAAGTTTTTTACGTCAGCTCAAAATTCATGAAACTCAACTTTCCTTTTTTTTTTTTTTTTCTAGATATTCTTTCTACACTAGTTTATGTTTTTGACTTGTTAGCCTAGAGGTGACATCTAGTGGGAAGATAGAAACTTAGGTCTTGTAGCCTACTCAAGATGTGAAGACTGAACCACCCCTAGAAATAGACTTAGTTCATGGACTACTGTTCAAGCTTAATTCTCATTGGTGGTATGAAGACAATAAAATAAGTGTAATGATTTTCTTAATTGGCAATGAAAAGACAAAAATTGAAGAATGAGCAGAAGAAAGAATAAGAAAAAAAAATGCACATGAAATGAAAGGGTAATACCTGCTCCATATAAATACCACAAATAGTCAAGGACATAACACATGTTCTTCATATATGAAGACTCTTCAATTGCTCAATTCTTCAGATGTATCCATGCCATGTTTGTGAATAAGTTGATCTAGGGTGGTCTTGGTTGGACATGGCGAGTAAGTGAGACGATGCTAGGGTGAAGGACCCGATACCTCACAGATAGGTTAGATCCTTTTTAGACTAGTCAACTCCATACATTTAGCATTTGTTCCTTGCAGTATGTGGGATTTTTGATCGCAACACTCCTCCTCACATATGACAAGTGAACCCATTCTTTTTGAGTATTTTTTAGGGTATACCAGTTAGGCCAAGTCAAAATGACTATTCTATAGGTGTCCACTGGTATCCTGGGTGTAACGAGTCATACACATTACACATACCTTGAGATTTCACCTATTGATACTCGGATTTATATGACTATGTTAACTCTAAAGTGTATTGTTGGTTAACTTTATGTGAGTATACTATTCTTAACGGTTATATAAGGATGAAACTTGCATAAATGACTTGCTTTGAAATTGTGTGAATTGCATATGAGCTTGTGTGTAATTTGGTGATATTCATGTATATGAAATGGTATATTTGTGTTGTATGTGCATTCATTTAATATTCAGTAGATTGGTGTTTGTGGGTTTTGCCCTAGAAACCCTCACGAGACTACAACTTGTCCACTAGGATCAACCTAGGGGTTAGAAGCCTTGTTGCATTTGGTAAATGTAACCGTGTTTGCCACGAAATAGGAGGTAGATAGGATTTGGTAGTTTTTTTAGTTTTTTTTTTTTTTTTTCCTTCTCTTATTTGCTAGGGACTAGCAAAACTTTAGTTGGGGGGTGTGATTACGCGCTTAAATGAGCAGCTCGTAAGCTATCCCAAGTATAGGAGTTTTGTCTTGTAATATTTAGCCTAAAGGCTAGATTGTCTCCTCAGGAAATGCAGTTTAATCTCAAATTTTACATAATTCCAATCAGAAAATAAGAAACAAGAAGGCACTGAACACAATTCAAATTCGGGTTTTTCAGAATGTTTGAGATTTCTTTTGATAAATTAAACAAACATGCAATTTAAATTTGCACTGAATTTAATACTAAGAAATGGAAATCTTACATTAACAACCGAACAAGAATTGAAACACGTGTTGAACTTCAGAATAAAAACTAAAGACGATAACTTTCTTATGTAATTAAAACATGTAATTCCAAAAACTCAACCAATCACAAATTTAAATAAAAACTGATTTTAATGCGATCAAGAACTTAACCAAAAATTCAAAACTTAAAGAACTAAATAGTAAACGAAAACACGGTAAAAATTTGGACTTTAATAAGATTAAGCTTAAACTAAATTGAACTTTAACAAACAAAATTTAAATTTTAAAGAAAACAACTAAATTAACTTCTAAAAAAATTATTTTTATTCTTTTTATATTTTATTCTTTTTTTTTTCTTTCTTTCAAGAGATGAAACCAAACTTTAATCAATAAAAAAATAACTCAAACAAAAACTAAGTCTAGTGCTAATATCAATTGAGAGAAAAAGAAAATAAATAAACTTTCACAATAACACCCAAATAATATTAAAACTTTAAATAAAATTCTATAAACCAATAACAATTATTCAAATATTTAAAGAAAAAACAAGAACAGGGAACTTAAAGGAAAGAACAGAAAGAAAAGAAAAAGAAAGAGAAAGAAGGAGAAAGAGAGTCGAAGCTAGCCATGAGACTTGAAGAAGTAGCAGGGGGAGGATTGTCTAAACCTAGGAATAAATTTTTAAAGTCTAATTCAACCCCCCCCCCCCCCTCTTGGGAATACACCAAAGTCAACAATTGGTATCAGAGCCTCATTGCACTGGACTTAAACGTTTTTGCAAAAATTTTGCAATGGCTCAATTTGGGGTATCCCCATTCGGAGAGGGACGATCACCTTCTAGTCCTCCATTATTTTGTGGTGTTGATTACACCACCTAAAAAATTAGAATGAGCATATTTATAAAATCAATGGAATGGAGGGCCTGTCAGGTAATTGTCAAAGGAATTTGTATGCTAGTAGAAAATGATAATAGTTTAATGCATGCGAATTCATATGCCATGGAATTGTTATACTGTGCTTTAGATTCTCATATTTTTTGTGAAATTATGGCAAGTAAAAATGCAAGGGATATTTGGGAAAAGCTTGAAAAGAAATATGCAGATTCCCAAGAGAAGGAGATCACCACTTCGATAATGTCAAGATCAAATGATCTGGAAGTGGTAAATCATGACGATAGTGTAATAACAGAACAAGAGGTATATGATTCTCTCTCTAAATCGATGGATGATTCTTGTGTTGAATGTTGTGGTGCTTCGTGTGCTGAACCATCTATTAAATATTGCAATAGTCCTGTTAATGATGCATGTGATGATTCTAGTGGAAAATATTGTAAGATATTGTATGTTGAATCATCTGTCAAACTTTGTGATAATACTATAAATGATTCATGCGATGTTTATTGTGATATAACTTATGATGAATCATCCAGCATTTCTGTTGATGTTACTGCATGTAATGATTCATTTGTTAATGATTATAATAATTCCTATAATGAATCATGTGCTGAATTATATGATGAAAGCATGCACATATATAGAAAACTAGAAAAGGCTTCATCTAAACTATATTAGTTTCTAGGTAGGATACCTAAACAAAAAATCTTCCTAAGAAATGAAAATAAAAAGGTGGTAAAACAATTAAAAGAATTAAAAGCTTATCATACCATCTTAGAGAATCAAAGCATGAAGAAAATATTGAAAATAATCCACCAGAAGGAAGAAATGGGAGATGATGAACCCTCGGGTCTTAAAAAGAAATATCTTTTTAAAAAGGGTTCAAAATCACTCAATAAATCCCATACAAGTTTTAATGCCTCATCGAGCAAAAATAAAAATTGTAAGCATAATCTTTCACATATTTACAAATCCTGATTCCATTGTAAAAGAAAAGGGCACAGCGGGTTTAATTATTTAGCTAAAGGTGCCAGAAGCTTAGAAAAGGAAATGAAATGGATAATCATCAAGGCAAACCCCATAGGACCTAAGGAAAAATGGATTTAAATTAAAATTATCAAATTAGTTATTTTTCTCCTTAGACCCTAGGATTAGATTTAGGGGTTAGTAATGACATTAGGCTTGGGAAGTGATTTAAGTTTAAAATGTAGAAGCTTAGCATACACATCCACTTCCAAATGGATAAAGCTACTATGTCTGGTATATAATTCAAAATGCTTAACCCACACTTAAATTTAAACATCTTAAGTTAAGCATACTTTGTCCATTTCATAAAGTTGAGGTTTAGAGATTCGTCCTTTATTCCTAAACCTATCTTTTAACGTAAAGGCCTGAATCAAAACTTAGAAACTACTCTAGGTTTAAGCACATATGATCATAAATGCCAAATATTTCAAAGTGGCTATTCAAAAGACATCCTTTCTCAACCAAATTAGGGGGCATCCACTAAAGGAATCAAGTCTTCATTTAGATATCATAAAAGTTTCCCTTTGAGTTTAAATTATGAATCCTCTAATTTTGGTATATCTCATCCACAAGAAATCCTTACCAAACCACAATCATATTCGGTAAGGTTTCACCCATTCTTTGGTTCATATCGTTGCTCCTCTATGTGATCATATCTGAAGGTTACTTTCAGATCACCAAAGAGGAGTGTTCAAAAATTCATATACTCCTAGTTGCTCTTTATCTAAATGGTTTGGACCTATTCACTATCATAAAACTATTTTAATAATATCCTACCTCTCCTAAAAACTCTTCTAAACTTAATAGAAATTTAACTGTTAAGAGTATTTATTCTTTACTTCGTCCCATAAGCTCTCAAAATGTTAAGTCATATCCTTTAAAGCTTCATATCCTTAGAAATGAGCTGAATGTCTAAGTTGATCGCCTAGGTCTCAATCTAGAAGAGGAAACATATTTTAAAGGAAACCTATGCATGGTCACTAAAATTTCAAAGCCATTCAAATCTGTGCCTCTTATATGTATTGAGATTCATAAGAAAAGAGGCAAGATGGGCTTAACTCACATAAAAGATATTCATTGTGATTTTTTGGTCAGTTAAGCCTATAATCAAAATGCCAAGTTTATATCATTCAATACCCTTAAGTCACTTGGCCAATAAACTTAAAGCATATGATGGCATAAAATGAGTAGAGTACATAATTGAGGGGGAGCATTACTCTTTCATGACTATAAAAATTAAATGCTCTCATTATCTTATAATATCTATGCCCATAAGCTTTTATAAATTACAACATTGCACTAAACTCTTAACTATCCTCTGCTCTTTACTATGCATATTCTTTGTTAGATAGTTTATATTTCATAAACTGTTGATTAAAACTAGATTGCATGCTTGTGTTGAAAGCCTCTTGCATGGCGGATGCAATGATGTGTATTGCATGCTAGTAGTGGATATAGGTTCTCATATGCCTTGAACTGAGTTATAAATTGCTTATTTGAACCTATCAGGTACAGGTTTTATGGGAAAATGTCCGATTTACAAATGGCATGCTGCTGATATTTCAATAGGAATTTTCCCAAGTAAAACCTTGCACATGGATGATTATAAAAAAAATTAATGTTCACTTTTTGGTCAAATCCCTATTTTGATTATGAAAAACCACAAGATTTCTCTATGTGCTTTGAGTATTTGAGCAAGTTATGTTTTAGTTAGCATAAATGATGATGCAATTTGGAAGCCGAGAAGCACTTACATAAGCACATCATTCGGGGCATTCCATAGTTGTCAAGGAGCTGAGCATGAAGCCTTTATTTGTTTTAAGTTGTAATTTTATATATTTTTATTCAAGTCTATAATAATTTATGATCTATAATTAATGCATAACATGCATGGTAGGAATATAAGCTCAACAGCTCAACATGACCATAGATTGACCATAGGGAACCGAATGTCATTAGGGCACCCTTCGGTCGACCGACATCAGGTTTTTTAGGCTAAGTTAAATAGCCTAAAAGACCTTAGAAGGCCTTTAGGTCCCTCCACATATACACAAATAGTCCCTATTATCATTCACACTATTAGGGGATTTAATTGAAATGAATTGGACCAAAATAGGCAAAAATAAGAGAGGTCAGGCGACCGACCCCTTTGTGTTCAAAACACATCAGGCGCCTGAACCGTAGACAAGTCAACATGTTGACTTGGATTCAGGCGGCTGATCATATTTGACCGCACCGTCCATGGGCGACCAAATCCCTAACCTGACACCTTTTCAACAACCTAAGCGCCCGAACCTTAGCGTTCAAAAAAGCCTTAGGTGACTAAACTTGTGAGTTTGGTCAACCAAATGTTGGATCAGGCATCCCAACCACGGTGTTTTTGAGGAATCGCCTCGATTAGCAAACCGAGACCATTTTCCGGCACTCGAACCTTAAACAACACCTTTTTGCACTATGTCTATTCGAGCACCCGAACCTTGGGTCGGGCACTCGAAAACTCTCAGGTTGCTTTTTTTTTTTTACCGAGGTTAAAATGTTTAAATAGGATTAATTTTTATAAACATTTTTAAACAAATTTAAGAATACCCTATGTGTGCCCCCACGATCATAATTTAACCTTTCTCTATATATAGGGGTTCATTTGTCAAGATTAGTGGTGATTAGCAAATAGGATTAGCCAAAAACTCTCTCAAATTTCCTAAACCCTATTTGTTCATTCAAAACCCATACACTCATAATACTTCATTCCTTTGAGAAAATCTTTCTTTGTGAGTGTTTTATTCATCATTCTAATTTGCTAAAAACCCTCACTTGCTTTCTTGCTTATGATTTTTATTGGAGGGTTGAGCAAATGGTTTTTCCTCAGATTTTATTTGGTAAATCTTTGGTTGGGAAAACTTTTCAAGCTAAGTGGGTCTTTGCATAGTTATTGCAAGACTCATTAGGGCTTATATATATTTTTTTTTTAGTGTGCAAAAATATTTTACAAGCTCAGATTTGAATATCTCATTGTGCATTGTTATTAAGAAAATTATTTTGGAGATATTCTAGATTTCTATTTGTTTGAATCTTTGAAATCCTAAAGTAAAATTGAGATTTTATCATTGCTTAGTTTCAAAGATTACCTTGTATAAACACTTTTATGCTTGACTTGAAATAATCACTATACTAAGTGTTGATTGCACACATTTACACCACTGAGCTTATAGTTGTTACATGTTTGGTGTGCATTGATTATACTATGCATATTGTAGTACATATCTGCTTGTGTAAGAAGTGTTTGTTTGTATGAAAATTTTCATATTCGTTGTATTCCAGGCGTGGGTCTGAAGAGGGAGACAATCCCTATTGAATAGTCTTGAATTAGCTTAGACCCGGCTAGGAAAGTTAGGTGTACCATCCTCGTAAGGTGTAGATTGAGGTCAGCCCCATTAATTGACCTGGTTATAACCAGTGCCACTCCACACGTTAAGTGAGATTTAGTGGAATCCTCGGGCTTGCGAGCTAGAGTCGGAGACGTAGGCATAGTTGGCTGAACCCTGATAACATTTCTTGTGCGTGCTTTTAATTTTTGCATTTTAAATTTTAGCACATGAATGTTTGCATTTTACTATTGTGAATGATTGGGTTTATAATTGCATAGATAGACCCTAGGTTGAGTAATACTGTTGCTAGATTAGTTAAACCTAGGAGAAAAAGTTTAAATACCTAATTTATCCCCCCCTCTCGGGAATATACCAAAGCTAACAATTGGTATCAGAGTCTCGTTGCATTAGGCTTGACAGCTTTTATAAAATATCGCAATGGTTCAAATTGGAATATACCTATTCGGTGAAGGACAATCACCTTCCAGTCCTCTTGTATTTTTTGGTGTCAATTACACCCCTTAAAAAATTTGAATGAGCGTATTTTTAAAATCTATGAATTTGAGGGCCTGGCAGATGATTGATAAGATAATTTGTATGCCAGTAGAAAATAATAGTAATTTGATGCATGCAAATTCATATGTCATGGACATGTTGTATCTTGCATTAGATTCTGATATTTTTGTTGAGTTTGTGGTATGTTGGACTGCAAAGGATATCTGGGATGAACTTGAAAGGAAATATGGAGAGTCCCAAGAGAATGAGACCACCCCTCAGGAAGTGGTAAATAATAGGAAAGTTGCATTAATAGATAAAGAGGCATATGTTCCTATCTTAGCCTCTGTAGATGATTCTGTTGTTGAATGCTATGATATGTCAAATGATAAATCATTTGTTTCATGATAATTCTATCAATAATGCATGTGATGATTCTTATTTTGAATCTTGTGATATATTGTATGTTGAATCATCAGTTGCCTCTAATGATTGCTTCGATGGTAATGCATATATTGATTATTCTTGTGCTGAATTTTGTATTATATCATGTGTTGAATCATTTGTTGAATCTTGTGATGATACTATTAATGCTACATGCAATGATTCATGTGAAAACTATTGTGTTAATTCTTATGATGAATCATGTGCTAAATTGAATAATAAAAGCATATCGTCATATGAAAAACTAGAAAAGACTTTATTGAGAATGCACAAGTTTCTAGTTAGGGCATCTAAGCATAAAATATTTTTGAAGAATGAGAACAAAATAATAGCAAAACAATTAAAGGGGTTAGAAAATTATCATGCTATTCTTAAAAAGAAAAAGATTGAGAAAAATATTAAAAATTGTCTGCTTAGATGAAGAAATAGATGATTGTTCTAAAGTTGCTCTCAAAATTAAAAATGAAAAGAATAATCATAATAAACCCTTAGGAATTAAAAGGAAAATTCTATTCAATAAGGTTTCAAGCTTAATTCATATATCCCATAGTCTTGCCTCATCAAGAAAAAAGAATTCAAATAAGCATAATTTTTCACGTATATACAAAATATGCTTATTTCATGAAAGAAAAGGGCACATATGGTTTAACTGTCTATGTAGAAGTGTCAGAGGCTTGAGTAAAGAGATGATATGAGTTGTCATGATAGCAAACCCAGCAAGAGATGAGGAAGGCTGGTTTCAATAGAAATTGCATAATTATTTAATTCTTCTTTAGTTCCTAGGTTTAGGGGGATGTGTTGACTGTAGGTTTGGGAAGTGGTTGTTACTTAAAATGAAAATCTTAGTATACGCACTCACTAAACATTATCTTGTTATAGTAAGAACCTTTATCCATTTCCAAATGGACATGACATCTATGCCTGGTATTTAATTCAAAATGCTTAACCCATGCTAACATGAAAATCACGAGTTTAAGCATACCTTTGTCCATTGCACAGAATTGAGCTTTAGGAAATTCGTCTTGCCTTATATCCTCTTACCCTAAACTCATCAATCAAATCACTCTAGGTATAAGCACCAGTAATCATAAATTCTACATCTATCTAGTGCCATAAATAGTCATCCTCCTTGTAATCAAAATCAGAGGCATCCACTAAGGAATTGCTTCCTTTGATTTCAAAATAAAAATCCTTTATTTTTGGTTCACCATCTCCTCCATAGGAAATATTTACCAACCACGATCACATTCGGTAAAGTTTTTATCCTATTCCATGGTCCGTATCCTTACTCAAAATAGTGATCATACTTAAAGGATACTTTCCAATCCCCAAAATAGCTACAGTAAAAATTCATATAATCTTTAGCGCTCTTTGCCAAAGCAGTTAGGACAATGTCTTTAGACTTCTTATCTTAAAAAATGTCCCGTCTATCCAAAATACTCTTCAGAACTTAATAAGTTATTAAAACTTTAAGAGTATTTATTCTAACTTGTGTCACAAGCTCTCAATCCTTCAAAGTCAAATCCTTAGAGCTTCATATCTTCAGTAAAGTTGAATGGCTAAATTAAATGTACTAGGTTTCAAATTTAGAGAAAAGTTATAGTCCAAATGAAACCTGCGCATGAGCAGTTTAAATTGAAAGTCATTCTAAACTCGTGCCTCTCACACGCATTAAAATTCATGTCAATAGAGGCAATGTTGGCTTAGCTCACTTGAAGAAATATACATTGTGACTTTTTGGTCCTCTAAGCCTATTCATCCAAAGGCAAGCATATATCATTAAAAATCTAGATCTCTTGGTTAAATGATTTGAAAAATAAGAAAAAGACATTAAATGAGTCGAGTACATAATTGAGGGGGAGCATTCATCTTTCATATCTATATTCATTAAAATGATCTCAATTTTTATTTATGCTTATATGTCTGTATGCACTTGTGAGAACAACTCTGCACTGATCTCATAACTATCCATTGTTAGTTAGTATTCATACCATCTATTGGATAGTTCATTTCTTTTATGAGTTGTTGATTAAACTATTGAAAAGTATGCTTGTATTGAAAGCCTCCTGCATGGGGGATGCAGTGATATAATTTGCGTGCTAGTTGTGGATATTAGGTTGTGACTTGCTTTATATGATTTATCTATTGAAAACAACCCACTATTAGGTACAGGTTTTATGGGAAAACGTCCAATTTACAGATGGCAGGCTGCCAAAATTTCAACAGGATTTTTTTCAAAATAAAACCTTATACAAAGATGATTATGATAAATCAAATATTAAAAAAAAATTGAAAGGATGAGTGAAAGTTAAATGAAAATTAATATTCATCCTAGCATAATCATCAGGCATTTAGAGGAGTTAAACTCCATCCCTAGAAAAGAGCATAAGCAACTTATATGCATCACTACGCTTATTGAATATTGAGGCTCTTCTGAAATCCCTGAACATTATATCTTACTCTTAAAGCTTTATGTTTTGATATAGAACGTTCGGGGGTCATGAACCTTATTGCATGTCTTAATATACACTTTTTTGATGCATCTATGGTCTATAGGGACAACTATACTGATAGGGGTAAATAGAGTTGATTAATATTCAACATAGCTGATTTTAAAGTTTCAAAATGAATGGCTTATACTATTGAGAAAAATGAAATTAATCTTTGGATAGTATAAGAAGTTAAAGAATCTAATCACATACTCAAATTGATAGGAGAAGTATCTGAAATTAAATTCCTATCTTGTTATGCTCACCAATATTTTTGGCTTAGATAAGTTTGTTATTCTCTGTGGCACGTGCTCAATTGTGATGATTTTATTAATATCTTAATTAAAAAATATTATACTTAGCCACACGTTCTTTGTGGTTGCCATATGATCATTATGGTTTACCAGAAAAATTTGTGCTTGCCTGATCTTTAAAGCTTCTTTTTTTGGCAAGCAACCTCCAGTACTTTAAGCAAACTTCATAAGGGGGATATGTATTTATATATAAACATATATATTTATTGTAATACTTTATGGCAAGAACTAATTTCAAAACTAAATTTTTTCTCTCTTGCCTTATTATTATTATTATTATTATTATTATTATTATTATTATTATTATTATTATATACATATATGATTTTAAAGTCGTATAAGTGGTTGACTAACTACACATAAAAATGCATGCGAACTAGTTAGATTGTGTTTATGCTCAAACCTTCTTTTTGGTATCATATGTCGTGTGCCTTTAACTCAAATCTTCTACGGGTCTTATGATATATTTCAATTGCAATGGTTTGTGTATGCTTATGGTCTAACCTTGTTTTCATGTCATTTAAATCCTTTAAATGACCAATTATATAGTTTGTGTGCTCAAATTGCTATACTTCATACTTTATCATTCATTGTGCATTGTATAATTATATTATCTTTTTGGATGCTGAAAATAATAATTCTTGATCATACTGAACAGTTTGAGTTAAGTAGTTGTGGATAAACTATTCATTTAAAACTCAATTAGGTCATTTCAATATAAGGATTTTTTGGGAAAATGCTCCATTTTCAAACAGCATGCTGCTGAAATTTCTAAAAAAAAAATTTCAAACATCTCTTATATTTAAATGTTTTATACTGAATGTCTTGCTTACATGTTTTTAATTTTTAACCCTTTTTACTGTTGCCAAAAAGGGGAGAAAGAGGGTAAAATTGGGTATAACTGAACTTAAATGCACAACTTGATACATTCTGAAGTCTTCATTTTTGTATATGAATATTGAATATCATTCTTTTAATGCATATTGTTAGGGGGAGCCTTATCAGGAGAACCCATATTTTACTCCTGTGTTTGTCATCATCAAATATGGGGGAAATTGTTGATTTTTTTGTCAGATCCATGTTTTGATTATGACAAACCACAGTATCTCATCTGTGTACTTTGAGTATTTGAGTAGGTTATGTTTTAGTTAGCACAGATGATGATGCAATTTGGAAGCCGAGAAACACTTAAGCATATCATTCGATGCATTCCATAGTTGCCAAGGAGATGAGCATGAAGCCTTTATTTGTTTTAAGTTGTAATCTTATATATTTTAATTCGGGACTGTAATAATTTATGATCTATAATTAATGCATATCATGCATGGTAGGAATATAAGCTCAACAACTCAACATGACCATAAATTGACCATAAGGAACCGAATGTCAATAGGGCACCCCTCGGTCGACCGACGCCAGGTTTTTTAGGCTAAGTTAAATAGCCTCAAAGACCTTAGAAGACCCTTAGGTCCCTGCACATATGCACAAATAGTCCTCATTATCATTCACACTATCAGAGGATTAAATTGAAATGAGTTGGACCAAAATAGACAAAAATGAGAGAGGTCGGGCGATCGACCCCTTTGTCTTCAACACATCAGGCACCCGAACCGTGGACAAGTCAACATGTTGACTTGGATTCGGGTGCCTGAACATATTTGACAACACCATCCATGAGCGACCAAATCCCTGACCTGACACCTTTTCAACAACCCAAGCACTCGAACCTTAGCATTCAAAATAGCCTCGGGTGATCGAACTTGTGAGTTCGGTCAACCAAATGTTGAACCGGGCACCCGAACCGTGGTGTTTTTTAGGAATCACCTCAATCAGCAAACCGAGTCCATTTTCGGGCACCCGAACCTCAAACAACACCTTTTTGCACTGTGTCTATTCGGACACCCAAAACTTAGGTCGGGCATCTGAAAACTCTCAGGTTGCTTTTTTTTTTTTACCGAGGTTAAAATGTTTAAACAAAGTTAATTTTGCTAAACATTTTTAAACAATTTTAAGAATACCCACGTGTCCCCCAATGGTCATAATTTACCCTTTCTTTATATATATGGGTTCATTTGTCAAGATTAGTGGTGATTAGCAAATAGGATTAGCCAAAAACTCTCTCAAATTTGCTAAACCCTATTTGTTCATTCAAAACCAATACGCTCATAATACTTCATTCCTTTAAGAAATCTTACTTTGTGAGTGTTTTATTCATCATTCTAATTTTCTAAGAACCCTCACTTGCTTTCTTGCTTGTGATTTTTATTGGAGGGTTGAGCAGAGGATTTTTCCTTAGATTTTATTTAGTAAATATTTGGTTAGGGAAAATTGTCAAGCTAAGTGGGTCTTTGCATAGTTATTGCAAGACTCATTAGGGCTTTTTTTTTTTTGGTGCAAAAATACTTTATAAGCTCATATTTGAATATCTCATTGTGCATTGTTACTGAGAAAATTATTTTAGAGATATTCTAGATTTCTATTTGTTTGAATCTTTGAAATCCGAAACTAAGATTGAGATTTTATCATTGCTTAGTTTCAAAGATTACCTTGTATAAACACTTGTATGCTTGACTTGAGATAATCACTATACTAAGTATTGATTGCACACATTTACACCACTGAGCTTATAGTTGTTATATGTTTGGTGTGCATTGATTATACTATGCATATTGTAGTACATATCTACTTGTGTAAGAAGTGTTTGTTTGTAGGAAAATTTTCATATTCGTTGTATTCTAGGTGTGGGCCTGAAGAGGGAGGTTAGCCCTGTTGAATAGTCTCGAATTGGCTTAAACTCAGTTAGGAAAGCTAGGTGCACCATCCTGGTAAGGAGTAGGTTGAGGTCAGCCCCGTTACTTGACCTGATTGTAACCAGTACCGCTCCACATGTTAAGTGGGCTTTAGCGGAATCCTCGGACTTGCAAACTAGATGCGGGGACGTAGGAACAGTTGGTCGAACCTCGAGAGCATTTCTTATGCGTGCTTTTAATTTCCACATTTTAAATTCCAGCACATGAATGTTTTAATTTTACTATTGTGAATGATTGGGTTTATAATTGCATAGACAGATCCTAAGTTGAGTAATACTATTGCTAGATTAATTGAACCTAGGAGGAAAGTTTAAATACCCAATTCACCCCCTTCTTGGGAATACACCAAAGCTAACAATTAATATTAAAATTGTTTTGAAAGGATGAGTGAAAACTGAATATATTAAATTTCATCCTAGCATAATCATCGAATAGTTAGAGGACTTCAGCTTCATCCCTAGAAAAGAGCATAAGAAACTTATATGCATCACTACGCTTATTGAATATTGAGGCTCTTCTGAAATCCCTAAACATTATATCCTGCGCTTGAAACTTTATGATTTGATATGGAATGTTCTTGGGTCATGAACTCTATTGTATGCCTTAATACATATTCGCAGATGCATTTATAAGCTATAGGGATGATTATACTGGATTCATAGTAAAATTAATAAATCTTAATCCAGTATACTCCTTTTAAAAGACTTAAATATGAAGGCTTATACTGCATGGCATGTTAGATGAAATTAGTCTTTAACTAGTATAAGCAGTTTATCTCATCTAAGTAATAATTCAAATTGATAGGAGGAGCATCCAGAATTAAATTACTACCCTATTTTGCTCACCCATATGTTTAGCTTAGATATGTTATTGAATCAAGTGTGGCATGTGCTTGAATGAAATGTTTTATTGAAAATCATTATCTAAAACATGTTGATTTGCCACAAGTTCTGTGTTTCTTTGCCATATAATCCCTTTGAATTTTCTACATTATTAGGATTTACATGGTTGTAAAACATTCACCAGAAAAATTCTGCTTGCATGTGCTTTAAATTAAAGTTTCTTCTTCAGCAAGCAACCCTCAGTACCATTTTGCAAATATCATAAGGGGGATATGTATTTACTTATATATTTTCATTTATGGCAAGAACTATTTTCAAACCTAAACTCTTTATCTTTTGCCTTATTATTATTATACATATATATAATTGGATAACTGATTCGATAACTTCATATGTAAATGCATGCAAACTTGTTAGACTATGTCTGTGCTCAAACCAACTATTTGCTATCATATGCCGTGTGCTTTAAATTCAAATCTTCCACGGGTCTTATAATATGTTTCAATTGCAATGGTTTGTTTATAGTTATGGTCTACCCTTATTTTCATGTCATTTAAATCATTTAAATGACCCGTTTTATTATTTGTGTGCTAAATTGCTAAGGTTATCTTTGTCATTCATTTTGCATTGTATGACTATTCTATCTCTTGAATGACTTAAAGTTATACTTCTATTTTATGTTTTGAGAATACTAGACTGTTTGAGTAAGCAGTTGTGGATATATTGTCAATATATTACTCAATCAGGTCACTTGTATACAGACATGTTTTTGGGAAATGCTCCAGTTTCAAACAGCATACTGCCGAATTTTCTTAAATTTTTACCAAACCATATCTCATATATGAATGATATTTTCCTCTTGTTTGCCTATATATATACTTAAATGTTTATCTAGGCCCTTTTTACTATTGCCAAAAGGAAGAGAAATAGGCAAGTATTTGTTATCATAAAAAAAAAAAAAAAAGGAGAGATTGTTGACCCTATGGGTCATACCCTGTTTTGATTATGACAAATACTCAGATATTTAATACCTGCCGAGTTGATGTGCAGGTTTATCTTGGTAATATCATATGATGGCCCTCGAAGACCCAGAGGAAAATGAAAACCCCAGTTGATCTTTATTGTTGTAATTCTAATTCATTTGGGTCTGTAATAGTAATATAGGAAAGGTCTGTAATATTTAATGCATATCATATATGTAGGAACTACAAACTTAAAGACCTTAGAAAGACTCCAGGTCCCTATACATCACTTGAAAATCAAATGGCCTTAGACAAGACTTTGGTCGACCGACGCCAAATTTTTTTGGTGTCCTCAAAAAGACCTTAGACTAGCCATAAGACACTATTATGCATGAAAATGTTCCTTATTTCCTTAAAGTTAATCATCATATGAATAGGGAAAACATTTAAAAAAAGAAAAGGACCGAAGGTGCTGAAATTGCCATGTTCGGTCAACCGAACTCCCACCGAGTCAACAGGTTGATCTCTCGATCAATCGACTAGAAGTATAAAGGCATAACCTGGTCAACCAAACATCCCCAAGTCAACAAGTTGACCGCTCGGTTGACTGACCAAGTTTATATGGGAAATGCCTTGGTCGACCAAACCCCTACGTAGGAAATTTCCAACCACCCGATCTACCAAACCTCCTAATTCAAATTGATCCAGTCGACTGAACCGCGCGGATTTGGAAAATCGCTTTTGAACCCCTTAAGTACAATCGACCATCTGGGTAGTTCAAAATTCTCCCGGTTGACCAAACCCAACCACTCGATCAATCAAACCTTAAGTTTGGTCGACTGGTGCTCTCAGGTTGCCTAGAATTATTGAGGTTAAAACACAGTTAAAATTTACTAACCTCACTTAAACTTTTTCCAAAATGACTAATATGTCCCTAATGTTCATAATTCTTCTCATGTCTATATATATGAGATCATTTGCTAAAATTAAGATAAGATTAGGGAGTTAGATTAAGAAAATTCTCTTTGAGTTTTTGAGTGCCCTTTCTTCATACACAACTCATATACTCATCCATATGATCATTCTATTGTCAAATCCTTTTAAGTAAGAGTATCTTGAGAGACCCTGCACTAGCTTATACTCTCACACTTGTGATTGCTTTGTTGATTTTCTTGAGAGTTAAGCCCAAAGGATTTCCCCAGTGATTTAGTTCATAACTTCATTTTTTTGGGAAAGCTTCTTAAGCTTGTGAGTCTTTGTATTCTCATTGTAAGACTCAAAAACTTGTCTTGTGTTGTGAAGATAAATATTTTTGACAAGCTTATTTTTCAAAAATATCTCTTGTGCTTGAACTTTTGAAAATCTTGTTTGAGATATTTGATTGTCATATTGAGAGTTAAGTAAAGATTTTTCCACCGATTTAATTTGATAAATCTTGTGTGGAAAAAATCGTATAGCTAAGTGGGTCTCTGCATTGTTATTGCAAGACTCATTTGGGCTTGTATTTTGTGTGTACAAGAATCTTTTTACTAACTTATTTTTAAATATCTCCTTGTGCTTGAATATTGAGAAAGTATTGTTTAGAGATATTTAGAATACCCTTGGTAGTAATCTTTGAAACCTAAGCTTGTGATCGAGATATAGTGATACATATTTTCAAATATAGTTCTAGAATACACTCTTATACTTGATTAGATAAAATCATTATTCTGAGTGTTGATTGCACACATAGAGCACTAAGCTTATAGTCCCTATATTATTAATGTGCATTGATTAGTACTTGTGCGTAGTGGTACATATCTGCTTATGTAAGAAGCATTTCCCATGTACGCAAAATTTTATACACATCTGTTGTATTCTAGGCACGTGCCTGAAGAAGGAGACTAGCCCTGTTGAGTAGTCTTGAATTGGCTTAGACCCGATTAGGAAAGTTAGATGCACAATCCTGGTAAGATGTAGGTTGAGGTCAACCCCGTGAATTGACCTAGTTGTAATCGGTGCCGCTTCACCCGTTAAGTGAGCATTAGTAGAATCTTTGGTCTTGCGAGCTAGACGCGGGGACGTAGGCAGTACTGGCTGAATTCCGATAACATATCGTGTGTGCATTTTATTTTTTTGTAATTTATTTATCACATGTGTATGTTATATTGTGAATGTCATGCATGATTTAATTTCCGCACATTTTATTTATCTGCACATTTGAAACTGTATAGACAAACCCTAAGTTGCGAATATATTACTCTTAGATTAGCTAAACCTAGGAATAAATTTTAAAAGTCTAATTCACCCCCCTCTTGGGAATACACCAAAGTCAATAGTCATGTTTTCTTACTTATGTGTATATGTTTTAGCCACTTTGTTCATTTTTCTTTTAAAAAAAAAAAAAGAAGTAAAGTAAAAGTATGTTGAATTTGATTTGGGATAATTTTTAATTAATTGAGTACCGTTCATAGAACGGGTGTGTAGGGGGTGTTGGTACCTTCCCCTCGCATAACCGAACTCCCAATCCCTACTCTGGTAATGCATACCAATTATACCCTTAATTGGGTAGTAATAATGTGTTCTACCCACACCTCAAAAGGTTTGTGGTGAGTCTAATATCTATTTTTCATGAAAATAAACCTATTATCATTTTTAATTCGCCCACCTAGGGGCACCCTCGCTCCGTGGGGATGTTACGACAGTAACTTTAAGCTTCAACACATTTCTTCAAGTAGAATCACTTGACTTCATAAAACACTTGAGTCCTGAAACTTAACTAAAAACACATTAAGTAACCTTGATTTTTTATCATCAAAATGATATTACACCTTGTTAGGCCAACACTAGTGCCTCCTTCAATATCCTTATGATTTCCTGAGGAATGATGTATCACAGAATGCATTAACCTCTAATTGAATTAAAAAGGAGCAGGTTAGTGCAAGTCAAGACAAACAGTTATTCAACTCTCGGTGTCCTAGGAAAATTTAAATAAACCAAAAGTTTAAGGGAGTGAAGTTTTTAGTGTAGGGGTTTAACACTAATGAATATTCTAAAGGTTCCCAAATTGTCTTTACCATTACCTATACAGGTTAGTAAAGATGCCAATCTTGACCAATTATAGGTTTCGAGCAAAAAAGGTTCAGTTTGAGTGAGGAGATTTTCATGAGGCATATATGGGGGACAGCACCCCACGAAGGTCTCAATACTTCTCCCCTCTCCTAAGCCTTAAAAGGTAGGAATCCAGGTTCAAAACTTGTGCAGTGTTAGTGTGACATGTGAAAGAATTAGAATTAATACTAATTAAACCCAAACAAAACAAGGTAATTCTAGCAATATAAGCAAACAAAACAATGCATCACTCCAAAGAAAATAGGAAGGCAACACATGCAAGTGGCTTGACTCTCTAAGGGTCCCCCAATGGAGACACCAAGTTATTGATGTTGGATTCTGTTCAAGATCATGGAATAGTGGTCCCTAAACAAGAAAGTGTTTTGAAGAAAAAGGGTAAACAATTAAACCATAGAGTCGTCGCCTTTTCTTTTTTCTTTTTCTTTTTTTTTTTTTGAAAACACGGGGAAAATAAAGAAAAACTTTGAAAAGGGTCTACGAAAATTACATTTAGAGTTTTGGAGTTCATTTGTGCATAAGGAATATGTTTAACCAATCATATCAATGATGATTAACTTTTCAACACCCCTAATGACACATGCTTGTAGAATAGTTACCACAATTACGTATGTATTGTCTCCTAAAAGAAAAGAAACCGAAAAAACAAAAAAAAATAGAAAAGACCCTTGTTTGGCCCTCCAGTGATGGTATCACTGTTTGAGCACGCCAACATGGTTCCCCAGAAGCCCAAAGTATTGCTCTAGAAAGGATTTTCCTCAAAACCCCAAGTTTTAATGAAAAAATGATGAGGAAGATGGTGAGGGATGGTAGGTGAAGAAAATAGTTAGTTTGAAAACATCGTACTCGTATTATTGACCTAGAAAATCAAAGTTTTAGAAAAAGGGGCCGGACTTATATTACTAATATTTGAAAATGGTGAGTGAATACAGTGAGTTTGGAAATGGAAAATGGAGTTGAAAAGTATGGTGAGATACACGAGTCTTTAAAAAGTTTAGGTTTCATTATCAGCCTTCTAAAATCAAGAAAAATACTGAAAAATATATATTTTAGAGATTTTTGAAAATATTTTTAGAAAGAAAACTTTGACACTAAATAAACAAAACATGGTTCATTCAGGCTAATTCCGATGGTCAAAGCCATAATCCTCCTTAAATCATATGATTCTTGAAGATTAAAATCTCCTACCATGCCTATGGATAAGGAGAAGATACTATACGGTAAAGTCCTTCCCTCTATCCCATCATCAACAAAAAACAAACTATGGGAACCACTATACTAAACTCATATTTTTTTAAAAAAAATTTCACTTTTTTTCTATTGTTTTTGGGATTTCCAATTAAGACAAGATAAAAATACATGTTAAAATATACCACCACAATATTAACAAGCATATCTACATTTATCAACCCACAATCATTCTCATATACATGCATGCATATCCACTGATAATACATCTACAAGCTACCATTTACATGCATACACTCCCACGCTTGTATCACCACTCATATATCTCTACACACCCCAATATCCAAACTACAACACACTTATATACATATACACATACATTCACATATATTTACATATATATATATATATATATATATATTTACTATATATATTCCTTACCTATATACATACATGCATATAAACTAACACGTATACCACATGAATAAAAGTCAATATTTTACCTCAATTTTTGTACCGAAGGGTAAAATTACTAGGGAAGACCACCTTACCATTTTGAAGTGTTCCAGATCACCCAGTGCAGTCAGTTTTGACCAAAAAAAAAAAAAGTATCGAAAATTCAAAAATGACAGGGTTTTAACTCGATTTGTTTGCTCAAATAAAAATTATTGTTAGACATTTTCTTACCATTTCGAGTTACTCTCAATCACCTGGTGCAATCAAATTTGACATAAAAAGTTCAAAAAAGTTTGAAACGACAGGGGTTTTGTCTTAATTTGCATGTCCAAAATCAAAATCATTGTCAAACCTCTTCTTATCATTTCAGACTACTTAAAATCATCTATTGTAGTTAGATTTGACCAAAAAGGACAAAAAATGTCCAAAATGACAGGAGTTTTCCTCGATTTGCATGTCCAAAGTCAAAATCATTATCATACATTTTCTTACCATTTCAAACTGTTTTGAATTACTTGATGAAATCAAATTGGGAAAAAATAGGATAGAAGTGCTAAAAAATTATGAAAGTTTGGTCTCAATTTACATACATGAAGTCAAAATCATTGTCGAAACCCATCTTACCATTTTAGATCGTCTCAAATCACCTAACAAGGTCAAAAAATGGGGGGAAAAAAAAACAAAGAAGAAAAGGCAAAAAAAGTGGCCCTCGACTAACCCAACCTCCTAATGGAAAACTTGCCCAGACAAAGTGGGCATTGACACACATTATAACTAAGATAGCTCATGTGACTTTGTATATTCTTCTTTATATCAAACTATATTAGCATGACTAAATACTATTCAATTTACCATATCATTTTAAATTAAAGAAAAATATTTGCAACCAATAAATAAATTAAAGGTAAACTTCAAATTCATTTAATAATTCAAAGTGCTTGGAAAACAATTATTGTCATCAATCAAAAGCTTACTGCACATTGCACATGCTTGGGTCCTTGATTATCTAGTCTCTTGTAGCCTTGAGCTACTCCCAGCTCAGGATTAATCAAGTTGCCCTCTATTCCCTTTTTTTTTTTTTTTATCTTTTCAAACTCCATGAGATCGTTGTGTTCTTGTTTCAAGAATACTTCTTTCGGCCCTATAGATTGTCAAAAAAATGAAAGATCACAACTAAATATCTACAAAAAGGAAAAAAAAAAAAAAAAAGCAATGCTTTGAGGTTAAGTTGTTCCTCGATTCGGGGAGCAGTCAAAGCCATCTCTCTCTCTCTCTCTCTCTTTGTTATAGTGATTATCACAAGGAAAGCAAACATACAAATGGCAACAAAAAATTGACGTTAAAAATCGAATCTAACCTCCACGTCTACAATACGTAACAATAACTTGTAACCAAGGAGAAAAAGAAAGTTTGGGAGACCACTAGTGGCCTTCATGAGCCTTCTTTGATGCTATAGTTAGGACCAAGAAAGTATGAATAAATGGACAACAATGCATAGAGCGAGTAATTTTGAGATACTTTTTCTTCTCATTCCTTTCTGTAGAAGTTAAAATCCTCTTAGTATTAATATTAAGTGTCTTTAACTCGAAGGAAATTATGAAAGTTATCTCTCATAACCCCCCTTTGTTTGCAGAATGAAATTAAAGTAGTAAAAGAATTGAGGGAGGAATAGAATTAAGGTAAGATTGGAATTACTTTTGCACTGCAATTACTGTGTTTGGTTAGTATTAACTTTATCTTTATTATTATTATTATTATTGTTGTTGTTGTTGTTGTTGTTGTTGTTGTTCTTTTTATAATAATAATAATAATAATAATAAACATTTTTGTTATTGTAATTATTATTAATTTATAATTTTTATAATAATTATTATTTTTTTCATTTTTTATTATGGCTCTTGTTATTAGTATTTTAGTAATAAATATTATTGTTATTGTAATTATTAGTTTCTATTGTTTTATAATAATAATAATAATAATAATAATAATAATAATAATAACAACAACAATTAGTATTATTACTAATTGTTGTTGTTTTTTGTTTGATTATTATTATTTGTCATTTTCATAGTAATGAATACTATTAGTGTAATTATTATTGTTTTATTATTGTTATTATTTTATAATAATTATTGTCCTTAAAATAATTATTATTTTTTCTTTTTTACTATTATTGTTCTTGTTATTATTGTTTTTATAGTAACAAATATTATTGTTATTATTATTATTATTAGTTGTTATTGTTTTTATAATAATAATAATAATAATAATAACAATTTAATATTATTATTTGTTGTTTTTTTTTTGTCTAAATTATGTTATTATTCATTATTTTCATAGTATTGATTATCATTAGTTATTGTTTTTATTATTATATTTATAGCAGTTATTATCCTTAACATAATAATTATCATTTTTGCCTTTTTTATTATTATTGTTCTTGTTGTTATTATTATTTTATAATGATAAATATTACTATTATTGTAATTTTTATTGGTCTATTTTATTATTAATATTGTTCTTGCTATTATTATAATATAAATATTATTGTTCATAAATGGATTTCAACTTATTTGAACTGAAATCACAATTTCCCATTCGCATGATCCTACACTTGATTTTTACAAATCAAACGCAAGAATGTGATTTCATTCTTAAAATTTGATTAATTTTTTGCAAACCAAATTTGGAATCCACTCGAGGGTTCAAAAAATTCAAATTCCTAACACTGCAAATATTTTATGCACTATTAGATATCCTTCTTTTGGGGACAACCAGGCTACCCAATTCAATAAAACGAAGTTGTTAAACGGAAGCCAAAGGAATCAGCAACAATTAACAAACAACGCGGCCATCATAATGTGGTTTAATGAGAGGGCTTAGGTTTAATTGAATTTCATTTTCTCGGGAAAACTCTGAATCTAAGAAAAATCAAGCAACCAATCAATATCAAGAAACAAATTTCCCCAATCCAAAGAATTGCGCTTATAGACCAGGACGTTTAATAACTAAAATGCAGGTAACTGTCATCTCAAGACCAAAATACTAGAAATAATAAATAGACCAGTCTGAACTTTGGCGGATCTGGGAAGTATTCCTTGTCTGGTGTGGCGATAGGCTTTACCAGTAGAGACTTTAATGACAATCCAAGGCTTTGCCAGACGGGCTGATTAAAGGCAAATGAATTTTGGGTACTCATTTGAGGTAGACTAAGTAGATATTGTGGCCCCTGTTAAAATTGAGAAAGTTCGTTCTCATTTTAGAGCTGTTAAGTTCCTCTTGACCTAAATTATTTATAGCTGTTTTGGACCATCGCCAGGAAAGTTCATTTCTCATTTTAGAGCTGTTAAGCTCCTAATGACAATTTATTTAGCTGCTAATTTGGGCCATTCCCATGTTGGGTACCATTTTTGGAGTACTGTTTATCCGCTTCCCTTGTACAGGTTTGTTTATGGGATGCATCCGACATACCTATTCCCTGTAATTTTCGACAGCAAATTATAGAAAAGTCATAGAATAGTCATAGACAGGGTGTGCTCATCATGTGGCAACAGTCTCACCTTTTTTTTTTTTTTTCTTGGTAGGGTGGAATCCGGTCAGCTGCCGTCCCTTGCAACCATGAATCATCAAACAGTTTATTTTCTCTAAACTGAAAATCTGCATTAAACAATATCTGTCAACCAGATTAGCCATCCACTGATCAATGAAGGAAATAAAATATTCCATGTGTATATGATGCCTGCACGCTGGAGTAATCAGTGTTAGAATGCAAGATGCTAACCTAGCGTGCTCCCAGGACCAGTACACAGTGGTTGAAGCAGAACAAAGTTCAGGCAGAAAACAGTCAATGAGTTTTTTTTCTTTAAATCCCCATCAATCCATGAAGGGCAGAAGGGGGCAGTGGACAGGCTATATATCCCACTTCGTAATTTGATGCTGCTTCCAGAACCAGTTTTCAGAACTTGTGCAAATAAGCTATTGTTCTAACAAGGTCAAAGAATTCTTGTTAACAGATCAAAATTGAATAAAACATTTACATAGTACAGACACTGAATGTTTGTTAGACAAGAAAGCATTTTCTTGTAACACAGTCAAAAAAGAAGCTACTGCTTCCAATTCAACAAAATGTAGGACCAGAATGTCACAAATGCAGCAATGCCACTTAATATACATAGTCTGTCAAGCCTGCTTTCGCTCCTCATCTTTTCCTCCTTCAACTCGCTCTGCACTTTTGAATACAAATGACAAGACTCGAGAGCTTCACTGTAATTCTTGCTTCTACGACAACTAAGTGCTTCCCTGAGAACAAGCAAACTGTTTCTTCCATTAACATGAGCGCCTTCCATGTCTTCTAGCTGCATGCTTAGTTCTGCTAATTTGAGTGTGGTCTGAACACCCTCTCCCTCAGTATGTATCACTCTGAACTTCATAAGGAGTATACATTCTACAACTTGACATGGAAGAATGTCCTTGGCAGGAAGAATGGATCCAAAGCGTATCAAGAAATCCCTGTCTGTCGGCCAATGTCTTTGCCCACCAAGTGGGCTCCAGCTAGCAAGATTAGCAGCTTGCCTTACTTTTCTGTTCACAATAATCCAACTAAGCCGAAGTCCATCTCGCAGCTCCCGCCACAGCTTCCCATCCTTCCGCTCCCGTTCCATGGATCCAATTGGTGGCAAACCATCAGAAACTGAAAGGGTAACTTCACCTTCGGAGTCATCATCTCTGGCTGAATATGTGAGAAGATCAATGCGAAATGGGCAATTGTAAAACCAACCATTGACGCCATTTGCATTAGGAATACCCCATAGGACTTTTGAGCACACTGTTTTATCTTTATATCTGATATCCACAATAGAAACAAAATCTGTTGGTGAAATGCTTTCAAATCCATCGTCATCACCATAGTATTCAGCTTCTGTCCATTCTTCAGGGTACTCAATGTAGTCATTCCATTGAACATCAGGAACTTCCTTGTTTACAATGAGGGGAAAGCAATCTGCATAGAATTTTCTGAAGCCACCAACTGATGAAATCAAACTCTTGACATCTTCTCTGTTTGTTGACGGCCACATAGAAGAACATACATTTTCCCATAGCCTTTCTTCTTTTGAAATGGAGCAGAATGCTGCACATGCACATGCAGCACTAGCCAAAGTTGGGCCATCAAGACGTCTCAGTATGTCATAGAAAAGATCACTACTCAATGATGCTGAATTTTCAACTTGTGAAACTGACATTGTCATAGAAGTCCTCTGCTCATCTGAAAGCAGATGATATGTAAGAGAAAGTATATGCAAGAAGAAAAATATAAGACAAGAGTATCCTAATGCATAATATTTAATTACGATGACAATGCACTGTTAATTAGAAGTCGCACAAGTTTTTCCAAGAAAGTACATTTAACCTTAAAAAACATCAATACTTATAGTTTATTGTTGTCAAGCTTCTTGACCAATGCTCTGGAGTTGGACACCAACTACCATCATTTTGCCCATATTCTTCAAGAATGTCGTTTTGCTTGTGATTACACAGAATTTAGACATGAAGCAAGACCAGCAATATGATATCCCAACTTATTTATGAGTTTCTGACTAATAAAAAAAACAAAGGGGGGGCAGCCCAGTGCACAAAGCTCCCGCATGTGCGGGGTCCGGGGAAGGGGCGGACAATAATGGGTCTATAGTACGCAGTCTTACCTTACATTTTTGCAAGAGGCTGTTTCCACACCTCGAATCCGTGACTCCAGTTTCTAACTAATCATGTGTACATATAGTACAATTCAGCATGCTTTAAAATGTAGTGGGAGCCCATTGGCCCTCATCTCCTGGATATAGAATGGAGATTGCAATTCAAGCCATCTCCAATAGGCGGTAATGGGAGAGGAGGATTTTTGGGATTGGGCTACTCCCTGTAGGGGCCATAAAACGCCTTACAAAAAAAATAAAAAATAAATAAAGGTTATGTAGTTTGATTTAAGTGTACGTGAAGAGAGGAAGTGGAGAGCACACACTGATGGTATGAGCATCCTTATGCCAATTCTTTATGTAGGATTTCTACTTGGTGGCATTTTTTTCCATGGGTATTTAAATAGCATAGTATTAGGGAATAGGGATGTCATTATAGAAAGCAAACAAATAAACATCTACATATCTGCACGCACACATATCCACACTTGGCATACATATATACATACTTTATACACACAAACACATGCACTCTCACATAAACACATAGACATCCACTCTTACATACACACATACACAGACATATTTTCATTCTCATACATTCAAGCTTCAACTAAAGTATATAGCAAATCAGAATCACCAGCCAAGTTACTTTGCCATATTTTTACGTAGTTATGTGTATCATCTAATTCCTCTCTTTCATGGCTGAAATTGTTATCTAGGTGATGCTGTGCAGTGGCGGAGCCATATTTTTCTTTTGGGAGGTAATAGAGAGCCATTATCTCTATAAACAACAACAAACCAAGCCTTAAGCCTCACTAGGTGGAATTAGTATGTCTATACTGCCCTATAAAAGAAACTCCCTCTACGGCAGATGCTTAAGTGAAGTACCAAAATATCTTTTTATTTGTAAAACATAATGCACATATTTTCCATGTTACTTTGGGAATCTACTTTATTGGCTAATAACTTCTCTTAACAACCACTCATAACCTTTCTCATCACAAATTGCGAAGTGTCCCCTTAGTGAGAGCAGATTCAAATACTGTAGAACTTCCTTTATCATAAGTTGCCATGTGTCCCTATGACTTCCTCACCATAAATTGTTAAGTGTCTTCTGATAAAAAAAAATTAAACTACAAAAGTGTGTGTAGTGTCAGCGCACACAGTAAATAGATATCTAAAAAAATTACAGGCACAAGTACAATTTTCTAAGAGGGACGAGGCAAACAATTTTAAATTTGGTGGGAGTGACAGAGGGAGGAGGGAGCTTTAGATTTTATGATAAAAATATTTTTAAACTAGGAGGCCCATAATTTCCAGAAAATGCTAACAATAAATTTTGTACAAATTGCTGTGATCACCCCAAAACATGGTACATCTTCATTACCAAATGCCATATCTAATGATCCAAAGTTTTAATTCAATATTTTTCACATAAAATATTTTTATTAGATAAAGTCGAGAATTACATCATTATTAGGGCTTGCTAAGTATAATTCTCAAATCCCAGGGATTTGGTTTTGGGGGTTTTTTGCAGATTTGGGGGGAACAACTCGACCATACAAATTATCCATACAGCAAAATGGCCTAGACAAACTATAAAAACACTTTTAACTTTAACCATGCATTTAGTACATAGAACGGAACGAAATTGAATTTATCACTTGATTTCTTCATGTTCTCCATTCAAAATTTCATTTCATTCCATTACTATTCCATCCGCTAACCAAACATGATTCTTTTAAAGAATTGGATATACAAATTAATCATTAGGCAAACACCCAAAATATAATAAAAAAATAAAAAAATTTAAAAATCACTAGGGAATTGGATGTTTGGCTTGAAACTAGGGCAAACCATTCAATCACTCGGCTATATGCAAGAGATTTCAATTTTGAAGCACAGTATGGCACATCCACAAATTCACAATTCTAATGATAACGTTTGGGAAACTTCATATTACTAATTTACTGACATCCTCACTGACATGCAGAGAAATCAATTATCAATGACAGCATATTACATTCCTTCACATTATATATATAAGGTTATATATATGAGTAAATAATGACCCCAGAAAAAATGGAAGAAAACATTGATGTAAAAACAAAAGGATGCCATAATAAGGCAACACAAGAAAGCAAGTGATCATGGAAGGATCCGTTTCAATATTTATCAAGTTTCTTCCATCGATACATCAAGTTCCTATCCACAATTTGAAGCAAAGAAGCAGCAAAGAGTTGCAACTCTAGAAGTATAGCCCACTCAACGCAATGGAAATTTTATACACAGCTTCAACTTCGAATCCAACCATTTGTTAACTCAATTACAAAATATAACAACAGATCAAGCATCAAAATTTTGGCATACATAGTCAAACTGAAGATTCAACCAGTTCCAGACCGTATACCAAAATTGTATTACGGTGCGCCGGAGAGCATATGACAAACAACTATTTCTGGTGCGTCAAATTTTCAATGTCGCATCCAACTAGAGATTTAAAACGTACCAGATCCAACTTGCAGTGCTTGTCCTAATGCTCGAAGATATACACTACCACAAGACATGGACAGAGCTCCAAGAGCAAAAACAAAGTTCATCCAACAAAATTAGCGAACATTAGAACATCCCCCACAAATAAATTCAGAAAATACACAATTCAACAGAAGGGTATAAAATGTTGCCCAAGAAACTCCCAAAAAATATCTAAATTCCTAGGATTTATTTAGGGAAAATTCCCACTATGCGCATATCATATATGACAGAAACACAGAAATGGTTCGCAGACCTCAAAGATTGGCAACAACCACAGATGAAACAAACAGGCGAAGGCGAAGGCGAAGACGAAGACGAAGACGAAGACGAAGACGAGAAAAGCGTGAAGCCCTTTCTTCACTTTTTTATATTTTGAGCGTGCAACCCTGGAAAGGCACCGGCAATTTAAGGAGAACCCAGGAGAAGGAAGCAGGGTTTGATTGGGAAATTTAGGAGGTTGATGGTAAATCTTCGGTTCATGGGTCACTTTCCCCCCTTTTCGGAACTATTCGTTTTATGGGGACTCGTGCCTCTGCCTCTTCCTCTGCCTCTGCCTCGCCTGCGATATTTATGAAAAGGTCCTCTCTCACAAAGCTCCCATCCTACCCTGTGAGGGTGATCCTGTGATGCCCTAGTGCTCCTGGGCCACAGTCATCATCATCGGCATCAACACTGACGCCCGCTCGTTTGAGGAGCGCAGCCTGTCGCCGTCGGTAACCAACATACGTGTATTGAAAGGAGATCTTGGTGATCTCTAATCCTAATTTCTAATTTCTAATTCTAGAAAGAAAATTAGACTCGGACTTGACTTACTATAATTAGTTTGAGAGTCCTTTCAAAATGAGAAACACACTAGGAAGCCATTTTTTTTGTTTAATCTTAAATTATTCAAAACACTCTCATAATTATTCATAATTACCCTAAAATTTTATAATTATTCATAACTATCTTAAAATATTTTTATAATTAATCATAATTATTCTTCTAACTAAATTTAAATATTCTTCCACTCCTATTTGTTTTCTCTACACCTACTCGATCAAAATAAATATAAAATTTTATAAAAAGCTCGTGTCTACCCAAATTTAGATATTCTATATGCCTACCTAATATATTTTGTATATTTTTTATAATTAATTGACTTTATATTAATATTATGTCTACTTTAATGAGTTATTTAAGTTTATTTTTAAGTGCTTAATGGCAACTTAATATCATAATATAAACTATTATAAGTTGTTTGAAAATTTTGATTTATAAACTCGTTTTTATTGAAATTAGAATATTTTAAAATCTTAAAAAATAGATACCAAAAAAGTAGTTGCAATTATAAATTAGAATAAAAACTTGTAAGGAACTATGTAAGATTTGCAATGCACCAATCATTAAAATATCATAATATTTGTTGTTAGTCAAAAAAAAAAAGATCTAATAAATGGGGTGTGTTAATTGCTGAAATCAGCTATAGTCAATTAAATAATTGATTGTGATTTATGATATCAATCCTCAAAATGATTTATAATCCAGTTTCCATCTTAATTGTGATTTGTTATTACATCCTCTCAAAAGTTGTTGATACTACTCTTCGGCCCAATCTGCCAATGGTAGATGGCAATTCCAAAAGAAATGTGAAAAATGGGAGGCCAATTGACCACCTTAGGGAGGTTGACCGATCGAGCCACTTTTCCATCAAAGCCTTTGAGAGTAGTCAATCGCCTGGTCATTTTGCATATTTTTAATTTTAAAAAAAAAATATTCTTTGTACTTGGGAGTGCATTTAAACATAAAGAACATAATCGAATAATTATAAAAATTTAATTATTCAATTAGCACCCCTTAATAGCATTTGTTCAAAGATCGATTATAACATTTACATGTGTATGCGTCTTTTTATTTTTATGATTTAAAAAAAAAATTCATTAAGCCCATCTGTGGGACTAAAACCTTGCAAAGGTTCCACTACTCTTTTTAGAATTTTCAGATACTATATTTAAACGAAAAAAAAATATATTTTAGTTTACATTGGAGTTACCCTTTTAGGTAAGTTGCCTAGTAACTAAAATATTTTCAAATCAAGACTACATAGTTCACAAAAATATTTTCTATAGAAAGAATATTTTGTGAATGATTTTATTTTTTTAGAATTTTTTTTCCTTTTACTTTGAAAAATGACTTTTAAACCAAATATGGAAAACTAGTTTTTGGGAAATCATGAAAAATAAATTTTCATTTTAATGAAAAAAAAAATTCTGATTTTTTACAAAGATAATCCAGATTTGAGGGGCGAATTTAGGGAAATCATAAAAGATTATATTAAATTTTTTATTTTCTTTTACTCTAAAAATAATTTTGGAAAATCTTAAAAGATTTAATCATCATTTTAAATACCCTATATAAATGATGTTTCCTCAAAGGGGTGTTGGCCCAAAGGCAAACCAAGGTGGGTGAATTGGGTTTAATAAAAATTGAGTGAGTTTCATACAAAATTTAAAGCAAGTAAAACAATCAAACAAATCACACAATTATAAAAGCAAATTTAAAAGAGAAAGGAAGAGAAATGTGTGAACTCTTTTATAGTGGTTCAATAATAAGCCTGCATCCACTCTCTCAAGACCAATCGTCTTAAGGTTCCATTAACTCCCCTTACTTTCACGATGGCAAGGACACCAATTACACCCCATTATTTTTGGAGACCAAGGAAATCAAGTTATAATCCTTGTTTTGACATAAACCAAGGAACCGATATAGGAAATTTTATAAACTCATTCTTGTTGATTCGAATGTGTAGCGAAAACACACACAACTCGAATTCGGAAAAATCAATGCAAGCACTTAACGATGAATATACAGAAACACAATCAATCGTAAAGAGAATAAAATAAAGAAATAAGAAAACACGATACAAGAAATTATGTGGTTCGACAATTTCCCTACGTCCTCAAGAGTAAGACTTTCACTATTAGATTGTCAAGCTTACATCAAGGGTTATAAATATAGTTTATATATCTAACTCTATGCACACAAAAAACTTAGAATGCATCTAAAAAATTCCTGTAGAAAATCTCGGAGAAAAAACATTTGAATCCCCCGATCTACTAATCACCAAATTCAAATATCCATAACTTGCACCCGAATGAAACCATCAACAGTTTCAGGCAAACTGTTAACGGTTAAATATCAAGAGTTATTCCTGCTACAGACTAAAACCATCGACGATTTGATACCGAGAGCAAATTGTCGCTCATACCGTCAACGATTTGATTCTACAACTAGATTCCTTGTTATTTGCATCACCATGCTTTCCAGTAATGGGGATCAACATGTTATACCCCTTTCTTTTGCTGATTTGGTGACATGTGGACGACCTCCCGATGTCCACTCCTTTGCTGACATGGTAACACGTGGACATCCTCCAGATATCCACCATCATTAAATTTGTTTTTCAGGAATACATGAGATTAATGGAAAATCATACTTGAAGACCATCTAACTATTTAGATGGAATACTTGTTTTGAAAGACCTTTTTATTTATATTGATTTATTTTGTACTTGGGTATATTATTTCAAGAATATTAGGTACTTGAAGACTTTTGGTACGAGAAGACCCCAAGTGAAGTATTGAAACAAGAAGACCAATGTGGGCTCCACATGGTCTTGTGGGCCCCATACAGCTCTAATGGGCTCCACACGGATTTGGGCCCCTCCTTTGGCATATGTTTTATATTTAATAAGTCCAAGTCAACTAAGTGTAAGCATGTGTATGTTTTGTAAGTTGTGCATGTTAGTAAGTTGTGTAAGAATTTAATGTGTCTAGTAAGATGTTAGTATTTATTAGGTTGTCTCCTATGTGTGTGTGGGTAGTGTAAGGTAGTTACTGTCTTGTCTCCCCTTGCTAATTCTTCATATATCTCATTGTAACAACTCATATGAAGCTAAGATTTGATATTGAAAATTGAAGGAATTTCCTTTGTGAAGCTTGTTAACTTTGTCTAACAGATGGTGAGAGACCACTATTCTATCTAGTGACTCCATCCCTATCTCACTCTTACAACCTCCCATCCAGCACCTACACAACCACCACCAAAATACACCCACACGACCACCTTCCTGACATTCCATTGTTGCATACATTTCGATATTACAAAGCTTGCACAAAGAACTTACAGTGTGATCTAATCATGTGTTGGAGAATCTAAAGTCATCCAAAGATTTTCCTTGGGTAAGGTTGTAACCTTCTTAAGTCGTATTTGATTGTAAACCTTTACTTTTATTGTATAATCCCTTTGCTGGAAAACCTGAAGTTCCATATTTGATAAGCCCTTTAATTTCATAGACTTCAATATTAATATTTGTTAGTGCTAGAATTGGTGTATTCCCAAGAGGGGGGGTGAAATGGGTATTTAAAAATTTTCTCCTATGTTCAATTCAAATCACAATTCATTAATACACAACCTAGGGTCTTTCTACGCAATCCCAAAACCCAACAATATTTAAATCATGTATGTGAAATAACCAAGACGATAAATATAGAGACATACATGTACGAAAATTTAAATGGCGAAAAAGTAAAAAGCCAACACAAAATTTGTTATCGGGGTTCAGCCAATCCTGTCTACGTCCCCGCCTCTAGCTAACAAGTAAGAGGATTCCAATAAGTGCTCACTTAACGGGTGGAGCGTCACCAATTAGGACCTCCTCTCCTTACTGGGAGAGAAATACCCTAAGTCATATTCACAGGACTGACCCCAACCTTTACAACCACACCTTATAGGATGGTGCACCTAATTCTCCTAACCGAGTTTGAACCAATCTGAGACTTTCTTAACTGGGTCTAAGTCTATCCGGTGCTCTCATAACTGGGTTTGAGCAAATTCGGTGCACGTTACAAGCCAGTCCAATCCTCTTTTGACCAAAGTGCTTCTCAAAAAGCAGAGATATACAATAATAGGCACGATGCACTCACATATGATATGAAATAAAAGCTCAATATGAGTTTGTGTATTTTCTCAAAATATTTTGAAATCTTTGAGTAGGATGTGTATGATAAGCTCTACAGAGATTTAAACCCAAATAAATTTCTCCAAAAATATTTTCAATAAAAAGTGTAGGAGAACCTAGGATTTTTGCTTTCAAATGATTTTTCCAAAAATAAATACATATGATATTTGAAAAAAATGAAATATGAAATATGTGCTTTTCAAAGACCTCAAAAACCCTCAAATGATATCTCCAAAAGTATGTTCTTGAAAAGTAAAGTGCTGGAGATTTAGGGTTTATGCTCAAAACTATTTATGCAATAAAAGCAAGTGAGCTTTTGGAATCTTGCAATAGATGTGCAAGATTCTCAAGCTAAGACAAGTTTTCTACAAGAAAATTTATCAAGAGAAATAATGGGGAGAAAACTTAAGAACAACTCTCAAAAGATTTTTTGAAATAAAATGAAAGGGAGAGTAGATGATTTTGATATGAAAAAATCAATGCCCAAAGTGAATGCTCTCTTAAAAATTTTGAGTGAAATGTGTATAAGATAGAATGGAATTAAAAGCACAAAAACTATTTAGGAGGATTTTCTAATCTAAGCATTGATTTTAAAATTGAGTAATGAGGAGTTATTTATTGAATTCTAAAAAAAAATTGACTGTTAGGGACACGGAGGGTATTTTAAAAATTATTTAATTAAATTTTAGACGTGATTAGCGTGTAAATATTCGGGAACCCGAGAGATTCAGTCAACCTAGGGTCTTGACAGTCGGCTGAACACACAGAAAATTTTGAATTTAAACCTAGGTTTGGTTGGCCGAGGAAAGGGCCGGTCGGCCGAGTCAAGGGCGATTCCAAACCTTAGTAGGTTCAGTTGACAGGGCATAAGGTCGGTCTACTGATTCTTCATGGTCAGTCGGTTGAGGCTTTTTGAACTAAAGATGCCGATCAGCCGAGGCATGCACATCAGGTCAAAATTCAAAGGTCGGTTGACCGAGCAAGTTAAGGCATTTAAGGGTCAGTTGGCTGAGGTTTTTTAATTAAGCCTAAAAATGCAACGTTGGTCGACTGAAGTCTTTTTAAAATTAATTTTGACACTTTTTTCCTAAAAATTTTTTGGTCTCCTATGGTCAGTCTATGGTCATTTTGAGCTTTCAATCACATCATGCATGCAATGCATTATTACAACCCAAAAACTAAATGCAATTACAACAATAAAAATAAATGTCTTCTTCTTTTGCTCCTCTGTCATCCATGGAATATGCCATGCAATATAAGCTTGAAGTCTTTCATGGCTTTCTTTTCCCATTTTGTTATGTGTGACCTGGAATATAAACCTGTCCAAGTACTAGGCACACACATGAGAAACTAGTGCTTTGTCAACATCAAAATAGGAATCGAACTCAAAAAGTCAACAATCTCCCCCTTTTTTATGATAACAAATATATATGAGTAAAATGAGTTATGCCTTAAAAGCCTCCCCCCCACCCCTCCTAAGAAAATGCATAATTTAAAAAATATTCAATATTGCTCGGGCATATTCAGAAAAGAAGACATAATCAATAATTTGCATTCATTTTTAGCAATTAAACATAAATACATGAAGCATGCAGCTCAGATATTTTAACCCCTTTTTAAAAAACATTAGCTCCCTTACAAAATATTTTCAAATATTTTCCAATTTGCTCAGAAAACTCCTTCCCCTTTTGTCATCAGCAAAAAGGCTGAGTTATAAAACCATTTTAGCATTAAAAGGAAACTCAACTTAAAAGAGAACTCTCCCCTTTTTTGCAATAAATTGTATTTAGCTTAAAAAAGCACTCCCCTTTTTTGGTATAAGATTTGGGCATAAAAACAAACATCATGACATGAATTTGAATTTTATAAAACACAGGATTACATGTCATGAATCTTTTGAGGCAAGAGAAAAGAATTTTAGTTTAAAAATATTCCTTGCCAGATGAAAATGAAAAAAAAAAAATTCTCTTTTGAAACATATCCATTAAGTACAAGGGACAATGCTCGCAATAAAGTTAATCAATAAAGTTCAAGCAAGCTGAAATTTTTCTGGTTAAGCGCTTTAAGCATGATTCATAGAATAACCAAAAAGCGTAACCATATAAATCCAAAGATATCAACAAATATTAAATAAAGATCATATGGCAAATCCAAAGAATATATGGCAAAAAAAAAAATGTATTATTATTTAAAATATTTCAATGAAATTATCAAAATTTAGCACATGCCACGGTGAATAACAAAGCAAATCTAAGCCAAAGGTATTGGTGAGCATAACAAGATAGAAATTTAATTTGATTGCTCCCCCTGTCAATTTGAATTGTAACTTAGATGCAATAAGCTGCTTATACTTATTAAGGATTAAATTCATTAAGTATATTAACAGTATAAGCAATCATTGTAAATTTCTTAGTGTAACTATAGTGGATATCTATTAAAACATTTTGTTGACTTTTTGAGCCTGATCTCTATTTTAATTATGACAAATAACAACATCTCACTTGTGTACTTAGTGAATATACAGGTTTATAATTCTAGAAGTACAAGTGAACGAGCAAAATGGAAGTTGTAAATGCACTTCAAGCTCGCACCAATTGGTATATTCCAAGGGAATCAAGATAGCAAACTTGAAGACTTTATTTATTTTTGGGTTGTAATAATTAATTAGCTTTAATTGTACATGCATCTCATGATTTAATTTGAAGCTCATACTTGACCTTAGACTGACCTTAGACACTATATTTCATGGAAAATCATTGTACAAATGTGCAAAATTATTTCAAGGGCAAAAATCTTTTTATTTTTTTTAAATGAAAAACTCTAAAGCAAGATTTTCAAAGACCCCTTCATGTTTCTTCTGGCTCATTGATGCACGATTTTCTCATTCAATCCATTCTCATCTTAAACATATTCAACATAAAAGTTGTGGAATTTTCTCTTAGATTTCTGTTGCCACCAAGAACGTTCAATGTGAAGTCGTATAGAAAATGTTAAGGTCAAAACACTGAAAGGTCTCTGTAGCAGAAAAATTCCCTTCATGTTTCTTCCGTCTCATTGATGGAAAATTTTCTTAATTCATAACTTCTTATCTTAAAAAGTGCTCAACATAACAGTTGTGGGCTTTTCTTTTAGCTTTTTGTTGATACAAGAACGTTCTATTTGGAGCTATATAGTAAAAGTTATGGGAAAAACACTGAAGGGTGTCTGCGCAGAAAGCTCCCCAACGATCGAAAAAAAACGGCTAGTTTTCAAATTAAATCATATTTTAATACCCCCAACGGCCATAAAATGGCTAGTTTTGGTTTTTGCCTATAAATATAAGTCAAAGACACCTGAAAAGTTAAGGAGAAACATCTTAAGAGCATATCTACACATTCTTTGTTTCTCCCTCATTTTTTATACCCCTTTATGCATTAAATTTCATATTTCTCCTATTCTTTCACTTTGAAAATTCTTCTTGGGAGAAAATTTTGTGGGTTATTGAAGGAAGCTTGGAGTACGTATACACTCATATATTTTTGCTTCAAAGGCTCCTTTTTCTTGAGCTAATTTTATTTTAAAAGGCATGAGCATATATTATCTTTCATATATATTGTGCTTCATAGCCTTTTTATTTTCATGTTTTCCAAAAACCCAAGTTTCTCCTCTACTCTTCATTTGAAAATTTCTTTTAGGAGAAAAATATTTTTTAGGGTTTTATTTGATAATGGATTGAGACTATATTTCATTCATAAATATATTGATTGAAGGCCTTATATTATTGTGTTTTTCAAAGATTAATTTCTCCTACACTCACTTCTTGAAAATCTTTTTGGAGAAAAATGTTTTGGGGTTTTGTTAAAAGGCTTGAGCATATATATTCAAGTATATATATATATTGATAGCCTTTGTATGGTTTTCAAAGATAATATTTCTCCCATTTTCTTCTTTGTAAAAATTATTTTTGGGGAAATATTTTGTTTATCCAAGTAAGACTTGCACATATATTTAAATCTCATATATATATATATATTTTGCTCTTAAGTCTTCTTACTTTTTAAGGTCAATCATTTAGAAAGAAAGCCCAAGTTCTTTTATTTTTATTTGAAAATATTTTCGAAAAAGAACTTCTTGGGTTATTCAAGAACTTTGAGCATATATTTAAAGGTTCTTGAGAAAATCCTTGAGCATGTTTTTAATCATATACATATTTACTCGAAAGGCTTGTTGATTTTTTTTAAAGGTCATTTCAAAAGAGAAATTCATTTTCCATACTTTCATGTCTTTATTTGAAAAATATTTTTGAGAAAAAAAACCTATACTCTATCAAGCTTCATTTTATAAATCATATGAGAGCGCATATAGTTCTTCAATGTGTACAAATCTTCTTGTTTGTAGAAGCATCTCCTTGTGTGAAAAAAATTAATGTCTTTGTATTCCCGACGCGTGGTCAGAAGAGGCAGACTCGCCCTATGAAGAATCCTAGATGACTTAAACTTAATTAAGAAAGTCCCGGACTGATTTAGACCCGGTTAGGAGAACTAGGTGCACCATTGTGTAAGATGTTGTAAAGGTTGGGGTCAAGCCCTGTGAATTTGACTTGTGGTAATTCCTCACCCACTAAGGAGAGGAGGATTGTAAATGGTGACGCTCCACCCGTAAGTGAGCAAAGGTAGTGGAATCCTCTTTCCTGTTAGCTTGAGGCGCGGACATAGGCAAGTTTGGTTGAACCTCGATAACAACCTTGTGTCTGATTTTAACTTCCAAATTTTAATTTATGCACTTGAATGTTTATATTTTTATTGTTGTGAATGATTGAGAAATACTAAGAGGGTCTGTCTAAACATATACCAATTACCCAACAATATAAAACTAAGTAGAGAGATAAAACATTCAAGTGCATAAATTAAATTTCAGAAATTAAAATCAGACACAAGGTTGTGCTTTACTGATTGTAGTTTAAAATTAAACACACCCAACCTAGGAACAATTTTTTAATACCCAATTCACCCACCCCCCCCCCCCCTCTCGGGAATACACCATTCTTCTCACATTTTTATCATTTGACAAGTATAGTCATCCTTATAGGTCAAAAATGCATCATAAAAATGAATGTTAAGGCATTCTATACTGCACATGACCGAGAACAATCGACATCTAAATATGAAGCCATAAAAGTTGAATACGATGTTCAAGGTTTTCAAAAGAGCCTCAATATTTAAAAAAAAAAAAAAAATTGAATCCGTGAGATGCATATGAGCCCTTTAAACCTTTTTTCATAGGAATGGAGCTCAGCTCCCTTGAATATGTGATGATTATGTAATGATGAAATTTGATATTCATTTAACTTTCACTCATCCTTTCAAAAATATTTTAACATGTATTTTATCATAATCATCTTAGTACAATGTCTTATTTTGGGAAAATTCTAATGAAATTTTGGTAGCATACCATCTGTAAATTGGATATTTTTCCATAAAACCTATACCTGAAATTTGGTTGTTTTCAGCATATATTTCATTCAAAGCATGCAACAACCTAATTCCACTACCAGCATGCAATTCACATCACTACATCCGCCATGCAGGAGCCATTCAAAACAAGCATGCATTTCAGTAGAACAATAACAATTCAAATAAAACTATCCATCAAAGATATATAATCATTTAATGTAATTTGGATATTGTGCCACAGTACTGTGCTCATATGGGCATATAAACGAAGTAATATCATGAGAGCATTAAAATTTAAGAACTATGAAAATGATGCTCCCCCTGAATTATGTACTCCATTATCTTATGCCTATTTCATTTTTTCATTTTTTTTTTCAAACTTTTAGCCAAATGCTTTATATTTTCAATGATTTAAGCTTGACTTTGAGTCCTTAGGCTTATTGGACCAAAAAGTCATAATAAATATTTCTTTAAGTGTTTTAAGCCTATATTTGCCTCTTTTCTTATGATTTTCAATACGTGAGAGGCTTAAGTTCATAATGGCTATGGAGATTTACTACTCGTGCATAGGTTTCTGTGAATTTTGTTCCATCATCTAGATTGAAACCTATAACAATTATTTTAGTCACTTGATACCAAATAGAAGGTCTAAATGATCTATCTTAAAGTTTGAGAGCTTATGAAGTGAGATTGGATAAATACTTTTAAAAATTAAATTATCATTAAGTTCAGAAGAGTATTTAGGAGGATAATGAGTGGACAATATTCAAAATATTTTCCTGCTTTTGATCATATCCAGACAAGGGCAAAGAGCATTTGTGAGTATATGAATATTGTGAATAATGCTCTTTGAAGATTGGAAAGAATCCTTTAGATATGATCATTGTTTAGAGTAAGGATATGAACCAAGGAATAGGATGAAACTTTACCAAAGGTCATTGTAGTTAGTAAAGATTTCCTATGGAGAATATGGTGAATCATAATAGAGGATTTTTACATTTGAACATCAGAGGGAAAATTTTGAATCCCTTAGTGGATACCACTACATTTGATTCAAGAAAGATGTCTTTAAATTAAGCACCGGGTAGAATAGGACTTTGTGAAGGTCAGTGCTTATGTTCGAGTGATAACTAAGTTTTTTATCAAGACCTTTATGTTCAAAGAATGTCCTTAGGGAAGAATGATATTTGACAATACGAATTCCTTAAAGCTCAAGTTTGTGCAATGGACAACAGTTGCTTAACTTAAGATGTTTATATTTAAGTATGAGTTAAGCATTTAAAATTATATACTTGTCAATTTGGAAGTGGGTTTTACTCAAGCATGCCTCTAAGATATTATTCAAGATATTATGATTTACGTTGCCATCTCAGAAATATAAGATTCTAGATTTTTAGCTAGTTATCCTTTCAACCTTTACTTTGAACGAGGAATTATATGAATAATGGCGACACGCATGTCCCATTCAAGCAAAGACAATCTCAATCCTTTTTGGTTCAAAGTTTGCATGCAATTGCAAATAATTTCATATTTTAACCAATCATTATGATATGTACGCATTAAGTTCATATTGGATATATGATTTGAGTTTTCACATTGACTTAACTTTCTTGTAAGATTTTTAGTATAATGATAGTAGATAGTGAATACATATACTAATATTTTTCATTTTAAGCACACACCACTTCCCAAGCCTTTTGGTCATCACAACCCATTTTAATTTAAACAACTAATCCTAAGGTCTAAGGAAGGATTAAATAATTATATAATTCTAATTTGAATCCAATCTTCCTTTTGTCCAATAGGATTGCTTTCATGATGACCTATGTTCATTTCTTTATCAATGCCTCTGGTACTTTTATGTAGACAATTATATTGAATGTGTCATTTCATTTTACAGAATAAGCATGTTTTGAATATATGTGAAAGATTATGCTCATTAACCCTATTTTTGCACCATGAGGCATGAAAATAGGTTTTATAAGATAAACCCTTTTGACAGAATCATTTCTTTTAGCTCCTAAGGATTCATTTGATTTATTCTTTTCACTTGCAACCTTTGATATTATATTAGGATAATATTTTATTATTCTTTCCAAGCAAGTGATTTTCACAATCTTCCTTGTTGACTCTATGAGTCCAATCCAGTTTTGATAATGACAAATCACTTAGTATTTGATCTGTGCATTGAGATTGTAAACATGAACTATATTAAGCATGCACGGAAGGATAACAAGTCATGGAAGCCATGAAGTTTAAAGCATACATATTTTGGCACAAACCATGGAACTCAAAGAGTACAAGAATGAAGATGCAAGCAACAAGTTCAAGAACGTCATGGGAATGGGTACTTAGAGCTAATGTATTTACATTTCATATGATTTAATTTGAGGCTCATCATATACTCTAGAATGACCTTAGAACTCATGCATTTCACGAATATCATTAGGGGACTTTCATGGACTTATAAATATTTTTAAAACCCCAAAAAATAGTTTTATAAAAGAACCAAGAAAGAGAGCAAAGCAGTTTTTCAAACTATAAAGAAAAAATCCAGGATTTGGTAACTTTGGTAGCCTTAACTCAACCTCAGTCACCTGAAGAATTTCTTCAGAAGATTGAAAATTAAGTTTAGTCACCTGAAAAATTAATGGTGAAACACAGAACCTGGCCAAGACACCTCAGTAGAATGAACTCAACTTTAGTCGCCTAAACTCGCCACTTCAGGCTTCTAACCCTTAACTTCAGTCGCTTGACCCTGTGTCCAGGTTAATTTTTCAAAACTCTAAAGAATTTCAGTCGCCTGGGCTTTAACCTTAGTTGTATAAACTTGCGGGAAAACTTAAAAATCTAATTTTTAATAAGATAACTCGTGAGATATTTTTTGATACAATGGTTAGTATTGATTCTACGGGTAAAATACCTATTTATACATCATATAAACCCTAGTGCTATAGAGCTAAGACTTTTGGAAGAGAAAAGAACAAACCTTTTGTAGAGATTGCACGTTTAGCACAATTTTGAACACACTACTGAAACCTTTGCTTGGGATTTCAACGTTCTTACATCGAATATGAGCTAAGGCTATCTCGTTTGTCAAAAAGCAATCTAGCTATTATTGTGGAATCAGTTTGGCATTAAGGTTTGGTAAATTGATTTACACGTTGATATTTCTTCTCACAGAGTTCTTCATATAAACTGATTTGCTTGATTGATATATATTTTTCAAAGACTTCTTATTCCAAAATCTATTATTGAAATAAGCTAAGTGATTGATAGTGAGTATACTTTCATATAGGTTACTTAGATAATCTCACTACTTGATAAAGGATTTTTGTCATTGGTTAAATAGTTTGATTCAAGTGTGTATTCAGTTAAAGGATCTATATTTTAGATATATTAAAACACTTGATTAAATATCCTTGGTGTTCATAAATACTTATTTTATTGAGGGATATTTTCTTTGGAAAACTTTATATTCATTTTTTAATCTTTGGAAATCATATTATATATATATATATATATATATATACATAGATTTGGATATTACAAATATCGAGTTGTGATTGAATATTTGAAAGAAAGCTTTTTGATTTCGATTGATATAATATTCAAGATAAAGCTTTTGATAAGTTCACATTAGATATTCATGCATTTTCGTAAAGTGAACTAGAACCCTAATTTTCTCCAAAGTTTTTAATTATATCATCACTTGGGAGTTTTGATAAAAAGGGAAATTGTGTGTTGAAGCATATTCATTCATTAACGAGTGTATCGTTACATACATTCTGAGCTTCAAGTTTCATCATATGATTATGCATTAGGAATTTCAATTGCACTCACTAGCTTTGTTAAAAGCAACATTAAGTGTTTTGCAGATTATATTGTAATCATGGTTCGAGCTGTGAATCGAGTTTGGGGAGAGAGTTGTATCTCTTGTAAGCAGTGGAGTAGGAGGAAGTTGTATCTCTTGTAAGCAGCGGATGTAAGGAAAGCTCTGTCCAAATTTAAGGAGCAGTGATTATAGTTAAATCCTTTAGTGGGTTGCTCAAGACGAGGATGTAGGCCGGGTTGCCTGAACCTTGTAAAATCGCGTTTACATTCTCTCTTCCCTTATCTTTTTAATTTCTGCAACGCACCTCATTACTTATATTGCATGTATGTATGTTGAATAACCTTACACGAACTTGATAAGTAATTTGTTAAATTTAGAAAGAGGGACTAAGAGGTAAATAGGCTTTAAAGAATTTTAAAATACCCAATTCACCCCCTCTCTTGGGTTTACACCTAAATCAACATTTGGTATCAGAGAGGGTTTACATAAACTTAATAGTTCATTTGTAAAAAGATCACATGACACACATCGGTGTAACTCCATTTGATGAGGGACACTCATTCACTAGACCACCAATTTTCTGTGGTGTGAATTACACATATTGGAAACATAGGATGAGCATATACATGTTAAATGTAGATTGGAAGGTATGGAAAATTATTTCTAAGGGATATCATGTTCCTATGAAAGTAATTGATAAAATAAATGTACCTAAAACTGAAGATGAGTATACAGAGGAAGACTGGAAATCTGTGCAAATAAATGCTACTGCGATGAACTTGCTTTTCTGTGCATTAGATATAAATGAATTCAATAGGGTAATGACATGTAACTCGGCTAAAGAAATAAGGAAAAAATTATAAGTTACATATGAAAAAACTAAGGAAGTAAAAGATAGTAGGATAGACATGCTCACTAGTGAATATGAAGCATTTAAGATGACTATCGATGAATCTATTCAATCCATGTACACTAGATTCACACACATCACAAATTCTTTAAATGCACTTGGAAAAATTTACCCTATTTATGAGTTGATCAGGAAAATACTCAGGGGATTATCTCTAGTGTGGGAAGTGAAAGCTACAACAATAGTAGAAGGGAGAAATCTCAAGAAGATGTCTGTTGACGAACTCATTGGATCGCTCATCACCTATGAGCTTGCAATAAATGAGAGGAAGAATGAGCAAAGCAAAGCAAAGAAAGCCACAACGCTTAAGGCATCATCTCACTACTCCAGTGAGGGAAGTGATTCAGAATCAGATGGTGACATGACCTTGCTAACAAAGAAGTTTGGAAAGTTCTTGAAAAATAATATGGAGTTCAATAGGAAATTCCGAAATTTAAAATTAGAAAGAGGAGAGTCAAGCATGAAGAAAAAGAAGGAAGATCCACCAACATGCTACAACAGCAGAGAGGTTGGACACATCAAGTCTGAGTGTCCCAAACTAATGAAAGCCTCCAAGAAAAAGAAGAAGGCGCTAAAAGTCGATTGGGATATGCACAACACAAGCTGTTCAAAATCTGAATCCAGTGATGACGAGATTGCTAATCTGTGTATAATGGCACATGATGACCTTGAGGTACAATCATCATCCTCATCATCTTCTTATTATTCTAGTGATTCTGAAAATGAGAATGATTTCATATGATGAACTGAAACAAGAATACTTGTACTCTATTAAAATGCTTGAGAAGAAAACTAAAAAAATTCTGATTTGAAAAATAAAGTCAAAGAACTTTTAAGTTTAGTTGAACGCCAAAATGAATCTCATGCATCACTCATGAAAGACAAAAAAATTTGAAAATTAAGGAGTTAGAAAGCATTTGAAAGATAAATCTGAAATTATTTGTAAATTTATTGAAGGAAAAAATAATTTTGAAAAACTCTTAGGAGCCCAAAGAAATTCCCTAGAAAAGGAAGGGCTTGGTTTTAATGGGAAGGAAAATCTAAAGAAGAGACATCTTTATATGAGATATTTTGTAAGAGAGTCAAAATCATATGTTCCAACTAAGGATTATCATAGAAATATTACATGTTTTAAATGTAAGAGGTTGGTTCACATAAAATTTGACCGTCCTTCAAAAAATAAAGATGTCAAAATTAAGAAAATATGGAAGGTCAAAGGAGAATTTAGTACGAACCCCCATGGACCCAGGAAAATCTGGGTACCAAAGCTAGTTGTTTGATTATGTCTTGCAGATATGCTTAAGATCATCCTCCTCAAAATACAGATGGCATATGGATAGCAGATGTTTACGTCACATGATCGGAGATAAAGCAAAGTTCACATCCATCACACCCAAGGATGAGGGATTTGTTACTTTTTGAGATAATGCTAAGAGAAGGATCACATGTGTAGGTAAATTTGGTAATAATTCATCATTAATTATAGATGACGTTTTACTGGTTGATGGTTTAAAGCACAACTTATTGAGTATAAGCCAACTATGTGATAAAGGTTACAAAGTGTCTTTTGAACATGACAAGTGCATTGTTAAACACAAAACTAATAATAAGATATTGTTCACTGCTAAGCGTCATGAAAACATATATACCACAAGTTTTGATAACTTAACTTCATAGAGTGTGACATGCTTCTTTGCTATGAATGAAATTAGTTGAATTTGGCATAGGAGACTAGGACCCGCAAACATGGACTTAATATCTAAACTAGTTAATGAAGACTTAGTTAAAGGATTGCCTAAGATAAAATTCGTCAAAGATAAAATCTGTGAGGCTTGTCAACTAGGAAAACAAGCAGGAACAAACTTTAAGAAGAAGAAAGAAATCTCCTCCTAAACTCTAAATTGGGTTTGGACCAAATAAATCTAAGTGTAGCATTTAAGAAGAAGAAAGAAATCTCCACTTCTAGGCTACTTCAAATGCTACACTAAGATTTATTTGGTCCAAACCCAATTTAGAGTTTAGGAGAAAAATTATATGCATTCGTCATAGTTGATGATTTTTCAAGATATACATGGGTACTATTCTTAGGTCACAAAGATGAAGCGTGTGAACAATTCATAAACTTGTGCAAGAAAATCCAAAATGAAAAGGGATATACTATCACTAAAATTCGAAGTGATAAGGGTAGAGAATTTAAAAATCAAGGCATGGAAGACTACTGCAATTCATTAGGAATAGCTTATAACTTTTCAGCCCCTAGAACACCACAACAGAATGGTGTAGTCGAAAGAAAGAATAGGTCTATACAAGAAATGGCCAGAACTATGCTTAATGAACATAAATTACCCAAGTATTTATGGGCTAATGCAGTAAACACTGTCTGCTATGTTTTAAATAAAGTTTTGATTAGATTATCACTTAACAAGACTCCGTACAAATTATAGAATGGTCATAGACCAAACATATCATATTTTCATGTCTTTAGCTGTAAATGTTTTGTGCTTAGAGACAATGAACATTTAGGAAAATTTGATGTGAAATCAGATGAAGGTATCTTCCTAGGGTATGCCTTAGATAGTAAAGCCTATAGAGTATATAACAAATGAACATTGACGGTTATAGAATCCATTCATGTAGTATTTGATGAGTCAAATCCCTTCTCCAAAAGAACTGATGAAGATGAAATTGAGATAAACAAGGAATTTGAGAAACTATCCATTGAGAATGATTCAGAAAATAAAAATGAAATTAAGGAACCATCCACTGAAACTAATCAAATTGAAAATGAGGTTAATGAAAAACCTAGAGAATGGAAGTACATAAAGAATCATCCCATTAATCAAATAATAGGTGAGCCATTATGTGGAGTAGCCATTCGATCCTCACTTAGGAATATGATTAGTCATTTTGCCTTTATATCTCAAGAAAAACCTAGGAATGTGAGTGAAGCAACCGAGGATGAATCATGGGTGTTGTCCATGAAAGAAGAGTTAATTTAGTTTGAGAGAAACAAAGTATGGACATTAGTTCCTAGACCTGAGGATAAAACAATCATTGGAACAAAATGGATATATAAGAGCAAAAAAGATGAACATGGAATTGTTGTTAGGAATAAAGCTAGACTAGTAGCTCAAGGATATAACTAGGAAGAAGGAATAGATTTTGAAGAAACCTTTACACCTGTAGCTAGAATGGAAGCCATTTGAATGCTTTTAGCCTCTGTTGCTTTTAAGGATTTCAAGATATATCAAATGGATGTCAAAAGTGCATTTTTAAATGGCTACATAGGTGAAGAAGTATATGCAGAACAACCCCCAGGTTTTGAAAACCATAAGAATCCAAATAACGATTATAGACTGCCAAAAGCCCTGTACGGTTTAAAGCAAGCTCCTAGAGTTTGGTATGAAAGGCTAAGAGGTTTTTTACTAGAAAATGGATTTATCAGAGGAAGGATAGATACAACTGTGTTCATAAAGTCTAAGAAAGTTTACATTCTCCTAGTGCAAGTATATGTAGATTATATCATATTTGGAGCCACAGATAAAAACTTGTGCAATGAGTTTGCTAGTAGTATACAAAATGAATTTGAGATGAGCATGATGGGCGAACTAAATTTCTTCATAAGAATTCAAATCAAACAAGAGAAACATGGAATATTTATAAATCAATTGAAGTATATTAGAGATCTACTTAAAAATTTTAATATGGAAGATGGAAAAATACTAGGTACACCTATGAGCGCCTCATTGAAATTAGAGAAAGATGAACAAGGTATACTAGTAGATGTCAAGCTATATCATGGATTGATAGGTAGTTTACTATATCTGATTGCCAGTAGACCTGATATAATGTTTAGTATATGTTTGTGCACAAGATTTCAGGTAGCACCAAAAGGGTCACATTTTTTACCTGTCAAACGAATACTTAGATACCTAATAGGAACTGTGGAAATTGGGTTATGGTATCCTATACATCCTTCGAGATTATCAGCTATTCAGATGCTGATTTTGCGGGTAGAAAAGTGGATAGGAAGAGCACAAGTGGTACATGTCATTTATTAGGACATTCATTAGTCTCTTGGTTTTCTAAGAAGCAAATTTAGTTGCTCTTTCCACAGTTGAGGTAGAATACATAGCGGCATGTAGTTGTACTCAAACGCTATACATGAAGCAACAATTGACAAATTTTGGATTAAGCTATGAAACAATTCCTATAAGATGCAACAATACGAGTGCAATAAACATCTCAAAGAATCTCATATTATATTCACGAACTAAGCATATAGAAATACAACACCACTTTCTTCGTGATCATGTTCAAAAAAGAGAAGTGACACTTGAGTTTGTATGCATGGATGAACAATGGACAGACATATTCACGAAACTACTTGCAAAGGATAGGTTAATCCAAATTACGTGAGAATTAGGCTTGATGCATAGTTGAGAGGTTGCCTAGAATTATAGTAAATGACATAATTTAAGGGGAGCAACGTTACTTAATGCTCACAATTTCTCAAAAGTTTCATGAACATCATTAAGGGACTTTTATAGACTTAGAAATATTTTTAAAACCCCAAAAAATAGTTTTATAAAAGAACCAAGAAAGAGAGCAAAGTAGTTTTTCAAACTGTAAAGAAAAAATCTAGGATTTGGTAACTTTGGTAGCCTGAACTCAGCCTTAGTCGCCTAAAGAATTTCTTCAAATGACTGAAGATTAAGTTCAGTTGCCTGAAAAATTAATGGTGAAACACAGAACTTGGCTGAGGCACCTCAGTAGACTGAACTCAACTTCAGTTGCCTACACTCAACTTCAGTCGCCTGAACTCAACTTCAGTCACCTGAACTCCTCACTTCAGGCACCTAACTCTCAACTTTAGTCACCTGACCCTGTGTCCAGGTTAATTTTTCAAAGTTCTAAAGAACTTTAGTTGCTTGGGCCTTTAACCTCAGTCGCCTAAACTTGCGGGAAAACTTAAAAATCTAATTTTTAATAAGAGAACTCGCTAGACATTTTTTGATCCAATGGTTAGGAATGATTCTAAGGGTAAGATACCTATTTATACATCATCTAAACCCTAGTGCTGTAGAGCTAAGACTTATGGAAAAGAAGAGAACAAACCTTTTGTAGAGATTGCCCGTTTAGCACAACTTTGAACACACAGCTGAAACCTTTGCTTGGGATTTCAATGTTCTTACATTGAATCTGAGCTAAGGCTATCGCGTTTGTCAAAAAGCAATCTAGCTATCATTTTGGAATCAGTATGGTATTGAGGTTTGGTAAATCGATCTACACGTTGATATTTCTTCTCATAGAGTTCTTCATATAAACAGATTTGCTTGATTGATATATATTTTTCAAAGAACTTCTTATTCCAAAATATTTTGTTGAAATAAGCTGAGTGATTGATAGTGAGTATACTTTCATATAGATTATTTAGATAATCTCACTACTTGATGAAGGGTTTCTTCATTAGTTAAATAGTTTGATTCAAGTGTGTATTCAGTTAAAAGATCTATATTTTAGATATATTAAAACACTTGATTAAATATCTTTGGTGTTCATAAATATTTATTTTATTGAGGGATATTTTCTTTGGAAAACTTTATATTCAGTTTTTGATCTTTGGAAATCATATTATATATATATACATAGATTTGGATATTACATAGATCGGGGTTTGATTGAATATTTGAAAGAAAGTTTTTTGATTTTGATTATATTCAAGATAAAGCTTTTGATAAGTTCATATTAGATATTCATGCATTTTCGCAAAGTGAATTAGAACCCAAATTTTCTCCAAAGTTTTTAATTATATCATCACTTGGGAGTTTTGGTAAAATGGGAAATTGTGTGTTGAAGGATATTCATTCATTAACGAGTGTAGCGTTACATACATTATGAGCTTCAAGTTTCATCATATGATTATGTATTAGGAATTTCAATTGTACCCACTAGCTTTGTTAGAAGCAACATTGAGTGTTTTGCAGATTATATTGTAATCACGGTTCGGGTGTTGAACCGGGTTTGAGGAGAGAGTTGTATCTCTTGTAAGCAGCGAAATAAGAGGAAACTGTACCTCTTGTAAGCAGTGGATGTAAAGGAAGCTCCGTCCCAATTTAAAGAGCAGGGATTATAGTGGAATCCTTGAGTGGCTTGCTCAAGGCAAGGACATAGGTCGGGTTGGCTGAACCTTGTAAAATCGCGTTTACATTCTCTCTTCCCTTATCTTTTTAATTTCCGCAATGCACCTCATTACTTATATTGCATGTATGTATGTTAAATAACCTCACAAGAACTTGATAAGTAATTTGTTAAATTTAGAAAGAGGGACTAAGAGGTAAATAGGCTTTAAAGAATTTTAAAATACCCAATTCACCCCCCCTCTTGGGTTTACACCTAAATCAACATTCTTAATTGTTCTCTTTTCTAGGATGATATGATATTCTTTTAAATCTCCTAATTGTTTTTCCAACCTTTTTTTTTTTTTTTTTCCTTTTCATGACTGCTTTCTGTTTAGACACCTTAACAAATAATTTATGCATTTTAAATAAAGTCTTTTCTAGTTATTTTTTAAAGGTCCCCTCTTTATCATTTAATTCATTACATGATTCATCATAAGATTTATCACAATAGATAAAACATGAATCAATGCATGAATTATTAACAGAATTATCACAAAGGCAATCAGATGATTTATCACAAGATATATTGCAACAATCAACACGAGAATCATCAAATACATCATTAATAGAGCAATCATGGTATTCAATAGATGATTTAGCATATAATATATCACAGGATTTAGCATAAGAGTCATCTATATAGGTAGAGTTAGGATCATATTCCTCTTTGTCTGTTAAAGTTATTACCCTATGATTTACCACATCTTGATTAATTGAGCTTGACAATTCCAGAGTGGTGGTCTCCTTCTCCCGGGTCTCTCCATATCTCTTTTCTAGCTCCTCCCATATATCCCTCGCATTTTTACATGTCATGATATAATGAAAGACATTAGAATCTAAAGCACAATGTAGCATGTCCATGGCATATGAATTCGCATGCATTAACTTAAAATCATTTTCATCCAAGGGCACACGAATTGCCTTAACAATCACTCGCCAGGTCATCAAATCCATTGATTTTATAAATTTGCTCATTCTAACTTTCTAGATGGTGTAATCAATACCACAAAATAAAGGAGGCCTAGAAGGTGACTGTCCCTCACCGAAAGGGGATACACCAAACTGAGCCATTGCGATCTTTTATAAAAACATTTAAATCAATGCTATGATGCTCTGATACCAATTCTTGGAATTGGTGTATTCCCCAAAGGGGGGTGAATTGGGTATTTAAAAATATTCTCCTGGGTTCAATTCAAATCACAATTCAGTAATACACAATCTAGGGTCTTTTTACGCAATCCCAAAACCCAAAAATATTAAAAGCATGTATGTGAAATAATCAAGACGATAAATATATAGACATACATGTATGGAAATTTAAAGTGCGAAAAAAAAAGAGTCGGCACAAAATTTGTTATCGGGGTTCGGCCAACCCTGCCTACGTCCCTGCCTCAAACTAATAAGTAAGAGGATTCCAATAAGTGCTTGCTTAATAGGTGGAGCGTCACTGATTACGACCTCCTCTCCTTACTGGGTGAGGAATACCCTAGGTCATATTCACAGGGCTAACCCCAACCTTTACAACCACACCTTACATGATGGTGCACCTAATTCTCCTAACCGGGTTTGAACCAATTCGAGACTTTCTTAATCGGGTCTAAGTCTATCCAGTGCTCTCATAACCAAGTTTGAGCAAATTCGATGCACGTTATAGGCCAGTCCAATCCTCTTTTGACCACACATCGGGAATACAATAATAATCAAATATTTTTCGTACAAACAAGTGCTTCTCAAAAAGTAGAGATGTACAACAATAGGCACGATGCACTCATGTATGATATGAAATAAAAACTCAATATGAGTTTGTGTATTTTCTTAAAATATTTTGAAATCTTTGAGTAAGATGTGTATGATAAGCTCTACAGAGATTTAAACCTAAATAAATTTCTCCAAAAATATTTTCAATAAAAAGTGTAGGAGAACCTGCGGTTTCTGCTTTCAAATGATTTTTCCAAAAATAAATATATATGATATTTGAAAAGAATGAAATATGAAATATGTGCTTTTCAAAGACCTCAAAAACCCTCAAATGATATCTCCAGAAGTATATTCTTGAAAAGTAAAGTGCTGGAGATTTAGGGTTTATGCTCAAAACTATTTATACAATAAAAGTAAGTGAGCTTTTGGAATCTTGCAATAGATGTGCAAGATTTTCAAGCTAAGACAAGTTTTCTACAAGAAAAAAGAAATAATGGGGAGAAAACTTAGGAACAACTCTCAAAATATTTTTTGAAATCAAATGAATGAGTGAGTAGATGATTTTGACATGAAAAAATCAATGCTGAAAGAGAATGCTCTCTTAAAATTTTTTAAGTGGAATGTGTATAAGAGAGAAAGGAATTAAAAGCACAAAAATTGTTTGAGAGGATTTTATAATCTAAGCATTGGTTTTAAAATTGAGTAATGAGGGGGTATTTATAGAATTCTAAGAAAATCCTATTATTAGGGACACAAGGGGTATTTTAAAAATTATTTAATTAAATTTTAAATGTGATTAGCGCAGTAATTATTTGGGAACCCAAGAGGTTCGGTCGACCTAGGGTCTCGACGGTTGGTTGAACACACAGAAAATTTTGACTTTAAACCTGGATTCAGTTGGACGAGGAAACAGCCGGTTGGCCAAGCCAAGGGCAATTCCAAACCTTTGTAGGTTCGGTCGACGGGGCCTAAGGTCGGTCTGCTGGTTCTTCATGGTCGGTTGGCTAAGGGCTTTTTGAACTAAAGATGCCAGTCGGCTAAGAATGCACATCAGGTCAAAATTCAAAGGCCGGTTGACCGAGAAAGTTAAGGCATTTAAGGGTTGGTTGGCCGAGGTGTTGACTCTACGAGTCCAATCCGGTTTTGATAATGACAAATCACTTGGTATTTGATCTGTGCATTGAGTTTGTGAACAGGACCTATATTAAGCATGCACGGAAAGATAACGAGTCATGGAAGCCATAAAGTAAAGCTGATACATTTTGGAAAGCACCATGGAACTCAAAGAGTGCGAAAATCAAGATGCAAGTGGCAAAGTTCAAGAATATCTTGGGAATGGGTATTTAGATCTCATGTACTTACATTTTCGTATGATTTAATTTGAGGTTCATAACTTAGAATGATTGTTAGGATTCATGCATTTCATGTACATCATTAGGGAACCTTCATGGACTTAGAAATGTTTTTGAAATCATGAAAAATATGTTTAATAAAAGACCCAAGAAGAGAATCAAAGAAGAATTTTAGATTGGGAATTAATATATGTGAAAAAGGGGGACTTCGGTAGCTTGAAGTTAACCTCAGGCGCCTGAAGAATTACTTTGGTAGCTTGAAGATTAGGTTCAGTCGCCTGAAGAATTAAATGGGAAAGATAGAACTTGGTAGAGGTACTTCGGTTGCATGAACTAGAACTTCGGTCGCCTGAAGTCACTTTGGTAGCCTGAACTGCAACATTAGGAGCCTGAAGTCGCGGAAAAGTTTAAAAAATCATATTTTTATTAAGCGAACTCGCGAGCCTTTTCTTTGATCCAATGGTTGAGATCAATCCTAAGGGTAAGACACTATAAATACCAAATATCTAAACCCTAGAACCAAGCTAAGACACACAAGAAGAGAAGAATACATATTATTGAAAAATATTGAGAAACTTGCTCTCATTGCTATACGATTGCCCACACTTCAACTTCTACTCATCTTCTTTGGACAAATCAACTCAGAATATCAAAGGGATCTCTCTTATACTTCGTGTTTGTCAACTTGGTATTGAGGTTTGATCATTCAAGTCAATATTTTCAAGATTTTCTCATCCCATCACTTGTTCTTGTTTTTCATTAGAAAAGTTTGATCTTGCATATACATATCCATATTTTTTTTTACAAGATCATTACTTGATTTAAGTTGTGTGATTGATTGAAAGGGTTGTTTCAAGTGAGTGTTTTCCAAAGGATCTATATTTTAGATATATTACAAAGCACTTGATTAGATATCCTTGGAGTTCTTAATTACATATGTTGTTGAAGGATATTTTCTGAAATAGATTACTTTGATTCTTGATTCGAGTGTGTATAAAGATTCATATTTTAGATATATTGAAACACTTGAAAATATATCCATGGTATTCATATATATCTATTTTATTAAGGGATATTTTGCTTGGAAAATCTATACTCAGTATATTGATCTTTGAATTACATATCATATATCTATTTACATATTACAAAGATCGAGTTGTGACTAAATATTTTGAAAGAAAGCTTTTTGATATAGATTGATATAATATTCAAGATAAGGCTTTTATCAAGTTCACATTAGACATACTTGTGCATCTTTACAAAGTGAACTAGAACCCTAATATACTCTAAAGCATTTTATATATTTCTTTACTTGGGAGTTTTGGTTGAAGAGGGATTTTTGGGTCGAAGCATATCATACATAAATGATTGTATCATTTCCATACATTCTGAGCTTTAAGCTATATCATAAGATTATGTACTAGGACTTTGAATTGTACTCACCAGCTTTTATTAGAAGTAATATTGAGTGTTTGCAGATTTGAGCCTAAATTGTAAACACAGTTCGGGTTGTGAACCGGGTGTGAGGAGGAAGTTGTACCTCTTGTAAGCAGCCGATTAGGAGGAAGTTGTACCTCTTGTAAGTAGCGGATTAGGAGGGAGCTGTACCTCTTGTAAGCAGCGGATTGTAAGGGAAGCTCCGTCCTAATTTAAGGAGCAGGGATTATAGTGGAATCCTTAAGTGGGTTGCTCAAGGCGAGGACGTAGGCCGGGTTGGCTGAACCTCGTAAAATCGCGGTTGCATTCTCTCTTCCCTTATCCTATGTATTTTCCGCATCGTATTTTAATTTCCTGCTTGCTTGTGTGTGTTGAATAACTTTACATGCGCTTAATTGGGTAAAAAGGATTTCATTGATTTAGTAATTCAAATCAACATCAAATTCCAGTCATTAATTAGTTAAACATAAAAATAGGGATTGATTGGTAAATAAGTTTCAAAGAATTTTTTAAAATACTCAACGCCCTCTTGGGATTACACCTTAATCAATATGAGGTTTTTAATTAAGCCTAGAAATGCAATGTCTTGGTCGACCGTCTTTGTAAAATTAATTTTGACCCTATTTTTTACCATAAATAATTTTCTTGAAAATTTGTTGGTCCCTATGGTTAGTCTATGGCCATTTTGAGCTTTCAATCACATCATGCATACAATGCATTATTACAACCGAAAAACTAAATGCAATTACAACAATGAAAATAAATGTCTTCTTTCTTCTTTTGCTCTTCTGTCATCCATGGAATACACCACGCGATATAAGCTTTAAGTCTTTCATGGCTTCCATTCCCTATTTTCTTATGTGTGAGCTGGAATATAAACCTGTCCAAGTACTAGGCACACACATAAGAAACTAGTCCTTTGTCAGCATCAAAACAGGGATCATACTCAAAAAGTCAACAGCTAGTTTAAAATAAATTGTGGAATATTGTTGTGCTAAGAATAGAATTGACATTATTGAACTTTTGAATTAACATATTTGCTGGATATAACTTGAATCCTTTGTGAAAGAACTCATGGGAATTATTTCTGGACAGCATCATACACCCTTTCAAAATCCCACAACATGTGAAATATAACATGATTTAATGTGTTTATGTTGGTTAATTAAATTCTTAATTTAAAGTACTTTGAGTATAGGTGCTTGTGTGAGGGTTGAACCATAGGACATAGGTCGACCCATCTCATCCTACATCACCCAACGTATGCGTTCCACTTAATATAAACCACATCTCCAATATCTCTACCTTTATGAATATTCACCACTTAGGAGAAATATGAAAGCATAACCCGCTGCTCCACCTAGGATAGTAGATTGGGACCACCTCCCGTCTAGCACCTGGAGACATTGATCAAGTCCAAGCAATGCTTGAACTTGTTTGTTGTGACAGACTTTGTCATCATATTAGCTGCATTCTTAGACATGTGAACATTTTCAAATAGAAATTCACCAGAAGCAACCAGTTCCTTGATCCTATGAAACCACACGTCAATGTGCTTTGTCCTCACACGATACACCTAGTTTTTCGCCAAATAGATGGTACTATGACTATTACACTGCAGCCGAACTCCACCTTGCTAAAAACCTAGCTTCTTGACCAATCCCTTGATCCACAACGCTTCTTTGGCAGCCTAAGCCACTGCCATGTACTCTGACTCAATAGTAGATAAGGCAATGAGCAATTGCACCATAAACCTCCAACAAATTGGTCCTCCCACAAGGGTGAATACGTACCCTGTGGTAGACCTCTTATTATCCAAATCTCCTGTGTAGTCAGCATCCACATACCCTACCACCGATGGATCACTATGTTATCTACTGAATATTTTTTTGTATCCGGTTGTACCCCTCAAGTACATATGAATCCACTTAACTGCATTCCAATGCTGTCAACCCATATTTGAAAAGAACTTGCTCACTACGCTAACAACATGTGCCAGGTCTGACCTTGTACATACCATGGCATACATCAAACACCCCACTGCATTGGCATAGGGGACCTTTAACATGTCATGAACCTCATTGTCCTTATTTGGGCACTGGGCGATAGGCAGCCTAAAATGACTCGCTAATGGTGTACTCACTGGTTTTGCATTAGCTATACAAAACCTCTCCAACACCTTGTCCACATAGCCGCCCTGAGATAACCACAATCTCCCTGCAGCTTTGTCCCTATGAATCTACATGCCAAGAATCCTCTTGGCTGCACCTAAGTCTTTCATGTTGAACTCTTTACCTAACAGAGTCTTCAACTAATGCACCTCGATCATGTCTTTTGTAGCAATTAGCATGTCATTAACATAAAGCAACAAAAATATGAGAAAACCATCCTCAAGAGTCCTCACATAAACGAAACAATCATACTCACACCTCTTGTAGCCTATACATATCATATAGGCATCAAACCGTTTAAACCACTACCTCGGAGACTGCTTCAGCCCATAAAGTAACTTCTTCAATTAACAAATCAAGTGCTCATGTATAAATTAGAAAAACCCTTCTAGCTATGTCATGTAAATCAGCTCCTCCAAATCACCATGGAGGAACGATGTATTTACGTTCATCTGCTCCAGATGCATGTCATATTGCACCACCAGTCCCAACACTGCCCTGATAAAAGTGTGTCTGACCATAGGGGGGAAGATCTCATCATATCAACTCCCTTCCTCTACGAGTATCTCTTTGCTACCAATTAAGCCTTCTAGTTCTCTCTTTCCTTTTCTGAAACTGCTTCTTTCTTCATGTACACCCACTTGCATCCAATTGCCCTCTTCCCACCTAGAAGCTCCACTAAGTCTCACATCTGATTCTTATGCAGTAATTTCATCACCTCCACTATAGCGCCCATCCCACTAACTTTCTACTAGTTGTGCACTGCCTCCTGGAAGGTAGTAGGATCCCCACTGCTAGTGATAAATGCATGACACACCAGATTATCAAATTTGTACCTAGGGTGCCCTCAAGATGTGTCTGGGTTTGTCTATAGCTATGCTGCAATGCTGCTGGTCTCCTGAGCTAGAACTCCCTGCATTGTCATCTCTGCCCTGAGTCTCCAACTCCACCTGCACCTCCTGCTAATCTCTCGAGCTAGAACTCCCTGAATTTCTGCCTCGAGTCTCCAACTCCACCTATATAACATGCTCATTGCTATTGCAATTTTCTTGCACATGTTTCTCTTATTCTTCCTAAGTACACAACAACATGAATTTCTCATAAAAAACCATGTCTTTACTGAACACCACTTTGTTTGCCACTAGATCCCACAGTTTGAACCTCTTCACACCTTTCTGATATCCTGGAAAGATGGACCATCTAGACTTTGCCTCAAGTTTTGATCTCTTCTCACTAAGAATGTGCGTATAGGTTGGACACTTAAATACTCTCATTCTGGAGTAATCTACCTCATCACCTGTCCACACCTCCGCAACAACTTTCCCATCTTATGATGCCCTTGGTGATCTGTTAACCAAGAAACAAGTCATACTCACCGCCTTAACCCAAAAATTCATAGTGAGCCTAGCATTCAACTTGAGATACCAAGCCCTTTCGATTAGGGTTTGCTTCATCCTTTTCACCACACCATTTTTTTGTGGTGTCTAACTTACTATAAAATGTCTCCTTATTTCATGTTGATCGTAAAACTCTCTAAACCTAAAAATTTGTGTAATCAGTTCCATTGTCTATCCCGAGGCACTTAATTTTTCTCCCGGTTTGGTTTTCCACCTTTGCTTTCCTCAATTTAAACTTGGAAATTGTCTCGACTTGTACCACATGAAGTACAACCAGACCTTTCGTGAGTAATCATCAATAAAACTCACAAGGTACACATGTCCCCCTTATGATGCTACTCTCACTGGCCTCCAAATATCTGATTAAATGTAGTCCAGTATTCCCTCCGTCTTGTGCGTGGCTGTTATGAACTAAACCCTATTCTGCTTACCAAGCACACAGTACTTTTAAAAATTCAACTTACATGATTTGACACCATTCAAAAGATTTCTCTTATGAAGTTCCTTCATTCCACACTCACCTATATGTCTTAACTGCATATGCAACAAAACGGTACTGTTAAACTCAGATTCTACGGCTGCAGCTCCACCTACAACCGTATTACCCAGCAATGTATAGATATTCCTCGGTACTCTCTTCCCCTTTATCACAGCTAGAACACTCTTATTCACCTTCATTACCCCACCTTCAGACTTGTAACTAAACTCGTTACAATCTAAGGTGCCTAATGAAATTAGATTCTTCCTCAACTCCAGCATGTGTCAAACGTCACATAATGTCCTCACTACACCATCATACATCTTGATTATGATATTTCCCATCTCAAAAACTTTGCAGATAGTATCATTTCCCATCAGAACTAAACCAAAACTCACCAATCTGTAAGTGGTGAACCAGTCTTTGTTGGGCGTCGTATGGTAAGAGCACACCGAGTCTAAAATCCAAGAATCTGGGAACTCATTTGACTCGGATTAAATCGAGAGCATGTCACCATCACCACTCTCAGAGTCTCCTTCTTATGCTAGATTTATCGTGTTTGATGAATCTCCTTTGTTTTTAGAACTCCCCTTCTTCCTCTATAGACAATCGAATTTTATGTGCCCCTTTTTCCCACACTTAAAACACTACACGTCCTTCCTCTTCCTAGAATTGGACCGAACCCTATTGTTACTTGGTCTACCCCGGAACTTGCTCCTCCCACAATCTTGGTTCCCTTTCGCTACGAGCCCTTCACCTTGAGTGTTTTCATTGTTGAGCTTATTCCTTTGATGAAAACTTAATAGGACACTCGTGATATCCTCCAACTCTAGAGTCTCTTTCCTCCATGTCAGAGTTGCAACCAAGTTCTCATACGTAGGAGACGTAGGTAGGGAATTTAGCAACATCAACGCTTTGTCTTCATCCTCAAACTTCACATCAACCCACTTCAGATTGTTGATGATCTTATTAAATAAATTGATGTGTTGATTTAGGTTCAAACCCTCAGCCATCTTAAGCTCATAGAGTCTTTACTTAAGATACAACTTATTCGATAAAGACTTGGACATGTATCGGCTCTCCAATTTCAGTCAAAATGCCACTGATGATTCCCCATCCATGATGTGATGCATCACATCATTAGCCATACAAAGCCTGATAGTAGCCACAACTTTCGCTTCTAACTCCTTCCAACTCGTGTCATCCATGCCTTCCAGCTATTTCCTATATAATGCCTTCACCATACTTTGCTACACCAACACGTCCCTAACCCTCCTCTGCCAAGTCTAAAATTTCTTGTTCCATCGAACTCTCCAATCTTGAACTTTGTAGAAGAAATCCCAACCATTGCAACCAATAGCTCTGATACCAATTGTTGATTCGAATGCACAGTGGAAACACACACAACTCGAATTCAAAACAATCAATGCAAGCACTCAACGATGAATATACGGAAACACAATCAACCATAAAGAGAATAAAATAAAGCAATAAGAACACACAATACAAGAAATTACGTGGTTCGGTAATTTGCCTACGTCCATGGGAGCAAGCAACTAATTTTCACTTTCAGATTGTCAAGATTAGATCAAGGGTTACAAATATAGATTATATATATAACCTGTTGACTTTTTGAGTCCGATCTCTATTTTGATGCTGACAAAGTACTAATATCTTATGTGTACACTTAGTATGTGAACAGTTTTAAAATTCAACACACATAAAATTAAAAGGACTTGGAAGCCATGAAGCGCAAAAAACTCCTATCGCACACTTGGCGTATTCCATGGATCAGAAGAGCAAGAAAGAAGATGTATATTTAGAGAAGCTAAGCATCATCCTTATAGAAAGAACATAAAGGACCCATATGCATCATTTTCATTCCTTTTGAATATTGAGGCTCTTCTAAAAACCCTGAACATTATATCTTGCGCTTAAAGTTTTATGATTTGATATGGAATGTTCCTGGGTCATGAACCACATAGCATGCCTTAATATACATTCTCTGATGTATCTATGGTCTAGAGGGACAACTATATTGATAAGATGATAAATATAGTTGACGAATATTTGGTATAGTTGGTTTAAGAAATGCAAAAACGATTGCTTATACTCTTGACATACTTAGTGAAATTAATCTTGATGAGTATAAGTGGTTTATTTCATCTACGCACGGATTCAAATCGAAAGGGGGAGCATCCAATTAAATAAAACTCCATAAATATCTACTGTAATACTGTATAGTTTCCATGCTTTATTTAGCTTGAAATCATACTCTGTAACTCATATTCAAATATTGTGCTATACTGATAAAATCTCTAAATTATCTGGCATAACATATTTCCCCTTACCTGTACAACTGAACTCATTCACTAATTTTCTAACTCATGACATTGCAGCATTCATAATTCCAAACCTTGAAATTACACACATATTGTAGAGACCCGAAGATTTATAGAAATTAAGTAAATAATATTTCCAAGAAAAATTATTTTATATTGAAATTTTATGATTTTTTCCAAGATAAGCATGTTATAGCAGTTTTTAGGAAAACCCTAAAAATAGTACAGGAACTAAGATTTTAAAATTATGTTAAGCAGTGCAAGAATTTATGTTTATTACGTTATGAATTATGTTAGCGTAAATGCAGTGATTTTTACGTTATGAATTATGTTGGCATTGATGCTGCGATTTTGTATAATATGTAAGAAATCATGAAATATGTTTATGTCAAATATTACTCTGAATTACAAAACAGTTATGTTTTAATATGAAATGTATTATATGTTATCAGAACCCGAATAGCTTAGTTTAGTTTTATGAAGCACGGTACTGTAACTATATGTTCACATTTACGTTTATGTTAGTGCTACCACACATCTTATGTAGAGTTAGGAGATAGCAGTCGATGCGGCTTTATGGGAGTGTCGTAGTTTCCTTGGTAGTCCGACACAGGTGGAATAGGCCCCCGTACTTACACACCTATGTTTGACTTAACATGGTCGGCCAACCATTGTTAGGTCTCGCCTTTGAGCCGCACAAATCTATCATATGGAGGCTAAGACATGACAACAACTAACGATCTTTCTATTATGGGTAATAATTCAAGTATGATATGGTTATATACAAAAAATTTTCAGTACAGGAATTTAGTACGTTAAACTATGTTATGATAAATCATGTTTTATTCAGATATGATACAACTATTTATACCAGTTATGAATTATGTACTATTTACATATATATCACGAAAAATACTCATGTTGCCACACACTGATATTAGTTTATCTCCTTTACTAAGATGTGTCTCACCCCGACATTACAAACATTTTAGGAAATCTAGGTAGGAGGGCGGATAGAGCCCCATAGTAATAAAAGTGGACTGAGCTACCTTGTCAGAAGGGTAAGTGGTTGAGTTAGGGTCAGATGGGTTGGATTGAAACCCTAGGAATACTTTTTCGATCTTTTGTGGATGACTGTATATATATATATATATATGACAAATTCAGTAGAACTCTTGTTGACCTGATAGGTCATGCCCAGTTTTGATAATGACAAATACTCTTGGTACTGATGGTTGTACTAAAGCTTGCATGCAAGTTCACTGTGCACATGTATTTAGACTACATACCATGATGGCGTGTGGTGTTCGTGCCAAAGAATGAAGAATTTTGTGTTGTGTTTGTATTTATTATTCATTTCTTCATTCTAGGATGTAATATTTATTATGAACTGTACACCCTACGACTTGTAATAATTTGCATCATGCATGGTAGGTAGGTATGCTCATAACAGACCCTAGTTGGACCTTAGGTACTTACATTTAGTACACAAAGTCCCCAACATCACTCTTTATATCATAGGAATAAATTCAGGCTAAAAATGAACTTAATATAAAATATTGAGAGGGTTAGGGCAATCAAACCTAAGCCGTGTAAAATGGCTTGGGCAACCGAACAAGTCAAAATATTGACTTTGTGTTCGGGCACCCAAACCTGATTTGAGTATATCTCCCTCGGGCACTCGAACCTGTGTCAGAGCACTTTTCAACTACTTGGGCGACCGAATGATCTCGTTCAAATTGGGCTCTGGCGATCGAATTGCTTGGTTCGGTTAACCGAACTTGGAACCGAGCACCCAAATTTACGAAGAAAATGCTATTGACTTTTATTTAGCTAACCGACTCATTCTTTGGGCACCTAAACCTTTAAAAATTGAATTTTTGATTGAGTTAGTTCGAGCACCCAAACCATAGGCTGGGCAGCCGAACCTCGCGAGTTAAAATATTTTTTACCTATTTTTTAATGGGGTAAACTGAGTTAATTTTCTTAATGGATTTTAAAACAAATTTAATTATTCCCATTGAGTCTCCAAAGGTCAAAAATTTCTCCTTGCCTATAAATACCTATTCATTTGTCATAATTAGCAAGGATTAGCATTTTGATTAAAGCCAAAATTCTCTCAACTTCCAAAACCCTATTTTAGCCTATACTACTCCAAAACACTCATACACTCCATATCTCCTTTTCTTTCAAGTGTCGTGAGTATTTCTAAACCAATTGTGCTTAGTCTTACTAGCTAATACTCTCATTTGGTATATTGTTTAATTGATTTTATTTGAGAGTATAGCCATAAGTTCTTCCACCGATTTTACTTGATAAATTTTGTGTGGAAAGACTTAGAAGGTTGTGGTTCTTGCATTGTCATTGCAATACACATAAACCTATATTTTTGTGTGCAAAATCCTTTTCAAAAGCTAGTTTTTCAAACACTCCATTGTGTTTTTTTTATTGAAATATCTTGTTGAGATTGTTTTGAATCAACTTTCTTAGCATATTTGAAACTCTGATATGATTTTGTATTATTCACGTGTTATGTTTCAAATATTTCTTTGATATACACTCTAGATTTTGACTAATAATCTATACTTGATTGAGTGTTTAGCACACATTAGAGCACTGAGCATATTTACATATCATACGTGCTTGTAATATTGATTAAACTATACTGGTGCACATATCTGCTTATGTAGAAGCATATTTTCATGTACAAATTTTATACACATTGGTTATATTCTAGGCGCAGGCTTGAAGAGGGAAACTAGCCCTATTGAATAGTCCCGGACTGACTTAGACCCGGTTAGGAAAGCTAGGTGCGCCATCTTGGTAAAGCGTGTTGGTTAAGATCAACCCCTTGAATTGACCTAGTTGTAACCGATGCCACTCCACCCGTTAAGTGAGCTTTAGTGGAATCCTTGTGCTAATGTAGGCGGGGTCGTAGGCAATTTGGCCGAACCTCAATAACATGCGTGTATTGTTTACTTTTCGCACTTTACTTTTACTACACGTGTATGTTCATTTGTTGATTGCGTAGATTGACCCTAGGGTATGTTACACTGTTGATAAAACTAGTAGACCTAGGCGACAAATTTTAAATTCCCAATTCACCCCCACTCTTGGGGTTGCACCAAAACTAAAAATTGGTATCAGAGCCTCGTAACTTTGACTTAAACGTAATTTAGTAAAAGATCATGATGGCTTGTGTTAGTGCATCCCCTTCATGTGAGGGAAGATTGGTCACACACCCACCAGTATTCTATGGTGATAACTATGTTGTATGGAAATTTAGAATGACTGTGTATGTGAAAGCCTTAAATTGGAAAATTTGGAAAGTCATTGATCAGGGTGATTGTGTGCCTATGAAATCTACTGGGTGTACTGATGTTCCTAAATCTGAGTGTGAACTAAATGATCATGATAGGAACTTAGTGCAGGTAAATTATGATGCCATGAATACCTTACTGCATGCTTTAGATTTTAATTTTTTATGCGAGGTTATGGCGTGTAGTAATGCTAAGTAGATCTAGGATGAACTTGAGAGGAGATATGCTGCGTCCATGCAAAACGAAGTCATCTCTCCGTGCGACTCAAGCTCCACTGATCTTAAGGGAGGTAACCAATGTTTTGTTGGTTTAACCGATGATGAGGTTATCTCTATTCCTTCTGCTTTAGTAGACAAGTCTGAAAATGATTCATATGCTGATTTGAATTATGTGTTTGATTGTGAATCATATGATAGTAGTGATAGTGAGAGCATGCCTACTTATGAAGAACTGCAAATTGAATATATTAGGACTCATAAGTTACTGGTTAAATCAAATAAGAAATATTCTATGCTGAAAAACAATTATAATGTGTGCATTAAAGAATGTGACTCAAAAGCTATTTTTGAAAGAGAAAATAATTTGAAAATCAAAAGACTGGAAAGTAGGAATGAGTCATTAGAAAAGGAATTAACTATTTTGAAACCTCAAGTTTCTAATGATAATAAAAAGGACCACTTGATTGCTGAACTTGAATAAAAGGCAAATACTTTGACCAGAAAACTCATTAAACTTCAGGATGATTGCAAGGGTCTTAAAAAATTTGAAAATGAATGAGCTTGAAAAAAAAATAGAATACCAGTCTAGGATCATTTACACATTCACTAGAGGCAGGGACAACTTTAATAAGTTGTTAGGATCATAGAAAATGACCTTAGATAGGGAAGGTATAGGCTACAATGGAGTAAGAAATAGGAAGAAGAAACTCTATACATGGGGTACTCTGTAAAAGAGTCCAAAGATTATGCTAGTACCTTTCTCAGTCCATACACCAACACTTATTGTGCTTTGTGTAAGAAGAAGGGTCATACCAAGTTTGATTGTGCACTTAAGAGAAAGGAAGTTAAAATGAGACAAATTTGGAGAGTCAAATCTGATCCCATCTCGTCTTGACGTGTAGGTGTTCTCTTGTATTCATAGAACTGATTAGGAGTTCTCACAAAGCCCTAAGTCTTGTAGATAAATCATAGGGGTCTTATCTTGGGAAAACTAGTCAAAATAGAAGAAGTTGACCAAGCTTGGGTGACCAAACCATACATTGCTTTTGCACCTCAGGCAACTGAACTTGGAAGTCTGACTAGGGTGCTAACCATTCTTTGGGCTGCTGAACATTTACTTTCAAATTTATTCAGGCTGCTGAATATGGTTGGGGTAACCAAAATTGCTTTTGGGTAACCAAACATGGACTTTAGGCGACCGACATATGCAGTTCATCTTAAGTTTGGGCGGCCGATCCTTGGTTTGGCAAAATGGTGCCTAAAATTCAGCTGATCGAACCATTGCTCGGTCAACCGAACAGACTCAGTGGGGCTGTGCAGTTATAGTTCTTCAGGCGACCGAACTTCTTCTCAAGCACCCAAACCACACTGATATATATGGAATTCAGTGAAAAATAACTCATTTTACATCCACCCTTGAGAGCTGCCTTGTATTTTCCCCATTTCTCAGCCTAGTACCCTTCAAGAAAATTTTTCTCTCATCTTGGTGAAAGACCATAGACGTGCTATGGTAGGCATTTCGCTTGAGCAATGGTTCCCTACACCCAACAGGTGTATTAAATATGATAGGGTTTTTCATCTTAAAGATTCCATCTTAGGAAAAATCCTAGACATAGAGTTTTTGCAAACCCATTTCAATAATGTCCTAGACATGTTTCGATACCAAGGGTGGTACGAGTTCATCGCCTTCCAGCCCAAGGGGATGTATCCTCTGCTTATCCTACTGTTCTACGCCAATCTTGCACAGGATGGCTAGGGCTACTACTCTAGGGTACTCGAGACTGACCTCCACTTTGATGACGCTTATCTGGCAGAGATATTTCAAATCTTACGTGGTGACTTTATCTGTCTTGATTCATCCTCCACTTGGATTAGTGAGCATGATTTCACGGTGAACACCTTCGTTAATCTTGTAGTGATGAATCTTGTAGCTGACCTGGCACGCACACCCAGTTACAAATCACTGACTCTAGAGGCAAAGGTGGTACACCACCTGATTTCATAAAATATACTGCCAAAGTTATGATCTAGGGACCACGTATCTTATTTAGACTGCTTTGTGATGTGGTACCTATTCACAAGAAAGAAGTTAGATCTACCGAGGCTGATCCTATGATGGATGTTTCTTAAGACCATTGGAAAGAGGATCATACTGCCCTTCGGTGGTATCCTATTTAGACTATTTGTTAGGGAAAAGGTTACTAGGACTACATTTGCCACTATCAAAAAAGTTAGGCCCTCTGACATCTTCAACTCCACCACTCTAAAATTAATGGGATACGAGCTCACTGGCAACATGTGGTTGCCAAGTGCTCCCGAGAGAGGCCTAGGAGTTCAGGAGATCCCGCGGGAGCTTCCCCATGTGGCCTCCAACGCCGAGATCATGGCGGCCATCACTGACCTCTTTGCATCATTTTAGGAGTTCAGGACCTCCATGACAAAGCAGGAATCCTCATTTCATGCTAGACTAGAATCACTTTATAGCAAGTTCTCCGGGTTCCAGTCCAAGGTGCAGGCTAACTTTCATATCCTCAGTAAGCGGTTAAGAGAAATGAATGACGAGGATATTGGGGAGGATCATATGGAGATGAGTGGTGAGGAGGATGATGATCACAATGGCGGGGAGACCTAGTGTTGCATTGTGAGGATCAGTTATTTCATATCCTAGCTTTTATCTAATCTATTTTATGATTTATTTACATACACTTTCATCTAGTTTGTAATAACTTTAAAACAGCTTTTATTTCTTTTTGTTTTTCTGAACACACTTACCACACACACACACCGATACTATCTTTTGGTGATTATGTTTTTGCTTATGTTCATATATATCTGATAGTATTTAGGTTTGCATAATTTTTCTGCTTGTGTAGAAGCGTATTTTCGTGTACAAATTTTATACACATTGGTTGTATTCCAAGCGTAGGCCTGAAGAGGGAGACTAGCCCTGTTGAATAGTCCTGGACTAGCTTGGACCCGGTTAGGAAAGCTAGGTGTGCCATCCTGGTAAGACGTGTTGGTTGAGGTTAGCCCCTTGAATTGACCTCATTATAATCGGTGCCGCTCCACCTGTTAAGTGAGCTTTGGTGGAATCCTTATGCTGGTGTTGCCAAGGCAGAGATGTTGGCAATTTGGTCGAACCTCGATAACATATTGTGTGTATTGTTTACTTTTCGCACTTTACTTTTACTGCACATGTATGTTCATTTGTTGATTGTGTAGATTGACCTTAGGCTGTGCTACACTGTTGATAAAACCAGTAGACCTAGGCGACGAATTTTAAATTCCCAATTCACCCCCCTCTTGGGGTTGCACCAAAACTAACAACTCTAGTATGGTTTTTGGTGTTGTACGTCATGTATGTAATTTTATATTTTCCGCTGCTTAGGTACCAGAGTTGTATGACAAGTATATCCCAAGTACCCATGGGTCTAGGTTGATCATGATTATGACAGTTTAGCAAAATGATAGAATTATTAATATTATTTTTATGTGGAAAAAAATATGGTAAAATAGACAGGTCGTTACAGTTTAGTATCAAAGCCTAGGTTGCTAGGTTTTGTAGACTTTAGAGTGCAGCAAAAACAATACCAGAGTAAAAGAAAAAGAATTTGAGGTTTTGTTCTATAGTTTGGAGACAGAATTTCTGTGGTGGTTTCTGCGTCTTTCTTGGGGTGACGATTTCAAGAAAGTCATAGTAAACTATTGCCGGGTTATGTTTCTAAAGTGTGGGAATGGATCTTGAATTAAGACATGAATTTCAAGATAGAGGGAAAATATGAGATTTTGGTTAAATACATAAATTATAGGGATAGGGTCCCTAAGTCAAGTTTATTGTCTTTTTAGGATAAACCCTGGTGGTGGCAATGCTCATGCGAGTGGTAGCGAGGGTGCAGGGCCCTCGGGTGCAGGTAAGGTTGATTCAGATGTTGTACTACGTAGTATAGCTCAGCAGGTCATGGATGAGATCACACGAAACTCTAGAGAGTAAGGAGGCCCGTCTGCAGGCCTTGGGTGTACGATAGAGAAATTCACTAAGATGAATCCTCTGGCATTTTCAAGAGGAGCAAATCATATAGTTTCTCAAAACTGGATACAAGAAAGAGAGAAAGTATTGGCGGTACTGCAGTGCATAGAGGAGCAAAGGGTCTTATTTGCCACCTATAAATTGACAGGAGAGGCTGAAAATGGTGGACTACGGTAAAACTATTAGAAGAACAGAGGGCGGTGCCTGTAGTTATGACCTAGTGCCATTTTAAAGATTTGCTCTTCGATAGATACTTTTTGGCCACTATCAGGGAGGCCAAAGTGGAGCAGTTCCTGAATTTGAAGCAAGGATAGCAAAAAGTCGAACAATACGCAGTATGGTTTATAGAGTTATCTCGCTTCGCCCCATATATTGTTCCCGATGAAGTAAAGAAAGTGAGACAGTTTTAAAAAGGTCTGAGGAGAGAAATTTATAATAAGGTAGTAGTGTTGAAAGTGTGTGACTTTGTCGAGTTGGTGGACAGAGCAACTGTGGCTGAGGCTAGTGAGCGGATGGGTGCAGAGGAGCAGGGGCAAAAGAAGAGGTCCATGGCTTTATACTTACAAGAAAGCTTTAGTTGGAGCCAGTGGAGGAGAGGTAATTATGCCATGGGATAGAGGCAAGAGACAAGAGGTCGTGAAACTCAGGGTATACAGATCTACCCAATTTGTTAGACATGTGGAAAGAGACACTTGGGAGAGTGTCGAGTAGGGAGAGGAGTATGCTATCGTTGCGCTGTACTGAGACATTTAGTATGAGATTGCCCTACACCACCTGGTACCGCACCTGCTCCCAGACCGCACTAAGGATGCTATCAAGTGCCTCATGAAGGCCAGCAGAGGAATGTAGCCCCGACAAGGGTTTATGCTTTGATGCCGAGAGACGTGGAGGTCACAAACGATGTCGTGACAAGTACCTTTACTACTTTATCATATCAAGCTATTGTTTTATTTGATACAGGTGCCACCCACTCTTTTGTGTCTGTGGGGTATGTTAAATTGTTGGGTGTTGAGACACAATTATTAGATGTTGAATTTTCAGTAGCAACACCGACAGGGTCAGTGGTGAGGTGTCATAGGGTGCTTATGGGTTATCCAGTGGAAATTGAGGAGAAAGTATTACCAGCTGACCTAATTGTTCTAGATTTGCATGGATTTGATGTAATATTGGGTATGGATTGGCTGGCTATTAACCATGCTAGTATTGACTGTCATTTGAAAGAGGTGATTTTCAAACCACTAGGAAAGCAAGAATTTAGATTTGTGGGATCGCAAGTGCATTCCCCACCTCAGTTAGTGTCAGCTATGCAGGCGAGAAGACTACTTCTAGACGATTGTCAGAGGTTTATGGCTTATGTAAAGGAGGCAATAGAAAGTGAATTGAAGCTTATTAGTACACGAGCAGTTAAGGAGTTTCCAGATGTTTTTTCTAGGGGAATTACCTGGGCTGCCTCCCGATCATGAGATAGATTTTACTATCGACTTATTTCCAGGGATGGCACTGATTTCTAAAGCTCCTTATCGAATGGCTCCAGTAGAATTAGGAGAATTAAAGGATTAGTAGCAGGATTTATTGAATAAAGGGTTTATCAGACCTAGTGAATCGCCCTAGGAAGCTCCAATGTTATTTGTGAAGAAGAAGGATGGGTCTATGAGGATGTGCATAGATTACAAGGAAATAAAAAAAGTAACAATTGAGAACATGTATCCTCTAACCTGTATAGATGACTTATTTGATTAGCTTTAGGGTACATGAGTCTATTCCAAGATCGACCTCGGGTCAAGTTATCACCAGGTGAAAGTTAAAACTGAAGATATTTTAAAACAGCTTTCAGGACAAGGTATGGGCATTATGAATTTCTAGTTATGTCATTTGGTTTACTGAATGCTCATGATGTATTAATGGATTTGATGAATAGAATCTTTCACCAGTATTTAGACCAGTTCGTTATGGTTTTCATTTATGACATACTGGTCTACTCGTGGAGTTTTGAGGAGCACGAGATGCACTTAAGGCTAGTACTTCAGATGCTCAGGGAAAAGAAATTGTATGCCAAATTTAGCAAATGTGAATTATGGTTAAAGAAAGTTGCGTTTCTGGGGCATGTTATATCAGGGGATGGAATTTCAGTTGATCCCAGCAAGATAGCGGCAGTAGTGAATTGGGTCAGGCTTAGGAATGTTCAGGAAATCAGGAGTTTCTTGGGACTAGCAGGTTATTACCAACGATTTGTAGAAGGATTTTCAGCATTATCAAAGCCTCTGGAATGACTAACCAGAAATAATGTCATGTTTGAATAGGATGAAAGTTGTGAGCAGAGCTTCTAGGAATTGAAATAGAGGCTCGTCACAGCACTAGTATTGACCATTCCATCCAGGAGGTGATGGTTACGTGATAATACAACAGGGCAGAGTAGTAGCATATGCCTCTAGACAATTGAAAGAATATGAAAGTAATTATCCCACTCATGATGTAGAATTGGTTGCAGTGGTTTATGCACTGAAAATTTGGAGGCATTATCTGTACGGCGAAAGATGTGAAATATTTTCAAATCATAAAAGTTTAAAGTACTTCTTCACGCAAAAGGAGTTGAATATGCAGCAAATAAGATGATTAGAGCTTATCAAGGATTATGATTGTACCATCAGTTACCATCTAGGTAAAGAAAATGTGGTGGCTGATGCACTGAACCAAAAGTCCATGATAGCAGTATTGTCAACAGCAAAAATTCAGCACCCGATCCAGATGGACTTGGAGAGGCTTGAAGTGGAGTTAGTAAAAAGTGATCACCAGGAATTTATTGCTAACCTGGTGATGCAGCCTGCCCTAGAGGAAAAGATTAAAGCAGCCTAGAAGAATGACGTAGAGTTAATGGAGTTGATAGAGAAGGTACACTACAAAACAAACTGGTTTTCAGTGACAAAATTATTAGTGATGAATTCAATTTCGTCACTAAAAGTGTGGTATTAGTGATGGTTTCAGCAACCACTAATATGACACTATTAGTGATAGATATGAAACCATCACTAATAGTTTCATCATTAAAAACCAGAAAATATAGCGAGAAAATATTTTTCCCACAAAATTTATCCCAACAAAATATTAGTGATGATTTGTGCGGTATCAGTGACGAATTTAATCTGTCACTAAAAGACACTTAGTGGTGACGGTTAAATAACCGTCACTACTATTATTTAAAAAAAAAAAATAGTTCGGAGTATTAGTGACAAATTTAAGGATTTGTCATTATTGGCCCTTTATTAGTGATGGATTTGGGTACCGTCACTAATGCTTCCTTTATTTAAAAAAATGAAAAAAATTTAGTTAGAGTATTAGTGATGAATTTGGAGATTCATCACTATTAGCCCATTGTTAGTGACGGATTTGGGAACCGTCACTAATGCTTCCTTTATTTAAAAAAAAAAAATTAGTTCAGAGTTTTAGTAACGAATTTGAATATTTGTCACTATTAGCCCTGTATTAGTGATGGATTTAAGAACCATCACTAATGCTTCCTTTATTTTAAAAAAAATAAAAAAATTTAGTTCAGAGTATTAGTAACGAATTTGGAGATTCATCACTATTAGCCCTTTATTAATGATGGATTTGGGAACCGTCACTAATACTTCCTTTATCTAAAAAGATTTTAAAAAAAATTTAGTTGAGAGTATTAGTGACGAAGCCTAAAATTCGTCACTATTAGCCCTTTATTAGTGACAAATTTGGGAACTATCACTAATGCTTCCTTTATTTAAAAAAAAAAAATTTAGTTCAGAGTATTAGTGACAAATTTGAAGATTCGTCACTATAAGCCCTTCATTAGTAATGAATTTGGAAACCGTTACTAATGCTTCCTTTATTTAATAAAATAAAAAAAAATTAGTTCAGAGTATTAGTGACGAATTTGGAGATTCGTCACTAGTAGCCCTTTATTAGTGACGGATTTGGGAACCGTCACTAATACTTCTTTTATTTAAAAAAATAAAAAAAAATAGTTCAAAGTATTAGCGACGAATCTTGAAATTCGTCACTATTAGTCCTTTATTAGTGACAGATTTGCATTTGTCACTAATACTTCTTTTATAACTTTTGCCACAATCTTTCTTCTCTTCCCTCTTTTCTTGATCTTTTCCCAATCCTCGCTCTACACTCGTCTCCCTGGTTTCCTGAACCTCCCTCCCTAATTCCCCTCCTTTCCCTCCTCCCTTCTTTCCTCCTTCCTTCTTCACCGCCTACACCTTCCTTCTTCCGCTCCTGCGCTCATCTCTTGCACTTGTCTTTCTGCCCTCGGAGCCGAAGTTGCAGCCGCCGCAATCGCAGCCAAAGCCGCCATGCACAAGCCTCATTTCTCCTCGCTTAGTCATGCATAGCCCCTGCATTTACTTTTAGTGGTAAGCTTCTTCTTCTTCTAGGTACTGATGCTGGAGCAGTTGTTTAATCCTGGTTTTTAGGATTATTCATATTCGGATAAGTGCATCAAAGGGCTAGGACTACTTTCTAGTGTTAGTCACTTAGATGGGTCCCTGAAATTGGATTCTGTAGCTAGCACAATCTTTGCTTTCAAATGATCTATTTTCATCCATAAGATTCTCACCAGTTTGAGTGCATCAATCTGTTATGGGTTTTCATTTTAGTTGAAAACTATCATTCACTTTAAAGAAAATTGGAAAAAAATTATATTTGCGTGTTATTATACTTATTATTTACACTGATAGATTTTGAAAATACTGCTACATGAGGTAAATGTTCCTCTAATGCAGATACATGGATTAAGTTTAGGAAGTAATGATTTCAAATGACCTGCTATCCTTTTGCAAATGAAAATTTATGGTGAACATAGCAAAGAATGATTGGAGTAGGACTTAAAATATTTTTTTTAGATTATTTATGCACGGTATTTTTTGCAATGACAATATATTCTTAAAAAATTTCTTTTGAGGTGTGAAAAACTGCATTCATTCTTCATTTGATGTTCTCTTTGTTTCCCCCCTTTCACTCATAAGCATTTTACATTTGTTTTCTTTTCATAATGGCAACTACTTGTTTTGCTTTCCTTTCTGTATAGATAGCTGGTTTTGAAAGAGAAGATGAAATATTTGTTTAATCTATGGCTTTCCTTTTCCTTTTTTTTTTTTTTTTTTTATTTATCCTAATGACTAAATATATTCATCAACTTTTTATCTGTGGTGTGTGTGTATGTGCGTGTGTGTGAGATATGCTTATAATTATGCCTACAGCTAATTAATGAACTAACCTTTTCAAACATGTTTAATGGGCATAAGATGAACCAGAAATTTTGTAAGAGACCTTCCTGTCTATTTCCTAAATTGTACACTTATTGAAAATAGGTCACCCTCTAATATTAATGAACTTAGGATCAATTTATCATATGTAACATTTGAAAGAAAAATACATAGATATGTGAAAGCGGAGGCTTCAAGCTAATTAGGTGGAGGCGTTTATTTACAACAGGTATAATATTTTGCCCAGAATAGAGATGGTTTAAGGTGCTGCTAGAGTTAACGATTCAACCACAGCAAATTAAGTATTCAAAACCAAAAGTCAATAGAAAAATATAAAAATTAAACAAGGAAAGAAGAATGGGACAAGAACCCTCAAAAGCAAATGAAATCAAAAAGAAACAAAACTACAAAGAATACCACCATAAAGAAGGGTCATTTATGGAAGCAAAGATCATTTGTCCTCCAATAAAAATCTTTAGCCCATCATTTACTCCATTAGTGTCTAAGACTAGATAACATTCTCCAATATTAAAGAGTGTTTAGAAAAGGAATTATGACACAATAACATGAATCATGATACCTTGACTTTGTGCACAAGGGGAACCATTGACTTCCTATTGATCACCTCTTTCATTTAATTTAATCTCCATTGTAAATTGAAATACTGAAATACATGCTTGTGTTGAACACCAACTGTATGGCTGATGCAGTACACTGTGAATTGCATGCTAGTAGTGGATTTAGGTTCTCGCATGCTCAAACTGACTGGTATCTGCATGATGCGTATTATCTTGATTTGTTTGCTTTAATCTATCAAGTTTTAGAGCAAGAATTTTTTGGGATATGTTTAATTTACAGACAGCATGTTGTCGAATTTTCGTTAAAATTTTTCCAAAAAAAAAAAAAAAAAACCTTGTACAAAGAAATGTATACATGATCAATTAAAACTTAAAGTCATTCTAACTCACGCCTCTCACATGTTGAAATTCATAAGAAAAGAGGCGATCTTAGGCTTATGATTGAAAATCAAAAATACTTGGCTAAGAACAACAATCTTAAGTGTATAGTGAAAAGTCAAGAACTAAATGTCATATGAAGTAAAATGTCAAATTAATTACTGCCATTTCATGTATTCATTGAAGCTTAGACCCGTCGAAGAACGGTTACTAATTGTACATGTAAGACAAATTAATTGTTATATTTCAATTGATTATTAGTCATACTATGTTGACTAATAATCACTTAAACATGTCAATTATTTGTTTCACTTACGATTAGTAATGTTTGTATTTTAACCATTCTTTGATTGTTCAATTTGGACAGTTTAGGAAGTTGTATTTACATTATTGTCATTGTTCACACTTTGTCAATTGTCATTATATATTTTGAGCGCGTCTCTACTTGTCTTCTCTGGGTACATAGTGGGGTGTTGTGACAATTTGTTAGTGATGGAAAACTAGCAAGATGTTCACTTCCCCCATCTCGTGTACTTGGAGAGCCATGGGAAGATGCTGCCAAAATTTATAACGACTACGACGAAGGAATTTAAGCGATTGATCACAATTTAAATGCAACATTCCTGAATGGGATAGGATCCGTACCCTTTAGAGTATGATGGTTGATTATAAGATTCACGATGCATGTGTTATAAACATTATGAAAATGTAATGAACACCATTTACTTGAACATGTTATTGGGTAATTAATGAACATGGATAAGAGTTGAATGAATGCTCGGAGTAGGTTTTTGCTAGAATACGTGAAAGGGATGCATGATTTCATAGAGTTCGCGCATCCTCGTGTAGACCTAGTAGAATAAGGTGTCCTTGCAAGAAATGTTAAAACGTAACATTCAAACACATTGATTTGGTCCATTGACATTTATTAGACTTTGGAATGGAGAAAAGGTACACAACATGGGTGTTCCATGGTGATGATTACGCAGTTCAGAGCAATGATGATAACGATGAAGATAAGGGGGCAAATATAGTAGGTGGTGATACTTGTTCGAAAGGGATATTTGAAACGTTAGGTGACTTGGAAAGGGGGATTGCAATGGACACGGGCAATGTCGAGGTGTCACGTACTGGTGATGAATCTACTTCAGCCGGTACCATACCTTGCAATGCTAGTATGTTGAATTGATTCGGTAAACCATTTGCTAATCTCATGAGGGATGCACGGGTGCCCATATATCTAAATAGTAAAAAATTTTCAAAATTAGAGTTTCTGATAAAGTTGCTTCATGCAAAGACAATGCATGGATTATCTCAAAGCGCATTCAACATGCATTTAATCCTTTTTAAGGCAGCACTGCCTGATGGTGAAACACTTCCCAAGTCTTTTTTATGAGGCGAAGACATACATGCGTGAATTGGGTCTCGATTACACTATAATACATGTGTGTAGGTATGATTGTGAACTCTTTTATGGTGAACATGAAAATGCAAATAAGTGCCCAGTATGTGGAGAACCGAGGTATACAACTAATTAGAAGAAGGGTAAAAAGATCCCCAAAAAAGTTTTGCGATATTGTCCATTAATCCCGCAACTGCAACGATTATATATGTGCAAAAAACTGCTACAGATATGAGATGGCATCAAGAGAAACGTCTTCAAGATGGAAACACCCTTAGCTATCCAACAGACTCCGAAGCTTGGGCCGATTTTGATAAAATGCATCCGTGGTTTGCTAGTGATCCTCGTAACATCAGACTTGGCCTTGCTTCATATGGGTTCAATCCTTTCGATAACATGAACAACCCGTATAGCATATGGCCAGTTATGATGATGTCGCCATGGCGATATATGAAAGAACCTTTCATTTATATGCCTTTGCTTATTCCCTGATCGAGGGCACCTAGTAATGATATTGATGTTTACCTACGTCCGTTAATTGATGAGTTGAAAGAATTATGGGAAAAAGGAGTGGAGACATTCGATGTGGAAACCGGGACAATATTTCAGATGCATGCTGCAGTCTTGTGGACAATTAATGATTTCCCCGCTTACGGCAACCTGTTAGGTTGGAGCACAAAAGGTTACTTAGCATGCCCAATATGTAATAAGGATGCTAGGTCCTTATCCTTGAAGCATGGCCGCAAGTTATGCTTTATGTGTTATTGTCGTTTTCTACGAACTAGACATCCTTGGAAGACTCGTGGCGTCAGAAGCTTCAATGGAAAACCTGAATGAAGGTCGCAGCCAAAGTGACTAAGTGGGGAAAAGATATTAAACCAGGTAAGGTTGATCAGAGATGTGAAATTTGGGAAACCACCAACCAGTGGAAAAGAAAACGCGCTGAGTGGGAGTTGAATTGGACAAAGAGAAGCATCTTCTTCGAGTTGCCATACTAGAAAGATCTTCTACTACGCCACAACTTGGATGTCATGCACATCGAAAAGAATATTTATGAGAATGTCATTGGTACATTGCTTGATATAAATGGGAAGACAAAGGACACCGCAAATGCTCACCGAGATGTGGAAGATATGGGAATACGGCTTGAGTTGCACCTGTTTCGTGATGGGGACAAATTCTTATGCCATCAGCTTGTTACACATTTTCGAATGATGAGAAGAATAAATTCTTCGAATGGTTGAAATCAGTGAAGTTCCCCTATGGATATGCATCGAACATAGCTTGATGCATAAACACGAAGGAAGGGAAGATGCTAGGAATGAAAAGTCATGACTATCACATCCTTATACAATGGGTTCTACCCATTTTCCTTTGTGGAAACTTGATTGAAGATGTTCGCTCGGTGCTGATTGAGTTGGGAATCTTTTTTCGACAATTGTGCTCCGAAAAATTGAGCATAAACGTACTTGAATGATTAGAGGATGACATCGTGATCATACTTTGCAAGCTGGAGAAAATATTTCAGCCAGCATTCTTCGATGTAATGGTCCACCTAGCCGTCCATTTACCAAAGGAGGCCATAATTGGAGGACCGACTCAATATCATTGGATGTATCCTATTGAGAGGTAAATTATAAAGTCCTTGTATAATGGTCATGTGATTTCCTTGTTTTTATTTTTTTTCTTTATTGTGTCTACAAGTCTATAATGCTATGTAAAATGCACAAGTTCTTGTCCACTTTAAAGGAGTACGTACGCAATAAGGCACTACCGGAAGGTTCAATCATTGAGGCATACATTGACAGTGAATGTATTGCATTTTGCTCAATGTATTTACATGATATTGACACAATGTTCACTCATGAGGAGCGAAATGCAGGCATTCATGCTATTAATGTCGAAGATGAAGAACCTAGGAGCTCTATATTTCGAGAAAATGTTCAACCTCTCGGTGCACGAGTTTACGATTTCATTGATATGGACGACCTACAAAAGGCTCATTTTTACGTCCTCAACAATTATGATGAAACTGTTCCATATATCGACTACGTGGTTCCAAATTCCTTACTTTGCATTGTATTTACATATGCATAGTTATATACTTAGTTGACATTAACATGTACTACTATTGCATATAGTGAACATAAAGCTAAACTCCTGGCTCAAAATGAACGGAATGTTGACGAAAGACATAAGAAGGAATTTATCAATTGGTTTGGGAGTCGTGTAAGTAACAAATACTACTTGAGTGAGAAACAATGTATGTTTTCACTATTGACGGTTTATTCTTCTAAACTCTTGTTTATTTAATAGATGAAAGTCATGTATTACGATAAGGAACCAACAACAAGTAAAGATTTGTACGTGTTGGCATATGGCTCCGATCAACGAGTTAACCGCTACAGCGGTTGCATTGTCAACGGGTTACAATTTCATACAAAGTCCCTCAAACTGCATAGAAGAACCCAAAATTGTGGGGTTGTGGTGCTAGGTACAAAAGGAGATGAAGAAATTGACTACTTTGGTATGCTAGGAGAAATTATAGAGCTTAGCCATGGAGCCAATAGACTTGTCCACCTGTTCAAGCGTACTTGGTGGGACATCGGCAATAAAAAAACTAGGATAAACACTGATAACTACTTTACCAGTGTCAATTTTAGCAAGACCTAGTATCAAAATGACGTTTTCGTGCTTGCGATGCAGGCAAAACAAGTGTTTTACCTTAAAGACACCAAATTGAGGGTGAATGGCATGTGGCCCAAAAGATTCCTCCTCGAAGTTTGTTCGCTATTACAGAAGTTGCAAATGGGGAGATGAGTGCCAATCAGACTACATTCCAAGAAGATGAGCCATCTTTCAATATAGCAGCGCAATCTGCTTTAAATGTTGTCAAAGAAGGTGTCGATCCTATACCATTGCATAGGGATTGTGCCACGGCAGAACATGTAGGGACTACTAACATTACAGTTGAACTTTCTGTGGACATTCACTTTATCGACAATGAGGAAACTGATGGGGAAGATGAAATAAGGGTCGAGTATTGTAGTGAAGAGGAAGACACTTTAGAAAGTGAGGATGATACCGATATTGAGGACGTATAAGGGGGTAAGCATGTTATGTTTGTCACTATATATCAGACATATGTAAATAACTTAAAATATATGTATTATGCATCCATCTAATATTCATATTTCTTATATATACTCTAATAATTTCCAAATATGGCACCAGAAGGTCAACATTGGAGACTTCCTTTCAGGCACACGACAACATTGCATGAGGATGATCTGACATCCTTGAGACTAGCAGAGCCCATCGGTCCTAATATGGCGGCACCATTGTCTGAGCCATCGGCACCTTGGCCATACATGGATGCCACTTATGCGACTGATACGCAAGGTGAGTTGCCAATCGTGATGAACAGTGTTGGTATGGATACAATTAATTTATTTACATTTAAACTATTGATGACAGTTATTCACATGTATGATCATAATGTTGTTCTTAATTTAACTCTGCTTTCAGCATCTACATCCATGGTCAGGTCAGGCTATGGTGCAGCGAAGAACATGTGGCTAAAGAAGCACCTGGAAAGGACAAAACAGTGGATTCAGATCAACATTCCTCCAGGATACATCGCCTCGCTAAACAATTGGTGCACTGTGTAGATGAGGGAGCTCGACATTATATGCCGACAGTATGCTCCAGTCACGGCCTTCAGCTGGCTACAGGTGACCTAGGAGCAGCGCATGGTTCTTTACATGTGCATTTTGGTAAGTAATCCCAAACCCTATAAAGTTCTTTTAAATTAAATGTTTTTTAACTTTTAATATACTAGCCAATTAACAATTGTCTAACATTGTAATTGTATTACCTATATAAGCAAGAGGAGTTCAATATGGATATCCTCGAGGATGACCATGTGAGGAGGGCGGTTGACGTCCAATTGTGTAATAAATTTAAAAGCTATCGCTAGAAAATGCGCAATCATTTTTGAGCGGGAGATGAAGTAGAAGCACGACCATACGATAAGATATCCCAAGAGGATTGGGAGGTGGTGGGTCACCATTTTCGTGACCCACGCTATCAGGTGATGTGTTTGTATTATAATCACTAATTTTTCACAATGATGTTGCTAATAAACCGTCATTACATCTTCCTTGTAGGCCATATGTGAAACAAATGCTGCGAACCGTAGCAAACTCCCTACGACGCATTGCAGTGGATCGAGGTTATTCGTAAATCATCGACAGGTAATTACTATATATAAAACTATCTGACCATTACATGACATAATACTAATGATGTCTTATATGATAATGTAGCGTGATCTCAAGACTAGCACAGAGGAGCTGCTGCTGGATCTTTATCAAAGAACACACCAACAGCGATCGGGGGAGTGGTGCGAGGGTGCGTACGATAGACATGTAAGTGAAACAAAAGATTTAGTTTATTACTTGATTCAAAACATCAAAGTTGTAGTCTTACTTATTCTTTTTTTATCATTTTCATGATTGAAATTAGGCATTCCCAGGTGCTTGGGCAACGAGCAGGGGGCTGGGTGAAAGGTGTTGGAAGTGGATACATCACCCTAATAGCATCATCATCCATACATGCAACGGCTCGTGCAGACATGGAATAAGGGCGTCGAGAGGCCGAGTCTCGTGCGGAGGAGATAACTCAATGGATGCAGATGGTGGAAATGGAGAACGCGCAATTGAAAGACACGGTCTCCAGCTTTCAAACCCAGCTACAAGCCATGATGGATAGGCAAGCACACCTCGAGGAAATGATGCGCCAATCTCGACCAGATGATGCGGGTGGCTCCTCTCATTAGAAGGTATGTATGGTACTTATGGCTTAACATAGTAGCTCCCCAAAGTATTTTATGATTCTGTTTGTTTTATAATATAGTGAATTTTTCAATGATTAATGAATACTCATACTAGTTTGACCTACGTCACTATCTAACTACTGCCCCAAAACTAGGACCATGATCATACCTTGTTGCTCTACCAATCACTATAATCCACCACCACTAGCTTGTTGATACTCGTGAGGAACACTACCTTGCCCACTATAATCCACCTCCATCTTTTCCACTGTCACAACCTTATGTTTCAATCTTACGACATTCTTGAAATATGATATGCTTATTTAAATAGATGAATTATGAAATGAGCATTCCATATTAAACCAGCTAAAATATTTTTAAACTTCGATTTTAAAATGAGGACATAAAATCCTTGTACTTTAGATTTCTATAGAATCCTTAATGCAAACACACTAATTGATTTTGTGGAAAGTGGGTTGACCCTATATAGTGTAACTTATAGATATAATTTCATATTATTACAATGTTCAGCACATTGCTTCATGATTGCTTGAAAAATTCTCTGCAGTTCCTCACTAAAAAAAATATCCAAGCCCTTCATTTATGTGTTCCATGAATCTAACAGTTGCTGGAATATTATGCAAATAACAAAAATCCTTGATATGCTAAGGAAAATCTTTTGACATGTTTAGCTAATTTGTTTACTCAGGTAGTAACTTGGTTTCATGATTTTCTATACTATGAATGTGCTTCTTTGGGTATTATTTTTAGCTAAGAAAAACCTGTCATCTTAGGTTTCAATTGCTTGCATTTTTATACTCATTCATTCAGCTTATTGTAAACTTTTACATTTATGTATTTATGCACATGAGTTATTCTTGATCTTACAAGAATCAATTTTTTTTAGCATCAGTTATTTAATTTTATCTTTAATCAATAACAGTTTAAAACAAACATAAAATTAATTGCCCATACTCAACAATGTTATTAGTTGAACTAAAGTAGACAAAATGCACTAGAACTATTGTTAAGATGGTTCAAGAGTTTAAAACATGCAAACGAACCAATATACATAAGATTGTGTGTGCTTAAATTTCTTTTTTTCGCTATTGCACCCATTTCCTATTATGTAACGATAGCTACTCCCATTGTTGTACGTTATGCTACTTGCTACCGCTTCTATGAACCATGATTGCAAGTACACAAACTAGCTATTGCAAATGAGTTCATTTCCGCCAACATTCTTCCAGATTTATATTGCTCAATCATCTTATAAGTCTCATTTCATTTGCACACACTTTTTGCAAATTGTCATAGAATAGGATAACATATTTGATGAGAACAGAAACACAATAGGGAGGACAAAGTATCTTCCTAGAAAGACACAAAATTAAAATAATGTTGAAAAAGTGAAACAAAAAGATCAACACTATTAGTGTCAAAGTTATAATAACGTATAAAGTAATGTATGTTTTCACTATTAACGAATACTCATACTAGCTCCTCTAAAGAGTTTTATACGTTATTCTAACTTGTTTGAGATAAAATGTGCACTTAGTTGGGATAACACTGTTATATTCGAAAAGAAAAAGTGTAAATGTATGTTATTTGAATGTAATGTGATGGTCACTAGAGATGCATTAATTGCCTAGAATGAAGAGTGTGTTGATGCATATTGCTTTGAATAAAAAGTGTGTTCGTGCACCTTATGATCATGCATACATGTAAGACAGTGTAGTATTGTTAAGTACTAAAATCCTTATTTGAATAACGATGTGCAATGAGCTTGTGGTTGCTCATTCATGTCCATATGCTTAGATGAATAACAATACTACACTGAACTCAACACTATCCACTGTTATCGGCTATTTATATTCTTAATTTAATGGATATATTATATATTGTGAATTGTTGCTTGCTACCTGATTGCATGCTAGTCTAAAATGTCTCGTGCATGGCAGATGCAGTTGATGTGCATTGCATGTTAGTAGTGGATATAGGTTCTCGTGTGCCTTGAACTTCTTATAAATGACTTATTTGAACCTATTAGGTACATGTTTTATGGAAAAATGTCCAATTTACAAACGACATGCTGTTGAAATTTCATTAAAATTTTTCCAAAAAAAAAACATGTATAACAATAATTATGATAAAATGAATGTTAAAAATATTTTTGAAAGGATAAGTGAAAGTTAGGAATTATAAGAAATGAGACAATGTAGGCTTAGTTCATTTAAAGAAACATTCATGACTAAACTTTTTGTCCGGTAAGCCTAAAGCATTCATTGCCGAGCCTAAATCATTGAAAATATTAAAAAAACTTGGCTAAGGATGTGAAAATTTGAAAAAGGTATAAGTTGAATATATTTATAACTCAGAGGGAGCATCATCTATATAATTATTTAAATTAAATGCTATTATCATCTCATAACGTTCATGTCCAAATGTCTAGATGAATAACAATACTATACTGAACTCAATACTATCCACTATTCTCCGCTATTTATATTCTGAATTTAATGGATAAATTATATGTTGTGAATTGTTGATTGCTATATGGTTGCATGCTAGTCTAGAATGCCTCCTGCATGGCGGATGCAGTTGATGTGTATTGCATGCTGATAATGGATATAGGTTCTCGTGTGCCTTGAATTGAATTATAAGTTACTTATTTGAACATATCAGGTACATGTTTTATGGGAAAATGTCCAATTTACAGACAGCATGCTGCCAAAATTTTGTTAAAATTTTTCCAAAAAAAAAGAAGAAGAAAATCATGTATAATGAATGTTAAAGTAATAACGATTGGATTGACATCTCCATGAGTCCTAATTAAAATATTGCGCAAATAAGGTCAAATTCTAAGTTGGATTCGTCTAACAAGTGGATAGGTAAATGTAATCTGCATATTATTCAATGATTTTATTTGTATTTATTTAGTTTTACTTTTTAATTGAGAGGAAAAAGTCTAGTGTCACGGCAAGAGAGTGGTTGAAGCAGGTGGGGTGCACTCTACTTCCTATATATATACTCTTCGCCTGCCATGTGTGCCAATGATGGTTACAACCTATGCATTATAACCTTACTCTTGTTTATATATATGTTACAAAAGATTGGAGTCATTCTAAGCATTTTCTTTGCAACAAAATTACTAGCAAACTTTATATGTATGTTATTTTGTATGTATATATATAAATATGTGTGCGTGGATTATCATTTTCTCCTAAATTATTAGTAACTTACTCTTTCATTTCCTTTCATTTTTCTAAATTCCCTTCAAAAGAAGGAGCATGACGTAATGAAACATGATTCCTATTTTAAGTCCTCTCCTATTTTAAGTCATATGCACATTTTCCCTTCTATTCAACTTATCTGATTTCTCTAAAAACTATTTTATTTTTTAGGATGGCAAATTGATTAAGAAGAATACAATTTAAATAAAAAATTAATGAAATATTTAAAGACGTAACTAAAACGTGCTCGTAAGCACCTAAGCTTATCAAAAGGGCAACAGAGGACTCAAATATTAGACATAAATTTATTTAATTGGAAATTAGGGTAGAAGGGCAGACTAACCTCATGTCCTAAAAAATTAATCAACTATTTGAAAGGTCTTAAACAACATCATAGAAAAAAATTATAAAATAATTTTCATGAATAAACATGCCTAAAAGACTTTAAACACTATCACAAAAAAAAAAAAAAAAGAAGAAGAAGAAGATAAAACAACCTCCATAGCTAAAGGTGTCTCAATCTTAAGATAATAATTACACGTATGGTTAATGAACATTATCAAATTCTCGGTCGCTGATTCAGTTGCTTTGGCATTTTCTATTATTGGTGTTCTCTTCAGTTTTTCTGTTGATTTGTTGGCTGCTAACTGCTTTTATTGCCTTGTTAGTTTCCTATTTTGGGTCTTCCTGCACCTTTGTATCCTCAGACCTCTGACTTGAACTTTGTTTATTAATGAATTCACTCAGTCTTACCTTTCAAAAAATTAAAAGGTAATTACACATAATATATATATATATATATATATATATAAGTAGTTGCAAGTATAGTTGTGTGTGTATCTTCTCATGGTTATTCAAAGACCCTTTCATCCCTTCGACTTTATAGGTTACCTTTCAAGTATGCAACTCAATGAAAATATGTGAAATCAATGTTTAGCTTTAAATACTGACATTATTTTTTTCATTATTGATATTACTACCATACAAATTGTCTAATATGCATGATTATGAAATCTTTGCGAATTTCTTATATCATATAATTATTTTTCCTGATTATACTTAGTGTCAACTCTCTATTTGTATACTAATTTTTTTTAATGACTCTTAATTTGTAGAGTTCGTGGTTGTCATAACATCAGCATGATGCCATACATGGATGCACTGTAACACCCCGACCCCGAGGGGGGTTGGGATATCAACTTTTTACCATTGATTTGCAGCGGAAGCAAAATAAACTCAATTTTTATTAACCAGAGCACTAATTATCCATATTACAATAATTTATTTAAAAAAAAATTTTCACAATATAAATATCTTGCATCATGCTAATATTTTTAATCAATCTTTATTTTTCTATCCCCACCCGCGCGCTTATTAAGCCTGATTTTCGACATGCTCTTCAGAGTCATCTGAAATAAAAATATGATTGGAGTGAGATGACGCTTAGTAAGTAAATCAGATTATTATTAGTGTGTGGCCAAAATGAGCTTTTAAAAAATTTCGTAAATCAATATTTAATACTATAACTTCAAAACTGCTTTTAAAATAAATATAAATTTAAAATTTACTATATAAAACTTTTACCATCAATTACAACAGTAAAATTTTATAATCATATATTATAACTGTTAAATTAAACTTTTAACTTTAAAACTGTAAAAATATTTAATGATAAACATACATATACTTTTCCTTATACGTTTTCCTTAGATCGTCATTTAAGTACCAGAATAATCATTTTCATGTAAACTTACATTTTTCCGTCAAATCATCAGTGACTTTGTACACGTAATTAACTATATATAAACATATATTATAAAAACCACCCTTAGGCCTGTTTGTCGTAAGTCATGTTTACCCCCATGACTGGGTTGTGCGGTCCGAAGACTGGACTTAGTTGGCTGGCCGACCAAACTAAATCAACGTACGTAAACTTTAAGTGAGATTTTCCTTATTAAGTCCTGGTCCGGAATCAGGTGTGTACTCAAGAGAAATCACTAACATAAATAACCACTCTGTAAACAGTGTGGGTGCACTCTGATCCGTATAAACTTTAAGCTGCGGTACTGAGCATCTGTAACTTTGAACTTTCGTTGCCATAAGGGGTTTTAAAATCATCTTATTATAATTTATGTAATTTAAAATAATATTGTGAAAATCTCATATTTACTCATATTTTCATAAAAAATGTAACGTAGAAATAAACTCATGCCACACAATTTTTGTATTAAAAATATATATAATTTTATTTTTGAATAGAAATAAATTCTGAAAATTTACCCGAAGGGATTAGAACATTTCTTAACCCAAAAATAGATGCAAGTATATTAAAGATAGAACTGGTATAATTAAATACGCGTAAAAATAAACTCATGAAAATTTTATGGAACTAATTAACAGAATTGAAATTTACTTATAAAATAAACTCGGGTATGAATTTTAAATAAAAAAATTAACATAATCAAAATTTACTTACCTTCTTCCTTACGAACACTGCAACTATCTCTAAGAAATAAGATCGGAAAGAGTGGGTGATTGAGAACTTATTCAAAAATTCTCTATCCACCACAAATTCTTTCACTCACTAATCTTTCTCTTCTTCGGAAAATTGTTGTGAAAAATGAAGGTTGAGAGCTCCTTATTTATAGGAAAATTTTGGGGAAGAAAAAAAATTTATAAAAGTGTGGGGAGATAGGTGAAATTATAATTTTTTTAAAATTAAAGAATGGGCAAGGAATGGGCAAGGTATGGGTTGAGTATAGGATGGGGATGGAGACCATGTGGGAGTGCTTGCCACCATTCCCATTAAATAAATTTTTAATTAACTACTTACCTAATTAATTAATCAATTAGTTAATTAATTATTTTATTATTTTATTATTTTTCTTAATCATTATTTATCATTATTGTTATCATTGTTATTACTTTTAAACTATTTTTAGTATTTATTATTTTATTATTTATTTTTTAACAAGAATTAAATTTAAATTTTGAAAACTCATGTGGACCCCACATGGTCTTGTAGGCCCCACACAACTTTGAGACCCGAATGGATCCTATGTAATTCGAATAACTCTTATACAATTTTATGCATCCTATATAATTTTGAGACTCGTGTAAACCTCCATACGGCTTTGGGACTCATGTGGGCCCCACACAGTCTTGTGGGCTCCGTATAGGATACCTATATTATTATTATTTTATCATATATTTTTACAAATTATATCAGTTAAAACATTATTTCATGTACTTATTTACGTATATAAACAGTGTCTTGTGGCTCCGGGACTCATGTGGACCCCACATAGTCTTGTGGGCCCCACATATGATACCTATATTATTATTATCTTATTATGTATTTTTACAAATTATGTCTGTCAAAACACCATTTTATGTATATATACTTATTTACGTGTACAAACAGTGTCTATCCTGTTTATCTTATGAAATTCCATTTTGATCAGGCCGACCTCCAAGGAGCGACTGAGCCGCAATGGTCTATGAGCACTCGCTTAGACAAGGTCTTTCTTAGGCATCAAACATGGAATCAAGGATCCTACAGAAAAACACTTCTGTATTAATATTAACTCAATGACCATTTTTATTATTTTATTATTATTATGCTTTAATCATGTATATATTTTTGGGTCATCACATGCACTACAGTCGTAGGATGCAACTTTTGACTATTTCTTTGTAATTTTTATTGTTATTTGAACAAATGGAATTTTTGTATTTTAATTTGAATTTGTACTAGTATTTGTACTTGAATTTTGAATATTTTGAAATTTTTTTGTTATCTAAACATATGTTATTTCTTTATTTTAATTGAATTTGTATTTGAATTCGAAATTTTGAATGATTTATGAATTTTGTGGTAATTATGGTTTCGGTTTATGTATCCGAAAATATAATTACAGATATATAGGAATGATGATTAAAAAAATTAGTATTAAAGGTTTTTTAATTTTTTTAATTACTAGTGAAGGATTCAAATTTGTCACTAATAGTAAGGTATTAGTGACGAATTAATTTCGTCACTAATACTAGTGCATAAGTGAAGGATTCAAATTCATCACTAATAGTGAGGTATTAGTGACGAATTTGAATCCTTCACTAATGCCCTAGTATTAGTAACGAAATTGTAATTTGTCACTAATACCTTACTATTAGTGACGAATTTGAATCATTCACTAATCTCCTAGTATAAGTGATGAAACGAATTTGAGTTGAGCCGTTCTTGAATTTATAGTGACGGTATTAGAGTTTTAGTGACGGTTATGATCTGTCACTAATACTCCATTATTAGTGACAAAATTTTTAATTCGTCACTAAAAGTTAGTAGTAACGGTACATCTAGCAACTATTTTAAAACCGTCACTAATACGCATAAATTCGTCACTAATAGATTTGATACATCACTAATACCTTGATTTTTTGTAGTGGTATAGGAAGGACAGGGTGAGGAGTTCAGTATTTTAGATGACGGAACTCTATGGTTCCATACTAGATTGTATGTGCCTATAGATAAGGATATCAGAAAGGCGATCCTTAAGGAGACTCACTGGTCGCTGGTACATCACGGTAGCACTAAAATGCATCAGGATTTACGAGAGTATTTCTGGTGGAGCAGCATGAAAAGAGAGATTGACGAATTTGTGCAGTAGTGTTTGACATGCCAGTAGGTTAAAGCTGAACACCAGAGATCAAAGAGATAGTTTGTTAGCTTTATCATGATCCCAAGAGGGGGCTGAATTGGTATTTTTAAAGTTTAATCCCTAGGTAAATATTTTAACACCAGTATATTCATACCCTATGGTCAATCTAGTGCAGGTAATGAAAATGTATACTAGAAAGTAAATGAAACAATTTAATCAAACACACATGCACCAGAAAGCAGTAAGGTAAAGGTGACACATAGAAATGTTATTGAGGTTTGGCCAATTGCCTATGTCCCTACCTTGGCTAACAAGCACAAAGATTACCACTATTGTTTCTCACTTAAAAGGGTGGAGCGGCACCTAAACAAACTAGGTCAATTAGCACAGGGCTGACCTTAACCTTTACAAGCAATTCTTACTAGGCTGGATTACTGCCCCCTCAGGCCACGCCTGGAAACATTCAAATTTTACAATCAAATAATATCGTTACAGTGATTATGTTTTTGTGTAAAGTAGATATGTACCCAAAGGCGCTTAGTCACATACACCACAAGATGATTTAATATGTAAGCTCAGTGTGGTCTAACATATCAACTCTCAAATATATTCGCTATCTATGAAATGAGTACATGAGAGTGTCAACAAGCAATCTTTGTATCTCAAGATATTCTCAATCAAGGGGTTCACACAAAGATGTCTTGCAAGTTTTAAAAATATCAATCAGCATGATATCTCAATCACGTGAAGATTAGATAATATATATGCTTGGTTTGCAAAAGATAATCAATCTTTGTACTCAGAAAAGGACATGTAAGTTAATGAATATTGCAGCAAAGATTAATATCACAAACACAAATATCTTTTCAAAAATATGTCGAAATGAATCATCTAAGATATTTGAAAATGTTTTTGAAAATGTTTTTGCAACCCAAAAACAAATACAAGCTTCCTAAGATAATGCAACACGAATGCAATACTCAGAAGCTTAATGCAAGTCTTCTTAGGATAGGTTTATGAGCAAAGCCTCCTAAGAATACTTAGGTTTAGCTCTCGCTAAAATCGATTCAATTAAACACGAATGGGAGAACAAACCTATTTAAAACATACACTCAATCAACTTACAGATGTTTTAAGCAATCAAAGAAGGTAAGTATGAGTGATTTGAGTATGAAAAAGAGTAGTAGAAGATTTTTGGCTTGAAAGAGAATTTTTAATTGGGTTTGCTAATCTTGTTGCAAATTTTCCCAAATGAAGGGGTATATATAAACACCCCATGAATTATAACCGTTGGGGACAAGGTTGAGATTATTAGAAAATATTTAATGACATTTAGCAATTTTAACCCTGTTAAAAGATAGTTAACCACGGTAAAAATTTGGGGCAACCCGAGAGCATCGGTCAACCAGAACACTTTTGGTCGACCCAAGTTCATATGGTTCGGTCGACCGGACCAAAAATGAACTGGCTATTTTAGTCAACCAAAAAGGTATGTCTGAGGCAATTTTTCCAATTTAGCGAGGTTCAGTCAACCAGGACTAGAATGAACTAGGCTGGTCGGTCAACTAGATCATTGGATCCCACACGTGGGAACTCGGTCGACCACGTTGGTGTAGTACAAAAATGTCTCGGTCGACCAGGAAGTCAAACTGTTGACTCCAGGGTGGTTCGGTTGACCATGGTCAAATAAGCTTTAGGAGCTTAGTCGACTAGACTATGGCCAACTTGTTGACCCAGACCGATTTGGTCGACCGGGGCCAAAATGAACTCCCTATGTTGGTTGAATGAAGGTGCACAAAATGTGCATTTCAGTCCTGATTCATTTCACATTCACCCTATTCAAATGTCTAACACATACAAGTGCAATGGTGAGTGTCCTAATGTCTTTTCTAGGTCTAGTTTTAGTTATTTTTCAATTTTAGTTTGAGCTGAGACCATGCATGTGATGTGTGTGATGATTATTACAAGTAAAACCCTAATTACTATTACAGACCAATTACACAAACAAACTATATATTACAACATAGAATGAATTGGGTCTTGACTTTCACTTTTTCTATATGCATCTCAATCTAACAATGTAAGTTCTTGCACACAATTTCAAACACCCATTAGATATAATGAGTATTTGTCATTATCAAAACCGAGCGTGACCTATAAGGTCAACATTCTCTCCCTTTTTGATGATGACAAATACACCCAGCAAAAATATGGGTTTTAGCCTAAGAAGGATCCCCCCTATCAATATGCATCCAATTTATTTTAACCAAATTACTTTACCCAAGTATTTTTTCCACTCTCTATCTCCCCCTTTTGGCAATAGAAAAAAGGGTTATAAGAGTTAAAAACTCCTGGTAGTGGGTAAGTGTTACATTTATACATTAGAAATTTTGGAAATATTTTGAAAAATTTCTACAAAGTGCCGTTTGTAAATCGGACTTTCCAAAATAAATCCTATATAAATTGTAACCTGTTTGAGTTTATATAGCCTAGCAGTTTATCCACAACTACTCAAACAGTTTAGTATGGTCCAACAATCAAATATAAATTTCAATATCATCATGAAGTGGACAAAGGAGTTGTACATCACAAGTAATAATCAATATCCATTACATCCAATATGATCATGCTATAGATATAAAACATGTGCACACAAGCAATAATCAACATTCACAAAGTCTAAGGTAAGAAGACAAATCAACAATAATAGCAGTTGCTAAGACTTAATAAATTTTTCGTGAAAGCTCCCCCTAAATTTATGCAAACTATGAAACATCTAAGAAGCATCTCTACTGTGCATTAGACCTAACTCGCATCTAATTTGTATGAACCTATCCTTGGGAAGTGGTTTAGTGAATATATCTGCTTGTTCATTGGTGCATACAAACTCAAGAGCCATATCTCCTTTTTGCACATGATCACGAAGGAAGTGATGTCTAATCTCAATGTGTTTGGTTCGTGAATGTGAAATAGGATTTTTAGAGATGTTGATTGAACTTTTATTATCGCATTTAATCGGTATTGTATCATAGTGTAATCCAAAATCCACAAGTTGTAGTTTCATATAAAGAGTTTGGGCACAACAACTTCTAGATGCAATATATTCAGCTTCAGTTATGAATAAGGCAACTAAGTTTTTTTTTCTTGGAGAACCAAGAAACAAGAGTATGCTTAGGGTACAACAAGCCTAACTCTATAGTCCCAACTAGATACCTAAGGATTCGTTTAACTACTTTTAGATAAGATTCCTTAGGGGCAACCTGAAATCTAGCACACATACACACAGTAAACATAATATCAGGCCTACTAGCAGTGAGATATAGGAGACTTCCAATCATGCAATAATATAATTTGACGTCAACAGGGATTCCTTGCTCATCTTTTTCAAGCTTAATGGAAGAGTTCATAGGTGTGCCAAGAATTTTACAATCATCTATATTAAATTTCTTTAGCAAGTCCCTAATATATTTAGATTGGCATATGAAAGTTCCATGATTAGCTTGCTTAATTTGTAGCCCTAAGAAGAAACTAAGTTCACCCATCATGCTCATTTTAAATTCGCTTTACACGCATTGGCAAACTCATTACACAACTCATCATTAGTTGCTCCAAAAATGATATCGTCCACATAAATTTGAACAAGAAAAATATCATCATTTTTGGATTTGATGAAAAGTGTAGAGTCAATTTTGCCACGGGTAAACCCATTTTCTAGTAGAAAACAGCTAAGCCTCTCGTACCAAGCTCTAGGAGCTTGTTTCAATCCATACAAGGTCTTAGACAATCGGTAAACATGATCTGGATACTTATGATTTTCAAAATAGGGAGGTTGTTCTACATACACTTCTTCATTAATATAGCCATTTAGAAAAGCGCTTTTAACATCCATTTGAAACAATTTAAAATTTTTTAAAGTGGCAAAAGCAAGTAGCATGCGAATGGCTTCTAACCTAGCAACAAGAGCATATGTTTCATCAAAGTCAATCCTTTCTTGCTGGTTATACCCTTGGGAAATTAGTCTAGCCTTAATCCTAGTTACTATCTCATTCTCATCTTTCTTATTTCTATATACCCATTTAGTTCTAATAATTGTGTGATCATTAGGCCTATGAACTAGAGTCCACACTTTGCTTCTTTCAAATTGATTAAGTTCTTCTTGCATGGACATTACCCAAGACTCATCCTTTATGGCTTCTTTAATATTTTTAGGTTCTTCTTGGGATAAGAAAGTGGAATGATTTACTAGATTTCTTAAGGACGATCATGTGGCTACATCACGGGATGGTTCACCTAAGATTTGATTAATGGGATGATTTCTAATAAATTTTCAATCTCTAGGCAACTCCTGATTTTCATTATCTTTGAATGATTTTTCCTTTTTTTTTTTGGGTTTTTACTTGCATTGTTTTCAATAGATAGTTTATCTAAGAATTTTCTAATATCAATATCAACTTCATCATCTTTCTTAGAAAATGGATTAGCTTCATCAAACACAACATGAATAGATTCAATGACAGTCAACGTTCTTTTGTTGAAAACCCTATATGCTTTGCTATTTAGTGCATAACCTAGAAAAATACCTTCATCAGATTTAGAGTCAAATTTTCCTAGATGTTCATTATCTCTAAGCACAAAGCATTTGCAACCAAACACATGAAAATAGGAAATATTAAGCTTATGGTTTTTCCACAATTCATAAGGGGTTTTATTAATTGAAGGTCTAATCAACACCCTATTCATAACATAACATGTAGTATTACTAGCCTCGGCCCAAAAATATTTAGGTAAGTTATGTTCACTTAGCATAATTCTACCCATTTCTTGCAGTGACCTATTCTTTCTTTCTATCACACCATTTTGTTGAGGTGTCCTAGGTGCAGAAAAGTTATGTGATATGCCCTCTAGGTCACAATATTTTTCTTTGCTTTCATTTTTGAATTTCGTGCCTCTATTACTTCTTATATGAGTTATTTTATATCCCTTTTCATTCTGGATTCTCCTATAAAGTTTGGTGAACTATTCACATGATTCATTTTTATGTGCAAGAAACAACACCTATGTGAATCTAGAAAAGTCATCCACAATTACAAAAACATTTGATTTACCACCAAGACTTTGCACAGAATTAGGTCCAAACAAATCTAAGTGAAGCATCTCAAGTGGTCTAGTAGTAGATATGAATTTTTTTTCTTAAAACTAGATTTTGTTTTCTTACCCATTTGACATGCATCACAAATTTTGTCTTTTACAAATGACATCTTAGGCAAGCCTTTTACTAGTTCTTTTTCTAACAAGTTTCGACAATAAATCCATGCTTGCATGTCCTAAGCGTATATGTCATAACCAACTAGCTTCATTTACAACAGAAAAACATGTGACTTGTTGTGACGCTAAATTATCAAGAGAGGTAGTATAAACATTTTCATGGCGATCAGCAGTAAAAAGCACTTTATGATTTGATTTGTTTTCTACTATGAATTTATCATTTTCAAAAGATACTTTATATCCTATGTCACACAGCTGACTTATGTTTAGTAGATTATGTTTCAGCCAATCAACCAGTAAAACATTATCAATAGTAGGGAGGAATTCTTACCAACCTTACCTACCCCAATGATGCGTCCTTTTGCATTGTCGCCAAATGTTACATAGCCTCCATCCTTGGGGACAATTGCAGTGAATTTTCCCTTGTCGTCAGTCATGTACCATGAGCACCTACTATTCAAGTACCACCGGTCCTTGGAAGAGGACAATCTTAGGTATACCTGCAAAATAAACTAAGTAACTGATGTTGGTCCCCAAATTTTATTGGTTCCATAATGGTTAGTAGCCGAATCTCCCTTAACTACCCATACTTTCCTAATTCTAGCATGCTTATTCCTAAGTGGACAATCAAGTTGAATATGACCAATTTGTTTACATTTAAAACATCTTAATCTACACTTAGGTTCTTTAGGAGGGATATGAGATTTTGACTCACGTGTAAAATGTCCTAAGTAAAGATCAGGTCGTCTAATATTTTCAACACCATTAAAACCAAGACCCTCTTTACTTAAGGAGTTTCTTTGAGCACCAAGTAATCTTTCAAAATTTCATTTTCTCTCGATGAATTTAAAAATGATTTTGGAGCTATCCTCTAATTTCCTCTCAAGTTCAACAATAATGTCATCCTTTTCTTTTAAAATGGAAGCATGAGAGGTTTTTGCAATATTAAACAATTTTGACTAATTTTCACATTTCTTTTTCAAATCATTATTTTTTTTGGTCATTTTGCCTAACAATTTAGATACACGAATATATTAAAATTGCAACTCTCTAAACATAGGCATGCAATCAAAATCACAATCATCAGATGAATAATATTAAGACAATGAGCTAGAAGAAGATACCTCATCCTCGTGTGCCATCAAGCACAAATTAGCAACCTCTGAGTTACTGTGATCTGATTCTGAGTCGCTATTGCTAAGTTTGTCCCATGATGTTCAAGCCTTCATGGCTTTCTTCTTTTTCTTAGCCTCCTTTTTCAGCAGTGGGCAGTCTGGTTTGATGTGCCCGACCTTATTGCAGTTATAACATGTAGGAGCATTTGATTTTTCTTTTCTTTTGCTAGGCTCTCCCTTCTCAATAGTAGACTCTCTATATTTTTTATACGGCTTCCTGTTCTTTCTAAAGAATCTGCTGAATTTTTTGGGTTAGCATGGTCATTTCATCATCAGTGTCAGATTCACTGCACTCATTAGATATGTTAGTGGAAGTTTTCAATGCAGTAACTTTCTTAGCCTTATTATGCTCATTAAGTCTCTCATTTATGGCTAATTCATAAGTGATCAGGGAACCTATCAATTCATCTAGGATCATGGCCTTAAGGTCTCTACCCTCAGCAATGGTCGTATCCTTGGCTTCCCAAATAGGAGGTAAGCCTTTAAGGATCTTCCTAATCATCTCAAATGTGGGATAGGTATTTCCTAATGCAAGAAGTGAGTTTATGATGTGTGTGAATCTAGTGTACATGCTCTGAATGGACTCACCTACATTCGTCCTAAATGCCTCATATTCACTGGTCAACATATCTATCCTACTATCCTTCACAATATGTGACTTCTAACTTATCCCATATTTCTTTTGCAGTAGAACATGTCATAATTCTGTTAAATTCATTTACATCAAGTCTACAGTACAAAATATTCATAGTAGTGGCATTTAGGCTAACAGCCTTCACATCATCATCATCATAGTCATCCTCAGTCTTAGGGACCCTAGCTGCACCCTCAGTTTTCATAGGGACATAGTTTCCCTTAGAGACAATCCTCCACACCTCCCAATCAATATTCTGAAGGTAGATGCGCATCCTCTGTTTCTAGAAGGTGTAATTAACACCACTAAAAACAGAAGGTCGTGTGGAAGATGGTCCCTCATGAAAAGGGGTCACGGATCTTTGAGTCATAAGTGATCTTTTTGCAAAATAACAGCTAGTGTATGCTACATGGCCCTGATACCAATTGTTATCTTTGCCATCATCCTAAGAGGGGGGGTGAATTGGTATTTTTAAAATTTCATCCCTATGTAAATATTCTAATACTAGTATATTCACAACCCTATGGTCAATCTAGTGCAAGTAGTGAAAATGTATACTAGAAAGTAAATGAAGCAATTTAATCAAACACATATGCACCAGAAAGCAATAAGGTAAAGGTGACACATAGAAATGTTATCGAGGTTCGGCCAATTGCCTACGTCCCCGCCTTGGCTAACAAGCACAAGGATTACCACTATTGTTGCTCACTTAAATTGGTGGAGCGGCACCTAAACAAACTAGGTTAATTAGCACAGGGTTGACCTCAACCTTTACAACCAATCCTTGTTGGGCTGGATTACCGCCCCTCAGACCACGCCTAGAAACACTAATATTTTACAATCAAATAATATCAATACAGTGATTGTGCTTTCGTGTAAAGTAGATATGTACCCAAATACACTCAATCACTTACACCACAAGATGATTTAATATGTAAGTTCAGTGTGATCTAATATATCAACTCTCAAATATATTTTCTATCTATGAAATGAGTGCGTGAGAGTGTCAAAAAGCAATCTTTGTATCTCAAGATATTCTCAATCAAGGGGTTCACACAAAGATGTCAAGCAAGTCTCAAAAATATCAATTAGCAGGATATCTCAATCATGTGAAGATTAGATAATGTAAATGCTTGGTTTGCAAAAGATAATCAATCTTTGTATTCATCAAAGGATATGTAAGTTAATGAATATTGCAGCAAAGATTAATATCACAAACACAAATATCTTTTCAAAAATATGTCGAAATGAATCATCCAAGATATTTGAGAATGTTTTTGCAACCCAAAAACAAATACAAGTTTTTTAAGATATTGCAACACGAATACAATACTCAGAAGCTTAATGCAAGTCTTCTTAGGATAGACTTATAAGCAAAGCCCCCTAAGAATACTTAGGCTTAGCTCTCGTTAAAATCGATTCAATCAAACACGAATGGGAGAGCAAACCTATTTAAAACATACACTCAATCAACTTACAGATGTTTTAAGCAATCGAAGAAGGTACGTATGAGTGATTTGAGTATGAAAAAGAGTAGTAGAAGATTTTTGGCTTGAGAGAGAATTTTTAATTGGGTTTACTAATCTTATTGCTAATTTTACCAAATGAAGGGGTATATATAGACACCCCATGAATTATGATCGTTGGGGACAAGGTTGGGATTATTAGAAAAGATTTAATGACATTTAGCAATTTTATTCCTCTTAAAAGATAGTTAACCACGGTAAAAATTCAAGGCAACTCGAGAGCACTAGTTGACCAAAACACTTTTGGTCGACCCAAGTTCACATGGTTCGGTCGATTGGGCCAAAAATGAACTGCCTACGTCGGTTGACCAAAAAGGTATGTCCGAGGCGATTTTTCCAATTTAGCGAGGTTCGGTCGACCAGGACTAGAATGAACTAGGCTGGTCAGTCGATCAAACCGTTGGATCCTACACGTAGGAACTCGGTTGACCACATTGGTGCAGTACAAAAATGTCTTGGTCGATCAGGAAGTCAAACTGTTGACTCTAGGGTGGTTCGGTCGACCATGGTCAAATAAGCTTTAGGAGCTCGGTCAACCAGACTATGGTCAACTTGTTGACCCAGACCAATTCAGTCGACCAGGGCCAAAATGAACTCCCTATGTCGGTCGACCGAAGGTGCACAAAATGTGTAGTTCTGTCCTGATTCATTTCACATTCACCCTATTCAAGTGCCTAATACATACAAGTGCAATGGTGAGTGTCCTAAGGTCTTTTCTAGGTCTAGTTTTAGTTATTTTTCAATTTTAGTCTGAGCTTACCTATTATACCATGCATGTGATGTGTGTGATGATTATTACAAGTAAAACCCTAATTACTATTACAAACCAATTACACAAATGAACTATATATTACAACATCGAATGAATTGGGTCTTGACTCTTCACTTTTTCTATGTGCATCTTGATTAGACAATATAAGTTCCTACACACAATCTCAAACACCCATTAGATATAATGAGCATTTGTCATTATCAAAACTGAGCGTGACCTATAGGGTCAATACAATTGCAACCACTTTACATCCTGGAGTGAAAATTGGATCAAAATTCTATGGATTTCGTGATGGGTTTACCACTGGTACGGTAGGGAAAGAATGCTATTTGGGTGGTTATAGATCGACTGACAAAGATCGCTCACTTTATCCCTATCAAATTCAACTACTCCATGGACAGAATGGCAAAAATATATATTCAAGAGATAGTATGATCACATGGTGTGCTAGTGTCTATAGTATCATACTAGGACCCACGCTTCACGTCACGGTTTTGGAGGAGTCTATAGGAGGCTCTAGGGTCTCAGTTATTATTCAGCATAGCATTTCATCCTCAAACGAATGGGTAGTCAGAGAGGATGATTCAGATATTAGAGGATATGCTACGGGCATGTGTGCTAGATTTTGGGGGTAGTTGGACCCAATATTGTAACACCCTCAAAACTTCTATATATATATTTTTTCTATATATCTATATCCATACCTAAGCAGTGAAACAAAAATCACATAACCATATATATATATATATATATATATATATGTAAATACTATACAATACTAGAATCCAGTATATATCGACCATAGCCATACAAAACAAATCCCTCCAACATCATCTACCCCAAAAATACAAAACTCTGTCAAAAACTCACCCTATAACCAGGGTAAACAAAATACTCTCTATCCGCGAGCCTGATCTGCTGGTCTAGCTGGCTCACCTAAAAAATGTTAAAGTCATGGGGTGAGTCGACGCTCAATAAGTGGAAATATGCTATTACTAGTGTGTGGCAACTAAGTTAGGAATATTGTTTAAATAACAATTGAACTGTAATACAATAGTAAATCTATAAAGCATATTTTCTTTTCACAATTTAAAATATAATTGTATCATTTGTGTTTTCTACTCTTCATACTGCTAATATCATACTATACCCATCATATACTAAAAAACTATATACACATATATAACTGTGCTTTATCCCTAGAACTCTGTATCTCATGATTTGACCCCTCATGATAGGGTTGTGCGGCTCGTAGGAGGGACTTAATCTGGATAGCCCTCTAGATAAATCAATATACTCTACACTACTTCAGCATGGCCAAACTACATCCACTCCTAGGCTCGGTATTGTCTACTACCTCGTCAAATCAGCCCCCTCCACCCAGCGAACTGGGGAGCTGCATACTCTTAGAGCACGGTCGACGATACCCACACACTATCTGAGATATATGGTTGCACTCTTTCTGTATCTAGCAACGGTACCGTGCTCTGTATTCTTTACTTGTATCTATCTGTAATCTTTCCTCAGGGATCTGATACTATATATATATATACTCTTTTACTATTTTCATCATATTTCCAAAATTACCATAACGCTATCTTTCTGTACTGTAAATATTGTAATCTCTGTATACTGTATTTGTAGCATCTTGATGCTATCTCTGTATATCTGTGTGTATTCTCTGTCTATATACTCTGTCTGTATACTCTGTATATTATGGTAATAGGAAACATGACAGACTATAAACACTATATATACTGTTCTGTATAAAGCTGTAATATATTAACTGATCTGAGTAAGACTGTATACATGGATATGTGTGTGTGTGTATATATATATATATCTGTTTTATGAAACTATTTGTATAAAAGCTGTATATGCATGCATATCTTTCTGTATAATCTTTCTGAATATATAACTGTATCTATATCTTATGTATAACTCCATATACTAGAAAAACTATATAAATTGTATATACTGTCTATAACTGTGTATTCAGTATAGTATGATACACTGTAAAAACTATATAAGTTCTTCATCACATACATATCCACTCAGGCCACACAAGCATTTAAAACTCATATTCTGTAAAATTAGGTAATAAGCTGGTATATACATATGTGTAAAATCTTTATTAACATTATAACAATTCCTAGCATAGTATATTTCCCTTTCCTTAACTCTAAAAAGCCCCTACTAAATTCTGGCCCTATACCCACAGAGTTCTCCACTCAACACCCTGAAAATCAATTCTCCCAGAACAAAACATAAGTATTTTCTTACCTACAACATTTCTTATAACTACAGGAAAGGCATAATCTGAATAAAATGCCTTACCCTAAATTTGGGATGATTTTCAAACCGACTTCCCCCACGATTAGCTCCGGCAGACTTGCAGAGAACTTTGCCAAGAGCGTCATGGTGGCCTCAGATCTTCAAACTTGTGAGAAACAGAACCAAAATTGAAGAGAGGGGAGAGGGGCGTAGAGAGAGAAAATGGAGGTTTCTTGTGCTAAAATTCTACTAAAAATCCAAGTTTTGGCAATTTATAGCTCTATGTTCGTCGACGAGATATGTCATCTCGTCGACGAGTCTTTAAGGAATTTCATCGACGAACTTCCTCCCTCGTCGACAAATTTAAGGCTGCCCCAAAACCTCTCTCGGTATTTTCTTATCGACAAGGCGTAGCTTTGTCGACGAGGTCCCCTTATGCGCTCGTCGATGAATTCCTTATGTTCGTCGACGAGGCCCTGAGTTAAAGTTTCGGGTTGTTTCATTCAAAATGCAATGTCGTCGATGAAGCCTGTTGCCTCCTTCCATTTCTATTTCCATTTCTCTCTCTCTTTAATATTTAAATATCATTATTTTTTCAGGTCGTTACATTCTCCCCTCCTTATAAAATTTCGTCCTCGAAATTTACTATCTATATTTCCATCTATACACACCATCATTCCATAAAGGAAAAAGGTCTACTTATTTTATTTCCTGCCCTCACTTATGGTAGAGGAATACCGTGGTTACATTTATGTTCTGGGAAATTACACATATAAAACTAAAAACTATCCACTAACTAAAATCAATACATGTACCTGCAAAAGAAACTTATCTAACTATTATACTTTACCTGGGTACCTCTATACCTTTTGGAACAACTGTAGGTATCTCTGTATGTTCTACTCCTCAAGTTCCCAAGAAGCTTCCTCTATAGCGTGATTCTTCCACAAAACTTTTACTAATTGAATTTCTTTGGTGCACAGTACTTGTGTCTTTCTGTCTAAAATATGTACTGGTGTTTCTTTATAAACTAATGAATCCTTTAGCTCTATCTCTGCATAACTGATTATGTGGGACGGGTCTGGGATGTATTTCCTTAACATAGCAACATAAAACACGTCATGAATTCTAGCTAAAGATGGTGGCAACGCTAGCCTATAGGCAACTGACCTATTCTCTCAAATATCTCGAAAGGGCCAATATACCTAGGGCTCAACTTACCCTTATTTCCAAACCTCATAACTCCTTTTAGAGGATCTATCTTCAAAAATACTCAATCTCTCATGTCAAATTCTAACTCTCGGCGGTGAGTATCTGCGTAGCTTTTTTGTCGACTCTGTGCTGTACTAATTCTTCCTTTAATTAGTCGGACCTTATCACAAGCTTGTTGTACTATCTCTAGACCCAAAACTCACTTTTTTCCTACTTCTTCCCAGAAGAGAGGAGGATGACATCTCCTACCACACAATGCCTCATATGGAGCCATGCCGATACTACCCTGGTAGCTATTATTATAAGCAAATTCAACTAACGACATAAAATGAATCCAACTGCCTCCAAAATCAAGCACACAAGCACGAAACATATCCTCTAGTGTCTGAATCATCCTCTCAGTCTGACCATCTGTCTGGGATGAAAAGCAGTGCTAAAAGCTAACTGTGTACCCATTGCCTCCTGAAAACCTTTTTAGAATCGTGAAGTAAACCGAGGATCCTGGTCTGAGACTATGGATACTGGTACTCCATGAACACGAATTATCTCCTGAACATATATCTCTACCAGTATGTCCATGGAATAATTGATTTTAATAGGGATGAAATGAGCGGTTTTCGTCAGACGATCTACAACCACCCAAATCGCATTCAGTCCCTATCGTAGTGGTGGTAACCCCGTAACAAAGTCCATCAAAACATGGTCTCATTTCCATTCTGGAATGAAAAATGGTTGTAACTGTGTTGCCGATCTCTGGTGCTTAGCTTTAACCTGCTGACACGTCAAGCATTGTTGAACAAACTCAGCTATCTCCCTCTTCATTCCACTCCACCAGAAATACTCTCGCAGGTCCCTGTACATTTTAGTACTGCCGGATGGACCATGTATAAGGATCTGTGAACCTCCTCTAGTATAGTTCTCCTGATCTCAATATCTACAGGAACACATAGCCTAGTATGGAATTGCAAAGCTTCGTCATTTGATATGCAGAATTCCTCTCCCCGACCATCCTGTACTCTATTCATCACCTCTGCCAACTCTGCATCATCACCCTGAGCTGCTTTAATCCTCTCGTAAACGTAGACTGAACCACTAGACTGGCAATGACCACCTGTAGACCCTCCTCTATTAACTCTAAACTGTGCTTTTCCAAATCCATTAAAATTAAGTGCTGAATCTTCATAGCTGCCAGTGCGGGTCCCCCTAATTTCCTGCTTAGAGCATCTGCCACTACATTTGCTTTTCCTGGGTGGTAACTAATCATGCAATCATAGTCTTTAATAAGCTCTAGCCACCTTCTTTGCCTCATATTCAACTCTTTCTGGGTAAAGAAATATTTCAAACTTTTATGATCCATGAAAATCTCACACTTTCCACCATATAAATAATGCCTCCAGATCTTGAGAGCATACACCACTGCAGCAAGCTCAAAATCATGGACATGATAATTCTTCTCATATTCTTTAAGCTGCCTAGACGCATATGCAATGACCCTGCCGTACTGCATCAACATGCATCCAAGACCCTTCAAAGAGGCATCATTGTATATTACGAACCCATCCTCCCCTGAAGGAATAGCCAATACTGAAGCTGAAACTAATCGCTGCTTTAACTCTTGAAAACTCTGCTCACAGTCATCAGTCCATTCAAATTTTACATTTTTCCTCATAAGTCGTGTTAATGGACCTAATAGCATGAAGAAACTATCCACAAAATGTCGGTAATAACCTGCTAATCCTAGAAAACTCTGAACCTCTTGAACATTTCCAGGCTCATCCAATTTACCACTGTCTCTATCTTACTCGGATCAACAGATACACCTGCTTCTGAGATCACATGGCCGAGAAATGTGACCTATTTTAACCAAAACTCACACTTCTTAAATTTTTCATATAATTTCCTTTCTCTCAATATCTGCAACACCAGCCTTAAATGATGCTCGTGCTCCTCAAAACCCCTTGAGTGTATATTATCAATGAACACAACCACAAACTGGTCCAAATACTGATGAAGCACCTGATTCATTAGATCCATAAATACTGCTGGTGCATTAGTCAACTCGATTGGCATCACTAAGAACTCGTAATGCCCATACCTGGTACGAAATGCAGTCTTCGAAGTATCTTCTGCTTTAATTTTCACTTGATGGTAGCCTGTCCGCAGATCAATTTTAGAGTATACCTAGGTCCCTTGAAGCTGATCAAATAAATCATTGATCCTAGGGATAGGGTATCTATTCTTGACTGTTAGTTTGTTTATCTCCCTATAATCGATGCATAATATCATGGTTCCATCTTTCTTTTTCACGAACAAAACTGGTGCACCCCAAGGCGACACACTAGGCCTGATGAAACCTTTATCCAGCAATTCCTCTAACTGTTCTTTCAATTCTTTTAACTCTACCGAGGCCATACAGTATGGTGCTTTTGATATTGGTGTAGATCCCAGCAACAAGTCTATAGTGAATTCAATCTCATGATCAAGTGGCAAATTAGGTAATTCTTATGGAAATACATCTTGGAATTCCCTCACTACGGGTATGTCATCTTGTCCCAATTCTTCTTTTGGCAATTCTTTTATGTATGCAACATACCCCTGGCAACCACCCTGTAACAATCTCCTTACCTGAATAGTTGACACTAGCTGTGGTGAAGCACGTACGCGTGATCCTACGAATCTATACTCTTGCTCGCCCGGGGGTTTGAAAATCACTTCTTTCTGATGACACTCTATGCTAGCGTAATGAGTAGCTAGCCAGTCCATGCCCAATATCACATCAAACCCCTGCATATCAAAGATCACAAGATCGGCTAACAGCACCCTCCCCTAAATACTTACTGGAAAATTTCAAAACACCCTTCTGCATTTTACCATTGATCCCATCGGTGTACCCACAGATAATTCTACATCTAGTAACTGAACCTCTACCCCAGTTATTTTGACATACCCCATTGATATAAAAGAGTGGGTGGCACCTGTATCAAACAAAACAATAATTTATATGGTAAAGTAGTAAGAGTACCTATGACCACATCTCCAGTCGTCTCAACGTCTCCCGGTGTCAATGCGTAAACCCTCACCGGCGCAGTGTTCCTCTGCTGACCACCGCGGGGTGCTTGATATCCACCTCGAAACGGTCTGGGAGCCTGTGTATAATTCAATGGCATCTGACACGATCAAACCATATGACCCGGCCTCCCACAGTGATAACAAACATTCTCCCCCAGTCGGAACTCACCAGGATGTCTCCATCCGCATCAAGGACAAATGGCAGGAAGTTGTCCGCCCTGAAATCCCTTGTGCACTACCATCTATCTCTAGCCTCCACTAGATCTACCTCCTCTCCAAGGGCCTCGGCTGGGACCTGCCTGAAAACTCGAGGGCACAGTTCTCTTCCTCTAACTCTATGTCTCTGTCTCTCTAGATAGACTCTCCTCCGCTATAGTGGCCCTGTCAACCAATTCTGAAAAATCCTAGACCCTTAATACCGCCACCTACCTGTAAATGTCTCACCTCAGGTTCCTTTCGAACATTCTGGCTTTCTTCACTTCATCAGGGACAATATATGGGCAGAAATGGGAGAGCTCAAAAAATCTCACTGCGTACTGCTAGGCAATCAATGATCCTTGGGACAGGCTTAGAAACTTTTGTATTCGAGCCTCTCTGACTAAGGTAGGGTAATATCTATCGAAGAACATGTCCCTGAAACGAGTCCAGGTCATCGGCACTGGTATAGCCCTCTGCTCCTCCAACAACCTGGTGGCTTCCCACCATCTCTCGGCCTCCCCCTCCAGTCTATACGTAGCGTACATAACTCTCTGCTCATCGGTGCAGTGAAGTACTATCAGGATCTTCTCTACCTCCTGCACCCAATTCTCAGCAACTGTAGGGCCAATCGCTCCAGAAAATGATGGCAGATTCATCTTCATGAATTTCTCTATGATACATTCCTGAACTGGAGATGGACCTCCCTGCTCTCTAGAACTCCACGCTATCTCGACCATAACTTGCTAAGCCACACTACGCAGCACAGCATTTGAATCCCCACTTGCTGCTCCAGAAGGACCAGCACCATCATCCCCACTAACATGAGCGTTATTGCCTCCTGGGTCCATCCTACAAACACATAGAACACCATTTTAGAATTCTATTTCTCTACAGACCCAACTCATTCAACTAAAACTCCAAATTCTCTATTAACCATCCTTCCTTATCCGATCCCCAAATCACATCCCATAACCTAAATACATAACTCGTCAATAGTTTGCTATGGCTTTCCTGAAGTCGTTACCCCAGGAAAAACACAGAAACCACCACGAAATCCTATATTCAGATTATAGAACAAAACCTGAAAATATTTTCCTATATTCTGGTATTATTTCCCGCTGCACTCAAAAGTCTACAAATCCTAGCAACCTAGGCTCTGATACCAAAAATGTAACACCCTCAAAACATCTCTATATTTTTTTTATTTTTTTATTTTTTTTCTATATATCTATATCCATATCTAAGATGTGGAACACAAATCACATAACCATATATATATATATATATATATATATTTAAATACTATACAATACCAGAATCCAATATATATCGACCATAGCCATACAAAACAAATCCCTCCAGCATCATCTACTCCAAAAATACAAAACTCTATCACAAACTCACCCTGTAACCTAGGTAATCAAAATACTCTCTATCCACGAGCCTGATCAACTCGCCCAGCTTGCTCACCTGAAAAATGTTAAAGTCATGGGGTGAGTCGATGCTCAATAAGTGGAAATATGCTATTACTAGTGTGTGGCAACTAAGTTAGGAATACTGTTTAAATAACAATTGAACTGTAATACAATAGTAAATCTGTAAAGCATATCTTTCTTTTCACAATTTAAAATATAATTGTATCATTTGTGTTTTTTACTCTTCATACTGCTAATATCATACTATACCCATCATATACTATAAAACTGTATACATATATATATATATATATATATATATATAACTGTACTTTATCCCTAGAACTTTGTATGTTATGATTTGACCCCTCATGACAGGGTTGTGCGGCCCGTAGGCGGGACTTAATTAGGTCAGCCTTCCAAATAAGTCAATATACTCTACACTACCTCAGCTCGGCTAAACTGCATCCACTCTTAGGCTCAGGACTGGCTACTACCTCGTCAAAACGACTCCCTCCACCCAGCGAACTGGGGAGCTGCATACTCTCCGAGCACGGTTGACAATACCCACACACTATCTTAGATATGTGGTTGCACTTTATCTATATCTAGCAATAGTATCGTGCTCTGTATTCTTTATCTGTATCTGTCTGTAATCTTTCCTCAGGGATTTGATACTATATATATACATATATACTCTTTTACTGTTTTCATCATATTTCCAAAATTACCATAACGCTATCTTTCAGTATTGTAATACTGTAATCTCTGTATACTGTATCTGTAGCATCTTGATGCTATCTCTGTATATCTGTCTGTATTCTTTGTTTATATACTCTGTCTGTATACTCTATATATTATGGTAATAGGAAATATGACAGACTATAAACACTATATATATTGTTCTGTATAAAGCTGTAATATATTAACTGATCTGAGTAAAACTGTATACATGGATATGTATATATATATCTATCTTATGAATAGTTTAATAAAACAAATATATATATATATATATATATCTGTTTTATTAAACTATTCATATAAAAGTTGTATATGCATGCATATCTTTCTGTATAATCTCCGTGAATATATAACTATATCTATATATTCTGTATAACTCCATATACTAGAAAAACTATATAAACTGTTTTTACTGTCTATAACTGTGTATTCAGTATAGTATGATACACTATAAAAACTATATAAGTTCTTCATCACATAAATATCCACTTAGGCCACACAAGCATTTAAAACTCACATTCTGTAAAACTAGGTAATAAGCTAGTATATACATATGTGTAAAATCTCTATTAACATTATAACAATTCCTAGCATAGCATATTTCCCTTACCTTAACTCTAAAAAGCCCCTACTAAATTCTGGCCCTATACCCCGCAGAGTTCTCCACTCAACACCCTGAAAATCAATTTCCCCAGAACAAAACATTAGTATTTTCTTACCTACAACATTTCTTATAACTACGAGAAAGGCATAATCTGAATAAAATGTCTTACCCTGAATTTGGGATGATTTTCAAACCGACTTCCCCCACAATCAGCTCCAGCAGACTTGCAAAGAACTTTGCCACGAGCATCATGGTGGCCTCAGATCTTCAATCCGATGAGAAACAAAGCCAAAATAGAAGAGAGAAGGGGAGAGGGGCGTAGAGAGAGAAAATGGAGGTCTTGTGCCAAAGTTCTATTAAAAATTTGGGTTTTGGCAATTTATAGCTCTGGGTTCATTGATGAGACACGTCATCTCGTCGACGAGTCTTTAAGAAATTTTGTCGACGAACTTCCTCCCTCGTCAATGAATTTCAGGCTGCCCCAAAACCTCTCTCGGTATTTTCTCGTCGATGAGGTGTAGCTTCGTCGACGAGGTCCCCTTATGCGCTCGTCGATGAATTCCATGTCTTCGTTGACAAGACCCTGTGTTAGAGTTCCAGGTTATTCCATTCAAATGAAATGTCGTCGATGAACGTGAAGCGTTTGTCGACGTAGCATGTTGCCTCCTTCCGTTTCTGCTTCCATTTCCCTCTCTTTAATATTTAAATATCATTATTTTTTGGGTTGTTACAAATATCTTTCGCTGGTAGATTTTGCATACAATAACAGCTATCAGACCAGCAACGGCATGACACCTTTTGAGACATTATATGGTAGGAGATGTCGTTCTCCTCTATATTGGGATGACATAAGTAAGAGGCGAGTTTTGGGATCAAAAATAGTGCAACAGGCATACGATAAAGTCTAGCTTATTAAAGAAAGAATTAGTGCAGCCCAGAGTCTGCAGAAAAGCTATGTAGATAATTGCTACCGAAAATTGGAATTCGAAGTAAGAGACTATGTTTTTCTGAAAATAGCACCATTGAAAGGTACTATGAGGTTTGGGAGGAAGGGTAAGCTGAACCCTAGGTTTATTGGCCCTTTTGAGATACTTGAGAGAGTGGGGTCAGTTGCCTACCGGCTAGTCTTACGCTCAGTTTTATTCAGAATACATGAGGTGTTTCATGTTTCTATGCTAAAGAAATACATCCCAGATCCCTCCCACGTGGTTAGTTATGCAGGGATAGAACTCAGAGATTCACTAGTTTATGAGGAGATACCAGTGCAGATCTTAGACAGGAAAGAAAATGAATTGCGTAATAAGAGAATTCCATTAGCAAAAGTCCTGTGGATGAATCATGTGGTGGAAGAAGCTTCTTGGGAGCTTGAGAAATCAATACGACAGAAATACCCACACTTGTTTAGTAAGGACCAACAGTAATCAGGAAAAGATGCAGGTAAGTATGTTAAGTTTCTTTTGTACATGTTAATTAGTACATGTAATAATTTTTTGTTAGTAGGTAGTGTTTTGATTTTGGGAGAAATTTTCTTTTATGTATATTATGTAATCTCCTAGAACCCTAAATGTAATCACGGTATTCCTCCGTCACAAGTGAGGGTAAGAAATAAAATAAGTAGCCTATTTTCCTCAAAGGATGGTGTCCAATACAGATAGTAAATTTTGAGGACAAAATTTTATAAGGAGGGGAGAATGTAGAGACCCGAAAAATTATAAAAATTAAGTAAATAAAAGAAAAGAGAGAAAAATAAAAATTCCAAAAGGGACCCAGCAGGGTCTCGTCGACGAGATGCCTTATTGGGCTCGTCAACATGGACTCGTGTCTCATCAACAAGAACTTATCAAGAGGGATTTAGCAAGGTTACGCGTTCATCGACGAGATAATGTCTCTCGTCGACAAGGCTACACTTTATAAATATGCTTAAATCGGGTTTTCAGCGAAGGAAATTGCATGCAAGGTTTTCTCTCTCTCTAAAAACATCTCTCCCACATTCTCTCTAGATTTCCGGCTTCGTCCTTCACCGGATTGAAGATCGGAAGCCACCACGCTACTCTTGGGAAGATTCTCTTCAAGTCTTTTGGAGTAGTTCGTTGGTTAGGACAACTTGGGCACCATCCCAAAATCTTGGTAAGTTGGTTATTTTAAATTTTATAAGGTATTTGGTATTTTTGAACTAAGGAAAATGTAGTAGATGGAATAATACTGAAGTTCTTTTTGGGAAAAATGTAAATTTCAGGGTGTTGAGCTGGGGAACACACAGGTTAGGTTTGGAATATTTTGTAAGCTTCTCAGTAAATCAGGTAAGGGGATAAATAAAGTCAGCCTTTTTCATGAAATTATTTATTATTATACAACATTTATTTTCAGAAAAAAAAAATATGTATGTTATAGAACTATGTTTGGAAATACTATTGTTGAACAGGGAAATGATTTTAACACATTTTATAAGAAAGTATGATTTCATATTAAATTGTGAATTTAGAAGGCTACTTACCTTTGCGTGGCATGAGTATAATATTTCCATGAAAATTATGTTATATTGAAATATTATGATTTTTTCAAACATAAGCATGTTATAACAGTTTTCAGGAAAATCCTATAAACGGTATAGGAACTATGGTTTTAAAATTATGTTAAACAGTACAAGAACTTATGTTTATTACGTTATGAATTATGCCAGGGTAAATGCCGTGATTTTTACGTTATGAATTATGTCGCTATTGACACCGTGATTATGTATGATATGTAAGAAATCATAAAATATGTTTATGTCAAATATTACTCTGAATTACGAAACAACTATGTTTTAATATGAAATGTATTATATGTTATCAGAACCCGAATAACTTAGTTTTGTTTTATCTATATGTTCACGTTTACGTTAGTGCTACCACACATCTTATGCAGGTGGGAGATGGTAGTCAATGTGAGTTTATGGGAGTGTCGTAGTTCTTTTGGTAGTCTGGCACAAGTGGAACAAACCCATCGTACTTACACACCTATGTTTGACTTAGCATGGTCGGCCAGCCATTGTTAGGTCCAACTTTCAAGCCACACAACCCTGTTATGTGGGGGGTTAGACATGACAACAGCTAACTATCTATCTATCCTGGAAAATAATTCAAGTATGATAGGTTATATAAGATGATTTTTCAGTACAAGAATTTAGTACGTTAAACTACGTTATGAAAAATCATGTTTTATTCAGATATGATACAACTGCTTAAACCAATTATGAATTATGTACTGTTTACATATATATCATGAAAAATACTCATGTTGCCACACACTAATATTAGTTTATCTCCCTTACTGAGAAGTGTCTCACCCCAACATTACAAACATTTTAGGAAATATAGGTAGGAGAGCGGATAGAGCCCCATAGCAACAGAAGTGGGCCTAGCTACCCTATCAGTAAGGTAAGTGGTTGAGCTAGGGTCAGATGGGTTTTGGATTGAGACCCTAGGAATACTTTTTGGGTCTTTTTGTGGATGACAGATTCAGTAGAACTCTGGTATGATTTCTGGTGTTGTATGACATGTATGTAATTTTATGTTTTTCGCTGCTTAGGTATTAGAGTTGTATGACAGGTATATCTCTAGTACCCATTGGTCTAGGTCGATCATGATTATAACAATTTAGCTCGATGATAGAATTATTAATTTTATTTTTATGTGTAAAAAAATATATGGTAAAAGAGGCAGATCGTTACACATACGAATATATTCCTGTCCATCAACTGAATATCCGAAACATTTATCGTATTCACATTTTCCCAAATACGCATATTGACAATTTTCTAAACCATAAATTGTTATTATTTTACCTAGGTTCCTAAGAAAGTACTCACTAAAAATCCTTAGTCTTCTTGCGGTATTCTCACCAAACCCCACATTTCACAAATTCTCAATTCCTCAGTTCAACTCCAAAACTATATTTATATTCACATTTCTAAGTCTATTGAAATTCCGCTCTACCTATATTGTAGAGAATCTTCCCGGGAACCCTATGGTGGTTCCTAATCATTGATACAAGCTTTATCAGAGTCGGAATTGAAGGTGGAAGTTTGGAGGGACGTATGGTTTAAGAAAGAAGAGAGAGAGAGAGTTTTAATTTAATATTTTCAAATAACTCTCGGCTTCCCTTTATACTCCCAACCCTGCAACCAAAAATCGTCGATGGTTTTCTTGGAATCTTCGAAAACTATCACCGATTTTCTCTTTAACAGGCCAGATTTTACCGTTTTACCTTTACCGTCCCGCGGTTAAAACCCAAATCCATCGTCAATTTTCTACCTCCTTTAGAAACTGCCTCCAGTTTTCTCCTGGTCCGGCCAAAAATCTATTTTTCTCATTTTCTTTTATTATTTTATTTCCCAGATCTTTACATTCTCCCCTCCTTATAAAATTTCTTCTTCGAAATTTGTTGTCTGTATTTTTCACCATCCTCTAAGGAAAATTTACTACTTATTTTATTAATTACCCTCACTTGTGGTGGAGGAATATCGTGGTTACATTCAAGGTTCTAGGAAATTACAAGTATACACATAAAAAGAAAATTCTCCCGAATCCAAAAACACTATATATCCTATAACCTAAAATACCACTTATACATATATCATCCTGCTTTGTATAAAATAAAACCAAACTCTATCTACTTTACCTGAATTATTACTGCTCCTCTCTATCTAATGTTGATCCCCATTGAATAAATGTGGGTACTTCTGTCGTATTTCTTCCTTAAGCTCCCACGATGTTGCCTCTGCTGCATGATCCTCCACAGGATTTTTACTAGTGGAATTATTTTAGTACGCAACTCTTGTTCTTTTCTATTTAAAATCTATACCGGCATCTCCTCATATGCTAGTGTGTCCCTGAGTTCTATATCCTCATAGCTGATTATGTGGGAAGGATTTGAAACGTATTTCCTTAACATGGAAACATGAAATACGTCGTGTATTCTAGATAGAGCTGGTGGTAAAGTTAGCCTATAGGTAACTAGACCATCTCTCTCTAGTGTCTCAAATAGGCCAATAAACCTAGCGCCCAACTTACTCTTCTTCCCAAATCTCATAAACCCTCTCAGCAGTGCTACTTTCAAAAACACCTGATCTCCCACATCAAACTCCAACTTTCGGCGGCGAGTGTCTGCGTAGCTTTTCTGCTGACTCTGGACTGCACTGATTCTATCTTCAATAAGTCAAATTTTATTGTACGCCTGCTGTACTAATTCATACAACGCCTCGTAAGGTATCATACTGATGCTGGCCTGATAGCTGTTATTTTATGCAAACTTAACCAGCAGCATATACTGGGTCCAACTAACCCTGAAATCCAACACACATGCTCGTAACATATCCTCAAGTATCTGGATCATCCTCTCTATCTGCCCATCGCTCTGAGGATGGAATGTCATGTTGAATGATAACTGAGACCCCAGAGCCTCCTGTAAGCTCTTCCAAAATCGTGATGTGAAACGTGGGTCTCAGTCTAAAACTATAGACACTGGCACTACATGTGGTCGAACTATCTCTAGAAAGTATATCTCTGCCAGTTTATTCATAGGGTAGCTAACTTTAATAGGGAGAAAGTGGGTCGTCTTCGTCAGCTGGTCTACAATCACCCAAATGACGTTTTGTCCGTGTAGCACCGGCAGTAACCCTGAAAGGAAGTTTATAGATATATGGTCCCACTTCCACTCAGGAATATCGAGTGGCTGCAACTGTACTTCCAACCACTAGTTCTTAGTGTAGACACCCCATTTTTTCCCAGACCCAATATAACAAAAGTTGTTATTGTTATTATTTCTATTATCTTTATTATTATTTTTACTATTATTATAATTATTTTTATTATCTTACTTTATTATTATTATTATTATTATTATTACTATTATTATTATTAATTACTTTTAAATATTATTTTATTATTATTATTATTTCTATTATTATTATTATTATTATTATTATTATTATTATTATTATTATTATTATTATTATTATTATTATTGTAATCATCATTATCTTATTTTACCACTACTATTATTATTATAATTATTATTATTAATATTTACCATCATCATTATTATTGTTAATGTTATTATTATTATTATCTTGATTATTCCTTTACTATTATTATTATGATTATTATTATTCTTATTATTTAGTATAATAAATAGAATAAAAATGAGGAAAAAAAAAATGATAAGAGAGGGGGGCGGAAACCCTAGGGTTCCTCTGCCCTCCTGTTTTTTCTATAAAATCACTACGCACACACCCAAGGAAGCACAGCCGGGGGCGCAAGAAAACAGAGCGAAAAAAAAAAAACCCAGCTTCCATTAGATCCTGCACACCCTAACCCTCTCTCCCCGGCTCCATCCTTTCTGCCTCTCTACTCTCTTTCCCAGTTTCCCTTCTCTTCCCCTGTTCTCACCCTCTCCTTTACTTTTTCCTTCAATCTCACTCCCCTAAAGTAGCCTCCTGCTACTCCGCAGAGCTCCTCCAACGGCAACCATCTCTCTAATATCTCCCATAAATTTCCACTCTATCCTTCTGCACGGCCACTGCAACACCATACAGCGGCCACGACCTCCTCTGCATCACCAAGGACGGCCACAAGAAGCCAAGCCAGGCCAAGCGACTCGGCCTCTTCTCCACCATCACAGTTGTCGCACCATCCTCGCCGTCGCCAGAGTTCGTGCTGAGACGAGCCACGGTACAATCCGCAGCCCACAACAGCAAAATACCCGAACCTTTGGCCCCAACCACTACTGCCGAAGCCATCTACAGCAAACCAGCAGTAAATCGCCACGACCACACACCAACAGCACTGTTCCAGACTTAACACCGCCCATGTCCCTCAGTCTCGTACAACCTCACCCTCTACTCCGGCAATCCATTCCTTCCGGTCACCTCTGCTCCGACGGCCGGCGATACCCTCCCTCGTGAGTCCCTTGTAAGCATACTCACACACACATGCACACAGTAAGCACACACATGCACACACACACACACACACACACACACACACACACACATATATATATATATATATATGTAGATAGGATCATTCAAATTTGGATTTTTATTGTGTTTGCTGTATATTGTATACACTGAATATTATTATTTTTAAAGTTATAGTATTTAACAATTATTGTTCATGTTTGTGCAGGATTTTTTATTTTTTCATATTTTATTGTACTTTTGTTTTTATTTCATTCCAGTTTAAAGTGGTTTTATGGTATATAATAATGCACATTAAATAAGGAGTGGTTGTTTTTACGATTCGTATTCATGTTAATGTTTTTACTTTATTTTGTTATTATGGTAGAAGTTTTATTAACTTGTCTCAATATTTAAAGTGTAAATTTTTTGACATCTAATATTGTTTGGGGATATTTTTATATAATAGTTGTTAGTATCTAGGTTTATATCTTTTATGTAGAGTTTTCATTATCAATGTATATTCAAGCTTAATTACTTTGAGTTATTATTGGTGCTATGTGCATATTTAAAGTGGTCATCATGATTGTTAAATTTAACATTCATATTAGGGTTTTTCTTTATCATCTTATTCACATTTAGTATTCATATTTAGGGTTTGCCATTGAGGTTATTGTGACTTATTCAATGTATATTTGTTCATATTTAGGGTTTAATACTTTGTTGTTACATTGTACATTAGGGTTTCGGTTTATCATTCTCATTAGTAATATGATAGTTTATTATTAAGGTATTATTGTAATTATTATTTATTATGGTAGTTTATTATTAAGGTATCATTATTAAGTAGAAAGGTAGTTTACTATTGGATATATAATATTTACGTGGTATGATGTAGTGTATTAGTAGTATATTTTTCCTTTTTTTATTTAGTTATTTGAAATTTCGGCAAAATATGAAAGAAAATATAAAAATCAGAAAAGTAGAAAAAGTCAAGAAAAATATTTTGAAACTTAAAAATCTTTTTTTTTTTTTTTGAGTTCCAAAAACCTCCCAACTAGTATTTTAATACTTAGAAAAACCCTAGAAGATTTCCAAAATTTGGGAGTGTATTTTGTAAATTATTTTCGATTTTATCCCTATGATTTTAATGAGGGTAGGAGCTTTCGGGCTTCACGTACCCTAGTTCTAAGGGAATATATATAGTCATATATTTTTGTATTATTTATTTATTTATTTATACTACATGTATATTTTTAAATCCACTAATAAAGAGGTAATTTGAAAGACTTATTAGATTAACTTAGGGATAATTCTGAATTAATTAGGTATTGTTCGTAAGAACGGGCGCGTATGGGGTGCTCATACCTTCCTCTCACGTAATCGAACTCTTAACCCCAGCTTTGGTAACGTAGATCCAGTCTACCTCTAACGGGGTAGTAATCATGTGTTCTAACCACACTAAAAGGTTAGTGGCGACTCTGACATTCATTGTTTTTCCTGAAAAATTTAAAACTCATTTTTATTTCGCCGCCCAGGGCACACGTGCTCCAGGATGTCGCAACAGCTTGGCGACTCCGTTGGGGACCTTGAGAGTCGAGCCAATAATTAATTAGGAGTTGTCCCAATTTAAATCTATTAAGTCTTTTAATTATTCCACTTTTGTAAATAAAATACCCCTATATTTGAATAAAGTAATTTGTTAAAATTATAATATGTTTGACTTTGTAAATATATATATATATATATATATATATATATATATATATATATATATATGTTTCCATAGTTGTAGATAGCTTGGAGTTAATAATCATAAATACCTTAATTAATGTTCCCATATATAGAGATACCTTCATTAATGTGAATATTACTTCTCATATAGGTAGATACCCTCATTAATGTGAATATTACTTCTCATATAGGTAGATACCCTCATTAATGTGAATATTACTTCCCATATAGGTAGATACCCCTCATTAATATGAATATTACTTCCCATATAGGTAGATACCCTTTATTAATGTGAATATTACTCCTCATATAGGTAGATACCCTTATTAATGTGAATATTACTTCTCATATAGATAGATACCCTTTATTAATGTAAATATTACTTCTCATATAGGTAGATACCCTTAATTAATATATATATTTGGTTTCCATATAGGTAGATACCCTTAATTAATGTGAATACTTGGTTTCCATACAGATATTAATGTGAATATTTAGTTCCCATACAAGTAGATATCTGTAATTATGTGAATATTTAGTTTCCATATAGGTATATATCCATAATTATGTGAATATTTAGTTTCCATATAGGTATATATTCTTTATTAATGTGCATATTTAGTTTCCATATAAGTAGATTGTGAACATTTATTCCCTATACATGTGAATATACTCGCTTCAATGTGAATATTTGTTACTATATTTATAAATATCCTAGATTTAAAGTGAACATTTAATATCCCTAGTGTAAGGTGAATATTTGTTTCCATGATGGTTCAAGCATGTGATTGCCTGTAAATACTCTATTGTTATGATTATTTAATAAGCATGTGATTAATAGCATGTGCATGCATGTGGGGTAGCAGGATTAGGCAAAATTTAGGGTTCACACACTTTCACGCTCTATACTCAGGCTTTCCCTGCTTGGATTAGAAAGGAGTGTAATAGCGTCAGTCCCTTCGTGGCAGAGCTTGATGGGACCTGCGAACCACTCCACTCAGTGCGAGCTTTATCTGGACCCCTATGGGGGAGGATGGAAGTCCAAACTAGGAACCTTGTCATCAATAAGGATTAGAGCCTACCCGCACATACTTGTCTATAGTTTTCCTTAACTAGGATAGTGTCATGAAGAACCTTGTATATATGTACCTACCCTGGGTCGGGACATCCTTCTCCCCATACCGTCTGTTGTATATATGTTGTGAGATACCTTGTATTATACCATGCATTTTGCATCCATTGTAGACTTACATACTACTTAGCTAGTATTCTGAAAAAGCCCAATAATGAGACCATGGCCCATCCTTTCAAAGAATGAAGAACTTGGCCCAAGCATTTTAAAATATGGGTCGGCCCAACCCTTTTCAAATAACTTGGGCCCAATTCTTTAAAAACAAACTTGGGCCCGACCTTTTCCTAAGCAAAAACTTGGCCCATGCCTGATTTTCAAAAAGGGTCAAACCCATATTTCAGAAGAGGGCTTCGACCCCATTGCCTAAAAATTTGTGCCAACATTTTTCAAGTAATCCAAGCCCAATTCCTTTTCAACTAGGGCCTTATCTCATCATGAAATAGCTCGAAGCCCATATTTTAAAAAAACTTGAGGCCCAAGTGCACACTAAAGTCCACAAGTTTGCATTGAACGAATCCCACGGGTTGACTAGCCTAGGTCAACCCCAACCTCAGAACATAATCTGACCCTTCATAGAATCTAAGGTACATGGACCATTGTTGGCCTTACAAGGCTTAAAATCTTGTTACCTTGTTTTGATGCTAACAAACAAGTGAAATTTAATGTATTTGTGTGAGTAATGATATTTCAGGGTTCATATATGTGAAAGTAAGGTCAAAGTGCCCACAAGGATCAAATATGATGGAAGTAAGGTCAAAGTGCTCACAAGGATCAAATGAAACTTAAATGAGCCAAGACATGAATTACTTGTTGAAGAACATGAGGACATGAATAAGTTGTTGAAAGCCAAGGCATATTAAATTCAAAAGATCCAAATAAAGGCAAAGTAAGAAAGCTTAAAGAATATGGAAGCTTGAAGAAAAGATGGATTCAATCCAAGGACAAAGCATGAAGACTCAAGAACTTAGAATGTAAATATTTTAGAAGTCTTATGTAAGTGCTTTAATGTTTAAAATATCGTTTGAAATATTTTGAAGCTCTTAGGTTAATTTCTTAGACCTAGATACTTTTTAAAATACCTGAATAATATTTTTATAAGGTCAACAATTATTTTAAAAAGGTTAGAATCATTTTTGAAATAAAGAGCACCAAAAAGAATTTTTCCCAAATGCTGTCAGTTTTTATACAGCCGCATTGAGGTGAATTTTTATTTATCAAAAACTCACTATTTTAAATAGTGGTAAACATGAAAGTTGTAGTATTTTCTCTTAGCTTTCTTTTGACATTAAAAAAAAACCTAATTTAGAGTTATACAGAAAAATTTATGGCCAAAACACTGAAACGGGGTCACTGCTGTCAAACATTTAAAGACTATTCAACGGGCAAATTTTTAAAATTCTAATGTTTTAAATTATAGCCGTTTGAACCTTAAATATTCTAATAAATAAGGAAATTATTTAAGGAAACTTTTGTAAGTTTGAAAGCCTATAAATACATGGTTTTGCAAAACAATAAAAAATCCAAGAATTGAAAAATCTGTTTTGAGAAGCTGAAAGTTCTTCCTAAGTTCTCTTGCTCACTCATTGAAAAATTCTTTTACTGAGAACTCTAAAGTGCTGATCCTTCTTCCTTTGAATTCCTACTGCTAATCCTCTTCTAAGAAGGATATTGGTGAATTCTACACTTGAGCTTCATTTTATTTCCTATTGATATTTTACATTGAAGTATATAGTGCTGAAATTGTACTAACTTGCTCTTTGAGAGAGTATACTTGTACGCAGATTTTATCTTGTGTTTCTTGTAGTTCATTGACGTTCCAAGGTTTTTGGATCATTAGCTAAGCAAGGGGATATTGTTTAAAGAGGCGGCCTCTAGCCTATGTAAGGAGTGACCAAACGAGGGCATATCGTTTGGAGAAGGCAGGCTCTAGCCTTAACCAATGAATGTTGTAATCAGTTTTGCTCCACCCGTCAACGGAACAGGTTTAGTAAAGGCGAGGACGTAGGCTGGGTATAAGCTGAACCTCGTAAAAATCTCTGTCTCACTCTTTCTTTCCCTATTCTTTATTTTCAATTCATATACAACTGCGTGGATGATTTAAATATCTAAATTATACATACTACGCATATTTGGAAATCAAGTAAACTTAAAGTCGAATTTTGATTTGGGTTGCGGAAACTGAAAGGGAGTACGTTGGTTACACCATATCTTGCGAAAACCATACGGGAGTTCGTTACTTGGTTAACACCCCAAAGATAAATTTACCAAGAGTTTATTTGAATTCTAAATATTTGGAAAGAGTGATTAGATTTATTTATACAGGGCTTTACTTCAGCAAGCATAAATTATAATTCATAATCACAGGGCTTATATAAACAAACAAACTATCTCAAGATCTTATATTACCAAAGTGTTGAATGCTTTATATCTTGGTTTGGTTGTTTGTTGTTTAACTTGTACTTGGCAAATAAATTGATTGTTTGGTTTGAAGATTATGTTTAATTGATTGGATAAAAGAACTAAGTTCTTGATTGATTAAAGAATTAAAAAAACAAGTTAAGAATTGGTTAAAAGAAATAAAAGAAGTTTAAGGTATTTTAAAAAGAATCAAAAGAAATTTTTAGAATCCAATTCACCCCCCTCTTGGGAAGCTATTCCTAATTTCAACCATCATCAAGGAAAGGAATGGTTGAGGGAGAAATTGAATTGAAATTGGGGCCCATCAATGGTCATGTTAATCTTGAAATATTTCATTAGTGGAATTTTTCTAGAACGCTGGCGAAGTAGTTAGTTAGGTTACATTGTATCCATGCACTTCATGCATAGCCATGCACGATAGGCTACATGCATGCTCATATCTTCATTTGTATGTATGATTGCACTAGTTACATCCATGCATAAACATCTATTGCATCCCATGGTCATGCATTAAATACTCACACATTCATGCATTACATAATTATGCATTCGGTTCAAAAAGGAAGTTTTGGTCCACAGCTCTCTCAAGGAAAAAAGCCGTTTAAGTAATAAAAAGCAGTAATTGAGACCACCACGCATCAATACAATACCAAGAGAAAAGCAATAGAAATGAGCGAACAGCTAAAAAATAGGGTCCTGGGCATATAACAAAGGCAGGAAGAATTGAATGAGAAAATGAGCAAAATCCTAGAATTGTTGATGAACAAAGGAAAAGCGGTACAAAATGATCCGGAGATAGATACAGACCCCACTCATCCTCCGGGGTTTACCCCGGTTCATGGACAAATGTCAGCTCCACCGCGTGGCGACATGGAGGGTCCGATGCCAAATATACCTCGGTTCATCCCTAATACGCTAGCACAGGGGTTCCTAGTGGTACGGACTTCCCCATTGGTAGCTTCTGATCTGGGGATGAACAGATCTGAGACCGAGCATCGTTATGATGTGCTGGAAGAGTGACTGAAAGCCATCGAGGGATCTAGTACGTTCGACTCCGTTGATCCTAATGACCTGTGCCTCATTCCAAAGGTCATCTTGCACCAAAATTCAAAGTCCCAGATTTCAAAAAAATTTGATGGAACCCACTGTCCTCGGACTCACTTACGTCTCTATTGCCAAAAAAATGGCTACACATGCAGGCGACGAAAGGTTGATGATGCATTGCTTTCAGGATAGCTTGACTGCAGCGGCTATCAGATGGAACATTCAGCAGGATCGAGCTCGAATCCATACTTGGAAATATCTGGCGAATTCTTTTATAGCTCAGTATTGCCATATGATAGAAATGGCACTTGATCGTATGACCCTGCAAAGCATGCAAATGAAACCTAATGAAACATTCAGAGAATATGCATATAGATGGAGGGATATGTCCATTCAAGTAAGCCCCCCGGTGGAAGATAGGGAGGTTATTTCCTTATTCGTGAATACATTGAAAGATCCCTACTTTGGGCATCTCTTAGGGGCAACCCCCCATGACTTCAGGGATATTGTTTCTACCGGAAAGAGAATCAAAAAAATCATCAAAGTCGGAAGAGCCAAAAGTAGTGGCGAAGAAACCGGTTTGGACAAGAAATGGACAAATAGGAAGAAGGATGACGAAACTCATATGATTCAAGGGCGACAATACCAAAGAGGTCATAGCCAAGGGCTTAGAAGAAATCATGTTAACCAGATAACGCATACAGGTGCAGGGTCTCAGTTTGTTTCCTATGGGCCTACACTCACACATAAAAATGTTCAGACACAGAGAAATGGTCCTAATAGGGTGGAACCAATTCCCATGTCCTATTCAGCATTATTCTCCCAATTGCTCGAAAGAAGGCTTATTTCAACGATCCCTGGAGTAGCCGTACAACACCCCCTACCACAATGGTACGATCCGGATGCTAAGTGTGTGTATCACTCCAATTCTTCAGGTCACACCGTTGATCACTGTTGGACATTTAAGCACAAGGTACAATCATTAAGGGATGCCGGTTGGTTGGTCTTCGATGATAAGCAGCCAAGGATCCAGAGTGATCTTCTACCCAATCACGGGGAAAGAAATGGTTAGTATGTTGTGCGAAGGTCTGGGAGCCAAGGTCAGGTAAAAGAATATGTCAAGTTATGGATCCTAGAGTTCTCGTAAGAAGCCTAAACAAAGCAAAAGTACACAAAGGGCAAGTTTTTGATTATCTAGTTTATTTCATGTGATGATGTCATTTTAATTCCCTATCTTCTGGCAGTCTGTCGACACTATTGTCTCAAAAAAATTCCCTTTCATCAATAAAATGAATTATGCATTTTCTCATATCACTTGTGTCATGAGTTCAGTTGCCAAAAAAAAAAAGTGTTTACTGATGTTTCGTGCAAAGATAAGGAAATTAATAATACCAATATTCATAAGCTAGAAAGTGATGTTAATTTTGGAAACCAAACGCGAGAGGTGGAAGTAAAAGAAGATGAAACAATTTTCCACACCCTATGAACTCAAATGTTGCGAAGAAATAAAGAATCTCGAAGGAATTCAGTAAAATATTTGTGTTGTGCCAAGAATTTCAAGTCAATTCTCTATTCATGTTTTGATTAAATGATAGATGGCCATCTTTGGCCGACCAGTTATCCCTGAAAAGAACCAAATATTGATTTACCAATTGTTAACCAAGTTGAGCCTGAATGTTAAACCAGTCTTTTCTTAAAAGTCATATCATCATAAATTCAACCTGAGTTTGGGTCTTTTACTGTTTGACAAATCATTTGAGGCAATGGTCACAATCAAAATGATGGTAGGCCAAAAAGAAAGGCAAAGAAGAAGTCCCTTACAAGCCCTTTTGAGCCTAAAGAATTCAATTCTTGATTAAACCGTCAAAGAATCACACCCCACACTGGGGCAGTTTTAAAGAAATCATTCCCAAAGGATGTCCAACTAAAAAAGTCCATAAAAGGAAGAGCAAAAGTGCAATAAAAGAAGAATATGCAGGAAAGAGAAAGAAGAAGAAGAAAGAAAGAAAGAAAGAAATAAGGGACATATTACATATGTGATCTTTAACCAAATTACCCTTGATAAAATCAAAAATTTTGAGCCTTATTTAACCTTTTTCTTCTTTAACCTATAACCCCCAGCCTACATTGCGGTCCAAATGAAAGTTCTGACCAGATTGGTATACATTGTTGTCTCTAATAATTTGTCAGACTTAATGATGAGTACAAACTACGTAATGACCTAATCCTGAAAAGGTACGTAGGCAGCTTGTCCAAATAACAAGTTCAGTCAATATCTTGCAAGTGCCTCAATTCAAACTGGGGGCATAAAACATCATTATGGGATGGGATTTTTTAACTTTAGTTTCCCTTTTATTCTGAAAACCTGTATCCCTCAGCCTACGTTTCGTCCCGAGTCTTAAAGACCATCTTGAGATCAAAACATGGGTTGAACTTGACTAAACTAAAGGCAACATTTAAACATGAGAAATTTCTAATGGTTTCACAGCATAATGAAACAAAAAGAAAAGAAGTGCCATCGATAAAGCTGGGGCAGTCGAAGAAAAGATCAATCATTCAGTTTGGTAAATTAACATCAATGTCATATGACTTTTGAATACTGGTATGAATTTTTCTTGTAATAGCATTGGAACATGGTAAAACATCTATTTTTGTGCGGGTGACCTTTTGGTTTCACAAGTTGATGTCATAATTGCATAATCATTCCTCATTGCCAAAAAATAAAAATAAAAAACCTTCTTACTCTTCCAAGCTTGAAAATAGGATAGATAGTCAAAGAGTTTCGGAACCACTAATGTACTTCTTATAGAGGAGGTCCCCGTTGAGAATATGTGATGCGCATAGAATCAGCCAATCTAACTGGGGCAAATGTCATGTCAGGCTTTAGAGATCTGCTTATTCAAGAAGAATCTAACAACTAGGTCAAGATCAATGGCAAATAAACTCATCTAGGGCAAGTTTCGAGTTGAGTTTCAGTGGGACCCATTCAAGCACCTTCTTATCAGATTGGAATAGGAAAACAAGCCTAAAAGCAGTTATAGATCCATTCAACTGGGGTAGATTTTGTGATTGAGTTTAATTTGAGCCAAGTTGACCACCTCCGTTAAGAAAATTGGGCCAAGATTAGTTATAGATCCATTCAGCTCGGGCAGGTTTCGAGTTGAGTTTCAGGGGAACCAATTCAGAAGCAACATAGCCAAAATCAGAGATTGGTTGGTTGATTATAGGCGCATTGGAAAAAGGAAGTTCATGCATCGTCATGCATTTCATGCTTTGCACAAAAAATGTGTGCATATCATATCATACAACATGCCTACATACCCCCATGTGTTGGTATAATATCAAACTGCATGCATGCATGCATTCCTGCATTCTAGCATCATAAGTAGCAACATGCACACACCGCATAGCATCATTCGTTCACATTTGTCTTGTCATCCTTGTTAAGCAATCCATGTTCTGTTTGAAAAACAAAAAAAAAGAAGAAGAAAAGTTCAACTAGCCCGGGTACAAATCAATCTATCTACCCTGAGACGAGGGCAACTGGCCCAGGTCTTAGTCAAGTCTTCCACTTCGAAACTGGGGCAATTGACCCTAGTTCAAATTTTAGCATCCACTTGGAAACTGGGGTACCAACCCTTAGGACCAAATTAGGTCACTCAACTCTCAGGATCATATACCCGAGCATTCATCGTCAATTCGACAATTCACCTAGCCCTCAGGATCCTATACTCGAGCATTCATCGTCAATTCGACAACTCATCTGGCTCTTGGGATCCTATACCCAAGCATTCATCATCAATTTGACAATTCATTTGGTTCTCGGGATACTATGCCCAAGCATTCATCGTCAATTCAAAATTTCATTTGGCTCTCAAGATCCTATACCCGAGCATTCATCATCAATTTGAAAATTCATCTTGCTCTCAAGATCCTATACCCAAGCATTCATCCTCAATTAGGCAATTCATTAGACTCTCATGATCCTACACCTGAGTAGTCACTTCTTAAGTCATCGGGATCATACACCCGGCACAAGTCCCCCTTAAAAGCCTTGCTAATCAAGATCCTACACTCGAGCAATTAGCAGACTCTCGGAATCCTACATCTGAAAAGTCCTCGAGATCCTACACTCGAGCAATCAACAATATCTCATAATCCTACATTTGAGAAGTCCTCGAGATCCTACACTCGAGCAATCAACAAAATCCCAGAATCCTACATCTGAGAAAGCCTCGAGATCTTACACTCGTGCAATCAGCAGACTCTCGGAATCCTACATCTGAGAAGTCCTCGAGATCCTACACTCGAGCAATCAGCAGACTCTCAGAATCCTACATCTAAGAAGTCCTCAAGATCATACACTCGAGCAATCAACAAAATCCAAGAATCCTACATCTGAGGAGTCCTCAAGATCCTACACTCGAGCAATCAGCAGACTGTCGGAATCCTACATCTAAGGAGTCCTCAAGATCCTACACTCGAGCAATCAGCTGACTCTCGAAACCCTATATCTAAGAAGTCCTTGAGATCCTACACTCGAGTAATCAGCAGACTCTCAGAATGCTACATCTGAGAAGTCCTCGAGATCTTACACTCGAGCAATCAATAGACTCTCAGGATCTTACACCTGAGTAGTCAAACATTCAAAGGATCTAGGGACCCTACACTCGATTGATCTTCCCCGAAAAAGTAACCATTTTTCAATACTCAGGTTCCTACACCTGGTGCGAGTCACCTTCCATGAACTATAGCTCAGGTTCCTACACCCGGTGCGAGTCACCTTCCATGAACTATCGCTCGGGTTCCTACACCTAGTGCTTGTCACCCTCCGTGAACTATAGGTCGGGTTCCTACACCCAGCGCACATTACCCTCCGTGAACGCTCGGGTTCCTACACCCAGCGCACTTCACCCTCCGTGAAACCTCAGATTCCTACACCCAGCGCACGTCACCCTCCGTGAACGCTCGAGTTCCTACACCTAGCGCATGTCACCCTCCGCGAATGCTCAGATTCCTACACCCAGCGCACGTCACCCTCCGTGAATGCTCGCGTCCCTACACCCAGCGCACGTTACCCGCCACAAACGCTCAGATTCCTACACCTAGCGCACGTCACCCTCCGTGAAACCTCAGGTTCCTACACCCAACGCACGTGACCCTCCGTGAACGCTTGGGTTCCTACACCCAGCGCACGTCACCCTCCGTGAACGCTTGGGTTCCTACACCCAGTGCACGTCACACGCCGTGAACGCTCGAGTTCCTACACCCAGCGCACGTCACCCTCCATGAACGCTCAGGTTCCTACACCCGATGCAAGTCCCCATACGTGAATTATAGCTCAGGTTCCTATACTTAACACAAGTTATCCTCATGTGCTCTCAAGCCCGGTGCAAATCGGTTTTCGTGGATCATTTTGGTCTCTTTTGTTACATTTGGCCCGATTCAAAATCGACGTCCTTTATCTTTACAGGTTTGTTGCTATAAATAACGTAGAAGAGTTTCTACTTTTACTTTGAAACAACGAAGCCTACAAAGAAGGGCAGTTGTAGACACCCCATTTTTTCTCAAGCCCAATATAACAAAAGTTGTTATTGTTATTATTTATATTATCTTTATTATTATTTTTACAATTATTATAATTATTTTTATTATCTTACTTTACTATTATTATTATTATTATTATTATTATTATTATTATTATTTATTATTGTAATCATCATTATCTTATTTTACCACTACCGTTATTATTATTATTATTATTATTATTATTATTATTATTATTATTATTATTTACCATCATTATTATTATTATTAATGTTATTATTATTATTATCTTGATTATTACTTTACTATTATTATTATGATTATTATTATTCTTATTATTTAGTATAATAAACAGAATAAAAATGAGGGAAAAAAAAAAGGATAAGAGAGGGGGGCGGAAACCCTAGGGTTCCTCTGGCCCTCTTTTTTTTTTTTTCTATAAAATCACTACGCACACACCTAAGGAAGCACAGCCGGGGGCACAAGAAAACAGAGCGAAAAAAAAAAAACCCAGCTTCCATTAGATCCTACGCACCTTAATCCTCTCTCCCCAACTCCATCCTCTCTGCCTCTCTACTCTCTTTCCCAGTTTCCCTTCCTTTCCTCTGTTCTCACCCTCTCCTTTACTCTTTCCTCCATTCTCGTTCCCCTAAAGCAGCCTCCTGTTGCTCCGCACAGCTTCTTCAGCGGCAACCATCTCTTTCATATCTCCCATAATCTTCCACTCTATCCCTCTACACGGCCGCTGCAACACCATACAATGGCCATGACCTCCTCTGCATCACCACGAACGGCCACAAGAAGCCTTGCCAGGCCAAGCGACTCAGCCTCTTCTCCACCATCGCAGTCATCGCACCATCCTCGCCGTCGCCAGAGCTCATGCTGAGACTAGCTGCGGTACAGTACACAGCCCACAGTAGCAGAATACCCGAACCACCGGCCCTGACCACTGCTGCAGGAGCCATCCATAGCAGACCAACAATAAACCGCGACAACCACACACTGGCAGTTTTGTTCCAAACTTAACCCTGACCATCTCCCTCAGTCTCATGCAACCTCACCCTCTACTCCGGCAATCCATTTCTTTCGGTCACCTTTGCTCCGACGGCCGGCGGTATCCTCCCTCGTGAGTCCCCTGTAAGCATACTCACACACACATGCACACAGTAAGCACGCACATGCACACGTATATATATATATATATATATATATATATATATATATGTAGATAAGATCATTCAAGTTTGGATTTTTATTGTGTTTGCTGTATATTGTAAACACTGAATATTATTATTTTTAAAATTATAATATTTAACAATTGTTGTTCATGTTTGTGCAGGATTTTTTATTTTGTCATATTTTATTGTACTTTTTTTTTTTTTTTTTCATTCCAGTTTAAAGTGTTTTTATGGTATATAATAATGCACATTAAATAAGGAGTGGTTGTTTTTATGGTTCATATTCATGTTAATGTTTTTACTTTATTTTGTTATTATGGTAGAAGTTTTATTAACTTGTCTCAATATTTAATGTGTATATTTTTTGACGTATAATATTGTTTGGGGATATTTTTATATAATATTTGTTAGTATGTAGGTTTATATCTTTTATGTAGAGTTTTCATTATCAATGTATATTCAAGCTTAATTACTTTGAGTTATTATTGGTGCTATGTGCATATTTAAAGTGGTCATCATGACTGTTAAATTTAACATTCATATTAGGGCTTTTCTTTATCATCCTAGTTACATTTAGTGTTCATATTTAGGGTTTGTCATTGAGGTTATTGTGGCTTATTCAATGTATATTTGTTCATATTTAGGGTTTAATACTTTGTTGTTATATTGTACATTAGGGTTTCAATCTGTCATTCTCATTAGTAATATGATAGTTTATTATTAAGGTATTATTGTAATTATTATTCATTATGGTAGTTTATTATTAAGGTATTATTGTAATTATTATTTATTATGGTAGTTTATTATTAAGGTATCGTTACTAAGTAGAAAGGTAGTTTACTATTGAATGTATAATATTTACGTGGTATGATGTAGTGTATTAGTAGTATATTTTTCCTTTTTTTTTTTAGTTATTTGAAATTTCGGCAAAATATGAAAGAAAATATAAAAATCAGAAAAGTAGAAAAAGTGAAGAAAAATATTTTGAAACTTAAAAATCATTTTATTTTTTTTTTAGCTCCGAAAACCTCCCAACTAGTATTTTAATACTTAGAAAAACCCTAGAAGATTTCCAAAAATTGGGAGTGTATTTTGTAAATTATTTTCGATTTTATCCCTATGATTTTAATGAGGGTAGGAGCTTTCGAGCTTCACGTACCCTAGTTCTGAGGGAATATATATAGTACATATATTTTTGTATTATTTATTTATTTATTTATTTATTTATACTGTATGAATATTTGTAAATCTACTAATAGAAGGGTAATTTGAAAGACTTACTAGATTAATTGAGGAATAATTCCGAATTAATTAAGTACCGTTCGTAAGAATAGATTTCTAGGGGGTGCTCGTACCTTCCCCTCGCGTAACCGAACTCCCGACCCCAACTTTGGTAACGTAGACCCATTCTACCCCTAACGGGGTAGTAATCATGTGTTCTAACCACACTAAAAGGTTAGTGGCAACTCCGACATTCATTGTTTTTCCTGAAAAATTTAAAACTCATTTTTATTTCGCCACCCGGGGCACACGCGCTCCGGGATGTCGCGACACTTAGCCTTCACCTGCTAGCACGTCAAACACTACTCCACGAATTTAGCTATCTCCCTCTTCATGCCACTCCACCAGATTGATTCCCGGAGATCCCGATACATTTTAGTACTGCCAAGATGAACTATGTATAGGGATCTGTGTGCCTCTTCTAAAATAGCCCTCCTAATCCCAACGTTTGTAGGCATGCACAGTCTGATACGAAATCTCAAGGCTCCATCCTCTGAAATACTAAACTCCTCCCCCTATCCGTCTTGCACTTTCTCTACCAGCTCTACCAATTCTAAGTCATTCTTCTAGGCAGCTTTAATTCTTTCTTGCAAAGTAGGTTGTAACACTAGGTTGGCAATGAATGCCTGATGATCACCTTTTATCCGTTTCACACCTAGCCTCTCCAAATCCATTTGAATAGGATGCTGAATCTCCATTACTGATATCGCTGCTCCTGCTGCTTTCCAACTCAGTGCATCAGCAACTACGCTCGCTTTTTCTGGGTGGTAGCTAATGGTGCAATCATAATCCTTAATGAGCTCTCGCCATCTTCTTTGCCTCATAGTCAATTCTTTTTTAGTGAAGAAATACTTCAAACTTTTATGGTCAGTGAAGATTTTGCATTTCCTACCATAAAGATAATGCCTCCAGATTTTTAGAGCATACACTACTACAGCTAACTATAGATCGTGCACAGAGTAGTTCTTTTCATACTCTTTAAGTTTTCGAGACATGTAGGCAATGACCCTCCCATGCTGCACCAACACACTTCCAAGCCCCCTTAATGATGTGTCACTGTATATAAAAAATCCATCCTCTCCAGTGCAGTGACCAACTGTTGCTTCAACTCCTGGAAGCTTTGCTCACACTCATTGGTCCATTCAAAATTTATGTCTTTGCTCGTGAGTCGTGTCAATGGACCTGATAATCTGGAAAAACCATCTACAAAGCATTGTTAATACCCTGCTAGACCTAGAAAACTTCTGACCTCCTAGACATTTCCCAGTCTCACCCAATTTACCATTGCTTCTATTTTACTCGGATCCACTGATATGCCATCCTCAGAGATCACATGCCCAAGGAAAGTGACCTACCTTAACCAGAATTCACATTTTGTAAATTTAGAAATAGTTCTTTTCCGTCAATACCTGCAAGACCAATCTCAAATGATTCTCGTGCTTCTTAAAACTTTTCGAGTAGACTAGAATATCATCAATAAATATCACAACAAACTAGTCTAAGTACTGATGGAACACCTGATTCATTAGGTCCATAAATATTGTCGGTGCATTAGTCAATCTGAATAGCATTACCAAGAACTCGTAGTACCCGTACCTAGTTCGAAAAGCTGTCTTCAAAATGTCCTCTACTCTAACTTTCACCTGGTGGTATCCCGATCGAAGGTCAATCTTGGAGTAGAACTGGGTCCCCTGGAGTTGATCAAATAAATTATCGATTCCAGGAAGAGGATATTTATTCTTGACCGTCACTTTGTTTATTTCTCTATAATCAATACACATTCTCATAGTCCCATTTTTCTTTTTCACAAATAGGACCGGGGCTCCCCAAGGCGACACATTGGGGTTGATAAACCCTTTATCCAACAATTCTTGCAATTGGTCCTTCAAGTCCTTCAATTCAGTTGGGGCCATTTTGTAGGGTGCTTTAGATATTGGTGCTGACTCTGGTAGTAAATCTACTGCAAATTCTATCTCTTGATATGGTGGTAATCCAAGTAGTTCCTCTAGAAAAACATATGGAAACTCTCTAACTATCTAAATATCAACTTGTTTCAGTTCTTCCCTTGGCAACTCCTTTATGTAAGCAACATACCCCTAGCAACCACCCTGAAGCAATCTCCTCACTTAAATAGTCGACACTAACTGCGGCGTGGTGTGCACATATGATCCCACAAATCTAAATTCCTACTCACCCGAGGGTCTAAAGATCACTTTTTTCTAATAATAATCAATGCTGGCATAATTAGCAGTCAGTTAGTCCATACCCAATATCACATCGAACCCCTGCATGTCTAGTATCACGAGATCAGCTAGTAATACATTCTCTTGAATGCCCACTAGATAAATTTTAAGTACCTTCTTACACCTCACTGTTGATCCAGTCGGCGTGGCTACTGATAGCTCAACATCTAACAACTATGCATTGACCCCAGATATTTTAGCATATCCCAATGACACAAAAGAACGGGTGGCACCTGTGTCAAAAAAACAACGACTTTATATGGTAAAGCAGTAAGTGTACCTGTAACAACGTCTTCGGTAGCCTCGGCATCTCACGGCGTCAGCGTATAAACCCTCGCCGGAGCTATGTTCCTCTGCTGGCTGCCACCTCTATATGTCTAACAATGTCTTTGGAACTATCTAAGGGCTAATGCACTATTCGATGGCCAACGACACTCCCGTGCTATGTGTTCGGGTCTACCACATCGGTAGCAAACATTATTTCCCAACCGGCATGCACCCACATGTCTCCTACTGCATATAGGGAAAATAATGTATACCTACTCGCCCTGGTGCCCATGATCTCCTCTCTCTTGTCTCTAAGCACTGCCATATATATCTCCTCTCCAAGGGCCCCGTCTGGACCCTGCCTGGAAACTTGGAGGTGTGGGCCTCTTCCTCTAGCTGGGTGTTGCCATATCTTTCTACTCGCTCTCTTCTGCTAATGTGGCTCTCTAAAAAACTTTAGAGAAGTCCTACAGCTTTAGAACTGCCACCTTTTTATGAATTTCTCGCCTCAAGCCCCTCTCAAACATCCTCGCCTTTTTCACCTCATCTAGGACGATGTAGGGGGCAAAGCGTGATAGCTCAATGAACTTCGCCACATACTACCGAACCGTCAGATTTCTCTAACTCAAATTCAAAAATTCAACTACCTTAGCTTCTCTAATTGTAGCAGGAAAATATCTGTTGAAGAATACCTCCTTGAATCGACTCCAAGTCATAACCACTGGTATGGGCCTCTATTCCTCCAATAATCTTGTGATTGTCCACCACCTCTCAGCCTCACCTGTTAATATATAAGAAGCATAGAGAACCCTTTGCTCATCTGTACAGTGGAGTACCGTCAAAATTTTCTCGATCTCCTGTATCCAGTTTTCGGCCACTTCAGAATGTGCTCCTCCTATGAACGTGGGAGGATTCATTTTAGTAAACTTCTCAATGGAACAACCCTAGTCTGTTGATGGGCCTCCCTGCTCTCTAAAACTTCACGCAATCTTAGCCATAACCTACAGAGCCACACTACACAAGACTACGTCTGAATCCCCACCTATTGCACCAGAGGGGCCTGCCCCATCATCCTTACTGGTGGAAGCGCTACTACCTCCAGGGTCCATCCTGAAAAGGAAAATAAACATAATCTGAGGACCTTTTATAGATAATATAACTAACATATTTATCAAATTGAAATCTCATATTATGAATTAATCTACCGTCCTTATTCCCAATTTAAGACCCAATTCAGTAATTGAAAAACACAACCCAACAATAGTTTACTATGACTTTCCTGAAGTTGTCACCCCATGAAAGACACAAAAACCACTACGAAAATCCTGCTTCTTGATCACGGAACAAAACCCTAAATACTCATCTTAATTCCCCAACATCGACTCACTAAATTCCTGATATATTCTTATATTGTGGTATTGTTTTCCGCTGCACACTATAGTCTATAGAACCTAGCAACCTAGGCTCTGATACCAAATTGTAACAACACAAAATTTCTATCCATTTTATTTATTTATTATCTGTCATGCTATAAAACATAATCTCTGATACCCTATAAATAAACATCTATTATCTTCACAGCCCAGAGTAGGCGCCGTCGTAACCTGTGCAATCGCTGTGTTCTACCTATGTAGAGGAAAAACATAACATCCAATATGTAACCCAAAATACACAATACTGGAGTTGTACAAACCCACCTGTATATACATACACACATATACATCATTTCCAAAAATCCCAAAATATTGTAGTTCTACTATCCAGCCCAAGACTCACCCCAAAACTACGCCGACTTAGCTACCTCCTCTATCTCTGAGCCAGCCCTGCATGCTTCTTTGAGTTACCTAAAATATTTATAAAGCTAGGGTGAGACACCTCTTAGTAAGGAGAAAACATGTTATTACTAGTGTGTGGCATATGAGTCTATACATAAATTATAACCTTTAATTAAAATTATAAATAGGATATCGTATGAAAAGTATTAGTATAACAATCCACATCTATGTCATTTAAAATACATTATTTTCTGAGTTATCTATTCAATCGTAGTTCTATCTATAATAAGTAATCTTTGTTTTTAGTGGATGCAATAATACATACATAACTTTGAAAATCTCCCCTGGATGACTGTATGTCATGATTTAACCACTCATGACTAGGTTGTGCAGCCTGTTGGCAAGGCTAGACACTGGTTGGCCCTCCAATGTCAGCCTAACTATATGCATTTGTATATGCCCCTAGCACGAAAGGCCCCACTCCACCTGGTCCAAATACCAGGGAGTCCTCTACCCTACCTGTGGCACAATCGGCTGTACCATACTCTATCTGAGACATATGGTTGCACTGTCTATACTGCATAGCTACGGTACCGTGTTCTGTAAACTGATCTGTTCCATTAGGGTCTGATACTATATAATATTATTTCTATATAAGATCTACCTGTTTTACCATGATTTTATATCATTTGTATCAACCATGACGCTGTAAATCTCTATAATTCTGTATAATCTATATTTCTATATAATCTGTATTTCTATACAATCTGTATTTCTATATATCATGGTTCTATGCTCTGTATATCATGGTTCTATAAAATATTCTATATAATCATGGTATTGTAAAACTCTGTATAAACATGTTTCTATAAAATATTGTATTACATGGTTTTGTATAATACTGTATAAACATGGTTCTGTAAAATATTGTATATTGTCATTCTATATAACCATGTAAACTATAATTCCATAAAACTCTATATAGCTGTAATTCTATAAATAAAATTGTATGTCATAACTCTGTAAAAACTATATAATCATAAGTCTGTAAATCTGTATAAAATTCTATAAATATTCCAGTATTTTCCTCATGCCACACAATTAAATAAAATTCGATAAATATCTATTGTAATATTGTATAGTTTCCATGCTTTATTTAGTTTAAAACCAAACTCTGTAAATCATATTCAAATACTTTACTACATTGATTAAATCTCTAAATTATCTGGAATAACATATTTCCCCTTACCTGTACAACTAAACTCATTCACTAATTTTCAAACTCATGCCACTGCGGCTTTCATAATTCCAAACCCTGAAATTACATACATATGAATATATTCCTGTCAATCAACTGAATATCCAGAACAACTATCGTATTCACATTTTCCCAAATACACATATTCACAATTTTCTAAACCATAAATTATTTATTATTCTACTTGGGTTCCTGAGAAAATACCCGCTAAAAATCCTCAGTTTGCCTACAGTATTCTCACCAAACCCTGCGATTCACAAATTCCTAATTCCTCAGTTCAACTCAAAAACTATATTTATATTCACATTTCTAAGTCTATTCATCCCATAATTAAGATAAATAACCCATAAATACTTAGATAACATCCTTACCTCAGTTTTGGGATAGTGCCCCAAAACCTCAAATCGAAATTTCGCTCCGCCTATGTTGTAGAGAATCTTCCCAGGAACCCTGTAGTGGTTCCTAATCATCGATTCGAGCTTTATCAGAGCTGGAATTGAAGGTGGAAGTTTGGAGAGACATAGGGTTTAAGAAAGAAGAGAGATAGAGTTTTAATTTTATATTTTCAAATAACTCTCGGCTTCCCTTTATACTCCTAGCTCTACAACCAAAAACTGTCGACGGTTTTCTTGGACTCTCAGAAAACCGTCACCGATTTTCTCTTTAACCGGCCATATTTTACCATTTTACCCTTACCGTCCCGCAGTTAAAACCCAAATCTGTCGCTAGTTTTCTACCTCCTTCAAAAACCTTCGCCAGTTTTCTCTTGATCCGGCCAAAAATCTATTTTTCTCATTTTATTTTATTATTTTTATTTCCCAGGTCTCTACATAAAGCTCACATAATAAACTCTCAAGAAATAAACAATTGAAGGCAAAGGAGTTTTCTAAACTCTCTCAAGGATGAACATTTTGAGCACAAAGAGAGATTAAGAGAGAATTATGAACGCAAGAGCACTTGGATTTTTAGTATATGTATGTTCTTTGACGTTCTCAAAGTTTAGAAGGGCATATATAAAGAGTATAGAAGAAAACTAGTCGCTTTTTGCCCATTGGAGCCTTTTTTCTAGCCAAATTGATCGACCACTTACTGAATCTAGTCGACTACTTATTAGTCATTAGAGAGGGAAAAGTGACTATTGTAGCCAAAAGCTACCAAACTAGTCAACTACCTTCAAGGGCTAGTCGACTGCCTCTGGCCTCTGCCTAAGGCTAGTCAACCATTCCCTAAGGTTGATCAATCACCCTTGGCATAGAAGTCAAGTTTGGTATACTTTTATTCCCATTTTTCCAATTTGTTCCATATGTGTTATGCGCTATATTTTTTCATAATTTTAAACCATAAAGTACTTTACAAATCAGAAAATAACAATATAAATAAATGAAATTTATTTTTCAAATTATTATCTCAAATGTTCAACTTCTTCTCTTAAATCTTTAATTATAATTTAATATAAATGGCTTAGTTATGTATAATAAATTAAGGACAAAACTCGTTAGTTCTAAATATAATTTGGGATCATCAAAACTAAGTTAAAGAAACCTTGGTGACAAACTATTTGTGAAAATTGGAACAAATAATAAAGCATTTAAATTACACACAAGTTTCCATTTTTCCGATCTCTTAAAATTAGAGGGGTGATGTTGACTTTTTGAGTTTGATCTTTGGTTTTGATTATAAAAGAATGCATATTACTAATGTGTGTGCCTAGTACTTGAACAGGTCATTAATTCGGTGCACACACATAAGAAAGGATTGATGGAAGCCTGAAAGTCTTAAAGATCATACTCCTAACATATCAAATGAGAAAATGAAGGGCAAAAGAATAAGACCTACTTATGCTTCATTTTTAAATGCATTTATTATATTTAGGTCTATAATAATTTATATGGGTCTATAATAATCACTGCATATCATGAATGTAGGTTTTGTAAGCTCAACATGACCATAAACTGACCATAGGGAACCGAATGTCATTAGGGAATCCTTCAATCAACCGAAGTCAACTGATGCTACGTATGTTTAGGCTAAATTAAAATAGCCTTGGCCTTAGTGAGACCTTAGGTCCCAACACATATGCACTAATAAGTCCCCATTCATATTTACAATCAGGGGATCAACTTGAAATGAAATTGAATAGAATAGGCAATATTTGTGAGAGGTCAGGCGACCGAATCCCAAGTGTTCAAAACACCTCGGAAGCCCGAATGACTGCAAAGTCAACGGTTTGACCTGGCTTCGAACGGCCGAACCATAAGTGAACCTATTGTCCATGGGCGACCGAACAAATGCTAGAGCACTTTTCACCAACCCGGGCGCCTGAACATTCACGTTCAAAATGGCCTTGAGCGACCAAACTTAGCTTCGGGCACCCGAACCATAGACAAAAAGCTTTTGACTTTTGTTCAGCCAACCGAGCTTGAACTCAGGCACCTGAACCTTAAAAATGTCTTTTTTAGCTGAGTCTATTCAGGTGACCGAACCATAGTTCAGCCACCCGTTAAAATGGTTAAACAGGGTTAATTTATCTAAATTGATTTAAAACAAATCTCGTAATACCCTACATGTCCTAAACGGTCATAATTTGGCCTTGGTCTATATATATGAGCTCATTTGTGAGGATTAGTAAGAGATTAGCAAAAATCATTAGCAAAAATCCTCTCTATTTTTGAAATCTTATTTTGCCCAAATACTCTCATTTCTTCATTCTCTTGATATATTTTAGCATTGTGAGAGCTCTTTTGATTGTGCTAGTGCTTGTTAAATATTTCTAATACTCCCATTGCCTTGATTGTTTATTGCTATTAATTTTGGGGGAGTTTAGTTAAATTTATCCCATAGATTTGAACATTATAAGTCTTGTTTTTGGATAAACTAACATGCTTAAGGATCTTTACATTGTCATTACAAGATTCCTATAGCTTTGATTTTGTTGTACAAAATATTTTTCTACTAGCTACAATATTTTCAAACTACTCTTGTGTACATTTCATTGAAGGAAATCTTTTGAGATAGTTTGAATATATGATTATTATCTTTGAAACACTAATTTATTATTGAGATTTGATATAACTTGTTTCAAAGATATAGCTTGTTTAGAACACTCTTGAACATTCTAGTGATCACATCTTGTTGAGTGTTGTTTGCACAAATATTCACATCACTAAGCTTACATTACCTATACTATTGATGTGCATGTGATTGATTACATTGGTACATAATCTGCTTAGTTGAGAAGCATACTTGCTGTACACAAATTTGACTGAGAAATCTATTGTATTCTAGGCGTGGCCTGAGGGGGCAGTAATCCAGTCCGGTAAGGATTGTATGTAAAAGGTTGAGGTCATCCCTGTGTTAATTGACCTGGTTATAAAGGTTGAGGTCGGCCCTATGCTAATTGACCTGGTTTTTTAGGTGTCGCTCCACCCGTTAAGTGAGCTGATAATGGTAATCCTTGTACTTGTTAGCCAAGGCGGGGACGTAAGTAACTTGCCGAACCTTGATAACATTTCTTGCGTCGTCTCCTTTACTGTTTTATTGTGCATGCTTGGTTAAATTTATATTGCAGTTTAAATTTAGCTATATATTTACATTGATTTATTTTATATGCACTAGATTGACCTTAGACTTGTGTAATAATATTGTTATTGGATTTACCTAGGGATAAAATTGTTAAATATCAATTTACCCCTCCCCCCCCCCCCCCTTTTGGGATTGCACCAAAGCTAGCAATAGGTATCAGAGCCTCATTACTTAGAATTAACAGTTAATTAGTAAAAAGGTCTTGATGGCTCGTGTTGCTGCATCCCCTTTATGTGAGGGAAGGTTAGTCACGAACCCTCCAATATTTAGCGGTAAAAATTTCGTTGTTTGGAAATTTAGGATGACCATATTTGTTAAAGCTTTAAATTGGAGGTTCTGGGAGGTTATTGCACAAGGAGATAGTATTCCAGTAAAAATCATTGATGGTGTTGATGTTCCTAAATCTAAATTTGAACTGAATGATAATGATAAGAACTTAGTGCAAATAAATTTTGATGCCTTGAACACCTTGCTGCATGCTTTAGATTCTAATGTTCTTTGTGAGGTTATGGCATGTAATAGTGCTAAGGAGATATGAGAGGAACTTGAAAGGAGATATGGAGCAACTACGCAGGAAAAGGCGATCACTCCTTGTGATTCAAGCTCTATGGATCTTAAAGGAGGTAAACTCTAAAGCTTTATAGCTCTAACCAACGATGAGGTAAACCCGTCTCCTTCTATGTTATTAGATAATCCTAGCAATGATTCATGTGATGATTTGAATGATGCATATGATACTGAATCATGTGATAGTTCTGATAGTGAGAGCATGCCTACTTATGAAGAATTGCAAATTGAATATATTAGAATTCATAAGTCACCTGTTAAAACTAACAAAAGATATACTACTTTGAAAAATAAGTATAAGGCATCTTTGAAAGAATGTGAATCAAAAGTTCTTGTTGAAAGAGAAAATGATTCAAAAATCAAACAGTTAGTAAACAAGAATGAAAAATTAGAAAAAGATTTGAATGTTGTAAGATCTCAAATTTCAAGTGATAAAAAAAAAAGATCTTCTCATTTCAGAACTTGAGTGTAAAGCAAACACAATGTCCAATGAATTCATAAAATTACAAAGTGTTTGCAAAGACTTGTAAGATTCAAAAATGCAAGATCTAGAAAAGAAAATAGAAGACCACGCGAAGATCATCTCCATGTTCACTAGAGGCAAGGACAACTTTAATAAGTTGTTAGGTTCACAAAATATGACCTTGAATAAGGAAGGTATAGGTTTTAATGGAATTGAAAATAGGAAAAGGAATAACCTATACATAGGATACTTTGTAAAAGAATAAAAACATTATGCTAGTACCTCCTCTAGCCCTTATACCCACACATTTTGTGCATTATGTAAAAAGAAGGGGCACATAAAATTTGATTGCCCATTTAAAAGGAAAGGTATTAAATGCAAACAAGTCTAGAGAGTCAAAGTACCACTTAATCCTAACCCATCAAGAATCAAAAATAGAAAAATGGTATGGGTTTTTAAGAAAGAAAACCCCTTGAAATTTAAGGAAGAATTTGCTCACACAGGAATTACATGATCACATAATTCTTCCTTAGCATTAGGATTAGCTATAGGGGATAGTGTTGACTAAAGGCTTAGGAAGTGGTTCGGGCTGAAAATGTAAAACCCTTAGTATATGTCCACTATTCAAAATTTTTACATATTAAGGATTTTTTAAAAAAAAAATTAAGCCAATATGGAAATTCAAGCAAAATAACCAATCTGAACTTAATGCATATATTCATTGATTAAAATATGAAATTATTGGCTGCTTGAATAAAAATCCACTTCTAAATGGACAAGGCAATTGTGTCTGGCATATTATTCTCAAAGCCTAATTCATACATGAATATACAAATCTTAAATTAAGCATATATTGTCCATTGCACATATTTGAGCTTTAGGAAATCCATCTCAATATATATATTATTTAAACCTAAACTCATTTTTGAATATAAAAGCCTTAACCATAGCTTAGTCATCACTCTAGGCTTAAGCACTAAAGATCATTAGTCCCTATTCTAACTAGTGCTTACTTAAATACATCCTTCCATAATCAAAATTAGAGGCAACCACTAAGAGATTCTAGTTTCACTGATTAACCAAAATATTCCCTTTTATGCTTAAAAGATAAAAATCTTCTAATTTTGGTTCATCGTATCCTCCACGGGAAATCTTTACCATACCATGATCACATCAGGTAAAGATTCATCCTCTCATTGGTTCATATCCTTGCTCCAAAATTATGATCATACTCAAAGGATACTTTCCAATCACCAAAGAGCTACAATCAAAATTCATATAATCTTTAGCACTCTTTGCCAAAGCAGTTAGGACATTTTCTTTAGAATAGTTATCTTGTATAATGTCCTACTACTACCAAAATACTCTTCTAAACATATTAATAATTTAATATTTAAGAGTATTTATCCATACTAGCTTCATAAGCTCTCAAACATTAAATCAAATCCATTAGAGCTTCAACTTTGTGAATTAAGTTAAATGGCTAATATGATTGCTAATGGTTTTAACATATATGAAAATGCATTAACTAAGAAATGTATGCATGAACGATCAGAAAGTCAAGCCATTTGAAGTTAGGTCTCTCATGTATTTTAAATCATAAGAAAAGAGGCAAATATAGGCTTAGAACTCTTAAAGAAATATTTATTGTGACTTTTTGGTCCTTTAAACCTAAGAATGACAAGCCAAGATTAAATCATGAAAAGTCTAAAACACTTGGCTAAGTAATTAGAAAATAAGAAAAGACATAAAATGATTAAGTGATTAACTCAGGGGGAGCGTTACACTTTCATGACTACTAAATTAAAATGCTCTCATAATCATAGTGTACATGCCTTAATGAATAACAATTCTGCACTGAACTCAATTTTATCCTCTGCCATTTACTATTTATATTTTTTGATGGATAGATTATATTTATGAATTGATAATTGCTACCTAATTGCATGCTTAGTCTAGAATGCCTCCTACATGGCGGATGCAGTGGATGTGTATTGCGTGCTGGTAGTTGAAATAGGTTCTCGTATGCTCAAACTAAATTATTTTGAATTGATTGCTTGAATCTATCAGGTTTTGGTGCATGAAAATTTGGAAAATGTTCAATTTACAGACGGTATGCTACCAAAATTTTGATATAAATTTTTTCAAACTAAAGCCTTGTATTAAAGATGATTATGATAAAATAAACGTTAAAATATTTTTGAAAGGATGAGTGAAAACTAATTGAAAATTAAATTTCATCATTGCATAATCATCAGGTACTTAGGGGAGCTGAGCTTCATCCTCATAAAAAGAGCTTAAAGGACTCATATGCATCTTACGGATTTATTTCTTGTATATTAAGGCTCTTCTATAACCCTGAACATAATATCCAGCTTTTGTGGCTTTATATTTAGATATGTATTATTCTCGGTTATGTGCTATACAGTACACCTTAATATCTATTTATGATGCATTTGTGGCTTTTTGGGTTGACTATACTAATCAGGTGACAAATATATATACATTCAGTATAGTTGGTCCAAGGAATCTAAAAATAACTACTTATACTGCTTGGCATGCTTAAAGAATTAAATCTTTGAGTATTGTAAGCTATTCATTTTATCTAAGCTAGTATTCAAATTTATAGGGGGAGACCTTAAGCTAAAATCACAATCTTGTTTTGCTCACCTATTTTTAAGCTTAGATGTGCTTTAAGTTGTATTATGGCATGTGCTTAAATGAAATGATATTATTGAAAATCTTAAAATTTGAATCATGATGTTTATTTTTGCCACTATCATCTGTTTTTACCATATGATCTTATATTTGATTGATTAATTTTTTAGGATCTATATGGTTGTTCTTTTTTGGTTATATGTTGTATTGCTCTTAAATGAAATACCAAAAAAATATTGTTTGCTTGCATTAAATTATAGTCTCTTTTTCAACAAGCACCCCCAGTATTTTTTGAAAACATCAAAGGGGATATATATTTTTTTATACACATATATAATTATATATACATTTTTATTTTTTGAAAAAAAATGGTTTTTTTGTGACATATATTTTATTTCTTGCTTAAATGCTTAAATGCAATATTTTTAAAACAGTTTTAAATTTTTACATGCCCTTTTGCTAATGCCAAAAGGGGGGGGAATTGTTTTGAGCAAAATGTTCCATATCTTCTATACTCGTATTTTGAATGGTATAAGCTTAAGTGTGCTTCTATGTGGAAACTAAATGTATAATCATTTGAAATGTCTTCGTTTGTAAATATGCTTGAGCTGCATTTTTTATCTTTTACGTTATGCATATTGATAGGGGGAACCATTTTAGGCTAAACCCCATTTTGCTCTAATGTATTTGTCATCATCAAAAATGGGGAGATTGTTGACTTTTTGAGTCCGATCTTTGATTCTGATTCTGATAAACTGTATATTACTAATGTGTGTGCCTAGTACTTGAACAGGTCATTAATTTAGTCCACACACATGAGAAAGGATTGATAGAAGCCTGAAAGTCTTAAAGATCATACTCTTGACATATCAAATGATAAAATAAAGGGCCAAAGAAGAAGACCTACTTATGCTTCATTTGTAAATGCATTTATTACATTTGGGTCTGTAATAATTTATATGGGTCTATAATAATTTATATGGGTATGTAATAATCACTGCATGTCATGCATGTAGGTTTTGTAAGCTCAACATGACCATAGACTGACCATAGGGAATTGAATGTCATTAGGGAACCCCTCGGTCGACCGAAGTCAACCGATGCTAGGTTTTTTTAGGCTAAATTAAAATAGCCATGGCCTTAGTGAGACCTTAGGTCCCAACACATATACACTAATAAGTCCCCATTCACATTCACAATCAGAGGATTAACTTGAAATGATATTGCATAGAATAGGCAATATTTGTGAGAGGTCGGGCGACTGAACCTCAGGTGTTCAAAACACTTCGGGTGCCCGAATTGCTAAGAAGTCAACGGTTTAACCTTGCTTCGGGTGATCAAACCAGAAGTGAACCTACCATCCACGGGCAACCGAACAAGTGTCAGAGCATTTTTCACCAACTCGGGCATCCAAACCTTCACGTTCAAAAAGGCCTCCAGCAACTGAACTTAGCTTTGGACACCCGAATCGTGGACAGAAAGTTTTTGACTTTTTTCAACCAACCAAGCTTGAACTCGGGCACCCAAACCTTAAAAATGCCTTTTTTTAGTTGAGTCTATTCGAGCAACCGAACCATAGTTCAACCATTCAAATCCTCTTGGGTTACTTAATATTTTACCATGGTTAAAAGGGTTAAACAGGGTTAATTTCTCTAAATTGTTTTAAAACAAATCTAATAATGCCCTACATGTCCTAAATGATCATAATTTGGCCTTGGTCTATATATATGAGCTCATTTGTAAGGATTAGTAAGAGATTAGCAAAAATTATTAACAAAAATCCTCTCTATTTTTGAAATCCTATTTTGTCCAAATACTCTCATTTCTTCATTCCCTTGATACATTTTAGCATTGTGAAAGTTCTTTTGATTGTGCTAGTGCTTGTTAAATATTACTAATACTCCCATTGCCTTGATCGTTTATTGATATTGATTTTGGGGGAGTTTAGTTAAGTTTATCCCACAGATTTGAACATTATAAATCTTTTGTTGGGATAAACTAACAAGCTTAAGGATCTTTGCATTGTCATTGCAAGATTCCTATAGCTTTGATTTTATTGTGCATAATATTTTTCTACTAGCTACAATATTTTCAAACTCACATCTTGTTGAGTGTTGTTTGCACAAATATTCACATCACTAAGCTTACATTACCTATACTATTGATGTGCATGTGATTGATTATATTGGTACATAATTTTCTTAGTTGAGAAGCATACTTGTTATACGCAAATTTGATTGAGAAATCTGTTGTATTCCAGGTGTGGCCTAAGGGGGCGGTAATCCAACCCGGTAAGGATTGTATGTAAAGGTTGAGGTCAACCCTATGTTAATTAACCTGATTGTAAAGGTTGAGGTGTCACTCCACTCGTTAAGTGAGCTTATAGTGATAATCCTTATACTTGTTAGTCAAGGTAGGGAAGTAGGTAGCTTGCCGAACTTCGATAACATTTCTAGCGTCATCTCCTTTACTGCTTTATTGTGCATGTTTGGTTAAATTTCCATTGCAGTTTAAATTTTGCTTTATATTTACTTTGATTTATTTTATATGCACTAGATTGACCTTAGACTTGTGTAATAATGTTGTTAGTGGATTGACCTAGGGATAAAATTTTTAAATGCCAATTCACCCCCTTCTTGGGATTGCACCAAAGCTAACTGGTGAGGCTAAAGATATTGACCATTAAGCACCAAGTTTCAATTTTATTGAAAAATATGTTCTTCATTAAAGAAATACCAATTATGCTCCATATTTAACATTGTAAAAAATATGACAATTCATGATACCAAATTAATGCATAATCGTGTAGATATTGATACCAATAATTGCTTATCATAAGTCAAATAAACGAGAATTGATACCAATTAACTTTGAAAAAAAAAGAAACCTTTCATACTTGAAAAGTTCTCCCTCTTTGTCAAAATCAAAAAGAAAAGATAAGAATATGAATTTTAAAAATTAGTCCATAATTTGAAATCAAGTTTGAATCAATATGTTTTAGTTTGGATAAGTGCATACATTCATGATTTTCAAAAGTTCTATTATAATCATTTTCAAAACGAATGAAAATTTTAAACTTCTAGCAAAAATTTCAAAATCCAATTCTCACAAAGTTCATATTGTTAGCTTTACTGTGATCCCAAGAGGGGGGTGAATTGGTATTTTTAAAATTGATACCCTAGGTGAATCCCCTAATAGCAGTATTACACAACCTTAAGGTCAATCTAGTGCAAATAAATTTACTCAATTTAAATAGCACAATTAAATTAACCAATCATGCATGAGAAAGCTGTAAATAAAGATGACACCTAGAAATGTTATCGAGGTTCGAAAAACTGCCTATGTCCCCGCCTTGACTAACAAGCATAAGGATTACTACTATAATGCTCACTTAAGCGAGTGGAGCGGCACCTAAACAATTAGGTCAATTAGCATAGGGCTGGATTACCGCTCCCTCAAGCCACACCTAGAATACAACAGTATGTTCACAATAAGACTGGTACGGTGATTATGCTTTCATGAAAAGCAGATATGTACCCAATATAACCAGTCACATGCACATCAACAATATGGATATAGTGTAGGCTCAGTGATGTAAATAGTTGTGCAAGCAACACTCAATAGGGTATGATTAATGGAATGTTCAAGAGTGTTCAATACAAGCAATATCTTTGAAACTAGGTAAAGCAAATTTCAATAGCTAATCAAGATTCCAAAGATATCAATTAGATATTTAAACTAGCTCAAGAAAATTTTCTTCAATGAGATAAGCACACTACTAGTTTGAAAAATATTTTGACTTGTTGAAAATATTTTTGCACAACAAATATCAAAGCTATGGGAGTCTTGCAACAACTATGCAATGATCCCTAAGCTTGCTAGTCTATCCCAACAAAATATTTATAATATGAAATCAGTGGGATAAAACTTAGCCAAACTCTCCAAAAACAATATCAAGAATCAATCAAGCAAATAGGAGTTTTAGCACTATCTGGCAATTATAAGCACACTCACTAAGCTCTTACAATACCAAAATGTATCAAAAGAATGAGTATTTGAGGGTATTTGAGCAAAATAGGATTTTAGAGTAGAGAGGATTCTTGGCTAATGATTTTGCTAATTACATACTAATCCTCACAAATGAGCCTATATTTACAGACAAGGTCAAAACTATAACCGTTTGGGACCTTCAGAGTATTATTAGAAAAGTTCTAAAATGCTTAGGAAATATTAATCCCAAATTAACCCATGTTTACCTCAGGTAAAATAAATTTAACCCAAAAAGGTTCGAGTGGCTAAACCGAGGTTCGGTTGCCCGAACAAACTCATTTTTAAAAACTCTTTAAAATAGTTTGGCAGCCCGAATCCTGGTATGGTAGCCCGAACAAAAGTCAATAGCATTTGTTCATGGGTTAGGGTGCACAGTCAGTGGGTCGATAGCCCGAACTCAAAGGTTCGATCGCCTGGGCCTGTTTTTGAACTATTTTCCTCGGTAGCCCAAGTTGGTGAAGGGTCCCTTTCAGAGGGTTAGGGTGCCCAAGGAAGATATGTTCAAAATGTGTTCGGTCACCCGAGAGTTAGGTCAACTATTGTCTTTTCAACAGTTCGGGCGCCCAAGGAGTTTTGACACTCCTGAATTCAGTATGATAAATGTGCATGAGTGTTGGGACCTAGAGTCACACTAGGGTCTTACTGAGCTTACAATATATCCTATATGCATGACATGCAGGTAATTATTACAGACCATATACCTAGTTACTATTATTGACCCATATTACATTAATTGAATTTACAATATGAAAGAGAATCTTCAAGGTCTTCATATCTTGCTTCAAGTGTCATTCCTTGAAATGCTTATATAAACCTGCACATGCACTTGAAAACCTTCAAATACCTAAGTATTTGTCATTATAAAAACCGGGTGTGACCTCTAAGGTGAACACATATCATTTAATATTTTTCTAACAATGACAAACAAGCTCACATTTTCAAAAATATTTTTCACATATGTTTGTTGTCCTGTGGTAATTATCAAAAGGTTTTTAGGAGGGAGCTCTTAAAAATGTAATCCATAAAATCATCATATTTATGTTTCAATATGCTAAATTTCATCATGATATTCGATCAAACTCAATTTTAATAATAAAATGTTTAATTATCAATAAGCTCAATAATCACAAGATATACATTGAGCTTATCTTTCACAAATTCAATATTTTCGAAATTCCAACTTATTATGCTCAAATTTCAAAAATTATAGACAAGATAATGTCGAATGTCCTCCAATGAACTTTCCAATCTCGATCACCTAAAAAAGGATGAAAGAAGTGTGGCTTGGAGGACCCAAGTTGTACCCCAGGGGATCACTCTAATGCCTAATTAAGGGATTACTCCAGAGAGGTTGTAAGCAACAGTAAAGATGGGTTAGGATGAGATGTCATACCTCTTTGCAGTGCTCCCCTTTTATATTAGCGAGGTTTGACCCTTAGGAGATTCGTCATTTGTGAGCGTGTTTATAGCATTTGGCGTGAATCCCTTCGATCACCATAGCATTGGTGTCAATTGCTTAGCCAGAGCAATTGACTTGGGTGGTAACTACCCTCATTAATGCTGAGCCTTAATCTCCTCTTGACTTATGAGGTGATCTAATTTTGGGGTATATCAATTGTCCCTCCCCCCCCCCCCCTCTTTAGTTTCGAATTTTGAAGTTCATTTCCAAATTTTGAAAGTTGTTCCTATTGGGCTTTATGGAGCCTATTTGTGTTTGATCTGGATGATGACCTGATCAGAAATAATGTTACATGGTCTTTTGTTTAATGGGAGATTTCTTACTTAGGCTTAGTCCATAGAGCGAAGGCTTGGGCCTTTGTAATGCTTATGGACGAGCCTTCTAGGGGTCCGAGGACAACGCCCCAGGGAATTTATTTATTTATTTTAATGATTATCTTCTTATGTGCGGCTTGCCTAGCCGACATCAAGAGGGTGTCAACTGATCTGATTCGGTTCCTGTACAGATGACTTTGCCGAGCTTAACTCTTCGAGTAGTCAACTTATTCGAGCCAATTTCTTAAGTGCGCGACTTTTCTAAGCTGAACAACCGGAGAGGTTGGCTGATCCAAGATGACTTCGCATGTGCTCAGCTTTGCCGAGTCGAACTCTTTGGGTAACCAGCTGATCCGAGCCAATGTCATAAGTGCACGACTTTGCCGAGATGACCACTCACGGAATTTGGCCGATCCGAGCTAGTTTCGTACATATGTGGATTTGCCAAGCCGAACTCTTTGTGAGACATTTGTGCCAAGCAGCTCTTCGAGAGGCATTTGTGCTGAGTCGATCTCTTTGTAAGACATTTGGACCGAGCAGCTCTTCGAGAGGTATTCGTGCCAAGCCAAACTCTTAGTGAGGCATTCATGCCGAGTCAAACTCTTCATGAGGCATTTGTGCCAAGCCAAACTCTTCGTGAGGCATTCGCGCCAAGCAGAACTCCTCATGATGCATTTGTACTGAGCAGCTCTTCGAGGGTTATTCATGTTGAGCAAAACTCTTTATGAGTCATTCATGTCGAGTAGCTCTTTACAAGGCTTTCGTTTCGAGCAGCTCTTTGCGATGCCTTTGTGCCAAGCAACTTTTTGCGATGCTTTTTGTGTCGAAACAGCTCTTTGCGAGGTTTTTGTGCCAAGTAGCTCTTTATGAGGCCTTTGTGTTGAGTAGCTTTTTGCGATGCTTTTTGTGTCAAATAACTCTTTGCTAGGCTTTCGTGCCGAGTAGCTCTTTGCGAGGCTATTTATGCCTAACAGCTCTTCCCGAGTCTTGTCGTCAGGCCTCTGTTGAGCCCATTCTTCTTTATCTAATGAGTTGTGATCATCTTTTAGGCTATTTTCTGGCCTAATGAGCTATACTAATCTTTTGGGCCGGTTCCACTTTGCCTAATATGATGTGCTCATCTTTTGAATAGTCTTCTAGCCTAATGAGCTATGCTCATTTTTTGGGCCAATTTTGTTTTGCCTAATGAGTTGTGCTCATCTTTTGGGCTATCTTTGGGCCTCGGTTTGGCCTTTTCTTCTTTTCCTAATGAGTTGTGCTCATAATTTGGGCTATCTTCGAGCCTTATAAGCGTTGCTCATCAGTTAGGTTGGTTTTTCTTTGCCTAATGAGTTGTGCTCATCTTTTGGGCTGTCATGAGGCCTTGTGAATGTTGCTCATCAATTGGGTCGGTTCTCTTTTGCCTATTGAGATGTGCTTATCTTTTGAACTAAAATTGAGTAGCGCGATAGAGAATGCACTTATAGATATGTCTGAAAATTTTGATAATTTAATAGCGACACACAAAATGTTTGAAGATATAACTGACAGGGATGCAATTTTATGGAACACTATCCTTTCTAGGCATTTCTTGATTTGGTCAGAACCCCATAAGGCATTGGTACGCGAGACATTTAAGGGAGTGTAGTACTAGAACTTACTTGTATGTTCTATCCCCCTATGGCTACTTTGCAGCTTGCTACTCTCTTGTTTCTTCCCTGTTTTAGATGCCTCCCCCGTATCCCTCGAGCCATTTCTTTTCAAATCAGCTTGGTATCTCCTTGTGTCCATTACTTCCTCCAGATTGATATACTTCTGTGCTCATGCCATTAGTTCTCCCATGTTGGCTGGAGGCATTTTCCCTAGGGAGTACAAGAAGTCCCCAGGTTGAAGGCTCATGGTTAGGGCTGCCAATACTACCCCATGATCCAAGTTACGAATCTCTATGGTAGCAGCGACAAAGTGATGTATGAATTTTTTCAACATTTCCCTTTCTCCTTGGACTAGGCTCATCAGATGAGTTGAGGCCTTTGTCATCTTACAGCTGCTAATGAAGTGTTTGATAAATTATTGTTCCATCTCAGAGAAGGAGTTGATGGATCCGGGCTTCAAGGTCCAGTACCACGCTCTAGCATTCCCTTTAAGGGTGGCGGCAAATGCACAAAACATGATAGCATTTGGTGACCCTTGCAATTGCATTAACACCTTAAAGGTATCTAGGTGATCAACCGATTTGGTCGAGCCTTCATACCTTTTAAAGGTAGGCATTTTGAACTTACTTGGCAAAGGGGCCTCCATCACTTCTTTGGTGAAAGGCAGATCTGAAGACTTCAACGAGGTCTCCCTACAGGACGGGTTGGTACGAGCCTCCTTCATCATCTTTTCTATTTGGTCAATCTTTTGGACCCTCTCCTATAGTTCATTCGATCGTTGTTCATTAATCCCTACTCTATTTGCATCCTCCACCTTCTTTGCGGGGTTGGTCTTTTCACGACTCTCCTTCTAGTTTGCCTTTTTTTGGTGAGATTCAGGGTCTACTTGCTGATGGTGAGGAACATGCTCTAGATTACCCCTTTATTGTAGGATCATGTTGAACACGTCCTCTATCTTTTTCTGGGAAGTTGTCATGTCTTCCATTCTCTTCTCGAAAAACGAGGAATTATTTTAAAAGGTAAGAAGCAGGCACTCGTCGACGAACTTGATTTTCTAGTCGACAAGCAATCTTCTAAGCCTCATCCTCGAGTATGCATGTCTCGTCGATGAGGGTTTACCGAAAGAGGTTCTCATATTTTTGAATTTCATCGACGAGTTCCTGGTTTCATCCAAGAACTATTTTCTTGGGCTCGTCGAAAAGTCCAGATGTCTCGTCGATGAGGCCACGTGGCAAGTTGCCTATAAATAGGCAAAAATCAGAATTTTAGCGAAAGGATTTTTTCTTCTATTTCTCTATATAAAAACGACCTCTTTAACTTCTCTCTTTGAATCCGGCCTAGTTTTAGCCCAATTCAATGATTGGAAGCTACCACGAGACTACTGGGAAGATTCTCTACAACATAGGCAGAGTAGAATTTCAATTTGAGAAGTTTGGGAATTATCCCAAAATCAAAGTAAGTGAGATATTTTAAGGTTTTATTATTATTTTAAAATATATGAAACCTAGGAAGTATTAAATGAGTGTTTTTCTGAGATTTGAGTAAGTTGGAATTTTTGGAATAGGGTCTCATTTTTGTTCGATTTTAGGTAAAATCTCGAGGAATAGGTAAGGGGAAATACTTTATAACAGCTTTTTATTAATTTTAAACTAGTTAGATTTTGGGTATAAAATTATATATATGTATATATATATATATATATTGGTATAATTTTCTAAATGGTGCAGGCATTGAAAATATTGTTTTTGAGTATATAATATATTGGGAAAAATCATGTAGCATGAAAACAACTTTGATAATTAAATGGTTGCGGGTGTTGCTTGATTTTGATTGAGGTTTGGTTGTGATGCTGTTTGGATGATTTAATTCTTTGAATGGAAATGCGTTGATGTGTTTACCTGTACTAGATGAGTATTATGTTGTGGTTCGTGTAAAATTGCAATATAAAGTTGGCAGTGGTATGAGAAGGTCGTTATATCATACCTTATATAAATTGCGATATAACGTTGGCAGTGGTATGAGGAGGTCGTTATATCATACCTGATATAAATAGCTATATAACATTGGCAGTGGTATGAGGAGATCGTTATGTAGACGTTTATATGGGGGGTAAAACATTGGAAGTGGTATGAGGAGTTTGTTTTACCTATTTACCCTGAACAGGGTTGTATGTGTGTGGGAGTGAATGAAGATTGTGTGAGTAATTTTGCATGGACTGTGGTACTTTATGGACCCTTTGTGGGTGTGATTGAGAAGCTTGTGTTGTAACCTATGTGGTTAAGAAGATTATGTGTGTATCCTGTGTGGATTGGGTGTGGTATGTGTACATGAGGAACTGGTGAAATGATTAGCATTGTTTATATTTAACTTTAATTGCATAAGTATTTATGATAAAGTAGATTACTTCACCTGAGGGCTTACTGAGAAAGGCGAGTGCTCTGGTAATTATATGTGGATACCAAAGCAAAGGGAAGTCACTTGTATGGGCGGGTGACCTTCCCTATTCTCGGAGACTTTACCTGGATACATAACCCGAAGGCTTACTGAGAAAGGTTAGTGCCCTGGTGTTAGCACTAGAGCAGAGGGAATCTACTTGTATGGGCAGGTAGACTTCCCTATTCTCGGGAATTATCAGTAAAAATAATTATGTATATGTGTATGTGATTAGGTGACAGAGAAGTCGACAATGATGTGATTATGAATGCGTTTTCTTGGCTACTATTGATGGTGATATATAATATATAATTGTACGAATATTTTGAAATTGTATATTAAACACTTCAGCCACACACTGCTGTAACTTATTTCTTCCTTAATGAGAGGTGTCTCACCCCGACGAATATTTAATCTTTTCAAGTCTTCTAGGTGATCGAGCTTAGAAAGCTCTAGGCAAGGTTTAGTTGGTGTGTGGATAAAAAGAACAAGTTTATGCCATGTTTGTGTTAAATTATCCTAGTTATGTAATGTGGAGGATTCGATTGTACCTTTTATGGATTTGCATATGTATATGTATAGCACTCTAGTATTTTGTTTGAGGTTATTTAATTAATTCTGCTGTGTGAATGGTATCAAAGACGTATGTTTGGTCTCTGTTGACCTTATAGGTCACGCCCGATTTTGATTATGACAAATACTCATTGTATCTAATAGGTGTTTGAGGTTTTGTGTAGGAACTAAAATTGTTAAAATCAAGATGGGCACAAAGAAAGTAAAGCTTGAAGACCAATTATTGTTTTCAATTGTAATATATTCATTTGTAGAATTGGTCTGTAATAGTTAATTAGGATCTTTGGTTTGTAATAAGCTCACACACATCACATGCATGATAATATGTAAGCTCAAACAGACCATAAACTAAAAGTGACCTTAGAATGACCTTAGGGTTTACCCTTTGGTCGACCGACACCGGACTTTTTGGGTGTCTTTTATTTTGGACAAAAATGACCCTAGGACACACATCATTGCACCTTTGATTGTTAGGCACTTGAATAGTGTTTGTGTCTTTCAAGACAGGACCAAAATGTACACATTGTGTACTTTCGGTCGACCAACCAAGGCAGTTCATTTTGCCTCGGTCGACTGAAACAGGTCTGGGTCAACAGTTGACCAAGGTCCTGGTCGACCGAACCAGTGTAGTTCAAAACTCCTGGTCGACCAAAATCCCCTATGGTCAACAAATTGACCATCTGGTCGACCGAGCCAAAAATGAATACTAACTACCTGGTTGACCGAGGGTCCTCGAGAGAAATCCCAACTGTCTGGTCGACCGAACCATTCAGTTCAAAATGGCCTGGTCGATCGAACCTCGGTAAAGTGGAAAATCGCCCACTTTTGGTTGACCGAGTCCTCAGTTCAAAAATATCCTGGTCGACCAAATCATATGAACTCTGGTCAACCGAAATGGTTCTAGTCGACCAGACCTCTTAGGTTGCCCTAATTTTTACCGCAGTTAAACATTTTTAAACAGGGTTAATTAGGTTTAAAATGATCTTAAACAATATTAATAATACCTTACATGTCCTAACGACTATAATTCTTTTAATGTCTATATATAGCTCATCATTTGCTAAGATTAGCACGAGATTAGCAGATTTGATTAGGGAGAAATTCTTTAAAAATCCCAAAACCCATAATACTCATCTTTGAGCCTCCAACACTTATTCTTACCAGATCTTACTTTTAAAATATCTTTGTAAGTGTGCTTAAGTGTGGTTGTGCATAAAAGTTTGCTCTCCTTGCTCTAGTTGCTTGATATAATTTTCTTGAGAGCTAAACCTAAGTATTCTTAGGGGACTTTGTTAATAAGTCTCACCTAAGAAGACTTGTATTAGACTTATGAGTATTGCATATCCATTGCAATATCTTAAGAAGTTTGTATTTGTTTGTGGATTACAAAATCTCTTCAAAACATTTTCAAATATCTTATGGTATTTATTTTGATATAACTTTGAGAAGATATTTGTTTATGTGATAGTGATCTCTGTTGCAATATTCATTCACTCATATATTATTTGCTGAATACAAAGATTACACATCTTTTGCAAACCAAGCATATACATCATTTGATATTTACATGCTTGAGACATCCTGCTGATTGAAATACTTGAGACTTGACATCTTTGTGTGAACTTATTGGCTGAATATCTTGTGATACAAAGATTGCTTGATTGATACTCTCACGCACTCATTACACTGATAGTAAATATATATATATATATATATATATATATCTGAGAGTTAAGATATTGGACCATATTGAGCTTACATAATAAATCATATTATGGTATATGTAATAGCGCGTATTTGGGTACATATCTGCTTTATAAGAAAGCACAATCACTGTACCGATATCATTTGATTGCAAAATTTGTTGTATTTCTAGGCACAGGCTTAAAGAGGGAGACTAGCCCTGGAATAGTCCCGGATTGGCTTAGACCCAGTTAGGAAAGTTAGGTGCACCATCCTATTTAGGCGTATAGGTTGAGGTCAGCCCTGTGCTAATTAACCTGGTTGTAATCGGTGTCGCTCCACCCTTAAGTGAGCTATGAGTGGAATCCTCGAGCTTGCGAGCTAGAGGCGGGGACGTAGGTACAGTTGGCCAAACCCTAATAACATATCGTGTGTTTATTTACATTTCCGCACTTTATATTTACCGCACGCATATGTTATTATGTGAATGATGCGCTTGATTTAAATTTCCACATATCTTATATATCTGCGCATTTGGAATTATATAGACCGACCCTAGGTTGTTTTATACGGGTATTTTATTTAACCTAGGCGATAAATTTGAAAATTCCAATTCACCCCCTCCCCCCTTTTAGGAATACACCAAAGCTAACAGTCTCATAACATCTCGGGCCCCACATGGCGAGTCCGGGGTGTTACATCGATCTCCTAAAAAAGAATGAAAGAAGAGTGGCTTGAAGGACCCTGGGTGTACTCCAGGGGATCACTTCGATGCCTAAGGGATTGCTCCAAAGAGGTTGTAAGGAATAGTAAAGATGGGTTAGGATGTGATATTGTACCTCTCTACAGTGCTCCCCTTTTATATTGGCGAGGTTTGACCCTTAGGAGATTCGCCATTTATGAGCGTGTTTATGACACTTGGCGTGAATCCCTCCGATCATCATAACGATAGCGCCAATTGCTCTGGCTGAGCAATTGACTTGGGTAGTAACTGCCCTCATTAATGCTGGGCCTTAGTCTCCTCTTGACTTATGAAGTGATATACTTTTGGGGTATATCAATATTCAATCAAGTTCAATAATATACTTAATTTTCATAACAATATATTCAATATCCTATAATTTCAATAATCTCAACAATATGCTCAAATTCATAACAAGCTCAAAACGCATAACAAAATATTCAACGATTTCAATCATGATAAGATATTTAATATGATCAATTTCATACCAAGATCAATATCCATAAAAATCAATATCCTTAACTCAATATCTAATATGCTCAAGATCATCAAATATTCAAAGACATGATATTCAATTTAAACTCAATATTCACAAACAATATTCAATATGCTCAAGAAATCATCGTTCAAATATATTCAATATCCTGATAACAATATTCAATTTTGCAAAACATGATCATTAATTTACAAAATCAAAATATGGTAGTAAATCTAGCACAACATTCCCAACTTAATATTCAACTATGCATGCTAACTCTATACTAATGCATACACACTCAAGATTTAGCATGGTTTTCACAATAAACATATCAATCATATGAGAATTTCAAATTTCATTAACATGCTCAAGAAAACAATTGTATATTAAAAATAGAAAATCTACATTTTATAAACTTTTCATTATATATTAAAAATAGCAAACAAGAAAATTGCAAAAAATATAACCAAACATTTTAAGGGTAACATAAATTTAAAAACAAATTTAATCCCTCAGTTTAGATGAAATTTTGGGCAAAAATAATTTTTTTCAAAAATGACAAAAGATTTTTAAAAGCCCAAGTTTCATTTTCAAGGAAAATTATTTTCAATCAAATTCCAAATTTAAGGGAAATATCATATGATATTAACCTAGATCCTTTTGGTACTCATATTTTCTTAACACAGTGTTTTCTTTTGTATGGGTAATGCTTCCTTTCAGACTTATCAAGAATGACGTTTCGATTAGCTATTTTTTTCTCAAATTTCTCCTTCACTTGAATGAATTTCAAAACAAGATGATTGAGATCTATAATTCTATTTTTCAAATTTTCATTTTCCAATATCAAATCATTTGCAAGAGAACTAGACATAATCTTAGCTTACAAATTTTCATTCTCCTTTTTAAGAACTCATTTTCATTTGCCAAAAAATTTACTTTCTTCTTGAGCTCTTTGTATTTAAAACTAATGTTTTCAAGATTATCATTTACTTCAATTAAAGCATAATTCATCATAGGAGGGATGTAATGACCCCAAAAATTATATGCATGAAAGTGTAAAAAATAAATAATTAATTAATTAAAATTAAAATTAAAATAAATTAAATTAAACTAAATAATTAATTAGTTAATTAAATAATAAGAATTATTAATTTAATAATATATGTTGACCTTATAGGTCATATCTCATTTTGATTATGACAAATCATTTTATATCTTACATGTGCCTTGAGTTTGTTAACAAGACCATTCTTAGCACGCAAGGGTAAGGATACGGTGGAAGTCATAGAGAACTTAATGCTCACACCACAAGATGACTTTTGGAGAAGCAAAAGGAAATGAAGACCAATTTTCATTCTTATAATTGCAATTTAAATTTGTTGGTCTGTAATAATTGCATTGCATGCATGATGGGATGTATAAGCTCAAAAGGCCATAGAATGACCATAGAAACAAATACCCTCAAACTAAATTGCCATAAGCTTGTTCACACAGGGTTAAAAAAGCACAGGGGCTAAACAGGACATAAATAATCATTTTTGAAAAAACTCGGGCGACCGACCTCTTGGCATTATAAATGCCTTGGCTAATCAACCGGGCCTGAAGTCAAAAAGCTGACTAAGCCTCGGGCGACCAACCATCAATTGAATGTATCTTGCACGGTCGACCGACCATATAATTTTGACTTGCCCACTGTACCCACCCGACCGAACCATTAGTTCAAAAGGGCTTCGGGCAACCGAACGTTAAAAATCGAGTGATCGAACCTACGAAGGCTCGGGAAATCGCCTGTCTCGACCGATTAACCATTGGCCACGGTCAACCGAACTGAGAAAATGATTGTAAGCTTTTGTGAGTGTTCGAGCGATTGACCGTAGGCACCGAGCAACTGAACCTTTAGAGCTGGCCAAATTTTAACGCAGTTAAATGAGGTTAATTTTAATTAAATATCATGAAACTTTTTCTAAAATTCCTTATATATCCCCAACGGCTATATTTTGAGTAAAATATATATATATATATATATATATATACCCCTTCATTTACTAAGAGTAGTGAGTAAATAGCATATTTGATTAGCAAAAATCTTCTAAAATTCTTTGAGATATTTTTTCATACTGTCATTCATACAAGCATATATTTTTACTCTTACTCATTCCTTCTTGCATAATCACTTCAGTAAGAGTGCTTTGAGTTCATCTTTCTACCTTACAAAGATATTGCAATTTGTATATTGATTTATCTTTTATTTTTTAGGATTTTTATACTGAGTTTGGAAGCTTACACTCTCATTGCATATTTATATTTGATATTTATTTTTTGAGAGTAAGCTAAAGTTTTTCCTTGTGATTTAATTCATAAGTTTGCTTTGGGAAGACTCTCTTGGTCTTGTGAATCTTTGCATCTTTGTTGCAAGATTCAAAGCTTGTATTGTGCTTTTAGTAAAATATTTTTGACAAGCTAAAAATCCAAATATCTCTTATGCTTGATACTTGAAAATTATTTTGAGATATTTGCTTATGTTCTTAAGATCTTTGAGATTATGTTTTGTGATTGATATATTTATTTTGATTCAAAGATCCTTACACAAACACTCTCATATAATGATTTCTATATTTGCATTATATTGAGAGTTGTCATATAAACCTTGTTGACCTTATAAATCCTATCATATGGAAGTGCAATTGATTATGTTGTGCGTATTGGTACATACTTGCTTATTGGAGAAGCACTAATATTGTATAAGAAAATTTATTTTTATAATATGTGTATTCAGGCATGGCCTAAAGGTGGGTATTCTTTGCCCCTTTAAGGAGAGGTTGTACAGGTTGGGGTCAACCCTGTAAATGTGATGAAAACAAAGGTGTAGTCCCAAGAGAGGGGGTGAATTGGGTTTTAAAAATTTCCTTTTACTTCCTTAAATGAATTCTTAACCTCTTTTAATTTTTTAAAGACTTCAATCCACAACCACACAATTCAAGTAAACAATTAAACAAAACTCAATCAAACAAAATGTATTCAAACAATCAAGATGTAACACATTTGATAGATTCAACTTTGTTGTATGTAGCCCTGAGTATATGATTTATATTCAAGCCCTGTAGAGAATGTGAATTTGAACCAAGCCATGTATATATGAAATTGTTCCTTCAATGCAAACCACAACTCAAATCTCAAACAACTCAAAATTTAAATAAACTCTTTAGTTAATTTGTTTTGGGGTGTTAACCAACCAATGTACTTTCTTTTGAGGTTTTCGCAAAGTTTTGATCAACCAACGTACTCCCTTTCGATTTTCGCAATCCCAAATCAAAATTATCTTTAAGTTTATTTAACTTCCAAATTACGTAGTTTGTATAATTAAGAAAATTAAATCATCCACACAGTTTATATGTGCTGAATGTAAAGAGAGTAAGGGAAGGAGAGAGTGAGACCAAGTTTTTACGAGGTTTGACTTATCCTCGGCCTACGTCCTCGCCTTTGGCAAACCACCAAAGGATTCATTAAACCAGTTCCTTTACCAGGTGAAACAACACCGTTTACACACTCCTTTAGTAGGCTAGAGCCCACCTCTCCTCACTCGATTATTCCTTTAATAGGCTAAAGCTATACCTCTCTAAGCGATACCCCACGCTTAGCCAACGATTCAAACAATCCTTGGAGTCATCAATCTATAAGAAAATCAAAAATAATTTCTGTGTACAAGAAACACTCTCTAAAAAGAGCAAGTTAGTACAAGTTCAGCACTATATACTTCAATGTAAAAATATCAATATGAAATAGAATGAAACTCAAGTGTAGAATTCACTAAATTCTTTCTTAGATGAAGATTGGTAGTAGAAACTTAGAGTAGTAAGGATCACGCTTCAAAATATCTTAACAAAAGAGTTTTGCAATGAGTGAGCAAGAGAACTTTGTAAAAACAAAAGTGCTTTCAACTTATCAATCAGATTTTTCAATTCTTGGTTCTTGGTTCAATTTATAAAACCATGTATTTATAGGCCAATAAAGTTAGTTTCGTGCTACCCAAGATTACTTGGAGTGTTTCCCAAGTTTTAAGAAAATTTGGAGCACAATAAATTGATATTTAAATTTTAAAACATTTAAAATTTTCGACCATTAACAATGTTCATACTTCTAAAGTATCGAGTTCAGACAACTGAAGTTCTTTAATGCTTTGAAAATATTGAACTGGACAAAGGGTCAAACATTTGATCTTGGGGTTCAGACTTCTAAAGTCCTAGGTTCAGACGACTGAAGTCAGGGTTCAGTATTCTGATGTGCTTCTGCCTATTTCTGTGTTTCACCAATAAATCTTCAAATGACTAAACTAAATCTTCGGTCTTCTGAAGTAATTCTTCAGACAACTAAGCATAAACTTTAGTCTTTTGAAGTTTGACTCTTCAATCTTCTGGGCAGTGACTTTGGTCTTCTGAACAGTTCATTTTTTAGTTTTTTTTTATTTTTAGTTTCCAAAATCTGTTTTACTCTCTTTCTTTACTCCTTTATAAAACATTTTTCGGAGTTTTAAAATAGGTCTCTAAGTCCATGTATTACCCTTAAAAGAGCTTCAAAATATTTCAAACGATATTTAAATATTAAAGTACTTACATAAAGACTTCTAAGACTTTTCACATTCTAGGTACTTGAGTCTTCATGCTTTGTCTTTTTTTTGAGATCTCTTGCTTTACTTTTCTTTTGCCTCTCTTGCTTTTATTCAAGCTTTGATATACTTTCAAGCTCTCTTTCATATACTTCAAGCTTTAAAATGTCATCTTGAAGTCCATGCTTTAAGCTTCATTTTCATGCTTGATCCTTGTGAGTCCTGAAATATCATTACTCAACAAATATATTAAGTTTCACTTGTTTGTTAGCATCAAAACAAGATTTTAAGCCTTATAAGGCCAACATGTGACCTGGGGTATTTCCTCACCCAGTAAGGAGAGGATAGTGTAATCGGTGCCGTTCCACCCGTAAGTGGGCAAGGTTTAATGGAATCCTCATAGTTGGTATAGCTTGAGATGGGGACGTAGGCACGGTTGTTGAACCCTAATAACATATCTGGTGTTATCTCTTACTTTATCTGATTTACTTTTGGGCATTTTCTTGGTGAGATTTATGTGCTGAATTTATTGTATTAAACTGTTAAATATTTATTTGTGATTGTTTAAAAATACTGGAAGCATACACTTGTGCAAATCAACTGCTTCTTCATCTAACTGTAAATTCAATACTTGTTATAAACAAACTCTAGGTTATGATATACCGATTGAGAAATATTTGACCTAGAATTTTTAAATCTCCAATTCACCCCCCTCTTGGGATTACACCAAAGGCAATAATATAATATATTAGTATATTAATATATATATATATATATATATATATATATATATATATAAAGAATCTGGATGCTTTGAGAAACCTCCTATTTCAATTGAAAGATTGAATTTCAAAGCCCCCCCCCCCCCCAATAGGTCGTACACTCTCATCTCTCTCTCTCTCTCTCTCTCTCTCTCTCTCTCTCTCTCTCTCTCTCTCTCTCTCTCTATTCAATTTCTCTCCATTTGTAAGCCAAATCGAAAAATGGACATCATACTTGGGTCCTAGCTTTGCTCCTGAACACTTTAATTGGAGTGGATTCGTTGTTTGGACGTCGTAGGCACCACTCCAGGGTTAAGGTAAGGGGAATAGATTATATCAGGTTTATTTTAAAAATATTTCCTGATTAAATTTGAGTTTGTGAATTTAATTAGATTTATGTTAATTAAAATATGCCCTATTTAAATTGAGTATGTGAAATTAATTATATCTATGTTTAGATTTTATTTTAAAAATATGCATAAATTAAATTAAGTTGCAGGGATTTGATTAAATCATATTTTTGGGAATATTTTGGAATTAAATTAAATTGTAGGGATTTGAGTATATCAGGTTTTCTTGGAATACAATGGAATTAAATCCAACTGCAAGGATTTGAGTATATTGGGTTTTCTTGGAATATAATGGAATTAAATCAAATAGGTGAAATTAATAATACCCATGTTTTTAGCAAAATATATTTTTCCCAAGCAGTTATTGTATTATGAATTATCACTTAAATTGTGTGACATGAGTAAGGTTATATTTACACTATAAAAAAGCAGGTCAGAATATTTTATGAAAATACAGAACAAAGTATGATTTTATAATGATTTCTGAAAAAGTTATGAATATTATGAAATTATGAGATGACAGTTTAGCCGGCTTTATGCCGAGTTCAGTATGAAATGACAGTTTAGTTGGCTTTATGCCAAGTTTAGTATGAAATAACAGTTCAGACAGCTATATGTTGAATTATGAAATGACAGTTTTATACAGAAATATGACATACCAGATTTTATACAGATTTATGAAAATGAGATCAAGTTACAGTTTTGTTATATATGAACAATATTATATGGTATTAGAACCATGATGGACCAATTATATTCAGAGCATAGTACCGTAGCTAGTCAAATCAGTCAGTGCCACCACACTACTCAGATAAAGTGTTGGTGAATGGATAGTCAAATCAGTCAGTGCCACTACACACTAAAACTCATGTTGCCACATACTGATGATAATCTATTTCATCTTACTAAAAGGTGTTTTACCGCATGATTATCCAATATTTTACAGATGTAATGTGGAGCATAACAGTAATTAGAGTAGCACAGTGGAAGCGTTGGTGAGATAGAAGGTTTTATTTAGAATAGATTTTTATCAAGTTATGCATTTTGATATATTTAGAATTTTAGGGGTGTAAATTGTGACATTGGAAATGATATTGTTATATTGAGATAATTAGTACTCTGGTAATTAGTATTTGAGGATTTTTGCTGTCTTTATCAGTGATTATTATAATATGAAATATTCAAGTTATTACAAGTGGTATCAGAGAAATTTGAACAAAATTTTCCCAGTCCTCATAGGATGCTCATTTTGAAAGAAATTTACCTCCTCTTTCTCCTTTGTCATTTCTTTATCTTCAATGGCTATGAGACATTGAGTTAACATTTCAACTTCTTCCTTGTCCTTCGTTTCATTTTTAATCATTATCTCAATTTAAAACATATCACATTTATAAACAAACAAGTTAGCATTTTATCATCATGCAACATTTCAATAGAACATCAAATCTTTCCAACCATATTATAAGTAGATATTTTATCAAATTCATTACGGTCTAAGACACAAAATAAGGTGCTTATTGCCTTTGGTATTCATTGTATGTAAAAAACTTTTATTTTCATCCCACATACTTCTAGGTTTAGACTTTGTCACACTATTTTCCACCATTGTCAGAAAAGTATATCCATTTTACATAATATCTCATATTCCAAAATCGTGAGTTTAAAGAATATACTCATCTTTATTTTCCAAAAAAATATAATCATTTCCATAAAAAAATGATGGTTTAATGGTGGTATATCCCTCGAATCCGAATGAAAAAGCATGTGTTGCAATGGATTCCCTCTAAGACAATTAAGCACTAATTCTAATACTAATTGTTGACCCAAAAGCAACCTAAGAGGGGGTGAATTGGGTTTAATAAAAATTAAATAGGTTTAATACAAAATTTAAAGCAATTAATTAGAAATTTCATTAGCCAAAAATCATCTCTTTTGAAAACACTCTTTTTGTCCAAATACTCTCAAATTTTCATTCTCTTGATACATTTTGAGATTATGAGAGCGTATATAGTGTGCTTGTGATTGCTAGATTTTGCTAAAACTTTCATTTGCTTATGTGATTATTGATATTCTTTTTGGGGAGTTTGACTTAGTTTTATCCCATTGATTTCACATTATAAATCATTGTTGGGATTGACTAGCAAGCTTTGGGGTCTTTGCATAATTGTTGCAAGACTTCCATAGTTTTGATTTTTATTGTACAAAAATATTTTTTTCAACAAGCAAAAATATTTTTCAAACTAGTAATGTGTTTATTTCATTGAAGAAAATCTTCTTGAACTATCTGATTGATATCTTTGGAATCTTGATTTGATATTGAAATGTGTTTTGCTTAAATTCCAAGATATTGCTTGTATTGAACACTCTTGAGCATTACATTGATAATACCATATTGAGTGTTGTTAGCATAACTATTTGCATCACTAAACTTACACTATATTCATATTGTTGATGTGTATGTGATTGTGCATATTGGGTACATATCTGCTTTATGAGAAAGTATAATCACTGTACTAGTTTGATTGAGAAAAATACTGTTGTATTCCAAGCGTGGCCTGAGGGGGCAGTAATCCAGCCCGATAAAGATTGTGTGTAAAGGTTAAAGTCAATCTTGCGCTAATTGACCTATTTGTTTAGGTGCCATTCCACCCATTTAAGTGAGCATTATAGTGGTAATTCTTGTGCTTGTTAGCCACGGCGGGGACATATGCAATTTTCCGAACCTCAATAACACTTCTGTGTGTCACTTACATTTACTGCTTTCTGGTGCATGCTTGGTTGATTAAATTGTGTCATTTAATTTCTATTACATATTACAATTGATTTATTTTACTTGTACTAGATTGACTTTAGGATTGTGAAAATACTGCTGTTAAGATATTGATCTAGGGCATCAATTTTAAAATACCAATTCACCCCTCTCTTGGGATCATGGTAAAGCTAATACAACTATATAATTACATTATTTTAATAAAAGCACATTTTAAAATTATTTAAGGATTAAATTTAAAATTTTATGTTGTAAATTATTAGAATATTATATTAATACTTTGTGGCAATTTTCGACCATATCAGTTTTTAGCTGCTACAGTTAAGTCAATTTTAAGTGATGTGTCATAGTTTCAATTGGAAAAGTATATTGCTATCAAAGATAAAACTGCAATTTAAAAAAAAAACACTTCTTTCATATTATTATTCATAATTCTACATTATTATGAAGTGGTGATATACATAGACGTTTGTAAAATGAACTATTTTAAAAATGCATATAATTTTTTTTTGCATAAAATAACCTTAAATAATGTCACTCATTAATTAAGGAAAATAATAAATGTAGAGATCATATTACTTTCAATTTTCCTAATTTTACAAAAATTTGTTGTTGTTGTTGTTGTTGTTGTATAAGATTTTTTTATGCATATATTCAATTTACTTTAAGATGTGCATAGAAGATGACACGTCTTGTTGTATCTTTGAGAAAGAGAAGAAATATGCATGTAACTCATATTTTTTATGTTAGCATCAAAGGAGTCCATCGGTGGGCTTGATACACATGGGTGAACACCAACTTGACCCAAAAGTTTAAACTTATTGGGTCTTGAGTCCAACCATGTATATATCGCCCATCATCTACTCAAATTTTCCAATGTAGGACAAACTCATAAGTGGAATTCTCAACAATCTCCCTCTCACTTGTGAGTTTCAACTGTTCCCCCTTAAACGGAAACCATCTCCTTTATGGGAGTAACCCCAATTCAGATCCCCAACAATTGCTCAATTGGGCCTTACCACTAGCTCCTTACGTGCCTCAGATTGCATTTCACGTGCCTCCGAATCAATCCTACCTCTCATGTCTTGATCCTATACAGATCCATCATAGACCTAGATGATCCTTATTAGCCTTGATCACACACTGAGATAATGACTATATTTGTCCAGACTCACCACTACAAAAACAAGGCAATTAGGTGTAATTTTATTATAAGTGGAGAAACTTTGAGTAGACATTTCAATTTGCGTCTTTATGCAACATTTAAGTTGCATAGGGTACTACTAAGAACACCACAAGCTATAAAGGAAGACTGCACAGATGATAGGTGGAAATGCTTTCAAGTATATGTGTGCTTATGTGTGCATGAGTGTGTATTACGTACATAAAAAAAAAAATGTTTCTTTTCACTTATACTTATGAAATGTATCTAATAAAATTATTTGATTTTTTAAAATTGTTTAAAACCCATTGATGGAACTTATATCAGAGTTAGTGCCCCTACTGAAGTAAAATCAAGGTATCAAACTAGAAAGGTAGACATCGCAACCAATATTTTAGGTGTATGTTCACCAAATATATATATATATATATATATATATATATATATATATATATATATATTTCCTAGTTAGGAAGGGTCTGCACATGATGGTCGTGTTTTTAGTGAAGCTATATCTAGGCCAAATGGCTTGAGGTTACCACAAGGTAAAATGTACTTATTTAAATAAAACGACAACTTAGTGAATCACCATTTACTCATTTAATATATTGTTTTTTTTTCTTATTTAAGGTTTTATTACTTGTTTGATGCTAAATATACTAATGGAGAAGGATTCCTTGCCCCATATAGAGGGCAATGTTATCATCTCAATGAGTGGGGGATTGGGCACTAATCTCAAAGTGTAAAAGAATATTTCAACATAAAACACTCCCAAGCAAGAAATGTGATTGAAAGATGCTTCAGGATGCTTAAAGATCGATGGAGTATTCTTAAAAGCCCTTCATAATTTCTAATTAAAACTAAACACCACATTATAATGACATGTGCTCTATTAATAATCTAATGAGAAGAAAAATGCCTTGGGAGATTATAGAACCCATATGTGATGTTGCAGAGATGGCACTGAAGAGGATGAAAATTTTTGAAAGGTAGATGTAGACAGTGATATTTTTAACTATATTTGCACTATGTTAATTTATTTTTGTCAGCTATTTACTTGAACTTCATATTATATGTTCTTTAATTATTTTACCCATCATATATTCATAAATTGTTTACTTTGAATTGCATGCCAATATTTTGTTTGTTATTTTAAATTGCTTATAATGATTAATTTAAAAATCATGATAACATTTGAATGCAATAGGATGGACATCGATGAAAGTAATAGACACACTCTTAGGATGAAGTTTTGGTTGATTGTTTGTTAGAACTAACCATAAATCCTTAGTGGAAAGTAAACATTGGATTTAGGAATGGATATCTCACACATATGGAGGAGATGCTTGCATGAAAAATCCCTAACTGTGGCTTGAAGGTCAGTTCTCATATAGAGTCAAGGGTGAAGATTTTAAAGCAAAATATCAGCAATATCTTAAAAATGTTGGGCAAGAGTAGTTTCACATAGGATGACACAAAAAAAAAAAAATGATTTCGTGTGAGAAACAAGCTTATGATGAATGGTGCAAGGTAAGTTATTAAATGGTACTTTTCAAAACTACTAAATAATTTAAATTGTTCAATATTTATTTTGTAAGTGATATTTTTAAATAATAGGGACACAAAGAAGTTAGAGGATTATATGGAGTTTCTTTCCCATATTTTGAGTCTCTTGGGGAGGTATATGGAAAAGATTGGGCAAATGTGATTTTGTTGAAACATTTGTGGATGTTGTGCATAATATTGAAGAAGGAGATGCAACAAATCTTAACATTGATGATGATGATGTAGCGATTCATGGTGAAGGTGAGTCAAGTACCCAATCTCATTGTTGTGCAAATTACGCACCAACAATCACCCTGGTCAGATACCAATTATTATACTCAACAAATATCCCTCTAAAACCAATTATCGGTGCCGAGGGTGTGCAACTGAAGATCTCACACAAACTCTCATGAACAATCAATGAAACAAGTAAGCAAACACTCGATGATGAACTATACGAACTTAGTAATCACTAAACAATGAGAATCAATGAAAGCAATAATCAAAACACAAGAAATTTACGTGGTTCGGCAATTTGCCTATGTCCACGGGAGCAGCGGCTGTTTTCACTATCAACAATGAAACTTACATCAAGCTTAATCACATCTAGTACATAATAATCAATATATAATTATCTAATGTGTACAAAAGACCTATAGTTGATCTAAAACACTTCTGTAGCGATCCCCTAGAGGAAACTCCTCCAATTAGCCCAATCTACTGATCTCGAATTTGAAAATACGTAACTTGCACCGACTGAAACCGTTGACGGTTTGGAGCAAAAAGAAACACCTTTGCATTTTTCCTGAAACCATCAATGGTTAGAACCCAAATTGTCGACGGTTATCCCTTTGCCTACAGACTCCTCTCGTGCTCTTACTCCTCACTTCACGTAGCTTTCCTCGGTGCATGCGCTACCGCTCAAAATATGAGCCACATCCCCAACACTCACCATTCATTTAGGATATCATCTAGTAACTCACAAAAGTGGGAAAAGGATGATGGAAATAGGCATAAATGGAAAGAGTTTAGAATTTTCTAGTGACCCATTGCTAAAACAATTTGAGAATATGAACATTTTTGGATTCTTTGTTAAAGACATGGTACCACATTTTGTTACTATGAGTCTATGACTAAAGAAATGATCAAGAAAATGAAATGATTTATAGAAGCAAAAAGGTGGTAAAAGAATTTTTTAACTTAGGATTAACTGGAACATAAATCATTTAGACAATTGACATATTTGCTTATGAATCAAATAGAGCTTCAATGCCTCCCTTCCTAGTCATCTTAAGTGACAGTATATTGTTGGGTTGATATATCATAATATTAGTAAAACTAGTGCTAGTCATTAGGACTATATATGGATTATATGAACTTGGGTAATTTATGATGGACTTCTTATTTTAAATATTTTTATTGTTTTTATAGAGTTATGCATTAAAAAGACCATTACAGTTGTAGTCTTTTGGGCCCCTTATGTTTGGATTTCTGGAGATGATGATGTTGCTTATGCTATTTTGTATTTTATATTTTTATTTATTGTGGTTTTATCACTTTGTTTGTGAAATTATTAAATTTCATTATTTAAGTAAATAAATTTTTTTGTTTTAAATTAATTTTCTATTGCATGTTTGCATATATACGGTGATCGCAAATAGATAGATTTATTCAATTAATAGTTAAAGAGGACCATGGCAGTAATGTCATACAACATATGACTTTCAATGATGTATATGATATATATTTAATTTCTAACTTTTCATACTTTCTATTGAAAATTATAATATTAACATAACATTTAATATTTTAAATTTTATTTTATTGTGTGCGAGTAACCTTTTTTATGCAACTATTTATTTAAGAGACAATGATATTGTGATTTCTTTATGATTGTTTTTTTTTTCCTTCCAAATTTTAATAAAAATTAAAGAAATAATAATATATGAAAATTATTGGTGAAAGAACGTTCTTTTTTTCAAATAGGGGTAAAATAGGGAAAAAAAAAAGGGTTGATTTCGATTCTTGTATTTGGGTATTCGAAATGAAAACATTTGATTTTGATTTTGATTCTCTATCAAACCAAATATGAAATTAAAATTTGTTATTCTCATTCCAATTTTAGCACATTCCAATTCTTATTTCGATACCAAATCTAGTCACGAACTAAATAGACTCTTAAGATTTTCTACTAAGACTTACAAGGAACCTTTTAAGTTTTTATCTATAATAATTTTTATTTCATTCTTATATTTTTATTTTTCAATATACCAAATTTTAAATCCTAATTTATCAAATTCTTCTCTCTCCCACTCACTTAGATTTTTGAAAACAGATATTGATTTTTCTTCTAATCATTGTATCTATAATTTTTATATTTTTACTCGTAAGTGTCTCTATATTCTAAGATACTAATATAATTGTACTCTTAAACTTTCTTTACTTGTACAAATCCAAAATGATGAGAAAATTCTTGCATACTTCACACGTACTCAACAACAACATGAAATGTCATTTGGGGCATGACTTAATCCATCCTCACCAACTTTTCGTTGCATAAAAATGCAACACATCGCTAATAAAAAATATCTCAATAACTCTCATTCTTTATTCAGACTTAAGACAGACTATCCAAGAAAAGAATTAATACATTGATTGCATCAAACGTCATGAAATAATGCAGAAAAATTAGAATGTGACTTCAAAAAGTTACAGGCTGTGGACAATCTTTAGCGTGATGATCATAATTTGCTCTCAAAGGATCAAATGGACGGAGGGATGGAAGGGAAATCAGAAACAGCTGATAGTAAATAGAGTTCTGAAATTTCAACTAAAACAAGTACTTATAAAATAACTTCAAAATACTAATATTACACAAAATAACTCTAAATTTAAACTTTCAAAATATCTAAATTCATTGATTTTTTAAACAAATCCCCAAATTAATTATACATCATCAATCGGAAGATCGCCGCCATCTGGCGACTTTGGAGCAGCGTCGCTGCCGCCGTCGACGTCGTCGGGGTCGCGGTTGGGGTCGGACTTGTCCATGGCAGTTCGAGCCTTGTCGAGAAAGGGTTTGAACGCCAACTCTATTGCCAGCCACCCGAAAGCTAGGGCTCCGAACACCACCGCGGCTGATTTCAGCGAGCTCGCTCTTGCCGATTGTGCCATCCTGCTTCCCAAGCGAGGCTCTTCTTCGTCTACCTTCGGATGTAAGCAAGCTTGATTGCTCCTCAATGCTTCTTCTGCACGATTCTGCTTTTGAATTGAGATCAAATGATATTTAATGGCGCTTCGAACCTTCGAGGGGATTGCAATATGTAACTTGCGCGAGAAGCACGGACCCGCACGTGCCTTGCATGCGGTTTGTGAAGGGGGGAAAAAAGCGGGGGCAGATAGAAGAGACGGGAGCAGGAGCTTTCCCGAGCTAGGGTGGCAAAACGGGTCGACCCGTGATTCATCCATTTAAGACAGGCAAGGATTTATGTAAGACAATCCATTTATAAACGGATTAACCTATGATTCGCCCATTTACAAATGAGTCAACTTGGATTTGGATCGGATTTATTTGGTTTCTGTAAATCCTAATCCCTAAACCCTCACAGGTTGATACTGTCGGACAGCAATCTTACCATGAGATCCGGTGGCGTGTTTTTATCTTCCTTGACCTGACACCTCTGCCATGCCCGGAATCCCCCAAATCCTGGATCTCCCCCACCTTTCCCTAAAACCACCCTAAACTGTGAAAATCTCAGGTACTAGCAAAGCAACGCTTTTGAAAGCCAGAGTTTCCAACGGGCCGATTCGGTTGGATATTGCTCCACGTCGCCCACGATTTAAATCTTAAAGTCCAGAATCTTGTGCTTTCCCTTTATGGAGCTAGCGAGAACGCGGTGGGGGAGCCCTAGCCTCTGTCCGACCGATCGATCTCCTACTCTACGTCTCCAACATTGATGCAGAACTGCAGAAGACGTCTTTTTCAGTTCTTCCTTTTATGGCCATCTGGGTAACAGGACGGGTGTTTTGTTTTGTTTTTTTTTTTTAATATCATTTCATATGAAATATTTAAAAAATTATAAAATAAATAAAATATATTTTTTAAATAGGTAATCAATAAATGAGCAAATTAAGGTTTGCATAGTTGTGATCTGTTTAATACCAATTCGTTTATGACCCGACTCTTTTATGATTTGATCCATTTACGATTTGTCCGGATCCGGCTTGCGAACCTATTCTGCCACCCCTACCTAGAGCCATAGGCTGACCGTGACATCGTGATGAGAGTTGGGAATTGTTCTTTGGGGGTAAAAAAAAAAAAACCTCAAAATCCACTCAAACCAGATTAGGAAGAAAGAAAAGAAACCCTGAAGAGAGCTTCACATTCGCGCTCGCCGTACAGATTGAGAGAGGGATGAGGCTTCGCCTTCAGTGCTGCACCAAACTCCATACTCCAGTTCGCCTTCGCCTTGACGGTTTTGAGGTCTGAGACGTCACCATTAACCACCAAAGAGAGCTTCACTCCGGCTGTTGGCAACTTCGCGTCTTCGTCGATCTTGGTCTAAGGCACGGCAGGCCTCCATCTACCACCACAGGACATATTTGGCAGACCGCAAGTACGCAGCCGCCGCACCAGTTATTCCGCCAAAGAGGTGTGTCCCTGTCGGCCTTTAAAATTGATTTCAAGTCATATTTTTTCGAATTTGTGAATTTCTTTTGAAGATTAACGCTTGTTTGTGTCTTTGTGAATGATTCTTTACAATAATAATAATACTGATTACAGTACTGATCTGTAAAGAATTAAAATGCTGATTTTTATCAATCAAAACACTGATTTTGAAGCATTAATACAGTGATTTTTGATTAGTGATGTTGAGTAATTGGGTAAAACGGAAGACCTAAACTCAATGATAGGTCTCTCCCTCTATTTATAACATATGTAGGTACAATAGGAATAACCATAATATCCTTACTAACTCACACTTATTCTAAACAAAACTCTTAACACATAATAATAATGTTAAAGGACTAAATAACCATTAACACTCCCCCTCAAGCTGAAGCATGCATATCATATGCTCCTAAGGCTTTAGTGAACTAATCAACAAGCTGAAACTCAGAATTCACATGAGTAATTGTAATGAGCTTCTGTACAAATTTCTCTTGAATAAAATGTTAGTCAACTTCAATGTGCTTTTTCCGCTCATGGAAGACAAGGTGTTAGGCAATATGAGTAGCAACTCGATTATTACACATCAACTCCATAGGCTGAGAATATGGAAAATCTAGTTCTTTCAACATGTTCTTCAACCAAACAAGTTCACATGTACTGTGCGTCATAGCCCTATACTCTGACTTAGCACTCAACTTGGCAACCACAGTTTGTTTCTTACTTTTCCAAGAAACCAAATTATCACCGAAAAAGATACAATACCCGGTTGTGGATCTTTGATCAGAAGGTGATCTGGCCCAATTTGCATCTGTATATCCTTGAGTATGAGTGTGACCACAATCTTCATATATGAGATCTCTCTTTGGTGCACCTTTGAGATATCTCAAAATGCAAATTATTGCATCCTAGTGATTTGTTTTTGGGAATCGAGAAATTGACTCACAATACTTGTTGCGAAAGATATATCTGGTTGAGTGACTATGAGGTAATTCAACTTTCCAACAAGTCTTTGGCACCGACTTGGGTTAGGTAACAAATCTCCTATATATGGAATTAATTTACTATTGGTATCCATGAGTATATCAATAGGTTTGGATCCCAACAACTTTGTCTTATCTAAAAGATTAAGAACATACTTCATTTTTGACAAGATAGTTCCCGTATGAGATCTCGATACTTGTATACCCAAGAAGTACTTCAATGGTTCTAAGTCTTTGGTCTGAAACTTATTATGTAGAAATTAGGTCCTAGATGTCATGATCATCATCACTAGTGATCACAATGTCATTCACATATACAATAAGCAAAATACTGCCCGATGGAGTATGGCGATAAAATACTGAATGATCTACTGCACACCAATGAAGGCCAAACTCAAGTACTACAACACTAAAATGGCCAAACCATGCTTTTGGAGGTTGTTTTAATCCATACAATGACTTCTTGAGCCGACATACTAAGCTTGACTCCCCTAAAGCAACAAACCCAAGGGGTTGCTCCATATATACCTCCCCATGAAGATCACCATGTGGGAAAACATTCTTCACATCTGACTGATGTAGAGGCCAATGACAAGTAGTGGCTAAAGAAATGAATAAACATACTAAGACAAGTTTAGCAACTGGGGATAATGTGTCTGAATAATCCAAACCATACACCTGAGTATATCCCTTAGCAACAAGGTAGGCCTTTAAACGAGCCACAAAACCAGTGATCACAAAGTCATTCACATATACAATAAGCAAAATACTGCCCGATGGAGTATGGCGATAAAATACTGAATGATCTACTGCACACCAATGAAGGCCAAACTCAAGTACTACAACACTAAAATGGCCAAACCATGCTTTTGGAGGTTGTTTTAATCCATACAATGACTTCTTGAGCCGACATACTAAGCTTGACTCCCCTAAAGCAACAAACCCAAGGGGTTGCTCCATATATACCTCCCCATGAAGATCACCATGTGGGAAAACATTCTTCACATCTGACTGATGTAGAGGCCAATGACAAGTGGTGGCTAAAGAAATGAATAAACATACTAAGACAAGTTTAGCAACTGGGGATAATGTGTCTGAATAATCCAAACCATACACCCGAGTATATCCCTTAGCAACAAGGTAGGCCTTTAAACGAGCCACAAAACCAGTGATCACAAAGTCATTCACATATACAATAAGCAAAATACTGCCCGATGGAGTATGGCGATAAAATACTGAATGATCTACTGCACACCAATGAAGGCCAAACTCAAGTACTACAACACTAAAATGGCCAAACCATGCTTTTGGAGGTTGTTTTAATCCATACAATGACTTCTTGAGCCGACATACTAAGCTTGACTCCCCTAAAGCAACAAACCCAAGGGGTTGCTCCATATATACCTCCCCATGAAGATCACCATGTGGGAAAACATTCTTCACATCTGACTGATGTAGAGGCCAATGACAAGTGGTGGCTAAAGAAATGAATAAACATACTAAGACAAGTTTAGCAACTGGGGATAATGTGTCTGAATAATCCAAACCATACACCCGAGTATATCCCTTAGCAACAAGGTAGGCCTTTAAACGAGCCACAAAACCAGTGATCACAAAGTCATTCACATATACAATAAGCAAAATACTGCCCGATGGAGTATGGCGATAAAATACTGAATGATCTACTGCACACCAATGAAGGCCAAACTCAAGTACTACAACACTAAAATGGCCAAACCATGCTTTTGGAGGTTGTTTTAATCCATACAATGACTTCTTGAGCCGACATACTAAGCTTGACTCCCCTAAAGCAACAAACCCAAGGGGTTGCTCCATATATACCTCCCCATGAAGATCACCATGTGGGAAAACATTCTTCACATCTGACTGATGTAGAGGCCAATGACAAGTGGTGGCTAAAGAAATGAATAAACATACTAAGACAAGTTTAGCAACTGGGGATAATGTGTCTGAATAATCCAAAACCATACACCTGAGTATATCCCTTAGCAACAAGGTAGGCCTTCAAACGAGCCACAAAACCATCATTATTGACTTTCACATTGTACACCTAATGACAACCAACCACAGATTTATCAGGAGGAAGAGGTATCAAATCCCAAGCATCATTATCATGTGGTGGACGCATCTCTTCAACCATTGCTGTCCTCCACCTAGAATGGGATAGGGCTTCAGAAATAGATCTTGGAAAAGCAAGAGAAGACAAAGTACTAACAAAATAGTAATAAGAGGGTGACAAGAAAACGTAACAAACAAAATTTGAGATCAGATGTTGGGTGCTTAATTAGTTTGGTTTTGGTTCTTAATATTTTACTGTACCAATCCATATTTGTTCCCAGATTCTCTAAATTCTCGACTTTGCACAGTGGTGATTGGATTGGATTGGATAATTTGTGGATGATTTGGCAGATTATTGGTCCAAATCATATTTTTGTGTATAACTTCTGTACTATGACTCATTTTTTGAGTGCAGTCTTTTCTAATGCGTCCTCTCCACCTAGAGGACTGTGTCCCTTGAATTTCACATTGAATGGACCATATTTGGTCCGTTTGGGTTCTTAGAACACAAAATGTAAGATTTTTATAACAAGTTCCAGTTTAAGCATGTTTTTTTTTTGTTTTTTGTTTTTGTTTTTTTGTGTATAACTCCCAGACCATGATTCATTTTTGAGTCCGATTTTTTCCAGCATGTCCCCTCCATCTAGAAGATGGTATCTCTCGAATTTCATGTCGAATAGACCATGTTTGGTCATTTCGGGTTCTTAGAACCACGAAAAATGTAAATTTTTTTATAACAAGTTTTAGTTTAAACACATTTTAATGTATAACTTCTGGACCATGACCTTTTTCGACATCTCTCCTTTACTTAGAAGATGGTGTCCTTGAATTTCACGACAAACAGACCTTTTGGTCTTTTTGGATTATTCAACAATTCAAGGAATTCGTTGTACAAAAAGTTTGACACCCAGTAGGGCATGAACTTTGTGGGTCCAAGGCAATGTGAAGATTGGAATCATCATGGACAAGAAAAGCTTTAAAAGTAACTGTCCCTTTCTGTCCCATAACAGGATATCTCGAAGTGGCCTATGGACTTCCATCAATATGCAGATATTTGTATATATTATCATATAGTTGCCTAAACCTAGCCCTCCTTCCAATTCGAATTCCTCTTGCTGGCTGTGTACCATAATTTACCCTGTTCACCCCAATGATGATTTCCCCTTCCATACAACAAACTGTAATTGACTGCTACTCGAGCTTCCTACCATTAGGAAGTGTAATGTGGACATGATTAAGTACCTACTAAATGAATAAGAAAGTTGCACATTTATGCTCATTGATTTTCAATAGTCATTAATACTATGAAAAGAAGAAGATAAATCAATATATTAAATGCTGGGGCAAAAGTACAATGAGAGACCTAAAAACTACAGGTCTGGTTCTTCTCTTGGTAGTTTGAGGGTGGACAATGACCCCCAAAGACTAGAGATTATTTAATGTCCCTCTCCTCACTCCAATAAAAGGGAGGTGAGGGTCCTGACTCCTGGGTCCTGATTTGACAGGTGCTCCACTCTTGCTTGCTGCAATAACCAATTATGACATCCTTCTTGTCCTTAATTTCTTCAAGATTGTAGATGGAACTAGCCTGACATTGCTAGTTTCCTCTACTCATTCTTATTCTCGGTGGATGCTTTTAGAATGCCAATGCACATTTTCTGGACAATCTAGAGAAAGTACATGAGTGTAGAAAATTGGGTATGCAAGATGGGCAGCGTAACTCAGTATGTATGAAACGTTGAGTTCTTTTAAAGAAAAGAACTCAATATGTGCAAATGATCCTAGTTTATCTCACAGGTGCTATTCTAATAGTTAATATCTAGACTTCACATTGTTTCTTTTGTATTTCTATAATTGATTATATTCTTACGTATTATTATCCGTAAAGGAGTATATGGTTTGGAACACCTTATGACTAATGTTACAAAAGGCATACAAGCTGTGTAGCTGGGGCTCCCACCCAAACGGAATAGCAATCCTTTATCAAAGATGAAAGTTTTATGAACTGATGATGCTGAAGTATTTATGATATGATTTATGCACTGAAAAATGTAAAATCACTTAATGTTTAAACTTTCATGTTGTTTTCTTAGTGCTCATATGTGGGCGGTCTCCTTCTTGGGTGTTCATGATTTCATTTTTTTTTTATCAGAAAGAGGAAATCATTTTAATACTAAACTGAGCAATACAACAGCAAAGAGGTGCATTCCCCAACATAAACACACACCTATCCGATAACACGAGGGCACCATCTAGCTATTCCTAACACTAACATAGACCACAAAGCTCAGAATATATGGATATTAACTTCCTACGTATGCACAAACACTGAGCTGAAGCTAAAATGATTTTGATACACTATCCTAAACTGTAAGGGCTTGCCTCTTGAAGAGATGAGGTGCATGACTTCGTTAGAGCTGGTTTTAGCATTAAAGTGCCATTGTATCAATAACAATTAAGTCAATAGGATATCAGGCTAGCCACCAAGTCAACAAAGCCACTAATGGTAAAACCCTTTTTACTGTTTGGAAGCATGGAGTTAAAGCCTAGAGAAAATAATTTATATTAAATGAGAAAAAAAATAGTATAATATTATAGTCATTCAAAGTCCAAATTTCGTGCTCCCTAATGCCGAATTATGGTAAATCTAAATTTTGATGGCATTTTTTTTTTCAACAATATTAAATACTTAGTAAGTGCAAGATCAATCTAATAACATTATTAGAGTAGCCAACTAATAATAGTCAAATATAAAATCATTCATATAGTCAAAATATCATAACATAAATAAATAACTGCTATGATATTATAAAAGGAGAATTAATTTATCTTTGATTGCCATTTGTTTTTGTTTTTGTTTTTGGTATTTTGTTTTCTTCTTTCATATTCTTTTTGGTTGTCATGTTTCCTTCCACTAATTGTTTTTGGGGCATTTGAAAGTATTGGGTTTGGTACTCATTAACTTCGGGCAAATCCCAACAATTGGCAAGTCTCAAGGTCGTCATGAAAGGGTTCAAAGTTCAAACTAGCTATTCCATTAGAAGGAGCTAAAAAATTGTCAAGGGGCATGGAATTTGCTGGAGTAATTGTTGACTTTCTCATTGGCTGTGAATTAGTGAAGTTCTTCCCTCTATAGAACCCTTTTTTCTTCCGTATGGACTATTAACCAACAAAATTGTAATCAAATGGGCCTAGGTTTAGGTTTTTGAAACTATAACCCTAGTATGTGATGTTTCCAAATCATTTAAAATGATCTTGGAAACCCACGGAAAGGCAAATCCCAACAGTTCGAAAGCTGTGTTTGTGGTTTTCCTTTTCAATTGTCATATTTCCTTCCATTAACTGTATTTGGGGCATTTGAAAATAGGGTTTGGTACTCATTAACATAGGGATGGAAAGGACACAATCAACTTCAGATATATGATTATATATAATTTATTTTATTTGAGCATATAAAATTTTTGGATTATAACATAGGGCTTGGTAGTCATCAATCTCTTAACTAAGTTTCTTATTTTTAAACCTATCAAAACCCAAGAGAGCATTCAAATAGAAAACCAATGTACATATTGAATTCAATCAAAATCCTAAGATGGAATTACACAAAATAATTCATTAATTATAGTTGAAACATACATTAAATTCAATAAAAACCCAAATATGAAATTAGGGTTCCTATGGTTTATAATTTATGCGGCCTCATATCACCAAATAGGCTTCAAATCACCAAATAAAAAACCAAATTTATATATTGAACATCCCAAAAACAATAGTTATAAATAATTCACCAAGTATTGAGAGTTTGGAGGAGAATAAGAGTGGAACAAAAATATTTCATGATGTTCTTAAGTGCTCTTGCTGCAGCTACAACGATGCTCAATAGTCACTAGCGATGCCCCTGGCAGAAGTACACAAAAGCAGTAGGGTTACAACTTCGCCTAGGGGGTCCGAGGGAGGGGGAGAGCTCTCAATGGTCACCTATGGCTTAAGACTTGTGTCTGCAGATTTGGGGAGGAGGAAGGTGAAAGAAACCCAACCAAAACTTGCAGGATCATCAAATGAGGTTTGTTTTGGCTGTTTTAAACTTGTAGGATGGTCTTGCAAGTTTTGACCATTCAATGTCAACAAGCCTCCCATGCAAAATTTGCAAGATGGTCCTGTGAGTTTTGGGTGTGCATCATTTTGGGCAAAAAAGTTGAGACCAGAAGATTTTTAAAAAAATTTGAATAAACCAATATTATTTCTGGAAAAAAACTCGCAATTTGTAACTTGCGCAAGAAGCATGGGCCCAACACGTGCCTTGAAATGCCTACATTTAGTGAAAAAAATAACACAGGCTGATATATGAGTGAAGCAGGAGCTCTGTCGAAGCCCTAGGGCAACTTGCAACCTTGTCCTTCTTGATCCTTGCTGTAAATCCTCTCTTCCAGTCTCCCTACATTCTTCGCTAGTTCACAGGACATCCCAACTTGCTAGCCTTTGCTCGATCTTGGCTTCTTTAGAAGGCTCAAATCATCCTTGCCATTGAAGCCTCTTCTTTGCTCGTGTGAGTCGATCACTCCCTCCCTCCCTCCCTCTATTTCAAATTTTCAATTTGCTTCCTTGGAAAAAAAAAAAAAAAGAAAAAAAAAAATATTGGTTCCCTTCATTTAGACATGCTCTCCGTGAGACATGCTCTTCGTGAGTTGTATATTTTCTTGATATAGGAGGGGAAAAATGCTTCTTTGGACCAGGAATTTCAAGGACATGGGTTGGTTTTGTCAATTACATATGTGCTTTTACCATACTGCTTGACCGCTGGCTATTGGCCACAAGCCCATTGCCTTTTTTTTTTGAATATTTTTTTTAGAAAAAATTGTTGGTCCAAGTAGGGACTGAAAAAGGTTGGGAGGGGAATGGGAGGGGAATTGGGTGATATTAAACTTTTATCCTTTTAAACAAATTATGTTCAAAACTCAACTTGATTTCTTGATAAATTAATTAAAATAAGGTATTCAATGGAAGATTCAATTTTTTCAAAACACTGAGTTGGTTGATCAAAGAGAACTTAATATGATCACAATATTATTTACCCAATTAAGATAGTTGGTTAAGACTTATTAATATAAATATGCCAAAGTGTAAACTACTTAATGAATAAGATGGTTAACAAGAATGTTGAGTATGAAGATTACAACCACAATCCAATCATTAAGTTGATTAAGCAAGGATGCTTAATATGCGATTCACAACTACAATCGAATCATTAAGTTGATTAAGCAAGGATGTTTAATATGCAATTCACAATCACAATCGAATCATTAAGTTGATTGACCAAGGATGTTCAATATGAAGTGCATAATCAAAATATAAAGTTTATAAGAATGAGAGTCAAACATATTTCATAGTTTCTTGACCTACATCCACTTCACACTAATACTTGTGGTATTACAATTCTTGGACAACCACCCCTATGTTGTTGAACACCTGTCAACAACTTGTGCCATAACACCAATGAAATTAGGATGTATTCCTCACAGAGAAGGGGGGGGGGGGGGGTGTGAATTGGGTTATTTAATAATTATTTGCAAAATTTTAATTACTTCAACCCTTAGCTATTCAACCTTCCAATATATATATGTAGATATATAGCCATCAGAACTATGTTAATTAGAAGCATTTAGATATGAATATGGATATACAAACTGAATTTACTATATGAGATAACACATTCAGTTGAGCACTTGTCCATATTATAACTTTCAGCTTAATTCAAGAAGATCCATAATAATGTACTCTAAGAATAATTCAGTGATTGATTTATGCCCCAATAAAAATCAACATTAAGATCTAACTTTCAGCACAAGTATTTTCTTTCAAAATAGATTTTGTAAAATGCTTGTTTAGCTTCAGCACATATACTTTATTCAGAAAATATGTTCACAAACAAATTAATCCTTAGACTATTTATTTTCAAACTCAAAGTTGTAAACTTTTCTGAATGGTCAAATCAATGCTTCACTTATACAACTGATATATATTTGATCTCAAACAAAATATGTTCAGCAAGTTCACTATGTTTAACAAGATTCCTCTTTTCAATAGATTTTCAAATATTTAGCTCAACCTCAAATATTCAACAAGATTTAATATTGAGCACGAGATAATATTCAGCAAGTTCTTATAAAAAAAAAATCATGCACGTAGCTTATAACTTGCAGAAAATAAAAGGAGTAGGGAAGAGGAAGCTGAAAACCATTGTTTTTACAAGGTTCGATCGCAGCCTACGTCCTTGCCTCAAGCAACATGCTGTAAGGATTTCCTTTACTAATTTCGTTACCAGGTGAAGTTACACCCTTTCTCCCTCAAAGGTGGAGTTCGCCTCTCTGACGAGAATCCCCTCCTGCTAGGCAATGATTCAATCCCTGAACCATAAAAAATAAAAGAAACAATAAATACTTGCTTGTACAAGAAAAAGCTCCTCAAACGAGCAGATTAGTACACGTTAGATTCAAAAATAATACTTCAAAAATAATATGAAAGTTGAAGCTCGAAGTATATCGCCAGAACTGATTGAAAGACGTGAGTTTTGAAGATCAAATTAGTCTTTTCCAAGTGAAAGAATCAAGAACACAACAGTAGCCTTTCAGCAAAGAGATTACAAGAGAGTTGTGTGTGCCGTTGCTTTTCAATTCGTGTTCATTACCTTAATGTGCGAGAGTAATATGTTTAAATAGAGCACTAGGGTTTCAAAAACTTTCCCTTGAATTTTCTCTTAATTTGGAAACCATTCATGCAAGATTTGGAAATAAGATCAGCGTTGTTTAACATTTAAACACTCACATCAGTCGCCTGTCCCCGAAGGGTCAGTCACCTATGCTTCTTTTAAATTAGCGTATTCTAAAAGTCATAATGAGGTCAGTCGACTATGCTCGATAGGTTAGTTGCCTGTGCCTATTTTGTTTGAATATTTTCAAACATAAAAGCACCACAGTCGCCTAATGATTTATCATCAGTCGCCTGTCCTTTCAGCAAACTTGTTTTTCAATGATTTTTGGTTCCAAACTTAATTCATATTTTGAAAACTCATTTTGGACTTTGAGAAAATATTTTCCATGAATAAAATTAGGTATCTAAGTCCAATGACATTTCCTAGGAGCTTCAATCAATCAGTATTGAGTTTTGAAGTACTTACATGAGACTCTCATATGATTTTCCTATCTTAGTGTCTTAAGTCTTCATGTTGTGAACCCCCCAATATGTTTTTTGAGCTTTATGCACTGCTTCAACGAGCTTCATGTTTCATATGACTTGAACCTTCATGTTTATCATGTCTCATTGCCTTAAGTGTAATTTTCCGTTCAGATTCTTCAAGTATGTCCACTTGAAATCATAAGATCACTTAAGTCCTGAAACTTAAACTTGCATACAGATGTTAAGTAACATTGGTTTGTTATCATCGTAACGATATTATGTCTTATTAGGCCAACAATCTCCTCCTTTTTGATGATGACAAATAAGGAGCAAAAATGAGAAAGCCTTAAAAGGCTCTCCCTTACAATAAGCACTCTTGACAAGTCATTCATACATATGTTCAGAATATCATGTTTTCAACATTTATATCAGAGTAATTTCAAGCATTTAGAATTTGCAATGTATATCATGCTTTCCAATAATTCATGTCAATCAAGCATTCAGAATTTTCAATATATATCATGCTTTTCAATAACTCATGTATAGTAACTCCCCCTGAATATATGTTCCAATGAACTCAATCATAAAATTTTAAACATCTATTTCTCTATGATACATATCAATCATATATTCATAAACATTTCAGTATTTCTCATACATTCATATCAATATATCTCATTTTGCACATATTTCTTCAACATGTCAGCATATCAATATATCTCATTTAATCTCATTTTGCACATATTTCTCCAACATGTCAACATATCAATATATCTCATTTAATCTCATTTTGCACATATTTCTCCCCCTTTTGACATCAACAAAAAGAGTAAATGCAATCCAATGTGCAATGACCAAAAAGATACTCATGCACCATGCAAAAAAAAAAAAAAAATATTCAAGTAAAGCACAAACAAGTACCAAGATATGTCATGTCCAAACAAAATAAAGTGGAAGGAGTTGAGAACAGCTTAAATATTACAACCTAAGTTGTTTGTTCAGAAGAAAAATAAACTAATCCTCATTGCCTTCATCTGAGTCGATGCCTTCTTTAGCATCTTCATCTTCATCTCCAAAATTTGTTTCTATTAGAGTTTTGCCACGTGATGAAGAAGAACTTCCCATATACTGTTCTATGCATCCAATACGTTGATCCAGGGAATTATAACATGACTGAAGTGAACTAAAATTTGCTCGCTCTTCACCTTTGAAAACATTTTGCCGTTGTTTGTTGGAATTGGTGTATTCCCAAGAGGGAGGGGGTGAATTGGATTTTAAAAACATTTTGGCAAAATTAAACATTTACGCCGATTCACCACATATCATATCTCATTTTAATTATGGTCGTGTATGTAAAACTGAATAAGCAATATGTGCAAACATACACGTGTATCTCAATTAAAATAAATGTGTGCATGCAATTAGGTAAAACCACGAATGCACAAGCATACACCTGTTGAATTTAAAGCGCATAAATTAAATGAGATAAGGAAAAAGAGACACACAATATTTGTTATTGAGGTTCGGCCAAACTAGCCTACGTCCCCACCTTGGGCATACCCTCAAAGGATTTCACTTTTATTGCTCACTTAAACGGGTGGAGTAGAAGCCGTTACAACCTCTCCTTATGGGGCGAGGTAAATCCTAGTTCAATTATAAGGCTGGGCCCAAGTTGTTTCACTTACATGATTGAGACTCTCTAGTTCAATTCCCAGGCTGAACCGAACCGGTCTTACTTACGTGACTGAGACTCCCCAATTAAATTCCGGGTTGAACCCAACTGATACATAAAAATATTTTTGTACATAAAAATACTTATGAAACAAACAAGAAGAAATGTACATGTTTAAGCTCTAAATACATGCACTCTAATATGATATGCAATAATGCTCAGTAGAGTAAGGATGTTTTTCAAAATAAATATTTTACTCTTTGAAGAAAGATATACATGATAAAATGTTTCAAAGATTTGAACCCTGATAAAATATTCTTCTAAAAATATTTTTCAAATATACCGGAGAACCTAGGGTTTGCTCTAAAAACATTTTTTGCAAAAAACTAATATATAAGATCTTTGATGTTATATGAAACATGCAATAAAAGTTTCAAAGATCAAATGTAAAACAAATATTTTTTCCAATAAAGATTTGTAATAATATTGTTTGGAGAAGATAAGATTTATACTCAAAACACTTTTGGAATAAACACATTTTAAAAATAAATGCCCAATAAAAATACTCTCTTAAAAAAAATGTTTTCAACGAAAGAATCAAAGAGAGTTTGGAGAGTATGAAAAGATTTGCTCTAAAGAAAATTTTTTTGTAATAAAAATGGTTTGGGGGAACTTTGATTAACAAAGGGTTTAAAGAGAATTTGAAATTAATTAAAGTTGCTAATTTGAGGTTATGATGAGTTATTTATAGATTTTCTAAGAATTATGATCGTTAGGGATATATTAGGGATATTTGAAATTGTTTAATTAAGTTTTTACCCTAATTATTGCGGTTAAAACAAGTTAACCTGAGAAGTTGGGTCGCTCGGTCCTTAGGGCCGGTCACCCGAACAGACACAAGTCTGTTCTTGGGTTCAAGTGACTGAATGCAAGTTCGGGTGGCTGAACTTAAGGCTATTTTCTATTTGTTCATGACTTCGGGCACCTGGTCCATGGTTCGGGTTGCCGATCTTCACTATTCGGTTGCTTGGGCCTATTTTGAACTATAAGTTCGGTCGCTCGGGGATAGTGGGAAAAGTTAACTTTAAGGTTTGGTCGACCGTGGACGGTTAGTTCAAATATGGTTTGGTCGCCCAAACCTTAGTCAACTTGTTGACTTCTTCTAGTTCGGTCGACTGAGACATTTATAATCTCCTAGGTTCGGTCGCCCTAAGCTTTTTTAAAGTAAATTTAGGTCCAAATTTTGATTAAAAGTTTCCCTTGTTCATATAGGTATGACATTTTAGTTTAACGGATTTTTCATGAAATGTTTGGGAACCTAAGGTCAGACTATGACCTAGGCTTTTTAATCAAGCCAAAAAATCTGGCATCGGTCAAGGTCGACCAAAGTTTTTGCAAACTTCATTTTAGTTCTAATATTTGACCCTAACCAATTAGTTATTTAAGAAAAAGTTCTTCTATGAAAAGTGTTGGTCCCTATGGTCAATTTAAGGTCGTTTGAGTAATAAATTCATATCATACAGATGCATGTATTATTACAGATCAAAGATAAAAATTAAATGCAATACAAATAGAACTGTTATGTCTTCTTCTTCTGCTCTTTAGGTTTGCATGGAACATCTAGGATGATGTGAAATTTAAGTCCTTTCTGGCTTCCATATTCCTCTTTTGTGTGTGCATTTCAAATAATGAACCTGTTCAAAATACTAGACACGCATATGAGACACTTCTATTTGTCAACATTAAAATAAAGATCGAACTTAAAAAGCCAACACTTTTGATTAGCTATAAACCAGGATGGAGCATCCTCAGTTGGTGGAGCATCGTGCTGTTGTTTAGGAGCCTGTTGAGGTTCTGGAACTTGTCTACGTGTACGTCTATCTTTTAGAAACCACCCTTGATCATGCTTTTCATACCCCATTTTCTTAATCGTAGTAGATGAAAACATATCATAGCGAGAACGAGCTACGAATAGGGTAGATGAAGTGGTAACACCTAAATGATTTTAAGATTTTATTCAATGCTCCTCCATACGAATAACTTGTTTAGCCTCTTCTCTCGTGATCATCCATTTTAAAATAAGACTAGAAAGATCAAGTTTCTTCTCCTCGAGCAGACACCACATCACAAAATAGTCAAGGTAGGAAATGTGATCATGTGATCCTACTTTAGGCAAAATATTGTATGTGATGAGTTTCTGTAGGATTTGTGCTTGAAGATTTAGTCGATGATACAATGGAGGATTACCAAAATAAACAGGAGCTTCTTTCATAATCAATGGCAGAAATTCCTCAGGTGTAAAACCTTACTCCATTATCCAAGATGTACCAATCAAAGGACATTTAAATTCTCCATTTTGAATTCCAAAACTAGTAGCTAAAATCTGTGGAGTGAAAGCTATAACAATACCCATGACCTGAGTAGAAATTACATTTTCTCCTTTCACTAGATTTGCATAAAAGATCTTAACCAGATTCAGATACATGCCTCTAGCTTGATAGGTTATGGATGTTTCCCATCCCAAGGCATTAAACATTGGTAAAATATTAGGAAATTCATCTCGAAAGAACTCAAGGTCCAGAACCTTACGTAAAATAGGTTCGGTGGATTGAAGACGTTTCCGATAGATTTGCTTTGCTTGAGAAGCCACCAACCATTTCTTGATGACATTTGCATCCTCTTTTCCAGAAGAACCTTTGTTAGCCACATGCTTGGTTCTAGGCATTTTTCTGAAGAACTAACTAGCGAAATCCTTGAGAATGAGGTGGAAATGAAAGATTGAAGGAAATATTGAAGTTTAATCGGTTGAATCTTCATGAAATCTGACTTCAAGACTAACAACAAGGAGTTCGGGAGAGTGGGGGTATATGTGGTCAGTTGATTAGAATGTGAAAAGTTAAGGTTTTTACACACAGTAAGTATATATACCGTCGCGAGTCAGTCGACTGTGCTTAAATAATCAGTCGCCTGACATGTGTGTTCCTTTGAATTTCACAAGTCAGTTGCGAGTCAGTTGACTACGCTTCATTGAGTCAGTCGCCTGCCCTTCAGGCAAGTGACATATATATATCCTTTTAGCTCACCCACTCATCCACTTTAGTGTCTCCTTCTTAATTCACCTCTCTACAATGTAATAGACCTAATTCTTGTCGTATTGAGATAAATCTATCCTTTGAAGGAGGTTTTGTGAGAATGTCAGCCCATTGTTCATGCGTATTTACGAATTCAAGAATTATGTCTCCTTTTTGCACATGATCTCTCAGGAAATGATGAGGAATATCAATATGCTTAGTCTTGAAGTGAGAGATAGGATTCTTTGATATATTTATGGCACTCGTGTTGTCACATTTAATTGGTACCATCGAATATTCTAATTGAAATCCTGAAGTTGTTGTTTCATGTATAAAGTTTGTGCACAACAATTGCCTGCTACAACGTATTCAGCCTCAAGAGTAGATAATTCCACAGAATTCTGTTTCTTGGAGAACCAAGATAGCAAAGAACGTCCTAAAAAGTGACAAGTACCACTTGTACTTTTTATGTCTATCTTACATCCGGCATAATTTGCATCCGAATAGCTGATCATTTCAAATGTCCTGTCTTTAGGATACCAAGGACCTAAGTCAATAGTATCTACCAAATACCTCAATATTCTCTTTACAACGATTTGGTGAGATTCTTTAGGATCTACCTGAAAGCGAGCACATATGCATACACTAAACATAATGTCAGGTCTAATAGCTGTCAAATAGAGCAAACTTCCTATCATGCCTCAGTAGTATTTCACATCTACTGACTTTCCTTTCTCATCTCTATCAAAACTCATAGAAGTGTTCATTAGGGTTTCCAATGGTTTTCCACCTTCTATGTCAAATTTCTTAAGCAAGTCTCTTATATATTTGGATTGGTTTATGAACGTGCCATTCTTAGCTTGCTTGATCTGAAGACCAAGGAAGTATGTTAACTCACCCATCATGCGCATCTCAAACTCGTCTTGCATGCATTTGACGAATTCTTTGCATAAATCCTCATTTGCAGCACCAAAGATAATCTCATCAACATAAATTTGAATGATAAGCATATCATTATCTTTAGACTTAATGAATAAGGTGCTTTCCATTTTCTTTCTAGAAAAATCATTTTCTAATAGGAAGTCACTTAGTCTTTCATACTAGGCTCTAGGAGCTTGTTTCAATCCATATAAGGCTCTTGTTAGTCTAAATACATGATCTTGGAAATGAAAGTCTTCAAACCCTAGGAGTTGTGCAACACAAACTTCTTCATTTATGAATCTGTTTAAAAATGCACTATTTACATCCATTTGATAAAGTTTGAAATTTTTGGGGGATGCATAGGTTAGCAACATTCTTATTGCTTCTTTTCTAGTTATTGGAGCAAAAGTCTCATCATAATCTATTTCTTCTTCCTGATTGTAACCTTGAGTTTCTAGACTAACAACAAGGAGTTTGGGAGAGTGGGGGTATATATGGTCAGTTGACTAGAATGTGAAAAGTTAAGGTTTTTACACACAGTAAGTATATATACCGTCGCGAGTCAGTCGACTGTGCTCGAACAATCAGTCGTTTGACATGTGTGTTCCTTTGAATTTCACAAGTCAGTTGACTACACTTCATTGAGTCAGTCGCCTGCCCTTCAGGCAAGTGACATATATATATATATATATATATATATATCCTTTTAGCTCACTCACTCATCCACTTTAGTGTCTCCTTCTTAATTCACCTCTCTACAATGTAATAGACCTAATTCTTGTTGTATTGAGATAAATCTATCCTTTGAAAGAGGTTTTGTGAGAATGTCAGCCCATTGTTCATCCGTATTTACAAATTCAAGAATTATGTCTCCTTTTTACACATGATCTCTCAGGAAATGATGAGGAATATCAATATGCTTAGTCTTGAAGTGAGAGATAGGATTCTTTGATATATTTATGGTACTCGTGTTATCACATATAATTGGTACCATCGAATATTCCAAATTGAAATCCTGAAGTTGTTGTTTCATGTATAGAGTTTGTGCACAACAATTGCCTGCTACAATGTATTCAGCCTCAAGAGTAGATAATTCCATAGAATTCTGTTTCTTGGAGAACCAAGATAGCAAAGAACGTCCTAAAAAGTGACAAGTACCACTTGTACTTTTTATGTCTATCTTACACTCGGCATAATCTGCATCCGAATAGCTGATCATTTCAAATGTCCTGTCTTTAGGATACCAAGGACCTAAGTCAATAGTATCTACCAAATACCTTAATATCCTCTTTATAACGATTTGGTGAGATTCTTTAGGATCTGCCTGAAAGCGGGCACATATGCATACCCTAAACATAATGTCAGGTCTAATAGCTGTCAAATAGAGCAAACTTCCGATCATGCCTTAGTAGTATTTCACATCTACTGACTTTCCTTTCTCATCTCTATCAAAACTCATAGAAGTGCTCATTAGGGTTTCCAATGGTTTTCCACCTTCTATGTCAAATTTCTTAGGCAAGTCTCTAATATATTTGGATTGGTTTATGAATGTGCCATTCTTAGCTTGCTTGATCTGAAGACCAAGGAAGTATGTTAACTCATCCATCATGCTCATCTCAAACTCGTCTTGCATGCATTTGACGAATTCTTTGCATAAATCCTCATTTGTAGCACCAAAGATAATGTCATCAACATAAATTTGAATGATAAACATATCATTATCTTTAGACTTAATGAATAAGGTGCTTTCCATTTTCTTTCTAGAAAAATCATTTTCTAATAGGAAGTCACTTAGTCTTTCATACCAGGCTCTAGGAGCTTGTTTCAATCCATATAAGGCTCTTGTTAGTCTAAATACATGATCTTGGAAATGAAAGTCTTCAAACCCTAGGAGTTGTGCAACACAAACTTCTTCATTTATGAATCTGTTTAAAAATGCACTATTTACATCCATTTGATAAGGTTTGAAATTTTTGGGGGATGCATAGGTTAGCAACATTCTTATTGCTTCTATTCTAGCTACTGGAGCAAAAGTCTCATCATAATCTATTTCTTCTTCCTGATTGTAACCTTGAGTTTCTAGACTAACAACAAGGAGTTCGGGAGAGTGGGGGTATATGTGGTTAGTTGACTAGAATGTGAAAAGTTAAGGTTTTTACACACAGTAAGTATATATACCGTCGCGAGTCAGTCGACTGTGCTCGAACAATTAGTCGTTTGACATGTGTGTTCCTTTGAATTTCACAAGTCAGTTGCGAGTCAGTTGACTATGCTTCATTGAGTCAGTCGCCTGCCCTTCAGGCAAGTGACATATATATATATATATATATATATATATATATATATATATATATATATATATCCTTTTAGCTCACCCACTCATCCACTTTAGTGTCTCCTTCTTAATTCACCTCTCTACAATGTAATAGACCTAATTCTTGTCATATTGAGATAAATCTATCCTTTGAAGAGGTTTTGTGAGAATGTCAGCCCATTGTTCATTCGTATTTACGAATTCAAGAATTATGTCTCCTTTTTGCACATGATCTCTCAGGAAATGATGAGGAATATCAATATGCTTAGTCTTGAAGTGAGAGATAGGATTCTTTGATATATTTATGGCACTCGTGTTATCACATTTAATTGGTACCATCGAATATTCCAAATTGAAATCCTGAAGTTGTTGTTTCATGTATAGAGTTTGTGCACAACAATTGCCTGCTACAACGTATTCAGCCTCAAGAGTAGATAATTCCACAGAATTCTGTTTCTTGGAGAACCAAGACAGCAAAAACGTCCTAAAAAGTGACAAGTACCACTTGTACTTTTTATGTCTATCTTACACCCGGCATAATCTGCATCCGAATAGCTGATCATTTCAAATGTCCTGTCTTTAGGATACCAAGGACCTAAGTCAATAGTATCTACCAAATACCTTAATATCCTTTTTACAACGATTTGGTGAGATTCTTTAGGATCTGCCTGAAAGCGAGCACATATGCATACACTAAACATAATGTCAAGTCTAATAGCTGTCAAATAGAGCAAACTTCCTATCATGCCTCAGTAGTATTTCACATCTACTGACTTTCCTTTCTCATCTCTATCAAAACTCATAGAAGTGCTCATTGGGGTTCCCAATGGTTTTCCACCTTCTATGTCAAATTTCTTAAGCAAGTCTCTAATATATTTGGATTGGTTTATGAACGTGCCATTCTTAGCTTGCTTGATCAGAAAACCAAGGAAGTATGTTAACTCACCCATCATGCTCATTTCAAACTCGTCTTGCATGCATTTGACGAATTCTTTGCGTAAATCCTCATTTGCAGCACCAAAGATAATGTCATCAACATAAATTTGAATGATAAATATATCATTATCTTTAGACTTAATGAATAAGGTGCTTTCCATTTTCTTTCTAGAAAAATCATTTTCTAATAGAAAGTCATTTAGTCTTTCATACTAGGCTCTAGGAGCTTGTTTCAATCCATATAAGGCTCTTGTTAGTCTAAATACATGATCTTGGAAATGAAAGTCTTCAAACCCTAGGAGTTGTGCAACACAAACTTCTTCATTTATGAATCTGTTTAAAAATGCACTATTTACATCCATTTGATAAAGTTTGAAATTTTTGGGGGATGCATAGGTTAGCAACATTCTTATTGCTTCTATTCTAGCTACTGGAGCAAAAATCTCATCATAATCTATTTCTTCTTCCTGATTGTAACCTTGAGTTTCTAGTCTAACTTTGTCACGGACCACAATTCCATTCTCATCCTTTTTATTCATGAATACCCATTTAGTGCCAATTATAGAGTGATTTTTAGGTCCAAGGACTAACTCCCAAATCTTATTCCTTTCAAATTGATTCAACTCTTCCTACATGCCAGCTATCTACGATTAATCATTAATTTCCTCATTTATGTTCTTTGGTTCCTCTTGAGATAGAAACGCACAATGATTGCGAAGGTTCTTTAAGGTTGATCTGGTGGATACTCCTCGTGAAGGTTCACCAATAATTTGATCTTTGGAGTGATTCCTTGCGAACTTCCACTCCTCAGGCAATTCAGCTTGACTTTGAGAGTTGTCGTTTAAAGGTGTACTTATTTCGTAACTCTCATCTTTTACTTCTTGAATTGCTAGATCTTCTAAACTCTTTCTTAATTCAATTTCATCAACTTCAGTGGGTTTAGAAGAAAATGGATTAGCCTCATCAAATGTAACATGAATGGATTCTACAATTGAAAGAGATCTTTTATTGTAGACTCTTAAAGGCTTTGCTATTTTCAGCATATCCTAGGAAGATACCTTCATCTGATTTAGTATCAAACTTTCCTAGGTCATCTTTGTCATTCCAAAAGTAACACATTGACTCTCTTCTTATAGGTAGGATTTTGGTCCACACCAACAAAAGATAAATGGTACTTGGATAGAGGGTGCTCAAGGCATATGACCGGAGAAAGGTCCAAGTTCAGCTCATTAACATTAAAGGATGGTGGTGGATATGTCATCTTTGGAGACAATGCTAAAGGCAAAATTATCGGCATCGGTAAAGTTGGAAAAAAACTTTCCTTGGAAATTGATGATGTGTTGTTAGTTGAAGGGTTAAAACATAATCTTCTTAGCATTAGTCAACTAAGTGACAAAGGCTTTCAAGTAACCTTTAAACAAGACAAATGCGCAGTTGAAAATAGTAAAAATCATAAAATGTTGTTTATTGCAAATCAGGTTGATAATGTTTATTGCATAAATGAAAGAACCTGATATCTCAAGAAGTTCAATGAGAATAGTTGGCTGTGGCATAGGAGAATAGGACACGCAAGTATAGATATGTTGTCAAAATTAGCAATGAAAAAACTTAGTAAGAGGCTATCGTAGTACTAAGTTTGTTAAGGACAAAGTGTGTGAAACATGTCAACTTGGTAAGCAAACCAAGACAAACTTTAAGAAGAAAAAGCATATCTTTACTGGTAAACCACTAGAGTTTATTCATCTAGATCTTTTTGGTCCCACCGAAACTTAAAACGTAGGAGGAAAGCAATATGCATTCGTCATAGTTGATGACTACTCTAGGTCTACCTGAGTGCTTTTCCTATCATCCAAAGATGAAACTTGTAAGATGTTGATCAATTTATGCAAGAAGCTTCAAAATGAAAAAAGGATATGGTATTCAAAATATTAGGAGTGATCGAGGGAGAGAATTTAAAAATAGAGATGTTGAGGATTATTGTACTGAACATGGAATATCACACAACTTCTCAGCTCCCCATACACCTCAACAAAATGGAGTTGTTGAGAGGAAAAATAGGTCACTTTAGGAGATGGCTAGGACCATGCTAAACAATCATAACCTGCCTAAATATTTTTGGGTTGAAGCGGTAAACATCGCATGTTATGTAATGAATAGAGTCTCACTTAAAACCAACTTAGAAAAGACTCCATATGAACTCTGGAAAGGAAGAAAACCAAATATATATTACTTCCATGTGTTTGAATGCAAATGCTTTATTTTGAACCATACCTTCTTAGGTCTTTTTGAATTTAATTTATTTTTAGTTTTTGCTCTCCATACTTTCTTAATTTTGACACTTTCTTTTGTATGGACATTCAAATTTTATGTGCCCGTTCTCCTTATATAGGAAACACGTAGTGTGTTCATATGTATTGGTTGAAGATATATCAGCATAATTGTTGGAGGCTTTTACAAAGTACCCCATATAAAGGTTTCTTCTCTTAGTGTTCTTAATTCCATTAAAGTCTATTCCTTCCTTGTCCAATGACATTCATTGAACTCCAACAAGTTTGTCAAAGTTCTCTTTTCCTCTAGTAAAGTTATATATGATTTTAGCTTGATCTTCAACTTTACTTTTAAGACTACAAATTTCTATGTCTTTTGCACTTTTACCACTTACTTGTAGCTTAACTAGTTCCAGGGACATCTTATTTATTTTATCCATGAGTTCATCAATAGTTGAGTCCTTTTCTTTTTCAATTAATCTAGAGGATTCTAGTTGAATCACAAGTGTTTCATTTTGTTTTCTTAGAGCTATATTCCTTTTGGACAATTTTATGAATCTGTTATGTAATGAAAACAATTCATACTGAATTTCTCTATAAGAAGGTAAACTTTTAGATGATTCATTACAAGATTCATCACTAGTTTCATAAGATGAGGTTGAATAGAAATTTACCTCGTTTTCTCTTGCATTGAAGTACAGGTTAGCCATCTCATGATCCGCTTGATTCATTTTCTGAGTCACTTGAACTTGAGTCATCCCAAGTTGCTTTCATTGCTCTCTTTTTCTTCTTCTTTGCATCTCTCTTGAGCTGTGGACAATTAGGTTTTATATGTCCTACTTTCTTACAATTATAACAGGTAGAAGGTTCATTCTTTGTTTCTTTCTTATTAGTCTCACCCTTATCTGTTTTTGATCATTTGAATTTTCTAGCGAATCTCTTGTTCTTATTAAAGAATTTACCTAAGCTTCTAGTGAACAAGGCTAGATCATCGTCATCTCCCTCTTCATCCTCTTCCTCACTGGAACTTTCCTTTGAAGCTTTTAGGGCTATTGGTTTCTTTTTTTTATTACCCTCAACAGCTATTCCATTCATTGTCATCTTATATGTGAGAAGCAAACCTATTAATTCATTTAAGGAAGTGGTTTTTAGATTCCTGCCTTCAGTTATGGCAGTGGCCTTAGGTTCCCAAATAGGAGGAAGTCCTTTAAACACTTTCCTAATCATCTCATAGGTAGAATGACTCTTTCCTAGTGCATTAAGGGAATTAATTATATGAGTGAACCTAGTGTGCATGATGGTGATGGATTCTTCTGGGTTCATCTTAAAGGCTTCATACTCATTGGTAGGCATGCCAATCCTACTGTCCCTAACATCTACGGTTCCCTCATAGGTAACCTCTAACTCGTCCCAAATTTCTTTAGCTGATTTACAACTCATAACTCTATTGAATTCATTTGCATCTAAAGTACAATACAACGCATTCATTGCACTAGAGTTAATTTGAATTTGTTTCATGTTTATATCATTCCATTCTTTTTCTTCTTTAAGGACTTCATTGTTGTCTACAGATTTGTGGGAATCAAGTCACCATGTGTGACTACTTTCCATACTTGTAATCCATGGTTAGCAAAAATATTTTCATTTATTGCTTCTAGAAGGTGTAGTTTTCACTACAGAAGATGGGAGGTCTAGATGAAGATTGGCCTTCGCCAAATGAGGATACTCCTAACTTTGTCATAGGGATCTTTATGTAGCTACTTGTTAGGATATACTACAACCTACACTTTGATACCAATTGAAATTAGGATGTATTCCCAAGGGTGGGGGGGGGGGGGTGAATTGGGTTATTTAATAATTATCCACGGAATTTTAATTACTTCAACCCTTAACTATTCAACCTTCCAATATATATATATATATATGTATGTATGTATATATGTAGATATACAACAATCAGAACTATGTTAATTACAAACCTTTAGATATGAATATGGATATACAAACTGAATTTACAATATGAGATAACACATTCAATTGAGCACTTTTAGCTTTATTTAAGAAAATCCACAATAATGTACTCAAGAATAATTCAGTGATTGATTTATGCCTTAATAAAAATCAATATTAAGATCTAACTTTTAGCACATGTATTTTCTTTCAAAACAGATTTTTATAAAATGCTTGTTTAGCTTCAGCACATATACTTTATTCAGAAAATATTCACAAACAAGTTAATCCTCAGACTATGTATCTTCAAACTCAAAGTTGTAAACTTTTTTGAATGGTCAAATCAATGTTTCACTCATACAACTGATATATATTTGATCTCAAACAAAATATGTTCAGCAAGTTCACTATGTTTAACAAGATTCCTCTTTTCAACAAATTTTCAAATATTTAGCTTAACCTCAAATATTCAACAAGATTTAATATTGAGCACGAGATAATATTCAGCAAGTTCTTATAAAAATAAAATCATGCACGCAGTTTATAACTTGCAGAAAATAAAAGGAGTAGGGAAGAGGAAGCTGAACACTGTTGTTTTTACAATGTTTGGCCGCAGCCTACGTCCTTGCCTCCAGCAACACGCTGCGAGGATTTCCTTTACCAACTTCGTTACTAGGTGAAGTTACACCCTCTCTCCCTCAAATGTGGAGTTTGCCTCTCTAACAAGAATCCCCTCCCGTTAGGCAACAATTCAATTCCTTGAACCGTAAAAAATAAAAGAAACAACAAATACTTGCTTGTACAAGAAAAAGCTCCTTAAACGAGCATATTAGTACACGTTAAATTCAAAAATAATACTTTAAAAATAATATGAAAGTTGAAGCTTGAAGTATATCACCAGAACTAATTGAAAGATGTGAGTTTTGAAGATCAAATCAATCTTTTCCAAGTGAAAGGATTAAGAACACAACAGTAGCCTCTCAGCAAAGAGAATATAAGAGAGTTGTGTGTGCCGTTGCTTTTCAATTCGTGTTCATTACTCTAATGTGCGAGAATAATATGTTTAAATAGAGCGCTAGGGTTTCAAAAACTTTCCCTTGAATTTTCTCTTAATTTGGAAATCATTCACGCAAGATTTGGTAAAAAGATTAGCGATGTTTACCGTTTTAACACTCGCATCAGTCGTCTGTCCCCGAAGGGTCAGTCGCCTGTGCTCCTTTTAAATAAGTGTATAGTGAAAGTTGGAGTGAGGTATGTCGACTGTGCCCGATAGGTCAGTCGCCTGTGCCGCTTGTCCTTTCAGCAAACTTGTTTTTCAATAATTTTTGGTTCCAAATTTAATTCATATATTTGAAGACTCATTTTGAACTTTGAAAACATATTTTCCATGAATAAAATCAGGTATCTAAGTCCAATGACATTTCCTAGGAGCTTCAATCAATCAGTATTGTGTTTTGAAGTACTTACATGAGACTTTTATATGATTATCCTATTTTAGTGTATAAGTCCTCATGTTGTGAAGCTTCTAATATGTCTTCTGAACTTTATGCACTGCTTCAACGAGCTTCATATCTTATATGGCTTAAACCTTCATGTTTATAATGTCTCATTGCCTTAAGTGTAATTTTCCATTCAGATTCTTCAAGTATGTCCACTTGAAATCATAAGATTACTTAAGTCCTAAAACTCAAACTCTCATAGACATATTAAGTAACCTTGATTTGTTATCATGAAAACGAGATTAGGCCTTGTTAGGCCAACAACTAGGGACAACAAAGTCCTATGGGGTCAACACAACCGCAACACGACCCTTTGCCAATCGTAGTGCCTCCCAACCTAGATGGCACGCAATGTCAAACATAGGATACAAATCCTAACTTGGATTACACCCAAAAGAATAACAAGAAAACAATAAACCTTAGAGGTCTTCTAACTCACACACGTAGTCTGACTATTCAGAATGAGTTTAAAGAGCCTTCGTGAAGGACTCAATCTATTAGGTAGAATAAATAAATAAGTATGAAGAGTTACAACAATAATATAACCATATTGAACAAATAGCTATGTGAAACTCAAGTGCATGAACTCAAAAATCTTGTGTGGTGCCTCTTTTCTTCGATCTGCTTTGACTAGTATTTACAGAGGATTGGTTAAGTTTCAACTTGCTTTTCCTTGGTTTTGTAGTTGTGCATAAAAGCATAATCAAGTTGGAGAATCATCGCACATGAAATGAGCATTGTTGTGATGACCGAAAAAAGAAACTCCTAGCCGTTTGATTGATCTTTCGTGATTCTCCAATTTGAAATTTGAACGTTAAAGTTTTGACATGGAGGATTAGCAATCTATCTAGATATCAATCGATGAAATAGGAAATAATTTAAAACATTTTAGCTCAACAAATTGACCGAACTTGCACACTGATCTTGACGAGAAAATTACACATCTGTAAATGTGTTTATGAAAAAGTCTGTTGTACGGCCTGTACATGAGTATGTGAAATCGTCTGTTTGTGAGTCTGTGAAAGTGTTTTTGAGAGAGTCTGTGAGAGAGTTTGTTCGCAAGTTTGTCTTAAACCTAACATCAACAAAATTGATAAATGATATTAGTAACTTAATATGACTGTTAGATTACCACTTTACCTAAAAAAGTTTAAGTTGTTAGGTTATGGGTCAACAATGTATATCAAACTTTAACACTCCCTTGTTGGAGAGATAAAGACACAATAATATCACCCATTATAAGGAATATAATAATTTTTTAAATACCATACAATAAACATGGATAACAAGACTAGAACCCAAGACCTCCTGGTAGTATACCATGTTAGGTTACCACTTTACCTAAAAAGTTTAAGTTATTAGGTTGTGAGCCAACAATATATATCAAACTTTAACAATAATATCGATAGTTTAATATGATATATTGATATTAATAATTTAATATGATACAGTGTTTTAAAAGGCGAAAGCGTAAGGCGAGGCGTAAGCCTTTTAAGATTATATATTTTTAAATAATTAATGAATGAAATCAATTTATATATAATAAAAAAATATAAAAAATTTAAAATAATAAAAAACTATAAAAACATAATTTTAAATATCATATAGGCCATTAGGTGTTAACTAACAAACGTAAATAATATATATTAAAAGAATAAGCATGGCCAAATTTAAAATGTCTCAATATATTAAAAAAATAAGCATGAGCCAAGCCAAATTAAAAATGTCTCGAAGATTCTAATTTCAAAGCTAGCTGCAGCCAACATAGTGGCACAGAGTACGAGAGGGTCGCGGAGAGAGGCGAGGGGAGTTTTTTCCCGTTTTAACTTTTTTTTTTTTAAAAAAATATTCAATAATACCTCATTCTGGGAAGTATTTCCCAAAATGACTCTGACGTAATCTCGCTACTCCAAGTAGCGAGATTTGCCATGTGTTACTTCAAAAATTATTTTTCTAAAAAATTATTATTTAATATATATATTTTTAAAAATGATAAACGTGAAAATACTCTAGGTCTCAATAGGGAAAAAAAATTATTTCGTCTCTAAAGCCCTAAAAAAAACCCAAAATAAAAAAGCTACAACCTATAGGCCTAGACCTGCAAAACCTCCCCTCCAAGCTCCCATCCTTTCCTGCCACTCTTAGCTCTTGTCTTTCTTGTCAATTGCAGTACATGTCTAATCACTCTCTATCTTCCCCATTCCTTCATTATGCCCCCCCCCCCCCCTAACACTCCCCCTCCATCAATATTTTAGAATTGAAATATCACGTGACCATTTGCCACAAATTTGTCATTTCTGTTTCCTTTTAAACGCGCAAGGCATTTTCTTTCGGAACTAAGATTCAAAGAAAATTAAAGCTGTGTTTATTGATTCAAATTTGGTATTTTAACTACATATGAATGGATTTTGGGTTAATATGTCAAAGAAAAATATTTATGCAATTTACTTTTTTGTTAAAAAAATGTAAATTTTATATTATATATATGTATGTTAGAAGTGTTTTAATTATAGTATTTTTTGAATTTGTAAAAAAAACACCTTTTTTGTTTATTTAAATTTTAAAAGTAATTTTACATACAATTAAATTGATGTTCAGTTAAAACCAAAAAATATCAAGCTGCATAGGATAATATTTTTCATTTTAATATATATTTTGTACGATTGAGAATTGTCTTTTGATCCATCGAGATAGCCCAAGAAATATGTATTTAATTATAATTTGTACTAAAAAAAAACTTGTAAGAAATAGTTCTTCTATATAAAATTTAACGCTCACTACTCATAAGATGCTATATTATTAATATTTAAACTCATTAGAGGGTTGTGAAACTGACATCGATTTAGGTAACATTCTTAATCATATTTATCACTTATACGGGTTTTAGTCTTAATGTGATATTTTATAATTAATGAGCTTTAATTTTTTTAATTTTGCCCAATATATCATTCGTAGTAAATGATAGGTCCTCAGTATAATCTCTTGACTTATATATCTCTTATTACACGAAGAGCTCACCTCAACTCCAATTTCTCTTACCTATGTGGTGATCAGTGTGAGGAGCCCATTACTCCAATCATTCTGGCCATCTGCATTGTTCAACCTTAAGCTTAAGCTGATTAGGAACATAATTTAGTTAAGCTTATAAATTGTGAAAAATAACTAAATATTATTTTGAAATGTGAAAAATACTTAAATAAAATTTATATTTTTTATTAACTCAAGGAACATATAAAAACTAGATTCTCTCACAATTTCTTGTAATAAATTTTCATATTTTTCAAAATATAAAAGTCTTATTAAAAAATAAAGAATGCATTGAGGAAAAAACATGTGCCTCAAGAATAAAAATAGGATAAGATGAGAGGAGGGGGGGAGCATAATGGAGGAATGGGGAAGACAGAGAGTGATTAGACATGCACTGCAATTGACAAGAAAGACGAGCTAAGAGTGACAAGAAAGGATGGGGGCTTGGAGGGGAGGTTTTGCAGGTCTAGGCCTATAGGATGTAACTTTTTTATTTTAGGTTTTTTTTAGGGCTTTAGAGACGAAATAATTTTTTATTTTCTATTGAGGCCTAGAGTGTTTTCACGTTTATCATTTTTTTAAAAAATATATTAAATAATAATTTTTTAGGAAAAAATTTTTTGAAGTGCCACGTGACAAATCTCTCTACTTAGAGTAGGGAGATTACGTCAGAGTCATTTTGAGAAATATTTCTATTATTTAATGTTTTTTTTTTAAAAATATTAAAACAGGAAAAAACTCTAGGCGAGAGACTGCAGAGTGTCGCTGCAGAGAGACCACAGCTCCGAAGGGTTCGTCGAAGGGAAAAACTACGTAAAAAGGAGTCGTCGGAGGCAGATCAGACTTTGGAAGGGAACGTCGACTCGTCGGAGAGAGACGAGAAAGCTTGGAGGAATCGTTGGAAGCAGCCGTTGAGTCGTCGGAGAGAGAGGAGGTGCTAGAATCGTCGGAGAGAGAGCAGAGGTTATCGTCAAGCAGAAGACTCGCTGGAGGCTTCGTCAGGGAGCAGAACAGAGGAAGCTTCATGCGAGAGAGGTAGGATAGGGCTTTCGATGCGTTCTGGGTTCTGCCCTGTTTAATTTATGTTATAAATCAAGAATCCCGAAAGGCGTACGCTTGGAATTTGAGGCGTAAAAAGGTGAGATTTTTCACCTGAGGCGTACGCCTTCTCCCCTGAGGGGTTCGTCTTTTAGGACTTAGCATTTCAACTAACGCCTTAGTAAAACGCATGGCGCGCATCAAAAACGCCTTTTAAAACACTGAATTATGATATATTGATATATTTGTTTGTACATGTGCTTGACATAAGTGATGAATGTTCCTCGAGTTCTATAATATGAGTGTTAATGATTATGCAATTCCTAATTGAGCAGGATGATGCCTATTTCATTTTAAATTAAAATATCCTTGATATTTTTCATTTAAAAGGAAAAACATGCCTAAGATATATATATTTTTATATTAATTAACTGGCGTATCTCCCCATGTTGTATTTTGGTTTTTACACAATTTCCATATCGCCATGCCAGTATTGTGCTGTATCCATGTCCCACATCGATTTGGTGATTTTAAAGCAACTCTTACAGTGCTTTTCTAACATCTTATTTACAGAGAGTGCCTTTGATATGAGTAGAGGCCTTGTCTTTCCAATCCATCAAGAATGTAACATGATTCTAGAGATGTGATGATACAACATCCAATTGAGTCTAACTACCCTATCAACTTAAGCATAAACTATTATTATACCTTTCCTTGTACCTTTATATTTGTAGCAAAACTGGCATTTCTTTGAAGCACTTATACCCAAACATTGTTGAAAATAATGATATAAAATGCATGAAAATTTTCATTGCTATATGAGCAGTAATTTGTGGAACATTAATTTGTACTTGGAATGTGAAGGATTTTAAGTGACTCCTTCCTAAATAACTTAACATGATTGTTTCCACTGTCAACCAGTTGGAGGAAAGAACCTTTTCTTGAGTAGCGTATAACCTTTGTTCAAACATCAATGCTTTTTTCCCAACTATTTGTATTTGTTTTATCTTTTCCAATATGTAAGGTAGACAACGCTTTTCTAGTAAATAAACGAGGCTCTAGATTGGTTCCAATGATTAAATCTTTAACAATAAAATATAAAAATAAATATTATATATCTAATAAATTAACAATGCAAACATGTACAAGTGTATTGAATGCAATTGTGCGTATCCTATAGTCTATTTGATTGACTATTGTTTTTTTTTTTTTTGGACTTGTCTTTCAGGCAGATGAGTTTTATTGATTATTTGAAGCGTTCCTGAAGCACCTGGTCGATTTGTGACACTCCTGGCTATTTTTGCCCTTTGAATGCTTATTACCCACTAAGCTTGTGCTAGTTTACATGTACAGTTTAGTAGAAGTTTGATCATTGCTGATTATAGTTTGAGTTTATCAACTGTTATTTGAAGTTTTGTTCCAAAGATGGGAACCCAACTCACCAGGCATGCAGTGTTAAATACCAAGATCAAGAGTTCTTATCAGCTTTACTTGTTCCTTGTTGACATTGACCATTTTGCACATCTTACTTCAAGAATGGCAATTAATTGTTGTAGAGAACCTTGTCTGGGATTGCAGAGTCGATGGATGACTACTAGTAAGCGAGTTCAAGACCGGAGCAAGAAGAAGAGGGTGCATGATCTTGAAATTGCAACTGAGAAGTGGAAAATTACCTCCAAGATATTGTTCCTTATGGAGGTTCTGAAGGGGGAACCTGAGCAGATAATCCCTGTAAGGTCATTGGATCAGTGCAGGAGACAGATTAATCTTCCAAAACCTCATAAGATCTCTGATTTCCTCAGGAAATCGCCTAAGCTGTTTGAATTGTATAAGGATCACAAAGGAGTCTTGTGGTGTGGGTTGACCAAGGAAGCTGAGGATTTGGTACAAGAAGAAAAGAAGATCCTTGAAGAGAATTCTGATAAAGCTGCTGAACACGTTACCAGGTTTTTAATGATGTCAATTGATAAACGACTACCATTGGACAAGATTGCCCATTTCAGGAGAGATTTTGCTCTCCCACTTGATTTCAGAACCACTTGGGTGCATGAGTACCCACAACATTTTAGGGTTATGAAGTCTGAGGATGATGTTGAGTATTTGGAGCTTGTGTCTTGGAATCCTGATTGGGCTGTGACTGAGCTAGAGAAGAAGGTGGACAAGGTAAATGCATCTACTCCTACCCCAGGGTTGCTTTCGCTCCCTTTCCCCATGAAGTACCCCCCTGATTACAAGAAGGTGTATAGATACGGAGGAAAGATTGATCATTTTCAGAAGCGGTCGTACTTGTCTCCATATGCTGATGCATCAGCCCTAGAAGCTGGCTCTCAAGAATTTGATAAGAGGGCAGTTGCTGTTATGCACGAGTTGCTTAGCTTTACTATTGAGAAAAGGCTCGTTACTGATCACCTCACACACTTCCGACGGGAGCTTGTGATGCCCCAAAAGCTTATGAGACTTCTTCTGAAGCATTTCGGTATTTTCTATGTCTCTGAGAGGGGTAGGAGGTTTAGTGTGTTCTTGACTGAAGCTTATGAAGGTTCTGAGCTAATTGAGAAATGCCCATCGGTCATTTGGAAGGAAAAGGTCCAGAGTCTTACTGGCTATAGAGGGCGAAAGAAGAAAATTGAAACCTTTAATGACTTTCCAGACACAGAGGATACTGATTTGTTTGACAGTGATTCTGAGAATGAAAATATTTGCATGGAACTTGAGCAGGAAGAGACCATGGGAGGTTTAGAGGACAGTTCACTTAAAAACAACACTGAGATGGATATTGGAGAGATTCACAATGTGTACAGCGACATTGAAACATCTTGAGGTCAAAAATTATTTTCTTTTATTAGAAATTTACATTTAAAATAATTTTAACTTTGAACAATTTGTGTTGTGCATTCATTTTAATAAACTTTATCCTGTTATATTAATTTTAAGAATGCAAAGATATGTCTTGATTATGATCCATATCCTATAACCTATATTATGCCAATTGATAGTTATAACTTGAAACTATGATGTCTGGTTGGCAGAAAAATGGAAATAGGAATGACTAGGAGACTTGCACCCAATCCTCTTCTTTTTACTATGGTTGGTTTGCTATGGTGATATTATCCAATTAATTAAGTCCTTCAACAACTTAATTGAAATTAATTATTTAATTGTGCTTGTGCTCTATATGAAACTAGGTGAAGTTTGAACTACAACAATTTTGAGATTTGTAGATAAGAAGAACTTATAAGATTATATTCTAATGGGAATTTACTTTATGTGGAATTCTCTTTCAAATTCATTGCAACGGTATATTCATTTGTTAGTTAATCTTCCATGTGAATTTGTTAAGCATTTAAAGAAAGAGTTGTTTTGAGTGTTTTAGTTGGGGTGTGTGTGGGTGTATGTGTGTGATTGAGGTGGTAGAGATTAGAGACATGCATTGTGTCATGCATATTAGTTAATAATTGTACAATTTTCGAATAAGATGAGGCAGGGTGCTTGAATTTTATATGTTCAATGTGTCTATTTTATGAGAGTTTGCTGCAAATACAGATGCTCTTCCAGTACTGTTCATCGATTTTGTACCCTTTAATGCTAATCCATGTATTTTTGAAGCTTATCTGGAAAGTGTTATTGTTAAAGCTTGTTTGGGAACACTTAAACAGAAGTTCTTATAATCATTTTCACTTTAATAAGAAGTTGTGAAAATATGTGTTGTCTGGATTGTATTAAATAAGTACTTATATCATGTGTTTATTTATTTTTCCACTTAATTAAGACAATAAGTAAAAGTTAAAAATCTGAATTTCTACTTCGAAGTAAGTGCTTCAGATGTAACTACTTTTGCTTTTTAAGCTGAACCACCTTTTTTTTTTTTTCCCTTGCTCTTCCCAATGAACTGTCCAGTCTCCAGTCAGTGTCAAAGGCTTTGATTGCATTCCTCCTTCCCTCTCTTGGCCATGGGCTGATTTGATCTTCTGATTTTAGGTTGTTGTGAGATCACTGTGAGATAGCTGATACAGTGATAGCAAGCCAGATTTGATAGGCTGCTTCTTCCGGGAGCCTCATATCTGCTTTATGAGTTTGATTTGAGGGAGGGATATATCTTCAGAATTACTGCAATTCTTTGATTTATTGAGCTTCAGGTTTGATTTGAGTTTTTTGTTTGACCTTCAATCATTCTTCGGTTTTCTTGGTATTGTGATTGGATGTCAGAGATTTGCATTCTCCTGGTAAGTTGGGTAGTTTGTTTGAAAAATTGCATGCCGATATTGAGTCTTTAATCTCTTATATTGAAGCATTAATCATTTGTTCTTTATTTCTATGATCTTTGAACTACTTGCTGCAAATCTTACTTGAGCAGTATTTCAGTATTTTAGAGTGTACCAACATTTTCTGGAGTATATCACCAAAATTGTTCCGCACCAGTAAGTTTCTTGCTCTATAAAAATTTTACTTGCATCAATTTGTCCACAAATTATTTGTTATTTATATGTAATAACGTTTCCAACAATGTTTGTGGCTTTTATACTTCTCTTCCGGCTGGAAATATTGTACATTAGGGTCATAGACTGGGTTAGCTTATTTGTAAATAAAATTTTATATTTTTGAATTGTAATCCATGTAAAAAAGATCATGTTTATGCTGCGAATTTCATTGATGGACCAGAAAATGGATTGTTTCCTTGACACAATGAACAGAATGTAGATTTTGTTTGTTAGAGGGAAGTTTGGCTCATATGATGTTCAGTGTTTGGCACTATAAAATTATGCGTCAATCAGGCTGTTAATTATGAGCATTCTTATGCACCTTTATTTGATGTAATGCAAATCAGTTGCAATGGCAAAGGATTGGTATCAACCGTGTAAGGAGCCCTTCTTAATAATGGGTTTATGCTAGAAAATAAACAGGTTAGGTTGAATGATTGAACAAAGGGTTGGTATCTGTCCATCTTTTTTGGATTTTGTGGAGAGATTCTTTTTCAGCTTATCTCTCTGGTGGCTTTTGGGTGTGCCTTGATGCCCTTGTGTACTTGTGTTGGTTCCTGTATGGGCCATTTGAATGGTTTATTTTACCTATAAACCAAAACAAAAAAAATAAAAATTAGTGGCTAAAGCATGCAATTCTTGGTGCAAGTACTGTATTTGCTAACACAAGATTTTGCACCAAAAGTGAGGGAGGAATCTCAACATCTATGGGGATTATACTGGAAAAATCAAGCATAGAAATGGTTTCCCACGTGCACTAACCCTGAAATGGATTTATGTTCTATTGAACTAGTGCTCTGAACAGTTCATGTCAAATATCAATTCTGTTCCCATATGTAAATTACATTCACTGCTTCTCTTTTTATGTAAATCATGGTATGTCTTTAAAAATCTTACATCATTGCTAAATCCTCTGATACCAATGGCGGAGCTCAAGTTTGGTTCTCTGCCACAATAACACCATTCATATGTAAATTTATATATCATATAATTCTGACTAAAGAAAACTGTTTTATTTGGCTCTTTCAAGAGCTACTAGGAGCAGGGGTGAAACAAGAAATAGAAATTGCGAATGAAAATGGTAGTTTAGTTTGATGGGATGGGTTAGAGGGGAATTTTGTTGTTAAAAATAGAAAGTAATTACAAGGGCATATTTGGATTTCAAATGACCATAACAATTAGAGGGTAATCACGTTAGAGTTTAAATTCAGTTTTATCATATTGGGTTTGTTTTATAGGAGCAGTGACAAGCAAAGATTTGATTCTATTCAGTTTGGTGCATGCTTATAGGTGAGACACACACTGCTTTTATGAACTGTGGCTTATATTTGATATTGAACTTCATGAAAATAGCAAGGACTTGTTGCATTTTTTAAGTGGTTCTCTTGTAAACCTCTGCAAAAGTATATTGACATTGTTATTAGACAACTTTCAATGATTGGTGCAGAATTTGAAGTTGTTCAGAAGCTAACCTCATGCAAGAGGAGCTGCTTTTTCTTTTCCTCGTGATTTGGGAATTTCTGGTTTTCATCTAGCTGTACACCTCTTCTCTACTGCTTCACTTCTATTAAACAATATCTTTCGACTTTCAAAGAATTCAATGAATCTAGATTCTGTCTTAATCATGCACCTGCATTATGCTTGATGGGAATTGATCTAAATGATTTCTTGGTCTAAATTGCTGTTTGTTTGCATATTCAGCTTCAACAAATTTTTTATTCATATTCAGATGCTCGAGGATGGGTGGGTTAGACTAATTAGGTTATCCCAAAATGATGGTATGATATTTTTTCTCCCCCTTTGTCTTTTGCCTTTTGGAGGGGATTGTGTTCTCCCCGGTATATGTTCTTACCCTTTGTGCACTAACTTTTGATTTTTCAATCTCTGCTTGGGGAAGTCAAAGGTTTCTCTTGTCAAATTTTTAGCTAGAGTTGTAGACTATCAGCGGTGAAAATTCTTGCAATGTTCAAAGTACATTCTTCTTTTTCAAGTTGGAGATTCTATTATGTTTAATTAATAATTTAATATACAATATACAATTTCCAGTGTTCTTTCCATTATTCTTGGAACTAAGGTTTGGGGAGAAGTTTTTGGGGAGGTTTCGTCTCATTTGGCAGCAGTGGGGACTAGGCAAATTTCAGCAAGGGATTCACAGTATAGGACTGTGGGCTTCAGCTGAGTATTCACAAAGGGAACAACGTACCATGCTTGCTCTGAATTTATGTAAGACTTGACATTGTAAATCTAGAAGCATAAAACCATGGTTAAATAATCCAATTTTAGTTGCTGCATTCTTAATGAAATACTGTGTATATACAGTGGACAATTGTATCTCTCTCTTTGGAGGTGTAGGTTGCATTGAAGGCTCATTAATTGTGTTATTCTTCGGTTGGGTGTTTGGTTGAACTCCATATCATATTATCCGTTTATAGGTATTGTTGTGTTGTATTTACAGCCCTCTTTCTTTTGAATTGTGATGACAAAATAGATTCACAGAATTAGCTTTTCTTGTTTGTTTTGCAGGCTACAATTTATGAATTAAGTAGATGAAGGTAGTGACTGACAAAGCTTCTCAAGACGAAACTACTTCAGAAGATATACTTTTGTGTATGTGTGTTCAAGTTTTATCATTATGTTTTAAATTTCTGTTTTTGGAAGGAATGTTAGTGGGTTATCAGTGTATTTTATTAAGTTAGGTTTCAATTAGAACTCTACACATTTGGAAATTGGAATTTTGAATTCCTTGACTGATCATGTAATTGTTATTTTGACATGACATTTTATCCGTGAGGCAAGTGTCTTGATTATTTTCTCATTTCAAAATTGTGTAATATGAATATAAATTAGGTATTTTATCATTGAGAAATGATAGCATGAAGAATTATTTGCAAATTTGAAAGTTGCAAATAATTAGATTACATTTGCTGAGAAATGGTAGCAGGATTTCCAAATATTTGTTTAAGTGACAACAAAGAAAATTATGTGCGAACTGCAAATTCTTTTGACATTTGAGAAAATTGAAAATAAATCAGAAAAACAACTGAATTGATATCCAAAAATTGAAAAATAATTTTAAAGCAGAAACTTAAATATTAATGATGTAAAATATTAAATATTTGTTCCTTAATTTACTATATATTTTATTTTCCTTGATAACTAAACATATAAAAGTAAAAAAAAAAAAAAAAAAAGCTCAATTAAAATAATTTTTATTTTGTTTTAAAAATAATTATAGAGGTACCCATGTACCACGCCACTTAATTTTTCAACATTTATATGAGATGAAGAAATAATATAACAATAACAATAATAACAAACCATAACTTAAATCCTATTAGGTGAAGTTGGTTATATGAATCATTTTCTGTTAATTTATATAATCATTGGAAATCTTTTAGGACAATTTTAAGACTATTAAATCCTTATTCTTTAATTCATTCTAATTTATTTTAGGTCCCTACCCTTTCTATTGCTCTTTGCAAAACTAGTTTCCTCCTTAGTGGCACACTAAGCGGCCTTAAATACTCAAACCATTTGAGTCATTCTTCCCTTATCTTATCATTTGAGGAGTTAACAGGCTGGCTGACCACAAATATGTCAAGTCCTTAATTTATCTTTTAATGTTATATTACTCATCTATCTTAGTTGCCCAATATTTTGATCCCCATAGAATAATTGGTCTTAGTATATTTTATGATTACAAAACACGCTCGAAGCATTTACGCATTTTATCTGGGGCTGTTTAAAAGTATTTAAAAATCAAACCAATCCAAAAAACAAAATCGAACCAAACCAAAAATTTGGTTAAACGATTTGTTCAGTTTGATTTTCATTCATATATTTTTCAATTTTTGGATATCAATTCGATTTTGGTTTGCGTTGATCCTGAACCAAATGCGTATTATATATATTTATAAGATTATTATATAAATAGTTAACTATATTTATATAATTATATAATGTTTTAAAATTAAACATTAATTTAGTACCTCGCTGAACAAAATGCTCGTGGCTATCTACTCCAAATAAGAACTCAAAACAAAAGGAAAATAAATCATAAAATAAAATGAACAAACCCTAAAACTAGGGCACAACCACGCAACACAATCCACAATTCCTCTTAGCTTTGGGTAGATCTCAACCGTGATGCCTCCAGCGAGCGATGAGCAGCGAGCACTTGACTTGAGCAGTCAAGCACCCAGCGCCGCAGCAAGACAGCAAGCCAGCAAGCTGCTCCAGCCTCTAGCCACAGACTTCGTCGCCTACCAGCTGCCACAACACCACCCTCCGAAGCTTGGTCTCCTCGGCCATTGCGCTGATCGGCGTAGTCATCGACTCGCCAATCCCCACCTTTTGTTCTCCTCCAACGCCAGACCATTGCCTCGAAGCTCGCTCTCCCCCTCGCCCACTGAAGCTTCCTCTCTACATATATTTGCACCTTGTTGTCCTACATTAACCACAGCTGTCGTTACTAGTTGCCACATCTGTCGTCGCCTATCCAAATCTACTCGATGAGTTCTCGCCACATCCATTTGCTCTAATTTTGATTCTATTCCACCCATACTTTCATCAATCAAGACATTATCATCTACAACATTATACACTATGAAACCTCATTTTGATCAATTGTAACAAGTGCATCCATCACTAGAGAGCTCAAAGCAGATCCTTGACAAAACCTATTGCTGGAAATTTTTTAACCTCTCCACTTGTAGTTCTAATGCTAGCAAGTATTACATACATCCTTTTTTTTTTTTCAACTCTAAACCCACCATAAAACTTTTGTTGAAATCAATAAAAAAACATATGCAAGCTCATATTCTTTTTCCTCAAATTTTCATTAATTTTTTTTAAAGATATATAACTTATGTAGTAAATCTCTTAGGTATAAAACAAAATTGATTTTGTGAGACTTTTGTTTATAACCTTAATCTTTGTTCAACTATTTTTTTTTTTTTTTTTTGTAGTTTTATTGAATGTTTCACAAGTTTGATTTCACGATGGTTATTACAATTTTTAATATCCTCTTCATTTTTTTAATGTAAGTATTATGAAGTTCTTTTCCTCTATTTATCTGGTATTTTTTTTTTATAATTGTATTAAATAATTAGTCAATCATATAATTCCATTGTCATCTAGGCAATTTCAGACTTCAATTGGGATGGTATACAATCCTTAAACATTTTTATTTTTCATCTTTTTTAATGTAAACTTAATTTTATTAACTCTAATTTCACAAATAAATCTCATATTTTTAGACTTTTACCATTTATCAATTTTAAGCTTAGGCCTTCTACTTAATTTTTATTAACTAGCATACTAATATTGTCGCCTTTCTTTTGTGTCTTCTTCCTTAATCAAGATAATATCATTCTTAGTTTTTATTCATTTCACATTAACTAAATCTTTACTTTTTCTTTCTCAAATTCTAACAAAAGTTTCAAATATGTTTCTTTTCGCTTGTTTTGTGTATAATCTAACATAAAAATCATTATGTGCTAACGACCTTTTTTTTAGCATCTTTTCTTGCCTTTTAATGTTTTTCAAAGTTTTTATATTTCTATATTTTTGTCATTTTTATATTCTTTTTATCTTTATAATTTTTTTGAACAACCAACTTTCTTTACTATTTGAAAATTTTATTCTTAATTCACCTAAAATCTCTTTTAGGTTTTTTTAGATCTAGTTATCCTACTCCAAATAGTGCTTGTGTCCAGGGGTGAACATAATTCGGTTAAAATCGAATTAACCCAGTAAATTCAATCGGTTCAGTTAAGTTAAAAATTTATTTGGTTCAGTTCGATTTTTATTTTCATTGAATTTTGATTTTCAGTTTTTGAGTTCGGTTAATTTGATTAATTGAATTAACCAAATAGTATAAATTAATGATAAATAATTATATGTATTATATATTCAAATATTTTATGTATTAAATATATACTAAAATTTAATATATTATATATATTAAAATTTTATATATATATTATATTATTTATATTTTATATATATTAAAATATTAAATTGGTTAACTGATTTAACCAAAATTTGGTTTGGTTGATTTTGAGTTCGGTTAATATGGGATTTTGATTCGGTTCAGTTAATGAGATTTTTTAACCAAAAATTTTCAATTAATTTAGTTAATTAATGAATGCTCACCCCTACTTGGGTCTACACCATCCTCTATTGTCTAATTATTATCCTTCATGATTTTATATTTAAATATTATTATATTTTTTGCTTTAGGTTCCACCACTTACTTATCTTACACTGATTTACATTATCCATTCTCTTCCATTTTTTAATACATATATCTAACACAAAACCTTATGTTGTTTAGTTAAGCTTTTATCTGGGATAACTTTACAATCCTTATATAATAAACAATCTATCCTCCTAGTTAAGAAAAAATCTATTTGACTTTTATTTTATTTATGTTATGAAAAATATAAATGACTGTCACCCCTTCATCTTCCACCATCATAAATAATGTAGTATCCTCTCTCTCTCGCTCTCTCTCTCTCTCTCTCTCTCACACACACACACACACACATTTGGATACACAAAAAAAATGCTTGAAGAGAGTAGGCATATAGAAAGGATGAGAGAAAAGGAGTGTTGGAAATGGTGTATTCCCAAGAGGGGGGGTGAATTTGAATTTTAAACTTTCTTACTAAGTTAAACTAACTAGCAGCAGTATATCCACAACATAGAGTTTGTCTATACAGTTCCAAATGCGCAAATAAATAAAATGTGGGGAAATTAAATCATGCGCAACATTCACAATATAATATACACGTGCGGTAAATAAATTATGAAAAAATAAAATGCACACACGATATGTTATTAGGGTTCGACCAATACTGCCTACGCCCCCGCCTTGGCTCACCAGCACAAGGATTCCACTAATGCTCACTTAACGGGTGGAGCGACACCATTTACAACTAGGTCAATTAACGGGACTGACCTTAACCTACAACCTCACTTTACCAGGATTGTGCACCTAACTTCCCTAATCGGGTTTAAGCCAATCTGAGACTATTCAACAGGGCTAGTCTCCCTCTTTAGGCCCACACCTGGAATACAACATATATAAAAATTTGGCGTACAAATAAATGTTTCTTAACTAAGAAGACTATGTACTGATTCAGCACAAGCACTAATTAATGCACCTCAAACAGATAGGAACTATACGCTCAATGCAATATGTGTGCAAAATACTAAATCTAAAGAATATACTTAGTCAAGCACAAGAGTTTATCAATAACCTTTTCTTTGAAACAATGTATGAAATAATCTCAATATTAATTTAGGGTTTCAAAGATGCTAGCAAGATGATTCAAATAAGCTCAAAAATATTTTCTCCATGTACTTAGCACAAGAGATGTTTGAATGCAAGCTTATAAAAATATTTTGCACACCAAAAATATTGGCTAAGGAATCTTGCAATATCAATGCAAAGACCCACAAGCCTCAAAGTTCTCCACACACCAGATTTATTAAGTTAAATCGGTGGAGAACTTTATGCTTAACTGTCAATAACAAAATCAATAAACAATCACTATGAGAGTTATAAGAATATGGAATGATGCACAAGCACTCTAAGCACTCTCACTACACTTGGTTAATCAATAAAATCGAAGTTTTAGAGTGTATGGAAGTAGTATGAGCAAAATAGGATTTGGAAATTTGAGAGAGTTTTGGTTTAATCCTTTTTGTTAATCACCCCTTAATTGAACAAGTGAAGAGATATATATAGGAAAGGGGAAAATTATGACCATTAGGGACAAAAGAGTAATTATTAAATTTGTTTTAAAAGTGATTAGAAAAATTAACCTTGTTTAACCCTATTTACCTTGGTTAAAAATTGGACCAACCCGAGAGTTTTGGGTGCCCGATCCATAGTTCGGTCGCCCGAACAGACACACTTAAAAAAGTTCTTTTTGAAGTTTGGGTGCCTGAATATAGGCTTGGTTAGGCGATTTCAAAAGATCGCGGTTCGGGTGTCTAGTCCTGAGTTTGGTTTGTCGAATGCATGTGTTCGGTCACTTGAGACTTTTTTGAACGTATAAGTTTAGGCTGCCAAATTGGTGGAAAAAAGCTAGAGTAATGGTTCGGTCGCCCGAAACCAAGTTGTTAGCTTTACCATGAAACCAAGAGGTGGGGGGGGGGGGTGAATTGGTATTTTCAAAAATTAATGTCCTAGGTAAATCTCCTAACAGCAGTATTACACAACCTTATGGTCAATCTAATGTGGATAAATTAAATCAATTTAAATATGCAGGGGAAATTAAATTGTACAATGAAATTAACCAGGCATGTACCAGAAAGTGGTAAATAAGAGATGACGCCTAGAAATGTTACCGAGGTTCGGCAAACTGCCTATGTCCTTACCTTGGCTAACAAGTACAATGATTACTACTATAAGACTTACTTAAACGGGTGGAGCGGTAACTAATAAACTAGGTCAATTAGCGGGGCTGACCTCAACCAAAATAATCCTTTTAGACTGGATTACCGCCCTCTCAGACCACGCCCGAAATACAATAGTATTTTCACAATATGACAAGGTACAGTGATTATACTTCTCAGTAAAGCAGATATATACCAAATGTAATCAATCACAAGCACATCAACAATATAAAATATGTAAGTTCAGTGATGTGAATATTTGTGCAAATAACACTCAACAAGATATGATCACCAAAATGTTTAAGAGTGTTCAAATCAAGTTATATCTTTGAAACAAGTTATATCAAATATCAATAATAAATTAGGGTTTCAAAGATGCTAATCAGATAATCAAACTAGTTCAAAAGATTTTCCTTCAGTACAATGAGAACAATAGTAGTTTGAAAAATATTATAGCTTGTAGAAAATATTTTTGCACAAAAAAAACAAAGCTAAAGGAATCTTGCAATGACAATGCAAAGATCCTTAAGTTTGCTAGTTTATCCCAACACAAGACTTATAAAATTCAAATCTGTAAGATAAACCTTAGACAAACTCCCCAAAATCAATATCAAATAATCAATCAATACTATGGGAGTATTAGAAATATCTAGTAATCACAAGCACAATCAATAAGCTCTCACACTACTAAGATGTATAAAAGGAATGAGGATTTGAGAGTATTTGGGTAAGGTAGGATTTTGAAAATAAAGAGAATTTTTTGGTAATGATTTTCTTAATTAATTGCTAATCTAAACAAATGAACCCATATATATATATACCAAGGTCAAATTATGACTGTTTAGGACATGTAGGGTATTATTAGGAAAGGTTTAAAACACTTTAGAACTTTTAATCCAGTTTAACTCTTTTAACCTCTGTATATAATTAAATGACCCGAGAAGATTCGGGTAGCTGAACTAAAGTTCGGTCACCCAAATAGACTTAACTGAAAAAGGCTTTTTAAATGTTTCAGGTGCCCGAAATTAAACTTCAGGTGCTCGACAATACGTTCGGTTAATCAAACTGAGGGATTTAGTCGCCTGAGGCCTGTTTTGAACTGAAAAGTTTGGTAGCCTGAGTTGGTGAAAAAGTCACTTTCTAAGGGGGGAAGATAGGGTCATTTTAGGTTTGGTCGCCCAAAGCTTGGTCAAACCGTTGACATCCTAATGATTCGGGCACCCGAGGTGATATGAAGACCCGGGGTTCGGTCGCCCGACCTCTCTTATTTTATGCCTATTATGTTCAATCCATTTCAATTTGATCCCCTGATTGAGCAAGTTATTATGGGGAGTGATTGTGCATTTGTGTTGGGACCTAAAGTCTCATTAGGGTCTTATTGAGCTTATAGTATATCCTATATGCATGACATACAGGTAATTATTATAGACCTTATATCCTAATTACTATTACAAACTCATATTACATAAAATGAATTACAACATAAAACTAATCTTCAAGGTCTTCATGCTTTGCTTTCATGTGCCATTACTTGATCTTCTGAAATGAACCTACACATACACTTGAAAGCCATCAAATACCTGAGTGTTGACCTTATAGGTCGCGCCTGATTTTGATAATGACAAATACTCTTGTATTTAATAAATATCTAGTTCATGTGCAGGTCCATATTAGCATATCATTAATGGCACGTGAAAACTCAAAGTTTGAAGACAAATTCATACTCTTGATTGTAATATTTTTGTAGTGAAATTTGTCTGTAATAGTAATTAGGGTATTTGGTTTGTAATAAGCACACACATCACATGTATGGTTTATTTGTGAGCTCAAACCAATCATAATGCAAAATGACCTTAGAGTAACCTTAGGGTTTTGGTTGACCGACACCAGACTTTTTTGGTGTCTTCAAATTGGACCTCAAGTGACCCTAGGATACACACATTTACACATATGTTTGATAGGCACTTCATTAGGGTTTGTATGCTTCAAGATTGGACCAAAATGCACACATGGTGCACTTTCGGTCGACCAGCATAGTCAGTTCATTTTGGCTTGGTTGACCAAAACCTCCCTGGGTCAACTGATTGACCAAGGCCTTGGTCGACCAAACCAAAATAGTTCAAAAAGCCTCGGTCGACCGAAACCCTCAATGGTCAACATTTTGACCACCTAGTTGACCGTACCAGGTAGTTTAAAATGCCCTGGTCGACCGAAACCTCCCTAGGTCAAAAGTTTGACCATATGGTCGACCGACCCTTTTTGTACTCCAACTACCTAGTTGACCGAGGGTCCTTGGGAAAATTCCTAGCGGTCTGGTCGATCGAACCAGCCAGTTCAAAATGGCCTGGTCGATCGAACCTCGAAAAATTGAAAAATCACCCTCTGCTGGTCGACTGAACCCTTAGTTCAAAATTCCCCTGGTCGATCGAACCATATGAGACTTGGTCGACCGAACTTGTTCTGGTCGACCAGACCTCTCGGGTTGCCCTGAATTTTTTAACGCAATTAATATTTTTAAACAGGGTTAAAATGTCTTAAATATCATTAAACTTTTCTTATAATCTCTAATAGGTCCTCAACGGTCAAAATTTTCAGTATGTCTATATATACTCCTTCATTTGGGAGAATTAAGGATCGATTAGCAAAAGGATTAAAAATTTCACTCTCAAGCAAAAATACTCTTTTTTGATTCCTACTGCTCATACTTTCCCTACAAACACTCTAACTTTCCTTCTCAAGTTCAAAATCATTTGTAAGTGCTTTTGAGTGTATATTCAGAAAGGGTTTTGCTCTCATTGTTTGAAGTGTTTTGAATCGATTTTTTCTGACGAGAGCATAACCTAAGCATTCTTAGGAGGCTTTTCTTATAAGCCTACCCTAAGAAGGCTTGTGGTGAACTTCCGAGTATTGCATTCTCATTGCAATATCTTTGGAAGTTTGTATTTGTTTTTTGTTTGCAAAAACATTTTCAAACTTACTCAAATATCTTATGGAATCTTTATTGAACTATTTGTGAAAAGATATTTGTGTTTGTTACATCAATCTTTGTGGCAATATTTATTCAAGTATATATATCATTTTCTGAATACAAAGATTATCTATTTTGCAATCCAAGCATATACATATTCATGTAATTGAGATATTCTATTGATTGATATTCTTGAGGCTTGCTTGATATTCTGTGTGAACACATTTGATTGAAACATTTTGAAATACATAGATTGTTGTTGATACTCTCACGTACTCATTACACTGATAGAAAATATTTTTAAGAGTTGAACCATTTAGACCACACTGAGCTTATATTTTAAATCATCTGTGGTGTTTGTGATTGTGCGCATTTTTTGTACAAATTTGCTTTATGTGAAAACACCCTTATACTGTACCTTTTGATTGTATATCTGAGAGATTTCAGGTGTAGCCTAAGGGGGCGGTAATCCAGCCCAATAAGGATTGGTGTAAAGGTTGAGGTCAGCCCTGTGCTAATTGACCTGGTTAAGGTTAAGGTTAAGGTTAGCCCCGTGTTAATTTGACCTGGTTTGTATAGGTGCCGCTCCACCTGTTTAAGTGAGCAAGTTATTGTGATAATCCTTGTGCTGGTTATCCAAGGCGGGGACATAGGCAGTTGGCCGAATCTCGATAACATATCTGTGTGTTACCCTATTCACTATTGCTTTTTGGTGCATGTGTAATTGATTAAACTATTTTAATTAACTTCTGATGTTACTTGCACTAGATTGACTATAGGGTTGTGAACATACTGCTATTAGGAGGAACATCGAGGGGATAGAAATTTAAAAATACCAATTCACCCCCCCTCTTGGGATCACGGTAAAGCTAACACTGAGTATATGTCGTTATCAAAACCGGGTGTGACTTATAAGGTCAACATTCTTCCCCGTTTTGATTATGACAAACACATTGTGCAAAAAATGGGTATAGCCTTAGAAGGCTCCCCCTAACAATGTGCATAATGTAAAAAATTTATCAATGCAAATAGTTTTTCACTTAAGTTCAATTCAACCCAATTAAGTTCAATTTCAATTCAACCCAATTTTTGCCCTCTCTTATGCATCTCCCCCTTTTGGCAACAGCAAAAAGGGCTATGAAATTAATAGCCTTAGGCAATGGATATAAATCATTAGTATACAAGATAAGTTTGTGAATTCTAAAAATTTCGGCAGCATGCCGTTTGAAAATAGGACATTTCCCAAAAAAATCCTATATAAAATGACCTGTTTTGAGTTATTAAAATCTAACAGTTTATCCACAACTACTCAACTCAAACAGTTTCAGTATGATCAATACATAAAACATAAATACAATCATCATCATGCAGTAGATATGAGAATTGTGCATTGCAAAACATAACCAATTTCATAAAGTCCAAGCTAATGAAAAATACCAATTATTAGATTAATTGTTAGACTTTGAAATTATTAGAAAGCTCCCCCTAAGTTTATGCAAACTAAGAAATATCTAGGAAGCATCTTTACTATGCATGAAACCTAGTTCACGTCTAATTTGTATGAACCTATCTTCTGGAAGTGGTTTAATGAAAATGTCAGCCCATTGTTCATTTGTGCATACAAACTCAAGTGCCACACGCTTTCTGCACATGATCACAAAAGAACTGATGTCTAATCTCAATGTGTTTAGTTTGTGAATGTGAGATAGGATTTTTTGAAATATTGATTGCACTAGTATTATCACATTTAATTGGTACTGTATCGTAGTGCAACCCAAAATCCATCAGTTGTCGTTTTATATAAAGAGTTTGAGCACAACAACTTCCAACCGCGATATATTCTGCTTCGGTTATAGATAGGGCAACTGAGTTTTATTTCTTGGAGAACCAAGAAACAAGAGATTGTCCTAAATAGTGACAAGTGCCACTAGTATTCTTCCTATCAACCTTACAACCGACAAAGTCAGCATCAGTATAACTCACAATCTCAAAAGTAGTATGCTCAGGATACCATAAGCCTAACTCTATGGTTCCAACTAGATACCTAAGGATTTGTTCAACTGCTAATAGATGAGATTCCTTAGGAGCGACCTGAAACCTAGCACACATGCACACACTAAACATAATATCAGGTCTACTAGTTGTAAGATATAGAAGACTCCCAATCATGCCACGATACAGTTTCACATCAACAGGGATTCCTTACTCATCTTTATCAAGTTTGATGGAAGAACTCATAGGAGTACCAAGAATTTTACTATCTTCCATATTAAGTTTCTTTAGCAAGTCCGTCACATATTTAGATTGACATATGAAAGTTTCATATTTAGCTTGTTTAATTTGTAGCCCTAAAAAGAAACTAAGTTCACCCATCATGCTCATTTCAAATTCACATTGCATGCATTTGGAAAACTCATTACACAACTCATCATTAGTGGCTCCAAAATGATAGTATCAACATAAATTTGAACGATAAGCATATCATCATTTTTGGATTTGATGAAAAGTGTAGTGTCAATCTTGCCACGGGTAAACCCATTTTCTAGTAAAAACCCACTAAGCCTCACATACCAAACTCTAAGAGTTTGCTTCAATCCATACAAGGCTTTGGAAAACTGGTATGTAATGACCCAACCTGTTATACAGCCCCAGAGTGCTACTACACCTGTTTAATACACCTGTCCCTGATAACATACATATACGACCCACCTTGAATAGGGACATACGGGTATTTCATACTGATCTGCAATTTCATGCATAGTGGAAAACATAAATATCCATATAGAAATCTAAAAGACATACCTAAGTTTTCTAACTGTATCCTCAAATACATACATCCATACTTAAAACATAATTAGTTCTTACAATCCCAAAAATGTTCCGAACTAGTCTGTAGCATATACAAAATAACTTACGTAAGCTAAAGACAAAACAACCCTTTTAGGTTCCTTTAGCAACTAGGACCGACATCCTGTAGGACTTGAAACAAAGGTTGTATATTGGGGTGAGACACTTCTCAGTAAGGTGGAAGATATTACATCAGTGTGTGACCACATGCATTTATTTCAATTGAAACCAAATACATATAAGGAATATTCTCAATACTGTAATATGGGAGATATATAGACATAAATCCTATGATAGATGTTTTAGCATTATAACAAGTGAGAGTTCCCGAGGTTAAAGTAGGATATAGGCCTATACACTGTACGATCTCTCCGCCTGGTACTCAAACCTGTGACTTTGCCCATTTTAGTTTTCAAATCATAAATATGCATATTTAAAACACTGTCCGGCTTAGATACAATAATAACAACTACCAACACATTACCCCATGGCCTACAGGTTATGCAATTTACTATAGTCCGATTGGTACCACCTGGTTCATTAATCCACTAGTGGCCACTCTAATATCCACCCAACTATCTTGATACCCACACTAAAAATCATGTGTGTGGTTGCACTATATCCAATATATATATAAAGCAATGGAACTGCGCATAACGTTGAGCTTTTTAAGGCTCTAATATAACGGTGAGCTTTTTAAGGCTCTAATAGTAACAAGTTGCAATTTTCAAATATCATATATACAATTTATAGTAAAACGAATTCACTTGTTTTGCATTCACTAATCACCTGTATAGTTCCAATATTTTCACAAACTCATTTAATCATACTGTGGTATAAACCGGCACACACCCTCTCGGTTTAACCCTTTTTACGTATATAGCTCGACATATAACCGACACCTATTTTCCATATTTTTCAAATAATAAAATGGAACTCCAGTTCCCATAGTTCGTATGTGTATTTAAATAAATTTACATATTCCATTTCATATCATATGTCACACCCATTTGATCAAAATCCGCTATATAGTATATAACTCGATAAATAGAATTTAAATGAAAAACAAGGGACTCAAGCATCTCCTACGTTAGGATTAATCCAAATAAAGAAGTTTTGAAAAGTTTGAAGATCATACGCCAAAACCCTTATTTTTACCAAAACCATAAAATCGACATTTTTATGTGGTGAAACTGCGCAAATAAGTAGTCATATCATACATATAAACATAAGCTAACTTTTTAGCGGTTTAGTTTTCTAAAAAAATGACTAATGTAAATAAATCCCCTTACCTAATTCCCGAAAATAGAAACATGAATGGATCTGTCCAAAACAACGACATGGGATCCTTGAAACCTAAAAACCGAAGAACGATACTTTACTATAATCTCGACTACTATATAACTGCCAAATTAGAAACAAAATTAGATCCTTACCTCGATTTTAAGGAAAATCCTTAAAATCTTCAAAATCATGATCTAATTCGCTATAACTGTAGATTTTCCTCCCCTGATCCATGCAGAAACTTTCGATCGTAGAAAAAGACGACGAACGACAAATGATCTTAGAGGGAGAGAGAGAGAGAGAGAGAGAACTCACTGGTTCTAAAGAGAGAGAGCTTTTGGGTTTTCTTAACCCTTAAGCAACCAAAATTGATATTTATAAAGCCTTTTACTGGGTCAAATTCGTCGATGAAGCGGCTTCTTCGTCATCGAACCAGCCATTTAGTTCGTGGACGAAGCTATACCTTCGTCGATGAACCCCATCTGGATATTTTCTTTGGTTTGCTCAGTATTTCTTCATTGACGACGCTTCGAATCTCTGTGACGAAGAACTGAAGGGACTTCGTCAACGAACATACTGCCTTCGTCGATGAACCCTGCTGAAATTTTCTTTTTACCGTTTTCTTATTTATTTTACGGGTTCAAGTCTCTACAATCTCCCATCCTTAAAAAAATTTTGTCCTCGAAATTTATTAACCGTTTCTAAGCATAATCTTATCCTATAACTTCGTTCTACTAAAGATTTGGAAACCACCCACATAGCGAATTCGACCCAAGTTTATTACGTACCCTCACATATGGCAGAGGAATACCGTGGTTACAATATGATATTTCGGAAGATTACATACACATACAAAACTCTCCCGAAGACCATACTATTTAATCTAAACCACCTATACTACTATACCTACTTACGTACCATAAAATAACTGCGGGTACTTCTATCATATTTCTGACTCTAGTTCCCATGAAACTTCCTCCACTGCATGGTTATGCCATAATACCTTCACTAGCGGTATTTCCTTAGTCTGTAACTGTTGAACTTTTCAATCTAATACCCGTACGAGTACCTCCTCATATGATAAAGCATCACCAATCTCTAGAGGTTTGTAACTCAGCACTGACACGTGGAACACGTTATAGACTCTGGCTAGTGCTGGGGGTAAAGCCACTCAATAAGTAACCGAACCTATCATTTCTAGGATCTCGAAAGACCCAATATACCAAAGACTTAGCTTCCCCTTCTTTCCGAACCTCATCACCCCTTTCATCGAAGTGATCCTCAGAAACACCATATCTTTTACCTTAAATTTCAGCTCCCATCAACGAGTATCAGTATAACTCTTCTACCGACTCTAAGCTGCCTTGTTTCTCTCCCTGATCAACTCGACCTTTGTAGAGGCCTGCTGAATCAGTTTCGGGCCCAATATCTGCCATTCACCTACCTGATCCTAGTACAATAGAGATCGACACCAGTGAGCATATAATGCTTCATAACGTGCCATCTCTATGCTGTCCTGGTAACTATTGTTATACAGGAACTTGAGAAGCGGTAGATACCGTATCCAGCTGTCACCCAAATCCAGTACACAAACCTGCAACATATCCTCTAGTGTCTGTATAGTCCTCTCAGAGTACCCATCTGTCTATGGGTGGAAAGACATACTAAATGTGAGTTGCGATCCTAAGGTATCCTGCAGACTCTTTTAGAAACGAGACGTAAAATATGGATCTCAATCTGAAACGATAGAAATAGGAACACCATGGAGTCATACAATCTTCTGCACATATAACTCTGTTAGCCTATTTAGAGAATAGCTGACTCTAATTGGAATGAAATGTGCAGTCTCTGTCAGCCGATCAATTACAACCCATATAGCATTTTGCCCATGCATCGCCGCAGGTAATCCTGTCAAAAAATCCATCAAGATATGCTCCCACTTTCACTTGGGGATGTCAAGTGGCTAAAGTAGTCCCGGTGGCCTCTGGTGCTCTACCTTGACCCACTGACATGTCAGGCACTGCTCTACAAAACGAGCAATCTCTTTTTTCATGTTTGACCACCAGAAAGATTCCCTTAGATTCTAGTACATCTTCGTATTGTCAGGATGTACGGTGTAAAGTGAACAGTGTGCCTTCTCCAGAATGACTTGTTTAATCTTGGCATCATTCGGTACTCAAACCTTGCTGTGAAATCTCAATATCCCTTCGCCAGAGATACTGAAATCCAGCTTTAACCCACTCTAGACTCCTTCCATAACCTCAAATAGCTCTGGATCCTCTTTCTGCATTGCTCTAATCCTCTCCTGTAAGGTTGACTGTACCACCACCCTGGTAAGAACAACCTGATGGTTTCCTTCCACTACCTCCAAGTCTATCCTTTCTAAGTCTATACAAATTTGATGTTGAACTCCCACTATAGAGATAGATGCATCAACTAACTTCTGACTCAGAGCATTAGCTACAACATTCGCCTTTCCTGGGTGATAGCTAATAGTAGAGTCATAATCTTTTATTAATTCAAGCCACCTACGCTGTCTTATGTTCAGCTCTTTCTGGGTGAAAATGTACTTAAGACTTTTATGATCAATAAAAATCTCGCATCTTTCACTATACAGGTAGTGCCTCTAAATTTTCAATGCAAACACTACAACTGCCAATTCTATATCATGTGTCGGGTAATTCTTCTCGTACTCTTTGAGTTGACGAGAAGTGTAAGCAACCACTATGCCCTACTACATTAGAACACAGTTAAGACCCTTCTTAGAGGCGTCACTGTAGATAACAAATCCGCCATCCTTAGATGGAATGGTTAGAACTGGAGCAGTAACCAGTTGCCATTTCAGCTCCTGAAAACTCTACTCGCACTCATCAGTCCAATTATACCTCATGTTCTTCCTCGTGAGTCATGTCAATGGACTTGCTAACTTGGAGAACCCTTCAATGAACCGTCGGTAGTATCCTATAAGACCTAGAAAACTTCTAACCTTCTAAACATTCTTCGGTCTCGCTCAGTCCATTACCATCTCTATCTTACTCGGATCCACTGATACACTTCTTTGGATACTACGTGCCTTAGAAATTCAATCTGTTCCAACCAAAACTCGCACTTCTTCAGTTTAGCAAATAACTTCTTATCCCTAAGCATTTACCATACCAGTCTCAGATGAACTTCATGTTCTGTAGTACTCCTAGAATACAATAGGATGTCATCAATAAATACCACGATGAACCATTCTAAGTATTCGTGAAAGACCCTATTTATCATATCCATAAATGTTGCAGGTGCATTAGTCAAACCAAAAGGCATAACCATAAATTCGTAATGGCCATACCGGGTTCGAAATGCTGTCTTCGGAACGTCCTCAGCTTTCACATTTAGCTAGTGATACCTAGATCGTAGGTCGATCTTAAAGAAGATCTGTGTGCCCCGTAGTTGGTCAAACAAATCATCAATCCTGGGTAGCGGGCATCTATTCTTTACCGTCACCTTGTTAAGTTCTTTGTAGTCAATGCACATTCTCATCAACCCATCCTTCTTATTCACAAATAATACCGGTGCTCTCTAGGTGAAACACTCGGTTGAATATACCCCTTGTCCAATAGCTTTTGAAGTTGTTCTTTCAACTCTCTTAGTTTAGCTGAAGCCATACGATACAGAGCTTTTGATATCAGTGCCGTACCTGGAGCTAACTCTATCATGAATTCCACTTCATGGTTCGGAGGTAATCCTAGCAAGTCCTCTGGAAACACGTCAGGAAACTCACACACTATAGGTATCGTCTCCAATTTACGCTCCTATTCTGGTGTGTCTTTCACAAATGCCCAGTACCCTTGGCATCCTTTTAGGAGTAATCTCTTAGCCTGCATAACTGAAAGGATCCGTGGTGTAGAACACACTTGACCCTAGGAACTTGAACTCCTGCTCCCCTGGAAGTCTAAACATCACCTCCCTCCTATGGCAATCAATATTGGCATAACTGGAAGATAACCAATCCATCCCTAGGGTGATATCGAAGCTATACATGTTAAACACAATAAGGATAACTGGTAATACCCTCTCCTGAATTTCTACTGGGAAATCACGGACTACTTTGCTACATACTACTACAGACCCAGATGGCGTAGCCACTACTAGTTCATAATCTAACTGTTGCACCTCTAATCCATATAGTTTAACGAATTCCTGGGAAATAAAGGAATGCGTTGCCCCAGAATCAAATAGTATGACAGCTTTGTGAGAAAGTATGTAAATGATACTTGTGACTACATCACCAACATTCTTTGCGTCACCTGGAGTAAGAGAATACACCCTAGCCTAGGTCATACCCCCCTGTTGACCACCATGCTGCGCCTATATATCTCCTCTATATGGCTGTTGTGGGGCTCTGCTGTTTCCTTGTATGCGACAATCTCTCGCCCAATGTCCCTGCTCACCACATCGCATACAAGCCCCCTAGTCTTCCAACACTACCCAGAGTGCCTCTTACCACACGTAGGGAAACCACGATAGGATGTGGTGCTTTGAGATGTACCACTATTGTTCTTCTTTCAGTTACCTTGCCTTGCCCCAGAAGAAGAATTGTGAGGCGCTGGCCTCTTCTTCGGGACCTGGACCTCTGCGTCCTCTAGCATACTCTCCTATGCTACAGTGGGTTTTTCTACCAGTGTAGCAAAGTCCTGCAATTGCAAGATCCCTGTCTGTTTCCAGATCTCTTTCTTCAGACCCCTCTGAAACTTCCAGGCCTTCATCGCCTCATTTGGTATCATGAATGGAGCAAATCGAGATAGCTCCTAGATTTTGGTAGTGTACTGCTGCACTGTCAGTGACTCCTGCGTTAGGCTCATGAATTCCTCCATCTTTGCATTTCTGACCGTGGCTGGAAAGTACTGTTCAAAGAATAGTTCTCTGAAATGGACCCACATCATCACTACTGGTATCGATCGGTGCTCTTCCATCTTCTTTACCGACACCCACCATCTTTTTGCCTCCCTTGACAACTTGAATGTTGCAAAGGTTACCTTCTGCTTCTTTGTGCAATTCAGAACATCCAAGATCTTCTTGATCTCCTAGATCCAATTCTCAACTCGAATTGGATCTGCACTTCCTATGAAAATTGAAGGCTTCAGTCTGGTGAACTTATCAATGGAGCATCCCATCTCAGTTGTGGGACAGTCCTACTCCCTATTCGTTTGCACCACCTGAACCATAAGATGCTATGCAAAATCCCGCAATACACTTGTAGAGTCATTGCCAGCCTCATGGCCGGCACCTTCACTGCTACTGCCTCCCACGTTGGCAGTATTATCCCTGGATTCCATCCTGAAAAGTAATTGTGAACATCCATAAGAAGGGTAATAGCCTAAGTATCAGCTAATACTACGATACTATAGACTCAATTCCCTAAATCCATATTCTTGATATTGACATACTCTATTAATTTAACCTTCTCGTTCTAACTCAAGTTCTACCCTTCCACTTGGAAACAAAACTGTCAATGGATTACCATGATTTTTTAAACCTTTCAATTGATCCAAAAAAACATTGAAGCCTATTAATGGATTTCTATCTCTAGGTATACAAAGCAAAACTCAAATGTTATATCCATATTCTAAACTCTAGTAAAGTTTAACCTACAGAACCTAGCAGCCTAAGTTCCGAGCATTTCCATAACCAGGCAGTGTAAACCATATCACACTTCTAGCTAATTAAGGCTCTGATACCAACTGTAACGCCCCGGCCTGTTATATGGTCCCAAAGTGCTACTACACCTATTTAATACACATGTCCCTCATAACATACATATATGACTCGCCCTGAATAGGGACATACAAGTATTTCATACTAATATGCAATTTCATGCACAACGGAAAACATAAACATCCATATGGAAATCTAAAAGACATACTGGAGTTTTCTAACTGTATCCTCAAATACATACATCCATACTTAAAACATAATCAGTTCTTACAATCCCAAAAACGTTCCAAACTAGTCTGTAGCATACACCAAATAACTTTCGTAAAATAAAGACAAAACAACCCTTTCAGGTTTCTTGAGCAATTAGAACCGACGTCTTGTAAGACCTGAAACAAAGGTTGTATATTGGGGTGAGACACTTCTCCATAAGGTGGAAAATATTACATTAGTGTGTGACCACATGCATTTATTTCAATTGAAACCATATACATATAAGGAATATTCTCAATATTGTAATATAGGATATATATAGACATAAATCCTATGATAGATGGTTTAGCATCATAACAAGTGAGAGTTCTCGAGGTTGGAGTAGGATACATGCTCATACACTATATGATCTCTTCGCCTAGTACTCAAACCTATGACTTTGCCCATTTTAGTTTTCAAATCATAAATATGCATATTTAAAAAACTATCCAACGTAGATACAATAATAACAACTGCCAACACATTATGCCTTGGCTTACGGGTTATGCAATTTACTATAGTTTGACTGGTACCACCTGGTCCATTAATTCACTAGTGGCCACTCCAATATCCAGCCAACTATCTCGATAGCCACACTGAAAATCATGTGTATGGTTGCACTATATCCAATATATATATATATATATATATATATAAAGCAACGGAACCGCACTTAACGTTGAGCTTTTTAAGGCTCTCTTATAACGGTGAGCTTTTTAAGGCTCTGATATAATGGTGAGCTTTTTAAGGCTCTAATAGTAACAAGCTGCGGTTTTCAAATATCATATATACAATTTATAGTAAAACAAATTCACTTGTTTCGCATTCACTAATCACCTGTATAGTTCTAGTATTTTCACAAACTCATTCAATCGTACTGCGGTATAAACCGACACACACCCTCTTGGTTTAACCCTTTTTATGTATATAGCTCGGTATATAACCAGCACCTGTTTTCCACATTTTTCAAATAACAAAATGGAACTCAAGTTCCCATAGTTCGTATGCGTATTTAAAGAGATTTACATATTCCATTTCATATCATATGTCACACCTATTTGGTCAAAATATGCTATATAGTATATAACTCGATAAATAGCATTTAAATGAAAAACAAGGGATTCAAACATCTCCTACATTAGGATTAATTCAAATAAAGAAGTTTTGAAAAGTTTGGAGATCATACGCCAAAACCCTTATTTTTACCAAAATCGTAAAATCGTAAAACCGACATTTTTACGTGGTGAAACTTTGCAAATAAGTAGTCATATCATACATATAAACATAAGCTAACTTTTTAGCAGTTTAGTTTTCTAAAAAAATGACTGATGTAAACAAATCCCCTTACCTAATTCCTGAAAATAGAAACACATATGGATTGGTCCAAAACAACGACTCAGGATCCCCGAAACCTAAAAACCGAAGAACGATACTTTACTATAATCTCGACTACTGCATAACTTCCGAATCAGAAATGAAATCAGATCTTTAAAAAAGAGGCATAAATTGAATAAGTGCATAACTCAGGGGAAGCATTTCTCTTCATGAATATATATATATATATATATATATATTAAATGCTCTCATGATTTTTATCTTTTATGCTCATATGCCTTCATAAGAAAAACACTAAATTCCTACTATTCATTATGCGTTAAATGATTATATTTTCTAATGGATGGTTTATCTTATATATCATTTGTTGATTGCTGCCTCTTGCATGGCGGATGCAGTTGATGTTAATTGCATGCTGGTAGTGGATTATAAGTTCTTGCATGCTCAAATTGAACTATGTATACTAATTGCTTGAATCTGTCAGATTTTGGTAAATAAAAATTTAGGAAAATGTTCGATTTACAGATGACATGCTGCCAAAATTTTGACAGGAATTTTCCCAAAATAAAACCTTGTGCTAAAGATGATTATGAAAAAAATTAATATTAAAACAATTTTGAAAGGATGAGTGAAACCAGATAGATAATTAAACTTCATCCTAGCATAATCATCAACCGTTTAAAAAGGCACAGATCCATCCTTATAGAAAGCACATAAATGATCCATATGCATCACTTTCGTCTACTAAATATCGAGACTCTTGAGAATATCCTAAACATTATATCCAGTACATAAAGGCTTATGATTTGATATGGAATGTTCTTGGGTCATGAACATTATTGCACACCTCAATATATACTTTCTGATGCATCTATGATCTATAAGGACAACTATACTAATCAAGTGACAAATGCAATTGACAAATACTCAGTATAGTTGATTTTAAAGATTTGGATTGATGACTTATACTACTAAGAAAAATGAAATTAATCTTTGGTTTAGTATAAGTAGTTAAAGAATCTAAGCACGTACTCAAATTGATAGGGGGAGCATCTAAAATTAAAATTCTTATCATATTATGCTCACAAACTTTTTAACTTAGATATGTTGTTGAATCAAATGTGGCATATGCTTGAATAAAATGGTTATATTGAAAATTTTTAAGTTGAAATATGTTGTTTTGCCATAGTCAATTGTGTAGTCATATGATCCTTGTTTTGAATTGCCTGATATCTTTAGGATCTTTATGGTTGATTTTTTTGGTTATATCCTTGTATGTACTAATTGACAAACTAGAAAATGTTGCTTGCTTGTTTTAAAATTAAAGTTTCTTTTTCAGCAAGCACCCCTAGCACTTTTTGCAAATATCAAGGGGAATATATACTTATATATATATACATACATACATACATACATACATATATATGTATATGTATATATATATATATATATATATATATATATAATTGCATAACTGATTTAATAACTTCACATAAAAATGTATGCGAACTAGTTAGACTATGTTTATGCTCAAACCTTCTTTTTGGTATCATATGTCGTGTACTTTTAACTCAAATTTTTCAAGAGTCTTATGATATGTTTCAATTGCAATGGTTTGTATATGCTTATGGTCTAACCTTGTTTTCATGTCATTTAAATCGTTTAAATGACCAGTTATATTGTTTGTGTGCTTAATTGTTGAGGTTATCTTTGTCATTCTTTTTGCATTATGTGACTATTATATTTCTTGAATAAATGAAAGTTATACCTCTATTTTATGTTTTGAGAATATTGGACTGTTTGAGTAAGTAGTTATGGATATACTATCAATATATAACTCAATCAGGTCACTTGTATACAGGTATTTTTGGGAAAATGTTTTATTTTCAAACGGAATACTGTTGAATTTTCGAAAATTTTTTCCCAAACCATATCTTGTATATGAATAATTGTTTTTGCTTATACTTAAATATTTCATCTAGACCCTTTTTGCTGTTGCCAAAAGGAGGAGAAGTAGGCAAGTATTTGTTATCATTAAAAAAGAGGGACATTGTTGACCTTATAGGTCATTCTCGATTCTGATAATGAAAAATATTCTTTGTATTTGATGGCTTTCAAGTTTGTGTGCAGGTTCTTATTGGCAAGTTCATATTTGATGGCACATGAAAGCTTGAAGCCTGAAGATTAGTTGATGTTGTAATTTATATTATCATTCAATTCGGGTTTGTAACAGTAAATAGGAAAAAGGTCTGTAATATTTAATGCATATCATGCATGTAAGAACTACAAGCTTAAGACCTTAGAAAAATGGCCTTAGAAAAGACCCTAGGTCTTGCACAATCACTTAAGTAAGTCCCCAACATCACTTTTCATATTAGGAAAATCAAATCAAGGCTAAAATGAACGTTAAATTGAAATGCTGAGAGGGTTTGGGCGACTGAACCCAAGCAGTGTAAAACGGCTCGGGCAACCGAACAAATCAACATGTTGACTTCATGTTTCAAGCACTCAAACCACTTTTGAGCGTTTCTCCCTCGGGCACCCTAACCTAAGTCAGAACACTTTTCAACTGCCTGGGCGCTTGAACGATCACGTTTAAAAAGGGGTCGGGCAATTGAATTGCTTGGGTCAGTTAACCGAATGTAACCTCGAGCACCCAAACCTTGGACATTTGGCTACTGACTTTGGTTCAGCCAACCGGTCCTCAATTCGAGCACTCGAACCATTAAAAATTATATTTTTAACTGAGTTTGTTTGGACACCCGGTCCTTAGGCCGAGCACTCGAACCTTACGGGTTAAAATATTTTTATTGATTTTTTAAAAGGGGTAAAATGGGTTAATTTTCCTAAACCGGTTTAAAACAATTTTAAGAATCCCCATTTAGTCCCCAACACTCAAAAAATCCTCCATGCCTATAAATACCTGTTCATTTGTCATAATTAGCAAGGATTAGAAAATTTTATTAGGGCCAAACTCTCTCAAATTCAAAAATCCTTCTTTAGCCTGTAATACTCTAAAACACTTATACACATCATCCTTCTTGATCTTGCAAGTGTTGTGAATATATTTTTTGTGTTTGTGCCTCATTCATACTTGCAAATACTCTCACTAGATTAGATTAATTGTTTGATTTTATTGAGACTAGAAACATCAAGTTCTTCCACTGATTTAACTTGATAAATCTTGTGTGGGAAGATTTGGAAGATTGTGGTTCTTGCATTGTCATTGCAAGTAACCTAAGCATATATTTTTGTGTTCAAAAATCATTTTCAAAGCTTGTTTTCAAACAACTTTTATGCTTGCTACATTGAAGAAAATATTTTTGAGTTTGTTTAAAAATTATTACTAACATCTTTGAAACCCTAATTTGAAATTGAGATTCAGTTTATCTAATTTTCAAAGAATAGCTTGTTTGATATACACTCTTGTGCTTGATTAGATAAAGTCACTATTTTGAGTGGTAATTGCACACGTAGAGCACCGAGTTTATAGTTCTTACATCATTGAGGTGCATTGATTATGTTGACTTTATGAGTCCAATCCTGCTTTGATAATGAAAAATCATTTGGTATTTGATCTGTGCATTGAGATTGTGAACATGATCAATATTTAGCATGCATGGAAGGCTAGCAAGTCATGGAAGCCATGAAGATTAAAGAATATACATCTTGGCACAATCCATGGAACTAAAAGAGTTTAAGAATGAAGATGCAAGTGACAAGTTCAAGATTGTCATGGGAATGGGTATTTAGAACTAATGTATTCTCATATTTCATATAATTTAAGTTGAGGCTCAAAATATACCCTAGACTGACCTTAGGACTCATGCATCTCATGAACATCATTAGGGGATATTTATGAATTTAGAGATATTTTTAAAACCTTGAAAAATATTTTATAAAAGAGCAAAGAAAGAGAGAAAGATAGATTTTTGAAACTAAAAAGGAAAAATCCAGAAAATGAATAGTTTAGAAGACTGAATTTCACGTTCAGTCATTTGAAGATTTAACTTCAGAAGACCGAAGATTAAGTTCAGTCATCTAAAGAATTAATGGTGAAATACAGAACCTGGCAGAAGCACATCAGAAGACTGAACTCAGACTTTAGTGGTCTGAACCCGACACTTCAGAAGAATGAACCCTAACCTCAGTCGTCTGACCATGTGTCCAGGTTAATTTTTTCAAAGCTCTAAGGAACTTCAATCTTCTGAGCCTTAACCCTCAGTCGTCTGAACCTGCGGGAAAGTTTAAAATTTTAATTTTTTTATGAGAGAACTCGTGAATTATTTTTTGATCAAATGGTTAAGATTCATTCTAAGGGCAAGGTTACCTATATAATCAACATCTAAACCCTAGTGCCCCAAGAAGAACAAGAAGAAAAACAAGAAGTGAAAATAGATCGAACCTTTGGTATATGATTGAGCATATTGTATAATTAGCACAACTTGAGAGATCACCTACTGAGTTTTTGATTGGGATTTCAAATTTTATACTTCAAATTTGAGCTAAATCTACATTGATCTTTAAAAGGCTTTCTTGTGATTGTTGTACAATCATTTTGGTATTGAGGTTTGGTAAATCAATCCGCTCATTAATATTTATTCTCATAGAGTTTTTCATCTAAGCTAATTTGATTGTTGATATTTATTTTTCAAAGAGCTTTCATCTCAAAATCCATTATTAAATATTTGTTGAGAGGTTGATCTTGAGTGTGCATATATTAAATCGTTTTGATAAGATCATTACTTGAGAAAAGCTTTAGCCATTGGTTAAATATTTTTGATTCAAGTGAGTTTTCATTTAAAGACTTGATATTTTCGATATTACAAAACTACTTGATTGAATATCCTTAATGTTCATAACTATATATATTATTGAGGGATATTTTCTGAAAAATCTTGTATTAGTTTTTGATCTTTGGAAGTCAAATCATGTATATATATATTTGCGTATTACAAAGATCATATTGTGGTTGAATATTTGGAAGAAAACCTATTGTTTTTTATTGTTATAATATTCAAGAAAAATCTTTTGATAAGATCATATTTGATATTCGTGCATCAAGTAAGCTGAACTAGAATCATAATTTCTCCAAAGTTTTTACTTATATCATTACTTGAGAGATTTGATAAAAGGGAAATTGGTTGAAACATATCATTCATATAACGATTGCATTGTTACATACATACTGAGCTTCAAGTTTCATCATATGGATATATGTTAGGCTTCAATTGTACTTACTAGCTTTGTTAGAAGCGAATCCTGAGTTATTTTGCAGATTTGACATTATATATTGTAATCACGGTTCGGGTTGTGAATTGGGTAAGGAGGAAGCTGTGCCTCTTGTAAACAGCAGATGTAAGGGAAGCTCCATTCCAGTTAAAGGAGCATGGATATAGTGGAATCCTTGAGTGGGTTGCTCAAGGCAAGGACGTAGGCTGGGTTGGCTAAACCTTGTAAAAATTGTGTTTGCCTTCTCTCTTCCTTTACTCCTTTTATTTTTCGCAACGCATTTCAATATCTATCTTGCATGTGTATGTTGAATAACCCCACATGCATTTGACTATTAATTGGGTCAAAAGAAATCATTGGTATAATAATTTAAATCAGTCTTAAGCCCATGCAATCAATTTATTAAATTTAGAAATAGTTATTAAGTGGTAAATAATTTGAAAGGTTTTTGAAAATACCCAATTCACCCCCCTCTTGGGTTTACACCTAAATTAACATTTGGTGTCAGAGTGGGTTTACGTAGAATTAATTGTTCTTTTGTAAAAAGATCACATGACACACATCGATTAACTCCATTCGGTGAGGGACACTCATCCACTAGACCACTAATTTTCTGTGTTGTAAATTACACCTATTAGAAATGTAGGATGAGCATATACCTACTAAATGTAGATTGGAAGGTATGGAAAATAGTTACTAAGGGAAATCATGTTCCCTTGAAAGTAATTGATAAGGTAAACGTACATAAAACTGAAGATGAGTATACAGAGGAAGACTGGAAATCGGTACAAATAAATGCTATTGTGATCAACTTGCTTTTTTTTTGCACTAAATGTAAATGAATTTAACAGGGTAATGACATGTAACTCTACTAAAGAGATTTGGGAAAAATTAGAAGTTACATATGAAGGTACTAAGGAAGTAAAAGATAGTAGGATAGACATGCTCACTAGTGAGTATGAAGCATTTAAAATGACTGCTGATGAATCTATTTAATCCATGTATACTAGATTCACACACATCACAAATTCTTTAAATGCTTTTGGAAAATCTTACTATACTTATGAGTTGATCAGGAAAATACTCAGGGGACTACCACCAGTCTGGGAAGCGAAAGCTACGACAATAGCAGAAGGAAGAAATCTCAAGGAGATGTCGGTTGACGAACTAATTAGATCGCTCATCACTTATGAGCTTACAATAAATGAGAGGAAGAATGAGCAAACTAAAGCAAAGAAAGCCATAGCACTAAAGGCATTGTCTCACTGCTTTAGTGAGGGAAGTGATTCGGAATCGGATGACAGCATGGCACTCATCACCAAGAGATTTGCAGAGTTCACGAGAAAGAACAAGAAATACACTAGAAAATTCAAGGGCTCAAAAGCGAAAGAGGGAGATTCAAGCAGAAGGAAGCAAAAAGATGATCCCTCCATGTGCTATAATTGCAGAGAATTTGGACACATCAAGTCAGATTGTCCCTAGCTGAAGAAAGTGTCTAAGAAAAAGAAGAAGAAGGCTCTAAGAGTGGGTTGGGATACACACAGTACCAGTAGTTCGGAATCTGAATCCAGTGATGACGAGATGGCGAATCTATGTCTAATGGAACATGATGACCACGAGGTACAATTCTTTTGCTCTGCTTCATATTACTATTTAAGTGATTTCAAAAATGAAAATAACATGCTTTCTTATGATGAATTGCATCAGGAATATTTGTACACCCTTAAAATGCTTGAGAAAATGAATAAGAAAAATTCTGGTTTGAAATTAAAATTGAAAGAATTTTCAAAGTTAGTTAAACGTAAAAATGAATCTCATGCATCTCTAATGAAAGACAAGAATTTGAAAATTGAGGAGTTAGAAAAGAATTTGAAAAATAAAATTAAGATTATTTGTAAATTTACTGAAGGTTAAAATAATTTTGAAAAACTCCTAGGAGCTCAAAGAATTCTCTAGAAAAGGAAGGTCTTGGTTTTAATGGGAAGGAGAATCTAAAACAGAAACATCTCTACATAGGATATTTTGTAAGAGAGTTAAAATTGTATGTTCCAACTAAAGACAATCATAGAAATATTACATGTTTTAAATGTAAGAGGTTGGGTCGCATAAAATTTGATTTTCCTTTCAAAAATAAAGATGTCAAACTTAAGAAAGTCTGGAAGGTCAAAAAAGAATCTAATACTAACCCCCATGAACCCAAGAAAATCTGGGTACCAAAAGTAGTTATTTGATTATGACATGCGGATGTGCTTGAGATTGTCCTCCTCGAAGGACAAGCGGTATATGGATAGCGGATGCTTGCGACACATGACAGGAGAGAAAGCTAAATTTGCATCTATCATATCCAAAGATAAAGGATTCGTTACATTTGGGGATAACTTTAAAGGTAAAAACGTTGGAGTTGGTAAGGAACCTTCACTCGTAATTGATAATGTGTTGTTAGTTGATGGATTGAAACATAACTTATTGAGTATAAGTCAACTATGTGATAAAGGTTATAAAGTCTCATTTGAACCTGACAAATGCACTGTAGAGAACAAACCTGAAAACAAAATATTGTTTACAGCTGAACGTCATGAAAATGTATACATTACTAGCCATGATAACCTTGCTTCTCAACATGTTACTTGTTTCTCTGCTATAAATGAGATTAGTTGGATTTGGCAAAGGAGACTATGACACGCAAACATGGATTTAATTTCTAAACATGTTAAGAAAGAATTAGTTAAGGGATTGCCTAACACTAAATTTGACCCAAACCCAATTCAGAGTTTAGGAGGAAAGTCATACGCGTTCGTTATAGTTGACGATTATTCAAGATATACATGGGTTCTATTTCTAGGTCACAAAGATGAAGCATGTGAGCAATTCACAAATCTGTGTAAGAAAACTTGAAATAAAAAGGGTTATACTATCACTAAAATTCAAAGTGATAGGGGTAGAGAATTAAAAAATCAAAGCATGGAAGACTACTGTAATTCATTTGGAATTGCTCATAATTTTTTGGCTCCTAGAACACCACAACAAAATGATGTAGTTGAAAGGAAGAATAGGTCTATATAAGAAATGGCCAGAACTATGCTTAACGAACATAAACTACCTATGTGCTTCTAGGTTGAGGCAGTAAATATCGCCTGCTATTTTCTAAATAGAGTTTTGATTAGACCATCTCTAAATAAGACTCCGTACGAGTTATGGAATGGCCATAGACCAAACATATCATATTTTCATGTCTTTGGTTGTAAATATTTTGTGCTTAGAGACAATGAACATTTGGGAAAGTTTGATGTAAAGTCAGATAAAGGTATCTTCCTAGGGTATGCCTTAGATAGTAATGTCTATAGAGTATACAACAAACAAACATTAACCATTATAGAATCCATTCATGTAGTATTCGATGAGTCAAATCCCTTCTCTAAAAGGATTGATGAATAAGAAATTGAGATAAATAAGGAATTTGAAGAAATATCTATTAAAGATGATTCAGGAAAGAAAAATGAAATTAAGGAACCATCTGCTGAAACTAATCAGATTCAAAATGAGGTTAATGAACTACCTAGAGAATGGAAGTACATAAAGTATCATCCCATTGATCAAATAATAGGTGAATCATTAAGTAGAGTAGCCACTCAATCCTCACTTAGGAATATGATTAGTCATTTTGCCTTTCTTTCTTAAGAAGAACCTAGGAATGTGAGTGAAGCAATTAAGGATGAATCGTGGGTGTTGTCCATGCAAGAAGAGTTAAACCAGTTTGAGAGAAAAAAAGGATGGACATTAGTTCCTAAACTTGAGGATAAGACAATTATTGGAACAAAATGGATATATAAGAACAAGAAATATGAACATGGGATAGTTGTTAGAAATAAGGCAAGACTAGTAGCTCAGGGATATAACAAGGAAGAAGGAATAGATTTTGAAGAAACCTTAACACCTGTAGCTTGAATGGAAGCCATTTGAATGCTTTTAGCCTATGCTGTTTTTAAGGATTTCAAGATATATCAAACGGATATCAAAAGTGCATTTTTAAATGGCTACCTAAGTGAAGAGGTATATGTAGAACAACCCCCAGGCTTTGAAAACCATAAGAATTCAGATCTCGTTTATACACTAACAAAAGCCTTGAACGGTTTAAAGCAAACTCCTAGAGCTTGGTATGAGAGACTAAGCAGATTTCTACCGCACAATGGATTTACCAGAGGAAGGATAGACACAATACTTTTTATAAAGTCTAAGAAAGATGACATGCTCCTAGTTCAAGTGTATGTAGATATCATATTTGGAGCTACAAATAAAGACTTGTGTAATGAGTTTGCTAAACATGGAATCTTTATAAATCAGTCAAAGTACATTAGAGATGTACTCAAAAAGTTTAATATGGAAGATAGAAAAATACTAGGAACACCTATGAGTGCTTCCTTGAAATTATAGAAAGATGAACAAGGTATTCCAGTAGATGTCAAGCTCTATTGTGGAATGATCGGTAGCTTACTTTATCTAACTGCTAGCAGACCTGACATAATGTTTAGCGTATGTTTGTGTACAAGATTACAGGCTACACCAAAAGAGTCACATTTGTTAGCTATTAAACGAATACTTAGATACCTGATAGGAACCATGGAACTTGGGTTATGGTATCCTAAGTATACATCTTTTGAGATTATCAGCTATTCAGATGCTGATTTTGCTGGTAGCAAAGTGGATAGGAAGAGTACGAGTGGTACATGTCCTTTCTTAGGACATTTGTTAGTTTCTTGGTTTTCCAAGAAACAAAATTCAGTAGCTCTTTCCACAGCTGAGACAGAATACGTAGCAGCAGGAAGTTGTTGTACTCAAACACTATACATGAAGCAACAAATGATGGATTTTGGATTAAGTTATGACACAATACCTATAAGATGTGACAATATAAGTGCAATAAACATCCCAAAGAATCCTATATTACATTCACGAACTAAATATATAGAAATAAGACATCATTTTCTTCATAATCATGTGCAAAAAGGAGATGTGACACTTGAGTTTATATGCACAGATGAACAATGGGCAGACATATTCACGAAACCATTTGTGGAGGATAGGTTTATCCAAATTAGGCAAGAATTAGGTCTGATGCATAGTCAAGAGGTTGCCTAGAATTATATTAGATGACATAATTCAGGGGGAGCAACGTCACTTAATATTCACAATTGGCTAAAAATTTCATATTCAATGAATTTTTTCTTATTTGGTATCACATTTATTAACATTTGGTATTACACTGACATCATAATAAGAATTTATTGACTTAGACATGTTAATCATCATATAATCTTTGATATTTGCCACATTGTGTATGTTCACAATGCAATTTACATTCAACAACACAACTTTCTGCATTAGCAAGGGGAAGAAGTAAATTGAAGTAACACAGAGAGACACATTTCACGGTACAATTTTTAAAATCCGATGGTTGGATAAGTTTAAAACTTTAAGATTTAAAAGGGGAGAAGAACATAAGGTTATGTCCACTCATGTATTATTATACACCTTTTTGTTGATGTCAAAAGGGGGAGAAGAATCAGGCTAGCAAAAATGCGCAAAAATAGTTAACATATTTAAATGTGTAGGAGAAGAATCAGGCAAGTAAAAATGGGCAAAAATAGTTGGCAAAACTAAATGTGTATTGGCATGAGCATATTTCATTTGCTATATTTGTGCATTATTTGAGGGGGAGCATTGTTAGGCGTAACCCACTCTATATTTTTGCTCATGTATTTGTCATCATCAAAAAGGGGGAGATTGTTATCTTTATGAGTCCAATCCTATTTTGATAATGACAAATCACTTGGTATTTGATCTTTGCATTGAGATTGTGAACATGAACAATATTTAGCATGCACGGAAGGCTAGCAAGTCATGGAAGTCATGAAGATTAAAGAATATACATCTTGGCACAATCCATGGAACTAAAAGAGTTTAATAATGAAGATGCAAGCGGCAAGTTCAAGATCATCATGGGAATGAGTATTTAGAACTAATGTATTCACATATTTCATATGATTTAAGTTGAAACTCAAAATATATCCTAGACTGACGTTAGGACTCATGCATCTCATGAACATCATTAGGGGATATTTATGGATTTAGAGATATTTTTAAAAACCTAAAAAATATGTTATAAAAGAGCAAAGAAAGAGAGCAAAGCAGATTTTTGAAACTAAAAAGGAAAAATCTAGAAAATGAACAGTTCAGAAGACCGAACTCCACGTTCAGCCGTCTAAAGATTTAACTTTAGAAAACCGAAGTTAAGCTCAGTCGTTTAAAGAATTTCTTGAGAAGACCGAAAATTAAGTTCATTCGTCTGAAGAATTAATGGTGAAACAAAAAACCTGGCAGAAGCACATTAGAAGACTGAACTTAGACTTCAATCGTCTGAACCCGACGCTTCAGAAGAATGAACCCTAACCTCAGTCGTCTGACCCTGTGTCCAGGTTAATTTTTTCAAAGCTCTGAAGAACTTCAGTTGTCTGAGCCTTAACCCTCAGTCATATGAACCTGCGGGAAAGTTTAAAATTTTAATTTTTTAATGAGAGAATTCGCGAATTATTTTTTGATCCAACGGTTAAGATTCATTCTAAGGGCAAGGTTACCTATATAATCAACTTCTAAACCCTAGTGCCCCAAGAAGAACAAGAAGAAAAACAAGAAGTGAAAAGAGATCGAAGCTTTGGTATACGATTGAGCATATTGTACAATTAGCACAACTTGGGAGATTACCTACTAAGTTTTTGATTGGGATTTCAAATCTTATACTTCAAATCTGAGCTAAAGCTACATTGATCTTTAAAAGGCTTTCTTGTGATTATGTACAATCATTTTGGTATTGAGGTTTGGTAAATCGATCCGCTCATTAATATTTGTTCTCATAGAGTTTTTCATCTAAGCTGATTTGATTGTTGATATTTATTTTTCAAAGAGCTTTCATCTCAAAATCCATTATTGAATATTTGTTGAGAGGTTGATCTTGAGTGTGCATAGATTAAATCGTTTTGATAAGATCACTACTTGAGAAAAGCTTTAGCCATTGGTCAAATATTTTTGATTCAAGTGAGTTTTCATTTGATTTAGGTGAGTTTTCATTTAAAGACTTGATATTTTCGATATTACAAAACTACTTGATTGAATATCCTTAATGTTCATAACTATATATATTATTGAGGGATATTTTCTGAAAAATCTTATATTAGTTTTTGATCTTTGGAAGTCATATTATATTATATTATATATATATATATATATATATGTACATATTACAAAGATCATATTGTGGTTGAATATTTGGAAGAAAACTTATTGTTTTTTATCGTTATAATATTCAAGATAAATCTTTTGATAAGATCCCATTTGATATTCGTGCATCAAGTAAACTAGAACCCTAATTTCTCCAAAGTTTTTACTTATATCATTACTTGGGAGATTTGATAAAAGGGAAATTGGTTGAAGCATATCATTCATATAACGATTGTATTGTTCCATACATATTGAGCTTCAAGTTTCATCATATGGATATATGTTAGGTTTCAATTGTGCTCACTAACTTTGTTAGAAGCAAATCTTGAGTTTTTTTGCAGATTTGACATTATATATTGTAATCATGGTTCGGGTTGTGAATTGGGTGAGGAGGAAATTGTGCCTCTTGTAAGCAACAGATGTAAGGGAAGCTCCATCCCGATTAAAGGAGTAGGGATATAGTGGAATCTTTGAGTAGGTTGGCCAAGGTGAGGACATAAGCCAAGTTGGCTGAACCTCATAAAAATTGTGTTTGCCTTCTCTCTTCCTTTACTCCTTTTATTTTTCGCAATGCATTTCAATATCTATCTTGCATGTGTATGTTGAATAACCTGACATGCACTTGACTATTAATTGGGTCAAAAGAAGTCATTGGTATAATAATTTAAATTAGTCTTAAACTCCTACAATCAATTTATTAAATTTAGAAATAGGGATTAAGTGGTAAATAATTTGAAAGGTTTTTGAAAATACCCAATTCACCCCCCTCTTGGGTTTACACCTAAATTAACAAATTATATTATGCTAAATCAGTACATATCAGCTAGTGTGAGAAGTGTTTGTTTGTACCCATATTTTCATGTCATTCGTATTCCAAACGTGGGCCTGAAGAGGGAGACTAGCCCTATTGAATAGTCCCGGCCTAGCTAAGACCCGATTAGGTAAGTTAGGTGCACCATCCTAGTAAGGCGTGTTGGTTGAGGTCAGTCTCGTTAATTGACCTGGTTGTAATTGGTGCCGCTCCACCCATTAAGTGGGCATTAGTGGAATCTTCGGGCTTGCGAGCTAGAGGCGGGGATGTAGGCACAGTTCGCTGAGCCCCGATAACATTTCTTGTGCTTATTTTTAATTTCCACATTTTAAATTTTAGAACATGAATGTTTGTATTTTGCTATTGTGATTGATTGGGTTTTATAATTGCATAGATTGACCCTAGGTTGATTAATATTGTTGCTAGATAAGTTGAACCTAGGAGGAAATTTTTAAATACCTAATTCACCCCCGCTTTTGGCAATACACCAAAGCTAATAGAAATAATAGAACCCAAATTTTAGAGAGATAATCTTGCTAATCAAGGTGCTAATTATGCTTTGTTATAGGGTATATATAGAATTCTCAAAAATTATGACCGTTAGACGTCATAGCTCGTGGAGTATATACATGTGCCCTGCAACGGATATACAATGTAGAGTCAGGGGGGGGGGAGTGAATGGCTCTTTTCACTTATATTGAATTTCTCTACAAAATAAAATATCTTGGCAAGATACAAGAAATTATATTACAATATAAATATAAATCATGCACAAGATATAAAGTAAAGAGTGCAAGGGAGAGAAATAACAACACCGATATTTTTACGTGGTTCGGCACCAAGCCAACATCCATGTCGTAGCACCAAGCCAAGGATTCCACAATCCACTATAGAAGCTCCTTCCCCAGTGGAGCAAGCCTTACAACTTGGGTACACAACCCTAATTTCGGGAACAAATCCCTACACATTCACAAAGAGCTTTCAGGTCACAAAGAACCCTAACCAAAATGGTTCACAAAGAAGCTTCCAACAAATGGTTCACATGGAACCTTACAAGATGATGGAAATACAAAGGATGCTCCACAAATGAGCTGATGTAAATTACAAACCAAACCTTACAGACTCTCTCAAGGATTGTATCAAACAAGATTGGAGAACAAGAGAGTTTGAGCACTTTTGAATGAATGAACTAAATGCAAAGTGCCTAGGTTTTGAAATCAAAGATATTTTACACTAAATGCTTGTATAAATCACAAAAACCATTGTTAAACAAGTCTAAGGACTTGTATATATATATGCAAAGTGGGCTACTAGCCGTTTTATGGCCGTTGGGCATTTAAAACAATAAAAAAACTATGCAAACTAGCCATTTATAGCAGTTGGAGTGGAAATCTCGACGCAAACAGTCGATGGTTTTCATGAAACCATTAACGTCATCAATATGAAAGTTTTGAGATTTTTCTTAACTTTACATAGACACCATGATACCCCTTTTTGAATTTTTCTAGAAAAAGTTATGTCCCAAATACCGAAAGGTGTTCAGGAAATTTGATAGGTGCATAATTGAGGTTTTAAACCCAACCAAAAAACCTTTTAATCACTTAAAATATTCTTGGAAAAAAGTATATACAATATATAAAGTCTAATGAAGATTAAAACTTGTCCAGGTGAACTTTCCCTCAAATATAAGATATCTTGATTTATGAAAACACAATTTGAAATATCATTTGATATCTTATATACTTAGAATGTTCTTTTACAAAAATATACTTAACTTTCTTAAAGCTTTAGGACATTAATCATGCTTTGAAAAAATCGGGATCAAGTATAAAAATGTTCTTAAAACTAGGATGTTAAAATTTGTCCCTTTGAAAACATATTTGGGTTTAGGATTCATTTGACAAACTCTTAAGTTTAACTTTGAAAACCATAAAAGTTGAGTTTGTGATTAGTTGAGTTTGTGATTTTAGTGCAATCTTATAAACTCATGTTTCCTAATATACATGTGCATTGCTCACTCTTGCTCAGAAATCATGCAAGAAACAAAACACATGTGTTACAACAAGTTCTTACCACACACACAACCCTTATTACAAATAATTCAACAATAGTCTTCCTTTGGTTGTGCTTGGGCCCTTTCCGAGTAGGTGTCCATTTGATCTTCCTACTCGACGTCAACTCGGTCCGATTTTGCCTATGATCTTAGTATTTCATGTAATTTCCACTGAACCTGTGCTAAACATGATCTGCAAAGATGGAAAACACTCGAAACCACATAGAGGTTAATATCATCAAAACACATAAACCATGATAGTGTAGCCACCAAGACTAACATTCTCCCCCTTTTTGATGATGTTTAACCTATTACTATTTTACTTAATCTTTGCATTTGTAATTATAATAACCATGACTCGATATGCAAAGATAAGCTTACCTAGAACCATTAATGGGTTGTTATCATTAAAACAACACAATTAAGCTCATGTAGCCTCTAAGGCTAACATTCTCCCCCTTTTTTATGATAGAAAACCATTGGTGTTCTCTATAGGATATATTTTAAAGATTCCCCTCAATTTATGCATATTCTCAAATAAGACTAACATTTGCTCCCCCTTACTATATGCATATAAGGTGTAAAAATATTTAACTATATTTTTCATATCTATTAGAGCTTTAAACATGCATACCATAAAATAGAAAGTTCATGTAATATAAGACAAGTAAGCAATTAAAATTTTCATATTATCTTTGAATTATCACATGAATACCCCACATGCATTTTCCATGCATTTCACTTCTCCCCCACACATAACACCACACAACATTCTCTTAACAAAGAGGACACCAAAATATCTTCTCCCCCTTTGATCATCATAAAAAAGAGAGGTACTAATCAATTTTCTAAAAAATAATTTCTTCCCCTTAATATATGCTTCCATGGTGGTGAGTTGAGTGTGTGCTAAACACATATGCCAAAATATTTGCTAAACCATAACACTTGAAAAACCAAGAATGGCTTTCTTGCATTACATTAAAGCTCAAGTCAATGTATGAAATATGTTTTACAATATCTAAGCAAGAGCATATATCATCAAAACACATCATAGCATGCTTTTGAAAAAAAAAAAAATCAAAACCTTAGAAATTCACAAGAGAAAACAAGGTTTTTCCAATTACCAAGCTTGGAGCACATGCTATTTTATCCCATAAAGTAATAGCCAATATTTCAAAAGGAATTTAACCAATTTTCAAGATAAAAACAATTTAAGCATTATATTGGTTTTAATCAAATAAACTCATTAATATTGGCATGATTCTTAAGAGATTTCCAGCAAAAAAAAAAATTTAATACAAATTAAAATGCAAAATCTGGAATTTTTACATTTTGAGCTCAATCCATAAAATAAGTGTTTTTAAGTTATCAAAAATGATGATTTACTTGGTCAACACTTATTCATTTCACCTAGGTGTGGTTTAAATCTACCTAAACCTAATTCCTAATCCTAGGTCCTAAGGAAACAATTCAAAGAACTCATGTGTTTCCTTTTGGTACTGATTCTTCCTTAGGTCCCAAGGGGTTGGTTTTCTTTACAATCCATTCCATTTTTCTTTCTTTGCCTCTAGCTCCTCTAAATGGGTAAAAATATCTAATATGACCCTTTCTTTCACAATATAAACAAATCTTGTTTTCATGTGAGTGTCTTGACTTAATTGCATTATTTTTGCTTGTTGAGGCATAATGATGTGATTTATAAGAGGTTTTAAAATTCTTTTTGTAAGAATTTTTTTTCTTAGTTCCCAAAGAATTTTTGGAGTTTTCTTTCCCTCTTGTGGCTATACCATGATTTTCATTTTTCTTTTTCAAGATAGCATTTTCCTTCAAAACATTTTCAAGTTGATTTTTCAAAATTTTCACCTTATCTTGAAAAGTTTCATGATCTTTTTGAGCCTTTTCTAAAAACTCCTCATTTTCCTTTTAAGAGAAATATTTTCCTTTTTTAAGGTGGAACAAAGGCAAGATTCTTTTCTTTTCCATTTTAACAATTTATCTTCCAAGCCTTTGATTTTGACTTCTAAAGTTTCATTTTCTTCTTTCAATGAGGACTCCCTTAGTTTAACAATAGCAAGCTCTTTCTCAACATTTTTGTTCCTTCTTTTTACTAAAACTAATTCATCATATTTAGCATGATTTTCTATTACTTCATCATATGAGGGTGCATAATCCTCCTAATCTGAACTTGCTTCATCTTCTTGTTTGTTAGCCATTAAGCATGGATGTGCTTCTTTCTCATTTTTGCTTATTTCTTCTTTCCTAAAGTGTTGTTTTTCTTCAAGGAATTTCCTAAAGTCTCTTATGAGTATTCCATATCATCCTTACTATCTTCATCGTTTTCTAGCATTTCTTTAGATTTTGGACTAGATGATTTAAAAGTAATACATTAATCCTTTCTAGACTTTTTAGGATTTGAAGTCAATTTTTTCTTAATTTCATAGGTCATAAGTGACCCAATCAACTCCTCAAGTGTGACTTTTGTTAGATCCTTTGCTTCCTCAATGGTGGTTGAGATTGTAGAACTTTTTGGACATTATCCTCCATAGAATAAGTTTTACCAAGTGCTTTTAATTCATTCATGATGTGTGTGAACCAAGTGAACATGGATGTGATAGATTCTCCCTCATCCATTTTAAACATTTCATATTCATTAACTAGCATGTAAATTTTGGACTTCTTAACTTGAGATGTCCCTTCATAATTGATTTCAGGCTTATCTCGAATTTCTTTACCGGTATCACAACCAAAAATACGATTGTATTCATTGTCACTTAATGCACAACAAAGAAAATTTTTGGTTTGAAAGTTAAGCTCAACTAACCTTATTTCGGTGTTCGACATCTCCTCAAGTGTTTTTGGTTCACCTTTGGAATTTTTGAATTCATAATTTCTCTTTGAGATGACACGCCACATTTTGAGATTGCGTGCTCGGATGAAGATGGTCATTCGGTTTTTCCAAACCGGGTAGTTTGAACCGTTGAACAATGGTGATCTAATCACGGATTGTCCTTGGGAAGAGGTGCTCATCAAATACTTCATTTGAACTTTTACGCTTTGGATTTTACTCCGATAAATTCAAGCGCCTTGCTTTAATACCACTTGTTAGACATCATAGCCCGTGGAGTATATATGTGTGTGCTGCAGTAGATATACAATGTAGAGTTAGAGGGGGGGGGGGAGGATGGCTCTTTTCGTGTATATTGAATTTATATCACTCCGATAAATTCAAGGGCCTTGCTCTGATACCACTTGTTAGACGTTGTAGCCCGTGGAGTATATACATGTGCCCCGCAGTGGATATACAATGTAGAGTGTTGACTCTATGAGTCCAATCTTTTTTTGATAATGACAAATGATTTGGTATTTGATCTATACATTGAGAATGTGAACATGAACAATATTTAGTATGCACGGAAGGTTAGAAAGTCATGGAAGCCATGAACATTAAAGTATATACATCTTGGCACAATCCATGGAACTAAAAGAGTAAAAGAATGAAGATGAAAGAGGCAAGTTCAAGATCGTCATGGGAATGGGTATTTAGAACTGAATGTATTTACATATTTCAAATGATTTAATTCGAAGCTCAAAATATACCCTAGACTAACCTTAGGACTCATGCATCTTATGAAAATCTTTAGGGGCTATTTATGGATTTAGAGACCTTCTTTAAAAAACTCAGAAAATATTTTATAAAAGAGTAAAGAAAGAGAGAAAAATAGATTTTTGAAACTAAAATGAAAAAAAAAAACCAAAAAGTGTACTATTTAGAAGACCAAAGTCACTGCCCAGAACTTTGAAGTTTCAACTTTAGAAGAATGAAGTTACACTCAGTCGTCTAAAGAATCAACTTTAGAAGACTGACGTTTAAGCTCAGTCGTCTGAAGAATTACTTCAGAAGACCAAAGATTAAGTTCAGTCGTCTGAAGATTTATTGGAGAAACACAAAAACAGGTAGAAGCACATCAGAAGACTGAACCTTGACTTCAGTCGTCTGAACCCGCAACTTTAGAAGTCTGAATCCCAACTTCAGACATCTGACCTTGTGTCCAATTCAATTTTTCAAAGCTTTAAGGAACTTTAGTCGTTTGAACCCTAATCTTCAGTCGTCTAAACCTGCAGGAAGTTTAAAAAAACTAATTTTTGGCAAGAGAACATGCGAGTTATTTTTTTAATCAAGTTGATCCAACGGTCAGGACTTATCCTAAGGCCAAGTTTACCTATATAATCAATCTCTAAACCCTAGTGCCCTAATTTTTGGAATAGAATTAAAAGATTTGAACATATTACAATACGATTGCCTGCACTCCAACTTATACTCATCAAGTTTGGGCAAATCATCTTAGCAAAACGAAGGGATTTCATTTACACATATTGATAGCAAGCTTTGGTGATTGAGGTTTGGTAAACAAGGGATTGGTTTGCCTTTTGAATATATAGATATCTTGAAGATTTTTCATATCTCATACTCATACATCTATTACTCTTATTGAAAAAGAAAAATCCTTGTGTTGTTACATATAAATTTATTTGTGAAAGGATTTTCTAAACATCGAATATTTGGTGATCTTCAAGTTCTTATTTTCATTCAAAGACTCAATACTTTGTTATTGTGAAATCTAGCTGATTGAAAAGTATAAAGGTTCTCAATATACATTTGTGAGAAATATTGTTGCGACAAGTAGTGTTTAAATCTTTGCAATACTCAAAGTATTTTATTTATTCAAAGATTCAAATTCACAATTTATTTGATAGCAAGGACTTAGATCTTCATAATATTCAAGACCAATTTTTTAATAAGATCACATTCGGTTTTCTTGCATCTAGTAATTTGAACTAAAACCCTAAGTTCTCCAAAGCATTTACTTATATAATTATTTTGGGAGACTTGATCAAAGGGAAATTTTGCGAAGCATATCATTCATATAACGATTACATTGTTACATACATACTGAGCTTCAAGTTTTATCATATGGATATGTGTTAGGTTTTCCATTATACTCACTAGTTTTATTAGACGCAATATTAAGTTATTTTGCAGATTTGAAATTCTATATTGTAATCACGGTTTGGGTTGTGAACCGTGTGAGGAAGAAGTTGTGCCTCTTGTAAGCAGTGGATGTAAAGGAAGCTCTGTCCAGGTTAAAGGAGCAGGGATTTAGCGGAATCCTTGAGTGGGTTGCTCAAGACGAGGACGTAAACCAGGTTGGCTGAACCTCACAAAAATTGTGTTTGCCTTCTCTCCCCCTTTACTCCTTTTAATTTTTGCAGCGCATTTCATTATGTATCTCATATGTGTGTATGATGAATAACCACACATGCACTGATAGTTAATTGGGTAAAATTGAATTTTTTAAGATAATTATTTGAATCAATTTCAAACTCTTGCAATTAATTTGTTAAATATAGAAATAGAGATTAAGTGGTAAATAATCTTAAAGAATTAAAAAAAAAACGCAATTTACCACCCACCCCTCTTGGGATTGCACCTGAATTAACATTTGGTATCAAAGAGGGTTTACATAGACTTAACTGTTCATTTTGTAAAAATATCACATGACACACATCGATGTAACTCCATTCAGTGAGGGACACTCATCCACTAGACTACCTATTTTTTGCGGTGTAAATTACACCTATTGGGAAAGATAGATGAGTATATGTCTTTTAAATGTGGATTGGAAAGTGTAGAAAATTGTTTCCAAGGGAAACCATGTCCCTATGAAAGTAGTTGATAAGGTTAATGTACCCAAAACTGAAGATGAGTATACTAAAGAGGACTGGAAACCTATGCAAATAAATGCTATTGCAATGAATCTATTATTCTGGGCACTAGATGTAAATGAGTTTAATAGGGTGATGGCCCGTAACACTGCTAAACAGATTTGGGAAAAATTAGAAGTTATATATAAAGGTACTAATGAAGTAAAAGACAGTAGGATAGACATGCTCACTAGTGAGTATGAAGCATTTAAAATGACTGTTGATGAATCTATTCAATCTATGTACACTAGATTCACACACATCATGAATTCTTTAAATGCTCTTGGTAAATCTTACCCTACTTATGAGTTGATTAGGAAAATACTCAGGAGACTACCACCAGTTTGGGAAGCTAAAACTATTGCAATAGCAGAAGGGAGAAATCTCAAGGAGATGTCTGTTGATGAACTAATTGGATTGCTCATCACCTATGAGCTTGCAATAAATGAGAAGAAGAATGAGAAAATTAAAGCAAAGAAAGCTAAAATACTTAAGGCATTATCTCACTGCTCCAATGAAGGGAAGTGATTCAGAATCGGATGAAAACATGGCACTCTTCATTAAGAAATTTGGAGAGTTCATGAGAAAGAACAAGAAATACACTAAAAAATTCAAGGGCTCAAAAATAGAAAAGAGAGAGTCAGGCAGAAGGAAGCAAAAAGATGATCCTCCCATGTGTTATAACTGTAGAGAATTTGAACTTATCAAGCCGGATTGTCCTCAGCTGAAGAAAGTGTATAAGAAGAAGAAGAAGAAAAAAACTCTAAAGGTGGGCTAGGACACTCATAGTAGCAATAGTTCAGAATCTAAATCCAGTGATGACGAGATTGTGAATTTATGTCTAATGGCTCACGATGACCACGAGGTACAATCTTTTTCTTCTGCTTCATTTTACAATTCAAGTGATTCAGAAAATGAAAAGAACATACTTTCTTATGATGAATTGCATCAGGAATATATGTATACCCTTAAAATGCTTGAAAAAATTAATAAGAAAAATTCTAGTTTGAAATTAAAATTGAAAGAATTTTCAAAGTTAGTTGAAAGTCAAAATGAATCTCATGCATCTCTCATGAAAGACAAGGATTTGAAAATTGAGGAGTTAGAAAAGAATTTGAAAGATAAATCTAAGATTATTTGTAAATTAACAAAAGGTCAAAATAATTTTTAAAAACTCCTAGGAGCTTAAAGAAATTCCCTAGAGAAGGAAGGTTTTGGTTTTAATGGGAAGGAGAATCTAAAAGAGAGACATCTCTACATGGGATATTTTGTAAGAGAGTCAAAATCGTATGTTCCAACTAATTACTATCATAGAAATATTATATGTTTTAAATATAAGAGGTTGGGTCACATAAATTTGACTGTACTTTCAAAAATAAAGATATCAAAATTAAGGAAGTCTGGAAAATCAAAGGAGAATCTAGTACTAACCCCCATGGACCCAAGAAAATATGGGTACCAAAAGTAGTTATCTAATTATGTCGTGTAGATGTGCTTGAGATTGTCCTCCTTGAAGGACAAGTGGTATATGGATAGCAGATGCTCGTGACATATGACAAGAGATAAAGCTAAATTTGCATCTATCATATCCAAAGATAAAGGATTCATTACATTTGGGGATAACTCTAAAGGTAAAAAATTTTAGAGTTGGTAAGGAACCTTCACTTATCATTGATAATGTGTTATTAGTTGATGGATTGAAACATAATTGAGCATAAGTCAACTATGTAATAAACGTTATAAAGTCTCATTTGAACATGACAAATGCACTGTAGAGAACGAATCTGAAAACAAAATATTGTTTATTACTGATCGTCATGAAAATGTCTACACCACTAGCCTTGACCTCCTTGCTTCTCAACATGTTACTTGTTTTTCTGCTATAAATGAGATTAGTTGGATTTGGCATAGGAGACTAGGACATGCAAACATTAACTTAATATCTAAAGTTGTTAAGGAAGAATTAGTTAAGGGATTGCCTAAGACTAAATTCGCGAAAGATAAAATATGTGATGCATGCCAACTAGGAAAACAAGCAAGAACGAGCTTTAAGAAGAAGAAAGTAATCTCTACTACTAGGCCACTTTAAATGCTACACTTAGATTTATTTGGTCCAAATCCAACTCAGAGTTTAGGAGGAAAATCATACGCATTCATCATAGTTGATGATTATTCAAGATATACATGGGTACTATTTTTAGGTCACAAAGATGAGGCATGTGAACAATACATAAATATGTATAAGAAAATTTAAAATGAAAAGAGTTATACTGTCACTAAAATCCGAAGTGATAGGGGTAGAGAAATTAAAAATCAAAGCATGGAAGACTATTGCAATTCATTAGGAATAGCTCCTAATTTTTCCACTCCTAGAACACCACGGTAGAATGGTGTAATTGAAAGGAAGAAAAGGTCTATACAAGAGATGGCCAAAGTTACGCTTAATGAACATAAACTACCTATGTACTTCTGGGCTGAGGTAGTAAATTCCATCTACTATGTTCTAGATAGAGGTTTGATTAGACCATCTCTAAATAAGATTCCTTACGAATTTTGGAATGACCATAGACCAAACATATCATATTTTTATGTCTTTGGGTGTAAATGTTTTGTGCTTAGAGATAATGAACATTTAGGAAAGTTTGATGTGAAATTAGATGAAGGTATCTTCCTAGGGTATGCCTTAGATAGTAAGGCCTACAGAGTATATAATAAACGAACATTAACCGTTATAGAATCCATTCATGTAGTATTCGATGAGTCAAATCCCTTCTCTAAAAGGACTAATGAAGAAGAAATTAAGATAAATAAGGAATTTGAAAAACTAACAATTACAAATGATTCAGAAAAGAGAAATAAAATTAAGGAACCATCTGCTGAAACTAATCAAATTGAAAATGAGGTTAATGAACTACCTAGAGAATGGAAGTACATAAAGAGTCATCCCATTGATAAAAAAATAGGTGAACCATTACGTGGAGTAGCCACACGATCCTTACTTAGGAATATGATTAGTCATTTTGCCTTTCTATCTCAAGAAGAACCTAGGAATATGAGTGAAGCAATTGAGGATGAATCGTGGGTGATGTCCATTCAAGAAGAGTTAAACTAGTTTAAAAGAAACAAAGTATGGACATTAGTTCCTAGACATGAGGATAAGACAATTATTGGAACAAAATGGATATATAAGAACAAGAAAATGAACATGGGATAGTTGTTAGAAATAAGGCAAGACTAGTAGCTCAGGGATATAACTAGGAAGAAGGAATAGAGTTTGAAGAAACCTTTGCACCTGTAGCTAGAATTGAAGCCATTCGAATGCTTTTAGCCTATGCAGCTTTTAAGGATTTCAAGATGTATCAAATGGATGTCAAAAGCGCGTTTTCAAATGACTACATAAGTGAAGAGGTATATGTAGAACAACTCCTAGGTTTTGAAAACCATAAGTATCCAAAACATGTTTATAGACTAATTAAAGCCTTGTACGGTTTAAAGTAAGCTTCTAGAGCTTGGTATGAGAGACTTATAGGCTTTCTACTGGACAATGGATTTATCAGAGGGAGGATAGACACAACACTTTTCATAAAGTCTAAGAAAGATGACATGCTCCTAGTTCAAGTATACGTAGATGATATCATATTTGGAGCTACAAATAAAGACTTGTGCAATGAGTTTGCAAGCACTATGCAAATTGAATTTGAGATGAGCATGATGGGTGAACTAAATTTCTTCCTAGGACTTTAGATCAAACAAGAGAAACATGGAATTTTTATAAATCAATCGAAGTACATTAGAGATCTACTCAATAAATTTAATATGGAAGATGAAAAAACACTAGGGACACCTATGAACTCTTCTTTGAAATTAGACAAAGATGAACAAGCTATAACAGTAGATGTCAAGTTCTATCGTGGAATGATCGGTAGCTTACTATATCTGATTACCAGCAGATCTGAGATAATTTTCAACGTATTTTTGTGTGCAAGACTTCAGGCTGCACCAAAAGAGTCACATTTGTTAGCTGTCAAACGAATACTTAGATACCTGATAGGAACTGTGGAACTTGGGTTATGGTATCCTAAGTATACATCTTTTGAGATTATCAGCTATTCAGATGCTGATTTTGCTCGTAGCAAAGTGGATAGGAAGAGCACGAGTGGTACATGTCATTTCTTAGCACGTTCGTTAGTCTTTGGTATTCCAAGAAGCAGAATTCAATTGCTCTTTCCACAGCTGAGGCAGAATACGTAGCGGTAGGAAGTTGTTATGCTCAAACACTATACTTGAAGCAACAACTGATGGATTTTGGATTAAGTTATGACACAATTCCTATAAGATGCGACAATACGAGTGCAATAAACATCTCAAAGAATCCTATATTACATTCATGAACTAAACATATAGAAATAAGACATCATTTTGTTCATGATCATGTGCAAAAAGGAGATGTGACACTTGATTTTGTATGCTCAAATGAATAATGGGCAGACATATTCACGAAATCACTTGCGGAGGATAGGTTTATCCAAATTAGGTGTGAATTAGTCCTGATGCATAGTTGAGAGGTTGCCTAGAATTATATTAGATGACATAATTCATGGGGAGCAACATCACTTAATATTCACAATTAGTTAAAAATTTCAAATTAGGCTCATTTGTTCCCATTTGGTATCACATTTGTTCACATTTGGTATTAAATTCATATCATGATGAGAGCATATTAACTTACACATATTAATCCTCACATAATCTTTGAACTTTAGTGACTATTTTTGCTTATCCATGTTTATGAAATTTGACACACTATGTATGTTCACATTGCAATTTAATTCAACAACACATCTTTCTGCATTAGTAAGGGAGAGAAGTCAATTGAATTAACATAGAAAGACATATTTCATAATACAATTTTTAAAATCTGACAATTGAATAATTTTAAAAAAAAATTAAGATTTAAAGGGGGAGAAGAATATAAGGTTATATCCGCTCATATTTTTTTATATACCTTTTTGTTAATGTTAAAAGGGGGAGAAGAATATCAGGTTATAGCAAAAATAGTTGGCAAAACTAATTGTGTATGAACATATTTCATTTGTTGAATATTTGATGTTGTATATTTGATTGTGCATTATTTGAGGGGGAGCTTTGTTAGACGTAACCCATTTTATATTTTTGTTCGTGTATTTGTCATCATCAAAAAGGGGGGGATTATTGACTCTATGAGTCCAATCCGGCTTTGATAATGACAAATCACTTGGTATTTGATCTGTACATTGAGATTATGAACATGAACAATATTTAGCATGCACGGAAGGCTAGAAAGTCATGAAAGCCATGAAGATTAAAGTATATACATCTTGGCACAATCCATGGAACTAAAAGAGTAGAAGAATAAAGATGCAAGCGACAAATTCAAGATCGTCATGGAAATGGGTATTTAGAACTGAATGTATTTATATATTTCATATGATTTAATTCGAAACTCAAAATATACCTTAGACTAACCTTAGGACTTATGATGAAAATCTTTAGGGGATATTTATGGACTTAGAGACCTTTTTTAAAAACCCCAAAAAATATTTTATAAAAGAGCAAAGAAAGAGAGGAAAATAGATTTTTGAAACTAAAAAAAAAAAAGTGTACTGTTCAAAAGACTGAAGTCACTGCTCAAAAGTTTGAAGTTCCAACTTCAAAAGACTAAAGTTTAAGCTTAGTCGTCTCAATAATTACTTCAGAAGACCGAAGATTAAGTTCAATCATCTGAAGATTTATTGAAGAAACATAGAAATAGGAAGAAGCACATCAGAAAACTAAACCTTGACTTCAGTCGTCTAAACCCGCAATTTTAGAAGTATGAACCCCAACTTCAGACGTCTGACCTTATGTCCAATTCAATTTTTCAATGCTTTAAGGAACTTCAGTCGTCTGAACCTATGGGTTGTTTAAAAAAACTGATCTTTGGTGAGAAAACAAGTGAGTTATTGTTTTAATCAAGTTGATCCAACGGTCAGGACATATCCTAAAGCCAAGTTTACCTATATAATCAATCTCTAAACCCTAGTGCCCCATTTTTTTGAATACAATTAAGAGACTTGAACATATTGTAATACGTTTGCCTGCACTCCAACTTATACTCATCAAGTTTGGGCAAATCATCTCAACAAAACGAAGGGATTTCATTTACACATCTTGATAGCAAACTTTGGTGATTGAGGTTTGGTAAACAAGGGATTGGTTTGCATTTTGAATATATAGATATCTTGAAGATTTTTCATATCTCATACTCATACATCTATTACTCTTATTGAAAAAGAAAAATCCTTGTGTTGTTACATATAAATTTGTTTGTGAAAGGATTTTCTAAACATCGAATATTTGGTGATCTTCAAGTTCTTATTTTCATTCAAAGACTCAATACTTTGTTATTGTGAAATCTAGATGGTTGAAAAGTATAAAGGTTCTCAATATACACTTATGAGAAATATTGTTGTGACAAGTAGTGTTTAAATCTTTGCAATACTCAAAGTATTTTATTTATTCAAAGATTCAAATTCACAATTTATTTGATAGCAAGGACTTAGATCTTCATAATATTCAAGACCAATTTTTTAATAAGATCACATTCGGTATTCTTGCATCTAGTAATTTGAACTAAAACCCTAAGTTCTCCAAAGCATTTACTTATATAATTATTTTGGGAGACTTGATCAAAGGGAAATTTTGTGAAGCATATCATTCATATAACGATTACATCGTTACATACATACTGAGTTTGAAGTTTTATCATATGGATATGTGTTAGGTTTTCCACTGTACTCACTAGCTTTGTTAGAAGCAATATTGAGTTGTTTTGCAAATTTGAAATTCTATATTGTAATCACCGTTCGGGTTGTGAACCATGTGAGGAAGAAGTTGTGCCTCTTGTAAGCACCGGATGTAAGGGAAACTCCGGCTCGGTTAAAGGAGCAGGGATTTAATGAAATCCTTGAGTGGGTTTCTCAAGGCAAGGACGTAGGTCGGGTTGGCTGAACCTCGTAAAAATTGTGTTTGCCTTCTCTTTCCCTCTACTCCTTCAAATTTTCTTAATGCATTTCATTACTGAAATTAGGAATAGATTCCCAAGAGAAGGGGTGAATTGGCTTTTAAAAATTTCTTTTAATTCCTTTTGGGAATTCTTAAACTTATTTGTTTAATTTGTTAAGTACTCAAGAACTTAGTTTCTTTATTTAATCCTTAACCATACAAACATCCAATCATTCAATCAAACCAATCAACTATAATTAGAAAGCAAACAACCAAGCCAATACACAACACTTACGTAATATAAAAACTAAAAATGATTGTTTGTTTATATTAGCCAAATTTGAATCAAGTCCTGCAGTGAATGAAAATTTATGCTTGTTGATGTAAAGCCTTGTATAGATGAATCCAATCACTCTTTCCAAATATTTAGAACTCAAATAAACTCTTAGTAAATTTATCTTTGGGATGTTAACCAAGTAACGTACTCCCGTATGGTTTCCGAAAGATATGGTGTAACCAACGTAATCCCTTTCGGTTTCCGCAACCTAAATCAAAATTGGACTTTAAGTTTACTTGATTTCCAAATATACATAGCATGTATAATTTAGATATTTAAAACATCCACACAGTTGTATTTGAATTGAAAATAAAGAATAGGGAAAGAGAGAGTGAGACGGGGATTTTTACGAGGTTCGGCTTATACCCAGCCTACATCCTCGCTTTGGCAAATCACCAAAGGATTCACTAAACATGTTCCTTTAACGGGCGGAACAAACCTTTACAACGCTCCTTGGGTAAGGCTAGAGCCCGCCTTCTCCAAATGATATCCCCTCATCCGGTCACTCCTTACATAGGCTAGAGCCTGCCTCTCTAAGCAATATCCTCTTGCTTAGCCAATGATCCAAACAAACCTTGGAATCGTCAATCTACAAGAAATAATTCAAATAGATGCATACAAATAATGCTCACACATAGAGCCGATTAGTACACTTTAGAAACTAATATACTTCAAATTCAAAATATCAAAAGAATAAAGTAAGAAGCTCTATGTAAATATCATCGGATTACTTCTCTTTGATGAGAATCAAGAACTTAAATTGGATGCTTCAGAGAAGTTGTAAAAGCTCAAGGATTTCTCAAAATTTTCGCAGCAACTCAAAGCTTTTAAAACAAATAGCAAGAGACTTTGAGTAAAAGATAACTTGAAGGAATTTTCAATGCTTGGTATTTTTTATTCTCATAAACCCTGTATATATAGGTTTCAAAAACACTTTCATTCATGCTCCCCAAGTTTCCTTAGAGTGCCCCCAAAGTTTCCAAAAATATTAGGGCAAAAGTCAATCAATTTTGAAAAAGAGAAGTTTAAAAAATTTGTCCATTGCCGTACTTCGGTTGCCTGAAGTGCAACCTCAGTAGCCTGAGGTACGTTTAGGAGCCTGAAGACATAGGGTCAGGCGCCTGAAGGTACACTATCTTGTTTGTTTGCTTCAATAAAATCTTCGGTTGCCTGAGGATTTATCCTCATTCGCCAAGATAGTATAAAAACACTTTCCTTCTTTTTTTTTTTTTTCAAATATATTTAGTTTCTTTGCTTTCTTACTTCTGAAAAACATTTTCCAGGGTACTAAAATAAAGTCTCTAAGTCCATATTTAACCCCTAATGAGCTTCATTTCATTCACAATGACATTTTTAACTTTGAAGTACTTACATGAAGATTTCCTAACAATATGAACATCTCTTGTTCTTTGAAACTTCATGATCATCTTGAAGCTTTAGGTTCATTTCATTTTCAGATGTCTTTGTGCTTCCCGGTTTGATCACTTCTTGACTCACCATACATCTTTAAGCTTGATAGTGATCTTTTGAAGCTTTGTTGAATTTGGCTTTTTCAGATTTATGAGAGCATCATTACTTGAACACATTATGTCATTAACCTTTTCTTCATTTGTTATCATCAAAACAAGAGGTGAAAGCCTTATTAGGCTAACAATCTCCTCCTTTTTGATGATGACAAATAAGGAGCAAAAATTTATAAAAACTTATAAAACGCTCCCCCTTACAATAAGCATAGATTCAAGTAATATTTCCCAATATTTGCATTTATTGCATTTTTCAACATTCAACATAGTATTTAGTTCAACAAATAATGTGTGCATATTCAATTCAGCTCAAATATTCTATTCTATTCAACTCAATATTCCACTCAGCTCAAATATTCAATTCATATTTTTGTTCTCTCTAAACCATCTCTCCCCCTTTGACATCATACAAAAAGGGTACATAATTTGAATTCAAAGAGCAAAGAACTCTATGCATCTAGAGAACCAAGTGATAACTTATAACACTCCCCTTGACAATTAGTATACTAAAGAATTTCTTTTAAGTCATAAGTTCAGAAGTTTCAAAGTTTGCAAATCTATCTTTAACAGTAGAACTTATATCGAACTGATAACAAAGCATTTCGAAGTTTCAGACTTTCAGAGCTAGAACCAAATACATAGAAAGACTCATAGTCTTAGCTCACACATACTTTCCTTTTACATCAACAAAAAAACAATTTACATTCAAAATTTAAGCATGTATAGCATACTAAGTAGCAAAAACATCATCAAAAGTCTATGTATCAGAGTCAATGTCACTATCTTCAGCAATTCCTTTTCCTTTAGTTTGCTGAGAACCTTCTTCTTTTTCTTTTTCTTCATCTTCCTCTTCCTCATCATTACCAGCTTCCTCTTCTTCTTCATCGTCTCCTTCTTTCTCTTCATTTCTAGCTTCCTCTTCTTCTTCTTCATCTTCTCCTTCCTCTTCTTCAGATGCTTTAGCTAAATCATCACTGTGGGGAATGGAGCTAGTGTCCGTAGGATCACCATGTGAGGAACTAGCTCATACTAGCTCAATGCGCATAAGACACTGATCTAGGGATTTAATACCATCACGCATATCTCGGCTGAAAGATGTGAATTCATTATAGAATGGCATGAACCAAGAAGGAGTTTCGGTTACAGATACTTGTGGTTGAGTTCGAGGTGAAATAGGAGGTGTAGCAGCTGCTCGTCGTTGTCTTCCCCCTTTCAAGAACCACTCTTGATTTTATTTTTCATATCCCATATGTTTGAGAGTAATTGAGGTAAAGAGTTCATATCTAGTCCTCTTGATGAACAAGTCTGTCGGTGAGGCAATACTTAGTTTTGAAAAAATAAGGCTGAGAGCTCAATCGTAAGGAAGGGTAATTCGGGATGCATCAAGCTTAGCCCACATCCATTTTATAAAAAGGCTAGCTAAATCAAGTTTCTTCTCTTTTAGTAAACACCACATAAAAAAACAATCAGCATATGAAAGATGATCATAGGATCCAGCTTGTGGAAAGATGTTATTGGTGATAATCTTTTGGAGGATTTGAGCTTTCAGGTTCAGTTGTTTATACAGTGGTGGATGCCCAAAGTAAGCTGGTTCATTCTCCATGACTAATGGCAAAAATTCCTCAGGTGTAAAGTCTTATTGAAGCATCCATGATTGTCCTAATGTTGGGCATTCAAAATTTCCAGGAGAGACATTTAGAATGGATGCTAAGGATTCAGATGAAAGCACTATCTTCTTACCCTTCACATCCATTGATAAAGAATTTTCCCCAAGAGTCATGTTTGCATAGAAAATTTTTATCAAGTTAGGAAAGATCCCCTTGGCTTGATACTCAATGAAGTTTTTCCATCCAATGTTTTGGAACAAATACAAAATCTCAGGAAATTCAGATTTGAAAAACTGGAGATCAAGTACCTTACCAAAGATTGGTTCAATTGTAAGGAGTCTAGTCCTATAATAATGTTTAGATTGAGAATATACCAACTATTGTTCGATATTTGGGTCATCTTTACCAGAGGATGAGCCACGATTTGTCGTTTTCTTAGTTTGAGGCATTGTGAGGCTTCTTTGAGGTGCAGATGGTTTCTTTCAAACCCTAGAGAATGTATGATCGAACTTAGAAGCTTGAAATCTAAGGTTTTAGCGTTGGAGATTGAAGGGGGATTTGATGTTTGGAACTTCGGGTGAGTGGTAGGTCTTAGTTCATGAGCCTAAAGTGTAAATGAAATAGGGTTTCGCGCATTTAAAATATAAGAACTCCTCGACTTCAGGGTCCTGAAGAATAAGTACAGGCGCCTGAAGAATTTCCTGGGTGAAATTTCAACAGGAAATAGCTGTTCGGTAGCCTAAGGTTTGGAGTTTAGGCGCCTGTGGTACATGTAGGAGCCTGAGGTTGTCTGCTCAGTCAACCGAAGTGCTTCAACTTCTGAATTTTTCCTTATTTCTTTGTTTTAAACCTTTCTTAACTTATTCCCTTATTGTATAATGGTTCAAGAATTATCCTTATATCAAAAATTTATGCTTAAGCTCAATAATCTCATTCTCAATTTTTTTTTCAACATAGTGAGTCATACTTTTCAATATAAATTAATACACATGTAGCATATAGTATATCAATACATCACATGCAAGTAAGCATGTAGCATGTAACATCAAGGTGCTTATATAATAATCTCAGATTTAATATTTTCTTAAGTTAAGCCTTGTAAAAAATCATCCTATGATTTTGGCCAACAACGCCATTTTCTATTTTATATATTTGTGTAAAGTCATTATCTCATTTTTGGTACCCATATTTTCTTGGGTCCGGAGGATTTTTCAAGAGAGGTTTCTTTTATTTTCCATACTTGTTTGGTTTTGACACCTTTCCTCTCATATGGACATTCAAACTTTATATGCCCCTTTTTCTTGCATTGATAGCACATGGTGTTTGGTTTTGGATTCTTTCGAGAAATATCCCATGTAAGAATTCTTTTTCTTTTTATTTTCAATTCCATTGAAACTAATGCCTTCTTTATTTAGAGACATTCTTTGTAAACCAATCATCTTATCAAGGTTTTCCTTTCCTTTTGTGAAGTTGTAAATAATTTTATCCTTATCTTTGATTTGATTCTTGAGATCATTTAACTCTATGTCTTTCTTGTTATCAACCTTCTTTAATGATTTCTCTAATTCTAGATATAATTTTATGATTCTATCCTCTAATTCAGAAATATACATATCTTTCTTATATACGGTAGAGGATAAGGATCGAAGGTCTTTTATCATTTGGTCATTCTTGCTTTCCAGTTTTTCAATTTTCAAGTTGTTTCCTTTTTTAACGAGATTTTTGGATTCTATTTCTTTCATTGCTGATTCATACTTATGTTCTAATTGCTTGAGTTTTGAGTCTTTATCTCTTTCAGCACTCTTTAGGAATTCTAACTATTTCATTAAACTTTCATTCTTATTTTTCAATGAGGTGTTTTGTTTATTTGTTTTGACTAGCATCTTATGAACTTTAAATAAATCATTTCGAAGTTCTTCATATGATGGCATGCTCTCATCATCGGATTCATCACTACAAGAATTTTTTGAAGATTTAGATGAGGAACTTTCCTTATTGTCCCAAGCCATAAAGCACGTGTAGGCAACCTCTTTGTCACTTATTTCATTGGCCGGACTACTTGAACTATCCCAAGTAGTGGCTTTCATGGCCTTCTTGTTTTTCTTTTTAGACTCTTTCTTTAATAGTGGACATTATGGTTTTATATGTCCAACTTTATTGCAATTGTAGCACTTAGGAGTTTTATTCTTTGATTTATTGCTAATTTCTTCTTCTGATTCATCTGATTCAGATTTTTGAATTTGTTTCTTCTTCTTAGTATTCTTGCTAATTTTTTAGATGTGAAGGCTACTTCATCTTCATTCATTTCTTCTTCACTGCTTGAGTTGTCTTTTAAGACTTTTAAGGCTATTGAATCTTAGGTTTTGGTTTTTCCATTATTTTCATTCATAGCCATTTCATATGTAAGTAGAGAACCTATAAGCTCATCTAGGGATGTGTTTTTTAGATTTCTACCTTCCGTGATAGCAGTAGCCTTTGGTTCCCATATGGAGGGAAGGCCTCTTAGAATTTTTCTTATCATCTCATAAGTAGTGTAAGTTTTTCCTAAGGCATTTAGGGAATTTATTATTTAAGTGAACCTAGTATATATGCTAGATATGGATTCAACCTGGTTCATTCTAAATGCTTCATATTCACTTGTAAGAACATCCTTTGTTCCTTCATATGTTACTTCTAACTTATCCCATATCTCCTTAACTGATTTGCAGGTCATTACTCTATTAAATTCATTAGCATCCAAGGCACAATATAAAGCATTTATAGCACTTGAATTTGTTTGGAGCATTTTATAATCTTGATCGGTCATATCTTTCTTCTCTTTTGGGATTTGTTTTTCATCTACTATCTTAGTGGGAATTTGATCTCCATCTATTAAAACTTGCCATACTTTCCAATTCATCGTTTGGAGATAGATTTGCATTCTCTTTTTCCAAAATGTGTAGTTCAAACCACAAAAGATAGGAGGCCTAGTTGAAGATTGTCTCTCTCCAAAGGGAGCTACACCTATGTGAGCCATTAGGATCTTTCTATAGTTACTTGTTAAGATTTACTATAACCCCGCTCTGATACCAATTGAAATTAGGAATAGCTTCCCAAAGGGGGGGGGGTTGAATTGACTTTTAAAAATTTCTTTTAATTCCTTTTGGGAATTCTTAAACTTATTTGTTTAATTTGTTAAGTACTCAAGAACTTAGTTTCTTTATTTAATCCTTAACCATACAAACATCCAATCATTCAAACAAACCAATCAACTATAATTAGAAAGTAAACAATCAAGACAATACACAACACTTACGTAATAAAAAAACTAAAAATGATTGTTTGTTAATATTAGCCAAATTTGAACCAAAACCTGTAGTGAATGAAAATTTATGCTTGCGGATGTAAAGCCCTGTATAGATGAATCCAATCACTCTTTCCAAATATTTAGAACTCAAATAAACTCTTGGTAAATTTATCTACGGGATGTTAACCAAGTAACGTACTCCCGTATGGTTTCCGCAAGATATGGTGTAACCAACGTAATCCCTTTGGGTTTCCGCAACCCAAATCAAAATTGGACTTTAAGTTTACTTGATTTCCAAATATACATAGTATGTATAATTTAGATATTTAAAAACATCCACGCAGTTGTATATGAACTGAAAATAAAGAATAGGGAAAGAGAGAGTGAGACGGGGATTTTTACGAGGTTCGGCTTATACCCAGCCTACGTCCTCGCCTTTGACAAATCACCAAAGGATTCACTAAACATGTTCCTTTAACAGGTGGAACAAACTTTTACAATGCTCCTTGGGTAAGGCTAGAGCCTGCCTTCTCCAAACGATATCCCCTCGTCCAGTCACTCCTTACATAGGCTAGAGCCCGCCTCTCTAAGCAATATCCTCTTGCTTATCCAACGATTCAAACAACCCTTGGAATCATCAATCTACAAGAAATAATTCAAATAGATGTGTACAAATAATGCTCACACAAAGAGCTAATTAGTACACTTTAGAAACTAATATACTTCAAATTCAAAATATCAAAAGAATGAAGTAAGAAGCTCTATGTAAATATTACCGGATTACTTCTCTTTGATGAGAATCAAGAACTTAAATCGGATGCTTCAGAGAAGTTGTAAAAGCTAAGAGATTTCTCAGAATTTTCGCAGCAATTCAGAGCTTTTAAAACAAATAGCTTGGTATTTTTTATTCTAAGAGACTTTGAGTAAAAGATAACTTGAAGGAATTTTCAATGCTTGGTATTTTTTATTCTCATAAACCATGTATATATAGGTTTCAAAAACACTTTCATTCATGCTCCCCAAGTTTCCTTAGAGTGCCCCTAAAGTTTCCAAAAATATTTGGGCGCAAGTGTATCAATTTTGAAAAAGAGAAGTTTAAAAAATCTACCCGTTGCCCTACTTTGGTTACCTAAAGTGCAACCTCAGTTGCCTGAGGTACATTCAGGAGCCTGAAGACACAGGGTCAGGCGCCTGAAGGTACACTGTCTTGTTTGTTTACTTCAGTAAAATCTTTGATTGCCTGAGGATTTATCCTCAGTTGCCAGGACAGTATCAAAACACTTTCCATCTTTCTTTTTCAAATATATTTAGTTTCTTTGCTTTCTTACTTCTGAAAAAAAAATTTCAAGGTATTAAAATAAAGTCTCTTAAGTCCATATTTAACCCCTAATAAGCTTCATTTCATTCACAATGACATTTTTAACTTTGAAGTACTTACATGAAGATTTCCTAACAATATGAACATCTCTTATTCTTTGAAACTTCATGATCATCTTTAGATGTCTTCGTGCTTCCCGGTTTGATCACTTCTTGACTCACCATACATCTTTAAGCTTGATAGTGATCTTTCGAAGCTTTGTTGAGTTTGGCTTTTTCATATTCTTGAGAGCATCATTACTTGAACACATTAGGTCATTAACCTTTTTTTCATTTGTTATCATCAAAACAAGAGGTGAAAGCATTATTAGGCTAACAATTACCTATCTTGCATGTGTGTATGTTGAATAATTTCGCACGCACTTGATAATTAATTAAGTAAAATCGAATTTATTGAGATAATAATTTGAATCAATTTCAAACCTCTGCAATTAATTTGTTAAATATAGAAATAGGGATTAAGTGGTAAATAATCTTAAAGAATTTTAAAAAACCCAATTCACCTCTCCTCTTGGGATTACACCTGAATTAACATAGAGTCAGAGGGGGGTGAATGGTTTTTTTCACGTATATTGAATTTATATCACAATATAAATATAAATCATGCCCAAGATGTTGGAATAAGTGTATTCCCAAGAGAGGGGGTGAATTGGAAATTTTAAATATTTCTTCTTAGGTTCAACTAATCCAACAACAGTATTTCAAAACCTAGGGTCTGTCTAAGCAAATACTAATCTCCCAATAATAAATTAACTGAGCAAATAATCAAAGAAAATATAGCAGGTTCAGTTTATCCCAATTATTCACAATATTTAAATCATGTACACATTCATAATTAATTAAATATAAGCATACACATGTAGGAAATTAAAGTGCAGGAATTTAAAGAGGAGACACAAGATATGTTATTGAGGTTTGGCCAATACTGCTTACGTCCTCGCCTCAAACTCACAAGCAAGAGGATTCTACTATGATTGCTCACTTGTGGGTGGAGCAGCACCTAATACAACACCTTACAGGATAGTGCACCTATTTTTCTTAACCGGGTCTAAACCAGTTTGGGACTATTCACAGGGCTTGTCTCTCTCTTCTAACCAGCATGTCAGGAATACAACACGGATATGAATTTTGTGTACAAAAAGATGCTTTTAGTATAAGCAGATGTGTACTACAATATGCTCAATACACTCACGTATGGTAAGGATTTAATGCGTAAGTGAGATCTTGAAAATTTAATTCCTGATAATATATTTAACAAAGGAATATCCAAGCTTACCTCAAAACCCTAATCAAGTCTCGAAAAATATTTTATCAAATATAATCACAGCAGATACTTAGGGTTTATGTTTGCAAAAGATTTTTCAAATGAAGCATGCAAGTTCTCAAGTCTTGCAATTTGAATACCAAGACTAGGAAGTTAAACGAGTTATTCTTAATCAGATATTTATATACGAAATATAATGGGAATAAACAATCAAGCAAGACTCTCAAAAAGATTTTTCAAATATATGTGAATATGTGAGAGTAACGCCAAGAAAATGAATTGAAATGATGCACAATAACACAATCAATTCTCCCTACACCATGCAATTGATTTGCAAGTTAGAAGAACAATAAAAAGGAACTCTCTATTTCAAAATGAAATGTGCAAATAAGTATGTAAGAGAGTATATGAAATTATGCTTTGAAAAGTTTGAGTATATAGCAATGGGAGTATAAAAAATTTGAGAGAAAATGTGCTTAATCACTTTGCTAATTAGTTACTAATCTAAGCAAATGAGGGGTATATATAGATATCCCTCAAATTTTGTCCGTTGGGGACCTTAATGGTATTTTTGAAAAAGTTTAAGTATGGTTAATAAAAAATAACCCCTGTTTAATCTCGGTAAAAATTGAGCAACCCGAGAGTTTCAGTCGACCATATCACCAAGTTGGGTCAACCATGGCATTTTTGAACTGAGGATTTGGTCGACCATAGGCAATTTTGGACCCTTTGAGGTTCGGTCGACCAGGGTAGGTTCGGTTGACCATTTTCTGATGTTCGGTTGACGAGGTCAGATTTTAACTAAGGGTTTGGCTGACCAGAGCGTTGGGAATCACCCACGTGTCAGTTCGGTCAACCATACAGTTCAAATTCATTTTAAAATTGTCGATCGAATAGTCAACAAGTTGACTTTGGGAGGTTCGGTTGACGAAAGCTTCTATGTAGTTCGTGTTCAATTCACTGAACACACTTAAAGTGTGCATTTAAGTCTTGATTTTGAGTATAAGTTACCTCTGACTATGTAAAATATTATGTGTAAGATAGTGGGAAATTTCCTAAGTGATGTGCAGGGACCTAGGGTCGATCTATGACCCATGCTTTTTAATTAGTCCAAAATTTAAAATATAAATGCACTTGCAATAAAAATGTTCTTCTTCTTTCTTTTGCTCTTCTGATTCTTCTTGGAGTATGCCAAATGATGTGAAATTTAAGTCCTTCGGGCTTCCATGTCTTCTATACCGCACGTGTGTACTGAATTCTAGACCTGTTCACAAGCTGAATACACACATAAGTACCAAGTGTTTTGTTAACATCAAAACAGAGATTGGACTCAAAAAGTCAACACAAGATATGGAGTAAAGAGTGTAAGGGAGAGAAAGAAAAACACCGGTATTTTTACGTGGTTCGGCACCAAGTCTATGCTCATGCCTTAGCACCAAGTCAAGGATTCAATAATCCACTATCAAAGCTCCTTCCTCGACAGAGCAAGCCTTTCAACTTGGGTACACAACCTTACTTTCGAGAACAAATCTCTACACACCCACAAAGAACCCTCACCAAAACGGTTCACGAAGAACCTTCCAACAAATGGTTCACAAGGAACCTTACAAGATGATGGAAATACAAAGGATGCTCCACAAATGAGCTGATATAAATTACAAACCAAACCTTACACACTCTTTCAAGGATTGTATCAAACAAGATTGGAGAACAAGATAGTTTGAGCACTTTTGAATGAATGAATTAAATACAAAATGCCTAGGTTTTGTAATCAAAGAGATTTTTTTACTAAATGCTTGTATAAATCACAAAAACCATTGTTAAACAAGTCTAAGGACTTATGTTTATAGGCAAAGTGGGCTACTAGCTGTTTTATGGTTGTTGGGCATTTAAAACAATAAAAAACTATGCAAACTAGCCGTTTTTAGCCGTTGAGGCGGAAATCCCAACGCAAACCATCGACGGTTTTCCCGAAACCATCAAAGTCATCAACATGAAAGTTGTGGGAGTTTTTCTTTACTTTCCACATACACCAAGATCACTTTTTTTGGATTTTTATAGAAAAAGTTATGCCCCAAATACCGAAAAGTGTTTAGGAAATTTGATAGGTGCATAACTAAGGTTTTAAACTCAACCAAAAAGTCTTTTAATCACTTAAAACATTCTTGGACAACAATATATAAAATATATAAAGTCTAATGAAGATTAAAACTTGTCCAAGTGAGCTTTTCCTCAAATATAAGATATCTTGACTTATGACAACACAATTTGAAAGATCATTTGATATCTTATATACTTAGATACAAAAATATACTTAACTATCTTAAAGCTTTAGGACATTAACAATGCTCTGAAAAAACTCGGGACCGAGTATAAAAATGTTCTAAAAACTAGGATGTTAAAATTTGTCCATTTGAAAACATATTTGAGTTTAGGATTCATTTGACAAACTCTTAAGTTTAACTTTGAAAACCATCAAAGTTGAATTTGTGATTTTAGTGCAATCCTATAAACTCATGTGTCCTAATATTCATGTGCATTGCTCACTCATTTTCAGAAATCATGTAAGAAACAAAATGCAAGAGCTACAACAAGTTCTTACCACACACACAACCCTTATTACAAATAATTCAACAATAGACTTCCTTTGGTTGTGCTTGGATCCTTTCTGAGTACGTGTCCATTTGATCTTCCTACTCAATGTCAACTCGATCCGATATTTGCCTCTGATCTTTGTACTTCATGTAATTGCGACTAAACCTGTACTAAACATGATCTGCAAAGATAAAAAACACTAGAAACCACATATAGGTTAATATCATCAAAACACATAAACCATAATAGTGTAGCTACCAAGGCTAGCAATGAATGTTAGGGAAACGGTGGGAATTTTATAATTTGTTTAATTAAAAAATAACCCTGTTTAAGCACCAAAATTTTACCAAACTCGAGAGGTTCGGTCGACTGGTGCCAGCACTGGTTGGCTGACCTCACACAGAAAATTTGAATTTCTTTAGGGGTTCGATCGACTGTGTTAGGTGCTGGTCATCCGAGCCAAAGTTCGATCTGCTGGTATTGGTGATCGGTCGACTGAGGGTGTTTTATGCTTAGTTGGCTGGTTGGCCAAGCATTGAAGCATAGGCCAAATAGTATAAGTCAGTTGGCTAGGCATTTTTGTTCATTTTGGGGTCAATTGGCCAAGCTTTCGTAAAATTACAATATTGCCCTCATGGCATGGTCAATTGGCTGAGGTGTTTAAAACGTGAATAGGTCAACCAACCGAGGTTAGTAAAAATCCAAGTTTTTGCCCTAATTTTGACCTTAAAAGATTCATCCCTATACGTATGAATATGGTCATTTTAGTTAGGGGATTTTTCATTAAAAAAAAAATTGGGAAACTAAGGTTACTCTATGGTCTTAAGTTTGAGCTTGCAATTCCCATCCTGCATGAATGCATTATTATAGACCAAAAATTAAATTAAATGCAATTACAAATAAATATCATGTCTTCTTTCTTCTTTTATCTTTAGTTCTTAATGAAAACTGTAGTAACTCGGATAATTATAGAAATTAAATAATAAAGAAAGAAGAGGGAAAAGAGTTTCAAAGGGGGCCTCAGCTGGGTCTCGTCGACAAATGCAGAGTGCTCGTCGACAAGCTGTCTTCTTGGGCACGTCGATGTGGACACGTGCCTCATCGATGAGAATTTACCAAGAGAGTTGATTTCAGGGCCTAAAATTCATCGATGAGGATATGAGTTCATTGATGAACTCGTTTCTTGGACTCATCGACGAGGTGTCGTGGCTCGTTGATGAGGCCACGTGGTAGGAGGTCTATAAATAGTTGAAAACCACATTTTCGTGAGAGAAATCAATTTCTCTCAGCTTTCTCTCTCTCTTGCACGACTCTCTTTACTTCTCTCTAGATTCCTCACCCCGTTTCTCCCCGTTTTGATGATCAGAAGCCGCCACGTTGATCCTATGGAGATTCTCTACATGTCTGCTAGAATAGATTGTTAGTTAGGCCAACTTGGGCACTATCCCAAAATCAGGCTAAGTAGATTATGTGGGTATTTTTAGTATTAAGGCTCATTTGGGTTTAGATTTTGTGTTGTATGGGAATATACTTGAGTTTTGTGAAGTAAAATTAGGGTGTCATATTTTCAGGGTTATTTGCTTTTGGGACATGCAGGCATGGGTTGAGGACCCAGCGGGTGTCTTTCCAGGAGCCCAGGATTTTGAGGATAATACATCAGGGGCATGCAAATAGAGTTGGAGGTGAGCCTCCCAGCCAGTTAGGTAAGGGGAATAAATTATGTCAGGTATTTTTAGAAGTTTAACTGATTTAAATAAAGCATGTGATTATGTAAATATTAAATATGATTTTGCTGAATTATCCGACTTAAGGTAATAGAAAGTTTGAATTAATTATTGTAAGTATGTCATGGGAAAAATTAGTTGTTGAATATAAGTAAGATTCCATAGTTGAGTGTAGGATTATTTCCAGTAGAAGTATATACGTATTCTAGGCAGATCATTGTACCCGAATTATCACTCAAGTTGTGTGGCATGAGTAAATAAATACGATATAGTATTTATTTTCATAAACTATATAAGTTATAGTACAATGTTTGGGAATACTGCTGTTGAGCAGGAAAATAGATTTAATATGTATTATTAGAGAATATGATATCAGGGCAGATTTTATGTTTAGAATATTACTTATACTTGTGTGGCATGAGTATGATTTTCTATGAAAATTATGTTATATCAAAATACTACGATTTCCCAGAATAAGCATGTTATAATAAGTTTTTAGGAAAATCATAAAACAATACAAGAAGTATGGTTTAAAAATATTATGTTTATAGAGCATAAATTTTATGTTCAGTAAGTTATGATATGGTCGGCTTTAAGCCATGATCACTATGAAAGACTATTGTATACAAAGTTATGTGGATAAGTATACCATAGTCTCTCCTCATATACGAGCCAGCATGAGGTTGTATCCTCCTCGTATACAGGTCAACATAAGGATGATTATAGCATAGTCCCTCCCAGTATACAGGCCAACATGAGGTTATACCCTCTTTGTATAGGGGCCAGCATAAGGTTGTATCCTCCTCATATACAGGTCAACATGAGGGTGTGTATAGAAGAGTCCCTCCTCATATACAGGTCAGCATGAGGATGACTATAGCAGAGTCCCTCCCTATAAATGGGCCAGCATGAGGCTATATCGTCCTCGTATACGGGTCAGCATGTGGATGTGTATAGTAGAGTCCCACCTCGTATACGGGCCAACATGAGGGTGTATCATCCTCGTATACAGGTTAGCATGAGGATGAGTATAGCGGAGTCACTCCCTGTATACGATCCAGCATGAGGTTATCCTCCTCACATACAGGTCAGCATGAGATTGTGTATAATAGATTATTATAGAGTTATGATTTAACAGTTCTATACAGTATTTTGATATGACAGTTCTATATAGTATTATGATATGACAGATCTATGCAGTATTATGTTTTGAAAGATTATTATAGAAATATGATATGATAATTTTATGCAGTAATACGGTGCAACAGTGTTGTATAGAGTTATGATTATTTATATAGAAATGTGAATCTATACTAGGTGATGAATACATATAGAAATATGATTTTATACCAAGTTACAATTATACAGGCATGTATATAGAGTTATGAGAATAAAGTATTTGGTGAGTTAAAATACGTTTTGAAATGGAAATATGTATTTTCAGATATATATGTATATGAGTGTGAGTACAGTACTAATGATATTTCAGTAAACGTGAGAATAGTATTAATGATATTACAGTAAAGTGCGTTAGTAAGTTGTTATATCTTGCTTACATAACAACTCACTTGCCACACCCTGATAATAATTTATCCCCACTTACTGAGAGGTGTCTCACCCTATGAAAACTTTAACATTTTACTGATTCACGTGGAGGATAGGAGTAATCAGAGTAGCACAGTAGAAGCGTAGGTGAGATTGAAGGTCTTATTTAGAATTGTATTATTTTATTATGTATTAATGATTTCTGAGCAGTAGGGATGTAATTTGTGATGTCATAGATGATATTATTATATTGAGATGATTTGGTACTCTGGTAATTGGTTATTAAGGTCTTCCATTGTATGAAATGTTCAGGTCATTATAGGTGGTATTGGAGAAATTGAATGAAAATTTTCGGGTCGTTACAGTTGGAATCAGAGCCTAGTGGTTCTGTAGACTTAAGTAATTGATCTTACCATAGTATAGGAATGGGTTATGATGAGGATAGGAAATGGGTAAAGTAAGTTTATAGTACGTCATTATTGGAGGACAAGTTGGAATTTTGGTTTTCGGTTCCGTAGCTTGGAAGCAGAAATCCATTGACGGCTTTCTGTGATTTTTCTATAACAGCCAGAAGTTACAGAAAAGCCACGACAAACCATTGATGATTTTGTTTTTGAGCGGTAAGATTGAACCATAAAGTAGGAGCATGGGTGGTGAGTTGGTTTGTTGTATGAGGAAAGTTTCTAAGAGAAAGTTTAATTATTTGAGTATGAGGAAATAGTACATTTTATTATTTTTTGGTTAAACGATTGTATCGATCGTGTTATGATAATAAGATTCTAAGATTGTTTTGTTCTATTTTTTAGGATAGACCCTAGGAACAACAATGCTCATGCTGGTGGTGATGATGAAAGGCCCTCTACTATGGACGATCATGATTCTGATGCAGTCCTACGTAGTGTTGCTCAACAGGTTATGGCTGAGATAGCATGGAGTTCTAGAGAGCAGGATTGTCCATCAGTGGACTAGGGCTGCACTATAAAGCAGTTCATCCAAATGTATCCTCTGGCCTTTTCAGGAAGTGTCAACCCAATTATGACAGAAAACTGGATGCAAGAGATTGAAAAGATCTTAACAGTACTGCGTTGCACTAATGAACAAAGGGTCTTCTATGCCATGTATAGGTTGTCAGGAGAGGCTGAGAGGTGGTGGATAGCTATTAGATTGCTAGAGGGATAAAGGTCAGTGCAATAAGTCATGACCCGGTGCCAATTTAAAGAAATTTTCTTTGATCGTTACTTTCCTGCCACCATTAGAGAAGTCAAGGTGGAAAAATTCCTGAATTTGACTTAGGGGCATCTTACGGTGCAGTAGTATGCAGCAAAGTTTATTGAGTTGTCACACTTTGCCCCCTACATTGTCCCAGATGAGACTAAGAAGATAGAGAAGTTTAAGAGAGGATTAAGGCAAGAAATCTATGAATAGGTGGCAGTTTTAAAGGTACAAGATTTCTCAGAATTGGTAGACAGGGCTGATGTAGTAGTGGAGAGTAGGTAGAGGGGAGTTGGGATGCAGAGCTAGAGGAAGAGGCCCACATCTCCAGGGTTTCAGGTGGGTTCTAGCTAGGGTCCGAGGAATAGAAACAATGAAGGTTAGAGACAGGATATGGGAAACCAAGTTGGATAGGGTAATCCATTACGCCCTATTTGTACTAAATGTAACAAGAGGCATAGGGGGAATGCCGATTTGGAACAGATACCTGTTATCGGTGCTGTAGACCCGGCCACATTGCAGAAGAATGCCATAGGCCGATGAATAATGCACCCAAATAAACATTTTAATGTTCAGAACCTTTAGAGGATCGAACTTAGCATTATAGGGCAAGACTGAGAAAGTATAGTTGCAAGTGAGTGCTTGCATAACTTAGTCGTGTGTATGTACATATATAGATATATACATATGTATTTTGGTTTTGGGTGATGTAATAATGATACTAGGATATATTTGTATATATTGTGGAAATCTAGTATGTGCAGTTTTGGCAAGGCCTATTCTTGCTTCTGTAAGCAATGAATGAATGTTTGCAGGAATAGCAATATAAAGAACAACTTCACTAGCATGTGACTTGAAAGATGGATGGTAAGTTATGAAGGTTATATAAAGCAAAGAAGGTGGTAGGGGTTGATCAAAGATTATAACTGTACCATCAGTTACCACCTAGGAAAAGCTAATGTGTTGAGTCGTGAATTAGGGAGTGCCTCCGTATCAGCAGTGGTGAAGCAGCATCAGATCCAAATGGAATTAGAAAATCTTGGGGTAGAGCTAGTAGAGGAAGATCACCAGACATTTATTGCTAGTCTGGTACTTCAATGGACTTTGCTAGAGAAAATTAAGGCCGCACAGATGCACAACGTAGAATTAGCAGAGCGGATAGCTAAAGTGCAGGATAGACAGAGAAGGGAATTTAGTATTTCTGATTGGAAGACACGGAGGATGATCCAAATACTTAAGGATATGTTGTGTGCATACGTTCTGGATTTTGAAGATAGCTGGACCCAATATTTGCCGTTAGTGGAGTTTGCATATAAAAATAACTATCAAATCAGCATCAGTATGGCACCATACGAGGCATTATATAGTAGGAGGTGTCGTTCTCCACTGTACTAGGATGAAGTGGATGAGAGGCGAGTTTTGGGGCCAGCGTTAGTGCGGCAGGAAGCGTACAATAAAGTTCGACTTATTAAAGAAAGGATCAATGCAGCTTGGAGTCGGCAGAAAAGTTACACTGATACTTGCTATAGAAAATTGGAGTTGAATGTGGGAGATTATGAGTTTCTTAAAATAGTGCCACTGAAAGGAGTTTTGGAGGTTTGGAAGGAGGGGTAAGTTGAACCCTAGGTTTATTGGCTATTCGAGATACTTAAAAGAGTAGGGTCAGTTACTTATCGGCCAGCTTTACCACCAGTTTTATCCAAAATATATGATATATTTCATCTTTCCATGCTGGGGGAAATATGTCCCTGATCCCTCCTACGTGATCAGCTATGTAGGTATAGAACCCTGAGTTACTTTGACATATGAGGAAACACCAGTGCAGATTCTGGAAAGGAAAGAACAGGAATTGCGTAGTAAGAAAATTATATTAGTAAGAGTCTTGTGGAGGAATCATGTGGCGGAAGAAGCTTCATGGGAACTCGAGGAGCAAATACAACAAAAATACCCACACCTATTCAGTGGGGATCAGTAGTAAGAAGAAAATAAGGTAAAGATTCAGGCAAGTATGTAAAGTTTCGTTTGTGCAGGTTAATTAGTACGTGTAATAGTTTCTGTTTTGGTTGTATTTTAGACTATGGGATAAGATAGTGTTTTTGTTTTGGGAGAAATTATTCTTTTAGGTGGATATTTGTAATCTCCTAGAACCATATTTGTAACCATAGTATTCCTCCACCATAAGTGAGGGTAATTAATAAGATAAGTAGCCCATTTTCCTCAAAAGATGGTGTTCAATATAGATAGCAAATTTTGAGGATGAAATTTTTTAAGGAGGGTAGAATGTAGTAACCCAGATAATTATAGAAATTAAATAATAAAGAAAGAAGAGGGAAAAGAGTTTCAAAGGGGGCCTCAGCTGGGACTCGTTGATGAGCGTAGAGTGCTCATTGATGAACCATTTTCTTGGGCATGTTGACATGGACACGTGCCTCGTCGATGAGAATTTACCAAGAGGGCTGATTTCAGGGCCTCAAATTCGTCGACAAGGATATGAGTTCTTCAACGAACTCCCTTCTTGGACTTGTCGATGAGGTGTTGTGGCTCTTTGATGAGGCCACATGGCAAGAGGTATATAAATAGCCGAAAACCAAATTTCAGCGAGAGAAATCATTTTCTCTCAGCTTTCTCTCTCTCTTGCACGACTCTCTCTACTTCTCTCTAGATTTCTCACCCCATTTTTCCCCGTTTCGATGATCAGAAGCCGCCACATTGATCCTAGGAATTTCTCTACAAGTCTGCTGGAGTAAATTATTGGTTAGGCCAACTTGAGCACTATCCCAAAATCAGGGTAAGTAGATTATGTGAGTATTTTCAATATTATTAGGCTCATTTGGGTTTAGATTTTGTGTTGTATGGGAATATACTTGAGTTTTGTGAAGTAAAATTAGGGTGTTATATTTTTAGGGTTAGGGTGTTTTTGGGACCTGCAGGCTGGGGTTGAGGACCCCAACGGAAATCTTTCCAAGAGCCCAGGATTTTGAGGATAATACGCTGGGGGCATGCAAATAGAGTTGAAGGCAAGCCTCTCAGCCAGTTAGGTAAAGGGAATAAATTATGTCAGGTATTTTCAGAAGTTTAACTGATTTAAATAGAGCATATGATTATGTAAATATTAAATATGATTTTGCTAAATTATTAGGCTTAAGGTAATAGAAACTTTGAATTAATTATTATAAGTATGTCATGGGAAAAATCAGTTGTTGAATATAAGTAAGATTCCATAGTTGAGTGTAGGATTATTTCCAGTAGAAGTATATACGTATTCTAGGCAGATCATTGTACCCGAATTATCACTCAAGTTGTGTGGCATGAGTAAATAAATACGATATAGTATTTATTTTCATAAACTATATAAGTTATAGTACAATGTTTGGGAATACTGCTGTTGAGCAAGAAAATAGATTTAATATGTATTATTAGAGAATATGATATCAGGGCAGATTTTATGTTTAGAATATTACTTATACTTGTGTGGCATGAGTATGATTTTCTATGAAAATTATGTTATATCGAAATACTACGATTTCCCAGAATAAGCATGTTATAACAAGTTTTTAGGAAAATCGTAAAACAATACAAGAAGTATGGTTTAAAAATATTATGTTTATAGAGCATAAATTTTATGTTCAGTAAGTTATGATATAGCCGACTTTAAGCCATGATCAGTAAGAAAGACGATTGTATACAAAGTTATGTGGATAAGTATACAATAGTCCCTCCTCGTATACATACCAGCATGAGGTTGTATCCTCCTTGTATATGGATCCGCATGAGGATGAGTATAGCAGAGTCTCTCCCTGTATATGGGCCAACATGAGGTTGTATCCTCCTCGTATATGGGTCAGCATGAGGATGTGTATAGTAGAGTCCCTCCTCGTATACGGGCCAGCATGAGGTTGTATCCTCCTCGTATACGGGTCAGCATGTGGATGAGTATAGCAGATTCCTTTCCTATATACGGGCCAACATGAGTTTGTATCCTCCTTGTATACGAGTCAACATGAGGATGAGTATTGCAGAGTCCCTCCCTGTATACGTTCCAGCATGAGGTTATACTCCTCATATATTGGTTAGCATGAGGATGTGTATAGAAGATTATTATAGAGTTATGATATAAAAGTTCTATACAGTATTATGACATGATAGTTCTATGTAGTATTGTGATATGACAGATCTATGCAGTATTATGTTATGACAGATTATTATAGGAATATATTACGATAATTTTATGTAGTAATACGGTGCAACAGTGTTGTATAGAGTTATGATTATTTATATAGAAATGTGAATCTATACTTGGTGATGAATACATATAGAAATATGATTTTATACCAAGTCACAGTTATACAGACATGTATATAGAGTTATGAGAATAAAGTATTTGGTGAGTTAAAATACATGTTGAAATGGAAATATGTATTTTTAGATATATGTATTTAAGTGTGAGTACAATACTAATGATATTTCAGTAAACATGAGAATAGTATTAATGATATTATAGTAAAGTGTGTTAATAAGTTGTTATATCTTGCTTACATGACAACTCACCTACCACACCCTGATAATAATTTATCCCCACTTACTGAGAGGTGTCTCACCCCATGAAAACTTTAACATTTTACTGATTCACGTGGAGGATAGGAGTAATCAGAGTAGCGCAACAGAAGTATGGGTGAGATAGAAGGTTTTAGCTAGAATTGTATTGTTTTATTATGTATTAATGATTTCTGAGTAGTAGGGATGTAATTTGTGATGTCATAGATGGTATTATTATATCAAGATGATTTAGTACTCTGGTAAATTGTTATTAAAGTCCTCCGTTGTATGAAATGTTCAGGTCATTATAGGTGGTAATCAGAGAAAATGAGCGAAAAATTTTGGGTCATTACAAGAATGCCAATATGTGGTGGTCTTTAAGTCCCTTATGGTTTCCATTCCCCTTATCCCTATGTGTGAGCTGGAGTATGAACTTTTTCACATACTAAGTACATACATAAGATACTTGTGCTTTGTCAGCATCAAAATAAGGATCGGACTTAAAAACTCTACAATCTACCCCTTTTTGATGATGACAAACACATAGAGTAAAATAGGTTCAACCTGAAAATGCTCCCCCTTACACTATGTATAATTTACAAACATAAGCAATATAGCATAAGCATATTTTGGAAGGAAGACATTTTATTTTTAAAATGCATTTAATTTTGGCATTTAAGCACAAACACATGATGTCTGCAGCTCAATATTTACCCCATTAAAAAACATTTTGCTCAACAAATTTTTCCCCCTTTTGGCATCAGCAAAAGGGTTAAGCTCAGTAAGAAATAATTTGAGTATTAAGAGAAAATCCCTTAGTTTAAGAGAACTCCCCCATTTTGATATAATATATGCGAGCATAAAAAATTTTATAACTGTTTGAAAAATAGCAATTAAGCACACAAAAATAGTATTAAGCATAACTAGTCATTTAAGATAAAATGACATGTTAAACAGGGTCACACCAGAATTATACACAAATCATTGCAATTGAAATATTTCTTAAGACCCATGAAAATTTTGAGTTTAAAACACACGGCATATGATAGCAAATGTAGGTTTGAGCATAAGATTGGTCTCTAGTTCTTATGCATTTTTATGTATCATCAATGAACCAGTCATTCAATGCCCCCAAAAAAATCATAAAAATGAATAAAAAAATAAAACCTCATGACATTCAGAAGATATTACATGTCATGAATATTTTAAGGCAAGAAAAAAAATACATTTAATTTAAAACATTTCGTGCCAAGCAAAATTAAAAGATTTCCCTTTTTAATATATAATCATATAATACAAGGGATAATGCTTGCAATATAATAATGTTAATCACTAAAGTTCAAACAAGCTAAAATTTTTCTAGTTAAGCACCTAAACACAATTCATAATATAACCATAATAATCAACCACTTAAATCCCAAAGATATCTGAAAATTTAAAACGGGGATCGTATAGCAAAACCAAAGAACCTGTGTGTTGACTCTATGAGTCCAGTCCTATTTTGATAATGACAAATCACTTGGTATTTGACCAGTGCAATTGAGTTTGGGAATAGGATCATAAGTTAGAATGCATGAATGGTAAGCATGATATGGAAGCCACAAGGAATCTAGAGAACATACCACTTGACTCAACCCATGGAACTAGAAGAGTAGAAGAACGAAGATACAAGCGTCAAGTTCAAGATCTTCAATGGGAATGGGTATTTAGAATTGAATGTATTTACATATTTCATATGATTTAATTCGAAGCTCAAACATTCCCTAGATTGACCTTAGGACTCATGCATTTCATGAAATATTCATTTGCATTAGTTCTTGGTTGAATAAATTTTTTGAGGTAAATTTTAGAGGCCTCATCAACGAATCCCTTGGCCTCGTCGATGAACTTATGAAGGCCACTGGGTGATGAACAGTGTTGTCTCATCGAAGAAAATATAGCAAGAGCCCAAAAAGTTCAGACAGTGCTCTTATTGACGAACTCATGGCCTCGTCGACAAACGATTGTTGTACACTCGTTAACGAACTTACTCATTCGCAGATGAAGGTCGTAGTACAAAACAACGTTCCAGTGCGGACATGGACGTAATTATGATATTTTAAATGATCTAATGGCCAAAAATCGTTTAGATGGCGAGATTGCTTATAAACCTAATCTCTAAACCCTAGAGCACCACTTTTTGAATATCTATTGGGAGCCTTGAACATTTTACACATCTCTTGAGAGCATTGAACACACTGCTAAGCTCTTACCTACAATTTCAAAGCTTTCACATCAAATCTGAGCTTGAGTTACGTTGATTTTCAAAATGCATTCTAGTGAATATTGTGTAAACAACTTGGGTATTGAGGTTTGGTGATCAAAATAATTGTTTGCTTATTCTCAAAGATTTTTTCCTCTTACAAATTTATTCTTGAATTTTTATTTTTATTTTTTTGAGAGATTGGTCTTGAGTTATTAATTATATATACATTTTGTGAAAGATCATTATTTGAGAGAAGTATTTTTATAAGGACTATATTTTTTATCTTTACTAAAAATCAATTGTCTGAGTAATTTTTGTGAAGATCATAAATCTGATTTAGATTTCTGAACTATATCTGCTATTCAAGTAATTTTATAAAAATTGTATAGTTGATTAGATCGTTGGAGCATTTTTGTCCTACACATTTTATATAACAATCATTCATCACCTATTCGTCTGTGTCCACTGCAATCCCCTTTTGTAAGTCACCTAACATTTCGATTAACCCTTCAGAATGTGTATCACCCCCTGCTATATTTGCCCCCTCATCTTCATCGTCATCATCATCGCTTTGAACTACATAATCTTCACCATGGAACACCCATGTTATGTACCTTTTCTCAATTACAAATTCTAATAAATGTGTATGAACCAAATCAATGTGTTTGAATGTTATGTTTTGGCATTTCTTGCAAAGACACCTTATTCTACTGGTTTTGTTTGCACGAGAACACACGAACTCTATGAAATCATGTACCCCTTTCATGTATTCTAGAAAAACCTTCCCCGAGCATTCATCCAACTCTTATCCATGTTCATTAATTACCCTATAACATGTTCAAGTAAATAGTGTTGATTACATTCTCATAATGTTTATGATGCATGCATCGTGAACCCTATCATCAACCACCTTCCGTCTAAACGGTATGGATCTTATCCCATTCAGGAATGTTGCATTTATATTATGATCAATCGCTCAAATTCCTATGTCGTAGTCATTATAAATTTCAACAGCATCTCCCTATGGCTCTCCAACTACACGAGATAGGGGAAGTAAACATGTTGCTAGTTTTCCATCACTAAAAAATTATCATGACACCCCACTATGCACCTAGAGAATACAAGAAGAGACACGCTCGAAATATATAATGACAATTGAAAAAGCGTGAACGATGACAACAATGTAAATACAACTTCCTGAACTGTCCACATTGGATAATCCAAGAATGGTTGAAATACAAACATTACTAATCTTAAGTGAAACAAATAATTAACATGCTCAATTGATTATTAGTCAACATAGTATGACTAATAATAAATTGAATTCCAATAATTGTTTTGTCTCACATGTACGATGAGACATGAATACTATGACTAATAATAAATTGAATTCCAATAATTGTTTTGTCTCACATGTACGATGAGACATGAATGTATAGTAACCATTCTTGAACGGGTCTAAGCTTCAATGAACACAAGAAATGACATTAATTAATTTGGCTGTTTACTTCATATGGCATTTAGTTCTTGGCATTTCATTGTATTTTATACATTGTTGTTCTGAAGATTTTCTAACCGTGCACAATCTCAAACGTTTGCATTTCCCACCAGTCCAAGAAAACACACTATAGCCAAACAAACGTAATGATATAATGAAGCACAAAATATAGGTAAAAACCAAAAGCACCATGTATTTTCATTAATTTCAGAGGCAATACAATGTAGATAGAAACATCGAAGCTTGTGTACAACCATTCAAAAGTATGGTAAAACAGAATACAGGAAAAAAAATAAAAGAAAATAAAATAAAATAAAAGCAAAGGGTGCATGAGCACATTACACAAGCAAAAGAGAAAGTGCATCAAAAGATTCCAAGCATCTAGTCTATCCTAGTCAGAGTTGTAATAAGAATCAAAACTGACCGAAAAGTTGCCCTGGCTACCGCTCTAGCGGTGTCTCGGTCTCGTGCCATTTCTTCCAGAAGACGACGCAATTCAGGGGTAAGAGGGGAGGGTGGTGGTTTGTGTGGCCTGAGGATATGGTGCGACACCAGCTCATCAAGAATGTCCACCGGAGGCCTCACGGCAAAATCATGTGGCATGGTCAGCCTAATCGTATGGAACAGCAACGGATAAGTGGGCATGTACTCTGTAAGCTCTAGGGTAACATTCAGGGACTGCTCTTTAATGGGTGGTGCAACAGAACATGCCAAGGGCAACTACAAGAGTCACCCTTGGTGCTCTCATCTCATCTGAAATCCATTCGCGCTCACTCAGGGCCACTCGACCTCTAGAAGAAGACTCTCCGCTTGGCAAGTCCTGGACCCTTTGTCGCTTGGCAGCGCATCGTGACGAGTGGCCATGCTTTGAGGCAGCTTGAGGCTTCGTTTGTGGAGGCATTGGCTAAGAAAGACGAAACCCTAAGATTTATGTTGAAAAATTTTTTTTTTTCAAAGGGGCATACTTAACAATAACATTACGAGAAAATATTGGATTTGGATACATTTAACTAAAATTTATGTTTATAACTAGTTTATTCTTACCCAAGTGTGCTTATTTTTTCCAGCCACCAGCCAGCAACTCTAATAATTATACACAAACTTGCACACGGACCCCTAAACCAAAGAAAATCAGTTCAATCTAAGACGACAATTCCATTTTCTAGGTAAGAAAAAACAGCAAAAGAAAAAATCTCCAAGCAACTAATCATGGTTGTGTATTCGTAGCCACAGAATGATGACAATGTTCCTTTTCCTTTTTCCTTTTTCCTTTCTTTTTTCTCCCTTTCTGGCTAATAACATTAATTAAAGTGCCAATTAGAATATATATACATATATATAGGAAAGACAACACCACATGAGCTTTGATGGGGAAAGATATGAGATATGGCATGAAGATCATCCAGAGAGAGCCCAAATACACAGCCTAAACAAGTTGTTTATTTCTTGGGGGAAACCAAGTAAAGGGAAGATAAGGGAAGTGAAGGGGGCCAGGAGACCATTGGGTTGGGGGTGTGTTGGGAGTATCCACTTCCCCTTCATCATATAAGTCATATGGGTGTGTCCCCATTTGCTTTATCCAACAAGGACCTCCTCCTTTTCTTCCCATAAAAATAAGAAAATTAAAAAAAAAATTTATGAATCAAATACCCTTTTACTTACCTACCATTGGACAATTTTTCGCCCAACAGTGCACATTGGATTCACCAAGTGTCCCCACCAAAACGTTTCCTTACCAATCAACAACTGACACATTACAAGCAAATCCATTTTAAAATTATTTATCCTTATTTCTTGGAATTCCAAGATTATATTTGGGAGCATCAATTTGAAGGTTCAGATTTGGATTTATGTGGATTTCGGCTATGTTCAATACAATTTTATATTTCAATTTATCTAAATCTACTCAAATCTATATCTAGGTTGGAAATACATGCCCCATAGTGAAGATTAAAGTTGAATATGGAACTTAAGACTAATTCTGGTATATGAACTTGATTTGACCCTACCCATAAACATTCGTGTGTTTGCTTACTGATGTCCTAGACTCACAAAGGTTGTTGTGTTTGGATTGCTCATATTGGTTTTTTTTTTCTTTTAAGATCCATTGAAGCTAAACTCAATTTGTTTATTGAATATCTTGAAATTATATGTGAAACTATTTTTGTAGAATTATATTTTTTTGAAAAGTGTCAAAAGACTTTTTGTCCTGCTGGAATTGGAACTCACATCTGTAGTTATGTTTTCCTTTTGAGCTTGGATTTCCTTATTAGCAAAGAACCATTACCCTGCACACAACTTCAAGTTGAGGGTATATTAGATAGAACACCGTTGTCTGATGGAGTTGATTATTGAATAAAGGCCCTATTTGGTTGGGGAGAAAATGTTAATTTTATGGAAAATGAGTTTCTAGTTTCTGTTGTTTGGCACATTGCATATATATATATATATATATATATATATATATATATATTAATAGAACATTTTCTTAAAAAAATTTAAGAAACATACCTTGAAGGCTTGAAGGCTTGAAGGCTTCCAGCGGTTGATCTCCTCAGTGAAGGTGACAGGGACAGATCCGGAGCGTCAGTGGTGGCGGCAATGAAGAGAGATGGAGGGACTAAGAGAGAGAGACCGGAGAGATTAAGAGATGGAAAGATTGAGAGATGGAGAGATTGAGAGAAGTAAACATACCTTGAAGCTTCCGGCGGTTGATCTCCTTGGCGAAGGCGACGGGGATGGATCTGGAGTATCAGTGGCGGTGACGAAGAGAGAGAGAGAGAGAGAAAGAAAGAGAGAGAGAGAGAGAGAGAGAGAGAGAGAGAGAGAGAGAGAGAGAGAGAGAGAGAGAGAGAGAGAGAGAGAGAGAGAGAGAGAGAGAGAGAGAGAGAGAGAGAGATTGAGAGATGGAGAGATGGAGAGATTGAGAGATGAAGGGAAAGGAGGAGGATAGGAGGGAACAGAGGGAGATTGGGGGGAACCCGCGTAGGTTTTCCAATGCGAGACTATTAGTGACGAATTTTTAAAACCGTCACTAATAGTGTTTAATAAATTATTTTCATATTTTTTAAATAAAAAACTAGTAGTGACGGTTCCTAAATCCGTCACTAATAACAGACTAATAGTGTTGAATCTTCAAATTCGTCACTAATATTATGAAATAATTTTTTTTATTTTTTTTAAATAAAAGAAGTATTAGTAATGGTTCCCAAATCTATCACTAATAACCGACTAATAGTAACGAAATTGAAGATTTGTCACTAATATTGTGAAATAACCTTTTTTTATTTTTTTTTAAATAAAAAAAGTATTAGTGACGGTTCCCAAATCCGTCACTAATAATAGTGACGAAATTGAAGATTCATCACTAATAGTGTGAAATAACTTTTTTTTATTTTTTTAAATAAAAAAGGGTTTATTAACGGTTCCTAAATCCGTCACTAATAATCAACTAATAGTGACGAATCTTCAAATTCGTCACTAATATTGGGAAATAAATTTTTTTTTTAAATAAAAGAAGTATTAGTGACGGTTCCCAAATCTATCACTAATAAGGGGCTAATAATGACGAATCTCCAAGTTTGTCACTAATATTGAGAAATAATTTTTTTTTTATTTTTTTTAAATAAAAGAAGTATTAGTGACGGTTCCTAAATCCGTCACTAATAAGGGGCTAATAGCGACGAATCTTCAAATTTGTCACTAATATTGTGAAAATATTTTTTAAAAAATTTTTTTTAATTAAAAGAAGTATTAGTGACGGTTCCCAAATCCGTCACTAATAAGGGGCTAATAGTGACGAATATTCAAGTTCGTTACTAATATTATGAAATGAAAATTTTTTATTTTTCTAAATAAAAGAAGTATTAGTAACGGTTCCCAAATTCGTCACTAACAATGGATTAATAGTGATGAATGTGAAGATTCGTCACTAATATTGTGAAATAATTTTTTTATTTTATTTTTAAATAATAGCAATGATGGTTATTTTATTGTCACTAATAAGAATCTTTTTAGTGACGTATTTAATTCATCACTAATACTACAGAAATCGTCGCTAATATTTTCCCGAGATAATTTATGTGCAAAAAATATTTTCCCTCGATATTTTTCAATTTTTAGTGACGAAACTATTAGTGACGATTCCAAATCTATCACTAATAGTTTCATTACTAAAAACTAGTTTTTTGTAGTGAAGTCTGATCCCTATTTTGATACTGACAAAACACATGTTTCTTACGTATGTATTTAGCATGTGAACAGGTCTATTAATTTAACACACACATAAGGAAACGACGATGGAAGCTTACAGGACTTAAAGCCTATACGATCAGGCATATTCCATGAAGTCAGAAGAGTAAAAAGAAGAAGAAGACGTTTATTTCTTATTGTAATTACATTTAATTTTTATTATCTAGTTTATAATAATGCATGCATTAGCATGATATGTATGAATGCTTAGAATGACCATAGACAAACCTTAGGGACCAACATACTTCATAGAAAACATTTTCCTAAAAGACTAAAATCATACAAAAGGTTTAGAAATAATTTAGGGTCAAATTTGGGGCAAAAACAAACTTCGGTCGATCGCCATTGGTTTTTTAGGCTTAACTTAAAAGCCCGGTCGACCAAATCCTTGGCAGTATAAATACCTTGGTCGATCGAACCGACCAGAAGTCAACATACTGACTTCGCTCGGCCAACCGTTCTGAAATGAACGTATTGTCCTAAGTTGACCGAACCAACACGTGTCTGACACGCCAACTACTTGATCGACCGAACTCATAGTTCAAAATAGCCTTGGTTGACCAAACCTCATAAATGGTCAACTAAACCTTTCCTTCGCCAACCGAATCTATATGAAAGGTCAATCGACCTTTACTTGGTCAACCGGACCCACGAAGGGGTTCAGAATCGCCTAGATATGGTCGACCGAACTTGTAGTTCAAATTATCCTCAATCAACCAAATTTAGTGATATGGTCAACCGAACCTTTAATATGGTCGACCGAACCTTTCGAGATGGAAATTTTTTAAGGGTTAAAACGTCATTAATTTTTTAATTAAATTTTTCCAAAATACTAAGCATGTCCCCAACGGTCATATTTTTAAGAAAAAACTATAAATACCCCTTTCATTTGTTTAATTAGAAACTTTGATTAGCCTAACTTTTCTCTCAAATCTTTTTCCTAATCAAAGTTTCTCTACATACTCTTTTACTTGAAAAATCATTTTGGGGTCAAATTCTTCATACTCTCCAAACTCTCTTTCATTTACTCTTGAAAATCTTTTTTACAAGAGAGTATTATTTAGGAATTTTGTTTACATTCAAAACATGTTTACTCTCATTCTCTTTTCACTTTTAAAATCTCTTTGAGAGTAAGCCTTGAGATTTCTCCACATATTTCCATGATAGATATATTGGAGAAATACATTCTTGCTTTGACTTGCACATAGATCTTCAAATGCATATATTTTGTTTTGTGCAAAGTTTTTGAAACTAAAACCCTAGGTTCTCTTACGTCTTATTGAAAATATTTTTTGGAGAAATATTTGGTTTAAGGTTTAAATCTTTGAAGTCTTCTTCATACATATTATGTTCAAAGATTACAAAAATATTTTGAGAAACACACCCTTACTATACTGAGCACATATTTCATATCATAAGAGAGTGCATGTATTGAGTTTTAATGTGTACATTTCTGATTGCATTTAGAAGCATTGTATTATGTACAAAAAATGGTTTTTATTGTATCAATTGTGTTCAGCACGAAATTGAACTGGGGAGACTCAGCCCCATAAGTGAGACAAGTTATGTTCAGCCTTGTAATTGAGCTAGGGTTTTCCTCACCCTGTAAGGAGAGGATGTAAATGTCTTATGTTCTACCCATTTAAGTGAGCAGGGATAGTGTAATCCTTGCGGGGTATGTCCAAGGCGGGGACATAGGCTAGTTTGGCTAAACTTCGATAACAAATATCATGTGTCGCTCTCTCTATCTCATTTATATTTCTACACTTAAATTTTCGCATGTATATGCTCTCATTTATCGTTATAATTATTTGCATGCACACCTCTATTTTAAATGCGATATGTTCCACATGTATGTATGCATTCATCGTTTCATTAATTTACATACACACGTGAAAATGGGATATGATGTAAGGTGAATCGGTATAAATGTTTAATTTAGTCAAAATATTTTTAAAACCCAATTCATCCCCCCCCCCCCCCTCTTGGGATCACACCAATTCCAACACTCTCAAAAGAAAAGCTAAAAAAAGATGACCTAAAAACCCTAGCCTTTAATAAATGCCCCAGCCCCTTGTGCAATTCAGCGCCTTGAGGCTCCCAGCACATGCGTATGGGCCTAGCAGCCCACTCACCACGTCGTCACATCAAGCAATCCAAGCCGCACTTTGCTACCAACTACTTATTCATGATCCAACACATAACCCACGGTTCCTAAGCCTAGCTCTTCCATTCCAATCCCCCAGCGCATGACCTTTGTCTCAACTGCCAGCCCATGTCCATCCTCGTGCATGCCCCATGCACGATTGGGCTTCACGTACACGGCCTCCAGCGCACAAGCCCATGCATGCTTCCTCAATTGCTACCATCTACCCATGATTAATGTGGTCTTGTCAAGCCCATATTTTCCTTTAATGCATGCACACGGCGTAGTCTTTGATTTCACATACACACATGCATGGCAAGCCTCTTCTTCACATGGTCGGCCTATAACTCCTTGTGCATGGCCTCTGTTCGAGCTCAAGCTCACGCATGCATGTATCAGTTTCTTCAACTTTTTACACACACAAGGCTTCAAACAAGTGTGTGCATACAGTCATGTGCATGGTTCATGTACTTTTTTAGTTTTGACTTTAATTTCCAAAAATTATCTTGTAATAATAAAACATGAATATCCATAAATTTTTGACAAAATAGGATAATTATCTTAAAATTATCAAATATGCTCAATATTAAAATATGAGACATAATCAGGCATTTAAGTGAAATTATAATATTTAATTAACAATTTTAAACGCCTAATTACACAACTTTGATGCGTAATCAAAAACCTTTTTCTTAGAAGGTAAGCTCATACGAAGGTTTTCAAAATAATTCAAGGTCAAAATTAGGGCCAAAATTGATTTTTATAAGGATCTTGGTTGACCGGCCACTTCACGTTATAAACGTGTCAGTCGACTGACCTCGGTCGACCGACCATCCTCAAACATCAAACGGCCAGCCAATCGACCTTAATTTTTTGAATATTTTCTAGCCTCAACCGACCGTCCATTTAGTTCAAAATGACCATGGTTGACCGACCTTCAGTGATAGCCAACCAGCCTTGAGCCTAGGTCGACCGAACCTACGAAGGTTCGAAAATTGCCTTTGGGCGGCCGACAATCACCCTCCTCAGCCAACCAAGCTTCTTTGAAAATTCAAATTTTGACTTAGGATAGTCGATCGGTGAAGCCCTCTGTTGACCTAACCTCTCGGGTCAAGCTAATTTTTCATTGCTAAAACGTCATTAGTTTTTAATCAAACAAATTTAAAAATGCCCTCTGTGTCCCCAACGGTCAAAAATTTTCAAGACTCTATATATACCTCATTCATAAGCAAAATTAGGAAGATGATTAGTTGAAAAACTCTCTCAAATATTTTTGTTATATTTTCAGCTTCAAAACTTATTTTCATAATCTCTTAGTCTCATTCATTTCAAAATCATTTTTAAAAGAGCATTCGTTTGTTCTTTAACTTCCTTGTGTTTTGTAGGGATTGTTGAAAGAAGTATTTATAAAGGCATATATTTTATTTTCAAAGCATTTTACTCTCACTTAAAATCATTTTTAAAAGCGCATTCGTTTGTTCTTTAACTTCCTTGTGTTTTGTAGGGATTGTTGAAAGAAGTATTTATTAAGGCATATATTTTATTTTCAAAGCATTTTACTCTCACTTAAGCCTTTGTTTTTTAAAATCATTCTAAGAGTAATTTTTGAATTTTTCCCATATTATTTCTTCGATAAATATGTGAATTACAATGTTATCTCAAGAGGGGGGGGGGGGTGGGGTGAATTGGGTATTTTAAAAAATTAAGTCCTTTAAGTTCTAATTTTTAAAACTATCAATTACGAACTTGCAATCTACTTGATACCTAACTTAATGTTTCACAATTAATCAATTTAATGTGTGTCCTTATCAAGCATACAATTTTACCAAATTACAAACAAACTTATCAAATGCTTAACTCATACACAATAAACAGGTAATTTAAATGCAGGTGGAAATTAAAAGAGTTAAGGGAAGATAGAAGACAAACACGATTTTTATGAGGTTCGGCCTACCTCAGCCTACGTCCTCGTCTTGAGCAACTGACTCAAGGATTCCACTAAAAGTTCACTACTTTAACCGGGACGGAACTTTCCTTACAACCTACTACTTACAAGAGGCATAGCTTCCTCCTCAATCCCGGTTCACTGCTCAAACCGTGTATATAAAATAAAGATTACAATTTCTGCAACAACTCAAAATGCTTCTAACCAAACTAGTGAGTACAAGATAAATGCTAGTACATAATCATATGATAAATGCTTGAAGCTTAGTATGTATGTAATAATATGACCTCTATAGAAGAATGATATGCTTCACAAATCTACCTTTTTATCAATATCCCCCAAAAAAATAATTTTTATAAATAAATGCTTTGGAGAACTTAGGGTTTGATTTCAAATCACTTTATGCAAGAATACCAAAATAAGATCCTTAAAAAAAACCTTTAATATTATGCAGATCTAAGTTCTTGCTATTAAATAACTCATAAGATTAAATTTTTGAATAAAAAAATGACTTTGAATATTTCAAAGGTTTAAACAATATTTTTCAAATGCTTTTTGCACCAATAAGATAGATCTCCTTGGATAAAAATATAACTTTGAATATCACAAGGATTCAAACTTTAGAATACTATTCCCCAAAGATTTTTTTTTAATAAATAACTATGGAAAAATAAGTTTCTTGCTCCCAAAATGATTTTTCAATAAACGAATAATGAAAAATGACCGACTAATAAAAAATTGAAAGCTCAATAAAATATTTTTCCAAACCTCAAGATCAAACCAAATTTAGCAGAAGTTGTGCAGGTATTTTTTTGGATCTTGAATATGCGAATGCCTAGACAAATGTGACTTCTTTAGAGTGCAGGCAATGATTCTTAGCAATTCGTTCAAAGCTTCTCAAAGATATGCCTAAGATTGATGCAATAAGCTCAAAGTTCTCAAGAGATAGACAAAAAAGTGGTGCTCTAGGGTTTAGAGATTGTTTTTATAAGTGTTCTCGGCCCTAGATTAAATCTTGACCATTGGATCATTTAAATATAAGAGTTTTAGTCTGTGTCCGCGCTGAAATGTGAATTAGTGCCCCGACCTCCGTCGACGAATGAGTAAGTTCGTCGACGAGAGCACTGTCTGAACTTTTTGGTCTCTCAGTATTTGTTCGTCAACGAGACAACACTGTTCATCATCGAATGACCTTCATACGTTCATCAACAAAGCCATTGGGTTCATCAATGAGGCCTCTAAAATTTGCCACAAAAAATTTCTTTTAACTTAGAACTAATGAAAATGTATTTTTCATGAAATGCATGAGTCCTAAGGTCTGTCTAGGGTATATTTGAGTTTCGAGTTATATCATATGGCATATGTAAATACATTCAATTCTAAATACCCATTCCATTGAAGATCTTGAACTTGAAGCTTGCTTCATCATCCTTTCATCCCTCTAGTTCCATGGATTGTTCCAAGTGATATGTACTTTAAGTTCCTCATGGCTTTCATACAAGTTCACCGTTCGTGCATTCTAAATCATGATCATGTTCACAAACTCAATTGCGCAAGTCAAATATCAAGTGATTTGTCATTATCAAAACAGGATTAGACTCATAGAGTCAACAATCTTCCCATTTTTTATGATGACAATACACGAGCAAAAGTGGGTTATGCCTAACAAGGCTCCCCCTAAGATAATGTAAAATTTAGAATTCAGTAATATAAAATACACATAATAAAGTTCATATACAACATAGAATAGGTAATATCAATATTTTTGCTTGTATATATGTCTATACTGTACTCCCATAAAATCACTAACTTCTCCCAAAAACCATTTTATCATTTTTGCTTACTAATTTCTCCCCCCTTTTGGCATCAACAAAAAGGTATATATAAAAAATTGTTCTCACATAAATATATCTCATATTTGCAATCAAAAATATATTTTCCCATGTTACGTAATTTATTTCTCCCCCTTTCTAATGTATATCTTTGCATCAACATTTGTCATATATCAAAAAAAATTTAACATGCAATAACCTTGCTTTAAATTCCATACCAAATGTAAGAAAATTTTTGCAAAATGTGAAATATTTAACCAAATATTAATGTTAATGTAAGTTGCTCCCCTTAATTATGTAGTCTAATGTAATTCTAACCAACTTCTCGACTATGCATCAAATCTAGTTCACGTCTAATTTGGATAAACCTATTCTCCATAAATGGTTTCGTGAATATGTATACCCATTGTTCATCTGTGCATACAAATTCAAGTGTCACATCTCCTTTTTGCACATGATCCCGAAGAAAATGATGTCTAATTTCAGTGTTTAGTTCATGAATGTGATATAGGATTCTTTGAGATGTTCGTTGCACTAGTATTGTTGCATCTTATAGGAACTATGTCATGGTGTAATCCAAAATCCATAAGTTGTTGCTTCATGTATAGCGTTTGAGCACAACAACTTCTAGCCGCTATGTATTCAGCCTCAACTATGGATAGTGCAACTGAATTTTGTTTCTTTGAAAACCAAGATACTAATGAATGTCCTAGGAAATGACATGTTTCGCTCGTACTTTTTCTATCCACTTTACTACTAGAAAAATCAGCATCCAAATAGCTAATAATCTCAAATAAGGTATACTTAGGATAACATAATCCAAGTTCAATGGTTTCAATCAGGTATCTAAGTATTCTTTTGATAGCTAATAGATGGGACTCTTTAGGTGTAGCCTAAAATCTTGCACAAAAACATAGGCTAAACATTATGTCAGGCCTACTAACAGTCAGATATAGTAAGCTTCCAATCATCCCTAGATAGAGCTTGACATCTACTGGTATACCTTGTTCGTCTTTGTTTAATTTCAAAGAAGAGCTCATAAGTATTCTTAGAATTTTACCATCTTCCATATTAAACCTTTTGAGCAAGTCTCTAATATATTTTGATTGATTTATAAAGATTCCACATTTTTCTTGTTTGATCTGAAGTCTTAAAAAGAAGTTAAGTTCTCCCATCATGCTCATCTCAAAATTGTTTTGCATACACTTTGCAAACTCATTGCACAACTCTTCATTTGTTGCTCCAAATATGATATCATCTATGTATACTCGTACTAGGAGCAAATTTTTATTTTTAGCTTTTATGAAGAGTGTTGTATCAATCTTTCCTCTAATAAATCCATTTTCTAGTAGAAAACTGCTTAACCTTTCATACCAAGCTCTAGGAGCTTGCTTCAAACCATACAAGGCTTTAGCTAGTCTATAAACGTGATTTGGATGCTTATGGTTTTCAAAACCTGGGGGTTGTTCTATATATACTTCTTCACTTATGTAACCATTTAAAAATGCGCTTTTGACATCCATTTGATACAACTTGAAATCCTTAAAAGCAGCATAAGCTAACAGCATTCGAATGACTTCCATTCTAGCTATAGGTGCAAAGGTTTCCACAAAATCTATTCCTTCCTCCTGGTTATATCCCTGAGCTACTAGTCTTGCCTTATTTCTAACGACTATTCCATGTTTATCTTTCTTGTTCTTATATATCCATTTAGTTCCAATAACTGTCTTATCCTTAGGTCTAGGAACTAATGTCCAAACTTTATTTCTCTCAAAGTGGTTTAATTCTTCTTACATAAATATTACCCATGACTCATCCTCAATTGTTTCACCCACATTCTTAGGTTCTTCTTGTGATAAGAAAGCAAAATGACTAATCATATTTCTAATTGAGGATCGTGTAGTTACTCCACGAGATGGTTCTCCAATAATTTGATCCATAGGACGATTCTTCATGTACTTCCATTCTCTAGGTGGTTCATTAATCTCTTTTTCTACTTGAATATTTTCAGTGGATGTTTCCCTAACTTTAGTTTTCTTATCTGAATTGTCTTCAATAGATAATTTTTCAAATTCCTTATTAATCTCAAGTTCACCCTCATCAATCTTTTAAGCAAATGGATTGGATTAATCAAATACAACGTGAATGGATTCTACAACGGTTAAGGTTCGTTTATTATATACCCTATAGGCTTTACTATTTAAGACATATCCTAGAAAAATTCCTTCATTAGATTTCACATCAAACTTTCCTATGTATTCATTGTCTCTAAGAACAAAGCATTTGCAACCAAAGACATGGAAATATGAGATGTTTGGTCTATGGCCATTCCATAACTCATATGGAGTCTTATTTAGAGATGGTCTAATCAGGACTCTATTTAGAACATAACATACAGTATTTACTGCCTCAGCCCAGAAGTACTTAGGTAGTTTATGTTCGTTAAGCATAGTTCTGGTTATTTCTTGTATAAACCTATTCTTTCTTTCAACAATACCATTATGTTGTGGTGTTCTAGGAGCAAAAAAATTATGAAATATTTCTAATGAATCACAATATTCTTCCATACCTTGATTTTTAAATTCTCAACCCCTATCACTTCTAATTTTAGTGATAGTGTATCCCTTTTCATTTCTAATTTTCTTGCATTGTTTAATAAATTGTTCACATGCTTCATCTTTGTGACCTAAGAATAGTACCCATGTAAATCTAGAAAAATAATCAATGATAACAAATGCGTATGATTTTCCTCCTAAACTCTGAATTGAGTTTGTACCAAATAAGTCTAAGTGTAGCATTTGGAGTGGCCTAATAGTAGAGATTACTTTCTTCTTCTTAAAGCTAGATCTTGCTTGTTTTCCTAGTTAACATGCATCACATATTTTTTCTTTCATGAATTTTGTCTTAGGTAGTCCCTTAACTAAGTTTCCCTTAACTAGTTTAGTAATTAAGTCCATATTTGCATGTCCTAGTCTCCTATGCCAAATCCAACTAATTTCATTCATAACAGAGAAACATGTCACACGTTGAGAAGTTAAGTTATCAAAACTGATGGTATATACATTTTCATGACGCTCAGCAAGGAATAGAATTTTGTTATCAATATTATGTCCAACAATGCACCTATCATGTTCAAAAGATACTTTATAACTTTTATCACACAGTTGATTTGTGCTTAATAAGTTATGTTTTAAATCATCAACTAGTAAAACATTATCTATAAAGAGTGATGAATCATTACCAACTTTACTAACACCTATGATCCTTCCTTTCGCATTATCCCCAAAAGTGACAAATCCTCTGTTCTTTGGTGTGATGGATGCGAATTTAGCTTTATCCCCAGTCATATGACGTGAACATCCGTTGTCCATATACCATCTATCTTTCAAGGAGGATGATCTCAAGTATACCTGCAATAAACATTTATTTAATTGTTTTTGGTACCCATTTTTCCTTGGGTCCATGGGGCTTAGTGCTTAAATCTCCGTTAACTCTCCATACCTTTTTCACCTTAACATCTTTGTTGTTAAAAGGACAATCAAATTTTATATGACCTATCCTTTCACATTTAAAGCATGTGATATATTTATAAGAGTCATTTGATGGAGCATAAGTCTTTGATTCTCTTACAAAATAACCCATGTAAAGATGTTTTTGTTTCAAATTTTCCTTTCCATTAAAACCAAGTCCTTCTTTATCTAGGGAATTTCTTTGTGCCCCAAGAAGTCTTTCAAAGTTACTGTGGCCCTCTTTGAATTTATGAGTAATTTTAGAATTGTCTTTCAAATTTCTTTCCAATTCCTCGATTTCTAAATCCTTTTCTTTCATCACAGATGCATAGGACTCATTCAATTTTTCAAAAAGTTTTGAGAGTTCTTTTACTTTACATTTTAAATCAGAAATTTTCTTAGTTTTCTTCTCAAGCATTTTAAGAGTGTACAAATATTCTTGTTGCAATTCATTATAAGAAAGCATGTTGTTTTTAGTTTCAAGATCATTGGAATAATAAGAAGATGTTGAGAAAGATGATTATATCTCAAGATCATCATGTGCCATTAGATACAGATTAGCTACGAGGTCATCACTAGACTCAGTGTCTGAACTGCTTGTGTTGTGCATGTCCCAACCAACTTTTAGAGCCTTATTCTTTTTCTTAGAGGCTTTCATTAGTTTAGGACATTTAGGCTTGATGTATCCAACCTCTCTGCAATTGTAGCAAGTTGGCAGATCTTCCATCTATCTCTTCTTGCTAGACTCTCCTCTTTTTGATTTTGAGTTCTAAAATGTTCTATTCAACTTCTTATTCTTCTTTAGGAATTTTCTAAACTTCCTTGTTAGCAAAGCCATGTCATCTTCTGATTCTGAGTCACTTCCTTCACTAGAGCTGCTGGATGATGCCTTAAGAGCTGTAACTCTCTTTGATTTATTTTGCTCATTTTTCCTCTCATTTATCGCTAGCTCATAAGGGATGAGCAATCCGATCAATTCATCAACTAACATCTCTTTCATATTCCTTCCTTCGGCTATAGTAGTAGCTTTAGCTTCCCATACTGGCGGTAGTCCCCTAAGAATTTTCCTGATTAACTCATAAGTAAGGTAAGATTTACCAAAAGCATTTAATGAATTCGTGATGTGTGTGAATCTAGTGTACATAGATTGAATAGATTCATCAGCAGTCATTTTAAATGCCTCATATTCACTAGTAAGCATATCTATCCTACTATCTTTTACTTCCTTAGTGCTTTCATATGTTACTTCTAATTTTTCCCCATATCTCTTTAGCAGTTTTATAGGTCATTACCCTATTAAACTCATTAACGTCTAGTGCACTATATATAGGAGGTTTATAGCATTAGCATTTATTTGAATAGATTTCCAATCATCATCAGTATACTCATCTTTAGTCTTAGGTACATTTACTTTATCAACTACTTTCATAGGAACATGATTTCCTTAAGAAACTATTCTCCACACTTTCCAATCAACATTTAAGAGATATATACTCATCCTTTGTTTCCAGTAGGTGTAATTTACAGCACAAAAAATTAGTCGTCGAGTGGACCAGTGTCCCTCACCGATGGGGTCACACCGGTGTGCGCCATTGTGATCTTTTACAAAAATAACGGTTGAGTCTTTGTAGACCCGCTTTGTACCTCTTTGCAGATCTGATTCTACAACGATAGCTTTCTCCACCAATTTTGCAAAATCCTGAATTTGCAAACATGCCATATGCTCGTGAATCATCTAATTCAGACCCCTTTCAAACCATCTCGCCTTTTGGTATTCATCTGGAACCATAGAAGGTGCAAAGCGAGATAGTTCTAGAAATTTAGCAACATAGTGCTGAACAGTGAGACGCCCCTAAGTCAAGGTGAAAAATTCCTCTGCCTTCATATTTTTTGTGGTGGCGGGAAAGTATCAGTCATAGAAGACTTGCTTGAAACGACACCAAGTCATCTCTATAGGTACTGCTCACTGTTCCTCCAATAGCTTCATTGCATGCCACCACCGTTCAGCTTCTCCGACTAAATTGAAGGTGGCGAAAAGAACCTTTTGCTCCTCGGTGCAGTTCAATACTGCTAGTATCTTTTCCATTTCTTGCATCCACATCTCATCATTAATTGGATCAGTACCCCCCTCAAAAGATGAGGGTTTCAGGCAGGTGAATTGATCAATCGTGCAACCCTAGTGCACAGGTGGATAGCTTGATCCCCAAAATTCTTATCTCATCTCTTCCCTAACCTAACGAGCTATTCCTCGTAACAGTCGAGAGGTGTCAATCTCATCCCCACTAGAAGCTCCCAACTTGCTTCCTCCTTCTTCATCCATGCCTTTGCCTCTAGGATCTATCCCTGAATATACAACAAAGGCAATTTAGAATCTCCACATCTTAATATATCTGACATAATCATAAAACATGAAACCAATTCAATATCCAAATCCTCAATTAAATGTCTAACATCCAATTATTTTCAATCATCTTAATCTTCAAACTCAAATTCCAAATTTCAGTTTCACTGCTCAAAAACATCATCGTTGATGGATTTACCGTGGTTTTCTGAAATTGTCGTCTGTTTCAGAAAATCACAGAAATCCATCAACGGATTTCTACCTCTAAGCTAAGAAACAAACTCAAACTCCTATCAATACCTTAATCTACCCATTCCTACTCTTATTCAACTCAAACCTATACTTTGGTATTAATCCTCCTAAAGTCCTCAAGACCGTTCTACTTTGATACCAACTATGACGCCTCTGACCCACCATATAGGGCCTAGAGTGTTAAGAGACCAAACACTCGTCTCTAATTCCATTCACATAGTGGAAATAAATTAAACAACCTCAACATAATACTAGAGTTCTATATTTACATAAGCATACCCATAAAATTACAACCATATCCTCCATATTACAAAACCTGAATAAAATATATTAAACATAAAACTAAATACATATCCATTTTGATGTCCACTCACAAAACTAACCCCGCCCTGGAGCTATCTAAGCTCGATCACCTGGAAGACCTGAAAAGATTGTTAAATCGATGGGGCGAGACACCTCTTAGTAAGGAAAAAAAATACTTTACAACAGTGTGTGGCAGAAGTGTTTAATACAATTACAAAATACACATATAATCATATTTCACCACTCGTAACAATTAATAAAACGCATTCATACCCACACCATTGTCAACTTCTCTATCACCCAATCACATGCCCATATACATAATTATTTTTACTGATAATTCTCGAGAATAGGGAAGTCTACCCGCCCATACAAGTAGATTCCCTCTGCTCTAGTGTTAAAACCAGAGCACTCACCTTTCTTAATAAGCCCTCGAGTTATGTATCCATGTAAATTCTCCGAGAATAGGGAAGGTCACCTGCCCATACAAGTGACTTCCCTTTACTCTAGTATCCACAAATAATTATCATAGTACTCGCCTACCTCAGCAAGCTCTCGGGCGGAGTAGCCTACTTTACCCTAAATACTTAAGTAATTAAAATTACACGCAACCAACAATAACAATTTCACAAAGTTCCACATGTACACACATAACACAACCAATCCACACAAGATTTACACATTCCGCATTCTCACCCACACAGGGTCCATATCCACGCAAAATACAACATCCACACATGATTCTAATCCATATAAAATATATGTCCACACAGGACTATTAACCACATAGGTTTCACGGTCCACACAGGACAAACCAACATACAGATTACAACACAAACCACCCTATTCATGGTAAATAGGTAAACAAACTCCTCACACCACTGCCAATGTTTACCCCCCAATATAAATGTCCATATAACGACCTCCTCATACCACTGCCAACATTATATGACAGTTATACCAGGTACGATATATCGACCTCCTCATACCACTGCCAACGTTATATCGCAATTTACATGAACCACAACACAAATCAATAACAAATTCGACCATTCAAACACATCCACACAATTACCACAGTATACACAATCAACTAGTACTTTCCAACCAAATAGAAATCGTAGTCCAAAAAGTATTCACAATTACAATAATTCATCATCCACAGTACTCGCAACCATTTAATTTTAAAAGCTATTTTTCATGCCACACATTTTTTCCCAATCTATTATATATTCAAAATTAATATTTTCAATACCTGTATGTTCAAAAAATTATACCTAAATATGTAGAATTTATACCCAAAAATAGATGGTTTTAAATTAATAAAAATGGTGTTATAAAATATTTCCCCTTACCTTCTCCTCGGAATTCCTACCTAAACCGAACAAAACGAGACCCTGTATTCCGAAAATCCCAACTTACTCAAATCTTAGAAAAAATACTTATTTAATATTTTCTAGGCTCCAAATAACTATATTTAACACAAAACTCCAAAATAACTCACTTACCTTGATTTTGGGATGTTTCCTAAACTTTTCAAATCGAAATTCTACTCTGCCTATGTTGCAGAGAATCTTCCCAAGAGTCTCGTGGTAGCTTCAGATCGTCTAATTGGGCTAGAACCGAGCCGAATTCAAAGAGAGAAGGCATAGGGGCCGTTTTAGAGAGAGAAATTGAAGGAAAAATGAAACCCTTTGCTAAAATTCTGATTTTTGCCTATTTATAAGCAACTTGCCACGTGGCCTTGTTGACGAGACATCAGGACTCGTCGACGAGCCCAAGAACATAGCTCGTGGACAAAATCAGGAGCTTGTCGACGAAATTCAAAAATACCAAAACCTCTCTCAGTAAACCCTCATTAACGAGACATGCATACTCGGCGGATGGATTTACTATGGTTTTCTGAAACCGTCGACTGATTCGAAAAATCACAAAAGTCCGTCAACGGATTTCTACCTCCAAGCTAAGAAACAAACTCAAACTCCTATCAATATCTTAATCTACCCATTCCTACCCTTATTCAACTCAAACCTATACTTTGGTAATAATCCTCCTAAAGTCCACAAGATTCTGCTATGATACCAACTGTGACGCCCCTGACCCGCCACGTAGGGCCTAGAGTGTTAAAAGACCAAACAAGCATCTCTAATACCATTCACACAATGGAAATAAATTAAACAACCTTAACATAATACCAGAGTTCTACATTTACATAGGCATACCTATAAAATTACAACCATATCCTCCATATTACAAAACCTGAATAAAATATATTAAACATAAAACTAAATACATATCCATTTTGATGTCCACTCACAAAACTAACCCCACCCTAGAGCTATCAAAGCTTGATCACCTAGAAGACCTGAAAAGATTGTTAATCGACGGGGTGAGACACCTCTCAGTAAGAAAGAAAATATTTTACAACATTGTGTGACCAAAGTATTTAATATAATTACAAAATACACATATAATCATATTTCACCACTCATAACAGTCAATAAAACGCATTCATAACCACACCATTGTCAACTTCTCTATCACCCAATCACATGCCCACATGCATAATTATTTTTATTGATAACTCCTAAAAATAGAGAAGTCTACCCGCCCATACAAGTAGTTTCTCTCTGCTCTAGTGCTAACACCAGGGCATTCACCTTTCTCAGTTAGCCATCGGGTTATGTATCTAGGTAAAGTCTCCAAGAATAGGGAAGGTTGCCTACCCATACAAGTGGCTTCCCTCTACTCTAGTATCCACAAATTACTACCATAGTACTCGCCTTCCTCAACAAGCTCTCGGGCAAAGTAGCCTACTTTACCCTAAATACTTAAGTAATTAAAATTCCACGCAACCAACAATAACCATTTCACAAAGTTCCACATGTACACACATAACACAATTAATCCACACATGATTTACACATTCCAAATTCTCACCCACATAGGGTTCATATCCACATAGAATATAATGCCTACACAGGACTCTAATCCATATAAAATACATGTCCACATAGGACTATCAACCACACAAGTTTCACGGTCCACACAGGACAAACCAACATACAGATTACAACACAAACCACCCTATTCATGGTAAATAGGTAAACAAACTCCTCACACCACTGCCAATGTTTACCCCCTAATATAAATGTCCATATAACGACCTCCTTATTCCACTGCCAACATTATATAACGGTTATACCAGGTACGATATATCGACCTCCTTATACCACTGCCAACGTTATATCACAATTTACATGAACCACAACACAAATCAATAACGAATTCGACCATTAAAACACATCCACACAATTACCACAGTATACACAATCAACAAGTACTTTCCAACCAAATAGAAATCGCAGTCCAAACAGTATTCCCAATCACAATAATTCATCATCCACAGTACTTGCAACCATTGAATTTTCAAATCTATTTTCATGCCACACAATTTTTCCCAATATATTATATATTCAAAAACAGTATTTTCAATACTTGTACGTTCAAAAAATTATACCTAAATATGTAGACTTTATACCCAAAATTAGTCGTTTAAAATTCATAAAAATGCTGTTATAAAATATTTCCCCTTACCTGCTCCTTGGGATTCCTGCCTAAACTGAACAAAACGACCCTGTATTCCAAAAATCTCAACTTACTCAAATCTTAGAAAAATACTCATTTAATGTTTTCTAGGCTCCAAATAACTATATTTAACACAAAAACTCCAAAATAATCACTTAACCTGATTTTGGGATGTTTCCCAAACTTCTCAAATCAAAATTCTACTCCGCCTATGTTGCAAAGAATCTTCTCAAGAGTCTCGTGGTAGCTTTTGATCGTCGAATCGGGCTAGAACCAAGCCAAATTCAAAGAGAGAAGGCAAAGGGGACATTTTTAGAGAGAGAAACTGAAGGGAAAATGAAACCCTCCGCTGAAATTCTAATTTTTGCCTATTTATAAGAACCTTGCCACGTGGCCTCATCGACGAAACATCAGGACTCGTCGACGAGGCCAAGAACACCGCTTGTGGACAAAATTGGGAGCTTGTCAATGAAATTCAGAAATACGAAAACCTCTCTCGGTATACCCTTGTTGATGAGACATGCATACTCAGCGACGAGGCTCAGAAGATTGTTCGTCGACGAGAAAATCCAGTTCATCAACGAGTGCCTGCTCGTTTCCTTTTTAAAATTTCTTTACCCTTTCTTCTTTTCCCCTTTTTCCTTTTCTTATCTTTCTTATTATTTTAAATAGTTAAAATTTTTCGAGTCGTTACAACTAGAATACAACAACTGTATGAAAATTTACATACACAAAAATACTTCTTACACAAGCGAAAATGTAACACTAAGCACAATCACAAATCAATGTACACCAAACATTTAAGAACGATAAGTTCAGTGGTGTATATGTGCAATCTACACTCAATACAATGATAATCTCAAGTATGCCCAAGAGTGTTCAAACAAGCTAATCTTTGAAAGTAAAGTATATTAAATCTTAATATCATATTAGTGTTTCAAAGATGCTAGAAATAATTTTCAAACGAACTCAAAAACATTTTCTCAAATTGTATCAAGCACATGAATTGTTTGAAATCAAGTTTTGTAAAATATTTTACATACAAAAATTATTATTTAAGGAATCTTGCAATAACAATGCAAATATGCTCAAGCTAATGAGTTTTACCAACACTAGATTTATCAAGTTAAATTAGTGGAAAAACTCTTGCTTAACTCTCAAATATCAAACAATCAACAATCAATACGAATGAGAGTATTAAGCAATTTGAAATGGAGTAATAGCACAATAGGAACTCTCACAATACTTTGGATGATCAAAGAAAAAAGTGTATGAGAGTATTTGAAGTAGTATTGGCAAAATAGGTTTTTTAAATTTGAGAAGATTTTTCACTAGTGATCTTGCTAATCTTATGCTAATATTCACAAATGAGCTCCTATATATAGAAGTAGGGCAAATTATAATCGTTAAGAACATATAGGGTATTATTAATATTGTTCTAAAATCATTTAACATAATTAACTATGTTTAACCGTGCTTAACCACAGTAAAAATAAAACAACCTGAGAGTTTTCGAGTGCCTAGTCCATGGTTCGGTCGCTCGAACAAACTTAGTTCAAAAAATTATATTTGAACATTCGGGTGCCCAAGTATAGGCTCGATTTGCTGAACCAAGGTGATTTTCATTCTATCCGTGTTTCGGTTGTCTGGTCAGTAGTTCGATTAACCGAACTCATGTGTTCGGTTGCCCGAGGCTATTTTGAACACTGAGGTTTAAACTGCCAAGTTGATGGGGAAAATTAAAAATAAGGTTCGGTTGCCCGTGGACGTTGCGTTCAAAATGGTTCATTCGCTTGAAATCAAAGTCAACATTTTGACTCGTCAAGGGTTCGGTCGCCTGAGGTGTTTTGAACACTTGGGGTTCGGATGCCCGAAACCTCATAGTTTTGCCCTATAAGTCCATTTTCACTTCAACAAATTCCCCTGATATTATAAGTGATTTTGGGGACATTCTTATGTGTATGTGCAAGAACCTAGGGTCTTTTCTAAGGTTTTAGGCATTTTAACTTAACCTAAAAAATCCGGCATTGGTCGACCCTCTTGTCTAAGGTGATTTGATTTCTAAGGATGTGTAGGGACCTAAGGTCTTTCTAAGGTCTTTTAAGTTTATTAGAACTTACATGCATGATATGCGGGGATTATAACATACCGTTTTCCTATGTTACTATAAAAAAGAATTCTTTTGGGTCTTTAGACTTGGAGTCTCCATATGCCATCAAGTGATCTGCTTATATGGACCTGCACACAGACTTGATAGATATTAAATACCTGAGTATTTGTCATTATCAAAATCGGGTATGACCTATAAGGTCAACACGCTCGTTAAGTGAGCACTTAGTGGAATCCTCTTACCGGTGAGCTTGAGGTGGGGACGTAGGCTAATTTGGCTGAATCTTAATAAAAATACTGTGTCTTTCTCTTTCCTTATCTCTTTAAATTTCCGCACTTGAATGCTTTATTTAATTTATCGTGCATGGTTTAAATATTTGTATAATCTTAATATCTTTGAAATTGGTATTTGCTTAAACAGACCCTAGGTTGCGTAATATTGGTTGTGATTTCAGATTGAACACACATAACCTAAGAAGAATTTTAAAATACTCAATTCACCCCCTATTGGGAATACACCATTCCTCTCACCTCTCTCATTTTCTTAGGCGGAGTACCTCACTTCTTCACTAGGCAAAGTCGCATCTCTCCTTTACTTAGGTGGTTACCTATCTCCTTCAGTAGGTAGAGTCGTCTCTCTCCTTCAATAGGCAGAGAAGCCTCTCAAGCGAAAATCCCCTTTCGCTTACAAAGATGTAATCAAGGAAAAAATGTACAAGATTAACTCTCTGAAAAAAGTAGACGAGTACACAATAAAATCTAATACACTCTCAGAATAATATTGCTATGAAGCTCAAAGAGATTTTCTAAGGTTTTGTGGTTTTGAAAAGTTGTGTGCTTGAAAGAACGAACTCAAAAAAGGATTTTAGCAAGAACGACGCAAATCACACTTGATATTCAATAATAGGTGTAATCTTTTGTCTAAAACACATGTAGGGTTAGCTATTTATATCATCTTTTGAATTATAGTCGTTGTGCATGTTTTAATGACTTAATATTTGGAAATCTAAGTGATTTTATGCCATTTGCGAAACTTATCGTAGCGCTTTGGTTGACTGAACCATGTGTTTGGTTGCCCTAACCAATTAAATCAGGATTTTTAAACTGGCTATAGCCACTCGATCAACTGAACTCTAAGTTTAGTCGCCCAAACTATTGGAAATTTCATATGCAATTTTCCTAAACACCCTTCAATATTTGGAGCATAAACTTTGCTAGAGAACTCAAAAAATGGCGATCTAGGTATCAAAAGAAAGACAAGAAAAAATGTCACAACTTTTGTGTTGAAGACCTTTGAATATGAGAAGATATAGATAGAGAAAATCATATATTAAGACGGCTACAGAAAAAAGAAGGGGATTTAGAGAATCTTGTTTTAGGGTTTTTCATTCCAAAAATGATTTTAGCCTTTTGAAATAACTTTTGACCTTATAAAAATATTTTTCAAGATATTTAAAAATACCTAAAGTCCAACTAAGTCGCCTAAGAGTTTCGTAACAAAAACCAATTGAGATGTACTTACATGAATTCCTATTGTACAATACACATAACGACCTATCTAGGTTTTCATGTCCTTAACCTTGGTCTTCATCCAAGCTTCATGTCAATAGTCATTTTTCATTTACTTGTGTGCTTTATGTCGTTCCATTTTGCATCTTTCATTATACTTTTATGTTGTAGTACCTATATATATACTTAACGACACAATTAGATGCCTTGGTTTGTCATTATCAAAACGAGATTAAGCTTTGTTAGGCCAACAAATATTTCATTATTTCTTCCAAAAAAAAAAAAGCATAAAAAGTTCCAACAACAATGTAAAACACGTTCAAGCATTGATGATAAATAGTTAATAATCTATATCAATTGAAATAAAAGTTAGACAATAATGGTAAAGAGTTAATAATCTATAGTTAGGTTTTCAATATTAGCTCTCTTTGTTCTCATACGTCTCCATCTCATTGTCATAATTTGCTATATAAAAACATCAATCATTATTACTTTGATTTTTCAAATTTCAGAGTTCAATATTTTAATTTCCCTTTTTTTTAAAACTAAATTAGGGATTTTGGGCCTATAAAGTGGCTACCAAATCGATGCACTCGCACTATCTTGAAGGTACATTTAGGTTCATAATTCTATAAGTTGCTCAAGTTATCCAATATGTGGAAGATTTCCTTTCATTGTATCTAAGTTTTACGTCTTAAAATGACGACTACCTGCCGCCTGAGTTCTTCATGGATTATATAGTAGATGAAAAGACTCATGGCTTTGCTTTTTGGGTGCTATTGTTAGAAAGCCAAATTGGAAAAATATTTTTATTTTTTAAAATTTTTATGTTGGTGTATATATATATTTGTTGATAAGTGCATAAATTATAAGTTTCTATTAATGCATTTATTATCTAAAAAATTAATTCTAATAAAATGTTATTTGTGCAAAGAACTCTCAATTGTTATTTACGCAGATAGCTTTCTTCTATATGGTTGTGTTTTCTTAGTGAAACGATCATCTATGGCTTTGGTTTTGGCTTTGATTTTCTGGCCTTGTGACTTTAAGATGCTACTAGGCTATTAGCAGTCCAATGAATAAGGAAAACAATGACTTTTGTGGTTCAAAACATATATGGGTGCATATTTTGTTGAGTTGTGGGAACATTAAGGCTGCAGTTATTAATTATAAGGAAGCAATTGGAAATGATCTCATATGCAAAATCTTTTCTTGTTTGTTTAAAATTAATGAATTTTAATAAGTGCACATATAACTTAATGCATGTTCATATTAGTCTTGAATCAAAAAGCAATTTAGTACTATTTTCTTTTTTATCTTTTTGGTTTATTGGATTGAGTTAGGCTACATGATGGGAGGTAATCCACCTTTTAAAATTTTAATCACTGAACAATAATTATCTTTTTAATTGTTATAAATCTTCATTCTTTCATCATTAAATATGAAGAATTTTAATGGTATAAATATTAAATTTTAATAAACCAAAAAATAGAAATAAATAGTTTGAATTCTTAAAATGTTATTAGAAAATAAAAACATTAAAAAACTCATATTATAAAAGATACTAAATAATATCTAATACTACGCATAAATAAATTACATTTTCTCTATATTTATTATTATAATAGAGAAAATTTTATTTTATTTTTGCAAAAAATTGAAAATCTTAAAATTAAATATGAAAATTTGAGACTTCTTATAATAAATGTCCATTTCTATTTATAGATTATTTAATGTTAACTTTTCTATTTTTAAGACAAGATTACCATAAAGTGGAATTAAAGTCTCAGACACCCAAGAAGGCATATAGTTTTGCTTTTAAATATATAATTTTAATTTAAATTGAAATTAGTCAAAAAAAATTTCAACCACACTCTTCACAACTCCAAAAATAATTTTCTTATTTTTTGAAGGTCGAAAAAATGGTAAAAATATTGTTTGATGATTTTTTGAAAAAATATTTTGATTTATTCATGGTAAAGTACATGTTCATCCTATTAGTATAATCATATATAACAACGAAAGGATATAAGGTAGTGTTTGGGATATGAATTTCGAGTCTTGGATTTTGATTTGTATGAATTTGAAAACAACTCAATATAATTTTGTATTGTATTTTGTCCAAATTCATACAAATTTAAATCTAAGTCTTGAATACCAAGCTCGCAAAAGAAGGGTAATACCCACTAAAAGTCAATTTACAAATAACTTAATTTTTGTTTACAAAAAAGATAAATTTATTAAATTGAGACCATTTGTATTAAAATGTTGCTTCATGTTCAAACACCAGTCTCACATTAATATATTTAAAAATAACTATATATTATTTTACTATGTGTTATGATATGTTAGTTATCATAATTCAATTTTGGATTGAACAAGAACTATCGATTAATTTATTAAACTAACATTACATAAATTAAAATTTTGAATTTAATTAATAATATTATTTTTATCATAATTTAATATGATAGTAATATGTTATAATTAAACATTAATAACAAGATTATTATTAATTAAAAATAATATTATGTTAATTTTTAATAAAAAATATTTAAATTTCAATTATAAATAATTATAAATAAAATTTTTAATTATAATGTAAATATTTATAATTTAAAATATATTTAAAAATAATCATATAGTACTCTATAATAAAAGTAAATATCCAAATATCACTTATTTTAAATATAACCAAACACCATTTTATAACTTTCAGCACTTTTCCAATTTAGAACTTATAATTAGCACTTATTAAATTTAACACTACTGCATAAATGATTCCAAAGGATCCCTTAATGTAGGAGCACACCACTTACTTTATTCTATGTAATTTAAATATCAGTATTAACACAAATTTATTGTAACTAGTGTTAAGAAGGACATGAATGGGGATGAAAAAAAATTGCTAAAATAGTCCCTATTAAAAAATTTAATCGCACTCATGTGGTGGCAATTGCTAAAAACAACTTTAAGGTGAAAATGGATTATTTTTAAGATAATTAATGCTTAATAATTTGGTCAGCAAATGACATTCGTGCGGAATAGATATTAATTTTAAAGCAAACAGGTATTAGATATCCAAAATTGATTTTAGGATAAAACTTAGTTCCCAATCAAAGTAATTTTATAGTATAAAATTATGTTTATTTCAAAACTCTTTTACATTGAAAAATATTTATAAAGAAAAGTTCCTCTCTTCAGGATTTGGAATTCAATGATCACAAATTGTTATATTAATATTTGGATCCATTGAAATGTTGTAAAATTCACATTATTGAGACTCATACCGCACCTACTAATACCTTTAACTTGCATTGATCTACGTGTTAAAGTGACATCGTTTCAAATCTTATATGGAGGAATAATTCCTTTTGAATATTTATTTTTTAAGCAATACTTTGTGTTTTTTTGTCTTTTTTTTTTTTTTTTTGGCAAGAGATAAAAATTATATATCAAAAATGGGAAAAAGACAAAACTTTAGGATGAATATGAAAATGAAAATGGTCAAGCGTCTATGAATTCAAAACCTTGAATAAATTTTTTAACATCTAAGCGTCTTTGCTATAATTGAGTCTCATGCTGAGAAGGAGGTAAATTCTCTCTCCTCTTGTCATTTATTTGGAGCAGAAGCGATGGGATTTTATTCAGTATATTATATTCTTATAGAATTCGGTCACCATCTTTGATTATTTCCTCGATTGACTTTTGCAAGTGTTAAGCTCAAAAGTGCAAGTGAGGTCCATAATGTTCTATCAACTGACAGTCAGTGTGGATGCCAGTTTTGTCAGTGACTTTGATGTGTGAATAACCTAATTAATGATTTCAAATGAAATAGCACTATTAGACAATGAGAATAAATTAATTTTTACTAAAATTGTACCTTTTGAAACTTCAATGATTTCAATTAAAGAAGAGAACTAATATCGTCTCTCATAGCATCATCAGCATGACAAACAGATTAACATCATATCATTACAGAATATACATCAACAAAACAAATAACATTTTAAAGGCCCATTCATGCATCTCCGGAGGCATGAATTTATTCGCACTCTTTGAAACACATAAAATTACAAATCTGTAATAGAAGAATTAACCAACATGGATTTAGCTGGGGTTGGACGTGAAGTTGAAGTTCGCACATGTAGTCCGTCTGCCAAGCAGAGTCGAACTGAACCCAAGCCTAGACGCTGCAAGATCGAACTGCAGCAGAATGTCTTCAAGCTGGTACCCTCCGATCACGATCGAAGTTCTAGGGTTCGACCCTCCATCCACAAATCCAAGACACAGCACGTCATCCCTCACGTCCACCATCGAGTTCGCCCCGAAGATGCTCCACTTCACACTCTCCCCCTGCAAAACCAGATCGATGGTCGGCACCGCCGCCCCCAGCCGCGTCGCCCCTACATTCTCCGACCTGAAACACGCGCCAAATGGCGCCACCGATGCAGCTCTTGTTATGTTCCAGGCCGCCGCCGCCTCGATAAAAGCCTCCGCGAATGCTTTGTAAATAGAACTTTCCATGACGGTGTAAGGATTGATGGTGCTGATCTTCGTTCCCCCAACGCCTTCGCCGTTGATGGACAGCAGCGACGCGTTTATATTTATCGCCTTGTCGTTGATATTGATGGACTTAACGCCGATGAAGTACTCTGCGGAGGGCTCACCGGCAGTAAAAGCTAGGGCGGTGCTTACCGGGTTGATGAAGAGAGGTGTGTAGGTGAGCGATGTGGAGGCGTCGACGTTGAGAAGAAACCTGTAAGGGCCGTCGCCGAAGAATACGACGCCGTCGGCCGATCTCGAAGACGAGAGACAAACCGCGAATTTTCTATGGAAGCTGAAGGCGGAAGCAAGCTGGGAGGGAAGTGCAATGCGGGTGCGGCCGAGCCCGGCCATGCCGGTGGCTCCGGCGGCGAGGCCTTCCAAGAGGGACGTTGGAGCGCAGGAGAAGATGAACCGAGGCACCGTGACGGCGCGCCCGGGATTGGAACCGTCGGTGGACTGGAGTGACAGGACGTCTACGGCGACTTCGCCACCGGTGGCGGTGCGGATAAAAGGGTTGCCGGGCAAGAGGCCGCAGGTGTTGTTGTTGCAGCCGGGGCGGGGGGCGGAGAAGCAGTCGCCGCAGCCGTTGGCCCTGGCCAGGGAGCACTGGGCGGAGCGACAACGAGCAGGGCGGTAGGAGGAAGAGACGTAATTTTGGTCGCAGTCGACCCAGAGGAACTCGCCGCCGAGGTCGAGGACGAGGCGGAGGGGAACAAGAGGCGTGCGTTGGTTGATGCGGGCCAAGTATTGGAGACTGGAAGCGTCTTTGGAAATGGGGAGGAGGAGGGCGTGGGGGCGGAAAGATGGCTGAGCGGAAGAAGGGAAGATGATGAAGAGGTGGACGAGTAGGGAGGAGAAGAGAAAAGATTGAAGAAGAGAGGAAATTGTGGGACTTGGTGGTGCCATTGGAGCTAGCTAAGGGAAAATGGGGCGTGAAGAGGGAAGATGAGTGCTTGCCTATTTATAGGAGCTCGCCTGTGTGTAGTTTTTTGACCATATGTATATTATGTACTGAGGTGCACGGCTCCGGTTTTTGACTGTGTATTAATAATTAATAGATAAGAGATTGTGGGCGACAAGCTATATCCAGAAGGAAGCTTAGAGGTGGGGACTTTTCCAACTTTGACTTTGATTCTAGCAAGCCAGGCTGACTTTTGATTGATTGATGATGATAGTGAAGCTGTTTGCTTAAGGCATTTAAGCGAAGGCCAACGTTTGTCTTCATTATTTTGGGTTGGGAAACGTGGTGTGGTGTGTCATCCAGCGCACCCAGAATACACGTTAGAGCAAATATATATATAAATAATAAAATATAACATATAATTTAATTTTTTTCAAAATATAGTAATTGAAAGGTGCATACATTCCCATTTAATATTAGTAATAATTGTTTCAAATAACATTATTTATGAAAAAGTTTTAATTTTTATGTTTATTAATTTTAAAGGTGAAAACGAATGAGTTTTTCTTTTTTACAACTAAGAAATTGTCAACAAATTGTATAACCTTAAAAAAGAATAAAAAAGTTAGCTCCTCATTAGTATTTTTTTTTCTTTAAATTTGCCACATGCATTTTCACAAATTAACTATCCAAGACTAGTTATTGTGGATGTCCCAAGAAAAGAAGAATCGATGGGCAAAGTAAATACATAAACACATCATTAGACTCAACCAATTTAAAAAAATAGGAAACTCTAATTAAAAAATGGTGGAATTAATGAACTAGAAGATAAAATTCATTGCAAATCCCTGATTGTTAGGTTGAAATAACTTGTCATTAAATTTTCATGTTTTTTTATGATGATCGAATTCATCAACTCTAGCAAGGGTATCAAATTATTAAATTTTAAAATGAAATAAGACAGTTTACTTATGACAAGATCTGTCACTATATTAATCATAGACAATAAGAATGATAATTGTTGATTTAGACTAAGCAAGTGCATGTTGTGTGAGAGAAAGCAAAGCATGTGAAGGGAGTTTGTTGCGAGATTGGCCAAGTGGGGGAGCGTTAGAATACCCAATTGACCCAGTTGATATGAATTTTAAGAAACTCGATCTAACAATAAACTAATAATTGTATACAATATTTGAATTGTCGGCCGAGTATGAGAACATTAGCTTAATATAAACTAGATTTTGGAAGGTAACTAGGTAAGTTGTAATACATGTCAAGATAAGAGTAAGAAACTAAAAATCCAATAATGTGGATATGATCTTAAAGATTAGATTAGGGATGTAATAGAAGGAGGAAAGAAAAATCATCATACCAATTTCTTAACTAAGGAAAAGTTACTTTTGTATAGTAAATCTTTCAATCAAATTTTTTTACTACTTTTGTATAGGTCATTAAGGCAATGACAAAGGACTTAAAAGATTGATTTAGTAAGAATTCATTCATACTCATTCATTGTCTAAACGAGTGATTCTCAAGGCCAATTTTTCGATTTGTTTTATGCACTCAACTTGTTTCAGCTTGTGAGCGGCTTATAGTCTTGGTTTGGAATCGTTTAATAGACTTAAATTAGAATCATTTATGTGCTAATTTAAAAAGGTCGAATTAAACTTGCTAAAATATAATGAACTTAAAAATAGGGTTTATTTGTGCATACAATCATTTTTCTCAAACTCCATAGCTTTAATTTAGTAATAAGACTAATGCTCACGACCAATAGGTTATTTAGTGGGGTAAAAAATCTCTAAGGTAGTATTAGTAAGAACTTCCTTTTACCTTTTTGCCTAACAAAACCTCTCGTCTCTCAAAATGAGAGATTCCAAAAGAATTAAACTACTAGTGAGTATTTAAACTTGATAACGGTTCGTGAGCTCATTTATTCATATAATAAACAAGTTTAAGTTAGTACATTAAAGTTCAGTCTGAGTTTGATAAAAATTTTAATAAACAAGTTTGAGTAAGGCAAACTTTAACTTGAGTCCAATCGAATCATTTACAGCCTCACCTATGTATATAGTAATTTACATTTATTTAAAATAAAAATCTTGAAAAAAAAAATATGAGTCTTATTTTCAGAAGTTTTGAATAGATCTTTAAATCTTTTTAAATGTTAAAAAAATTCAAACCTTTTGCAACAAATCTTTAAAAAAATCTTTTTATTTTTTTATTTTCCCACTTTCGTTCAAGACTTGAAATGATTTCACATATTTTTTTAATTTTTTAATTTTTTATAAAAAAAAATTATAAGTTTTCATTCCTCTCTCTTCATATATATATATATATATATATATATATATATCTTTTTTCAGATGGTGTACGAGTGTTCCAAAGAAGAATCCAAGAACAAGCCACCCGTTGAATGCTGAACAACATGAGCTGGCACTTTCCCCATTCAAGTGTTCAACCATATCCCTAATTTCAAATCCGTACAAAATAATAATTTATTCTTACTTGAGTCCTTTTCTTGCAAGTTGTAGTGGCGCCCCCCACCAACCCCCAAAAAAAAAAAAAAACTATTCACAACTCTCTGCAGACTGCAGCTCAGTCCCCCATTTCAATTCAAGATGGCAATGTCACTCCCACATTTCTTCTTCTTCTTCTTCTTCTTCTCTGCCTCCTCTTCTGCGCTTCCTTTGCAAACAGGGACTGCCCTTCTCGCTCCCATCACAAAAGACCCTTCTACGCTTCAGTACACCGTCCCAATTTACCTAAAAACCCCTCTCCAGCCCACCAAATTACTCCTCGACCTGGGCGCCTCCTTCTCCTGGGTCGACTGCCAGAAAAGCTATCGGTCCTCCACCTACCGCCACGTCCGCTGCAACTCCTCCCTCTGCGCCTCCCTCCACTCTCTCGCCTGCTCCAATTGCTACGACGCCCCCGTCCCCGCCTGCGGCAACGACACCTGCGCCCTATTCCCGGAAAATTCCGTCACTCGGGAGGCCTCCCTCGCCAACGCCATCATTGACTCGCTCGCGCTGCCGTTTACCGACGGTCGGAACCCGGGTCGACTCGCCCTCTTGTCCGAGTTCCTCTTCTCCTGTTCTCCTACGTCTCTGCTCAAGGGCCTCGCCGCGGGCATCACAGGTAGGCAAAATCTTCCCATGATCTTTTAAAAAGACGCACACAATCTTTTCAATAATTTTACCCACTTCTCCTTCAACAGTCATTGCTGTACTGTAGTTTTCATAAAGAGGGAAATCATAAAATACTAATACTACTGGGTGTGTATATATATATATAATTTTTTTTATTTTTTTATTTTTAATTATTTGTACTTATTGACTTTTATAAAATTAAAGTTTTCTATTCAAAATAAATTAATGGTATTTGTGAACTTGTTGGGCGGTGCGCGATTTTTAAAACTAGTTTATAATCATGATTTAATTTAAAAGATTTTAATGTAAAAATTGATGTGCAAATAGGAGAAATTTGCATAAACTAGGTTTCTTAGATGAGAAAAAAAAAATAATCCTAATAATTTCACTATAAAATTTTCTTTTATTATTGTTACTATTATAATTATTGTTATTTAAGATAAGTTGACGACAAAAAAATAATATGATAGAATAATTTACTGCTAAAACTTTATATACGGTTGACACATAATCTAATAACTTAACATTTTAACTAATGTGGTAATCTAACATAATATCAGAGCCGATTTCTAAGAATTTATAAGTTTTAGTCTTATTACTCACATTTATATTTTATATTTTGTGGTATTTAAAAAAATTATTATGTTTTCTATAATGTGTGTTTATTTCTTCACGTGCTATCAGACTGTACATGCGAGAGTGTTAAAGGTTGATATACATTGTTGGCTCAAAATCTAATAATTTAAATTTTTAGGTAAAATGATAATCTAATAATGCTAACATTTTGTGTATGTATCTCTTGATAAATTTTGTTAATATCATTAAATATAATTGAGATGACAAATGAATTATCTTAAAATTATAACGAATATACGTTCTTACATGTTAAAAACATAAAAATTGAAATGAGTTTCATTGAATAGTACATAAACTTCCTCTTTTCATAAACAAGTCCATTTTTATAAATTGATTGAAATAAATAAAAGACTAAATTATAAAATAGATAAAAATAGTTATTTTATGAATAAATTAAATAAAAATGTATTATGCGTGCAGTGTAGCCTTTGTTAATTAACTTTAGAAAAATCACAAGGCAATGTCGATCACTAAAATGAAATTGTTTGTTTCTGATTAAAATTACGCCAACAAGGATCTAGCTCCAACTCATATAAACCAAGTTGTCCCACCATTTTTTTTTTTTTTTATTAAGGGAAAAGACAATAATATTTTATCATATTTAGCCAAAAAACAATGACCTCTTGAGAGACTTTAAAAATTTTAGAAACCTCTCCTAAGATTTCAAGAATTTAGCTCCATTGAAATTTGACAAGAAGACACAAACCATAAGGAAGATTTGTGACATTTTTGAATTCTCAGGGGACGTTTGTGACATTTTTAAAATCACAAGGGTGATATTTGCCTTTTTGCCAAATCTTATGGAAAGTGATTGTCGTTTGCCCTTAGAAGAAAGTAAAAAAGAGAACTATATAAGAGGAAGTGAATATCATTTGGTATACTTAACTTACAATTTTGAGATGTTTATATAGCTATACAAAAGAGTGAGGTTATCCTAACATTTTGATGTGAGACTAAAAAATTATACATTATGTTCAATGCTCCTCCTCAAGGTAAAACGAAGATGTTGACAAGTTGAAGCTTGGAGATAGTAGTATGTAATAAACCTGAGCCAATAGACTTGGTGAAGACATCAGCAACCTGACCTTTAGAGGAGATAAAGTGGGGGAGAGATAATCCCAGAATGAACTTTTTCCCTTATGAAGTGAATATCCACCTCAATATGCTTTGTACTCTCATGCAGAATTGAATCAGAAAAGAGAGATATAATAGACTTGTTATCACAAAACAACAAAGAAGAGTCTGTCACAGGAAAGCCAATCTCAAATAAGAGAGAACATAGCAACAGGATCTCACAGGTACCTTGTGCCATAGCATGGTAGTCATCCTCAGCAAAAGAACGTGAAACCACCGCTTGCTTTTTACTCTTCCAAGAAAGAAGATGATCACCCTTGAAAGTACAAACACCTGAGGTAGATCGTCTGTCAGTCTTGGACCCAGTACTGTCAGCATCAGTAAACACGGAAAGACCTAGTTGTTTTCCAAATGAATAGAATAATCCTAGTCTAGGTGAGGTCTTCACATACCGTAAGATGTGATAGACATCATCAAAATGTGAAGTTCTAGGAGAATGCATGAACTGACTTACTAGGCTCACTACATAAGCCAAATCGTTGAGTGTTGGTCAAATAGATGAGGCGACCAACAAGTCTTTGACACACCGAAGGGTCTGTGAATAGATCACTAGACTCTGTAGAAAAGGAGATATTCGGATCTAGGAACGTAGAAGCAGGTCAACTTCCCAACATACGAGTGTCCATAAGGAGATCTAGGGCATATTTCAGCTGAGAGAGGGAAATGTCCTTGCGGGTGCATGCTATCTCAATGCCCAAGAAGTACTTGAGGGGTCCAGATCCTTGATGTCAAAAGTGTCCCCCAAGTCCTTTCTAATCTGAACAATTCCAAACAAGTCATTACTTGTAACAATAATATCATCCACATAAACAAAGATAATGGTGCAAGGACCATGGGAGAGACATCAAATAAAGCAAGTGTGGTCTGATTGGCAATGAATAAATCCCATAGAGAGAACCACATCACCGAATCTTCCAAACCATGCACGAGGTGATTGCTTAAGCTCATATAAGGACTTGCGCAATTTACACACCTTTCTAGAATACTCCCCATGAGTAGAAAAATCGAGAGGGGGATCCATGTAAATAGTATCAGTAAGATCACCATTCAAGAAGGTGTTCTTGACATCAAGCTGATATAAAGGCCAAGTGAAAGAAGCTACCAAAGAGATCAGGAAGCGAATAGTAGTAAGTTTCACCAAGGCAGAAAATGTAGCATAAAAATCCTAACTAGGAATTTGTGTAAAACCCTTGGCCACCAAGTGAGCTTTATGCCTGTCAACTGTACCATCTGCAAGGTGCTTGACTATGAACACTCATTTACAACCCACCATGCATGCGCCTAAAGGAAAGGGAACAAGATTGCAAGTATGTTGCTGATGTAGATCTTCCATCTTAGTATGCATGACTACAACCTATTTGGGGTCCTGAAGGGCCTGATGAACTAAGCAAGGTATGATAATAGCATCAACCTGTCCTAAAAGGGTTTGATAACTCGAGGAAATATCCTGATAAGAAAGATATTGAGTGATAGGGTGGTCAATAGAATAGGCTAAAGAAAGTCTATTAGGAGCTCGACGAATTCAAGAAGGATACCGTGAGGAGGGAGCAGGGGGATTAGGGACTATAGGAGACATACCTGAGCTCAGTGAAGATGCTGGCAAAGGCTCTAAAGGGGACAATCGGTGAGTGTGAACCTATGGAATAAAAGAGATATGGTCCTGCCTAGTGGGGGCAGAGGTCGGAGGCTCGGAAGATGAAGATGATACTGGAGAAGAGGGCACTGAAGGAGTTAGTGTAGAAGGAGGTAGACTCATGAACGTGACATCGAGTGAGTGATAAGTTTGCCGACCAACAGGATCATAGTAGCGATATCCCTTAGACATAAAGGAATACCCTAGAAATATGCACTGGATGATATTATCATCAAGCTTGGCCCGATAAGGACTTTGGTCATGAACAAAGCAGGTGCATCCAAACACTTTAGGAAGAAGGGAGAAAAAGGACCTGTTAGGATGCAGAACATGAAGTGGAGTAGAATTATGCAATGCACGACTCGGGGTACGATTGAGAAGATAGGCTGTAGTAAGAACGACATGAGGCCAATAAGACTTGGGGACTAGCTTGCATTCCCCGAAGAAGGCAACAAAAAATAGATATGATGTGGCGATTTTTGTGTTCAGCCATACCATTCTGCTCAGGAATGTAGGGATAGGTCAATTATCAAAGAATGCCCTATTAACACAACTCAGCATGAAACTCATAACTGAGGCACTCACAGTCGTTGTCAGACCTCAAGATACAAACCACAGTATTGTACTGAGTCTTAATCATTCATAGGAAAGCCTGAAAATGAGTGAAAACTTCAGATTTATTTTTCATGAGGTATACCTAGGTACAACGAGAGTAATCGTCAATAAAGGTGACATAATATCGATGTTGAGTGAGTGAGGAGACAATGGAGGGACCCAAACATCACTATGAACAATATCAAAAGCTGCAAGAGAACAGTGTATACGAGACAAATGAGATGAGCAAACATGCTTAGATAATTCGCAAGTAGCACACTAAAAATTAAAATTCTTGCAAGCTTTATTAAATTCTGGAAACAACCAACACAAATATTTAAAATTTGCATGTCCTAAACGAGCATGCCAAAAATCCATGGTTTTTAAAGAGAAAATAGTAGAAACATCAGAAGGCAAAACAGATGTCTGAAAGTCAGAAGAGGATGCAGGACAGGAAGGCGGATCGCCAAAGTGGTAGAGCATGTCCCTTTCAAAGCCCCGACATAATCTTCCTCAAACTCAAGTCCTACAAGTAATAAGAGTTGGGTAAGAAAACCACAACACAGTTATATTGTTTGGCAATACGGCTAACATATAACAAGTTATAAGAAAATTGTGGAACATCATAAATAGGGAATAAAGACAAAGTCGAGAATAAATAGGTTGTGTCTTAGGTATGAATGAAATGAGAGGTACCATCAGCAATGCGGACAGTATGAACCAACAAAAGGACATGGGATGTAATGAGAGATGCCTCACCAATCAAATGTTTCTCAAATTTTTGACTTAGTGATTGGTTTAAACACTCATTAAAGGCAATGATTAAGTCTATTGACTATTGATTTGATGTAATTTAATGGTTCTTCCCTTAAAAATATCATTTTAAGTGTTTTTTTTTTTTCAAAAATTAAAAATTATGAAATGAATGTCCAAGATGTGGTTTTTGAACATTTTTCAATTAGTTTCTAATTTAAAGAGATTTCAAGACGGGTTCGTGATTCTCCAAAACAAAAAAACAAAATTTCAAGTTATTTTTTAACAATATGTAATTTTCTAAAGTAATTACTATGAAGTAGTTTAAGAGTGGAAAATTGTCTACTTATTAAATTAACAGATTTCAAGATTTCTCTTTTGTGCAGATTTTTTTTTTTTTAAAAAAATTAATAATTTTTTAACTAAAATATGAATTTTCACTCAAGGTTTCAAGTGATTCCAAAAACTCCAAAATGCTTTTTACCCTATGTTTGTAGAGGTCTTGGATTTGAATTTATATTAAATTTGGATAAGATATAATACAAAAGTGTATTGAAATTTGACCCCACCCAAATTCAAATCCAAGGTCCAAAGTTCATGCTCTCAAACACACCGTTAATGGAAATTGAAATTCTTTTTCCGAACTACAAGTGACTTTGATTTCATTTTTAGGGTGTAGGTAGTCTATTTTCACAACAAATGTAGTTACACCTTTTGAAAAACAAAGTCTTTTTTCCCTTTATTTATTTATTTATTTTGCATTTCTTATGTTTCCAATGTCGATAGAGATATTTCTCATATGTCATTATATTTTTTGGACCATAATTTTTTTTTAGATAATGTTAGTGAATTGTGAATCTTCATTATTACTTTTTGTGATTTCATTGTTATTTTAAATTATGATTTCAATAACATATATAGTAAAAAGGGCAAAAAACATTGACCTCCCTTGAGATTTTATAAAAAGATAATGATCTCGTTTGAGGTTTTAAAAATTTCAAAAACTAGATTTTAAAAATTTGAAAGTTTTTTCTTGAAATTTGTCAAAAAGACACAAATCTTTTTTTATATTTTATAAAAGGACAGATTTTTTGAGCGAAAATTTGTATCTTTTTACCAAACTTGAGGAAAGGTGAGTTTTTTTTTTTTTTTTTTTGCCCTAATAAGAATCTCAAACCCTTTTGTATTTTCTTTTTAGTGATGTTAAATTCCATTAAATAGCCTCGCCCATTATTTAAAATCTTAATAGATGATCTCCATAATCTAATTTTCTTTTGTAAAGAGGGATTGTTTATTTGTTTGCTTTTATATATATATATATATATATATATATATATATATATGCATTTAGTGTGTATATCTATGATCATATTTCTTGTGTCAAAATTTTATATTAAGATTAAATAAATATCATAGATTTCATTTTTAAATTTAAATCGTTTATTTAAGCATTAAAATTTTATTTGAAAGCATAAATTTTAGGGTTTAGATTTGAATTTGTCTTAATTTGTATAAAATGTGATGTAAAATTATATCGATTTTTTTTTTATAAAAAAATTTACACAAATATAAATTCAAGTCCTACCAAATGTAAGATTATTTTTTTTAAAATACCATCAAATGCAATGAGTAGAGGGCATAATAGCATGAAAAGACTCTCGAGTTAAACCATTCAATTGTTAGAAAATGGGAGATGATTAAATTATTTCTAGAATTAATTATTTGACATAATATATAGCAGTAACAGCATGATGTGTGTTTGATACTAATCATTATAATTGGAAAAATACAATCTAAAAATGGGAGAATGTCAAAAATATCTTTTTGTTTACTTGAAAAATTAAATATAAAAAATATAATTAATGGTGTCAATTATTTTTAAAATTTTTATTATGCAAATGTTACGAAGTGAAAAATAAATTATTTTTTATTATTTTTTTAAAAAAATTAAAAAATAAAAAGCTGTTTAATTTCGTAACTAGACAGGCTTGGTGGCGCTCGGTCGATCGAACATTTCACTCCCGGCGCAGGTGACGTCCGCCTTCTCTTCACCATACGTCTTCGCCTTATGCTTTTCCGGCTCACCCTCAGCTCCCGGCGTGGCCTTCTTCGGCACTCGTGGGCCCTACTACTTTTTGCCCGAGACTGACCTCTCCAAATCGCTGATTTATACTCCACTCCTCTTGAACCCCATCGGAAGCACGGTATAACCTACTCCGGTCACCCGTCCGACGAGTACTACGTGGGCGTGTCCTCGGTCAAAGTCAACGGAAAGGCCATACAGTTAAATGGCTCGCTCCTGACCGTTGATCAGAACGGGTTCGGTGGGACCAAGCTGAGCACGATTGCTCCGTACACCATTCTGGAGGCTTCCATTTACAGAGTGTTCACCCAGGCCTTCGTTAGCGAAGCGGCGGCGCTGAATCTGACGGCGGTAACGGCCCCGGTTCCGGCGCCGTTCAGCGTTTGCTATCCTGCGGACGATGTCGGGAGCACGTTGGTGGGACCGGCGGTTCCGACCGTGGATCTGGTTATGCAGAGCGACGATGTGTTTTGGAGGATCTTTGGATCAAATTCAATGGTTAGGATGGCAGGGGGGAACCGAGGGGATGTGTGGTGTTTGGGTTTTGTGGACGGTGGGGTGAACGCGAGGACATCCATTGTGATCGGAGGGCATCAGATGGAGGACAATCTTCTGCAGTTCGATTTGGGTTTGAAGAGATTGGGGTTTAGTTCTTCAGTTTTGCTCAAGCGCACCATGTGCGCCAACTTCAACTTTACTTCTAACAATAATTTGTAATTATGAATTGAAGTGTATGCATCGCTACTTCGTTTAGAGCGTGTAAAACATTGTTGTTGCCAAGAATCGAGCTGGTCCTTCGACTGTGATATGAGAATAATCAAATAGGAATGACTTGGAGGATCCGAATGTACTTCAGTGACCACTTGGATGCCAAAATTATGAAATAAGATGTAAGGATTTCAAAGAAAAAGAATATATATATATATATATATATATATATATATATATATATATATATATATATAGAGGAGACTTGTGGAGGACACATGTCATCTCACATGCCTTAAAAAATAATAATATAAGGAGACATGTATCCCTTGCTGAGGGATAGGCCGGACATGTCCTCTCTTTAATGTGCCATATTTCCATTCTCTCACTACTGTATTTTATCCCCTTACTAATAATATATCCTCTTACTAAGGGGTCTTATTCACTCATTAATGTGCCCTATTCCTCTATCAATTTGTCTTATCCCCTCACTAATATATATCTTATCTTTTCATTAATGTGTCTTATTCCCTTATCAATGTACCTTATTCCCTCATTAATGTGTCATATTCCATTACCAATTTGTTTTATCCCCTCACAAATGTGTCTTTTCTCCTCACTAATGTGTCTTATCCCTTTATCAATGTATCTTATCCCCTCACTAATGTGTCTCATCCTTTCATTAATGTGTTTTATCCCTTTACTATTGTGTCTTATTCCCTCATTAATATGTTTTATTTTCTCATTTTTGTGCCTTAACACATTTTTATATAAAAAGGGGAAAAGAAGGTTGGGTGGGGGGGGGGGGGGGGGGGGGGCGGGTGCCATATCTAAAAAATTGCAAGAGGGAGAGAATGACAAAGAGAAGGAGAGAAAGTAAGGGAGGAAGAGAGGAAAAGAAGGAGAAAGAGAGAAAATAAGAGAGTCTAAAAATTTGAGAATTAAAATTTTGGGTTCCGAGAAATTGTAGCGTGAAGGTTTAAATCAAGGTATGTTTCTAAATCAAATTTTGATAGTATACTTTGATTTTTATTATGGTATAAGTATTCTCTTAGTTGTTCAATTTCTGAATTTTGGAGATATTCTAATATGATCTTCAGAATTTTCAAGATTTATATTTTGAACTTTATCAGAATATTGGATGTCCAAAAGATGAGAAATTCTTTGGAGTCGAGGTTATACCCAAAAAATTTGAAATTTGGTGGATTGCTAGTTAATATACCAATATTCTTGAGGATTAAATTTCGAAATCTTTTGAAGTCATTTGATATGGTTTTTCATTTTTCGAAATTATAGTCGGTATGTTGTTGGTATGTTGTTGGTATGCTATTAGAGTTACAACTATACTTAGGTTCTAAATTTATTTTATAACATTTACTTCGAATTTGACTACAAAATTTGGTAGGCTCATATATAAGATACATAGAAATATATGTGGTGATGTTTGAAGCTTGGTAAGATGGCTTTTGGATTTTTCAAAATAAGTGCTGAATTGTGGAATGCCCAGTCTAATTAGCATAATTGAAAGTCAATTTTAAAAATCAAGTTTAGTGACCAAACAATGTTGTATGGATACAAAATTTGTCTCCAAATTCTAAGCATAAAAAAGAAGATCATTTGAAGATAAGTCTCATATTTTTCAGAATAGTGGTTTATTAAATACAATCGAATTTAAAATTAGAACTTTGAGGGGGTTCAAAGCAAAATTATAATTCATTTTTTAAATTATGGATTTTTGGTTATCTTGCGATAGGTTAAGGATTTACTAAAAAGTTTTCAATTCTAGAGGAGATCAAGGTAAGTGGGTTTGCTTATGTCAGCTTTTTATAAAATATACTCAAGTTTATTTTTAAAGTAAATATTTTAATTCTTTTGGGTAATTTACAACATTATGATGTTCTATTGAAAATAAATGTTTTTAGCATGAAAACCGTGTGACATGAGTTTATTTTTAATAAATTACATTACATGTTTTATGAAACAATGAGCAATGATGATATTTTTATGATGTTATTTTTATTGCATGAATTACATATTAGTATGTTTTAAAAACTCTTATGGCTCAGAGATTACAGAGTTACAGATGTTCAGTACCGTAACATAAAGTTTACAATTACAGAGATCAGAGTGCACTCACATTGTTCTACAGAGTGATTTTCAAAGCAGTGAATTTTTCTCGAGTACACATCTGGTTCCAGACCAGAACTTAATAAGGAAAATCTCACTTACAGTTATAGTTTGACTAAGTTTGGTTGGCCGTCGGTGAAGTCCAGTCATCATACCGCACAACCCTGCCATGGGAGTAAACATTACCCACAATTAACAAGCCTAAGAGAGGTTTGATGGAAATAATTTTATGTAGAAATATTAATAAATGTTTTATAGTTTTACAAATATAGTTTTGAAACTACAGTACTAAATGTTAACTGTTACAGAATTATGGTACAGTAAAGCTCATCATAGCTACACATTGATATAATTTTTTTTTTACTTACTGAACGTTGTCTTACCCAATTATTATCCTAACTTACAAATAACTTGGAGGAGCGTATTGACAATTAGGCATAGCAAGCACAAGGGTAGGATTGGAGAGTGCAGTTTTAAACAAATACTATTATAGTATAACTTGGAAATACTTTTATGTTTTGGAATTTTTAAGAATGTTAATTTTGATGTTGGAGATACTCCTGTAATAGAGTTATTTAGCACTCTGCTATAAAAGTTTTTGAGATTTTATTTAATTTCGCTATTTCTGTTTCTTATCTCACTTGTGCAATTATTATAGAAAGTTGCACTTTAGACCCTACAGGTTTGGGCGTGACATGGCAGGTTCATATTGCAACTGTAAATGAAAATTGAGTGAGAATGAGATGCTTATCTTCTATTAAGATCCCTTTTTATAGTGGTGAATGAGATTTGAATAACTTCCCAAGAGGGGGGTGAATTGGGATTTAAAAATTTTATTCCCCTTTGTATTAATTCTTTTGAGTTATAACAATAATCAAAACTTAAACACAATCACATAATTTATTACAGTCAAAACAATATAATCAATTACTCAATCTTTGTAACAATATGTAAATTTGCTGAACTTGTAATAAGCCCTGTATCATAATTATTCTCCTTCTTAATGTTCAGTTTTTAAATAAATTTTCAGATTAATAAGTTAAGGATGATCAACCAACATAGCCCCTTTTGGTTTTCGCAATCAATGTTGATCAATCCAAAACAAATTATCTTTCGATTTATTTAACAATCGAACATTCAGAATTGAATTTTAAAGCAACCACATAGCTGAAAAATAAAAAGTAGGGAAGAGAAAGAAGAACATAGGGGTTTTTACGAGGTTTGACTTCAACACAGCCTACATCCTCACCCTTGACAAAACTACCAAAGGATTCACTATCACCGTTCCTTTACCAGGCGGAACAATACCAATTACAATACTCCTTGGGTAAGGTTAGAATCCGTCTTCTCCAAACAATATCCTCTTGTTTGGTCCAACAATTCAGCACTCAAACCGTCAATCAATATGTTACAAAGATATAAAACAAGGCGTACAAGAACTTGCTCCTCAAAGAGCTGATTAGTACAAACTGAAAAACTATGTACTTCAATAAATTCAGAATATGAATTTCAAAATGAAGCTCTAGAAATTTATCACTGTAAGTATCTTTCAATGAATGAAAGAATCAACAATCGATGCACAAATTCAGTGAGAAACTCAGCAATACTTTAGAAATTTTTGTGAGTTATGAGAGCAATAGAGAACTTTTAGAATTTTAGTAAGCTTTGAGAGAGTATGAGAGTTGAATTGATTTCTTGGTGTATAAAACATTGATCCTTGAGGGTATTTATAGAGGTAGAACGACTTCTTGCTTGTTCCCCAAGTTTACTTGGACTAAGGTCCAAGTTTTAAATTTATTTAAGTTTCAAATAATTTAAATTTCAAAAATATACCAGTTGGAAATTTTAAAAATTGCCATGAGCCAGACAACTGTGAAGTCACTCTCAGTCGTCTGTCCATGTATAACGTTCATATTTTCATCAAACAGAAAGGTGGCAGTCGGCTGTCCTTATGTTGGCAGTCGTCTGTCACTTGAATAATTCAGTTTTTAAAACAACTTAGTAGGGTGGCAGTCGCTTGTCTTCAGTTTGGCAGTCGTTTGTCACTAGAACAATTTAGTTTTAAAACAAACTCAGAAGGGTGACAATCGTTTGGCAAAACACACACAGATGACTCACTTGTTACTGGTAGTCGTCTGTCAGGCTTCTGACTTGTGTTTAAAATGCTTTGAAAACATGCCAGACGTCTGTCTATTTATAGACATTCACCTGTCAGCTGGTTGTAAGTCATTTTTGATTTCTCTCTCTTTTGTTTAATTAACCTTGGAATTTTAACTTGTTTTAACTTTTGAAAAACATGTTCCAAGACTTAAACTAAAGTCTCTAAGTTTGTCTTTGCCTAATGAGTTTCAATATGAAAATTCATATTTGAATAAACTTAAAAGTACTTACAAAGCTTGTTCTATAAACACATTTGACACATATTTGCTTTGAGTCATTTCAATGCTGCTCTTCAATCTTTTAGACTTCTATGAGCTTTCATTATAGATCTCTGGTATTCATATGTGACTTTCCTTGTTCCTTGATCCTTGTAAGCTTTCATGTCAGGGTATGTGAAATTTGAGCAAATTCATCTTTGCCTAAAATAATATCACTTGAAAATTCATTAAATAATTTTACTTTGTTATCATCAAAACCAAGAATTTGTAAGCCTAACTAGGCCAATAGTGAAGGTAGACTCTCTTTCAACTTTACATTTTTGAGCATGTCAATATTATCCTTAATGGGGTTATGGGTGACTCAAGGCAATTATGTAGGGCATCGATAATAGCTCTTGTAACCACATCAGAAGTTATGAATAACCTAAAGACGGTTATGCGTGACATCAAATGTTGTCTAATGTTGGCCTTATTACTATTCGTATCTATGGGCATACTTGTCAATTTTTGGTGTATTAGTTCCCCTCAATACTCTCGAATATTTGAAATAAATTTCTTTTATTCGAGAGTAGTAATTTGAATCGGTCCCTCGAGTGAGTTAGAGAGCCAGCTATAGAGCTTCCTGCCTAAGCCATGTTGGTTTGGAACTACTAGTGGTCCAAATGAGTCATTCAGGTGAGTTGTGCTCACTCCTCTATACCTTATGAGCCGTTCTAATCAAGTGGGTAGGTTGACTGGGCCTCACGAGCTCCGCTCATTAGATGGACCAATACAAGTGAGTCGTGCTCACTCCTCTATGCCTCATGAGTCGTGCTCATCAAGTGGACAAGTTTTCAAGGCCTCATGAGTTGTGCTCATCGAATGGGTCATTATGGGTGATTTGTGCCTATTCCTTTGTGCCTCATGACCTATGCTCATCAAATGAGCCATTATAGGTGAGTCGTGCTTACTCCTCTGTTGCCTCATGAGCTGTGCTCATCAGATGAGTCATTATGGGTGAGTTGTGCTCACTCCTTTATTGCCCTATGAACTGTGCTCATAAAATGGGCAGGTCTTCAAGGCCTTATTAGCAGTGCTCATCAGATAGGTCATTACTGGTCAGTCGTGCTCATTCCTTTGTTACCTCATGAGCTGTTCTTATAAAATGGGCAGGTTCTTAGGGTCTTGTGATTGGTGCTCATCAGATAGACCATTACTAGTCAGTCGTGCTCACTTCTTTGTACCTCATGAGTCGTGCTCATCAATTGGACATATTTTTGGGGCCTCATGAACGGTGCTCATCAGATGGGTCATTATAGGTCATAAGCCATACTCACTTCTTCCTTGCCTCATGAGATATGCTTATCAATTAGGCGGGTCTTTAGGTGTAGGGACTCAAATCCGGAAAATAAATAAAGTAAAGAAAAGGGAAATTAAAAAGGATAAAATAGCAGAACTCATAAACGAGACGCAGAGGCCCGTCGACGAGAAGATATCGAGGGATTTGCGGAAATTCTGAAATCTCAGGCTCGTCGACGAGGTCACTCTCTCAGCGACGAACACCCTTCTTCGACTCGTCGACGAGAACTCCAACTCATCGACGATGCTGGCCAGGTCAAATTTTCATCGTTGTATCTCATTATTATGGATTGTGATGTATTTGGTTGATCTAAAAATATTTTCTATATGAATGTCTTCTGTCTGTGCGAACCGTAGTTGTTTGTAATAATACTTTCATATGGTTACCATGTAGTTAAATAAACTTATATGATGCTTGTACTTACATGTTTTTGAACGTGTAATCATTGACTCACTCGGTTTGGAGAATAGCTCTCGACGAGTGCTGTGCGACCCTTATAAGAGTCATTATTTGAGGGTTCGTGACACATTGGATGTCTTTTTTGCGTATTTAATTCATTACATTTTTCAAATAATAAATTTCATATTTATATAATTTTTCCATCAAAAAAATTTGTAAACATGCCCTTTAATGTTGATTCAGGTCCTCGAAACATTTTTCTATCAAAATTTCAAAAACTTTTGTACAATTTTGAGTTTAACAAGCTTGGGTGCACTTAGGGTCAATTTTCCGCTGCCAGAGCATTGCACTTGCTCCTTCTCATCTCACCCAAATTCATTGCATTCCTCAAATTTGATATGAAAATTGGTATCATAAGGAATTAATATCACTGTTGAAATATAAATCAAGTGATTGTTCATTCGACATAAAATTACAAAAAAACCTTGATGAGGTGGCAATTTCTTCAAATTGGGAAGTCTGTGCGAGGTGCCACTCGGTGGCCACGTGGCAGGATGCCAACATATATATTTTTTGTTTCTCTCTTTTTCGGTACTCAAAGACAAAACTGCCCCCGGACGACACAAGATTCAAGCTGCAAGTAGGAGGGGCAAATTCAAAAACGGAAGAACAAGTTGCAGGGTAGATTGGTAATTACACGACAGACTAGATGAACTACATGCCAAAGAGCGGGGTGAGTGTAGGGGCAGATTGGGGATAATGATGTAGCTTGGCCTGTAGAATATAGGGGCAAATCCGGGAGAAGAAAGAAGAAAAAAAATTCTTTTCATTATATATATATATATTCTCTCCATCAAATAATACTAAAAATAAAAATTTCATTTAATATGATTAAAAATATAGAAAAATCAAATATTAATGATATATGAAATTAATTTTTTTTGAATGATTTGGTATATATATATATAAAATTTTTCCCCTCATTTTTCTTGAAAAAATGACTCTCTCATAGTTTTTGAATCATTTCCCTAACCTTTTTCTAGGGCACTAAAGAAAGAAGGAAGAAAAATAATTTTTTATTATATTTTTAATATTAAAATATTATTAAAATAAAATTTTAATTTAATATGATTAAAAAATAATAAATAAAAAATATTAATGTTATGTAAAATTATTTTTTATTAATTTATTTTATATATATATATATATATATTACGGATTAGGAATTATTTAAAATTATCTTAATCGTGATTGTATGACTATTGATATGAACACAAAAGTTATGTACTATGAACACCTACACAAAACCTAGTAAGTGCTTGATTCCTAAATGATGATTATGCACATATAAGGAGAATCAATAAAATATACAATAGGTGTGCTATTTAAGAAGAGTAAAATTAGATCAAATTTGAAGAATACAATCAAAAATTTGTTTTTTTATCAAGAAAGTGAATCTAAATTATTGTGTGCAGATATATACATGTGTGTGTGTGTATCTAGATTTGGACAATTGTACTCGAATCTAGGTCAACCTGACCAAGTAAGATTATTAAATATTAAATTGACCCAAATAGAAAATTTGGAGTTGGGCCAACATAAATTGAAAATTTTGAAAAAATTAGGAAGAGAAAAGGGGATGAAAGCTATAAGCCAATGTCGCTGCAAAACAAAAAACTAGTTAGAGAGAAAATTCATAGAGGAAATACCTGAGATCTAAAATTAGAAAATATGAGAAGAATGATAATTGAGAGAGAAGTTTCGATTACTTAATATTTTTGAAATGAAAGATAAAGACCATAAAACTAGAGAACAACAAATATTTGAGAAAATAATAACTTTATTGAAGATTAGAGAGTATGCAAATAGGTGGGTGAATTAGGTCATATTACTTGAAAGCCGTCGACTTAATATTGTATATTGTAAAACCTCATAACAGGATTTCATTATTCGTACTTCAATAGTCTTGCAACATTCTACAACATTAGTATTTTAATTCTCCTTTCTACCATTCAATAAGAAAATATAAAATTAAAAAAACAACTTAAAGAGAGAGAGACACAGAGTTTTATGAAATTTTAAATTAAAAACATGAAGTAGAACCTCATTGAGTTCTACTAATTCAAACTAACACTGCAATCCCTATTCCAAACCAATTAATACTCAATTCTATACACTTAAACGCGATATAATAAATAAATAAAAAAGAAAGTAAAAAAACAAACACCATGAATATGAAATCAAAGCGGCTCATGCTTTTAATTTGAAATCAAAGGATACAGCAGGACTTGCGGCGTTGATAACCCCGTGGAGGTCGTCCACCCGCCAGCGGTACCATTGGTGGCGGGCCAGGTGGCTGGCCATAGTATGGTTGTGGCGGCCGTAGCTGCGGTTGCAGCAGCGCCGGCGGTTGCAGCGTTGGGCGCGGCTGTTGCAGTGTAGGAGGAGCTGGCAGTTGTGGCGGTGGCTGACTATAATACGATGGCGGCGGTGGCTGACCATAATACGATGGCGGCAGTTGCCCAGCAGGGTACTGTGGATGGACCACCAAAGGGACTCCGGCGTTGGGGTCCTGGAGGCCCCGGTGGCCGTAAGGAGAGACGCATTGAACCGCGGCAGGTTGAACGCCACCGGCAGCTCCACTCGCCGCTGGCCGGGCGTCATCGCCTTTGTCGCCGACGAAAGTCACCTTCACGGCGCTGGAATGGGTAAGAGAAACAGCCTTCACCTGCTTCATCTCCGCCAGTTGCAGCAACTGATCCAGTCGCAGAGGCGCTCCCGCTTGCACATCACAGTGCCACTGATCTGGAACTCGCATTGCTGCGAGTTGTGTGCTCGGATTTGGAATATTGTTCATTGGGACAAATAAAAAAATAAGAATTGCTCTTGAGGGATTTCTACAAAAGATTACAGATCGATTTGGCTCCTTCGGATCCACCCAGATGCATGCATTTGTAAGCACTATTTATATAATCATCAATGGATCTTTATCATTATAATTATTTCCCCTTTATTTGCTTCAGCCTGACACTGTTTTTATTTTCTTTCCGTTGGCATCCAAAACGTGCTGTGCATCCATGACGGGTTACTAATAATAGCACAAATTGCGTTTAAATTGTACATCAATTTTAATATTACATTATATTTCATGCTATTAACTATTAAATGCTCATGATTATCGCAAAGAAATTTGAAATTTCTCCATAACACTCATAAATATTGGAAAATCTTTGGAAATCTTGAAAAATTAAGCTCCTGATCATCAATTGGTGAGAGAAAGGTTATCACTTTCTCCTATCTTGACAAGGGTTATGAGTTCTAACTTATTTTTCTTTCTATTCTAAGAAAATAAAAAATCAACGTTTGGCTTGTGATGTTTGAAGTCTAAAAAGTTATTTTGGCAAACGTAGCTAATAAATAAAAAGGAGAATTAGGCCTTCTCCATACACACATCTATGCATGGATATGATTTCAAAATAAAATTTTAATGAACTCAATATATTATTGCATTTTAAAAATATGAAATTTTAATTTTTAAGAATACTAAATTTCAATTTTGTGTGCTAATTCACAAAATTTGATCACGTAATTAGACATAGGCTTGGAAATATTTTTCATATACTTCAGGTATTTTTAGAAATAATTTTTCAATGAACCTTTAATATTGAAATATCATTTTAATTTTTTTTTTGATAATTTGAAATTGCTCAATAAATTAGAAAACAATCCGGGGCCATGTTTTTAATTATTTAGAAAACATGAAATCTCAAAAAGAATTCTCATGAGAATACAACGAGATAAAGTAATTACCTCAAATTACATTTATGATGTAAAGATAGAAAATTTAATGTTGAATTAAAAATATAAATTTAGAGATTAATTAATTAAATTATGCTTTTTAAAAATTAGTTAATCCCATAATTTTAATGCCTTGGCTGAACATTGTAAGTTGTAACAAGTACCCTGGCAATGATCAGAAAAAGAGCAACTAGTCTATCTTGATTAAGATAGTTCTTTGTTTCTAGATTTGAATTATGATAGTTATTTTCCCTTCAACTATCATCTATTGGCCTTTTGGGGGCACGCAAAGTAGTGGGGAAGGTCCATTGAGACATGGGTTTTTTGTAGAGAAGCCAAGAGTTTGATTCAAGTCTCTTACCATTACATTATCCTATACTCATTTCTCTGTCTCACTTTCTCTCATTTTCTCTCATCATTATTCAATTAATTCTTCACATCTTCCCACTGCCTCACCTGTTGGTCTAGGGCTAGCAAAACGGGCGGGCGGGCCGGGTTCGGGCGGGTCATCAACGGGTCTGGTCATAAATAGGTCAATATTAAATGGGTCACATACATGCCAACCCTAATCCGTCCGTTTAATAAACGGGCGGATCACAGGTCACCCGTTTAAAAAATAAATAAAATTTATTTATTTTAAAATTTTCATATAAAATGATTTTTTTTTAAAAAAATACTGCATTTTATTTATTAATATCTAAATAAAAATATAATATAAACTATGAGATAAACATCAGTCTCATCAAAATCTTTGCTAAAGGACTCGGTTGAGTTCCCAACTGATTAAACAACAAACAGAGTCTCACAAGTAAAAAAAAAAAAAAACTTGATTAGAACATGAACAAGTTGATGCTTCGACCTTAAAACCCTAACTTTGTATGCCGCCAGTGCCTGCGTTTCGCATTGTACCTAATGGTGTTGTTAGTCCTCATACGGATCTAGAGAGGAATAGGCCTGTTCTGCCTTAGCTTCTTGGCCAACTTCTTCTTGATCCTGAAGGTCTTGTGTGACGACATCTTCAATTCTTTACGATGGGAGAGGAAGCCGAACGGCCGAGGGAAAGGCTAGCAACATAGGATCATGAGGGAGCTTGAACTTATCGTGGAGCAACTGGAGGGTGGGGGTGTGGAGTCGAGTGGTTTGTGGAGCAGGGGGGCTGACGCTTGTGGAGGAGACAATGACTCGACCTCGAGGATAAGGAGTGGTCCGACTGTTCGAGTGGATCTTTCGCAGCAGCACGCAGTAGGGAGCACCATAGCAGGCACTGTGGCAGCAGCGCACCAGATTATAGGAGATGACTGAGAGAGTAAGAGACATAGTGAGAGGCAATAGCTGAGAGGAGAGCTGCGGGAGATGGATTAGGATTTAGGGTTTGTTTGTGTGGCGTGTGGATTTATAAATTATTCAAATAAACGGGTCACCTAACGGATGACTCGCCCGAACCCGATTAAACTCGTTTGTAAATGGGTCAACCCGTGACCTGCCCGTTTATTAAACGGGTTAATTTCCTTAAACCCAAACCCGTTTTAAATGGATGGGTCTAGGTGACCCGACGGGTCATTACCCGTTTTGCCAGCCCTATGTTGGTCCAATTCTAGACTATCTTCTACCATGCTTTTCAATTTTTTTAGGCATATTTGGTTTGAGTATAATGTAATAATGCATGATATATGTTGTGTTTAGAAAATCTTCTATGCATGTATGTATTATTGAATATGATCAGCAATTATGCATGTTTTTGACTATAGAGACATGAATAACAACATGAAAGGGTTTAGATAGTGCATGTGATTTGGCTATAATTTATAAAAAGAGAATTTACATGTAATGATTTTTTATAGGGATTAATGTGTGATTAAAAAAATTTAATTATTTTAAACTTTTAGTAGCGAATCAATAACTGTCACTAAAAGTTGAGATAGTGACTATTAGTGACGGTTTTGAAACCATCACTAAAAGTTAAACTATTAGTGAAGGATTCCCAAATCGTCACGAATAGTGGTTTTTTAGTGACGATTTCAAAACATTCAATAATAGTACGACTTTTAGTGTGGTTTTCAAAATCGTCACTAATAGTATGACTTTTAGTGAAGATTTGGAAATCTGTCACTAATAGTATGTCTTTGTGACGATTTTCAGCCAAGAAAATGTGCTAGTTATAGTGTCAATCTTTGGTTTTTAGTGACAGAATGAAACTGTCACTAATACTCAATTATTAGTGACGGTTTCCAAAACCGTCACTAATTGTTAGTTGCAATCATCGTTTTAATCACCAGTCAGTAACCGTCACTAAGTCGGTTTGCTATTATTAGTGATAGTTTGAAACCGTCACTAAAGGATTTTTTTTTTTTTTGTTGTGTAATTTGAATTTTAATTCAGATAGTGTTGGGTGATCTTGGGTCTTCTCAACCACAAAAGTTAGCTCATGGGGCGAGGCTTTCCCTTATACTTAATAACTGATCACCAAGCCCCTTCCACAACCGATGCAGGACAAACCCCAACAATCTCCCCCTCACACATTAGGCTCCAAACTCCTCACGAATTGGGATCAAGTGCCAAACTCCTCATGAATTGGGCTCACCAAATTGGTAGCACCACATGCCCGAAATCCCAAGACGAAACCATGGGCTCTGATACCAATTTTGGGTGGTCTCGGGCCTTCTCAACCCCAAAAGCTAGCTCATGGGGTGAGACTTGCCCTCACATTTAATAACTGACCATTAAGCCCCTTCCACAACCGATGTGGGACAAACCCCAACAGATAGAACACATAATCAATTTAAAAAAAATTAAATCCATGGGGTTTAAATCACCCACAAGCTCAAAACTTTCTTACCCAAATTTCTTTGAAAAAAGTTGTAAATCCTGGTATGACAATGGCAGAGAGATCTAGAAAGAAAGATTGAAAAAGAGAGAGATTGAGGAGCACAAATATGAAGTAGGGGTTTAGAGTGATGGATCCATACTCAGTCAGGAGTAGCCGGTTTTTGCACCTCAACATTTTCGGCGCCGACTGCTCCTCTGTCAATCTTTGCTGCACCGGTGGCTGCTCCATTTCAACCTTGTCAGCACCGGCTGTCCAGAATGTCAAAATTAGGCAGCCTACCAACTTTGATTTTTGATCCTTCCCTTCCCTATATATATGTGTGAGTGTGTGAGATGAAAAAATAAGAGAGAAGATAACACAATACAAGGCAAGGAAAAGGGAACACTAGAAATTCTTTTGTAAATTTGTGTGTGTGTGTGTGTGTTGTGAGTCAACAGAAAGAGCTGTAAGAGTTGAGTGATTATTGTATGCTTCTCCTCCTCCTTTATATTTTTCCCAGCATATATAGTAATTTCTCTCTCTCGTGGACGTAGGTCTGAATTTGGCCGAACCACGTAACTCTAGTGTCAATATTTTTCTGTGTGTGCTTATTTATTTCATTAATTAGTCGACCGATAAACCCAACAAAGTGGTATTAGAGAATTGTTGAGCGTTTTTGGAAAATTTTCTCGATGAAAGAAGGCATCTGTGGCTCTCGGACAAATTTTTTGAGTAGCTTGAAACTTCAAATTGATCAGACCATCGCGTAGCTCTTGTCAATACAATTGCAGCAGTGAAAATGGCATAAAAAATTGACTCCGAATGAAGTCACACGGGCCACCGCAATATTGCAAATTATACTCTATTTCTTAAAAAATTTGTAGAACCTGCAAATCTGATTTGCAGTGAAGAAGAAGGAGAGCGCCACATCAACTTGGCCCGCCCAAACACGTCATCAAAACGGGTCCCACTTTCCACATCATTAGTAGACCCCACATGCCACGTTATTGTGGGCCCCACTCTGCCACGTCATCGCGGGCCCCATTCGCCATGTTAGCAAACGACATTAGAATATTTTGTCAGTCAGGGGAATATTTCGTTAAGTTGAACTAGATTAGTCTAGATATGTTTTTAGGCTGAGCAAAGTCAATTTTTGAGCCCATTTTTGCAAGGTTGGACTAGTTTCCAACAAAATCGACCGTTCCAGACGCAATCATGCATTCGGTTTCTCGATATTGAGCCCTAATTTTTTTATACAAGCAGGGTAGTGCTTAATAATTACTTAAAATCAATGGAGGAGTCAGACTCGGGTACTATGATCAAGCTCACGACCTCTAATTATACTCTTTGGGGGTCTTGGATGGAGGATCTCCTCAATTGTAAGAATCTAGCAAATCCTTTGGATTATAAAGGTGTGAAACCAAATTTCGTCAAAGGCGATGAATGGAGAAAAATGAATAAGAAACCATTGGTCAAATCAGACAATGGATTGACCATAAGGTATATCATCATGTTGCACAGGAGGCTAATGCTTATAAACTTTGGGAGAAGCTAGAAGACATGTACCAGGCCAAGACTGCTCGCAACAAAACCATGTTAATGAGATGACTTGTTAATATGAAATTAAAGAGCGAGACCTCTGTAGCTGAACACACTAGTGAGTTCCAAAACCTAGTGAATCAGCTTTCATCCGTGAAGATGGATCTTGGCGATGAAGCAGAAGCATGCTCCTTAGCTCTTTACCAGACTGTTGGGAGACATTAGTTATCACTCTTAGCAATTCAGCTCCTGATGGGAAACTTAGCATGGCGATGGTAAAAGATGCCTTATTCAACGAGGAGGTTAGGAGAAAAAAATGAGTGTAGATTAGTCACAAGACTTTGTTGCTGAAACTAGAGGCTGACCTCAAGGAGGTACCAGTACCAAAGGCAAAGGCAAAGGTAGAAGCAGATCTAGAGGAAGGTCCCAGAATCGTGGTAAATCCAGTGATGGTAGAAATTGGTAGAGAGGAAAAATCTCTTATTACTAATGCAGCATTGAAGGTCACATGAAGAAAGATTGTCGAAAATTTCGGCGAGATCATGGTCAAAGTAGCCAGCAACAAAAGAAGGACGAAGGTGAGAGCTCGATCACCTTAACCCAAGATATATCGTTTTCTATTAATGAAGATATATGTTGTCATATTGGGAACCATGACACTGAATGGGTGGTAGACACAGCAGCCTCCTACCATGCCACCACCCCACAAAGAGTTCTTCACAGTGTATAAATCTAGGGACTTTGGTACAGTAAAGATGGGGAATACCAGTTCTTCTCATATCGTGGGAATTGGAGAAGTGCAAATTGTGACCAATATTGGTTGCACCATAACATTGAAGGACGTTTGACATGTCCTAAACTTTCGGCTCAATCTTATTTCTAGGGCAGCCCTTTATAAACAGGGTTATGAAAGCTACTTTGGGAAAGGCGTTTGGAAATTGTCGAAAGGTGCCTTGACAATAGCATGAGGACGTATTTGTTGCATTTTGTATAAGACGCTAGTGATGATTTGTACTGATGACATCAATGCAGTGGAAGATAAAGCATCACCAAACTTATGGCAGAGACTCAGACACATGGGTGAGAAAGGACTTTTTACACTGGTGAAGAAGACATTTATCAAAATCAAAAAAGGTATTGCCTTGAACTGATGTGATCATTACTTATTTGGAAAGCAACATAGAGTTTCATTTAATTCCTCTATGAAGAGAAGGTCAAAACCATTGAGTTTGGTACACTCTGATGTATGTAGACCCATTGAAGTAAAATCAATCGGCGGCAACAGGTATTTTGTTACCTTTATTGATGATGCTTCAAGGAAGGTGTGGGTATATTTTCTAAAAATAAAGGACTAGATATTTAAATATTTCAAGGAATTTCATGCTATGGTGGAGAGGCAAACAAGGAAGAAATTGAAGTGCCTACGGACAAACAATGGAGATGAGTATACTTCCAATGAGTTCAGAGCATACTGTACTGAATGCGGTATCAGGCATGAAAGGACAGTCCCACGAACCCCACAACATAATGTAGCTGAAAGGATGAATTGAACCATTATAGAGAGAGTTAGAAGTATGCTCAGTATGGCTAAATTACCTAAGCCATTCTAGGGGGAAGCTGTTCGTGCCGCATGTTACCTTATCAACAGATCACCGTCAGCACCACTTAATTTTGGAATTCCAAAGAAAGTATGGACCAGAAGAAAAGTTTCTTACACTCATCTAAGAGTGTTTGGGTGCAAAACTTTTGCATATATATATATATATATATAATGAGCAGAGGCAAAAACTAGATGTGAAGTCCATTCCATGCATCTTCATTGTCTATGGAGATGATGAATTCGGTTACAAATTATGGGATCCGGAGAGGAAGAAGGTTATCAGATAGAGAGATGTGGTTTTCCATGAAAATCAAGTGTTTGAGGACTTTGAACCACAAACAAAGTCTAAGAAGTCTAGTTTTAGTGCTCTAGACATTGTATCAGATCCTGTACCATCATATTCTCCCACAAACTATAGAGAGCTGTAGGATGATCCTATAGAAACAGATGTAGACGGTGTTGAGCAGGGGGAGCAACAACCTTCTTCACCAGAAATTACAGAATCGTCATCAGTCAAATGACGAAGCATCTCATCCTCTAGAAGAAGTTAAGCCCAAAATATTTGGAAGAGGTCGTGTTTTGATTCCTTCGAGAAGATATCCAAAATCAGAATATCTTTTACTCACTAATAAGGGGGAGCCAAAAAGTTTCCAAGAGGTTCAGTCTCATACTAACAAAACCAAATGGGTGGAAGCTATGAAACTAGTGATGAATTCTTTACATAAGAATCAAACGTATGAGCTGGTAAGACTTCCCAAAGGGAAGAGAGCACTGAGGAATAAATGGGTGTTCAAGTTTAAGAAAGATGGTAGTGGACAAATAGTGAGGCATAAAGCCAGATTGGTCATCAAAGGTTTCGAATAGAAGAAAGGCGTTGAATTTGACGAGATATTTTTGCTAGTAGTGAAAATGACAACAATTCGAGTCATACTCGGATTGGTAGCCAAGTAAAATCTAGAGCTTGAACAAATGGATGTGAAGACATCTTTCCTACATGGAGACTTGGAAGAAGACATCTACATGGAGCAACCAGAAGTATTTGAAGTTCTAGGGAAGGAACACAGTCTACAGGTTAAAGAAAAGTCTCTACGGCCTTAAGCAAGCACTGAGACAATGGTATAGAAAATTTAACTCTTTCATAGTGAGTCATGGATACAAGAGGACTGTAGCAAATCAGTGTGCATATGTTTAGATATTCCTTGATGGTAGTCTTTATACTACTGCTCTATGTTGATGACATGTTGATCGTTGGTAAGGATGCAAGCAAGATCAATAAGTTAAAGATGGAGTTGTCTAAGTCATTTTAAATGAAGGACTTAGGCCCATCTCAGCGGATCCTAGTCATAAGGATCAGTCGTGATTTGAAAGCCAGAAAATTATAGTTATCTCAAGAGAAGTATGTTGAAGGGGTGATCAAAAAGTTCAACATGGAAAGTGCTAAGCTAGCCAGTACTCCACTGGCTAATCGTTTCAAGCTAAGCAAGAAGTTGTGTCACTCATCAAGGGAAGAAATGTCAACAGTACCATACTCGTTAGTAGTTGGAAGCTTGATGTACACAATGGTGTGTACGAGACCAGACATTGCCGATGTTGTAGGCGTTGTGAGCAGGTTTCTTTCCAATCCATGGAAAGACCATTGGGAAGCTGTAAAATGGATTCTCAAATACTCGAAAATCGGGACTATGCTTATGTTTTGGGGAAGCTAAACCAACCTTGGAGGGTTACACTGATGCAGACATGGCTGGTGATCGTGATGAGAGAAAGTTCACATTAGGTTTTTTGTTCACCTTTGTAGGGGGAGCTGTATCATGGCAATCAAAATTGCAAAAGTGTGTTGCCCTATCCACAACAGAAGCAGAATATATTGCCGCAACGGAATTTGGGAAGGAGATGTTATGGTTAAAGTAGTTTCTTCAAGAGTTAGGGGTCAAACACGAAGAATATAAGGTACATTGTGATAGTCAGAGTGCTCTAGACTTGAGTAAAGATTCAATGTACCATTCCCGAACAAAACATATTAACATTCGCTATCATTGGATACGCGAAGTGATGAAACAACAACTATTGAAGCTAGTCAAAATCGAGTAATCCATTGTAAAATTTGCATCGAGACAAGTTCAACAGTGAAAAACATGCTTCAAGTGGAGTTCGAGAGCCCCCACACATGCTCCCACACGCCGCCAACGAATTTAGCATCAACGACAAGCTCCCACACATCGGTGACACTATTTACCACTGACGTCATGCAGTGCATGTGCCCGCACGCGTCTTCTCTGCCCTACTAACACCATCAGACTAAAAAACCCAATCTGCAACCCGGTCCAGCAACCGGCAGCCTGAATTCGAACTTGCGAGCACGACCTGACCCGGCTGACGGACCACGCCCACTCGCCAGCACGCGACACACCCAAAAGCTACCATGTGGCCCTAATGGTAATATTGACTCTGTTATCTCCATTAAGTCAAACCGTTTAAAAAAAAAACAATCGGTCAATGATTATGTGCCACAGTTGCGTAATTATGAATTTAAATTCATGCATTCAAGATCATAATTTTAATTAAAATACCCGATTTTGTCTAATATTTTAATCATCGAGCACATCTGATAATTTTAAGATAAATTAGCCTACTTTTGTTGAAAATTTGCGGACACTCATATTTTATTATTGTAGGATAATTTTTGGAAGTCAGGCTTTGCACGCAAAGAGAGGCTATTTTCAACACTATTTTGTAATCTGTACGTAACTTTCTTATCTGACCTCCAATTTAGATGATTCAAGATGCTATAGAAAGCTAAGAGAACTCTCTACAACGTTCATGTTTTGTTTTTTGACAAATACTAGCTGCATCAAGGATGAAATCGGATGTAAAGTTACCAAACGCTGTTTTTATGGACTATTTCAGCATTACTTCGTAATCTAGCCTTAACTTTCTTGTCTGAGATTTGATCGAGATAATTCAAAATTTAGTAAAAAGCAAGGAAATTATCTACAATTTTTTTTTTGAGCTTTGAGAGTTACGGGCTGTAGGAGGGTCAAAATAGGGCTTGTGCGCTGAAAAAAAAGGGGGGAAGAAACAAGAAAAGAAAAGAAAAAAAATAAAAAATAAAAATTGATTTGACCTAGCCATGCAGCTGGGTACTCTTCGTGGGCGCTGGGTGATGCACTGGTGAGACAAAAAGAAAAAGAAAGAGAAGAGAAAAGGAAGGAAAGAAAGGAAAGCTCGGAAAAGTCAACAATGTGGGCTAGGTTTTGCTTTTAGGTTTTGAAAAGTAGGGTTTCTTTTAGGAGGCCATTTAGGGTTTTCTTGGGAGGTCGTGAAGGGGGGCTAAGGTTGGAGGCCGCACCACACACTGGGAAGAATTTTTAGGGGGATCTTTTTGCTTTTCTTTGGGTGAGGTCGAACAGAAAGAGGTGGGTCTATTCTTTTTTCTTTTGGGAGGCCACATACAAGAGGCCTTGCACAAGGGGTTTGGAAAAGGGTTCCTCTTGGGGAGACACACAAAGGAGGCCATAGAACAAAAAGGATTGAGGGAACTATTCTTTTGGGGGAGGCAGTCTTCGGGAGGCAGCTGCTGGTGGTTTTCTTTCGGGGTGCTGCGTAGACACAACACACGAACAGTAAGGGTGGTTGGCGGTACGCTAAAAAATTAATATCTTTTTCGGAATTGAAAAGCGGTGAACAACTGCGGTGCTCGGGGTGTTCGCGGTGTGTGACGGCAGTGCTGTGGGTGTTATTTTGTTTTCTACTCTCCAAATAAAAGAAAGCATGGTGAAAACGTTTATGTTTGATTTAATTTTCGGTATGAACTAATTTTTGTATTCTAGGAAAATGATGTAGCCCCATTTTAAACTATGCTTGCTCTTCGATGCTAATCTGAAGTAATTTTCTTTAATATTTTTATAAGTTATTATGCGCTTAATGCTTTTAATTAACTGGCCATTAATTAGATGATGTTGGTCTTGTGATATGCTATCGAAAGGGGCAGTTATCAGATAGATCTAGGATAATTCAGCATAGGTGAATATCGAGATCGAAAGACTTGTATGAACTTACGTACCATTAAAAAATCTAGGGTCTTATTGCATTCTTGTGTTATTAATTTGCTTGCTCTTATGTTAAATAATAAACAAGCATATATTCTGATTGACTATCGAAAGAGGTTTTTGGAAAAAATTTGGAGATTTGCTAACAAATAGAGAAAACAAAGTTGAATTAGCTAGATGAGTAAAGCATAGTAAGAAACTAGGTGAAATCGATTTCCTAGAAGTTTTCACCCTCATTAATTTGATACGTGGCAACAAGTTTTATTTTCCCTTGAATAGTTTATTTAAAGTAGCCTTATTTCAATTTCGCATTCTAAAATTATTGATCTTTGTAAATAAGATCAAGAGTAGTACAATTTTGGTACTTGGTAAAATTAAAACATCAATTCCTGAGGACGATACTCTTCACAACACTATATTATAAAACTACGATACTGTGCACTTGCATTTTTGCACCGATCAACTTTTTAGCACCGTTGCTGGGAATTGAGTTTTTCTTATTTTTGCCAATATTGATACAAAGTAATCTTGGTTTTAATTTAGAATTTTATGTGTATATATATATATATATATATATATATATATATATATATTATTTTATTGCTTTTCTTTTTATTTTATTTTTTATTTCATGTGTGTTTTTGATGTTGAATGCGTTGTGCTAGAACACATAAAATTATTCCTTTTGATCCAGAGATTGAAAGAACTCTCAGAGCACTAAGGAAGAAGAGGGTACTATCCATGGATGACGGACAACAAAATGTGCAGCCACGCGCCTTGAAGGATTATGTATGGCCAGTTGTGGATGAAAATTATTCGGGTATCAGATGTCAGTGCATTAATGCCAACAATTTTGAGCTCAAACCTGCATTAATCAGCATGGTGCAGCAGACCCAATTTAGTGGATCACCACTTGATGATCCCAGTATCCATCTGGCGATGTTTCTGGAGATTTGTGACACTGTAAAGATCAATGGTGTTACTGAAGACACTATTAAACTAAGATTGTTCTCTTTTTCTTTAAGGGACAAGGCAAGAGGTTGGCTACAATCTTTACAACTGGGAAATATCACTAGTTGGCAGGACATGGCAGAAAAATTTCTAGCTAAATTCTTTCCACCTGCAAAAATAGCTTTGTTAACCTTATGGGTCATACCATGTTTTTATGATAACAAATACTCAGGTATTTAATGGTTGCCAAGTTTGTGTGCAGATTCTCATAATGGCATGCGGCAACCTGAAGAAAAGTGAAGACCCCGACACATTTATTATTTTTTGTAATTTTAATGGGTCTGTAATAATTTCATTTATATTGGTCCGTAATAATCTCTGCATATCATGTATGTAGGTATGTATAAGCTCAAAATAACCATAAAATGACCATAGGGACCGAATGGCTTTAGGACACCCTTCGGTCGACTGACGCTGAATTTTTGGAACTATCTCAAAATGGCCTTGGTAAAAACCCTAGTATAACCTTAGGTCCCAACACTCATACACATATTACATAAAATATATGAGTGTGTTTTATTTGTGCTCAAAACTGAACAAATCTAAGTAAGATAAGAGGGCTCGGGCGACCAAACCTGTGGAGTACAAACTAATCGGACGCCCGAACTTTGAAAGTTAAAAAGTTGACTAGCCCTCAAGCGACCAAACTATAAATGTACACATCTTTTTCAGGCGCCCGAATGCCTCGATTGGGACACCTCAGCAACTCGGACGATCGACCATTATAGTTCAAAAAGGACCCTAGGCGACCGAACGCATGAGTTCGGGCACCCGAACCCGGGACCGGGCACCCGAAGTTATGTAGCTTTGCTACTGACTTTGATTCGGGTTGCGGAACCCTTATCCGGGTGACCGAATCTCATTTAAGACCTTTATTCGTTGTGTCTGTTCGGGCGACTGAACCTCGATTCAGCCACCTGAACCTCGGTGGGTTAAAAATATTTTAACCGTGGTAAATTTGGGTTAAGTTAGGTTAATTGTGTTTAAACTATTTGAAATTTTTCTAAGAATACCCAATAGGTCCCAAACGGTTATATTTTTGACCTAACCTATAAATATGGGTTCATTTGTTTGGATTAGCCAGAGATTAAGAAAAATCATTAGCCAAAATTCTCTTAAATCCAAAATCCCATTTTGCCTATAACACTTCCAAACACTCTCATACCTTCTTCCCATTGGTTATTTTTAGCTTTGTGAGAGTTCTTGCTTGGGGTATTAATTAGTAGAAGTTGCTAATACTCCCAGTGTGCTTGTGTGATTGAGATATCATTTTTGGGGAGTTTAGCTTAGGTTTATCCCACAGATTTTCATTCTATAAATCTTGTGTTGGGATAACCTAGTAAGCTTAGGATATTTGCATCTTTGTTGCAAGTGTCCAATAGCTTGGTTTTTATTGTGCAAATATTTTTCAAACAAGCAAAACATTTTCAAACTAGTATTGTGCATATTTCATTGAGGAAAACTCTTTTGAACTAGTTTGATTATCTTATTCATATCTTTGAAGTATTGATTTGTGCTTTGCTTAAATTCTAAGGTATTGCTTATTTAGAACACTCTTGAGCATATCAACGATCATATCTTGTTGAGTGTAGCTTGCACAAATATACACATCACTGAGTTTACATTTACCTATATTGTTGATTTGTGATTGATTAAGTATATTGTGCGCATTTGAGTGCATATCTGTTTTACATGAAAGTACAATCACTGTACCAACTTGATTGAGAAAAAAATACTATTGTATTTCTAGGCACGGGCCTAAGAGGGAGACTAACCCTTTGAAATAGTCACGGATTGGCTTGGATCTGGTTAGGAAAGTTAGGTGCGTCATCCTGGTAATGCGTGTCGATTGAAGTCAGCCACTTGAACTGACCTAAGTGTAATCGGTGCTGCTCCACCCTTTAAGTGAGTATTAGTGGAATCCTCGGGTTTGCGAGCTAGAGGCGGGGATGTAGGCATAGTTGGCCAAACCCCGATAATATATCACGTGTACATTTAATTCTTCCATAATTTATTTATCGCACGTGTATGTTATGTTGTGAATGCCGTGCATGAGTTAATTTACACACATTATATTCATTTGCGCATATTGGAATTACATAGTCAGACCCTAGGTTGTGTGTATACTGCTGTTGTTTAGGGTAAACCTAGGAAAAAGTTTAAATTTCCAATTCCCCCCCCCCTCTTGGGAATACACCAAAGCTAACAAGCTCAACACAGGAGTGAGATTGGTCAATTCAAGCAACATGATTTTTAGTCACTCTATGAAGCATGGGAAAGGTATAAGGATTTGATTCGGTGTTGCCCTCAACATGGGTTTCTAGATTGGTTGCAAATTCAGATGTTCTATAATGGGTTAAATGGGCAAACTCGGAATTTAGTTAATGTTGCATCTGGGGGAATTTTGATGTCAAAGACACCTGAGGGTGCTACTACTCTTTTGGAAGAAATGGCCTCAAATAACTATCAATAGCCAACTGAAATAACTATGGCTAAGAAAGTTACGAGGATTCATGAATTGGAGCCGTTTGCTACACTTTTTGCTCAAGTTGCTTCTCTGTCTCATCAAATTTCAGCTTTGACAGCCCAAAGGATATCACAAAGTGCAAAATATGTGGAAGCTACAAGAAGGATAGATCAGGGCAATGGAGCGAGTCAAGAACAAGTTCAATACATCAAAAATCGGAACTACAATTATTGTGGTGATCCTATGCCACAATACTGCCATCCAAGGCCTTGAAATCATGAGAATTTGTCGTATGAAAATACAAAGAATGTGCTGCAACCTCCAGCAGGATTTGAAAGTCAACAAAGTGAGAAGAAGATGTCACTTGAGGATGCCATGATATCTTTTGTTGAGAAGACAAAAGCAAGGTTTAAAAAGACAGATGCACGACTGGATAACATTGAGACTCATTGTAACAACATGGGAGCCGCCATGAAGAATCTTGAAACGCAAATCAGGCAATTGATCAACACCATAAATTCCCAACAAAGAGGAATTTTTCCTAGCAACATAGAGGTGAACCCAAAGGAACAATGTAAGGCCATCACACTTAGGAGTGGAAGAGAAATTTAGAAGTCACTAGAGGTGAACCCAAAGGAACAATGCAAGGCCATCACACTTAGGAGTGGAAGAGAAATTAAGAAGTCACCAGCAAAGGAAACCATGTTCACATATACAACTGAAAATAATGGCTAAAGCAAGAATAAAAGGGAATAAGAGGAGATTGTGGACGATACACTAGGAGAGACTGACACGCCACCAGAAATTTCATTTCCTGAAAATCCTCCTCTTCTCTCAACTCCACTTACTTATCCTCAACGTTTTCAAAAACAAAAATTAGATAAGTAATTTTCTAAGTTTTTGGAAATTTTTAAGAAATTTTACATGAACATTCCTTTTGCAGATGCCTTGGAACAAATGCCAAACTATGTCAAATTCCTAAAGGACATCATTTCAAAGAAAAGAAAATTGGAGGAGTTTGAAACAGTGAAGCTTATCGAGGAATGTAGTGCTATTCTTCAAAAGAAATTGCCTCAAAAATTAAAAGATCTAGGGAGTTTTACTTTGCTTTGCACTATTGGAAATTCATTTTTTGATAAAGTTTTATGTGATCTTGGTGCTAGCATTAATCTTATGCCACGTTCTATTTGTAGGAAATTGGGACTTGGAGAGATGAAACAAAAAACCATTTCTTTGCAACTAGCAGACCGATCCGTCAAATATCCACATGGAATCTTAGAAGACGTATTGGTAAAGGTGGACAAATTCATTTTTCTTGTTGATTTTGTGGTGTTAGATATGGAGGAAAACCAAGAAGTTCCACTAATTTTTGGCCAACCATTCTTGGCCACTGGAAGGGCTTTAATTGATGTTTAAAAGGGAGAGTTAACATTGAGAGTGGACTAGGAAGCGGTTATGTTCAACATCTACCAAGACATGAGATTCCTAGAAGATCCAAGCACTTGCTTTTGGGTAGATGTCATTCAGCAATGTGTAGAAGAAGCTTTTCAAAAAGATGTACTAGTTGATCACCTATAATGATCCTTGTAGCAGATTACAACACAACAGCATGTGGGGAGGCTAGATCCTATGGTAGCAAAGAAGGATTCTATAATCTCTAAAGAAAAGTTGCAACAACCTATATCTCCAGAGTTGAAGCAATTCCCTGAGCATATTCGCTATGCGTTCTCAGGTGATGCATATGAAAATGCAAAAATCTACAAAGAGCGGACGAAGAAGTGGCATGACAAATAGATTCTTAGGCATGAGTTTGCTCTAGGACAACAAGTTCTACTCTTCAACTCAAGATTAAAACTCTTCCCGAGTAAGTTGAGGTCAAGATGGATAGGTCCTTATACAATTGACAAGGCTTTCCCTTTTGGAGCAATAGACTTGAAGGACAAGACAAAGAATATATTCAAATTTAATGGTCAGAGATTGAAGCACTACTATAGAGAACAGATGGAGAGGAACTGTGCATTTATTCCTCTTGGAGATCCTAATTGATGAAGATTGAAAAGTAAGGCTGGAGACGTTAAAACAAGCGCTTATGGGAGGCAACCCAAAGAGTTTTTCTTTTGTTTATTTATTTTATCTTTATTAATTTATTTATTTATCTATTCACTTTTGAATAATTTAGATTTTTTATGTTTATTTGACATGAGTATAGAGCTGAAAATTTAATTCCTTGACAGATTCACCAAGAAGCCAGGGAAGTTTCTTTCTTTTCTTCAATATTTCTCATCTATGAATAACAAAAAAAAAATATTAAAAAAAAATTGAATATGGATGATTAGGCCATGAGTGACACTACTTATGCCCTTCACATACTTGCATATAACCTAGGAGTACACACTTGGATCTTTAATTGTGTTAATCTGGCTATATAAACTCTTGTATCTACATGGTATCTCTTAAGGCTAAAAAATACACGTTCACGTGACTTGTAGCACTTAGGGTTCCTTGTGAACATTGAGAGAGCGCCTGTGGTGACTTTGACACCTTGTGAGGTACTGCTGAGCTATTTATCATTCTTTTGAGTTTTTGACGTCAACTCAAAGTTCATGAAACTCAACTTTCCATATTTTTTTCTAGGTATTCTTTGTACACTAGTATTGGTTTTTAAATTGCTAGCCTAGGGGTGATATCTAGTGAGGAGATAGAAACCTAGGTTTTGTAGCCTACTCAAGATGTGAAGGCTGGGCCACCCCTAGAAATAAACTTATTTCATGGACTCTTGCTCGCGCTTAATGCATATGGGTGGTATAAAAACAATAAGAGAAGTCTTATGATTGTCCTAACTAACCATGAAAAGAAAGAAATTGAAAAATGAGCAGTAGAAAGAAAAAGAGAAATAGAAATACCCCAAAAGAGGTGAAAGACTAATACCTGCTCCACACAACTACAACAACAGTCAGGGACACGACACATGTTCTCGACATATGAAGACTCTTCACCCGCCTAATGCCTCAGATCTATTCACGCCTGGTTTGTGAATAAGTTGATTTAGGGTGGTCTTGGTTGGATATAGCGAGTAGGTGAGAAGATGTTAAGGTGAAGGACCCGACACCACATAAATAGGCTGGATCCCTTTCAGATTAGTCCACTCCGTACATTTAGCTTTTGTTCCTTGTAGTATGTGGGATGTTTGATTATGACACTCCACCTCATTTACGATGAGTGAAACCATCCTTTTTGAGTGTTTTTTAGGGTATACCAGTTAGGTCGAGTCAAAATGACTGTTCTGTACGTGTCAAAGGATATCATAGGTGTAATAAGTCATACACATTACACATGTCTCGAGAGTTCGCCTATTTATAATCAAATTTATATGGCTGCATTAACTCTAAATTGTGCTTGCTGGTTAATTTTACGTGAGTATATTGTTCTTAATGGCCACATAATGATAAAATTGGCATGAGTGACTTGCTTCAAAGTTGTGTGAATTGTGTATGAATGAGCTTGTGTGTAATTTGGTGATATTTATGTATGTGAAATGTTATGGTTCGATTGCATGTGCGTTCATTCATTGAAATTGGTATGGTACCGCCCTGGATTGCATTCATGTTATTTGCGAGGGCTATCAAAATGTTAGTTGGGGGGGGGGGGGCATGATTACACGCCATAGTTGCGTAATTATGCATTTAAATTCATGTAAGATCATAATTTTAATTAAAATGCCCGATTTTGTCTAATATTTTATTCATCGAGCTCACTCGATAATTTTAAGATAAATTAGCCAACTTTTGTTAAAAAATTTGTGGACACACATGTTTTATTATTGTAGGATAATTTTTGGAAGCCGAGCTATGCACGTAAAGAGAGGCTGTTTTCAACACTATTTAGTAATATGTGCATAAATCTCTCATCCAACCTCAAATTTAGATGTATAAAGATGCTGCAGAAAGCTAAGAGAACCCTCTACAACTTTCATGTTTTGTATTTTGAGAAATACTAGCTACATCAAGGTTGAAATCGGACGTAAAGTAACCATAAGCTGTTTTTATGGACTATTTCGGCATTACTTCGTAATTGTGGCGTAACTTTATTGTACGAGCTTTGATCGAGATAATTCAAATTGCCATGGAAAACCAAGGAAATTATCTACAATTTTTGTGTTTTGAGCTTTAAGAGTTACGGGTTGTAGGAGGGTCAAAAAGGGATTGTGCGCTGAAAAAAAAAGGGGAAGAAATAAGAAAAGAAAAAAAAAAGAAGGTGATTTGACTTAGCCATGTAGCCGAGTCCTCTTAGTGGGCGCTGGGTGATGCACTGGTGAGAAAAAAAGAAAAAGAAAGAAAAGAGAAAAGGAAGGAAAGAAAGGAAAGCTTGGAAAAGTCAATAATGTGGGCTAGGTTTTGCTTTTAGGTTTTTGAAAAGTAGGGTTTCTTTTACGAGGCCATTTAGGGTTTTCTCGGGAGGCCATGAAGGGGGCTGAGGTTGGAGGCCACACCACACACTGGGAAGAAGTTTTAGGGGGATTTTTTGCTTTTCTTTGGGTGAGGCCGACCAGAAAGAGGGGGGCTATTCTTTTTCTTTTGGGAGGCCACATACAAGAGGCCTTGCACAAGGGCTCTGGAAAAGGGTTCTTCTTGGGGAGACACACTAAGGAGGTTGCAGAACAAAAAGGATTGAGGGCACTATTCTTTTGGGGGAGGCAATCTTTGGGAGGCAGTTGCTAGTGGTTTTCTTTCGGGGTGCTGCGCAGACACAACACATGACTAGTAAGGGTGGTTGGCGGTACACTGAAAAATTAATATCTTTTTCGAAACCGAAAAGCGATGAACAACGGCGGTGCTAGGGGTGTTCGCAGTGTGCGACGACAGTGCTGTGAGTGTTGTTTTGTCTCCTACTCTCCAAATAAAAGAAAGCATGGTGAAAACGTTTATGTTTGATTTAATTTTCGACATGAACTAATTTTTGTATTCTAGGAAAACGATTTAGCCTAGTTTTAAACTATGCTTCCTCTTCGATACTAATCTGAAGTAATTTTCTTTAATGTTTGTCTGAGTTATTCTGCGCTTAATGCTTTTAATTAACTAGCCATTAATTAGAATGTGTAAGTCTTGTGATTTGCTACCGAAAGGGGGAGTTATAGGATAGATCTAGGATAATTCAGTGTAGGTGAATATCGAGATCGAAAGACTTGTATGAACTTACATAGCATTAAAAAATCTAGGGTCTTATTGCATTCTTGCATTATTCATTTGCATACTCATATGTTAAATAATAAACAACAATAGGTTTTGAGTGACTATTGAAAGAGGCTTTTGGAAAAAAAATTGGAGATTTGCTAACAAACAGAGAAAATGAAGTCGAATTAGCTAGATGAGTAAAGCATAGTGAGAAATTAGGTGGAATCAGTTTCCTAGAAGTTTTCACTTTCATTAATTTGATACATGGCGACAAGTTTTATTTTCCCTTGAATAGTTTATTTAAAGTAGCCTTATTTCAATTTCGCATTCTGAAATTATTAATATTTCTAAATAAAATCAAGATTAGTGCAATTTCGAACTTGGTAAAATTAAGAAATCATCCCTGAGCACAATACTCTTCACATCATTATATTATAAAACTACGATACTGTGCACTTGCAATTTTACAACGATCAGTCCATAACTTCTTTTAGTCGGCTCAGTGATTTTTAAGCCGGTTCTTTGCAATCTAAAATCGTTTCCTAAGGTTTTTTTTACCTTATGAACACATTGGTGGCATCATATTTGCTAAAATAAATCCCCATTACTCAACTTTTTTTTTTTATATATTAAATTCAATGGCAAATGGTACTACCCAAACGGTCATTCCAAAGTTGACACGGGAGAACTCTGACAACTGGTTTATTCAAATGAGAGCCCTACTGGGTTATTAGGATGTCATGGACATCGTTGAAGATGGGTACAGATAAGCCCCATCAAAAGAAGATGAAACAACTATATCTGACGCTCAAAGAAGGATCTTGTTAGTAGATCGAAAGAAATATTGTAAGGCGAAGTCCATAATCTACCAAGGCCTTGATGAGGCCACATTCAAAATCATTGCCTCCGCCAAGACATCCAAAGAAGTTTGGGACTCTCTTCATCGAATACATAAAGGTGCAGACAAAGTAAAGAAGATTTGTCTTTGAAATTAGAATAGCTTTCCCAAGAGGGGGGGGGGGGGTGAACTGGGTTTCAAAAAATTATTTCCTTTTTTTTTAGTTACTTCTATGGTATAACAATAAGCACACCCCAAACACAATTACAAAATACTTGTAAACCAATTCAAATCAACCATAATAACAAAACGAAATAACCAATCACTTGATTCTTGTAACAATAGCCTTGTAGTAATGTGGAATGCTTGCTGGATTTGTATAAGCTTTGTGTTAAAATTCACAATCACACTTCTTCCCAATGTTCATCTTTTAAATAAATTTTCAGTTTAATAAGTTTATGATGATCAGCCAACGTAGTCCCTTTCGGTTCCTGCAATTAAACACAGTTTGTAAGTTTTGCTTAAAAATAAAGAGTAGGGAAGAGAGAGAGAAACACAAGACTTTACGAGGTTCAGCTTCTACCCATCTCACGTCCTCGCCTTTGACAAACCACCAAAGGATTCATTAGATCAGTTCTGTTACCGAATGGAACAACACCGTTTACAACAATCCTTTGTTTAGGCTAGCACCCGCCTCTCCAAACAATATACCCTTGTTTGGTTCAATGATTCAACACTCGAACCGTCAATCAATCTGCTAAAGAGATGTGAAACATGATGTATAAGAATTTGCTCCTAAAAGAGCTGATTAGTACAGTTCAAAACTATATACTTCAATGTAATTCACAATACAAAATTCAGCTTAAAGCTCTAGAAGTATTTCACCGTATGATTCTTTCAATGGGATGAAAGAATTAGTAGTTGTAGCACAATATCAGTGAGTAGAATCAGCAGGAACTTAGTAAGTTTCGGGCAAGATGACAATAAGAAAGAGTCTTGAAGATTTGAGAGCAATTGAGAGATTTTGAATGCTGAATTGAATTCTTGGTAATTAAATCAATGTAAATTGGGTGTATTTATAGATGTAGAAAGGTATCTAGTTTGTTCCCTAAGTTTACTTGGAGTAGGGTCCAAGTTTTAAATTAGTTTGAACCTCAAGTAATTGAATATTTCAAAATATGTCCGTTGTGTATTTTAAATTTTGCCGCGTGATAGTTGACTGTGAAGTCTCTGGTAGTCGCTTGTTAGTGTATTCCACATATAAAATACTCAAATAGTGAGATGACAGTCGTCTTTTAACAGGGGAGGTAGTCATCTGTCACTGAACAACCAAGTTTTTAAAACTGACGAGAAGGGTGACATATGACTGTCAAAACACAGACAATCGTCTCAATTGTCATTGGCAATTGCTTGTCAAGTACCAGACAGTTGATTGTCATGTTTTTGTCTATTTATTTAACATCCTTTAATATGGCAGTTGACTGTCCATGTATAGTCAGTCACCTGTCAAGTAATTTTTTTTCTTGTTTTAATGTATTTTGTTCTCTCTTTTCTTTGCTTATATAATCTTGAAATATCAATTTATTTTTCCTTGAAAAGTATGTTCCAAGACTTAAAACTAAGGTCGCTAAGTCTTATTCGCCTAATAAGCTTCAAAATGAAAAGTCATAGTTGAAGTACTTATAAAGCTTGTTCTAAAAACTTATTTGACTCTTCTTTGCTTTGAGTTCTCTTTGTAGATGATCTTTGATCTTTCAATCTTCTTTTGGGCTTTATTTTGGATCATTTATCTGATATGAGCTTTCCATGTTCCTTGATCTTTATGAGCTTTCAAGATATGTCATTTTGAGGTCTAAGCTTTATTTGATCCTTGATTTTTTAACATGAGCTTTCGGAATTGTCATTTTGTCATCTAAAACCCGCTTTGCCTTCAATGACTAAAATATCACCACTTTGAAGTAAATTAGATAGCCTTAATTTGTTTTCATCAAAATCAAGAGTCGTAAGCCTAGTTAGGCCAACAGTCTTCAAACATTATAAGGTGATTTCGAATCCTTAAGAATGAAATCTACTGAATCTATTGCTGATTGCTATATACTAGTTATGGTAGTATCAAATCAATTAAGAAGAAATGGAGAGGCTCTCAATGACGAGAGAATTTGTGAAAAAAATTTGTGATCTTTGGATCTAAAATATGATTATATAGCTGTGACCATGGAAGAAACAAAAATTTGGAAACCATGTCCGTAGAAGAACTTGTGGGCTCACTCCAAGCCCGTGAGTATAAAGTCAACAGAAGGAGTGATGATAAAGCACTGGAACAAGCTCTCCAAATGAAGTTGTCCCTCACTACAAATAGATACGACAAAAAGGGGACGTCATAGTAAGGAAGAGGACGAGGCCGAGGATCTCGTGAAATAAATTTTGGAAATTTTGAATCCAGAGAAGGCGGTAGAGGCAGAAGAGGTCCCACTAGAGAAGGACGCAATCAACTTGAGGCAGAGGACAAGGAAGAAGAGGGGGATACAATAGCCGCTCGAACGTAGACAAGAGAAACGTTCAATGCTACAACTGCTACAAGTACGGACACAACAGTAATAAGTGCAAAGGTAATCCCCAAAATCACAAAGTAAATGAAAATGCTAACTTTGCAGAAAATGTGACACCTCGAAACTTGCCAAGTGGGGCCCGAGTGCCACGTGTTCCAATCACCTGCATCTGATATCATAATTATCATGCACGCAGCGGAACATAAATTAATAACCTCAAATAAATACCAGAGTTCTATATAACAACCCAAAAACAAATACCACAACATCCAAATATCTATCTCCACAACTAATATTTAAAACATAATCCCGTACAAATATATCTATACATATTTCAGTATCTCACAATACCCCAAAAAGGAAACTAGCAAAAACAGTCCCAGCCTACGCTTTCAAACCTGGTCTCCAGAAGAACCTGAACAATTGTTAATCCACTAGGGTGAGACACTTCTCAGTAAGGGTGGAATAAATTATAACAGTGTGTGACAAATGAGTTTTAATATCTACATATCAAAATAAACTGCTTCTCACATAATATTAATAAAAACTGAGAAAATGTACCACTAATAACATTCCCGAAATCTAATGTCATACACACATCCAATATGCACAAGTACATAATTTTTATGCAGGTGAAAGTCCCCAAGGATAGGGAAGATTACCCTCCCATATAAGTAGCTTCCCTCTGCTCTGGTACTAAAAATTACCTACCAGAGCACTCACCTTACTCAGTAAGCCCTCAGGTGAAGTATTACCTCATCGCCAATACACCCATCTTTATTATTTTAAAGGTGAAGGTTTCTGAGGATCGGGATGTCTACCTGCGCATACAAGTAGCATCCCTTTGCACTGATACCACGAAACTACCTAGCAGAGCACTCGCCTTTCTCAGCAAGCCCCCAGTAGTATGTTTACCTCGCTGCATGCACACACATGGATTCACAATATGTTATACCATTATTTTTATGCTATAATTAAATTCACATGAGCACAACACATCCACACAAGAATCATGCATCTCATACTTCTTCTTCCAATGTCCTCAGTACGTGGCCCACATAGAGCAATTGCGTACATATCAGTACGTAGCCCACACAAGCACCCACGTACTTCTTATCTACAAGTGGCCCACATAGGCACCACTACCCACATAGGGTACATAACATGACCCACACAGGCGCCATTATCCACACAGGATGTAACGTGGCCCACACAGGCACCACTACCCAAACAGGGTACATAACATGGCCCACATAGGCGCCATTATCCACATAGGATATAACGTGGCCCACACTGGCACCACTCCAGCTTTCGCAACACGTGACCCACACAGGCACCATTATTCACCAGTATCCAATCCCCATGACCTACTCGTCATACATCAGTTAGACAAGCTCCTCGACCTACCAATGTCCTATCCTATATAAATGACAATATCACGAGCTCCTTGACCTGCCAACGTCACATCATGATTTATATCTAGGCAATATAACAACCTCCTCATGCCAACGTTATATTGAGATGCATACGAATAATCACACTAGTTAGTTCACACAGACGCATCAATGCATTTCCACACAGGAATCCAACATATCAATGCATTTCCCATACAATATTGCAACAGATCAATACATTTCCCACACAGTATTCCAACAGATCAATACATTTTCACACAGGAGTCAAACACAACAACTCATTCATCATGTCATAATCATTTCAAACAACCCCACATGCAAGCCCAAATACCATAGAAATTCATATTTAAAATTTTTTGAAAGAAATTGTTCTCATGTCAATGGTTTTAATATTATAAGCAATTATCTCCAAATATAACCTTAAACCAAAATCATCATTTTTCCAGTAATCGGGCTATTCTAAAAATCATATAAATAAATAATAAATTTCGTATGCTCGTAAATATATGGTTCACCTTAATAAAATACTGATATAATTTTATTCCCCCTTACCTAATTCCCTGAATCACGCCTGCAGGGCTCTCAAAATTATACCCACGACGATCACTCAAACCCTGATTCAATCAAATCAACCCTAATATAATATTATTTTAACATTTCCTAATTTACAATAATTAAATAATAATTAATTTCTAAATAACCCATTTATCCTAATTTTGGGTTATTTCTACAACGACCCCACGAGAATTTCGCCTCGTTAGATTTATATAGAATCATCCCTAGATTCTTGTGGTGGTGTCTAATCGCCCATTTGGCTTAAAATTTAGAAAAAACTGAGACAAGAATGAGAATTTGGCTTACCCCAAGAGATATGCCCACGTTACTCCTACGAAAAATCTACTTCGGTAGATACGTCGGTGGTGGAGAATGGAGTTCGGTGGTATTTTCAGATTTTCAATTGGGCGAGAATCCGCCGCGAAATCGTAGAAAGAAGAGGAGTGGAGAACATGAGCTGAGAGAATTTTTTTTTCCCCTTTCTTTCCTTCTTGTCTGTGCGTGAGAAGGAGATTTTTTTTTTCTTCTTTCTTTCCTCTCCTGTTTCTCCATAACTTAACCACTAAGTGTCCTTTTATTTTTCTTTCCTTTATCCTTACTTTAACCTTTTATATATACTTATATATATATACTTATATATACTTACTTATATATACTTATATATATATATATATCCAAAATCCTCAAATTTCTTAATTTAATTAATTTTCTTAATAATAATTAATTAATTATTAATAATAATTTTTAATTATTATTTTTGGTCGTTACAGAAAAGGAGAAAACCGAAGGAGAATCGTTGATGCTAATGGCATATAATTCAACCTACCAAGACCAAAATGTTTGGTACCTTGACTATGGAGCTAGCAATCACATGGCTGGTAGAAAGAACCTATCTAATGAACTTGTTGAGAATGTTCAATGAGAGATATCATTTGGTGATCTCTCTAAAGTCCCAGTTCGAGGAAGGGGGAATGTCCAAATCAAAAGGAAGGATGGAGACCATGCTTTTATCTCCAACGTGTACTATGTGCCAGCTATGAAGACTAATATACTTAGTCTCGAATAACTTGTGGAGAAAGGCTACTGAATTAGCTTTAAAGATAAGCAGATGGTGATAATAGATGCTCGAGGTAAGCTCATTACTCGAGTACAAATGGCAAAGAATCAAATATTTCCACTCACCATTCAACATGATACGCCAAGGTGTTTGAGCGCTATCATCAAGATAAATACTGGTTATGGCATCTCAGGTATGGACATCTTAATTTTGAAAGTTCGAAATAGTTGGGAAGCAAAAAGATGGTGAAAGACTTACCCAACATCTACCACCCAAATGTGATATGTGAAAGCTATGTTCTGAGCAAATAACCTCGAAATAGCTTTAGAAAGCAAACCAACTAGAGATCTACTATGCCGTTTTAGCTAGTTTACACAGACGTGTGTGGTCCATTGAGGCCATTTTCAAGTGGACAGAAACAAAATTTCCTCACCTTCATTGACGATTACAGTAGGAAGACTTGGGTCTACTTCCTGAAAAGGAAGTGAGAGGTGTTCGACAAGTTCAAAGAGTTCAAAACTCTTATGGAGAAATAGAGTGGCTATCGCATCAAGTCACTCCGATCAGGCCAAAGAGGAGAGTACAAGGATGAAGATTTCCTAGGATTCCTTAAGCAACAAGGGATTCAAAAATAGTTCACATCGACCTACACTCCCCAGTTGAACAGTGTAGCTAAGAGGAAGAACCACACAATCCTTAACATGGCCAGGAGCATGTTAAAGGATAACAATGTGCCCAAGAGTTTTTGGGCAGAAGCAGTATTATGTGTAGTTTATCTGCTTAATAGGTGTCCTATGAAGAGTCTTGATACAAAGACGCCACATGAAGCCTGGAGTACTCAGAAGCCCAGTGTGAGTCATCTTAGGGTGTTTGGCTCCATAGCCTATGCCAAGATCCCAGATGCAAGAAGGACAAAGTTGGAATATAAAGGAGAAAAATATATTCTTGTTGGATACGGCGACAGCACCATGGGATATCAACTATGCAATCCCATCAAAAAGAAAGTTATTCACAGTAGGGATGTCATTTTTGAAGAAAATGAATCTTGGAAGTGGGCCAAGCTGAATCTTCCAAAGATGTGGAATTGACGCTTAAAGGAGAAGAACCCAGACAGACAAGAGAAGTGGCTATCGAGTGACAAATTTTCGAACTGCAAAGACCTCTACATGGTTCACCATAGAGGAATGAATCTCCATCACCAGTTGAGCGTGAAATCTCAGATATGAAGTCTAGAGGAACTCAAAATCTAGCTGACCTGTATGAAACTATAGAACCAATAGAAGAGTATGTTACACTACATTGTCTATTGTTGACCAGCGACCTGGTTAGCTTTGAGGAGGCTAACGAAGAAGACAAATGGAGAAAAGTGATGGATGAGGAGATTCAATCCATCGAGAAGAATAAGACTTGGGAGTTGACAAATCTCTCGAAGGGCCACAAAACTATTGGTGTGAAATGGGTCTATAAGACCAAGAAGAATGTTCAAGGAAAAGTTCAGAGATACAAAGCAAGACTTGTCGCCAAAGGCTACAAGTAGAAAGAAGGGATTGATAATGGAGAAATTTTTACCCCGGTTGCTAGGCTTGAAACCATCAGATTACTAATTTCACTATCAGCACAAAATTGATGGAAAATTTTCCAACTGGACGTGAAATTAGCATTTTTGAACGATTTTCTAGAAGAAGGGATGTATATCGATTAATCACCTCGATATGTGAAGAAGGGAAAAAAAGATAGAGTGTACAAGCTGAAGAAAGCACTCTATCGTTTAAAGTGGGTACCTCGTGCGTGGAACATAAGGATTGATGACTATTTATAGAAGAATATATTTGAGAAGTGTCCCTACGAGCATGCTCTATACATGAAGATAGAGACAGACGAGAGCATGCTGATTGTCTGCCTATATGTTGATGATGTAATTTTCATCGGCAACAATCTAAAGATGTTTGCCGCTTTTAAGAGGAGCATGGTCAAAGAATTCGAAATGATGGATATTGGCCAGATGACTTATTTCCTTGGCATAGAAGTCGGGCAAAGTAAGAAAGGAATCTTCATCTCCCAGAGCCACTATGCAAAAGAAGTACTAAAGAAGTTTAGGATGGACAAATGGAACCCTGTGAAAACTCCAGTTGAAACGGGATTGGAATTGAGAAAGAATGAGTAAGGAGATGTTGACCCCACATTTTTCAAGAGCCTGGTTGGAAGCTTGAGGTATTTGACGTGCGCTAGATCAGACATACTCTATGGAGTTGGACTAGTCAACATGTACATAGAGACTCTTGACCAGTCTTACTTGAATGTAGCAAAGAGGATACTCCGCTATGTAAAGGGTACCATCACCAATGCTATGTTCTATTCATCAAGAGGTGATTGCAAATGTAATGCCTCGAACCTTTAAACCTGGGTCCGGCGCGTTATACTGGATAAAATCTTTGATAATCCATAATTAACATAACATACGCAGCGGAAAACATAAATAAAATCTCCATATAACACAATACGAGAGTTTACTAATTTCTATCTATAATTCAAAGTATCCATCCAACACCTACATTCCCATATATACATACATCTCCAAAAGCATTTCAGTATTTTCACAACCATCCTATTCTCAACAGGATTAAAACATAAATATTTACATTCCCCCAAAGTGTTTTGAAAATATACCCTTTCTCTTTAAGTCCCTCAAAATGCTAAATACCCTCGAGCTCCCTAAGCTCGACCTCGAGGATGTCCTGAAAAAGAAATAATCATATTCGGGTGAGACACATCTCAGTAAGGGAAGAAATATACATATTAAAACAGCGTGTGGTCAACATGAGATAGATAGGTATCATTTTATTTCATTTGAAAATCATCATATAACATTGAAATCGTTTTCTGAACCTAAACAATCACATGCAAATATTTAACTCACGAGATTACCCAAGGATAGGGGTGGTTACCCACCCATACAAGTAGCACCCCTCTGCTCTGGTACTTAGGTAACCCTAAGGTCACAATTAAAACATATCAGAGCACTCACCTTACTCAGTAAGCCCTCAAGTGGTATATTAATCTCGTAATCACACAGTTCAATAATAGTTTACCAAAAAAGGCCCTAAGGATAGGGAATCCTACCCGCTCATACAAGTAAGTTTCCTCTGCCCTGGTGTGTTATGCAGCTACTGCCACATCTGAAGCTACTAGTGCACTCGCCTTACTCAGCAAGCCCTCAGGCGAAGAGTATGCCTCGCCCAATCGTAACCTGTTCTACGTACATACATACTTCTATTATCATAATACATTATTCTGTTCTGTCATTATACATTCATGCACATTCATTCCTGTTCATAACTTAACTTTACATTTCGTTTCACTTTAAGTGACTCTTTCTTATCTACATCATTTACCTTTGTCATTTCATTTCATTGTCTTTTCATCATCATTTTAATTGCATAACATTTCATTTCATTACTTCATACTACAGCTGATCTTTAGCCATCATCAGTTAGTCTTCGTAGAAACGTGCTAGATCTGCTAACACAACTCCTTTTAACTGTCATCGGTTAGTCTACACAGAAGTGTGCTAGATCTGCTAACATGGCTGTCTTTCAGCTGTCTTACATTTATATGGTTGCATTTAACATACATAGGCAACATTGTCCATATCATATTTTATTCTCATTGTTTTACTTACTTAGCCTGCATCTCATACATTTAACATAAAATTTGCACAGATTCTCATGCCATACAATTTAGCAGTAAAATTCATACATATTTCTCATAAAATAAGCCAACCCACATTTAACATTTACATGCTCAAAATACACTTCATTTCTTACATAATTCCTTAGAAAATTCCTTTCACTTTCGTTTGTTTACTTTCACACATACATAACTATATCGACAATCCTAAGCTTCGAAAACATAAATTTCATGGCTGGCATTTTAAACCCACATAAAAACATATATACATAAATAACGCATGTTCATTTTTAATTCATGAAAAACCTGATTTAATATATAAATTTCTCCCTTACCTGAATTCTCGAACTACACCGACAAGGATTCTGGAAAAATACCTGCGGCGCTCACCCGGATCCTGAATAAAAATTCTAGTTTCATGTAATTAATCCCGAATAAAATATTATTTTAATATTTTCTAAGCCCATAAATTCTAAATAAATAAATATACCCTTAAATATAGTCAAATTACTAAATTTTCCAAATTAATTAATTCATTTTCCCAAAATACTACCCATCTAGCCTTCCCTAGGCTCCACACACCTCAAATTAATATTTAAACTAATATTTAACACTCCCACTTAATTTTCTAAATTATACCTGGGGGCCCAAAATTACACCCGCAGCGCTTACCCGAGTCCTGATTCAAAAACCCTAATTTCATTTTAAATTATTTCTAAATAACATAGTATTTAAATATTTTCTAGGGTTATAATTTTCAATTTACAGTTATACCCGCATATTTAACTAATTTGCCAAATTTTCCAAATCCCACTCTCGCTTTGGAGTAGGGCCTAGAAAATCCCAATTGAAAAATTACATATGCCAAAATGACGACGACGACAACTAGGACCACGTGGTGGTACCCGTTCGCCGATTTAACATCAAATTTAAAGTAAAATTGAGAAAATGGGGAAAAATTACCTTTCCCCAGGAGCAGTGCCTAAGTCGTTCCCACGACCAATCTGCTCCCGTAGAAATGTCGGTAGCGGAACCAGGAATCCAACAGCACCTTCCGTTTCCCGATCCGTTGCAAATTTACAGAGAAATTGAGAGAGACAGAGACAGAGACGGAGGTGGCTGCGGCTGGCAGGAATGAAATCTCAGGGTTTGGGGGGGCGTGTTGCTTCTGCTTTTCCTTTCTTCTTCTTCTTTCTTCTCTTCTTATCTTCTTCAAATTACTTTATATATATATATATATATATATATATATATATATTAACTTACTTATATATATATATATATATATCTTATTTTAATTATTATTATTTTTTAAATCCAATGTAATAATATTTAATTTAACAACTAATAATTTAGTTACTTAATTTAATTTAATTTATTTTTAATTTTTTTCCCACGTCATTCCTTTTATTTATTTGTTTGTTATTTTATTTATTTTTTTTCTAAATTATTTTAATCCTTTTAAATTTTTGGGTCTTTACTGCAAACTTATCGGCTATTCAGATAGAGATTGGGGAAGAAATCTTAATGAAAGAAAAAACACGATTGTATTCATATTCTTCATGGGAGATACAACGTTTACATGGTCATCGAAGAAGCAACCCATCGTAATGTTGTCATGATGTGAAGTTGAGTATGTTGCTGCTAGCTCATCTGTTTGTCATGGTATATGGATTAGGAATGTACTGAAGTATCTGGGATTTCTCCAAGATGACCCCACAGAAGTTTACATCGACAATCGATCAACGATTGCACTTGTGAAAAATCCAGTTTACCATGAAAGAAGCAAATATATTGATACTCGGTATCAATTTATCAGGGAGCATGTCGATAATAAAGAAGTGGAGTTGATATCTTGTAGAACGTATGATTAGATTGCTGACATTTTTACGAAACCACTTATGCATGATATTTTTGCAAGACTGAAGACAATACTCAGAATGACAAAGTCTGGAGAGTTAAGTTTAAGGGAGGATGTTGAATATTAAACTTGAACAGTGGGACAGTGGTAGCAAAATTTGATAGCGGCAGCTTCACCAACCCTAGCCCAGTGTTGTTGAGTTGCAGTGGAGAATCGACCACCAACGTCACCAACCAGCCCACCATTGTTGATTATATTGTTCTAGAAATTGCTATAAATAGATGTGTGTATGTGTAATGTAATGTTTGTCGTAGAGAGGGTAAATAATTAGTGAGAAGAGAGTTTGTGTACTTAGAATTCCTCTGTAATATTTTTTTTTCAGATTAAAATCAATTGAGTGCAATTTCTCACCGAGTTTCAATCACAACCTGTGATTGAGTGAGTGTTCTCCACCCATCAGAGGGCACATTGCAACACTTTCCTTTCCTTTCCTTAAACAAAATCCTTGATCCAAATAAGGAAGGGAAAGAAAAATTCAAAAGAGCCAAAAAAATCAACGAAACTAAAATTTAATTTAAAATCTCATTAACACTTCGTCGTCTTAATATTTAATCAAATAAAAAAAAACTTTTCATTCTTAATGGCATTTGAAATAAATAGAGAGAACAGGATGTCAAACAAATTTTTTTCTCATTTTTCATTCATTTTCTTCTTTAAACAAAATATTTCATTAAAATTGACCCTAAGACCCCATTTGATTATTGGGAAACTTTAGGAAGAAATATAAAGGAATCCAATTTTTTCATGTTTGCTTATCAAGAAAAGTAAAAAATAAAAATAAAAATATATTAAACTAATTAGTGAACAAACAATTTATTTTATATATCATTAATATTTAGTTTTTATTAAATTTTAATCATAGTAGAACAAATTTTTACTTTTACTAAATATTTTGTATATCCAGGAAATATATTAAAAAATAAATTTTCCACTTATTTTTCTTTTCTTTCTTTTCCTAAATAAAATTGTGGATAAAATTTTACTTTTTACATATCATTAATTTTTTCAATCTTTGATATTTACTAATTTTTTATTTTTAATATTTAATAGTATAAAAAGAAATCTTTATTTTTTTAATAATATTCAATATTAGATAAAATATAATGAGAATCAGATCCTTTTTTTCTTTTTTAAATTAACACAATCTTTGATCTTAATGGAGTCCCAAGATAACTATTATTACAAAATATATTATGTATTTTTCTTTTTTGATAATTCAGTGACTTTAGTCACCACTGCGTCACTTTGGATAAAATGAAAGTCGTCCGTCCATTGACACACCTATGCTAATTCACCAGCGTAATGCCTTTGAGTCACCAAAGTCACAAGTTACCCTTACTTACTTAAGCTGGCCCGACTGGGCCAAAATTTATTATGTTGTTTAAAAAATAATTGTACAATTATCATATCTCCTTTACGTAATATTTGGTACACAAAGACGAATTAAAATTAAATAATTAAAATTAATTGCCCTATTTTTATAAATTTCTAATTCCATATAATATTTTATTCTATTTATTTTATTGTACCATGCATTTAAAGTTTCATACATGACTAATAGAAAATATTAAAATGCACCGTATTTAAAAAAAAAAAAAAAAGACTATATCTTTTTCGTGGCCCATTCACCAATGCATGCAGGCATCTTCTTAATTCTTTATTCCTTTACTCTGACTCCAAGCTAGTGAAACAGCCCGAGAAGCCCAAAACATGACAACACAAAAAGGCAAAAAGAAAAAAAAAAAAAAAATCAAAAAGTGCCTGCGGAAGAATTTGGAAATTCTTCCTAGACGAATGGAAAGACAATTTTTTTAAAAAAATTTGGATACAGATTGGGAAGATCGATCAAAATATGCTCGTCCAAAGTTCAAGTAATGGTCATCATCAATCGATCAATTGGCCAATTAAAATGGGTAGCCCGTTGGTCACTGGGGACGCAGCGGTGGTGCAGCATACGAGGATGGTGCGGGTGGCAGTGGTGTCGGCCATGGCGCATGGATGGGTGCCTGTGGAATATAACAAGGAAGCCGCCTGTGGCGCAGGAGGTGGCGCTGGTGGAGGTACATAACCTTTTAAATTCATTTTTAGAGCCTTCACATGGGTAAGCTTAATGTTTTTTACTCGTTTCATCTCTGATAGTTGCTGCAATTGATTCAACGTAAATGGTGCCTGCGGATCATATGGCGGCGGCGGCGGCGCTGCAGGTGGGCCTGCATTTGTGCATAAATGATTTGGTTAGGGAATGGGTATGAGGTGTTCATCGTATTCAGCCGGGAAGGCAACTTTGTGCTAGGCAACTCTTGTGCTTTTTGTGTCTTCTTCCATGCCTTAACGACCAATTTATATGGCTATGGGAGTGTGTATATCATTATGATTGCACATGTAATTCTTGATATTTATAATTGTAGCATAAACAAATCTTAACAATTAATTAATTATAATTCAAAATGCGAATCTCTGGTGGCAGAAAAAAATGGAGGGCTCAATTAATTGCATAAAAAACAAAAATAAAAAAAGCAAAAAAATAGAAGAGGAAAGAAGCATGTGGTCATGTAATCCACACAATTACCCATTTAATTCCAAAAATGAATAATCTCTCTCTGAATTAGTTTCACACATCTTAGGTCTATTATTGGGTTGTTGATTTCTAAAACTATTTGGTTTATGTCATCTTTCAAATTTCTTGAGATGTAATATTCCTGACATTTTATTTTTTGCATTTACTTTTTACTAGAATTTGATATGTGACGGTATCAAATTCCATAAAAATAAAAAATTCAAATAAAAATGTAGAAATCCCCTTGCTTCACCATGAGTATGTTTTGCCAAAATATTAAAAACTAGTAGATAAGTTCCATGAGAGCATTCCATTTCCACTACTACTACTACTACTACTACTACTACGACCATCTCATATAGGCTAGCTTTTATGATCAGACTTATAGATGTACCTTTATGAGTCTCTAAAATATATTTTAGGTCATGACCGATGCCCTAGTGGGTCCTATCCATGTGATCAGCTATCAAGAAAAGAATTGTAATGGCTAAATGATGGTGTGCAATATCATTCAACCATGATTCTTGGATCTAATATTCCACAAAAGTTAAGAAATTCAGCAAATTTTGACTAATTCAAGGTAAAAAATGAGGTTACCCTCTCAGAAAAACTGGGAGAAGGTTGAGCCAAAAGATCCCGATTTAAAATAAATTCTTGAGCAAGCGGTATCTCTTTAGGATCTACTTCAGCGTTTAGAAATTGATTAATTGGCAAGGATAGAAGTCATTGTAGCCCCGCTAAATGGTGATTCAATATGAATTCTATATCTTGGAACCATGCAAATTTTGGAGCGGCTTTGTGATAATGGAACCAACTAGAAAAAAATAAAAAATAAAAAACATTAATGCTACAAGGATCAATGCTCCAATTGCAGCGCAATAGAATTGTAATTTACTAGTTATTCTAAATGCTTGCCAAATTTGTTGATTGATTTGAAACAAATACGTGCATATTTATTCTATTTGCTTGTATTTATTAAGGATTGATTAAAGAATTATCATTTTTTAATTTTATGAATATATTTTGCAAATCAAATATAATTTGATAATATAATTTGAAATGGATCCCTATTTTTAATTAAATATAAATTAAATATTGAAAGCATAAAATCATTTTTTTTCCCATTACTAATTATAATTTGATTCGGTTTAGTTGGGTAAGGTTCAATTAAGAAGGGTAGTTTGGTTGGTTTAGTAATGATAAATAGTTAATTGAATTTTTTTGGTCAATTTGGTTAATTTGCTGAATTAGTCGAATCAGCCGATTGCACACCCCTAAACCAAGGCGTCACTCTCACTTTAACTTTGACATTACATTTTTGTGTGTGCATGTGAGGATGGCAAGAAGATGAAAGCCCCATGATTTTTTTCAATTTTTGTTTTTTTATGCGTTTTGTCAATTTTTTGCATTTTGTGAAAATGATGTTAATAAATTTTCATTAATGAAAAGAAGACTCCTTATTTTGATGGTGAGATGAGAGAAAGAGAGTGAGAGAGACTTACGATAGGAAATATCTCGCAGTAAAATTTTGAAACAAACGGGGAGAAATTAATTAAGGTCAATGGGAGAATAATTGTTTATTGTCTTTATTCTACAAATTTTTTGAATTGCTTTGCAAAATTGTTTATTATGCACATTCTTAGGGGGAGTCTATTCAGGCTAAACCCAAGATTTTTGCTTGTGTATTTATCATCATAAAAAAAGGGGAGATTGTTGACTCTATGAGTATCGTACCTGGGCATTGAGATTGTGAATAAGATCACTACTTAATGTGTACGGAAGGTAAAGATGTCATGAAAGCCATGAGGAACTTGAAGCGTATACAACCAGGCACACTCTATGAAATTAGAAGAGTAAAAGGATGAAGAAGTTTCAAGTTTTCAATTGTAGTTTAAAGGGTGGGGGTTTTGAGTAAAAACATGACAGAAATGGTTCAGTTAAAGGATGCGGATTTTCGAATATTACAGAATTTGGAAGGGCAAATTGTGAATAAAAGAATTAAAACTATGCAAAGTGTGAGATGACTAAAACTGAGGTAAGGGAGGTTGAAACTAAATTTGGATGGGAGCAGCCTGGGGAACCCAGGAACGACGGGTGGTGGTGGCATCCTTAGAGACCATACAGGTTCTTTTGTGATTGGTTTTTCAAAATATTTTGGTACTTGTTCAAATAATGAAGCTGAATTGAGAGCTGTGTTAGAGGGAATAAAGATTTACAAAAATTTGGGACATACCTGTATCGATATTGAATGTGATTCGAATATTGTAGTTAATTGGATAAGAGCAAGGAAGTGCTCTTTGTGGTATTTGTGGGAGCAACTTATTGATTTATTGGAGGGAGTAGATTTTTTGATAAATTATTGGTATAGAGAAGGGGACAAAGTAGCAGATGCCTTGGCTCGGCAAGGTGCTATGGGGAGGAATAGTTTCTTTACAAATAGCAGTCAACTCCCTAAAGTTAGCAATGGTTTGTATAAATTGGAGAAGATGGGTATGGCTTATATGAGGTATGTTTAGCTCTTTTCCTTTTGGTTTTATCTTATGCCCTATGTTGTTTATATTTTGTTTTGTTTTGTTGCGTGAGATTTATTTTGTAGGTCTTGTTTTGTTTTGTTTTGTTTTGTCTTGTATTCTGGTTTTTGGCTGGATGTTGATATTGTTCTTTGGGAGATTTTTAATGTGTTGTCTTTTGTTATCTCCCATTGATTGTCTTGTAATCACAGTATTCCTCCGCCAAAAGTGAGGGGTTATCAATAAATAAATGGAGGTACTACCCTTCTTAAAAAAAAAAGAAGGTATTTAGTATTGTTTGTATTTACATATCTCATATGATGTAGTTGGAAGCTCAAAAAGACCTTAAACTGACTTTAGAATTCATGTTCTAGGTTGGATGGATATTGTAGAGGGACAATAAGTCTGAAAAACAGAGGCCTCATCGACGAACATCCTAGACTCATGGACGAATTCTTAAAGCCACTTAGCGACGAATGCTTTACTCTCGTCGACGAGAAAATACCAAGAGCTCAAAAATCTCAGATAGTCCACCTATCGACGAACCCATGTTCGTGTCAACAAATGAGTGTTGAACACTCGTCGACGAACATATGCACTCGTCGATGAGTACATCGTGCAGAACGACGCTCTAGTGCAAACATGGCCGAAGATATTTTATTTTAAATGATCCAATGACCAAAAATCTTCTAGACGGCGAGAACACTTATAAATATAACCCCTAAACCCTAGGGCATCACTTTTTGCATACTTCTTGAGAGCTTTGAATGTATTACAAAATTCTTGCCTGCACTCCAAAGCATTCACATCAATTTGGGCAGTTCGTACGTTGATTTTCAAGATCATAGGGCGTCCACTCATATCTTTTACAAACAACTTGGGTATTGAGGTTTGGTAAACAAAGTATCGTTTTTGATATATTGATCTTTATTCTTAAAGTGTTTATACCCTAACAATCTTATTGTTAAATATTCTTTGAGAGCATGAACATTATATATATATATATATATATATTACTTGAATAATTTTTTGAAAATAACTTATTAAAGCGTAAATCTTTGAAAGCAATTACTATTATATATTATATTCAAAGATTTCATATGACCTTCATTTTTGCAAGTAACTATTTGTTCTAGATCTTTGGAGAAAAACTGTATTATATATATTTTTACAAAAATCATTTAGTTGAATTCAATCTTTGAAGCATAATAGTCATATCTATATTTATACAAAGATTATTAAAAGACTTTATTGACCACATCACGTACACTCATTGAGCTTGATGTTATATCATCTGAGTATGTATTAGGATTTGATTGTACTCATTAGCTTGTTAAGGAGCGTTTAAGTTTTTGCAGAAAATTGTAATTATATTGTTTTATTGATGGTTCGAGTTGTGAATCAGAGTGAGGAGGAAGTTACGCCTCTTGTAAGAAGCGGATTGTAATGGGAAGTTCCAACTTAAAGAAACGGGATTAGTGGAATTTTTGAGTGGGTTGCTCAAGGCGAGGATGTAGGCCAGGTTGGCTGAACCTCATGAAAATCATTTTTTGCATCTCTCTTCCCTCAACTCTTTTAATTTCCGCTTGCGTTTAATTGTCTATCTTGCAGGTATGTGTGTTGCTGAATATTATGTGCACTTGAAAGTTAATTGGGTATCACTGAATTTATTAAGATATTAATTTGAATTAATTTTCTTAGATAGCTTAATAAATTGAAACCTAAGTATTCCCTAACTTGTGAGTATTTTATTAATAATTAAAATAGGGATTAAGTGATAAAAATAATTTTAAATAATTTTTAAATACCAAATTCACCCCTCCTCTTGGGATTACATCAAAATTAACAGGTTGGATCTGAATAGGATCAAGACGTGAGAGGTAAGATTGGTTATTCGGAGGCGCGTGGAATGCAATTCGAGTCAAGTAAGGCATCAGTGGTAAGACCCACTTGAGTAATTGTTAGGGAATTGAGTTTACTCCAATAAGGGATATAGTTTCCGTTGAAGGGGTAGTAGTTGGAACTCATGAGGGAGGGAGAGATTGTTGAGAATTCCACTTGTGAGCTTGTCCTGCATCGTAAGCCTTAGAGTGGATGATGGGTGCTTATATACATGGTTGGACCTAAGACCTAATAGACTTAAGCTTTTGGGTCAAGTATTTTCTTTTTTAAATAAACGCAAATTTTATTGATATGTCCTCACTTTTGGCGGAGGAATACCGTGGTGACAAGACAAGCATTGGGAAATTACAGATAAAGAAATTAAATGCCTCCTTAAAACAACACTAACAACCACGTGTATCAAGCCTACCCATGGGCTCCTTAGAGGCTAACACACTTCGCCCATCGGGGCACATTGCGACACTTTTCTTTCCTCAAACAAAATCATTAATCCAAACACAACATAAGGAAAAAAAATTTAAAAAGAGTCCACTTTCTCATGTTTGATTATAAATGAAAATATGAAAAAAAAAAATCAACAAAACAAAAATGTAATCTTAAATCTCATTAACATTCCACCTTCTTAATTTTTAGTCTAATAAAAAAAACTTTTCACTTTGAATGATATTTGAAATATATAGAGAGAACAAGATGTCAAACAAATTTCTTTCTCATTTTTCGTTAATTTTCTTCTCGAAACAAAATCTTTCATCAAATTGACCCTAAAACCCCATTTGAATATTGGGAAATTTTAGAAAGAAATATGAAGGAATCCAATCATGTTTGCTTATCACGGAAAGTAAAAAAGAAAAATAAAAATACCTCAAACTAATTAGTGAACAAATAATTTATTTTATAGATCAGTAATATTTAGTTTTTCTTAACTTTCAATCATAGTAGAACAAATTTCTATTTTTAATAATATTTTTCTATATGCAGGTTATTTTATAAAAAATATGTTTTCTTCTTACTTTCCTCTTCTTTCTTTTCCTAAATAAAATTCTTGATTTGAATAGAAGTGACCAATCCAATGCCGAGAGTTAGAGAGGGTTGGGGCTTTCGTGCATGACACTTTTTAATTTTTTACTTATTTCATAAGATAGATATAATTTTTATAATTATTTATTTATAATAAACAGTTATCATATTATCGTTTTAGACATACCCAATGGAGTACTAATAAAAACAATACAAAGAAAAAAGCTCACTGCCTTCATTTTGAAAAGAAACAATATATTATGTTGTTTAATAAATAATTGCACAATTATTATATTTCCTTTATGTAATGTCTGGCATACAAAATAGATTAATATTAAATAATTAACATTAATTGTTCTATTTTTATAACTTTATAAACCCATATAATTTATTATTCTTTTTATTTTAATGTACACGCATTTAAAGTCTCACATATAAAAATATTAAAATGCAAGCATCTCTTAATTCTTAATTCCTTTACTCTGACTCCAAGCTAGTGAAACAGCCCGAGAAGCCCAAAACATGACAACACAAAAAAGAAAAGAGAAAAAAAGATCAAATAGTGCATAAACTGAAGAGAGTTTGCGTTTCAAAATCATAACCGACAAATCTTCTTATACGAATGAAACGACAAAATTTTAAAAAGAAATTTTGACGCAGATTGGGAACATCGTATGCTCGTCCAAAGCTCAAGTGATGGCCATCATCAATCGATCAATTGGCCTATTAAAATGGGTAACCCGTTGGCCACTGGGGACGCAGCGGTGGTGTAGCATACGAGGATGGTGCGGGTGGCAGTGGTGTCGGCCATGGCGCATGGATGGGTGCCTGTGGAATATAATAAGGAGCAGTCTGTGGCGCAGGAGGTGGTGCTGGTGGAGGTACATAACCTTTTAAATTCATTTTTAGAGCCTTGGCATGGGTAAGCTTAATGCTTTTTACCCGTTTCATCTCTGATAGTTGCTGCAATTGATTCAACGTAAATGGTGCCTGCGGATCATATGGTGGCGGCGGCGGCGGCGCTGCAGGTGGGGCTGCATATTGTGCATAAATGATTTGGTTAGGGTATGGGTACGAAGTGTTCATCGTATTCATCAGCGAAGGCAACTCTGTGCTAGACAACTCTTGTGCTTTTTGTGTCTTCCTCCGTGCCTTAACGACCATTTTATATGGCTATGGGAGTGTGTATATCATTATGATTGCACATGCAATCCTTGATATTTATAATTGTAGCATGAACAAATCTTAATGATTAATTAATTATAATTTAAAATGCAAATATTTGGTGGCAAAAAATAATGGAGGGATCAATTAATTGCATAAAAAATAAAAATAAAAAGGGAAAAAAATAGAAAAGAAAAGAAGCATGTGGTCATATAACCCACACAATTACCCATTCAATTCCAAAAATGAATAATCTCTCGCTAATTTAGTTTCACACATCTTAGGTCTATTATTGGGTGGTTGATTTCTAAAATTATTTGGTTCTTTCAAATTTCTTAAGATGTAATATTCCTGACATTTCATTTTTTGCATTTACTTTTTACTAGAATTTGAGAATTTGATATGTGACAGTGTCAAATTCCATAAAAACAAAAAATTCAAATAAAAATATAGAAATTCCCTTGCTTCACCATGAGTATGTTTTGCCAAAATATTAAAAACTAGTAGATAAGTTCCATGAGAGCTCCATTTCCACTACTACTACTACTACTACTACCATCTCATATAGGCTAGCTTTTATGATCGAGACTTATAGATGTACCTTTATGAGTCTCTAAAATATATTTTAGGTCATGACTGATGCCCTAGTGGGTCCTATCCATGTGATCAGCTATCAAGAAAAGAATTTTAATGGCTAAATGATGGTGTGCAATATCATTCAGCCATGGATTCTTGGTTACTGGATCTAATGTTCCACAAAAAGTAAGAAATTCAGCAAATTTTGACCAATTCAAGGTAAAAAAATAAGGTTACCCTCTCAGAAAAACCGGGAGAGTGTTGAGCCAAAAGATCCTGATTGAAAATAAATTCATGAGCAAGTGGTATCTCTTTAAGATCTGCTTCAGCGTTTAGAAATTGATTAATTAGCAAAGATACAAGTCCTTGTAGCCCCGCTAAATGGTGATTCAATATGGATTCTATATCTTGGAACCATGCAAATTTTTGAGCGGCTTTGTGATGATGGAACGAACTAGAAAAAAAAAAAAAAAAAACCATTAATGCAACAAGGATCAATGCTCTAATGTCAGCACAATAGAGTTGTAATTTACTAGTTATTCCAGATGCTTACCAAATTTGTTGATTGATTTGAATCAAATATGTGTATATTTATTCTATTTGCTTGTATTTATTAAGGATTGGTCAAAGAATTATCATTTTTTTTTAAATTTTATGAATATTTTGAAAATCAAATATAATTTGATAATATAATTTGAAAAGGATCCTTATTTTCAGTTAAATACAAAGTAAATATTGAAAGCATAAAATCACTTTTTTTCCCATAACTAATTATTATTTGATTCGGTTCGATTAGGTAAGGTTCAAGTAAGAAGAGTAGTTCGGTTGGTTTGGTTATGAGAAATAGTTAATCGAATTTTTTTTGTCAATTCGGTTAATTTGCTGAATTGGTCGAATCAGCCGATTGCACACCCCTAAACGAAGGCATCACTCTCACTTTAACAAAAAGGATTGAGCAAACTATTCTTTTGGGGGAGGCAGTCTTCGGGAGGTAGCCGCTAGTGGTTTTCTTCCAGGGTGTCGCGCAGACACAACACACGAATAGTAAGGGTGGTTGGCGGTATGCTGAAAAATTAATATCTATTTTGGAATCGAAAAGCAGCAAACAACGGTGGTGCTCGAGGTGTTCGCGGTGTGTGATGGCGATGTTGTAGGTGTTGTTTTGTCTTCTACTCTCCAAATAAAAGAAAGTATGGTGAAAACGTTTATGTTTGATTTAATTTTTGGAATGAACTAATTTTTATATTCTAGGAAAACGATGTAACCCATTTTTAAACTATGCTAGCTCTTTGATGCTAATCTGAAGTAATTTTCTTTAATATTTGTCTGAGTTATTCAGCGCTTAATACTTTTAATTAACTGACCATAAATTAGATGATGTTGGTCTTGTGATTTGCTAACGAAAGGGGAAGTTATAGGATAGATCTAGGAAAATTCAGCGTAGGTGAATATCGAGATCAAAAGACTTGTATGAATTTATGTAGCATTAAAAAATTTAGGGTCTTATTGCGTTCTTGCATTATTAATTTGCATACTCTTATGTTACATAATAAACAAGAATATGTTCTAATTAACTATCGAAAGAGGCTTTTGGAAAAAAAATTGGAGATTTGCTAACAAACAGAGAAAACGAAGTCGAATTAGTTAGATGAGTAAAGCATAGTGAGAAACTAAGTGAAATTAGTTTCCTTGAAATTTTCACCCATATTAATTTGATACGTTGCAACAAGTTTTATTTTCCCTTGAATAGTTTATTTAAAGTAGCCTTATTTCAATTTCGTATTCTTAAATTATTAATCTTTCTAAATAAAATCAAGATTAGTATAATTTCGGTACTTGATAAAATTAAGACATCAATCCCTGAGGATGATACTCTTCACATCACTATATTATAAAACTATGATACTGCGCACTTGCAGTTTTGCACCAATCAGTCTAGGACTTCTTTTAGCCAGTTCAGTGATTTTTAAACTGATTCTTTGCAATATAAAACAGGTTCCTAAGGTTTTTTGACCTTCTAAACACATTGGTGACATCATATTTTCCATAATCAATCCCCATCACTATATTGTTTTATATATTAAATTCAATGGCAAACGGTACTACCCAAGCGGTCATTCCAAAGTTGAAACGGGAGAATTATGACAAATGGCTTATTCAAATGAGAGCCCTACTAGGTTATTAGAATGTCATGGACATCATTGAAGATGGGTACAGAGAAGTCTCATCAAAAGAAGATGAAACAATTATATCTGACGCTCAAAGAAAGATCTTGTGAGCTGATCGAAAGAAGGATTACAAGGCGAAGTCCATAGTGTACCAAGGCCTTGATGAGGCCACGTTCAAAATCATCGACTCCTCCAAGACATCCAAAGAAGTTTGGTACTCTTTTCATTGAACACACAAAGGTGCAGACAAAGTAAAGAAGATTCGTCTTCAAACATTACGAGGTGATTTCAAATCCTTAAGAATGAAATCTACTGAATCTATTACTGATTGCTATACACGAGTTATGGTAGTATCAAATCAATTGAGAAGAAATGGAGAGATTCTCAATGACGAGAGAATTTGTAAAAAAAAAGTTGCGATTTTTGGATCTAAAATATGATTATATAGTTGTGACTATGAAAGAAACAAAAGATTTGGAAACCATGTTCGTTGAAGAACTTGTGGGCTCACTCCAAGCCCATGGGCAGAAAGTCAACCAAAGGAGTGATGATTAAGCACTGGAGCAAGCTCTCCGAACGAAGTTTTCCCTCACTACAAATAGATACGACAAAGGGGGGACATCACAACAAGGAAGAGGATAAGGCCAAGGATCTTGTGGAAGAAATTTTGGTAATTTTGAATCCAGAGAAGGTGGTAGAGGTGGAAGAGGTCCCACTAGAGAAGGACGCAATCAACTGAACTATGTCTCATGAGTCAAAGGACAAGGAAGAAGAGGGGGATACAATAGGCGCCCGAACGTAGACAAGAGAAACGTTCAGTGCTACAACGGCCACAAGTACGGATACTACAGTAATGAGTGTAGAGGTAATCCCCAAAATCACGAAATAAATGAAAATACTAATTTTGCAGAAAAGGATAAAGCCGATGGAGAATCGTTGATGCTGATGGCACACAGTTCAACCCACCAGGACCAAAATTTCTAGTACCTTGACTCTGAAGCCAGCAATCACATGACTGGTAGAAAGAACCTATTTAATGAACTTGATGAGAAAGTTTAGGGAAATATATCATTTGGTGATCTCTCTAAAGTCCCAATTCGAGGAAGGGGAGATGTCCAAATCAAAAGGAAGGATGGAGACCATACTTTTATCTCCAACGTGTACTATGTGCCAGTCATGTAGACTAATATACTTAGTCTTGGATAGCTTGTGTAGAAAGGTTATCGAATTAGCCTTGAGGAGAAGCATATGGTGATAATAGATGCTTGAGGTAAGCTCGTTAGTCGAGTACAAATGGCAAAGAATCGAATGTTTTCGCTCGCCATTCAACATGATACACCAAGCTGTTTGAGTGCTATCATCAAAGACAAAGACTTGCTATGGCATCTCAAGTTTGGACATCTAAATTTTGAAAGTTCGAAACAGTTGGGAAGTAAGAAGATGGTGAAAGGCTTACCCAACATCCACCACCCAAATGTGATATGTGAAAGCTGTGTTCTGAGCAAACAACACAGTAATAACTTTGGAAAGCAAGCCGACTAGAGATCTACTATGCTACTCCAGTTAGTTCACATAGACGTGTGTGGTCTATTGAGGCCATTTTCAAGTGCACAAAACCAAAACTTCCTTTTCTTCATTGACAATTACAATAGGAAGACTTGAGTCTACATCTTAAAAAGGAAGTCAGAGGTGTTCGACAAGTTCAAAGAGTTCAAAACTCTTATGGAGAAACAGAGTGACTATCGCATCAAGTCACTCCAATCAGACCAAGGAGGAGAGTACAAGGATGAATATTTCTTTGAATTCCTTGGGCAAAAAGGGATTCAAAAATAGTTCATAGTGACCTACACACCCCAATTGAATGGTGTAACTAAGAGGAAGAACCGCACGATCCTTAACATGGCTAGGAACATGTTAAAGGATAAGAATGTGCCTAAGAGTTTGTGCAGTTTATCTGCTTAATAGGTGTCCTATGAAGAGTTTTGAAACAAAGATGCCACATGAAACCTGGAGTACTCACAAGCCTAGTGTGAGTCATCTTAGGGTGTTTGGCTCTATAGCCTACGCCAAGATCCTAGAGACAGGAAGGACTAAGTTGGAAGATAAAGGAGAAAATTATATCCTTGTTGGATATGGCGACAACACCATGGGATATTGACTATACAATCCCATCAAAAAGAAAATTATTCATAGTAGGGATGTCATTTTTGAAGAAAATGAATCCTGGAAGTGGGACCAAACTGAATCTTCCAAAGATGCAGAATTGATGCTTGAAGGAGAAGAACCCATATAGACAAGAGAAGTGGTTATCGAGTCACAAGTTTCTGAGCTACGGACACCTCTACATGGTTCACCACAAAGGAATGAATCTCTATCACCAATTAAGCATGAAATCTCAGACATGAGGCCTAGAGGAGTTCAAAATCTAGCTAATCTGTATGAAACTACAGAAAAAAGAGAAGAGTATGTTACACTATATTGTTTATGTTGACCAACGACTCGGTTAGCTTTGAGAAGGCTAACGAAAAAGAGAAATGGAGAAAAGCGATGGATGAGGAGATTCAACCCATCGAGAAGAACATGACTTGGGAGTTGAAAAATCTCTCGAAGGGCCACAAGACTATTGGTGTGAAATGGGTCTATAAGATCCAGAAGAACGCTTAAGGAAAAGTTCAGAGATACAAAGCATGACTTGTCTCCAGAGGCTACAAGCAGAAAGAAGGGATTGATTATGCAGAAATATTTGCCCCAATTGCCAGGCTTGAAACCATCAGATTACTAATTTCATTATCAACACAAAATAGATGGAAGATTTTCCAACTGGATGTGAAATCAGCATTTCTGAATGATTTTCTGGAAGAAGAGATGTATATTGATCAACCACCTAGATATGTGAAGAAGGGAAAAGAATATAAAGTGTACAAGATGAACAAGCACTATATGGTTTGAAGCAGGCACCTCGTGCGTGGACCATAAGGATTGATGACTATTTTCAGAGGAATGTGTAGACACCCTATTTTTGCCTAGGGCCTAATATATTATTTTTATTTTTATTTTTATTACTATTACTATCGTATATATTATTAGTGTTAATACTTTACTATTATTATCATTATTATGATTTTTATTGTTGTTATTATCTATTATCATTACTATTATTTTCATTATTATTATTATTATTATTATTTTTTATTTTCACTATTATTATCATTATTAATTATTTTCCTATATTGATATAAGTAAAGTATTTATTGCTAAGATGTTTTTCATAATATATATGTATTATTATTATAGGCTTGTTTTGTTTTGATTTCCTTTGTATATATATATATATAGATATATTTTGTAATTACCATTTATTGTCATAAGCTAACTTTATTTTTGTCATTTTATACGTGTGGATTTTTATATGCTTTAATAGCCAGTATACGTGCATATATTCTCATTTGTGGTTATATTATTTAAAGTTCTATTCTTTATATTATTCATAATCATTATATATTATTGTTAAAATTTTATAATAATTTAGGGTTGTAATTATGTTAAGTTATTGTTTAAGCATGTTTAGGGTTTTGATTGGTTTCCATATTTAGAATTCATAGCTTGTGTACTAATTTTAGGGATTCCATACCATTGAAGATTGATCTTAAGGGTTTCCATAAAATGTGTATTACTTCTTTGGCTTTTATATGGCTTGGAAGAATTTGATTTATTTTCCATATTTATTTACAGCATTTCCATATTAAGGTATATTAATATTTTAGAGTTTGTGTATATTTTATAATAGATTCATGACGTGAATTATTGTCCATAATCACATTCATTTTCCTTACATGTCTATAAAAAGTACATAATTTCTAGGGTTTAATTTGTTTCCACATTGTTATTGTATATTAATGGTAAGGATTCAATTATTTCCATAATGATTATTGTATATATCGTATATTTATTTTAGGGTTTGAATTATTTCCATATTATTATTATTATTTTAGGGATTAATTGTTTCCATACGTGCAGATATTGAGAGTTAAATTTGGGGTTTTGATTATTTCTAAGTGATTGTTATAATATTTATAGGATGTTAATGTCTTACTATATGCTAGTGTATTATTATTAATATTATTACGTATGATATATTATTATTATTATTATTATTATTATTATTATTATTATTATAAGTTTAGTATTATTATGGTAGGTGTTACATTATTATTATTATTATTATTATTATGTGTATATCATTATTATCTATCAGGTTGGTTTATTATTAGGATATGTTATTAGGTATTATAGTGATTTATCAGTATATAGTATACATGGCATATAGTTGTTGTTATTATTATTATTATTATTATTATTATTATTATTATTATTATTATTATTATTATTATTATTATTATGTACTGAATTACTATGGTATTATTACTACCATTATATTATTGATGTGTTATTATTGTTAGGTTAGGATTATATTATTATTAAGGCAGTGTTATTATGATTATGCGTTATGAGCGCGTGTTATATAATTATTGTAATATTGATATTTATGTAATAGTGTTATAATATTATTATGTATTGCTATTGTAAAGACTCGGAAATTTAAAAAAGATTAAAATAATTAAGAAAAAAAAATTAAAATTAAAGATATTAAATTAAATTAAGATAAATTAAATAATTAAATAATTAGTTATTAAATTAAATATTTTTACATTGGATTTAAAAAAAAAAATTAATTGTAATAAGAGAAATATATATATGGTTAATATAATATATAAATATATAAAGTACTGACAGAAGAAAAGTAAAAGAAGAAGAAAGAAGAAAGAAGAAGGAAGAAGAAAAAGAAGATGTCAGGCACGCCCCCCCTGCAAACTTTCCTGCGTTCAGTACGCGCAGCCACTCCTTCATCTCCGCTTCTCTCCTTCTCTCAATTACTTGGCGAGTTTGCGACGGATCGGGAAATGGAAGGTGCCGTTGGAATCCTGGTTCCGCTGCCGACATTTCTACTGAGCAGATTTTTCATGGGAAAGGTTTAGGCATTGCTCCTGGGAAAGGTAATTTTTCTCTATTTTCTCAATTTCACCGTTAATATGTGGTTAAATCGACGAACGGACACCACCACGGGGTCCTAGTCGTCGTTATCGTCATTTTGACATAGGTAATTTGTCAATTGGGGTTTTCTAGACCATACTCCAAAGTGAGAGTGAGATTTGGCAATTTGGTTAAATTTAAGGGTTTTATTATTTATTTAGGAATTATGGCCCTAGGAAGTATTAACTTAATATTTTATTCATGAATAATTTATTGGAACTAGGAATTTAATTTCAGGGTCCGGGTGAGCGCCGCAGGTATTTTTCGGAGTCCCTGTTGGCGTAGTTCAAGAAACCAAGTAAGGGGAAAAATATATATTAAATCAGAATTTTTATGAATTTAATGGAAAAATAAATTGTATTATATGTACGTGTATATGTTTTAGTATAGGTAAAATGCCAACTGTTTAAATTATATTTTTTCGAGTTTAAGGCTGTTTATTAGATATGTATGTGTGAAAATGAACTGATGAAAGTAGAAAAATATTTTCAGTGTAATTATATAAGAAATGAGAGGTATTTTCAGTATATAAACATTAAATGTTGGTTGACTTATTTTACAGGCATTGTATGAATTTTATTGTTAAATTTTGTGGCATGAGAATCTGTGCAAATTATATGTTAAATGTATGAGATGTAGGATAAGTAAGTAAAATAATGAGAATAAAATATGATATGGACAATGTTGCCTGTGTATGTTAAATGCAACCATGTAAATGTAAAACAGCTGAAAGAGAGCCATGTTAGCAGATCTAACACACTTCTGTGTAGACTAACTGATGACAACTAAAAGAAGCTGTGTTAGTAGATTTAGCACGTTTCTACGTAGACTAACTGATGATGGCTAAAGACCAGCTATAGTACGAAGTAATGAAATGAAATGTTATGCAATGAAATGACTGATGAAATGGCAATGAAATGAAATGACAAAAGCAAATGATGTAAATGGGAAAAAGTCACTTAAAGTGAAACGAATGCAAAGTTAAGTTATGAACAGGAATGAATGTGCATGAATGTATAATGATAGAAAAGAATGATATATTGTGATATTAGAAGTATGTATGTACGTAGAACATGTTACGATTGAGCGAGGCGTACCTTTCGCCTGAGGGCTTGCTGAGTAAGGCGAGTGCACTGGTAGTTACAGATGTGGCAGTAGCCGCATAACGTACTAGGGCAGAGGGAACCTACTTGTATGGGCGGGTAGATTTTCCTATCCTTAGGGCCTTTGCTGGTAAACTTTTGTATGAACTGTGTGAGTACGAGATCTATTTATCACTTGAGGGCTTACTGAGTAAGTTTAGTGCCCTGGTATGCTTTAGTTGTGACCTTTGGGTTGCCAAATGTATTAGAGCAGAGCGGTGCTACTTGTATGGGCGGGTAATCACCCCTATCCTCGGGAAATCTCGTGGGTTAAACATTCGCATGTGTTTAATTAGGATCAGGGAATGATTTTGAAAATTATGTTAAGGATTTTCAAATGTTAAATATTATGTTATATATAAACTCATGTTGGCCACACACTGCTTTAATATATGGTTTCTTCCCTTACTGAGATGTGTCTCACCCGAATATAAATTATCTTTTTTTTTTTTTTTTTTTTTTTTTAAGGATTTCATCGAGATCGAGCTTAGAGAGCTCGAGGTTCTATAACATTATTGGGAAATAGTAAAAGAAAATGGTATATTTCTATGTTAATTATGAGATGCAAATATTTATGTTTTACGTCCTTATATTTTAAGTCTGTGGAGAAAAGAAAGTTTGTGAACATACTGAATTATTTTGGGAGTTATGTAGATTTATGGAAATGCAGGTGTTGGATGATTTAATATGGATTATAGTTAGAATTAGTAAACTCTGGTATTATGTTATATGGAGATTATGATCATGTTTTTCCGCTGCGTATGTTTTGGAATATGATTTATGAGGATATGATCAGGTATAACGCACTGGGCCCGGGTTTAAGGGTTCGGGGCGTTTCAGCTATCATATCGGGTTGTATTATTAATGTAATACAATTAGCATAGGGTTGTCATTATAGTAATATGTTACCATTATCATTACTATTACTGCCTATTACTTCCAATATTAAATATTCTTAGTATTTTTGATTCTTGGGTATATTCATATTTTGTATTATGTGTTATGATATTTATTTTTATTATTTTATAGTATTATTTATTTTCGTGTGTATATTGTCCCTATGATTTTAACGCTAGGGTATTAGCCTTTGGGCTTCATGTACCTTTAAGCTCTGAGGGAATATATATGTATATATTATATTTATTTAGTTATTTATTTATTTTTCATATGTATTTATAAATTCATAAAAAGGAGTAATTTAAAGACTTACTAGATTAACTTAAGGATAATTTCAAATTATTTAGGTACCGTTCGTAAAAACGGGCGGGTAGGGGGTGCTTGTACCTTCTCCTCGCGTAACCGAACTCCCGAGCCTACCTTTGGTAACGTAGACCCGTTCTACCCCTAACGGGGTAGTAATCATGTGTTCTAACCACACTAAAAGGTTAGTGGCGACTCCGAAATTCCATGATTTTTCCTTGAAAATATAAAATTGATTTTTAATTTCGCCGCCCGGGGCACACGCGCTCCTGGGATGTCGCGACAGAATGGATTTGAGAAGTGTCCCTACGAGCATGTGCTATACATGAAGATAAAGACAAACGGGAGCCTGCTGATTGCCTGCCTATATGTTGATGATTTAATTTTCATCGGAAACAATCTAAAGATGTTTGCCACTTTCAAGAGGAGTATGGTCAAAGAATTCGAAATGACGGATATTGGCCAGATGACTCATTTCCTTGGCATGGAAATCGTGCAAAGCAAGAAGGGAATCTTCATCTCCCAGAGCCACTATGTAAAAGAAGTATTGAAGAAGTTTGGGATAGACAAATGCAACCCTGTGACAACTGCAGTTGAAACAGGATTGGAATTGAGAAAGAATGAGCAAGGAAATATTGACCCCACATGTTTCAAGAGTCTGGTTGGAAGCTTGAGGTATTTGATGTACACTAGACTAGACTAGACATACTCTATGGAGTTGGACTAGTCAGCAGGTACATAGAGACTCCAAACCAGTCCCACCTGAATGCAGCGAAGAGGATACTCCGGTATGTCAAGGGTACCAACACCGATGGTATATTCTATTCATCAAGAGGTGATTGCAAATTTATCGGCTATTCAGATAGCGATTGGGGAAGAGATCTTAATGAAAGAAAAAACACGATTGTATTCATATTCTTCGTGGGAGATACAACATTTACATGGTCATCGAAGAAGCAACCCATCGTAACGCTGTCATCATGTGAAGATGAGTATTGGGAATGGACTGAAGTATCTGAGATTTCTCCAAGATGACCCCATAGAAGTCTACATCGAAAATCGATCAACGATTGCACTTGCAAAAAATCTAGTTTACCATGAAAGAAACAAATATATTGATATTCGGTATAATTTTATCAGGGACCATGTCAAGAATAAAGAAGTGGAGTTGATATCTTACTAAACATATGATCAAATTGCTGATATTTTTACGAAGCCATCTAGGCATAATATTTTTGTAAGACCGAAGACAATGCTCAGAATGACAAAACTAAAAGAGTCAAGTTTAATGGGGGATGTTGAAGATTAAACTTGAATAGTGGGACGGTGGTAGCAAAATTTGACGGCGCCAGCTCCACCAACCCCAGCAAACTGTTTTTGAATTGCAGTGGAGAGTCGGCCACCGACCTCACCAACCCACCCACCATTGTTGATTATATTATTCTAACAATTGCTATAAATAGATGTGTGCGTATGTAATGTAATGTGTGGCGTAGAGAGGGTGAATAACGAGTGAGAAGAGAGTTTGTGTACTTAGAATTCCTCTATAATATTTTTTTTCATATTGAAATCAATTGAACACAATTCCTCGCCGAGTTTCAACCCCAACCAGTGATTGTGTGAGTCCTCTCCACCCATCAAGGGGGGCACATTGCGACACTTTCCTTTCCTTTCATTTCCTTTCTTTAAACAAAATCCTTGATCCAAATAAGGAAAGGAAAGAAAAATTCACAAGAGCCGACTTTTCATGTTTGATTATAAAAGAAAATATGAAAAAAACATGAACAAAACAAAAATTTAATTTTAAATCTCATTAACACTTCATCGTCTTAATATTTAATCAAATAAAAAAAACTTTTCATTCTTAATGGCATTTGAAATATATAGAGAGAACCAGATGTCAAACAAATTTCTTTCTTATTTTTCATTCATTTTCTTCTTTAAACAAAATATTTCATCAAAATTGACCCTAAGACCCCATTTGAATATTGGGAAACTTTAAAAAGGAATATTAAGGAATTCAATTTTTTCATGTTTGTTTATCAAGAAAAGTAAAAAATAAAAATAAAAATATATTAAACTAATTAGTGAACAAATAATTTATTTTATATACCATTAGTATTTATTTTTTATTAAATTTTAATCATAGTAGAACAAATTTTTACTTTTACTAAATATTTTGGTGTATCCAGGAAATATATTGAAAAATAAATTTTCCTCTTATTTTTATTTTCTTTCTTTTCCTAAATAAAAATGTGGATAAGATTTTACTTTTTACACATCGTTAATTTTTTCAATCTTTGATGCTTACTAATTTTTCATTTTTAATATTTAATAGTATAAAAAGAAATCTTTATTTTTTAATAATATTCAATATAAGATAAAATATAATGAGAATCAGGTCTTTTTTTTTTCTTTTATAAATTAACACAATCTTTGATCATAATGGAGCCCCAAAATATATTATATTGTTTAAAAAGTAATTGCACAATTATCATCTCCTTTAGGTAATGACTGGTACACAAAGACGAATTTAAATTAAATAATTAAAATTAATTGCTCTATTTTTCTAAATTTCTAATTCCATATAATCTTTTATTCTATTTATTTTATTGTACCACGCATTTAAAGTTTCATACATGACTAATAGAAAATATTAAAATGCACCGTATAAAAAAAAGAAAAAGAAAAGAAGACTACAGTTCTTGATCTGTCTACGAACATCCAGTATCATTCGTGGCCCAATCACCAATGCATGCAGGCATCTCTTAATTCTTTATTCCTTTACTCTGACTCCAAGCTAGTGAAACAGCCCGAGAAGCCCAAAACATGACAACACAAAAAGGAAAAAAGAAAAAAAAAAAAAAAATCAAAAGGTGCATAAACTGAAGAGAGTTTGCGTTTCAAAATCATATCAGATAAATCTTCTTCGACGAACGAAAAGACAAAAATTTTTTAAAAAAATTTGGACACAGATTGGGAACATCGATCAAAATATGCTCGTCGAAAGTTCAAGTAATGGTCATCATCAATCGATCAATTGGCCAATTAAAATCGGTAGCCCGTTGGCCACTGGGGACGCAGCGGCGGTACAGCATACGAGGATGGTGCAGGTGGCAGTGGTGTCGACCATGGCGCATGAATGGGTGCCTGTGGAATATAATAAGGAGCCGCCTGTGGCGCAGGAGGTGGCGCCGGTGGAGGTACATAACCTTTTAAATTCATTTTTAGAGCCTTGGCATGGGTAAGCTTAATGTTTTTTACTCGTTTCATCTCTGATAGTTGCTGCAATTGATTCAACGAAAATGGTGCCTGCGGATCATATGGCGATGGCGGCGGCGGCGGCGCTGCAGGGGGGGCTGCATATTGTGCATAAATGATTTGGTTTGGGTATGGGTATGGAGTGTTCATTGTATTAAGTAACGAAGACAACTCCGTGCTACGCAACTCTTGTGCTTCTTGTGTCTTCGTCCGTACCTTAACGGGCATTTTATATGGCTATGGGAGTGCGTATATCATTAATATTGCACATGCAACCCTTTGATATTTATAATAGTAGCATGAACAAATCTTAATAATTAATTAATTATAATTTAAAATGCGAATCTCTAGTGGCAAAAAATAAAGGAGGGATCAATTAATTGCATAAAAAATAAAAAATAAAGAAAGAGGAAAAAATAGAAGAGGAAAGAAGCATGTGGTCATGTAACCCACACAATTACCCATTTAATATAAAAAATGAATAATCTCTCGTTGATTTAGTTTCACACATCTTAGGTCTATTATTGGGTTGTTGATTTCTAAAACTATTTGATTTATATCATCTTTCAAATTTCTTGAGATGTAATACTCCTAACATTTTATTTTTTGCATTTACTTTTTACTAGAATTTGATATGTGACAGTATCAAATTCCATAAAAATAAAAAATTCAAATAAAAATATAGAAATTCCCTTGCTTCACCATGGGAATGTTTTGCCAAAATATTAAAAACTAGTAGATAAGTTCCATGACTACTACTACTACTACTAATACTACTAAGTTTTTATGATCAGACTTATAGATGTACCTTTTTGAGTCTCTAAAATATATTTTAGGTCATGACTGATGCCCTAGTGGGTCCTATCCATGTGATCAACTATCAAGAAAAGAATTGTAATGGCTAAATGATGGTGTGCAATATCATTCAGCCATCGATTCTTGGTTACTGGATCTAATGTTCCACAAAAAGTAAGAAATTCAGCAAATTTTGACCAATTCAAGGTAAAAAATGAGATTACCCTCTCAGAAAAACTGGGAGAAAGTTGAGCCAAAAGATCCCGATTTAAAATATATTCATGAGCAAGTGGTATCTCTATAGGATCTACTTCAGCGTTTAGAAATTGATTAATTGGCAAAGATACAAGTCCTTGTAGCCCCGCTAAATGGTGATTCAATATGAATACGGATTCTATATCTTGGAACCATGTAAATTTTGGAGCGGCTTTGTGATAATGGAACCAACTAGAAAAAAAAAAAAAAAAAAACACAATGCAGCAAGGATCAATGCTCTAATTGCAGCACAATATAATTGTAATTTACTAGTTATTCTAGATGCTTGCCAAATTTGTTGATTGATTTGAATCAAATACGTGCATATTTATTCTATTTGCTTGTATTTATTAAGGATTGATTAAAGAATTATCATTTTTTAATTTTATGAATATATTTTCCAAATCAAATATAATTTGATAATATAATTTGAAATGGATCCCTATTTTTAGTTAAATATAAATTAAATATTGAAAGCATAAAATCACTTTTTTTCCCATAACTAATTATAATTTGATTCAGTTCGGTTGGGTAAGGTTCAGGTAAGAAGGGTAGTTCGGTTGGTTTAGTTATGATAAATGGTTAATCGAATTTTTTTGGTCAATTTGGTTAATTTGCTGAATTAGTCGAATCAGCCGATTGCACACCCCTAAACCAAGGCATCACTCTCACTTTAACTCTGACATTACATTTTTGTGTGTGCAGGTGAGGATGGTAAGAAGATGACAGCCCCATGATTTTTCCAATTTTTATTTTTTTTATGTGCTTTGTCAATTTTTTGCATTTTGTGAAAATGATGTTAATAAATTTTCATTAATGAAAAGAAGACTCCTTATTTTGATGGTGAGATGAGAGAAAGAGAGTGAGAGAGACTTACGATAGGAAATATCCCGCAGTAAAATTTTGAAACAAAGGGGGAGAAATTAATTAAGGTCAATGGGAAAATAATTGTTTACTGTCTTTATTTTACAAATTATTTGGATTACTTTGCAAAATTGTTTATTATGCACATTCTTAGGGGGAATCTATTCAGGCTAAACCCAAGATTTTTGCTCGTGTATTTGTCATCATAAAAAATGGGAAGATTGTTGACTTTATGAGTCTAATCTTGTTTTGATAATGAAAAATTACATAGTATCGTACCTAGGCATTGAGATTGTGAATAAGATCACTACTTAACATGTACGGAAGGTAAGGATGTCATGAAAGCCATGAGGAACTTGAAGCGTATACAACCAGGCACACTCCATGAAATTAGAAGAGTAAAAGGATGAAGAAGTTTCAAGTTTTCAATTGTAGTAGGTATTTAGTATTGTTTGTATTTACATATCTCATATGATGTAGTTGGTAGCTCAAAAAGACCCTAGACTGACCTTAGAATTCATGTTATAGGTTGGATGGATATTGTAGAGGCATAATAAGTTTGAAAAACAGAGGCCTCATCGACGAACATCCTGACCGCATAGACGAATTCTTAAGGTCACTCAGCGACGAATGCTTTGCTCTCATTGACGAGAAAGTACCAAGAGCTCAAAAGTCTCAGACAGTCCTATCGACAAACCCATGTTCATGTCAACAAAGAGTGTTGAACAGTCGTCGACGAACATATGCACTCGTCGACGAGTACGTCGTGCAGAACGGCGCTTTAGTGCAAACATTGACTGAATTCTTACCTGCACTGTGATGACTCAAAAATATATATACGATTAAAGCACAATAATAATAAAATAATAAAAATGGTCATTAAGTTAATATCAATACAGAAGTGTTTTTTTTTTTTTTTTTTCTATAGGATCCTTGATTCCATATTTGATGTCTAAGAAAGACCTTGTCTAAGCGAGTGCTCAGAGACCATTACGGTTCAGTCGCTCCCTGGAGGTCGACCTGATCAAAATAGAATTTCACAGGATAAACAGGATAGATACTGTTTATACACGTAAATAAGTATATATACATAAAATAGTGTTTTGACAGACATAATTTGTAGAAATACATAATAAGATAATAATAATATAGGTATCATATGTGGGGCCCACAAGACTATGTGGGGTCCACATGAGTCCTGAAGCCACAAGACACTATTTATATACGTAAATAAGTACATAAAATAATGTTTTGACTGATATAATTTGTAAAAATATATGATAAAATAATAATAATATATGTATCCTATAAGGGTCCACAAGACTGTGTGGGGCCCACATGAGTCCCGAAGCCGTGTGGAGGTTTACACGAGTTTCAAAACTGTGTAGGGCTCATATAATCGTATGAGGATTATTGGAATTACGTAGGATCTGTTTGGGTCTCGAAGTGGTGTGGGGCCCACATGAGTTTTCAAAATTCAAAATTAATTCTTATTCAAAAATAAATAATAAAATAAATAAATACTAAAAATGGTTCAAAATTTATAATAATGATAATAATGATTAAGAAAAGTAATAAAATAATTAATTAACTAATTGATTAATTAATTAGGTAAGTGATTAATTAAAAAATTATTTAATGGGAATGGTGGCAAGCACTCCCACATGGCCTCTATCCCCATCCCATACTCAACCCATACCTTGCCCATCCCTTGCCCATTCTTTAATTTTTAAAAATTATAATTTCACCCATCTCCCCACACTTCTATGAATTTCATTTCTTCCCCAAAATTTTCCTATAAATAGGGAGCTCTCAACCTTCATTTTTCACAACAATTTTCCAAGAAAGAAAAGAATTAGTGAGTGAAAGAAATTGTGGTGGAGAGAGAATTTTTGAGTAAGTTCTCAATCACTCACTCTTTCCGATCTCATTTCTTAGATATAGTTATAGTGTTCGTAAGGAAGAAGGTAAGTAAATTTTGATTATGTTATTTTTTTTTTTATTTATAATTCATACCCGAGTTTATTTTATAAGTAAATTTCAATTATGTTAATTAGTTCCACAAAATTTCCATGAGTTTATTTTTACGCGTATTTAATTATATCAGTTCTATCTTTAATATACTTGTATATATTTTTGGGTTAAGAAATGTTCTAATCCCCTCGGATAAATTTTCAGCATTTATTTCTATTCAAAAAGAAAATTATATATATTTTTAACATAAAAATTGTGTGGCATGAGTTTATTTCTACGTTACATTTTTTATGAAAATATGAGTAAAGATTAGATTTTCACGATATTATTTTAAATTGCATAAATTATAATAAGATGATTTTAAAACCCCTTATGGCAACGAAAGTTCAAAATTACAAATGCTCGATACCGCAGCTTAAGTTTATACGGATCAGAGTGCACCTACACTGTTTACAAAGTGGTTATTTATGTTAGTAGATTTTTTCTGAATGCACACCTGGTTCCGGACCAGAACTTAATAAGGAAAATCTCACTTAAGTTTATGTACATTGATTTAGTTTGGTCGGCCAGCCAGTTAAGTCCAATCTTCGGACCGCATAACCTAATCATGGGGGTAAACATGACTTACGGCAAACAGGCCTAAGGGTGGTTTTTACAATATATGTTTATACATATTTAATTACGTGTACAAAGTTACTGATGATTTGAAGGAAAAGTATAAGTTTACATGAAAATGATCATTTTAGTGCTTAAATGACGATCTAAAGAAAACGTATAAGGAAAAGTATATGTATATTTATCATTAAATATTTATACAGTTTTAAAGTTAAAAGTTTAATTTAACAGTTATAGTATATGATTATAAAATTTTACTATTATAGTTGATGGTAAAAGTTTTATGTAGAAATTTTTAAATTTATATTTATTCTAGAGACAGTTTTGAAGTTATAATGTTAAATATTGTTTTGCGAAATTTTTAAAAAACTCATTTTTACCACACACTAATAATAATCTTATTTTACTTACTGAGCGTCGTCTCACTCCAATCATATTTTTATTTCAGATAACTCTGAAGTGCATGTTAGAAATCAGGCTTAGCAAGCATGCGGGTGGGGATAGAAAAATAAAGATTGTTTAGAAATATTAGTATGATGCCAGATATTTATGCTTATGTAATTTTTCTTCTTTTGAAATAAATGATTGTAATATGGATAATTAGTGCTCTGGTTTAATAATAATTGAGTTTATTTGCTTCCGCTATAAATCAATGGTAAAAAGTTAATATCCCAGACCCCTCGGGGTTGGGGTGTTACATGCACTCCAAAACATTCACATCAGATTTGGGCAGTTCTTACGTTGATTTTCAAGAGCATAGGATGTCCACTCATATCTTTTACAAACAACTTGGGTATTGAGGTTTGGTAAACAAAGTATCGTTTTTGATATATTGATCTTTATTCTTAAAGTGTTTATACCCTAACAATCTTATTGTTAAATATTCTTTGAGAGCAAGAACGTTATATATATATTACTTGAAGAATTTTTTGAAGAGAACTTATTAAAGCGTAAATCTTTGAAAGCATTTACTATTATATATTATATTCAAAGATTTCATATGAGCTTCATTTTTGCAAGTAACTATTTGTTCTAGATCTTTGGAGAAAAATTGTATTACATATATTTTTACAAAAATCATTTAGTTGGATTCAATCTTTGAAGCATAATAGTCATATCTATATGTATACAAAAATTATTAAAAGACTTTATTGACCACATCACGTACACTTATTGAGCTTGATGTTATATCATCTGAATATGTATTAGGATTTGATTGTACTCATTATTTTGTTAAGGAGCATTTAAGTTTTTGTAGAAAATTGTAATTATATTGTTTTATTGACGGTTCGAGTTGTGAATTAGAGTGAGGAGGAAGCTACGCCTCTTGTAAGAAGCAGATTGTAACGGGAAGCTCCAACTTAGAGAAGCAGGATTAGTGGAATCCTTGAGTGGGTTGCCCAAGTCGAGGACGTAGGCCGGGTCAGCTGAACCTCGTGAAAATCTGTTTTTGAATCTCTCTTTCCTCAACTGTTTTAATTTCTGCTTGCGTTTAATTGTCTATCTTGTAGGTATGTGTGTTGCTGAATATTACGTGCACTGGTGAGTTAATTGGGTATCACTGAATTTATTAAGATATTAATTTGAATTAATTTTATTAGATAGCTTAATTAATTGAAACCTAAGTATTCCCTAACTTTTGAGTATTTTATTAAAAATTAAAATAGAGATTAAGTGATAAAATAATTTAAAATAATTTTTAAATACCCAATTCACCCCTCTTCTTGGGATTACACCAAAATTAACAGGTTGGATCTGAATAGGATCAAGATGTAAGAGGTAGGATTGATTATTCAAAGGCGCGAGAAATGCAATCCGAGTCAAGTAAGGCACCAGTGGTAAGGCCCACTTGAGTAATTGTTAGGGAATTGAGTTTACTCCAATAAGGGATACAGTTTTCGTTCAAGGGGTAGTAGTTCGAACTCACGAGGGAGGGGGAGATTATTGAGAATTCTACTTGTGAGCTTGTCTTGCATCGGAAAATTTGAGTGGATGATGGGTGCTTATATACATGGTTGGACTCAAGACCCAATAAGCTTAAGCTTTTGGGTCAAGTAATTTTTTTTTTTTAATAAACGCAAACTTTATTGATATCTCCTCACTTTTGGTAGAGGAATACCGTGGTTACAAGACAAGCATTGAGAGATTATAAATAAAGAAATTAAATGCCTCCCTAAAACAACATCAACAACCACGTGTATCAACCACGTGGTTAACACACTTCGCCCACCGGGGCACATTGCGACACTTTCCTTTTTCTCAAACAAAATCCTTAATCCCAACACAACATAAGGAAAGAAAATTTAAAAAGTCTACTTTCTCATGTTTGATTATAAATGAAATTATGAAAAAAAAAAATCAACAAAACAAAAATGTAATCTTAAATCTCATTAACATTCCATCTTCTTAATTTTTAATCTAATGAAAAAAACTTTTCACTCTGAATGGTATTTGAAATATAGAGAGAGAACAAGATGTCAAACAAATTTCTTACTCATTTTTCGTTCATTTTCTTCTCGAGACAAAATCTTTCTTCAAATTGACCCTAAAACCCCATTTGAATATTGGGAAACTTTAGAAAGAAATACGAAGGAATCCAATCATGTTTGCTTATCACCGAAAGTAAAAAGGAAAAATAAAAATACCTCAAACTAATTAGTGAACAAATAATTTATTTTATAGATCAATAATATTTAGTTTTTCTTAATTTTCAATCATAATAGAACAATTTTTTATTTTTAATAATATTTTTCTATATGCAGGTTATATAATGAAAAACATGTTTTCTTCTTATTTTCCTCTTCTTTCTTTTCCTAAATAAAATTCTTGATTTCCATAGAAGTGACCAATCCAATGCTGAGAGTCAGAGAGGGTTGAGGCTTTCATGCATGACACTTTAATTTTTTACTTATTTCATATGTTAGATTTAATTTTTATAATTATTTAATTATAATAAAAAGTTATCATATTATCGTTTTAGACATACCCAATGGAGTACTTATAAAACAATACAAAGAAAAAAGCTCAGTGCCTTCATTTTGAGAAAAAAACAATATATTATGTTGTTTAAAAAATAATTACACAATTATTATATTTCCTTTATGTAATGTCTGGCATACAAAACGGATTAATATTAAATATTAAAATTAATTCTTCTCTTTTTATAACTTCATAGTCCCATATAATTTCTTATTCTATTTATTTTAATGCACACACATTTAAAGTCTAATATAAAATATTCAAATACAGGCATCTCTTAATTCTTAATTCCTTTACTCTCGACTCCAAGCTAGTGAAACAGCCCGAGAAGCCCAAAACATGACAACACAAAAAATAAAAAAGAAAAAAAGATCAAATAGTGCATAAACTGAAGAGAGTTTGCGTTTCAAAATCATAACCGACAAATCTTCTTAGACGAATGAAACGACAAAATTTAAGAAAGAAATTTTGACACAGATTGGGAACATCGTATGCTCGTCCAAAGTTCAAGTAATGGTCATCATATCAATTGGCCTATTAAAATGGGTAACCCGTTGGCCACTGGGGACGCAGCGGCGGTGCAGCATATGAGGATGGTGCGGGTGGCAGTGGTGTCGGCCATGGAGCATGGATGGGTGCCTGTGGAATGTAATAAGGAGCAGTCTGTGGCGCAGGAGGTGGTGCTGGTGGAGGTACATAACCTTTTAAATTCATTTTTAGAGCCTTGGCATGGGTAAGCTGAATGCTTTTTACCCGTTTCATCTCTGATAGTTGCTGCAATTGATTCAACGTAAATGGTGCCTGCGGATCATATGGTGGCGGCGGCGGTGGCACTGCAGGTGGGCCTGCATATTGTGCATAAATGATTTGGTTAGGGTATGGGTAGGAAGTGTTCATCGTATATTCAGTAGCGAAGGCAACTCTGTGCTAGACAACTCTTGTGCTTCTTGTGTCTTCCTCCATGCCTTAACAACCATTTTATATGGCTATGGGAGTGTGTATTTCATTATGATTGCACATGCAATCCTTGATATTTATAATTGTAGCATGAACAAATCTTAATAATTAATTAATTATAATTTAAATTGCGAATATTTGGTGGCAAAAAATAATGGAGGGATCAATTAATTGCATAAAAAATAATGGAGGAAAGAAGCATGTGGTCATGTAACCCACACAATTACGCATTTAATTCCAGAAATGAATAATCTCTCGCTAATTTACTTTCACACATTTTAGGTTTATTACTGGGTTGTTGATTTCTAAAACTATTTGGTTTATATCATCTTTCAAATTTCTTGAGATGTAATATTCCTCACATTTTATTTCTTGCATTTACTTTTTACTAGAATTTGATATGTGATAGTGTCAAATTCCATAAAAATAAAAAATTCAAATAAAAATATAGAAATTCCGTAGCTTCACCATGAGTATGTTTTGCCAAAATATTAAAAACTAGTAGATAAGTTCCATGAGAGCTCCATTTCCACTACTACTACTACTACTACTACTACTACTACTACCATCTCATATAGGCTAGCTTTTATGATCGAGACTTATAGATGTACCTTTATGAGTCTCTAAAATATATTTTAGGTCATGGCTGATGCCCTAGTGGGTCCTATCCATGTGATCAACTATCAAGAAAAGAATTGTAATGGTTAAATGATGGTGTGCAATATCATTCAGCCATAGATTCTTGGTTACTGGATCTAATGTTCCACAAAAAGTAAGAAATTCAGCAAATTTTGACCAATTCAAGGTAAAAAATGTGTTTACCCTCTCAGAAAAACTGGCAGAATGTTGAGCCAAAAGATCCCGATTTAAAATAAATTCATGAGCAAGTGGAATCCCTTTAGGATCTACTTCAGCGTTTAGAAATTGATTAATTGGCAAAGATACAAGTCCTCGTAGCCCCGCTAAATGGTGATTCAATATGGATTCTATATCTTGGAACCATGAAAATTTTGGAGCGGCTTTGTGATAATGGAACCAACTAGAAAAAAGAAAAAAAAAAAAACCGTTAATGCAACAAAGATCAATGCTCTAATTGCAACACAATAGAATTGTAATTTACTAGTTATTCTATATGCTTACCAAATTTGTTGATTGATTTGAATCAAATATATGTATATTTATTCCATTTGCTTGCATTTATTATGGATTGATTAAAGAATTATCATTTTTTTTAATTTTATGAATATATTTTGCAAATCAAATATAATTTGAAAAGGATCCCTATTTTTAATTAAATATAAATTAAATATTGAAAGCATAAAATTAGTTTTTTTTCCCATAACTAATTATTATTTGATTCGGTTCGGTTGGGTAAGGTTTAGGTAAGAGGAGTAGTTTGTTTGGTTTAGTTATGATAAATAGTTAACTGAATTTTTTTGGTCAATTCGGTTAATTTGCTGAATTGGTCGAATCAGCCGATTGCACATCCCTAAACCAAGGCATCACTGTCACTTTAACTCTGACATTACATTTTTGTGTGTGCAGGTGAGGATGGCAAGAAGATGAAGGCCCCATGATTTTTCCAATTTTTATTTTTTTTATGCGTTTTGTCAATTTTTTGCATTTTTTTGAAAATGATGCTAATAAATTTTCATTAATGATATTAAAACTTGATATACATTATTGGCCCACAACCTAACAGCTTAAGCTTTTAGGTAAAGTGGTAATCTAACATGGTATCAGAGCTCTGGTTACTAGGCGGTCTTGGGTTCTAATTTGTTGCCTGTCTTTATTTTGTGACATTATTTGTCATCTGTTTATCTCTCCACGTACTATCAGGCTGCACGTGCAGGGGAGTGTTAAAGATTGATATACATTGTTGGCCCACAACCTAACAGCTTAAACTTTTAGGTAAAGGGGTAATCTAAAAAATGAAAAGAAGACTCCTTATTTTGATGGTGAGATGAGAGAAAGAGAGTGAGAGAGACTTATGGTAGGAAATATCTTGTAGTAAAATTTTGAAACAAAGGGGGAGAAATTAATTAAGGTCAATGGGAGAATAATTGTTTATTATCTTTATTCTACAAATTATTTGGATAACTTTGCAAAATTGTTTATCATATTCTTAGGGAGAGTCTATTCAGGCTAAACCCAAAATTTTTACTTGTGTATTTGTCATTATCAAAAAGGGGGAGATTGTTGACTCTATGAGTCTAATTCCGTTCTGATAATGACAAATCACATAGTATCGTACCAGTACATTGAGATTGTGAACAAGATCACTATTTATCATGCACGGAAGGTAAGGATGTCATGAAAGCCATGAGGAATTTGAAGTGTATGCAACCTGACACACTCTATGGAATTAGAAGAGTAAAAGGGTGAAGAAGTTTCAAGTTTTCAATTGTTATAGGTATTTAGTATTGTTTGTATTTACATATCTCATATGATGTAGTTGGAAGCTCAAAAAGACCCTAAATTGACCTTTGAATTCATGCATTTCATGAAAAATCTATTCATATTAGTTCTAGGTTGGATGGATATTGTAGAGGCACCATAAGTCTGAAAAACAGAGGCCTCGTCGACGAATTCTTAAGCCCACTCAGTGACGAATGCTTTGCTCTTGTCAACGAGAAAATACCAAGAGCTCAAAGATCTCAAAAATAAAGACTGGGGTTGTTACAACTATGTTATTATGTATTTCTGTGATTTAGAATGAGTATGTAATATTGTGTTTGAAATAGTGTGGAGCTACATAGACTCAGGTTGTTACCAATGCACTATTGTGTGATTTAGAATAGGGATATGTATTCTTGTGTTTGAAAAATAAATTAATTATAATTTTTTAGTATGTGTTTTTCATTTAGATTTATGTAAAATGAAAAAAGAAAAAAGCCTAAAACCACACTTTTATTTATGTTAATAATTTTATTTCTCATTATCATTTATACAAAAATTTAAAACTAAATTTTATAATTTTTCAATTGCGGCCACAATTTATTAATAAAGAAATATATTTAAATCCAGATTTAATACTTTTAAAATTAATCATAATGTTTGAAAAATAGAATAATTATAATTTTTAAGTATGTGTTCTTCATTTTCATTGATGTAAAATGAAAAACAAAACCTAAAACTACACTTTTTTTTTTTTTTTTTATGTTGATAATTTTCTTTACAAAAATTTAAAACTAACTTTTATAATTTTTCAATTGCAGCCACAAAATTATTACTTTATAAATTTATTAATATCCAAATTTTATACTTTTAAAATTAATCATAATTTTATATAAAATGTTTCATTATAATCAAAATAAAATGAACATGTGAATTATAAGACTATCCATACTTTTTATTTTTATTTTTATTTTTATTTTTTATGTTTTGAAATTTTAATGCAACTCATTCAAATCATTTTATAATTTTCAATAATCAGGTACAATAAGATTATTCCTAAAGCATTTAAATGCCATTTTAAAAATATAGTAAACAATTGCAAATTTTTATTTTGTTATAAAATTTTGTAATATATATTATTTTTTTATTTTTTTGAATATGTGAATCATATCGTTTAAATGCGCTTTAGTTGAAGGACAAATACCATGAGTGGAATTAGGTTTTGAATTTATTTCAATTTTTAAAAAACAAATAAAACAGGTTCCTAGTATTTTATTTTAGACTTTTTTTTCACATTTTTAATTTTTTTTTGTTTTTATAATTTTTTATAATGATACAAACAGCCCCTTAAATTTTAATTTTTAAAATTATTTATATTGCTATGTTATTAGTATTTTACTTATTTGACAAAAGCAATAAATGACTATATGAGTATTTTAGGATTTGCCTAATTATTAAAAATAATTTTTGCATATAATCTTTTAGAAGAATTATAAAAATATCCCTTTATTTTTTTAATTCTTCATCTTCCTGTATACATAAGTTCAAAATAATATTAAAAGTGTTTTTCTATATTCTATATAAATCTTGAAAAAGTAAAGAACAAAATGAAAAATTTTAATTGTTTAAAAATAAAAAAGGAAAAATAGAACCATTTTACGAAACTAACTAGGCTCCTAAAAATTTTGAAATAAAATTTAAATTTATTTAATAAATAAAAAGAATATTCGTTCTTGCAATAATAAAAAAACAACTACGACGATATTCACTCATATCCAATTTTGTAAATTGAAATACTTCACTTATTTTTTTTTACATGTTTGGATATGAAAAAGACACACTTCTTGTGTCTCATACTTTAAAATAAATGAGGCCATCATATTTATGACACATGGCTTCAATTATGTTAAATATAATATTATTAATTAAATGAAAAAAATTAATTTATTTGTTGTTTATTTAAGTTAATAGATGATCCTTCCTTAAAAAAAAAAAAAAAATCTTTGAATATTGTTAGCTTTGGGGGCCCTATAATCATAATTAATATGTTTTGATGATATTAACCTATTTGTTGTTTCTAATGTTTCCTATCTTTGCAGATCAAGTTAAGTACAGGTTCAAGTGACAAATACATGAATGTATTGATCAAAACGCAAAGATTGGACCGAGTACACGTCGAGTAAGAAAGAACAGATGGACACTCACTCGGAAAGAACTTAAGCACACCAAAGAAAGCTTATTGCAAAATTATTTGTATTAGAGAGTGTTTGAGGTAGTAGTATTTGTAACTCTTGCAGTTTTTATTCTTACATGATTTTTGAGCAAGAGTTGAACAAGTGCACATGCATATTAGGGCATATGAGTTCATAGAATTTCACTTAAGTCACAAACTCAACTTTCATAGTTTTCAAAGTATAAAATCAAGGAGTTTGTCAAAATAATCCTAAGCTCAAATATGTTTTCAAAGGGCACTATAAATTCTACATCGGCTTTGTTCAAATTTGTCACTAATAGTAGCGTATTAGTGAAGGATTAAAATTTGTCACTAATAGTAGGATATTAGTGACGAATTACAAATTCGTCACTAATAGTGCAACATTAGTGAAGGATTAAGATTTGTCACTAATAGTAGGGTACTAGTGACGAATTATAAATTCGTCACTAATAGTGCAGTATTAGTGAATGATTTAAATTCGTTACTAATAGCCTACTATTAGTGATAAATTTTAATCATTCACTAATAATAAAAAAAATTAAAAAAAATTTAATACTAATTTTTTTAATCATCAGTTCCTGTAAAAATTTGTAATTACATTTTTGCATATATAACTTGAAACCATAATTACTACAAAATTCATAAATTATTCAAAATTTTGAATTCAAATGCAAATTCAATTAAAATAAAGAAATAATATCTATTTATATTACAAAAAAAATTTCAAAAAATTTAAAATTCAAATACAAATACATTATACAAATTCAAATTAAAATACAGAAATTCCATTTGTTCAAATAAAAATAAAAATTACAAAGAAATAATTAACAGTTGCATCTGACGACTGTAGTGCATGCATGACATCATGCTGATGTTATAAGAGTCACGAACCCTACAAATTGAGAATCATAAAATAAAAATTAGTATACAAATGGAGAGCATAATGGAGAACTAATGCTTAGTATAATCAGGAGGAAAAATATAGAGAGTGCGTCGTACAATAATTTTCAACCCTAAACGAATAACTGAAATGAATGTGAATGGCGTATGTATGAATATATACAGCTGCATGCATCAAACCACACATGTAAACAGTTTAACTCGTTCTCAAAACAGAATATCCCTAGTGGTGGCAAAATGATAATGCTTATTCATAGTTAAAAGCAAATGATATGTCATGTATGTTAATAGATGCAAATTTAGGGCTTAATGAAATGACTTTTCGTTTAACTTTCACTCATCCTTTTAAAAATATTTTAACATTGCTTAATGAAATGACTTTTCGTTTAACTTTCACTCATTCTTTTAAAAATATTTTAACATTCATTTTATCATAATTATCTTTGTACATGGTTTTTTTTTTGGAAAAATTTTAACAAAATTTCAGTAACATGCCGTTTATAAATTGGACATTTTCCTATAAAACATGTACCTGAAACATGGTTATTTTCACAAAATAAAACATTTCAAGCATGCAACAATCTAAATCCACTACCAGCATGCAACTCACAATATACTATATTAGCCATGCAGTTGGTGTTCAACACAAACATGTATTCCAGTAGTTCAATATACAATTGATATAACATAATACCATCCATCAAGAAAATATTACCAAGAAAAACTTAAAACACAATTCAACTAACCTTGAACCTCATCAATAAAGTCGTATCCTCTTCCAGGTAGAAATCACCCTAGCCTCTAATTCCACGAACAACTTCTTTTAAGCCTCAACCCTCGCCTCGGCTCTCGCCTTTGTGAGAACTTCGAATTGTTTTGCTTATTCTTCGTATAAGTAACAACCTCCTTCTCACCTTCACAAGAACTCCTCGAAGGCCCCAATAACATCTCGCATCCCTCATTCCTCATCTTTTCTTTATAGCTTGTTACTCTGTTATCTTCTCGCAAATGAATGATTGACCTTTTAGCGTCTTTGTACTTTTTCTCAAAGTCTTCCATTTGATCTTCAAGCAAGGGTTTACTGAGCGCCAACTCTCCATTCTGCTTTCCATTTGTGAGAGTAGAATGGAGAGCTGGCGATCAATAAACCCTTACTTGAAGATTAATTAGAAGGCTTGGAGAAAAAGTACAAAGACGCTAAAGAGACGATCATTCGTTTGCGAGAGGATAACAAAGTAACGAGCTATAGGGAAAAGATGAGGAAGGAAGGATGCGAGAGGTTATTGCGGCCTTCGAGGAGTTCTAGTGAAGGTAAGAAGGCTCGCGAGAGCCGAGGCGAGGGTTGAGGCTCGGAAGAAGCTGTTTGTGGAATTAGAGGCTAGGGTTATTTTTTTAAGTGGCGACTGGCGAGTGGGTGATTTGTTTAAACTCTTTTTGGTGAAGGGAGTAGGCAGCGGAACTGTAGACACCCCATTTTTACCCAAGCCCAATATTATTATTATTATTATTACTAAGATTTCTATTGTTGTTATTTACACTATTATTAATATTAATATTTTTATTTTTCACTATTATTATTATTAACTATTTTTCTATATTGATATAAGTAATTTATTATTATTACTATATTATTATTATTTTCCTATATTGTTATAAGTGACTTATTATTATCACTATTATTTATTTATTATTATTATTATTTTTATTTGTTATTTTTACCACTATATTTACCATTATTATTATTATTATTATTATTATTAACATTGTTATTACTTGGCTATTATCATTAATTTTTATTACTCTTGCTATTATTATCATTTATTATTATCTTTAAGTCTATATTCACTTTATTATTATTTTTACCTTATTATTATTATTATTATTAGTAATTATACTCATATATATTATTTCCATAAAGATATAAAAGAAAAAAATATAATAAAAATACAATAAAAATACAATTCCGCCCGGACCTTCCTCTTCTCTCCATAATCACCAACCTCACCATCCTCTCCCTCAACCTCCCACGACCAGGCACCCGAAGAATCCCCGGAGACCCTCTGTAGCTCCCCACTCGCTGTCGCCGCTGTAACACCACACCAGCACGGCCTTGAACCGTGCTGCCATCTCCGCCTCCCGCCATACGCCATCGTTGTCATCCCCCACGCACCAGACAGCGCCAAGCGGTTCCATCTTCCACAGCAGACCCGAGAGCCATCTGCTGCCACGCTACCGCCGTCGCCGGTGGTCCACGAACCAGAGCCGTCACGCTGACGGAGTTTGCCATCGCCACACGCCAGAAGGAGCCCGCCACCAACGCCGTCTCCTCCGACGATTAGTTCACTCGTGAAGAAGAATTGCCACATGCCAGAAGGAGACTGCCGCCGTCACCACCGAGCGGCCATCCCTTCACGACAGACTAGCAGATTCCATCCTCCAATCTCTGCTGCAACTTGGCATCACCATCGTTTCCTGCAGCCGCCGTGGAGGACCAGAACACCCGAGACTCACCAGGCCACTCTGCAACTCTTCTGCAAACGTCGGAGGTCCTCCACACCCACGCACAGCAACACCAGCAGACCACCAGGCCTCTCCTCTGCTCCTGTCAGCAACTCCTCACCAGTTCCGGCAATCACCCAACTCCGGCAATACACACGGTGACCCCCTCTGCAAGTGGGCACACGAACACACACATATGGACATGTGATTCCACTTTGTTTTGGTTTCATTTTATTTTATTGTTACTTTATTTTATATTTTTGTGTCTCTGTTTGGTCCTTTGGGATATATAATATTTGGGTTTTTGTTTTTATTTATGCATGTATGTGTAATATTTAGTGTTTTTATTTTGTAATATATAGTTTTCATGTTTAGACTTTTATCACATATATATTTGTACATATATATATTTTATATTGACTATATTATTATTGTTATCTGTATTTTATTAGTAATATTGTTATATATATATGATTTATGTGTATATATTGAATATTAACTTTAGGGTGTTGATTAATTCCAGGTTGTTATTATTGTATTTATAGGATGTTAATATCTTATTATATGGTAGTGTATTATTGTCATTATTAGTATTATTGTTATTATTATTACGTATGATATAGTATCATTATTATTATTATTCTAAGTTTAGTATTATTATGATATGAGTTACATTATTATTACTATTATGATGCGTGTATTATTACTATCTATTAGGTTGGTTTATTATTAGGGTAACTTATTAGGTGCTATAAGCAATTTATTATTATATAGTATATGTAGCATATATGTATCCCTATTATTATTACATGTATTATGGTAATTTAATTTCTTAATTTATTATCTTATTAATATATATTAAAACTTCTCATACTAGTATTTTCCTATAAAAATTTTATATACCATTTCAAAATTTTGGGAGTGTACTTTTTTACTCATTTTCCCTATGATTTTATTGCGGGGGTGAGAGCCATTGGGCATCACGTACCCTAAGCTCTGAGAGAATATATATGTATATATTTATTTATTTATTTATTTATTTATTTTTTATGTGTATTTATAAATTCATGAAAAAGAGTAATTTGAAGACTTATTAACTTAGGGATAATTTCAAATTAATTAGGTACCACTCGTAAGAACGGGCGCGTAGGGGGTTCTTGTACCTTTCCCTCGCGTAACCGAACTCCCGAACCTAACTCTGGTAACATAGACCCATTCTACCCCTAACGGGGTAGTAATCACGTGTTCTAACCACACTAAAAGGTTAGTGGCGATTCCGATATTCTTATTTTTAATTGAAAATTAAAAATGATTTTTATTTCGCCGCCCGGGGAACACGCGCTCCCGGGACGTCGCGACAGGAACGAAAGGCCCAGTCAACTAATTCAATTTATGTCTGAAAGATATAAGTGGTAGAAAACAAACAAAAAGAAGATATAAGTAAGCTTTGAAACACTATGATCTCTTTAAATATATATACACACACAAACATACATCCATAGATACATACATACATACACACACACACACACACATAAATATATATACATATACATATTAAGATTGAATGTTTTCCAGTCGATAACATATGATGGGTGATGACTAACGACCCTACTAACTTAAGTGTGGGTTACGAGCGAAACTTTTAAATATAACCTCTAAACCCTAGGGCATCAATTTTTGCATACTTCTTGAGATATTTGAACGTATTACAAAATTCTTGCCTGCACTCCAAAGCATTCACTTCAAGTTTAGGCAGTTCATACGTTGATTTTCAAGATCATAGGGCATTCACTCATATCTTTTACAAACAACTTGGGTATTGAGGTTTGGTAAACAAAGTATCATTTTTTATATATTGATCTTTATTCTCAAAGTGTTTTTACTCACAATCATATTGTTAAATATTCCTTGAGAGCAAGAACGTTTTATATTATATATATATTACTTGAAGAATTTTTTTTAAAAAGAACTTATTAAAGCGTAAATCTTTGAAAGCATTCACTATTATATATTATATTCAAAGATTTCATATCAGCTTCATTTTTTGCAAGTAACTATTTGTTTTAGATTTTTGGATCAAAACTATGTTACATATATTTTTACAAAGCTCATTTGGTTGGATTCAATCTTTGAAGCATAATAGTCATATCTATATTTATACAAAGATTATTAAAAGACTTTATTGACCACATCACGTACACTTATTGAGTTTCATATTATATCATCTGAGTTTGTATTAGGATTTGATTGTACTTATTAGGTTGTTAAGGAGTGTATGAGTTTTTGCAGAAAATTGTAATTATATTGTTGTATTGACGGTTCAGATTGTGAACCGAAGTGAGGAGGAAGTTATGCATCTTATAAGAAGCAGATTGTAACGGGAAGCTCCATTCCAGTTAAAGGAGCGGGATTAATGGAATCTTTGAGTGGGTTGCTTAAGGCAAGGACGTAGGCCAGGTTGGCTGAACTTCGTAAAAATCTATGTTTACATCTCTCTTCCCTTAACTCTTTTAATTTCCGCTTGCGTTTAGTTGTCTATCTTGCATGTATGTATGTTGCTGAATATTACGTGCACTTGAGAGTTAATTGGCTATCACTGAATTTATTAAGATATTAATTTAAATTAATTTCATTAGATAGCTTAATAAATTGAAACCTAAGTATTCCCTAACTTGTGAGTATTTTATTAATAAGTAAAATAGGAATTAAGTGATTAAATAATTTTAAATAATTTTTAAATACCCAATTCACCCCCCCTCCTCTTGGGATTACATCTAAATTAACATTTCATATGAGAGCCAAGTTACATAGTCTTAATCATTTTTTTTTTTGTAAAAGATCACAATGACACACATCGGCGCAACCATATTCGGTGAGGGACACTTGTCCACATGACCACCCATCTTTTGTGATGTAAATTATACTTATTGGAAACAAAGAATGTACATCTTCCATAAAAATGCTGATTGGAAAGTATGGAAGATTATCTCCAGAGGAGACCATGTCCCTATGAAAATTATTGATAAATAAAGTGTACCTAAGACTGAAGAGGAATACACAGATGATGATTTTATATCAATTCAAGTTAATGCCACTGCTATAAATCTTTTGTACTGTGTTTTAGATATAAATGATTTTAACAGAGTCATGGCTTGTAAGATTGCTAAAGAAATTTGGGAAAAATTATAAGTCATCTATGAAGGTACCAAAAATGTAAAGGATAGTAGGATAGATAGGCTTACTAGCGAATACAAAGCTTTTAAAATGACTACTTATGAATTTATTCAATCTATGTACACAAGATTCACCCACATCACAAATTCTTTGCATGCTCTTGGTAAAACTTACCCCACTTATGAGATGATTAGGAAAATTCTTAGGGGACTACCACTAGTCTAGGAAGCAAAAGCCACTCCTATAGTTGACGGAAGGAACCTAAAAGCGTTGACAATAAACGAGTTGATTGGGTCACTCATAAGATATGAGCTGACAATAAATGAAAGATAAAGTGAGCAGAATAAAACTAAGAAAGTGATAGCACTCAAAGCATCATCCAGCAATTCCAGTGAAGAAAGCGGTTTAGAATCAGAAGATAATATGACACTCCTAACTAAAAAGTTTGGAAAGTTCTTGAAAAGAACAAGAAGTTTTCTAGAAAATTTCGGGACTCAAAAATAGAAAAGGGAGAGTCAAGTAGAAGGAAGCAAAGGGATGATCCTCCTGTATGCTATAACTACAGAGAAGTTGGGACACTAAAGGTTGGTTGGGATACACACAGTACCAGTAGTTTATACTATGAATCTAGCGATGACCAGGTTGCAAATTTGTATCTGATGGCTCACGAAGACCACGAGGTACAATCTTTTTGCTCTGCCTCATCTTAGTATTCCAGTGATTCAAAAAATGAAAATAGCATGCTTTCTTATGATGAACTGCAACAGGAATATTTGCATACTCTTAAAATGCTTAAGAAAATGACTAAGAAGAATTCTGAGTTGAAAATAAAATTAAAGGAATTTTCAAAGTTGGTAGAAAGTCAAAATGAATCTCATGCATCTTTAATAAAAGACAAGGAGTTGAAAATTGAGTTAGAAAGGAATTTGAAAGATAAATTTAAGATTATTTATAAACATACAGAGGGTCAAAATAATTTTGAAAGACTTCTTGGAGCTCAGAGAAATTCCCTAGATAAGGAAGGTCTTGGTTTTAATGGAAAAGAAAACGTTAAATAGAAACACCTTTATATGGGTCATTTTGTAAGAGAGTCAAAATCTTCTGTTCCAACTAAAAATTCTTATAAATATATTACATGTTTCAAATGTAAGAGGCTGGGTCACATAAAAATTTGACTGTCTTTTTAAGAACAAAGATTTTAAAATTAAGAAACTTTAGAAAGTCAAAGGAGAGTCTAGCACTAACCCCCCTGGACCCAAGAAAATATGGGTACCAAAATTAGTCAATTGATTGACCATTGTAGGTGTGCTTGAGATCATCTTCATCAAAGGATAAATGGTATACGGATAGTGGATGCTCTCAACACATAACCGGAGATAAAGCCAAGTTCACATTCATTATACCTAAAGATGGAGGATTCGTCACCTTTGACGACAATGCAAAAGGTAGAATCATTGGAGTTGGTAAGGTTGGTAAGGAACCTTCCCTTATTATTGATAATGTGTTATTAGTTGATGGCCTAAAACATAACCTATTGAGTATAAGTCAATTGTGTGATAAAGGTTATAGAGTTTCGTTTGAGCATGACAAATGCACTATAGAGAATAAATCTGAAAACAAAATATTGTTTATTACTGATCGTTATGAAAATGTCTACACCACTATCTTTGATAATCTTGCTTTTCAATATGTAACTTGCTTTTCTGCTATAAATAAAGCTAGTTGGCTCTAGCATAGGAGATTAGGACATGAAAATATGGACTTATTATCTAAACTAGTTAAAGGAGAATTAGTTAAGGGATTACCTAATACAAAATTTACGAAAGATAAAATTTTTTATGCATCTCAACTAGGAAAACAAATAAAATCTAGCTTTAAGAAGAAGAAAGTTATCTCGACCACTAGACCACTTCAAATGTTGCACTTACATATTTTTGGTCCTAATCCAACTCAAAGTCTAGGTGGTAAATTATATGCTTTCATCATTGTTGACGACTATTCTAGGTTCACATGAGTACTATTTCTTACATATAAAGATAAAACTTATGAACAATTTATTAGACTTCGTAGAAAAATCCAAAATGAAAAGGGATACAAAATAACACACACTAGAAGTGATAGTGGAACATAATTTAAAAATGATGGTATAGAGAACTACTGTAACATTAGAGGGTATATTTCATAACTTCTCACTACCTAGGGCTCCACAAAAAAACGGAGTAGTTAAGCGTAAGAATAGATCCTTATAGGAAATGGCTAGAACCATGCTAAATGAACATAAGCTACCTAAGTTCTTCTAGGCTGAGGCAGTGAAAACCGCCTGCTAGACCCACTCTGAATAAAATTCCCTATGAAGTATGGAATGGTCATAGACCAAACATTTTTCATTTTCAAGTCTTTGGCTGCAAATGTTTTATTCTTAAAGATAATGAACAACTAGAAAAATTTGACGCCAAATAAGATGAAGGTATCTTTCTAGGTTATGCCTAAGATAGTAAAGTCTATAGGGTGTATTACAAAAGAACGTTGACTATAATTGAATCCATCCGTGTAGTGTTTGATGACTCCAATCCCTTCTCCAAAAAGACTGATGATGATGAGATTGAGATAAGTAAAGGATTAGAAAAACTATCTATTGAAAATAACTCAGATAAGAACATTGAAATTAACGAAACATCTTCAGAGGATATTCAAGTAGAAAAAGAGGTTAATGAACTACCTAGAGAATGGAAGTATGTAAGGAATCATCCCATAGATCAAATTATAGGTGAACCATCACAAGGAGTAACTACATGATCATCACTTAGAAATATGATTAGTCACTTTGCATGCTTATCACAAGAAGGACGTAAGAATGTGAGTGAAGCAATTGAGGATGAATCATGGGTGATATCTATGCAATAAGAATTAAATCAATTTGAGAGAAATAAAGTCTGGTCATTAGTTCCTAGGCCTGATGATCGTACACTTATTGGAACAAAGTGGATATATAAGAACAAGAAAGATGAAAATGGAATAGTAGTTAGAAACAAAGTTAGACTAGTAGTTCAAGGACACAACTAGGAGGAAGACATAGATTTTGAGGAAACATTTGCTCCTATAGTTAGGATGAAAGCCATTCGAATGTTATTGGCATATGCTACTTTTAAGAATTTTAAATTATGTCAAATAAATGTGAAAAGCACATTTCTAAATGACTATATTAATGAGGCAGTTTATGTTGAACAATCCCCAGGGTTTGAAAATCACAAATTTCCAAATCATGTTTATAAATTGACTAAAACCTTGTATAGATTGAAGCAAGCTCCAAGAGCTTGCTATGAAAGGCTTAGTGGTTTTCTTCTAGATAATGGATTTACAAGAGGGAAGATTGAAAAAACACTCTTTATAAAGAGTAAAAATGATAACTTGCTCCTAGTACAAATATGCATTGGTGATATCATTTTTGGAGCAACCAATGAAGAGTTGTGTAATGAGTTTGCCAACTCCATGCAAAGTGAATTTGAAATGAGCATGATGGGTGAACTTAACTTTTTTCTAGGACTTCAGATCAAACAGGAAAAGCATGAAATTTTCATAAACAAATCAAAATACATTAAAAACCTGCTCAAAAAGTTTAATATGGAATATGGTAAAATTTTAGGAACACCTATAAGTTCTTCCATGAAATTAGATAAAGATGAGCAAAGTATACCAGTGAATGTTAAGCTCTACCATGGAATGATTGGTAGTTTGTTATACTTGGCTACTAGCAAGCCTGATATTATGTTTAGCGTATCCCTATGGGCAAGATTTCAGGCTGCTCCTAAAGAGTCACATCTATTTGCAGTTAAAAGGATACTTAGATACCTTATTGGAACTATTAAACTTGGATTGTGGTATCCTAAGTACACTTCACTTGAGATTGTCAATTATTTTGATGCTGACTTTGCCAATAGCAAAGTAGATAGAAAAAACACTAGCGGCACTTGTCACTTTTTAGGATAATCCTTAGTTTCTTGGTTTTCCAAGAAATAGAATTCAGTTGCATTGTCCATAGCCGAGGTTGAATACATAGTGGCTGAAAGTTGTTGTGCTCAAACGCTATATATGAAACAACAACTAATGGACTATGGATTGCACTATGAATCAATTCCTATAAAGTGTGACAATACGAGGGCAATCAATATCTCAAAGAACCACATATCACATTCTCAATCTAAGCACATATAAATTAGATATCATTTCCTTCGTGACCATGTGCCAAAGAGGGATGTGGAACTTGACTTTGTGTGCATAGATGAACAATAGGCAGACATATTCGTGAAACCACTTACGGAGGATAGGTTTAATCAAATTAGACATGAATTAGGCCTGATGCATAGTTGAGAAGTTGCCTAGAGATATATTAGAATACATAACTGAGGGGAAGCAACGTAAATTAAAATTAATTCATGACTATTGCATGTTAAATACTTTATGGATATATGCTACATTTTGATGCGCACATGAATTTTTGAATTTTCATGAACTGAATTGCTGACCAATATCAATGTCGATTGAAATGCTATTTATGTTCAACATGAAATTTGATTTAACAAAACCGCTATATCTTTAGAAAAGGGGAGAGACAAATTGTTTAACATAGCGTGAGAGATAATTTTTGTTTACAAAGGGAAGAAATATTTAACTTTGTATATTTTTGTATACCTTTTTGTTGATGTCAAAAGGGGGAGAAATATCCCGCAGTAAAATTTTGAAACAAAAGGGGAGAAATATCTTATAGTAATATTTGGACAAAGGGGGAGAAACTAATTTAGGACAGACATATCTTGCTGTAAAATTTTGAAACAAAGGGGGAGAAATTAATTAAGGTCAATGGGAGAATAATTATTTATTGTCTTTATTCTACAAATTATTCGGATTACTTTGGAAAATTGTTTATTATGCATATTCTTAGCAGGAACCTATTTAGGCTAAACCCAAAATTTTTGCTCGTGTATTTGTCATCATTACAAAGGGAGAGATTGTTGACTCTATGAGTCTAATCCCATTTTAATAATGAAAAATCACATAGTATCTTACCTGTGCATTGAGATTGTGAACATGATCATTACTTATGATGCACGAAAGATAAGGATGTCATGAAAGTCATGAGGAACTTGAAGCGTATACAACTTGACACACTTTATGGAATTAGAAGAGTAAAAGGATGAAGAAGTTTCAAGTTTTCAATTGTAATGGGTATTTAGTATTGTTTGTATTTACATATCTCATATGATACAATTGGAAGCTCAAAAAGACCCTAAACTGATCTTAGGATTTATGCATTTCATGAAAAATATATTCATATTAGTTCTAGGTTAGATGGATATTGTAGAGGCACAATAAGTCTGAAAAACAGAGGCCTCATCGACGAACATACTGGTCTCGTCGACGAATTCTTAAGGCCACTTAGCGACGAATGCTTTGCTCTCGTCGACAAAAAAATACCAAGAGCTTAAAAATATTAGATAGTCCACCTATCGACAAACCCATGTTCTCGTCGACAAATGAGTGTTGAACACTTGTTGACGAGTACGTCGCGCTGAACGACGCTCTAGCGCAGACATGGACAGAAATATTTTATTTTAAATGATCCAACGACCAGAAATCTTCCAGATGGTGGGAACACTTATAAATATAACCTCTAAACCCTGGGGCTTCACATTTTGCATACTTTTTGAGAGCTTTGAATGTATTACGAAATTCTTGCCTACACTCTAAAGCATTCACATCAAGTTTGGGCAGTTTGTACGTTGATTTTCAAGATCATAGGGCGTTCACTCATATCTTATTTTACAAACAACTTGGGTATTGAGGTTTGGTAAACAAAGTATCATTTTTGATATATTGATATTTATTTTCAAAGTGTTTATACTCTAACAATCTTATTGTTAAATATTCCTTGAGAGCAAGAACGTTTTATATATATATATATATATATATATATATATATATATATATATATATTACTTGAAGAATTTTTTAAAAAGAACTTATTAAAGCATAAATCTTTGAAAGCATTCACTACTATATATTATATTCAAAGATTTCATATCAGCTTCATTTTGGCAAGTAACTATTTGTTTTAGATCTTTTGAGGAAAACTGTATTACATATATTTTTACAAATATCATTTAGTTGGATTCATTCTTTGAAGCATAATAGTCATATCTTTATTTATAAAAATATTATATATTAAAAGACTTTATTGACCACATCACGCACACTCATTGAGCTTCATGTTATATCATGATTGTACTCATTAGCTTGTTAAGGAGCGTTTGAGTTTTTGCAGAAAAATGTAATTATATTGTTGTATTGATGGTTCGGGTTGTTAATCGGAGTGAGAAGGAAGCTACGCCTTATGTAAGAAGCAGATTGTAACGGGAAGCTCCGTCCCAGTTAAAGGATAGCGAGATTGGTGGAATCCTTGAGTGAATTGCTCAAGGCGAGGACGTATGCTAGGTTGGCTGAACCTCATGAAAATCTATGTTTGCATCTCTCTTTCCTCAACTCTTTTAATTTTTGTTTGCATTTAATTGTCCATCTTGCATGTGTATATGTTGCTAAATATTACCTGCACTTGAGAGTTAATTGGGTATCACTGAATTTATTAAAATATTAATTTGAATTAAATTTATTAGATAGCTTAATAATTTGAAACATAAGTATTCCCTAACTTGTGAGTATTATATTAAAAATTAAATTAGGGATTAAATGATAAAAATATTTTAAATGATTTTTAAATATATCAATTCACCTTCCTCCTCTTGGGATTACACCAAAATTAACAGGTCGGATTCAAATAGGGTCAAGATGTGAGAGGTAGGATTGGTTCGAAGGCACGTGAAATGCAATCCGAGTCACATAAGGCACCAGTGGTAAGACCCACTTGAGTAGTTGTTAGAGAATTGAGTTTACTCTAATTAGGGATACGATTTTTGTTCAAAGGGTAGTTGTTGGAACTCATGAGAGAGGGGGAGATTGTTGAGAATTCCACTTGTCAGCTTGTCCTACATCGGAAAATTTGAGTGGATGATGGGTGCTTATATACATGGTTGGATCCCAGACCCAATAGGCTTAAGCTTTTGGGTCAAATGTTTTTTTTTTTTTTTTTTTTTATAAGCACAAACTTTATTGATACATCCTCACTTTTGACAAAAGAATATCGTGATTACAAGACAAACATTGAGAGATTACAGATAAAGAAATTAAAGGCCCCTATAAAACAACACCAACAACCACGGGTATCAAGCCCACACATGGGCTCCTTCGAGGCTAACACACCTCGCCCATCAAGGGCACATTGCGACACTTTTCTTTCCTCAAACAAAATACTTAATCCAAACACAGCATAAGGAAAGAAAAAATAAAAAGAGTCCACTTTCTTATGTTTGATTATAAATGAAAATATGAAAAAAAAAATCAACAAAACAAAAATGTAATCTTAAATCTCATTAACATTCCATCTTCTTAATTTTTATTCAAATAATAAAAAAAAAAATTTCACTTTGAATCGTATTTGAAATATATAGAGAAAACAAGATGTCAAACAAATTTCTTTCTCATTTTTCTTTCATTTTCTTCTCTAAACAAAATCTTTCATCAAATTGACCCAAGACCACATTTGAATATTGGGAAACTTTAGAAAGAAATATGAAGGAATCCAATCATGTTTGCTTGTCACGGAAAATAAAAAATAAAAATAAAAATACATCAAACTAATTAGTGAACAAATAATTTATTTTATATATCATTAATATTTGATTTTTATTAATTTTCAATCATAGTAGAATAAATTTTTATTTTTAATAATATTTTGTATATGCAGGTTATATAATGAAAAATATGTTTTTCTCATATTTTTCTTTTCTTTCTTTTCCTACATAGAATTCTTGTTCTGAATAGAAGTGACCAATCCAATGTCGAGAGTCAGAGAGGGTTGAGGCTTTCATGCATGACACTTTTTAATTTTTTACTTATTTCATATGATAGATTTAATTTTTATAATTATTTATTTATAATAAAAAGTTATCATATTATCGTTTTAGACATACCCAATGGAGTACTAATCAAAACAATACAAAGAAAAAAAAGCTCACTGCCTTCATTTTGAAAAAAAACAATATATTATGTTGTTTAAAAAATAATTGCACAATTATTATATTTCCTTTATGTAATGCCTGGCACACAAAACGAATTAATATTAAATAATTAAAATTAATTGTTCTATTTTTATAACTTTATAATCCCATATAATTTTTTATTCTATTTATTTTAATGTACACATATTTAAAGTCTCATAGATGACTAATATAAAATATTAAAATGCAGGCATCTCTTAATCCTTAATTCCTTTACTCCGACTCCAAGCTAGTGAAACAGCCTGAGAAGCCCAAAAGATGACAACACAAAATAAAAAAGAAAAAAAAGATCAAATAGTGCATAAAATGAAGAGAGTTTGCGTTTCAAAATCATAACCGATAAATCTTCTTCGACGAATGAAAAGACAAAATTTAAAAAAGAAATTTTGACACAGATTGGGAACATCGTATGCTCGTCCAAAGTTCAAGTAGTGGTCATCATCAATCGATCAATTGGCTATTAAAACAGGTAACCCGTTGGCCACTGGGGACGCAGCGGCGGTGCAGCATACGAGGATGGTGCAGGTGGCAGTGGTGTCGGCCATGGCGCATGGATGGGTGCCTGTGGATAAGGAGCAGTCTGTGGCGCCGGAGGTGGTGCTGGTGGAGGTACATAACCTTTTAAATTCATTTTTAGAGCCTTGGCATGGATAAGCTTAATGATTTTTACCCGTTTCATCTTTGATAGTTGATGCAATTGATTCAACGTAAATGGTGCCTGCGGATCATATGGCGGCGGCGCTGCAGGTGGGGCTGCATATTGTGCATAAACGGTCTGGTTAGGATATGGGTATGAAGTGTTCATTGTATTCGGTAACGAAGGCAACTCTGTGCTAGGCAACTCTTGTGCTTCTTATGTCCTCCTCCATGCCTTAACGACCATTTTATATTGCCATGGGAGTGTGTATATCATTAATATTGCACATGCAATTCTTGATATTTATAATTGTAGCATGAACAAATATTGACAATTAATTAATTATAATTTAAAATGCAAATCTGTGGTGGCAAAAAATACTGGAGGGATTAATTAATTGCATAAAAAAATAAAAAAAATAAAAAAAGGAAAAAAATAGAAGAGGAAGGAAGCATCTGGTCATGTAACCCACACAATTACCCATTTAATTCAAAAAATGAATTATCTCTCTCTGATTTAGTTTCACACATCTTAGGTCTATTATTGGATTTTTGATTTCTAAAACTATTTGATTTATATCATCTTTCAAATTTCTTGAAATGTAATATTTCTGACATTTTATTTTTTACATTTACTTTTTACTAGAATTTGGTATCAAATTCCATAAAAAGAAAAAAATCAAATAAAAATATGGAAATTCCCTTGCTGCATCATGGGTATGTTTTACCAAAATATCAAAAACTAGTGAATAAGTTCCATGAGAGTTCCATTTCCACCACCACAACTACCACCACCACTACTACTACCATCTCATATAGGCAAGCTTTTATGATCGAGACTGACAAATGTACCTTTATGAATCTTTAAAATATATTTTAGGTCATGACTGATGCCCTAGTTGGTCCTATCCATGTGATTAGCTATCAAGAAAATAATTGTAACAGCTAAATGATGGTGTGCAATATCATTCAGCCATATATTCTCAGTTACTGGATCTAATCATCCACAAAAAGTAAGAAATTCAGCATATTTTGACCAATTCAATATAAAAAATGAGGTTACCCTCTCAAAAAAACTTGGAGAAAGTTGAGCCAAAAGATCCTGATTTAAAATAAATTCATAAGCAAGTGGTATCTCTGTAGGATCTATTTCAGCATCTAGAAATTAATTAATTGACAAAGATACATGTACTTGATGGCCGAACCACGAAAGAGAACCAAGTCCTCATAGCCCTGCTAAATGGTGATTCAATATGGATTATATATCTTGGAACCATGCAAATTTTAGAGCGGCTTTGTGATAATGGAACCAACTTGAAAAAAAAATAAAACAATAATGTCCTGAGGATCAAGGCACCAATTGTAGCACCATAGAGTTGTGATTTACTAGTTATTCCATATGCTTGCCAAGTCTATTGGATGATTTGAATCAAAACAAGTATATTTATTTTATTTGCTTCTATTTGTGTAAGGACGGGTGATTGTAAGAACCCGGCCCGAGGTAGGTACACTAAGTAAATGAGAAAAGAGAAGGAAAATTTAAAAGGGTAAAAATTAGTAGGGATCATCGACGAGACTTCTTTTCTCGTCAATGAAGTTCCTTGTTCATATCGGCGACGAGTTTCAGTGGTTCATCGATAAGGAGTTACCGAGAGATTTTTGGAAATCCGGAAATCTCAGGCTCGTTGATGAGTCCACTTTGACATCGACGAACTTCCTTCTTTGCTTCGTTGACAAGTATGGCCAGTCAACTTGCTTATAAATATCTTTAGCTTTGTTTAATGCAGAAGAAACCAAAAACCTCTCTCTCTCTCTCTCTCTCTCTCTAGGATTTCAGGCCGTTAGTTGCTGGAATCAATGATTCGACGTTGGTACTGGATCAAGAGGAGAATCTCATGTTTAGAGTGGATCAAAAATTCGTTTTGAGGATTTTCGGGTTTTGACCCAAAGTCAAGGTAAGGGTTCGATTTCATTTTCTTTTCGGTAGATCTATAGAGAGTAGTATTGTAAGGAAATATTGTTCTTCATTGTTTAGGTTTTGGTGCTTCGGTTCGTTGTTTTAGAGCGTTGAGATTGTGTTTTGGTATTCAAAAAAAGGTAAGGAGATTTTGTTTATATCAGTTATTTTTTAAATCGGAATCGATAAACATGTAGTTTATGATTGTATGTATGTTTTGACTACTTATTTGGGAAAATCAATCAGATGAAAATGCAGGATTTTTGGGTTATAGTTTTGAGGAAAATTAGGGGTTTCAGGTGTCATCTCTATTTCTATTGGAAAGTCGTATGTTGTACAAAACTGTAGTAATGAGATGACCTTACCTGTATTTGTATTAAACGGTATTCTTGAATTGAAAACGCTATGATTTGTTGTAAACTCAATTAAGTGTGGAATGAACTGTTGTAGGTAAATGTTCAAGGTTTTGTAAAACAACGGCAATGGCTAATTACCGTAAGCTGAGGGGTATAAGAACATGAGTTCCAAAATTGTTCCAGGTTTTATGAAATTTGCCACGTCTCGGCTAATTACTGTGGGCAAATGCCATGTCTCGGTTAAATACCATAGGCGACAGTGTCCGACTCTATATCCGAGAGTGTGAAATATCACCTGTCTATTCCGGCTGGTCATCGATGGGTGTGAGTGGACATTGTATTATAAACGATATCGCTGTGGGGCTTTGGTTATTGCAGGGTATCGGGTGCTCGAGTGTGATGACACTGACCATATGTTTGGTATCGTATGTATTGGAACTGGATTATGAAAAATACTGGAACTATATCGTGTTATGTTTTATGTCGAAATAACACTTGTATGCCACACATTGATATAATCTGTTTTCTTCCTTACTGAGAGGTGTCTCCCCCTGAATATACAAATGTTTATCAGATCCTTCGAGTAGCCAAAACTAGCATCCTAGCATTCGGGAGCGAGGGTGTCGGTTAGCTACATATAGTGCTTAAGTAAGTACTGATTTTTGTAATCGGGCTATCATTGTTGGGTTTTGTAGACACTCGAGGTATGCACTTTATTTTGGAGCATAGACTCTAGTCATATATAGACTCTGGTATGATTCGTTGTATGTATTAGAAAGAACATTTTCGCTTGCGTATTTGAAGTGTATGTATGTGTATGTGATTGTGTATAGGGTTTACGTGTACCTCACGGGGTCGGACCCTCATTCAATATAGTATTATGTACGTTTTAATTGATATAGAGGCAAGTTAGGTTATTAAATTCACTTCTGAAGCCCATTTGCGGATTCGGGGCGTGACAACTTGGTATTAGAACTAACTAGGTTGTTAGATCTTGTAGACATTGTTAGGCGTGGCTAGGTGTACATACCAGAGTATAGGATGTAGGAAATAGGCAGAGTAGGTTGAGGGTTGTGTTATAGCTAGATGGGGACTCATTGGCGGTGTTCTGTGTTTTTACTGGAATGACAATTTCAGTAAAATCACAGCAAACCATTGATGGTTTCATGTTGGTGTGGTAGGATAGACCTAGACCTGTGAGAGTTGTAGTTAACCTGATTATCTTTCAATGATTGTGTTAATTATGTATGATATAGGAATTCTAACCGATTCTTACCTCTTTCTGTGCCTCAGGGTTTGATGAGGTTGGTCATGCGGGAGATCGAGCGGAGTGTTAGGAGATGTGAGCATTCTCCTATTGCTACGTGTTGTACTATAGAGACGTTCACCCGCATGCACCCTCTAAAATTTACGAGAGGACTCGATCCGATAGTAGTAGAGAATTGGGTGCAGAAGACCAAGAAGATATTGGAAGTTCTACACTACACTGACCAGCAGAAGGTTCTCTATTCTACTTTTCAGCTAGAAGAAGAGGCTGAAAGATGGTGGATAATGGTGAGTCTGCTTGAGAAGCAGAGAGCTAGTCGATCTGGTATGACTTGGGGCCACTTCAAGGAGGTGTTTTTCGAGAGATACATCCCAACTTCCACTCGTGATGTGAAGGTTGATGAGTTCTCGAACATGACTCAGGGAACCCTGACGGTGCAGAGATATGCTGCCAAATATATTGAGCATTCTTATTTCGTGCTGTATTTGATCTTGAACAAGTATGAGAAGACTCAAAGGTTCAAGAAGGGTCTGAGGAAGGAGATCCGCAAGCTCGTGGGTATGCTGTAGATTCAAGAGTTTTCTGTTCTAGTGGATAAAGCCACCATTGTTGAGGCTGACCTTTAGGGGGATGAGGTGGTATAGGAATAGAAGAAAATTATGATATCTTCTAGTTCTCAGATTGGTCCTCAACAGGGATTGTGGAAGAAGAACTATGGTTTAGGTTATCGCCAGAATACCGAGCGGCAAGGTCCTTAGGGGGATCTATCTTCCGTGCAATGCACCAGGTGCCGTAAATGGCATGACGGTGAATGTCAGCCGTTCTAGGATAACTGCTACAATTGTGGCAAACCAAGCCACATATATTGAAACTGTCAGGAACAGAGGAGTGATATGCCTGTACAGAGCTAGAATCGTGGAAGTAATCAGGTGCCTCGGGGAAACTATCGGGCAAACACAGCTTCGGTGAGGGTGTACTCTATTACTCCATAAGATGTGGAACATGTGAGAAACGTGGTGATAGGTACCATGTTATTGCTTTTAAATAGAGTTGTTTTCTTATTTGATTCGAGAGCAACCCATTCTTTTATATCTATAAGTTTTGTTAAACTATGTCGGGTTGAAACTCGAGTGATGGATGAATGGTTCTCTGTGGCTACACTGACTGAAAGTGGAGCGATCTGTAGTAAGATGTTAGGAAACTACCCAGTGGTTATTCAGGAAGGATGCTACTGATGAACATAGTAGTATACGACATGTGCAGATTTGATGTCATACTGGGGATGGATTGGCAATTCTCTAGTTATGCTATGATTGATTCTCGTAGGAAGGTAGTAGTGTTCAGACCTCCTGGGGAGTAGGAGTATGAGTTTGTGGGATCGTGTGTGTGCATTCGACGCTACAGATTCTATCAGCTATACATGTGAGAAGGTTACTTTTGGACGGTTGTTAGGGGTACTTAGCTTGCAAGAAGGAACTACCTCGGGATGATCTGAAACTTGAAGATATCCGAGTGGTTAACTAATTTTTGGATGTATTCCTAAAAGAATTACCTGGTTTACCTCCTGATCGGGAGGTGGAGTTTGCTATTGATCTCCTGTCAGGCAAGGTGTTGATTTCTAAAGCTCCATATCGGATGGATCCAGCTAAACTTAGAGAGTTAAAGGAGCAGTTGCAGGAACTACTGGATAAGGGCTTTATTAGACCTAGTGTTTCGCCTTGGGAGCTCCAGTATTTTTTGTGAATAAGAAGGATGAGTCAATGCGAATGTACATTGATTACCGCGAGATTAGCAAGATAACAGTGAAGAACCGAAACCTGTTGCCTTGTATAGATGATCTGTTTGACTAGCTACAGGGAACGTAGGTCTTTTCAAAGATCGATCTAGGGTCAGGGTATCATCAGGTGAAAGTTAGGATTGCGAATGTTGCGAAAACTATTTTTCGAACCAGATACGGTCACTACAAGTTTCTGGTCATGCCTTTTGGGTTAACTAACACCCCGCTAGTATTTATGAACCTAATGAACAGGGTTTTTCATGAATACCTGGAACAGTTCATAGTGGTATTCATCGATGGTATTCTGGTATATTCTAAGAGTTCGGAAGAGCATATAAATGATCTGAGGTTGGTACTTTAAGTTCTATGAGAGAAGAAGTTATATGCTAAGTTGAAGAAATGCAAGTTCTAGATGAATCAGGTCGCGTTTCTAAGCCATGTCGCGTCGAAGGGTGGTATCTCAGTTGATCCTGGTAAGATAAAAGCAGTGGTTGACTAGGTGAAACTGAAGAGCGTAAATGATGTTCAGAGTTTCCTAGGACTGGTTGGGTATTACCGGTGGTTTTTGGACGGATTCTCTAAGTTATTTAGCCCTCTGGTATGGTTTATGAGAAAAGGGTGTGAGATTTGATTGGAATGACGAGTGTGAGTAGAGTTTTTAGGAGTTGAAACACCGACTGGTCACTGGTCCGATTTTAACCATCCCATCCGATGACGATTGTTTTGTGATTTACAGCGATACATCATGGAAGGGTTTGAGATGTGTGCTGATGCAACAAGGGAAATCAATTGCTTATGCTTCTCGGCAACTCAAGGAGTACAAGAAAATTACCCCACGCACGATCTAGAGTTGGCAGTAGTAGTATATACGTTGAAGATATGGAGACACTATTTGTACGGTGAACAGTGTGAGATCTTCATGGACCACAAAAGTCTTAAATACTTTTTCACACTAAAGGAGTTGAACATGATGCAGAGAAGGTGGCTTGAACTGATCAAGGACTATGATTGCACCATTAGCTATCATTTGGGGAAACCTAATGTCGCAGCTGATGCATTGAGTCGGAAGCCAGAGCATGCGTCAGTATCTGCAGTAGCAGGTTAGCATCATATCAGATAAGATCTGAAAATTCTTGGCTTGTAATTGGTGGATGGTAATCACCAGGCTTTCGTTGCTAGCTTAGTGATCCTATCGACCTTATTTGAGAGGATTAAAGCTGTGCAGGCTAATGATGCGGAGTTGGTTGAGGTTATAGAGAAAGTGCAACAAGGGTTGAAAGCCGATTTCAACATCTCCAAGGGAGGTGTGTTGAGGTTTGGAAATAGACTATGTGTTCCAAACGACACGGGGATAAAGAGGACGATCCTGGAGAAGGCGCATCGTTTTTTGTATATGGTACATCCGGGTAGTAGGAAGATGTATCGGGATTTGCGCAAGTACTTATAGTGGTGTGGCATGAAATAAGAGATTACCTAGTTCATGGAGTAGTGCTTGATGTGTTAGCAGGTGAAAGCTGAACATCAAAGGCCGATAAGGCCATTGCAACCATTGAGTATTCTAAAGTGGAAATGGGAGCATATTTCCATAGACTTTGTCACCGAGTTGCCACCAGCGCTTCACGGACAGAATGCAATATGGGTAATCATGGATAGGTTGACTTAATATTCTCACTTTGTACCAATGATGGTTAACTAATCCTTGAGTGGGCTAGCAGATCTATACGTGTAGGAGATAGTCAGAATGCACGGGGTATCGTTCTCCATTATTTCAATTGAGACTCAAGATTTACTTCTCGATTATGGAAGTTCTTACAGGAAGCATTGGGGATGAAGCTTACTTTCATTACAGTGTTCCACCCCCAGATTGATGTCTAGTCAGAGAGGACGATACAGATCTTAGAGGATATGTTACGGGTTTGTGTATTAGACTTCGGTGGTAGTTGGATTCAGTTTCTACAATTGGTGGAGTTTTCCTATAACAACAGCTTTCAGGCTAGTATCGAGATGGCACCGTTCGAGGCATTGTATGGTCGAAGGTTTCGGTCTCCTTTGTATTTGGATGTGGTTAGTGAACGGCAGATATTGGGTTCCAAACTCATACAGCAGGCTTCTGAGAAAGTAAGATTGATTAGGGATAGAATTAAATCAGCTCAGAGTCGGCAGAAGAGTTATGCGAATGTTCGCCTTCGTGAGTTAGAATTCGAGGTGGGGGGTAAGATATTCTGAGGATCGCTTTGATGAAAGGAGTGATGAAGTTCAGGAAGAAGAGCAAGCTGAGCTCGAGGTATATCGGACCATTCGAGGTATTGGAACGAATGGGTCTGGTGGCCTACAGAATTGCACTACCCCTAGCGCTCTTGAGGATCCATGATGTGTTCCACATATCCATGTCGACGAGGTACGTGCTGGATTCATCGCATATGATTAGTTACGAATCCTTAGATATTGGGGATGCTTTGGCATATGAGGAGATACCCATTCAGATTTTGAACCAGAAAGTTCAAAAACTGCGTACCAAGGAGATATTGTTAGTGAAGGTACTGTGCCAAAATCACACGGTTGAGGAAGCTTCTTGGGAGTTAGAGACAAAAATACGCCGAAAATATCAACATTTGTTCTGAGCAGTAGTTTCAGTAGCAGGATCGGTATGGGTATGTATGTATGTAATATTATGCTATTGTAGTAATGATGTATGGTTAGTCTCTAGGGGAGTGTATGATATTGTGAGCTCCTGAGACAGTGTATATATGTAACCACGGTATTCCTTCGCCATAATTGAGAGTATGTATGTATTTGGGACGGGGCTGCTATGCGGGTGGCCGCCGGCTCTTTCTAGAGTCGAGTATGCATTAGGTAGTTAGTTGAGTTGGTAAATGAGAGATTACGAATTTTGAGGAAGAAATTTTTGTAAGGAGGGAAGGTTGTGAGAACCTGACCCGAGCTAGGTGCATTAACTAAATGAGAAAAGAGAAGGCAAATTTAAAAGGGTAAAAATCAGCAGGGCTCGTCGACGAGGCTTCTTTTCTCATTGACGAAGTTCCTTGTTCATCTCTGCGATGAGTTTTAGTGGTTCGTCGACGAGGAGTTACCGAGAGATTTTGGGAAATCCTAAAATCTCAGGTTCGTCGATTAGTCCACTTTGATGTTGACAAACTTTCTTCTTTTGTTCGTCGACAAGGACAGCGTCTCGTCAATGAGTCTAGCCGATTCAACTTGCTTATAAATATCTTTAGCTTTGCTTAATGAAGAAGAGACCAAAAACCTCTCTCTTTCTCTCTAGAACTTGAATACTCTCTCTTTCTTAGATTTCAGGCTGGCAGTTGTCAGAATCAATGATCCAAATTTGTTACGTGGATCAGGAGGCGAATCTCTACATTTATAGCGGATTGGAAATTCATTTCGAGGATTTTCAGGTTTTGACCCAAAATCGAGGTAAAGGTCCGATTTTGTTTTCGTTCTGGTAGATCTATAGAGAGTAGTATTGTAAGGAAATATTGTTCTTCGTTGTTTAGGCTTTGGTGCCTCAGTTCGTTGTTTTAGAGCTGTTGAGCTTGTGTTTTGGTATTCGAGAAAAGGTAAGGGGATTCTGTTTATATCAGCTATTTTTGAAATCGGAATCGGTAAACATGTAGTTTACGATTTTATGTATGTTTTGGCTACTTATTTGGTAAAATCTATTGGGTGAAAAGGCAGAATTTTCAGGTTATAATTTTGGGAAAAATTAGGGGTTTTGATTATCATCTCTATTTCTGTTGGAAAGTCGTATGCTATATAAAACTATAGTGATGAGATGACCGTACTTGTATTTGTATTAAACTGTATTCTCGAATTGAAAATGATATGATTTGTTGTAAACTCAAATAAGTGTAGAATGAACTGTTGTATGTAAATGTTCCAGGTTTTGTAAAACAGCTGTGACGACTAATTACCATAAGCTGACGAGTATAGGAACATGAGTTTCAAAAGTGTTCCAGGTTTTGTGAAATTTGCCACGTCTCGGCTAATTACTGTGGGCAAATGCCATGTCTCAGTTAAATACCGTGGGCGAGAGTGTTCGGCTCTATATCCGAGGTTGTGAAATATCGCCTGTTTGTTTCGGCTGGATACTAATGGGTGTTAGTGGACACCGTATTAGCAACAATATCGCTGTGGGGCTTTAGCTATTGGAGGGTATCGCGTGCTCAAGTGTGACAACACTGATCGTATGTTTGGTATCGTATGTACTGGAACTTGATTGTGAAAAATACTGGAAGTGTATCGTGTTATGTTTTATGTCGAAATAACACTTGTATGTCACACACTGATATAACATGTTTTCTTCCTTACTGAGAGGTGTCTCACCCCGAATATACAAATATTTTTTAGGTTATTTGAGTAGCCGAAACTAGCATCCTAGCGTTCAAGAGCGTGGGTGTCGATTAGCTACGCATAGTACTTAAGTAAGTACTGATATTTGTAACCGGGTTGTCATTGTTGGGTTTTGTAGACACCCGGGGTATGCACTGTATTTTGGAGCGTAGACTATAGTCATGTATAGACTCTGGTATGGTACGTTATATTTATTAGAAAGAACATTTTCACTACGTATTTGATGTGTATGTATGTGTATGTGATTGGGTATAGGGTTTACGTGTACTCCACGGGGTCAGACTATCATTCGGTGTAGTATCATGTATATTTTAATTGATACAAAGACATGTTAGGTTACTAAATTCACACCTAGGGCCCATTTGCGGGTTCGAGGTGTGACAATATATATATTACTTGAAGAATTTTTTAAAAAGAACTCATTAAAGCGTAAATCTTTGAAAGCATTCACTCTTATATATTATACTCAAATATTTCATATCAGCTTCATTTTTGCAAGTAACTATTTGTTTTAGATCTTTGGAGAAAAAATGTGTTACATATATTTTTAGAAATATCATTTAGTTGGATTCAATGTTTGAAGCATAATAGTCATATATATATATATATATATATATATATATATATATATATATATATATATATTTATCCAAAAATTATTAAAAAAATTTATTGACCACATCACGTAAACTCATTAAGCTTTATATTATATCATCTGAGTATGTATTAGGATTTGATTGTACTCATTAGCTTGTTAAGGAGCGTTTGAGGTTTTGCAAAAAAATGTAATTATATTGTTGTATTGACGGTTTGGGTTGTGAATCGGCGTGCGGAGGAAGCTACGTCTCTTGTAAGAAGCAGATTGTAATGGGAAGCTCCATCCGAATTAAAGGAGTGGGATTAGTGGAATTCTTGAGTGGGTATCTCAAGGCGATGAGGTAGGTCGGGTTGGCTGAACCTCGAAAAAATCTGTGTTTGCATCTCTCTTCCCTCAACTCTTTTAATTTTCACTTGCGTTTAATTGTCTATCTTGCATGTATGTATGTTGCTGAATATTATGTGCACTTGAGAGTTAATTGGGTATCACCAAATTTATTAAGATATTACTTTGAATTAATTTCATTAGATAGCTTAATAAATTGAAACCTAAGTATTCCCTAACTTGTGAGTATTTTATTAAAAATTAAAATAGGGATTAAGTAAGGGGTAGTAGTTGAAACTCACGAGAGAAGAGGAGATTGTTGAGAATTCCACTTGCGAGCTTGTCCTAGATTTGAAAATTTGAGTGGATGATGGGTGCTTATATATATGGTTGGACCCAAGACCCAATAGGCTTAAACTTTTGGTTCAAGTTTTTATTTATTTATTTATTTTTTAAACGCAAACTTTATTGATATGTCCTCACTTTTGGCGGAAGAATACCGTGGTTACAAAATAAGCATTGAGAGATTACAGATAAAGAAATTAAAGGCCTCCAAAAAACAACACCAACAACTACGTGTATCAAGCCCAATACACTCCACCCATCGGGGGCACATTGCGACATTTTCCTTTCCCCAAACGAAATCATTAATTCAAACACAACATAAAGAAAGAAAATTTAAAAAGTGTCCACTTCTCATGTTTGATTATAAATGAAAATATAAAAAAAAAATCAACAAAACAAAAATGCAATCTTAAATCTCATTAACATTCCATCTTCTTAATTTTTAATCAAAAAAAAAAAAAAAACTTTTCACTCTGAATGGTATTTGAAATATATAGAGAGAGCAAGATGTCAAACAAATTTCTTTCTCATTTTTCATTTATTTTCTTCTCTAAACAAAATCTTTCATCAAATTGACCCTAAGACCCCATTTGAATATTGATATTGGGAAAATTTAGAAAGAAATATGAAGGAATCAATCATGGGTGCTTATCACGGAAAATAAAAATACATCAAACTAATTAGTGAACAAATAATTTATTTTATATATCATTAATATTTAGTTTTTCTTAATTTTCAATCATAGTAAAACAAATTTTATTTTTAATAATATATTCTATATGCAGGTTATATAATGGAAAATATGTTTTCTTCATATTTTCCTTTTCTTTCTTTTCTTAAATAAAATTTTTGATCTGAATAGGAGTGACCAATGCAATGCCGAGAGTCAGAGAGGGTTGAGGCTTTCATGCATGACACTTTAATTTTTTGCTTATTTCATATGTTAGATTTAATTTTTATAATTATTTATTTATAATAAAAAGTTATCATATTATCGTTTTAGACATACCCAATGGAGTACTAATCAAAACAATACAAAGAAAAAGGCTCACTGCCTTCATTTTCATGCTTAGTTTGGTATCATTCCAAAATCAACTTACTTGTAATGTTATTAAAAAAATTTTCAATATAAACGACTAGAGAATCAATCTTTCAGTAATTTAGGACTTTAATATCAAGAAAATAACCATTTACATTATGCAGATCTGCCTATGCCAAATGGACTCTTAATGTATAGAGAAAACTGTGGATAAGATTTTACTTTTTACATATCATTAATTTGTTCAATCTTTATTGTTTACTAATTTTTTTTAATATTTAATGAGTAAGAAAAAAATATTTATTTTTAATAATATTCAATATTAGATAAAATATAACAAGAATCAAATTTTTTTTCTTTTTAAACTAACACAATCTTTTATCTTAATGGAGCCTTAAGATAATTATTTTTGTTAAAACTTGCTATACATTGTTGGCTCACAACTTAATAATTTAACTTTTTAGGTAAAGTAGTAATCTAACATGGTATTAGAGCTGGTTTCAAGGAGGTCCTGGGTTCTAGTCTTCTTACCCGTAATTTAAAAAAAAAAAATTATATTCCTTATTATGGTTGCTATTTAAAGCTTGATATACATTGCAAAATATATTATGTTGTTTAAAAAATAATTACACAATTATTATATTTCCTTTACGTAATGTCTGGCACACAAACCGGATTAATATTAAATAATTAAAATTAATTGTTCTATTTGTATAACTTTATAATCCCATATAATTTGTTAGTCTATTTATTTTAATGTACACACATTTAAAGTCTCATAGATGACTAATATAAAATATTAAAATGCAGGCATCTCTTAATCCTCAATTCCTTTACTCTTGACTCCAAGCTAGTGAAATAGCCCGAGAAGCCCAAAACATGACAACACAAAAAAGAAAAAAGAAAAAAAGATCAAATAGTGCATAATCTGAAGACAGTTTGCGTTTCAAAATCATAACCGATAAGAAAAAATTTTAAAAAGAAATTTTGGAACAGATTGGGAACATCGTATGCTCGTCCAAAGTTCAAGTAATGGTCATCATGAATCGATCAATTGGCCTATTAAAATGGGTAACCCGTTGGCCACTGGGGACGCAGCGGCGGTGCAGCATACGAGGATGGTGCAGGTGGCGGTGGTGTCGGCCATGGCGCATGGATGGGTGCCTGTGGAATATAATAAGGAGCCGCCTGTGGCGCAGGAGGTGGCGCTGGTGGAGGTACATAACTTTTTAAATTCATTTTTAGAGCCTTGGCATGGGTAAGCTTAATGTTTTTTACCCGTTTCATCTCTGATAGTTGCTGCAATTGATTCAACGTAAATGGGGCCTGCGGATCATATGGTGGTGGCGGTGGCGGCGGCGGCGGTGCTGCAGGTGGGGCTGCATATTGTGCATAAATGATCTGGTTAGGGTATGGGTATGAAGTGCTCATTGTATTCAGTAAAGAAAGCAACTCTGTGCCAGACAACTCTTGTGCTTCTTGTATCTTCCTCATGCCTTAACCAGTATTTTATATGGCTATGGGAGTGTGTATACCATTAATATTGCACATGCAGTCCTTGATATTTATAATAGTAGCATGAACAAATCTTAACAATTAATTAATTATAATTTAAATGTGAATCTTGGTGGCAAAAAGTAATGGAGGGATCAATTAATTGCATAAATGATTTGGTTAGGGTATGGGCATGAAGTGTTCATTGTATTTAGTAAAGAAGGCAAATCTGTGTGCTAGGCAACTCTTGTACTTTTTGTGTCTTCCTCCATACCTTAATGAGCATTTTATATGACTATGGGAGTGTGTATACTATTAATATTGCACATGCAATCCTCGATATTTATAACAGTAGCGTGAACAAATCTTAACAATTAATTAATTAATTATAATTTAAAATGCAAATCTTTGGTTTCAAAAAGTAATTTAGGGATCAATTAATTGCATAAATGATTTGGTTAGGGTATGGGTATGAAGTGTTCATTGTATTTAGTAAAGAAGGCAACTCTGTGCTAGGCAACTCTTATGCTTCTTGTGTCTTCCCCCATGCCTTAACGAGCGTTTTATATGGCTATGGCAGTCTGTATATCATTAATATTGCACATGCAATCCTTGATATTTATAATAGTCGCATGAACAAATCTTAACAATTAATTAATTATAGTTTAAAATGCGAATCTCTAGTGGCAAAAAGTAATGGAGGGATCAATTAATTGCATAAAAAAAATTTAAAAAAAAAAGGAAAAAATAGAAGAGGAAAGAAGCATCTGGTCATATAACCCACACAATTACCCATTTAATTCTAAAACTATTTGGCTTATATAATCTTTCAAATTTCTTAAGGTGTAATATTTATGACATTTTATTTTTTGCATTTACTTTTTACTAAAATTCAATATGCGATAGTACCAAATTCCATAAAAATAAAAAATTTAAATAAAAATATGGAAATTCTCTTACTCCACCGAGTATGTTTTACTGAAATAATAAAAACTAGTAGATAAGTTACATGAGAGCTCCATTTCCACTGCTACTATAGGCTAGCTTTTATGATGAAAACTACCCTAGTTGCTCCTATCCATGTGAGCAGCTATCAAGAAAAGAATTGTAATAGCTAAATGATGGTGTGCAATATGAGTGAGCCATATATTCCTGGTTACTTGATCTAATCATCCATAAAAATTAAGAAATTCAGCATATTTTGACCAGTTCAAGGTAGAAAATGAGGTTACCCCCTTAAAAATACTTGGAGAAAGTTGAGTTAAAAAATCCCAGTTTAAAATAAATTCATGAGCAAGTGCTATCTCTTTAGGATCTACTTGAGCGTTTATAAATTGATTAATTGGCACATGTACTTGATGACCCAGCCACGAAAGAGTTCTCATAGCCCTGCTAAATGGCGAGTCAATATGAATTCTATATCTTGGAACCATGCAAATTTTGGAGAGCTTTGTGATAATGGAACCAACTAGAAAAAAAAAAAAAAAAAAACATTAACATCCCGAGGATCAATGCACCAATTGTAGCACAATAGTGTTGTGATTTACTAGTTATTCCAGATGCTTGCCAAGTCTATTGAATGATTTGAATCAAAACAGGTATATTTATTCTATTTGCTTCTATTTTATTAAGGATTGATTAAATAATTATCATTTTCTATTTTATTTTTTATTTTATAAATATATTTTGCAAATCAAATATAATTTGATAATATAATTTGTAATATTCATAATATTATTTGTGAGCAATATCATTAAATATTTATTTATTATTAAAAGTTATATTATTATTATATTAAATTTATTATGTTAAACATATTAAGTTAATAAGTTTAAAAGTTAAACGTGATCGATTTATGCTTTTTCATGAAGTAAAAAGCGTTTCATTTGTTCCTAAATAACTTCTTTCAAAAGGACTTATGCTTTCTCTATAAATGTCTTGGTAGAAGATATGATTTCTTGGAATTGAGGTTTATTTGTTTTCAAATAAACTCAATGAGAAATTTCCTTACCTGCCTAATTTCTAATGAATCAAGATAACCATTTGTCTCGGTATAAATAGTCATTGTCTCATTATCCACCTCAAAATGGTTTGATTGGGATTGTTTGAGTAGTTTTTGTCATTGACCCCTTGCCATTTCTATTAACATGGCTCTAATACCAAAAAAGGAAGCCAGGGACATGCAAAAGTAGGGGTAACAATAATAAATAATGAACAAAGCAGGTAAATAATAAGAATTCACATAATGGTCTGGAAGATAATTTGGGAGCTCTCATAGCCTCGAAATTACAATACACGGACCTTCCATTTATAAAAATATAGAAATTTTTTTACAGTGATGGGGGGGAGACATATATAGACACACACACACAATATTTATTAAGAGAATGAGGGAGAAGGCAAGGTGATCTATTGGCATTGATCAAGGATCTCTACCAAATTCAATCTTTCTTGTCTTTGAATTGTCTTCCTTTAAATAGAGGGGAGAGGAAGGCTTTGAACTATCTTCAATTGTGAAGGAGCAATTATGGAGACTCCTTTTCCTTTGTCTTCTTGTGATAATGGATGTAATAATGGATCCGAGTATCATTTCAAAGTAGCTTTATTAAAACAACTTTTTATGGAGGAATCTTCTTTAGAAAAAAAAAAAAATTCTCTTTTGCTTTTTGACCTCTTTTGTTTTTTTGACTTTTTAGTTTATCCTTTTATCTTCATGTGCCCATTAGTTTTCATTGCCGTTTTGCGAACTAAACTTAGACATTACTTGAATATTGCTGATTTCTATATTAATTGTAGGCAAGAAAGTCATAGTATTCTTGAGCATCATTTTGATATTTTGAAATTAAACTTAAATAACATGTCTTGACCTTGAAGGGAATTGCCATAGAGGGATTATTTTGATGATATTTGATGAACATTTTTTGAACTTGATCTTCTATTACTAACTTGTAGTCATGGAATTCTCTGAAAGAAATCCTTGCAATTGTCCAAGCTCCAATGTTTGATTTGATTTTTGATTGGTTTGTGGCAAGTAAGGCTTCTTCACTAAATGGAAGGGTTGGCTCAAAACTGCATCCTTGTAAAGAATAATTAAGTTGCGGACATTCAGTAAAGCCATCTTTAAGTCATTCTATAGGATATTTTTCAATAATAATATTGACATAATTGTAAAATAATTTTCAAGTGATAATTTCTAATTTTCTTTCCAAGTAGTCTATCTGGTTTAGATCAAAGAGGATAAGGCTCATTACCAAAAATAAAAAAAATAAAATTGACTTTTAGGGATAGAAATAAATTGTCACCAATAAGGGAAAATCGTCTCTATTAGTTATTAGTGATGACTTAGTGACGATTCAAAATTTGTTGACCAGATAGATCATACCCAGTTTTGATCATGACAAATACTTTTGATATTGATGGTTGTACTAAAGTTTGCATGCAGGTTCACCTTACGCACGTACTCGAAGTGAAAGACATATCTTGATGGCGTGCGGTGTTCGTGCCGATGAATGAAGAAGCCTATGTTGTATTTATATTTCTTTTTCACTTTCTTCATTTTATGATGTAATATTATTATGGACTGTACACTCCTATGTCTTGTAATAATTTGCATAATACATGATAGATAGGTATGCTCAAATCGACCCTAGTTGGACTTTAGGTACCTACACAGACCTTAAAAATACCTTGGGGGTCGACTGACACTGAATTTTTCCGGTAGGATAGAAAGTCCTTAGGTCCCTAAACAAATGCACAAAAAGTTCCCAACATCACTTATTATATCAGGGGAATCAATTCAGGTAAAAATGGACTTAAATTGAAAATCTTGAGGGGGTTTGGGTGACCGAACCCAAGCCGTGTAAAATGGCCTGGGCAACCGAACAAGTCAACATGTTGACTTCATGTTTTGGGCACCCGAACCTACATTGAGAATTTCTTCCTCAAGCACCCAAACTTGTGTTAGGTTCCTTTTCAACTGCCCAGGTGCCTGAACGATCACGTTCAAAATGGGCTCGGACGACTAAATTGGTTGATTCGGTTAACCGAACTTGAAACTAGGCACTTGAACCTACGAACATTTAGCTACCGACTTTGGTTTAGCCAACCGATCGTCAATTCGAGCACCCGAACCATTAAATCATGGTTTTATGACCGATTCTGTTCGGACACCCGAACCTCAGGCCGAGCACCCAAACCACTCGGTTTAAAATATTTTTACTAATTTTTTAAAAAAGGTAAAATGGGTTAATTTCATTAAACTTGTTTTAAACTTTTCTAATTATCCCCATTTAGTCCCCAACGGTCAAAAAATCCTCCTTGCCTATAAATACCTGTTTATTTGTCATAATTAGCAGGGATTAGTAAACTTGATTAGGGAAAAATTCTCTCAATATCAAAAACCTTATATTAGCCTATACTACTCGCATACACTTCAAAACTTTATATTCCTTGATCATTCAAGTATTGTGAGTATATTTAGTGTGCTTGTGCATCATTCTAATTTGTTTATACTCTCATTAGATTATATTGATTATTTGATTTTATTGAGAGTAAAAGCATCAAGTTCTTCCATTCATCGCTGACAGTGGTTAATTCGTGGAATTAGAGGTTAGGGTGATTTTTTTTAAGTGGCAACTGGAGAGTGGGTGGTTTTTTTTTTTTTTTTAACCCTTTTTGGTGAAGGGACTAGGGAACCCAATGAAAGACACAATCAACTGATTCAATTTGTGACTACAAGATATAAGTGGTACAAAAAAATAAGAAGATATAAGTAAGCTTTGAAACACTATGATCTATTTAAATACATGTAGACACCCTATTTTGCCCAGGGCCCAATATATTTATATTTATTTTTATTTTTATTACTATTACTATCGTATATATCATTAGTGTTAATACTTTGCTATTATTATCATTATTATGATTTTTATTGTTGTTATTATCTATTATCATTACTATTATTTTCACTATTATTATTATTATTATTATTATAATAATTATTATTATTACTATGATTTCTATTGTTATTATTTATATTATTATTTTTATTTTTATTTTCACTATTTATTATTAATTATTTTTCTATATTGTTATAAGTAATTTATTCTTATTACTATTATTTATCTTATATCATTATTACCATCTTAGTAATTATACTTATATATCTTATTTCCATAAAGGTATAAAAGAAAAAATATAAAAAAAAAAAAAACCAAAAATGGAAAGGGAGAGGAGCTAGGTTTTCAATTTCTTTTATAAAAAGACTTCTTCTTCTTCACCAAAGACATAGTCGGGGGGCGCGCACAAACCTACACAAAAAAAAGGGCCTCTCTTTCTCTCCATCAACCGTCACCCATCTCCCTTCTCCTCTCTGTCTCTCAGTCCCCCAGCAACCTCTGCTCCCCTTCTCCATGCAGGCCTGCAGCCCAGCCGAGACCAGCGGCTTTCATCCGCAGTCTCCGCTGCAATTCCGGCCACCTCTGCTGCCGACCACACCTTTCTGCCACAACACCATCTTCTCCGGCCACCGTTGCAACTCTAGCATACCAGCCATCTCAGCTAGCCACCCATACACCAACAGACTCGGAGCACAGCCGCTGCTAACACCAACCACCCGAGGCTCCCTCTATAACAGAACAGAGCCCCGAGCTCCTCTGCTGCACAGAGCACCGCAGCACCGCCACGCCGTCGCTCCCCACCCACCAGCACAGCCCTTCCTCCATATCTTTCTCACGGCCTTCCGGGAGGATAGCCCAACCTACGGCAATCACCACCAACAGCTGGACCACTCACAGCCGAGGCCAGCCACCCCTGCGTCGCACCAACTCCGGACTGCTGCAACCACCTTTACTCCAGGCCCTCCTCTGCTTCCTAGCAGCAGCCACTTGAGCACCACAGCAACCTCACCATCAGCTCCCTCCTTCGCTGCAGCAGAGGCTCTGCCCCTCAAAACGCACAGTCACACACACGAAAAACGCACCAGCCACTACTCTCCTTCACTCTTTTTACTTTCCCTTCCTCCTTGTGATGCATTGTTAATGTTAAAATTTCCATCTTCAGGATCTCACGTAATTTATTGATGATTTCATGAGTTTGCTTTGCCCTCTTCTGACGCTTATTATATGTTGGTTGTTTGCTTTTGAGTTTCAGGCCAAGGAAACGTTTTTTTTTAGGCCGGTTGATTATGGGTGCTGGTGAAATTGTGTTTTATGGTTGAAGGAACTAGTTTTTGCTATTCGGGAATGTGATGAGGAACTTCTTCACCACAGGGGTCTCCCTCTTCCTAAGTTCATCAATTCTAGAACACTCTAGGGAGTACATGACTGCTGCTTTTTATTATTATTTTTATTTCATTTATCATTTTTCTGTTATGTTTCGTTTATAGGGATGTTTATATTATATTGTTTATGTTTATTATGATCTTTGTTATGATATTGGGACTTTGTGTTTATATTTATTTTGATGTTTATATTATCATGTTTTATTTATTATTATGTTATTTTTAGGTTTATATTTATCATCACATTGATATCATTATTAGGATTTCTAATTTATTGTTGTGTTTATATTATATCGTTTATGTTTATTATTAGGTTGAGATATATATATATATATATATATATATATATATATATTTTATGTTATTGCTATATTATTATGGTACTTATGTTTATTATTATATTATATATTTATTATTATGATTTTTTTTAGTATTTTAATATACACAATATTATTTATTTTGGCAACTTTAGTATTTTGATATTATGTTATTTTATTATATTATATTATTAGGGTATTTTATTATGTTTATATATGGTATTTTTTTTTATAATAGTATTTTTGGTAACTTAATATATATAGTATTATGAGGATTTTCTTTACTTATTATAGTAGTTGTAATATTTTGGTAGATATTTATTATTTTGAATATTGTGGTATTTTAATATTACATCTACGCTTTAGCCCATTATTATTATTATTATTATTATTATTATTATTATTATTTTATCTTTTACGTTTATTATCTTTTTTAAAAAAAAAAACCCCAGAAAGCTTTGAAAGTATAATTTAATATTTAGAATAATTTTTTTTTTTTTAAATCTGGGAGTTATTTTCATAAAATATTTTCTTGATTTTTTATCCCTATGACTGTATTGCGGGGGTATGAGCCTTTGGGCATCACGTACCCTAAGCTCTGAGGGAATATATATGTATATATTTATTTATTTATTTTATATGTATTTATAAATTCATAAAAAAGAGTAATTTAAAGACTTATTAGATTAACTTAGGGATAATTTCAAATTAATTGGGTACCGTTCGTAAGAACGGGCGCGTAGGGGGTGCTCATACCTTCCCCACGCGTAACTGAACTCCCGAGCCTAACTCTAGTAATGTAGACCTATTTTACCCCTAACGGGGTACTCATCACGTGTTCTAACCACACTAAAGGTTAGTGGCGACTCCAACATTCATATTCTTAATTGAAAATAAAATTGATTTTTAATTTCGCCGCCCGGGGCACACGTGCTCTTGGGACGTCGCAACAATACACACACACACACACATACACATACATACATACATACGTACGTACGTACGTACATACATACATACATACACACACAAACACACGCACACACACACACACACACATAAATATGTATATTCATACATACACACACATAAATATATATACACATACATACAAACTTAGGGCAGTTTGAGAGCTTACTTTGAGTTTCTCATTATGTAATTTTGTTAAAGGAAACAAACTTATAGGTGTCCTTTTCGGAAGCATTTTGAATATGCAATTCAAAGATTAGGAGTACCTAGTGTCTTCCTCGGGCTCAAATTGTGGATTGGGATACTAGATGTGCCACTCCGCAGTAGGGTAGAAAACCTCTCTGAGTTTTTGAGTCTTTTTGTTTGCTTGGAGTCTTGACATAAAATATAAATGGACCTACTTGTTATGGATATAGATTTTTATTTTGACTATATTTTATGTATGCTTTTGATCTTCGTTTCCCTAATTGGATCTTAAGTTGGGAGTTTAATGTTGTTAGATCTTCAATTAGGAATTAGGAGGCTTATGTATTACTTCTAGGCTATAGTGTATGGAAGATTTATTTGGGGGCGTGGTCTTCAAAATTTTCCTTTGTCCAATTTTAGGTTGCTTTGTTGGTTGATTGGATAGGTTTTCATGTTGTGTGATTGAAAGGTGGTTAAGAAAGCTTTGGAATTTAACAAATTTTCGGCAGCATGACATTTGTAAATAGAACATTTCCCAAATCTACAAGTCACAAAAGGTCGCAATTCACAAGATTTTTTTGCATTATACATATGTCATTTAGATTAAAACTTGCAACAACCTAAACGTATCTACCAGAAGGAAATACACATCACTGCATCAACCATACATGTGGTATTTCAATTAAGCATGCAGTCCTAATGTCCACTACCATTATGAAGTTCAACATATATCAATCCAGGCATGCAGTTCAAACTACCTTTTACATACCTTCTAATGAGAGGAGGAGCCACCTACATCATCCTGTAGAGATTGGCGTACCATTTGTTCGAACTGCGCTTGCCTATTCAAAATGGCTTCCACCTGGGCTTCAATGTTGGACACCTTCTCTTTCAATTGCTGGTTCTCGATTTCCACCGTATGCACCCGGTGAACCATCTCCTATGCTTGAGACATTGGCGTCTCAATGCACTCGTATAATCTCAGCACAAGATGCCGCACCTATAGAAGATGATGCTGTTGAGGTGATGTACACTCCTAATATCTTTCACCTAACCCGCCGCTCGTTGCCCAAGCACCTGAGCAGAGATCTCATAATTCATCATTAGCTGACTCCCTTATGAAACGGGTGCATCTTTGCCTTTTTTCAGTCATGAAAATAATAAAAATGAAGAAATAAGAATGCAACTTTGATGTTTTGAATAAATTAATGAATTAAATTATATATTTGACTTACATGTTTGCCTTGCGCACCCTGACACCACTCCCTCGATCGTCTTTGGTGTGTTCTTTGGTAAAGATTTGGAATCGGCTCCTCAGCATCATTTTCGGGATCATGCTACATTACCATATAAAACATCATTAATATTAATTCGGTAGTGTAAAAATAAATAACACTCATCAGGTAATGGTCAGATAGTTTTATAGAAATTACCATTTGATGATTGATGAATAACCTTGACCCACCGCAATGCGTCGTGGGGAGTTTGCTGCCATTCTCTGCATTTTTTTCACATATAGTCTACAAAAAAGATGTAATGACTTTTTATTAACCGCATCAATATGAAAAAAAAGTTATTATAATACAAACACATCACCTGATAGTGTGGGTCACGAAAATGGCGACACACCACCTCCCGATCCTCTTGGGATATCCTATCGTATGGGCGTGCTTCTGCTTGATCTCCCATCACCCTAAAATGTTCGTGCATTTTAGCATGATAGGTCTTAAATTTGTTGGACAACTGCATGTCCACCACCTTTTTTACATGGTCTATGTGGAGAATGTCCATATCAAACTCCTCCTGTGTATGAAATACAATTAGAATGTTATACAGTTGTTTGGCTAGTATATTAAAAGTAAAAAAAAAAAAAGGTTTAGGATTACTTACCAAGATGCGCTTGTAAAGAACCATTTGCTGGGCCTCATTCACTTGTGGCCAGCTGAAGGTGGTTATTGGAGTATATTGTTGGCATATAATGCCGAGCTCCCGTGTCCAAGATGGGCACTAATCACCACGTGGGGCCATGAAGTATGGAGGAATGTCGATCCATATCCGCTGCCCCATCCTATCCAGGTGCTTCTTTAGTGTCGTGTTCTTTGCTACACCACGGCCTGAACTCGACGTAGATGTCAATGATGAAAGAAGAGTTAAAGAACAATATTTTAATCATACGCGTGTACAACCATAAATAGTTTTATTCTAAATAAGTTAATCATAACCTTACCAACGCTGCTCATTATGGGCCGCAACTCGCCTTGGGTTTGATCCTCAGCTGAAGTATCCATATCTGGTCGAGGTCCCAAGGGCTCAGACGGTGATGGTGCTGCATGAGGACCAACGTGCTCCGCCGGTCTTGGGGGACGTCGGATCATCCTCAGGTGATGATGTAATCAAGAGTTTGGAATGAACTCGAGAATGAACTCAGTCATGAAGACCTCCTAGTGCCATGTCTGCAAAATATTACACAAGCAAATATAAGAAGACTGAATATTAGATGGATGCATAATAAATTTATTTTTAGTTGTTTACACATGTGACACATGTGAGATACATGGCGACAGTATAACATGCTTACCCCCATATACGTCCTCGATATCGATATCATCCTCACTTTCTAAAGTGTTTTCCTCTTCACTATAGTACTCGACCATTGTTTCATCTTCCCCATCAGTTTCATCATTGTCGATGAAGTCAATGTGTACAGAAGGTTTAATTGTAATGTCAGCAGTCCTTACGTGTTCTGTCGTGGCACCAACCCTATTCAATGGTACAGGATTGGCTCTTTCCTCGACAACATTGAAAGGAGATTGCACTGCTGCACTAATAGATGACTCATCTTCTTGGAATGCATCCTCACTAACACTCTTTTCCCTATCTACAGTTTCTGTAATAGCATACAAACTTCAGGGAGGAATCTTTTAGGCCACATGCCATTCATCCTTCAATTTTGTGTCCTTAAGGTAGAACACTTGTTTTGCCTATGTCGCTAGCACAATAGGGTCATTTTGATACCATGTCTTGTTAAAATTGACATAAGTAAAGTAGGCATCCGTATTTATCCTAGTCTTTTTATTGCCAATGTCCCACCAGGTACACTTGAATAGGTAGATGAGTCTGTTGGCTCCATAGTTAAGCTCTATAATATTATCCAAGACACCAAAGTAGTCAATTTCTTTATCTCCTTCTATGCCTAGAACCGTAATCCCACAATTTTGGGTTATTCTATGCAATTTGAGGGACTTCGTATGAAATTGTAAGTTGTTGACAATTCAACCACTGTAATAGTTAACTCGTTGATCGTGGCCACATGCCAACGCGTACAAATCTTTACTTGCTGTTGGTTCTTTATTATAATATATGACTTTCATCTATTAATTAAAAAGGAGTTTAGATGAGTGAACTGTCAATAATGAAAATGTACATTGCTTCAAACTCAAGCAGTATTTGTTACTTACATGACTCCCAAACCAATTGACAAATTCCTTCTTATGCCTTTCGTTAACATTCCTTTCATTTTGGGCCAAAAGTTCAGCTCTATGTTCATAATATGCAAATGTAAATACAATACAAAGTAAGGGATTTAGAACCACGTACTCGATATATGAAATAGTTTCATCACAATTATTGAGGACGTAAAAATGTGCCTTTTGTAGGTCGTCCATATCAATGAAATCGTAAACTCGTGCACTAAACGGCCGAACATTTCCTTAAAATATTGAACTCCTTGATTCTTATTCTTCGGCATTAATAGCATGAACGTCTACATTTCACTCCTCACGAGTGAACCTTGTTTTAATATCATGTACATATAATAAGCAAAATGCAAGACATTCACTATCAATGTATTCCTCAATGATTGAACCTTTTGGTTGTGTCTTATTGTGCATATACCCCTTCAAAGTGGACAAGAACCTGTGTATTTTACATAGCATTAGTGACCTCTATATACAAAGAAAGCGAAGAAATCATGTGAACATTGTAGAAGAACTTTATAAATTACCTCTTAATAAGATACATCCAACCATATTGGACTGGTCCTCCAATTATGGCCTCCCTTGGTAAATGGATGGCTACGTGAACCATCACATCGAAGAATACTGGTAGAAATATTTTCTCTAACTTGCATAGTATGATTACGATATCCTCCTCTAACCGGTCTAGTACGTTTATGCTCAAAAGAAGATCCCTAGCTCAGCAGCACCAAGCGAACATCTTCGGTCAAGTGTCCACAAAGGAAAACGGGTAGAACCCACTGTAGAAGGACATGACAGTCATGATAAAAAGTATATGTATATATATATATATATATATATATATATCCCCCTTGATATTTGCAAAAAGTAATGGGGGTGCTTGCTGAAAAAGAAACTTTAATTTTAAAACAAGAATATAACCAGAAAACCACAACCATGATGATCTTAAAGATTTAACCATCACATGCAAGATCGTATGGCAAACACGACCAACTTGTGGCAAAGTAATATATATCAACTTAAGATTTTCATAAAGATCATTTCATTCAAGCATATGCCACATTTGATTCAACAATATATCTAAGCTAAAAAGTATTTGAGAGCATAATAAGATGAGCATTTTAATTTAAGATGCTCTCCCTATCAATTTGAATTCTAGCATAGATGCAATAAGCTGCTTATACTAAATAGAGAATTATTTCATTATGCCTAGTAGTATAAGCCATCATTTTAAAACTTTTAACATAACTACACTGGATATTAGCTAATTTATTTCAAACATGGCAACCATTATAGTCTCCCTAGAACCTTCAAAATGCATAAGAGAATATATATTAAGGCATGAAATAAAGCATATAACCAAGAACAATCCATATCTAAATATAAAGCTTTAAGAGCTGGATATGATGTTCAAGATTCTTAGAAAAGCCTCAATATTCAAAATTAAAAGCATGATGTAAATGAGTTCTTTTATGATATTTCCATAGGTATAGAGCTTAGCTCCTCTAAGTATGTGATGATTATGCAAGGATGAAAGTGTGATATTTCTATTTAAGTTTTCACGCATGCTTTCAAAAACATTTTAACATTTTTATTATCATAAACATCTTTGTACAATGTTTTATTTTGGGAAGAATCTATCGAAATTTCGGTAGCATTCTGCCTGTAAATTGGATGTTCTCCCATAAAACTTGTACCTGATAATGGTTTGTTTTCAACAGATAAATCATATAAAGAAGCAATAACCTAATATTCACAACTAACATGCAAATTATATCACTCCATCCACCATGCAGGAGGCTTTTAATACAAGCATGCTTTCCAGTAGTTCAATCAACAACTCATAAAAGAAATGAACTATCCAATAGATGATATGAACAATAACTAACAATGGATAGTTATGAGATTAGGACAGAGTTGTTCTCACAAAGGCATAAAAACATATAAGCATAAATAAAAATTGAGAGCATTTTATTGTATATAATTATGAAAGAATACATGCTGCCCCTAAGTTATGCACTCAACTCATTTTGTGCATTTTCTTTCATCTTCAAGTTCAATAAATAAGAGTTATAATAGTTTCAATGATTCTAACTTGGCTTTGAGTTCTTAGGCTTAAAGGACCAAAAAGTCACAATGATTATTTCTTTGAGAGTTCTAAGCCTATATTGCCTCTATTGATATGAATTTTAATGCATGTGAGAAGCACCAAGTTAGAATGGATTTCGATTTAAACTACATGTGCATAGGTCTACTTGAATTTTATACATTCATCTAGACTAAGACCTAGGCAATTTTATTAGCCATTCAACTCATCTCTAAGTATATAAAACTCTAATGGGTTTGACTTAGAGTTTGAGAGCTTTGCGTGAGAAGGAGAGAATGAATACTCTTAAAGATTAAAAATTTTATTTTAAGAGAGTATTCAAAAGTAGGACATTGTACAAGATAAGCATTCTAAAGAATATGTCCTAACTTATTCTAGCAAAGAGCATTGTGGAGGATATGAATAACTAGTAACTAACACTCTTTGGTTATTGGAATGTATCCTTTAGATATGATCACAATTTTGATTTAATAGTGAAACTTGAATCCCCTAATGGATGCCTCTAGTTTTGATCAAGAGAAAAGATGTCTTTTAATAAGCACCATAAATATTTGGAATTTATGATCAATAGTTCTTCAAGCCTAGAGTGATGACTAAACATTTTATTAGGCATTTTAGGCTTTCAATATGAGTTTAGGACAAGATTTTTAACTTGATTTCCTAAAACTCAAACTTGTGCAATGGACAGAGTATGCTTAGCTTTTGATATTTAGCTTTAGATATTCATATTTAAGCATGAGTTAATTAATTTGAAATTTAAATACAAGGCAAACATGCCATGTCCTTTTGGAAGTGGATTTTTATTTAAGTATACTACAGCCAATGTTTTCATATTTTGTCCAATCGTCATGATATTTCTTCATTAAGTGAATAGATTGGATATTTTACTTGACTTTTCATATTGACTTAATTATCTAGGATTCTTAGTGATCAATATAGTGTATAGTGAATGCATCTACTAAGAATTTTCATTTTAAGCACCAACCACTTCCCAAGCCTACAATCATCATTAATCCTTATGGCTAATCATATGCACTAAGGAAGAATATGAGAATTATGTAATTTTAATTTGACTTCTTTCTTCCTTTGGTCTCAAAAGGTTTTCCTTCATGATTACCCACATTATTTCTTTTTCCAAGCCGCTAGCATTTCTAGATAGACAATTAAACTGAATGTGCCACATCATTTTACAAGATAAGTAAGTTTTATGTTTGCGTGAAGGATTATGCTTACAAATCTTATTTTTACTCTATAAGGCATTTTTGTGACTGCGGGATTTAAAAAATAAACCCTCTTTGAAAGATTTATTTCCTTTAACTCCTAAGGGATTATCGTGATTCTTCTTTTCATTTTCTTCCAAGCAGTTAATGTTCAATATCTTCTCAATCTTGATCTTCTCTAGCATAGCATAATAATTTGTTAATTCATCAAATTGTTTTGTTATCCTTTTATTCTCATTTTTCAAATTGTTTTTTGCTTATACATCCTAACTAGAAGTTTATGCATTTTAAATAAAGTACATTCTAGTTCTTTGTTCAAGGGCATGCTTTCATCATAAACTTCCACATATAATTCATCACAAGATTTTTCACAATAAACATCATATGAATCATTGCATACATTATCAGCAGTTTTATCACTAGGAATACCATATGATTTATCACACAATATATTGCAGTAGTTTTCACCAGAATCATTGCATGCATCACAGCATTCAACACAAGAATCGTCGATGGAGGCAAAGATAGAATTATATACCTCACTGCCTGTTAATGCAATTGCCCTATTATTTACCACTTTCTGAGTGGTGGTCTCATTCCCCTAGGATTCTCCATATTTCGTTTCAAGCTTATCCTAGGTATCCTTTGCATTGGTATACGCCATAACCTCACATAAAATATTAGAATCTAAAGCATGTAGTAAAGTATTCATAGCATCAAACTTTACCTGCACTAAGTTCCTATCATGATCATTTAATTCATATTCAAATTTAGGAACATTAGTACAACCAATGGATTTCACCGGCACACTATCACCCTGATCAATGACTTTCTAGAATTTCCAATTCAAAGCTTTCACATATACAGTCATTCTAAATTTCCATATAGCATAGTTATCACTAGAGAATACTGGTGGGTATGTGACCAATCTTCCCTCACATGAAGGGGATGCACTAACACGAGCCATCATGATCTTTTACTAAATGACGTTTAAGTCTAAGTTACGAGGCTATGATACTAATTGTTAGCTTTGGTGCAACCTAAAAACGAGGGGTGAATTGGGTATTTAAAATTTACTGCCTAGGTCTACTGGTTTTAACAATAGTATAACACAACCTAGGGTCAATCTATGCAATTCAGAAATAAACATACACATGCAAAAGATTAAGGTGCGGAAAAGTAAACAATACACGCGATATGTTAGTGGGGTTCAGCCAATACTACCTACATCCCCGCCTTGGCCACACCACCACAAGGATTCCACTACTGCTCACTTAACGGATGGAGTGACACCAATTACAACCAGGTCAATTCAAGGGGCTGACCTCAACAACCACACCTTACCAAGATGGCGCTCCTAGCTTTCCTAATCGGGTTTAAGCCAATTTGAGACTATTCCACAGGGCTAGTCTCCCTCTTCAGTCCTACACATGGAATATAACAAATGACATGATATTTTTTGTACACGGAAATACACTTCTTGACAAGAAGATATGTATACCAGTATAGCTCAAGAAATATTGCAAGCACGTGTGATATGTAAATATGCTTAGTGCTCTAACGTGTGCTAAACACTCAAATAAGTATAGATTATCAATCGAAATCTAGAGTATATATCAAAGAAAGATTTGAAACACAGTATGTGAATATCACAAAATCAGATCAAATTTCAAATATGCTAACTAATTGATTCAAACAAACTCAACAAGATATTCTTATTGTACTAAGCACAAGGAGTGTTTGAATACAAGTTTTGGAAATGATTTTGCACAAAAAAAATAAAGGCTTAGGTGTCTTGCAATAACAATGCAAGAACCACAACCTTCACGAGAACTTCTTGAAGGCCCCAATAACTTGTCACATCCCTCCTTCCTCCTCTTTTCCCTATCGCTCATTACTCTGTTATCCTCTCGCAAACAAATGATCGTTTATTTAGCGTCTTTGTACTTTTTCTTCAAGTCTTCCAATTAATCTTCAAGCAAGCATTTGCTGAGTGCCAGCTCTCCATTCTGCTCTCCATTCATGAGTAATCTTCTGGTGAAGATCGCACTTATATAGGAGCATTGATCAAGCACTAGTGCTCAATAAATGCTTGCTCGAAGATCAATTTGGAAGACTTGAAGAAAAAGGAAAAATACGCTAAAGAGACGATCATTCGTTTAAGAGAGGATAACAAAGTAACAAGCGATCGGGAAAAGAGGAGGAAGGAAGGATACGAGATGTGTTTAGGGCCTTCCTGGAGTTCTGGTGAAGGTGAGAAGGTTATTGCTTATCTAAAGAATAAGATGAAGGATTTGGAGTGCGCAAAGGCAAGAGCCGAGGCTAGGGTTAAGGCTTGGAAGAAGCAGTTAATTTGTGGAATTAGAAGCTATGGTCCTGTGCTTGGAAGGGGATACGACTTTGTTGATGAGGTGGGGAAATGAAGTACAAAACAGGGGTCCATGTATGTGCGTAAAGGTTCAAGGTTAGTTGAATTGTGTTTTAACTTTTATCTTGGTAATATTATTTTGCCACAAGTCCTTTTAATTTTTTTACCTTTTCCTATCATTATACCTAGAAAAGACCTTCACACTATCCACTTGACCAAACAAATAACTAATTGTTCCCCTTATCTTTCCTTCGTTGGCTCTCAAATTTGGTTTTTTGTTTGGTTTGAAAGTTGTTTATGGAAACTCTTCCTCTAAGTTAGGCTATGCAGCATCCTTAATTGTATGTTGTATGTATTTTTCATTGTCTGCTAATATAAAGTTCTTGTGCAATCATAAACTTTATTACTGGTTGAATTATTGTGAATTTTTTATTGTAAATAGCTAAGTTTGGAGCATATCTCTATGGAAAGTGTCCTTTTACAAATGAAACATTGCCAAAAATTTTCTAAACTTTTATAATTTTGGAAAACATAATCCTATGGACTTTCATGCATATCATTGTCCTTATTTTTTAGTCCTAAGGTTGTCTTGAGCACATTGAGCATTTGTATGATGCAAAAATCTTCTGAATCTTTTGTGGCTTGCAGGTTTGGAAAATATTCTATTTATAGATGTCATGCTGCTGAAAATTTGTTAAATTTCTCCCAAAATAATCAAAGCCATATGCCATATTTATGAGAATGATTATAGTGTGCTGAATGTTAAAATATTTTTGAAAGGATGAGTGAAGTTCAAATGAATTTTGAACTTCATCTCTAAATTTACTTTTGCATATGCTAAGTGAAAATTCTATCAATCATGGATTCATTTGCATTATTTGATTATTATAGTTATTTTTGAGTCCTAAAGAAGTCTTTTAAATCATGAACATCACATTCTATTTTTTCATAAAACTATATTCTGATATAAATTGTTTGTGGAATGCATGAACACATTACATTATTTAATGCTTATTATATGAAACTCATGTGCACTCATAAAATTCATTACTGGTTTGATTATTATGAACTGTTTAGTGTAAACACCCAAGTTTGAAATATATCTCTATGGAAAATGTTCTATTTACAGGCAAAATACTGCCAAAATTTTGTAAACTCATAAAACCTAGCTATTTAAAATTGTATCATTTTTTTTAACTAGGTCCTAATGTCTGATTATTTTGTTATCAAATCATTGATACTTATAGTATATATACATATATGTTCAAAAATTGTATACTAATTTTTTTTTTATATAATTCTTAATTTGTAGGGTTTGTGACTGTCACAAAATCAGCACAATACCATGCACTACACTCGGATAATGACAAGTATTTGTTGACCTTATAGGTCACACACAGTTTTGATAATGACAAGTACTCTAATATTTGATAGCTTTCAAGTTTGTGTGCAGGTTTATATTAGCAAATCAATTTATGGCACATGAAGTAAAGCTTGAAGACCCTGAAGATTATTTCTTGTTGTAATTTATATTATTTGGGTCTGTAATAATTTATATCGGTCTGTAATAATCTCCACATATCATACATGTAGGTAATTGTAAGCTCAACATGACCGGATTCTTTCGATGTTCTCATAGACCTTAGAAAGACCATAGGTACCTACACAAATGCACAAAAAAAAAGTCTCCATCATCATTCATAATCTGGGGAGTAAATTAAATTGAATTGAACAATATTAGGGTTAAATGAGAGACCTCGGGCGACCGAACCCCAGGTGAACAAATCACCTCGGGCACCCAAACTATTGAGAAGTCAATAGTCTGACTAGACTTCGGGCGACCGAACCTATTTTGGCCCTATCTCCCTCGGGCGCCTGTACCCTTTGAAAGAGACATTTTACCAACTCAGGTTGCCAAACATTTAGTTCAAATCGTGCCCCAGGCAACCAAACTCTTGTGTTCAAGCTACCGACCCATTGGTCAAGCACCCGAACCTATGAACAAATGCTACTGACTTTTGTTTGGGCTATCGAACCCAAACTCGGGCTACCGAACCATTTAAAATGCTTTTCAAAGCTCAGTCTATTCGGGCGACCAAACCTTGGTTCAGCCACGCGAACCTTCTCGAGTTAATTAAATTTTTACCAAGGTTAAATTGATTAAATAGGGTTAATATTTCCTAAGTGCTTTTAAACTTCTTTAAGAATTCCCTATGGGTCCTAAACGGTTATAATTTCACCTTGATCTATAAATAAGAGTTTATTTGTTTGGATTAAGCAGAGATTAAGAAAAATCATTAGCCAAAATTCTCTCAAACTCAAAATCCCATTTTGCCTATAATACTTCCAAACACCCTCATACCTTTATTCCAATGATTAATCTTAGCTTTGTGAGAGTTCTTGCTTGGGTTATTGCTTAGTATTATAGCTCATACTCCCATTACTTTGTTTGGTTGATTGGTATTGATTTTGGGGAGTTAAGCAAGGTTTTCCTACATATTTTATTTAATAAATCTTGTGTTGGGAAAAACCTAGTAGCTTAAGGATCTTTGCATTGTCAGCAAGATTCCTATAGCTTGATTTTGTTGTGCAAAATATTTTTTACAAGAAAAATATTTTCAAACTACTCTTGTGTTCATTTCATTGAAGGAAATCTTTTGAGATAGTTTGATTATCTTATTAGCATCTTTAAAACCCTAATTTATTATTGAGATTTGATATTTACTATTTCAAAGAAATAGCTTGATTAGAACACTTTTGAGCATATTAGTGATAATACCTTGTTGAATGTTTCTTGCACAAAATCACATCACTGAGCTTACATTTCCTATATTATTGATGTGTGGTTGATTGAGTATACTGTGCGTATTATAGCACATACCTTCTTAGTTGAGAAGCACATTTCCATGTATGTAAATTCATATTTGTTGTATTCCAAACATGGGCCTGAAGAGGGAGACTAGCCCTGTGGAATGGTCTTGAACTGGCTTAGACCCGATTAGGAAAGTTAGGTGCACCATCCTGGTAAGGTATGTTAGTTAAGGTCAGTCCCATTAATTGACCTGGTTGTAACCAGTGCCGCTCCACCCGTTAAGTGAGCTTTAGTGGAACCCTCGTGCTTGTGAGTTAGAGGCGGGGATGTAGGCACAGTTGGCCGAACCCGATAACATTTCTTGTGCGTGCTTTTAATTTCTACATTTTAAATTCCAGCACATAAATTTTTATATTTTACTACTGTGAATGATAGGGCTTATAATTGCATAGACAGAACCTAGGTTGAGTAATACTGCTATTAAACCGATTGATCTAGGGGATAATTTTTAAATACCCAATTCACCCCCCCTATTGGGAATACATCAAAGCTAACAGTATTAGTGACAGTTTTAAATTCATCACTAATACTCTACTATTAGTGACAGTTTTGAAATTCATCACTAATACTCTACTATTAGTGATGGTTTTGAAATTTGTCACTAGTACTCTACTATTAGTGACGATTTTGAGTTGAGCCAATGTTGAATTTATAGTGACGATATTAGGGTTTTAGTGACAGTTATAATCCGTCACTAATACTCTAATATTAGTGACGCTTTTAAAATTCATTACTAATAATTATTAGTAATGGCAGGTATGACAACTAATTCAAAATCGTCATTAATACTTATAAAACCGTCACTAATACTATTAGTGATGGTTTTTTTATTGTTAGTGATGATTTTGATCCTTCACTAATAACCTTATTTTTTGTAGTGATGGCCCACGAACGCTTGTGTGGCCACTCAATGCAGTAGTACACACGCTTCACTCAAGCCCACGCACGCCTCACTTGCACCTTCCAGCACACACGGCACGTTCACTTATCAATTAGCCTCGAAAAAGAAATTTTCTGACTTTAATTTTCAAAAGAATTTCCTTTAATAATAAAATACCAGAGATCTATAAATAATCGAATAAAAACCCAAATATTATAAATTGAGCTCAATGTTAAAATAGGGAACATAATCAGACATTTAATCAAAATTATAATCTTTAATGCATGAATGTAAATGCCTAATTAGGCATCTTTGATGCATAATCACACCTTCTAACAAACGTTTTGCTAGTCTCTAGTAAATAATGTGAATGCAATCTGACTAGGAGAGTAGCGACTAAAATTCTAATACTTGTGAAAACCACATTCCATGAAAAGAGGCTTAATGTGTTCAGAAACATAGGAAACAAATTAACCCAAGTTAAGTATCAACTGAGAGATTTATATACCATCCAGTAAGGCAACCAAGGTAGTGGAGTGTAACAAAGCTCACGAGCATGAAAGAAGATCAGAATTCCAAGATTGACCACTAGCAGACATTAATGGTTTCAAACACAACAATTAATCTGAGACAATCACATAGTCTTACTCTAATTCAAAACCATTGTACTGACAGCTTTCACACTATTATACTTTAAAAGGCACCTACGTGTTTTTTGTTTAGTTAGGACTCCAGTAGTAGGTAGTCGTTTCCAATGCATGAACATATAATGCTGGCTTTCACGCTACTATACTTTAAAAGGTATCCACTTTTTTGTTTAGTTAGGACCCCGATAATAGGTAGCCTTTTCAAATACACAAATGTTCCTTTTTTTTATTTTGATTTTTTTTTTCAATTGATCCCTGGCTTGTTTCTCCTTTTCATTTGCTTCAAGCTTTTTATTTTTCATTCTTTTCTCCTTTTTTTCTAGCCATTAGGATATGGTTCATTAGAGTCCCAAACATCTGAAGTGTATATCAACCAGAAACGATCTAAGGTAGTCTTTCTAAGTCTTCCATTCTATGTAGTGTGTAGCAAAACTTTCAACACCCTTCCCTTGGTTGAGATTAAGTGAAATGGATAAATTTTTCTTTTGATTCAAACTCTGATTGCACTATATACTACATGTTTCATATCCTCAAAAATATAAATTTTAGCATGTAATATTCATAAATAAAGAATCTAGTATGCTCTGAGCTCAACACTAACACTTTCCCAAGGATGGACCAAACTACGAACACATGTAAACATCACCAGCAAATGTCACTAAAACTCATCAAATGGAAGCACACGGTGTCACATGAAAATTTTCATCCCCCCCCCCCCCCTAAAAAAAATTAAAGTGAAACATTGTTCTCAATGTGGAAGCATAGGGGAGATAAACGAGAAGTACACGGGGAAACAAGCCAACAGAAAAACACAGAAAATCACTACCAAATAATGCAATAAAAAAAGAAAAGAAAAATGAAAATAAAGAAACAAATAAAACAAAAAGAAAAATAAAAATACAAATAATAGAAGAGAAAGGTTAGAGGACTCCCTAGAGTCTTGTAGCAAGACCTCTTCATTTTGATTGAAGGGAGTCATAAAAGGCTTGAGTCGCTGTTTATTGACTATGAAATTGTTACCATTCTTTGGATCCACAATGTCTATTGTGCTATGAGGATGAACGTGTTTAATGATGTACGGGCCACCCCATCGGGACTTCAGTTTCCTAAGAAACAGATGCAATCTAGAGTCATAGAGAAGAACTTGCTAATTAGGGAAAAGTTATTTGTCCTTAATTTTCTTATCATGCAGCAACTTCATCCACTCCTTCGTTGAGCGAGCATTGTCATAGGCGTTCCTCCTAGATTCTTCAAGCTCACAAACCTCCAACTTTCTTAAACCTTTGGCATCATCAAGTGAAAAGTTAATCTATTTTATAACCCATAAAGCACGATACTGAATCTCAACAGGTAAATGACATGCCTTACCATAAACTAACCTGTAGGGGGACATCCCTACATTTGTCTTGAATGTAGTTCGGTAGACCTATAGTGCATCAACCAGTTTTTCTGACCAGTCTTTTCGATTAGGACGAACCGTCTTCTCAAGTATGATCTTGATCTCTCTATTGGCTAGCTTAGCTTGACCATTAGTTTGAGGGTGATATCGAGCAGAGACCTTATAGGTCACTCTATATTTTTGCATGAGTTTTTTGAAAGGTTTGTTACAAAATTGCAACCCTCCATCACTAGTGATCGCCTTGGGCATGCCAAAACATGCAAATAATTCTTTGAGAAATCGGATGAAAACCCTATAGTCATTTGTCCTACAAGGTATAGCTTCCACCAATTTTGAAACATAGTCCACAACAACTAAAATGTAAGAATTTCCAAAAAAGCTTGGGAAAGGTACCATAAAAATAAAATCAATTTCCCAACCGTCAAAGATTTTAAGAGTCAAAATAAGGGAAAGAGGCATTTCATTCTTTACTATGGTTTTTCCAAGTTTCTGACAAGTCTCATAAGTTTACAAAAGTTCTTAACATCTTTGAACATAGTAGGCTAGTAGAGTCCATTTTGCAATATTTTTGAAACAATTTTCTTTTTAGCAAAGTGGCCTCCACACGCTCCACTATGAAAAAAATGCATCACAAAAGTAAATTCATCATCCGACACACATCTACGAACCAACTAATCAAAACATTATTTAAAAAGATATGGATTGTCAAAATAGTAGTATCGTACATCTGCTAGGAACTTATGCTTATCCTGAGTTACCCAATGTTTTGGAATTATGTCGGTGATAAAGTAGTTCACAATATTAGCAAACCAAGGAAGGCATGACACTAAAAAAAGACGCTTATCAGGAAAATCATCATTTAAGGGAGAAAGAGATAAAGACACATTAGGTAGCTACAAACGATAAACATTGTTAGCTACAACATTTTCTACTCCCTTTTTTGTCTCGAACGGTAATATCAAATTCCTAAAGAAGTAGGATCCTTCAAATTAATCTGGGCTTAGCATCCTTCTTTGCCAAGAAATATTTTAAAGCAGAGTGATCAGTGAAAATAATGACAGGTGACCCAATGACATAAGAACAAAATTTTTCTAAAGCAAACACAACAGCCAACAATTCCTTCTCAGTGGAGGTATAATTTTTTTGAGCATCATTCAAAGTATGGTTTGTGTAATAGATGACAGACGACTTGTTATCGATTCTTTGACCAAGAATGGCACCAAGAGCGAAATCACCAGCATCAGTCATGATTTCAAATGGCAAGTCTCACCGAAGAGGTTGCATAATGGGCGCAAAAGTCAAATATTTTTTCAGGGCCTCAAAAGCCTATTGGCATTCATCAGTCCACAAAAATTTAGTCTCATTTTGCAATAACTCACACAGTGATTTTGTAATACTACTAAAGCCTTGAATGAAGCGCCTATAGAAGCCGACATGGCCAAGGAAAGAACAGATATCCCTAACTATCGTAGGGACAAGTAATTGGGAAATCAGCTCTACGTTGGCCCTATCAACCTGTATATCACACTCACAAACTATATGTCCAAGTACCAAATCACTACTTACCATAAATTGACATTTTTTCCAATTCAACAGAAAATTCTTATCTTCACTTCTTTCTAGAACAAAAGTCAAATTTTTCAAACAGATATCAAAAGTCTTACCAAACACACAAAAGTCGTCCGTGAAAATTTCACACATTTTATCTAGCATATCAGAAAAATACTTATCATGCAGCGCTGGAAAGTAGCAGGTGCATTGCATAAATCAAATGACATTATGCGAAAGGCGTATATGATCTAGGAAGGGTAACAGAAAGTGATCTTTTCGACTAACTAACTTGAACTTACGATAATCAATGCACATTCTCCAACCCGTTACTTTCCTAGATGGTATCAACTCTCTACTAGCATTCTCAATAACAGTCAAACCATATTTCAAGCTTACCCATTTGCTATCAGAGATAGGATAAATGATGTCAGTAGCTAACAATTTTAGCACTTCTTTTTTTACCACCTCCTTCATGGTTGGATTCAATCTCCACTACACATCACAAACTGGTATTGTATCTCTTTCCATAAATACGTTGTGAGTACATATCAAAGGGTCAATACCATTGATGTCTACAATGGTCCAGCCTATAGCTCCTTGATGCTTTCTCAGTACCTGCAATAACTCAGTTTCCTATTTTAAAGTAAGGCATGAAGAGATTACCACCGGGAATATGCTCTCTGTTGGACCCAAAAAAATATACTTTAGTTCTTCAGGTAATGGCTTCAACTCAAGTTTTGAGACTTCTTCTTTCGATGACTTCATGACTTTAGGTAGGTCAAGAACTTAAAAAGTTTATGCCAACCACTCATGTGACTTGCGTCCAATAACTAAGGTGAACCATCTATCTCTATGAACTGCCCCTCTGATTCTGTCATCTCTCTAAACAATGGAACTTTCTCATCTGAGAGATCCGACTACTCGGAAGAGCCTTTCTCAAATACACCATCAAGATCAAATACCAATAACATCTTTGAAATATCGAAGCCATCTATAACATCAATCGCATGTACCTCAGAATCATCACACCCATTCGGCATGTTGCGAGCATTGAACACGTTCATCTGCAATGTAATATTTTTGAATGTAAGCTTCGGTACTCTACTTTGACAAATGATCAATGCATTGGAGGTAGCAAGGAATAGCCGCCCAAGAATAATAGGTGCCTGATAAATGGTGGAGACATGCTTCTGCATATCCAAGACTACAAAGTCCACTTGGTAGTAAAATTTATCAACTTGGACCAATACATCCTTAATAACACCTCATGGAACCTTTACTAATCTATCTGCCAACTGTAGCATCATGGAGGTTTTCTTCAGTTCGCCTAACCCTAACTACTCGTATATCAAACATGGTAGCAAGTTCACACTACTCCCCAAATCAAGTAAAGGTCTCCCAATATGAGATTCACTAATCATAATGGAAATAGTTGGAGAACCAGGATCTCTGAGCTTCTGAGGAGTTTGACTCAATATCAACGCATTGGCTTGCTTTGTCAAGAAAGCCTTCTTTTGTACATTCAGTTTTCTCTTCACTGTACACAAATATTTCAAATATTTTGCATATGTAGGAATCTGTTGTATGGCATCCAAAAGCGGAATGTTGATCTTCTATTGGAATTGGTGTATTCCCAAGAGGGGGGTGAATTGGAAATTTAAAATTATTTCTTCCTAGGTATAATTAATCCAAAAGCAATATATCACAACTTAGGGTCTATCTACAACACATACCAATTCAACAGATAAACTACTAAGCAGATATATAAGCAATTAAAGCAGTCTTAGTATATCAAACATTCAGAGTAATAAATATTAACATACAGGTGCAGAAAGTAAACTGCAAAAAATAAAACTGATACCAAATATGTTATTGGGGTTTTACCAATACTACCTCCCCGCCTCAAGCACACAAGTAAGAGGATTCCGCTAAGTTACTCACTTATGGGTGGAGCGACACCGATTACAACACCTTACAAGATGGTGCACCTAGTTCTCCTAATTGGGTTTGAACCAGTCCAGTGCTTACCTAACCAAGTCTGAGTAATTTGAGACTACTTACAGGGTTAATCTCCCTTTTCCGACCACACGTCGGGAATACAACAGTTATCAATATTTTTGTACAAATGTAATGCTTCCAATATAAGCAGATGATGTACAACAATATGCTTAATACACTCACGTATGATAAGGATTTATGCTCAAGTGATATTTTGTTAAAACAATATATCAACTCACAATAATATGTGCATCTATATGTATATGTGTGAGTGAGTGAGATCTTTGAATCAAAATGGAATGATTACAATATGAATACTCAAAGATTCTCTACAACCCTAAGCAAATATCTCAATAATATTTTTCAAATATCAAGCTCAATAGATATTAGGGTTTATGGCTCAAAAATATTTTTGCAAGTACAAACAAGTGAGCCTTTGAATCTTGCAATGGATGTGCAAGATTCACAAAAAAATAATATATTTCTCTACCAAAAATATTTTCCAAAGATAATGTGGGAGAAACTTGAATAATACCCTCAAATAGGATATGAAAAGTAAATGCAATATGAGAGTAAAAACTATTTGATTTAAAAAAAAATGCCCAATATACGTAAAACACTCTCTTTAGAAATTGAATTTTCAAAGTAATAATAAGGAGAGGGTGAAAAATAGGCTTAGGAAGATGAAAATAAGATATAAAAATTTGAGAGATTTTTCTAACTAATCGATCATCTCACTAATTTTGAATTATGAAGAGGTATATATAGAGTTAGGTGAAAATATGACCATTGGGACACATTGGGAATTTTAGAAAAGATTAATTAAATTTTTAACCCCAATAACCATGATTAATTTTAATGAACCCTAGGAGTTTGGTACCTCGACGCTTAGGGTCAGTCGCCCGAACACTCACAATAGCTCATAGGAAATTTTCCAGTTCGGTCAACTGTGGCCAATGGCCGGTCGGCTGAGCCAGGCGATTTCCCAAAAGCTACGTGGTTTTGGTCGCCCAATTAGAGGTTCGGTTTGCTGAGTATTGAGATCGGTCAACCAAGGTTAATTTGAACTAACAATTCGGTCAGCTGAGGAAGGTGGAGATGATCACATCCAAGGTTCAGTCGATTGTGAAGAATGTGTTCAAATCGTGTTCGGCCGGCTGAGGCCTGGTCAAACTATTGACCCCTAATATCTTCGGTCGATAGAGGCATTTATAATGCCAAGGGTTCGGTCACCCGAGACCACTTAAAATTGTGCATTTAAGTCCTATTTGGTCTCTGTGCTTCATTAACCCTGTGTGAACAACCATAAGGCATCTAAGTTTGAAGGGTGATGATTCCTATGGTCATTATAAGGTCTCTTGATCATAAATACCTATTATGCATGATATACAGTTATTACAGACCATAATATAAAAACTAAATGCAATTATAATTAAAATAAACAAATGTCTTCTTTGTTCATCTTTACTCTTAAGTCTGCTCAAGCACTGAATACACACATAAGTAACTTGTGATTTATGATTGTCAAAACTAGGGATCAGACTCAAAAGGTCAACATCTTCACTTTCTTGAAGATTTCTTGAATCTCATTGTGTTACTTGTTCTTTTAACCCACTATCAACCTTTGAGGATAGGGTACCACAGGTCAGTACTCCTAGGTCGATACTCCTTACTAGATTCACCTCCCATATTGACTGATTTCTTTGAATCTGAGCTTGCTTCATTTGATTTCTCTTTTGCTTCATCTATTTCAATTGCAACTTTAGGTGTCGGGGCAACTGTTTGTTGATCAATGGCTATCTCAGGTCTGGAAACTTCTTTTATACTCCTTAAAGTAATAACAGTCTTTGCTGACTCAAAAGAATTCCTTGAAACATTATGCACTAATTGTTGTTGTTGTCGATATACCTAAGGATAAGGATGAGGCAATGCTGGAAATTTCCCTTTCTCTAAGGCATTCAACTGTGTACTCATCTTATTAATAGTGCCTTGCAGTTCATTTATGGTCTGAGTGTTAATCTGCAAAAATTTCTTAGGAGTATTCGCCATCTGCACCATGCTATGATTAGGAGATTTCTTTTGTGGAATAAGAGCTACGTTAGATTGAAATCTTGGAGGTGCATAGCTTTGATAGATCTGTTGAAGATGATACTGGTGTAGAGGAACAACTGGATGATATATCGACTGAGAAGCTGATGTATAAGACTGAGGAGGTTGCTAAAGCCTTAAGGAAGATGGACTAGACTGATCATTCATCCATGAGAAATTTGGATGATTCCTCCATTCTGGATTGTAAGTGTTTGAGAAAGGCTAATTTGGTGCTCTATTAACCCAATTTGCTGATTGCATCTGATCAAACCTACTATCCTATAACACCGACATAATTGGACAATCCTAAGTCCTATGACCAGAATCAACACAAATAGAACATACCTCCACTGATTTCGCCGCTTTCACTTTCTTTTACTCCATAACCTCAATCTTCCTAGTCAAAGAAACAACACGAGCCTGGAGATCAGTCTCCTCTTTGACCTTATATTTTCCTCCACCACTAATTGCTCTGAAAGGTTATGCTGCCATTGGTGGCCGGTCATATCGTATGTTCCATTGTTGGGCACTTTCAGTTAAGTAATCAAAAAATGATAAAGCCTGATCTGATTCCTTGCTGAAGAATTCTCCATTGCATATAGTTTATACCAACTGTTTGCATTAAGAAGTAAGAACTGTATAGAAATAGTTGACTAACCTCCAAGATCCAAACCCGTGATGTGGACAGATATTTATCAAATCCTTGAACCTCTCCCAACAAGCCTGGAAAGTCTCGTCACTTTTCTATATGAACTGATTGATATGCTCTTACAAGAACTGTGTTCTCTGAAAAGAAAAAAAAATTATATAAGAAATCACATTGCATTTCAGTCCAACTAGTAATAGAGTTAGGTCTCAAAGAGTTAAACCAGATTTTCGCCTTGTCCTTCAAAGAAAAAGGAAATAAGCAAAGCTTGATATACTCATCAGTTTCAGCCCTATTAATGAAAGTGGTATAGACCAAGTCAAAATCTATTAAATGCTGGTAAGGACTCTCAAAATCCACCCCATGGAACTGAGGTATTATTGACAACATTCCATGACTTAATTACGAAATTTGGTGCATCTTGTGGTAAAGCAATGCAAAAAGGTGTGGTAGTGCATGCAGGCTACAAAAAGTCCTGAAGAGTGCGTGGTGTAGGTGCAGTCATAACTTCCTCAAAAATTTCTTCAAAAAGATCGCACAAGTCAATTTCAGAATTCTCACTCATGATATAAATAGGAGAACAATCAGACTTTGTGCTCTGTGTGTCACTACTAGTGCTGAGTGAAATTTTAGACAATTTATTCGAAATATCTCTGACCCAAGGCATCAAACATCAATTCAAACAACAGAAATTCACCAACATAGCAGCAAACAAGCATGATCAAATTTATTATTAATTAAAAATAAAAAATATTTAAAAAAATAAAAATTTTGAAATTAAATCTAACACTCCTCGGCAACGCACCAAAAACTTGACTCGCTTTAAAAATGAGCAGTGCAAAGGCTATCACAAGTATAGGATTTATGTTATGTAATATTTAGCCCAAAGGTCAGATCATCTCCTCAAGAAATGCAGTTTAATTCCAAATTGTGCATAAATCCAAAAGAAAATAAGAAAAGAAGATTTCAATGAACACAGTTCAGATTCAGTTCTTGGGGTTTTTGAGATTTTGCAATAGAATTACATAAACCTTAACTAAAAGATTAGCAAGCACAAAAATAGCTAAATAGATGTCAAACTCAATACCAAAATAACGAAATAAGTAGACCCTACAATCATCCAACTGAATAAAAACAAACTAAACTAATTAATAAGTAAAGCTCAACTAAAGAAAAATACGAAATTTAATAACAAACCCAAACCAGATTAAACAAAATAAAAATACCGACTTTAATAATAAGAATGCCCAGAGAAAAATTTAGATTCCAATGAAAATTTTAAATAAGATAAGGACAAAGTTAAATTAAAATAACAATACTCAAACAAGAATTTAAGATTCCAAGACTTTAAATGAAAACACCACTCCAATTCACATTGCTAATTTAAATAAATATTTAAATGCAAGAGAGAGAGAGAGAGATTAGATTGCAGGAGAGATGAGATAAACCTAAACAAACTTAATAAAGCCCAAACAAAATAATCAACAATTCAAACTAAAGATTAAAGTTTTGAAATATTAATGAAGACAAAAACTAAATGAAAAGAGAGAGATGAGTGAGAGAGAAAAGAAAGTAGTCGTCGGGCTTGCAGAGGCTCCTCCACGCAGCAACGGCTGCTCCTGCTCGGGTCCTCCTCTGCGGCGCTGATACCCGCCTCCAAAGAAAAAGCAAAACCCTATTATCCTCCTAAAACCTCCTGCCCCCCTTGTCTTTTTAAAACCTTCAAACCCTAAAATAATGCCCTCAAGTCGTCCCAGCGCACACACGACCTTCTCCCTTGCATGGATGGGTCACATCATGCATGGGCCTCCTTCAGTGCTTCAGACATGCATGCACATGGGCCATGTTCCTTAGCAAGCACCCATCTACACCGCGGCTTACAAATGCTTGCAAGGCCTCTCAACGCAGCACCCCACACACGCCTCACTTGCACTTCCCAGCACACATGGCACGTTCACACTTATCAATTGGCCTCGAAAAGAATTTCCTGCAATAATAAAATATCAAAGATTCGTAAATTATCGAATAAAAACTCAAATATTATAAATTGAGTTCAATTTTAAACTTCGGGACATAATCGGGTTTTTAATTTGAATTATAATCTTTAATGTATGAATTAAAATGTCTAATTATTCATCTCGGACGCGTAATCACTTTTCAAATTCTTTCAGATGCAAATAAGGGGATTCTGAATCCATCCCATGAAAAGTCGGTACCATCTTAATCATTTTAGATTTCAACACAAAGTGGCGAGCTTGCATGGGTAAACGAATACAAGAAGGCTCACTATACCTTGGAGGATTGAAATAATCTTCTAATGTTCTTGCCAGTTGAATGGCAGGAGCATTAGGGACATTTTGACAAATTGGGGCATTTTGAAAGTTTTGAAAATATTGTTGTGCCCCCATTCCTCCTTCTCAAAAGATAGGACAATTGAACCATTCTGTTAAATATAACATATGAAAACAAACTAAAAGGAGACACAAGAGGGATGCTACCACTACAAACAGAAATCCTACATTGTATATTTTGACATTGTATTTCAAATTATGAAGTACATCCAAAATCAAAATATAAAGGGCAAGATTAAATAAAATCAAAAGAAACTAAAATATAAAACTAAAGACTCCTAAAAATCAAAGTCTTCAAAAACTATCAATCTTAGTGCATGGAGGACGGGGCAGAGGAAGGGTTTGATCTAGCAGGGAGGTTTGAGATTTCAGCACAAAATGAAAATAATGGTTATAGGTAAGGGTTTTAGTAACGATTTCAAACACCAAAACTAATAGTAGACTATTAGTGATAATTTTTAAAAATCGTCACTACTCGTAGACTATTTGAAACGGTTTTTAACAACCATCACTAATAGTACACTATTAGTGACGATTTATTACAACTATCACTAATAGAATACTATTAGTGATGCATCATAACTGTCATGAATATCCAAAAAATCGTTGCTAATATTTTTTCACAATAGTTTGAGTAGGAAATCTCCTTTTAGTGACGATTTCATTTTTTTCACTAAAAATGCTTTACTAGTGACGATTTTAAAAACCGTTACTAATACGTTGACTATTAGTCATGAATTTAATTTTCGTCACTAATGACTCATTATTAGTGATTATTTTTGCTCCGTTACTATTAACTTCGTTACTAAAACCCCTTTTTTGTAGTGTGGCTCACGTGTCCATCCATAGTAGAGATACGTGGCTTGCTTTATTTATTCTTTTTTTTTTTTAAAGTTTACTGCAGTAAGTTGACATCAACGTGACGTCACTTGCCACGTGGCAAGCCCTCAGCTTTTTTTTTTTTTCAATTTTCTACACCAGGCCATGTGGCAGTTCCTATGTGGCTCTAAAGTACTTGACGCAAATCACTGACGCGACAACAATTCGATAGTTCAGAGAAAACACGAAACAGATGGCCAGGATCACGCCATATTGCCCTTAAAACTAACTATCCTTGCTGTGCCACGTGTCACCATACGAACGGGGACATGTGTCCCACTATCCCCATATAAAGTCTTTTTTCTTTCTCTCTCTCCTCCATTTTGATTTATAAATAATTAAGAGGTTATAATGCACAATAAAATAATATACGTTTAATTTTTAATCAACAATTTATTTAGTAACTACATTGACTATTGTTTTTAATTAACATTTAAACATCTTTATTAAATAAAAATAATCCAATATTATTTTTGATTAACAATAAGCTTGTTATTAATTTATATTTGTAACATATGATTATCATACTAATTTACGTTAAAATAATATTATTAATTAAATTAGTATTTTTATTTTTTAATATTAATTTGAACTAATGGATAGTTTTTTTTTTTTTCATTCGATAAATGAATTATGTTTCATTAATAAATTAATATAAGATTACCTTCAGATGTATTTTTAAAATTATAAAATAGCTACTAAATTTTCTTATATTTACAAAATTGAATATAAACAATGCCACTTATAAATGATCAAAAAATTATCTTACATTTCTTTTTAAAATTCACTTAAATAATTTTTGAAAAGTACATTTTGCAATAAGTGTTGGCACTACAAGCCAAGCGCCATTTTTTTTTTTTTTTGTAAAAATACTTATTTATAATAAGTATAGTAAGTACATTTTTTTAAGTGCGTCTAAATGGGGACTAAATGTTAAAGCAATAAATTTGGACATTATTCATTGACTAAAATAATTTATCTAATATGTCATTCTAAAATTTCACATCACTACTTTGTTGCATGTACGATGAGAATCTGAAAGGAAAAGTCATTTCACCTACGATATTTCAAATAGTATTGCCCATATTTATATGCCTAAAAGAAGTACTTAAATTTCAAATAATTAGAAGAACCAAAATCAATTTTTATTTTCTTGTATCTTAATAATTACTATTCTATTTTTAAAATTTTAAAACCAAATTAATAAATAAAAAATAAAATTAATAAACGTATATTTTTTTATGCATAATTAACAATTAATTTTTCTTATTTTTAATGACGTTAGGAGAAATTTTTATTTTAAATAATATTTTACTATAGAGAGAAAATATACTAAAGAATAAGTTTTTTCCTTCTTTGTTTTTCTTGTATTTTTATCAAAGAATTGAAGTGCATGTATTTTAGAACTTGAATTTGAATTTTAATAAATTTGAACAAATTTCAATATAATTTTGTATTATATCTTAATTAATTCCAATACAAATTTAAATCCAATCTCTCTCTCTCTCTCTCTCTCTCTCTCTCTCTCTCTCTCTCTCAAAACATAGGGTGAAAGTAAATTAGCTGGAATTTATTAGGATTGAACACAACATAGTTTCTGATAATTGGAAGAGAAATTCAAATTAATTATTATTTCCAAACAGAAATTAACAGAAGAAAAAAACTAAATTAAAATAAGACTCCCAACCCACAGATATGAAGAAATAAAGAAACAATGAACATGAAACAACCCCAAGTCCACGCAGGAAGCAATTAATCTCCCCAAGCTAGCTAGCTCACATTACGGTGCAGTTCATGAAATCGTCGGGTGGCCCGCCTGGAAAACCACCATAGGAAGGTGGTGCGCCTGCGTGGGATGTTGAAGGCGGAGCCTGCGGCCAAGCACCCGGCGGTGGACCCGGAGGGGGTGGACAAGGAGGTTGATAATAATACCCACCGTACCCACCACCACAGTGTGACCTACCGTATGTCAACCTCACGCCCTTGGACTGCGTCATGTCTACGTATTTCGGTGGTCCCATCTGGGCCAGATAATGCAGGTAATACGCATTTTGACTCCCGGGCATGTGGTTATATCCGCCGTATTGGTGATAACCAGCCGGCGGGGTTGGTCCCGGAGTCGGCGACAAAGGGTTCATGTGTGGGCTCGCCCCCGGGGGTGGTGGTGAACCTGGAGGCGGCGGCACCATCACCGGTGGGGGTCGGGGAGGAGGTCCGCCGGGCGGTGAATGCGGCGGATGATTGGGTGGAAATCCCGAATTGTTATCCATTTGCACGAAGTCTATGAACTCCCGAAACTCTCCTTCTCTCTCTATATATATTTGTATATGTGCCAGTGCCACTTCTCCTTGTTCTGCGTCTACGCAGATTCACCGAATCACTGCATGTATTCCTGGATAGAATATAAACTTAGACAAATCAAAATGAGAATATGCGCACAAGTAAATGACGTTTTGATAATCGGGTCTTTCCTCTGGGCGGGAGATGAACTACGACAGTCAAAGCTTGGGTTCAATTTAAAAGGCAATTATTGAGCGAAAGAGAAGTTTACTGCAAATTAAAGGGTTTAATTACAGCAAAATAAGGGGAAAAAACAGTGAGAGGGAAAAGTAATGAAAGTATAAGTAGATGGGTATATGTATGAAATTTTTTAGACAGACTTGTTTCCATTTACAGAATGGAATAGAATACACGTGCATGATTTATGGAATCCCCAAATGAGTCTTGCCTTGAAAAGGTCTGCTTTGCATTTATAAAATTGCAATGAGCATGAAGATATTACTTACTAATTAACCACGATAAATCGAACTCAATTATTTTCTAAATTTTGCTTCAAATTCTTATCGATTGCTTCCTTCCAAGAAACCGAGGGGGGGGGGGGGGACCTCTTTTTCCTTACGGAGAGTAATACTTTTTTCTCTATTGGATCTTTTTGTAGGATGATCGATCTACACCATGCATTATCGTCCTTGATATTAATTATGAACTAGGTAGAAATATTAACACACTTCAACCCAGAACGCATGAAAAAACTTCAAATGGTTCTGAACATACATTGATTAATTTAAATACAGGAAAAAAAAAATTAGACTTGGGGAAAATAAAATAAAACATTTACATGCTAAATGATGAAATGAAGATGGAGAAAGAAAAGCAAGCGAAAAAACCTGATAAGGATGAAGAGCAGCAGGATTTTCTGAATTGCTAGCTTAATTCAGACGATTCTGTTAATCGTTCTTACACGATCAATCAAGAGAGCCTGGAGGAAGGCTTGAAGTGGATGTGAGATCAGTGTAAGAAAGAGTGAAGTATATATATATATGTAAGAGATGGGGGAGAGGCTGGCTTTTTAAATGTGGAAATGGCATCAAGATTGATCATTGATGAGAAATTATGTCACTCAGAGTTGTGTTATTTTTGTAAGGTTTATATATGTCAAAGTAAAATATTGTTTTGACAACTAATGAAGATTTTTTGGACATTTAAATTGGGATTGGAAATCTCTAATTTGACGTTGACATCAGTGAGACCAGTAATTAACCAAATTCAAAGCTTGTCAATGGGAAAAAATCAGTCGCACACAGCCATGTGTTAACTGCAGGCCCAAAGCATATTTTTTAAGAATTTTAGCCAAAAGTGAGAGGCCAACCTTTTTTTTTTTTTTTGGGGGGGGGGGGTTGAAGGTTAAGTCATAAAATTCACCAATTATACTTTATTTTAAAATTAAAATCACAATTTTAATTAAAAAAATCATTAAGGTAGTGTTTGGGGCATGAATTTTTTACCTAAAATTTAGATTTGGATGAATTAGAACAAATTTCAATAGGATTTTGTGTTGATCTTATCCAAATTCAATATAAATCCAAATCCAAGTTCTTTTCAAACATAGGATATATATATATATATATATATATATATATATATATATATATATTGGTTGGTTTAATGATTTATTTCAATTGGTTTCATTCTAATTTCTTACTATGTATAGACATCTAACTTAGAATACAATCATAGAAACTATTATAATTTGCACATTATGAAAGATTTTATCTAAAAGCATATATTTTTTTCTCATTAATTTGTGCAATATATTTGTCAAAAAGTTTTGGTTAATTAACATATGCAAGCTCGCATATTTAAGGTTGTGTATATAAATTATTCTATTAATTACTGAATACACTTTAAAAAGTATTTTTCACCTATTGAAAGTTAAATTTAAGCAAGTAGACTTTTTAAAACTTTACTTAATTTTTGTGACATTTTTTAAAAATATATTTCTTAAAATATTAGTTAATATTATTCACATATTTAAGTGGCAATTGGTAGCTGAGGATCCTCTGCAGGTTGGAATTGAAAGGTAAATTTTGATTCTTGTTTGGTTTGTAGGCCTTTTCAATTCCCTTTCTGTATATAAATCAAACTCCTCTCCCCATTAGCCTCCTTTATTTTTTTATTACTCCGGAATCAACCCCCAATTTGGGTTGTAGAATGAAATTAAAGTAGAAAAGAAATCGAGGCATAAATGATTTCACTCTTGGGATATGTTTATTATGTTTGGTTAATAATGCAAAATAGTTTTAAGAATTGTGGTTTTTATTCCTTTCTAATATTTATTATTCTTTAGTGGTGGCTATAATGGAAATGAGAATGACTTTTTTAAAAATTAATATTTTTATTTAAATTTTTTCGTTATTGTTAGCTTTGGTGTATTTCCAAAAGGGGAATGAATTGGGTATTTAAAATTTTGTCTTACCTAGATTTATCCAAATCAACAATATTACGCAACCTAAGGTCTGTTTATACTATTATAAACTTAATCAACACATGTACAACATATAATGAATCAAGCATACAACATACACCTGGTGAAAATAAACGTGCGAAAAATAAATTGCTGAAATATAAAATACATGCACGATATGTTATCAGGGTTCGGCCAACTGTACCTACATCTTTGTCCAACTCGCAAGCCCAAAAATTACCACTATTGCTCACTTAACGGGTGGAGTGGCACCGGTTACAACCAAGTCAAATTTCCAGAGATGACCTCAAGCTTTACACACTCTCCTTGTGGGGCGAAGAAGACCCTAGGTCAAATTCATAGGTCTGGCCCCAACCTGATCCTTCTAGGCTAGATCAAATCCCCTCAGGCCATGCCTGGAATACTATCAATGAATATGAAATTTTGCGTACAATTTAAATGCTTCTAACACAAGCTGATATGTACCATAATATAGTCTAGATAAATATGCACTCAAAGATGATATGGATTTAATGCTTAGGTGAGATCCAATATATAAACTCTCTAAGATGTGTGAGTGTATGTATATGTGAGAGTTCAACCTTTGATTCAAGTCATGATATTCAACAAACAATTAATCAAAGGGAAGTTAAACACAATCCAAGATTAATATCTCAAAGTTTTTGTAAATGAAAATCACAATAGATATTTTGGATTTGCAAAACCAATATCAAAGATTATGTGCAAGCTTTCAAGTCTTACAATATGAGTGTCAAGACTAGCAAGTAAAAATCAAGGTCTTCCCAATAGAATACTTATGAAATAAAATACTATGGAAAAGATCAAATAAGCAAGAACTCTCCAAATGGATTTTCAAAACCGTATGCTTATGAGAGAGTATTTGCCATTGAAATGATATGTAAGAGTGTATGCACTAATCACAATCACTTCCCTTCAATCTTGCGATTGATTTACAAGAGATGAGAACAACTAACACTTTCTCTCACTTTCAAAAAGATGTATATAAGAAAGTATGATTGAGAGATTTCAAAATATGAACTTAGAATGAAAAGAATATAGCAAAAGAGTATGAAAAATTTGAGAGAAAAAATCTTAATCACTTTTACTAATCTTGTTGCTAATTAAGCCAAATGAAGTGCTATGTATAGGTGGGACTTAAAAAGTAACCGTTGGAACACAATGGGGAATATTAAAAATGTTTTAAAAGTGATTAAGAAAATTAACCTCATTTAACCCTATTTACCTTGGTTAAAAATTGGACCAACCCGAGAGTTTCGGGTGCCTGATCCATAGCTCTGGCGCCCGAACAGACACAACAGGAAAAGTAAACTTTTGAGGTTCGAGTGCTTGAATGTGAGTTCAGTTCGCTGAACCATGGCGATTTTCCAAAATATCGCAATTCGGTCGCCCTGTATAAGGTTTGGTTTGCCAAACCTGCATATTCAGTAGCCTGAGGCATATTTGAATGTGGGAATTTAGGCTGTCGAGTTGTTAGGAAAAGTCAGAATTGTGGTTCAGTCGCCCAAGGACGCTATAGTCATTTTTGGTTCGGTTGCCCGAAACCATGTCAACATTCTGACTAGTCAAAGGTTCGGTCACTCGAGGTGTTTTGAACACCAAAGTTTGGTCGTCTGAAGCCTCACTAACTTTGCCCTATAAGTCCAATTTTACTTCAATTAATTTCCCTGATATTATAAGGGATTTTGGGGACTATCTTATGTGTATGTGTAAGAAACTAAGGTCTTTCTAAGGTCTTTTGAGGTCTACCGAAAAAATCTGGCACCAGTCGACCACCGAGTGATCCCCAAGGTCAATCTACGGTCTTGAGCATTCATCCCTATCATGCATGAAGTGATTATTACAGACCTTTTCCTAAGTTACTATTACAAACCCAAATGAACATAAAATAAATTACAACAAGAGTAAGTCTTCTGGGTCTTTATACTTTAAGTCTTCTCAGCCATCAAGTGAGCTTGCTAATATTAACCTATACACAAACTTGATGGATATTAAATACCAGAGTATTTGTCATAATCAAAACAGGGATATGACCCATTAGGCACTACAAAAAATAAGGTTATTAGTGACGGTTTTAAACCATCACTAATACTCACAAAACCGTCACTACTAGTATTAGTGACGGTTTTATGAGTATTAGTGATAGTTTTCAATTAGTCGCTATACCTGCCGTTACTAATACTTATTAGTGACGGATTTTTCAAACCATCACTAATAATAAAGTATTAGTGACGAATTAAAACCATCACTAAAAATCTAAGCCTGTTACTATAGATTCTACACTGGATCTACCAAAAATCGACACTAAAGTCATAGTATTAGTGACAGTTTTAAAACCATGACTATTGCTCTATTATTAGTGACGGTTGTAAAACCGTTACTATTACTCTATTATTAGTGACGGTTGTAAAACCGTCACTATTGCTCTATTATTAGTGATGGTGATAAAACTGTCACTAATGCTCTATTATTAGTGATGGTTTTAAAATCATCACTGTTGTTCTATTATTAGTGATGGTTTTAGAATCGTCACTATTGCTATGCAGCACCAGTGTTAGTGACGGTTTGAGTTCCTTCACTAAAACTTTTTAAAAGGGTATTAGTGACGATTTTGAAATTATCACTAATACTTAAATTGGACAATTAGTAGTGAAATTAATTTTTTTTTCAATTATTAATTCCTGTAAAAATCTGTAATTAAATTACATTTTCTTATTCATAACATTAAACCATAATTGCAATAAAATTCATAAATTATTCTAAATTCTAATTCAAATTTAAATACAAATATATTATACAAATTCAAATTCAAATATAAATATATTATACAAATTTAAATACAATTACATTATATAAATTCAAATTCAAATACATTTCATCTGTTCAGATAACAAAAAAAAATGAAAAGCTGCATCCATAGTGCATGACATTGTCCTGACATTGTCACAGTTGCAAACCTACAAATTAAGAAAGTTAAAAAAATTAGTATACGCTTTTTGAAAACTTTTGGCAACATTTATCCTGTAAATATGATATTTTCCATAGAGATATGCTCCAAACCCAGGTGTTTACAATAAATAGTTCACAATAATCCAACTAGTAATGAATTTTGCGAGTGCACAGGAGCTTCATAAGCATTAAATAATGTAACGTGTTCATGCATCCCATAAAACACATATATCATAATATAGTGGATTATCCCCATAAACAACATATTTCATAGAGTAGACACAGTTGGTATGAGATTCACTATAGAATGAAAATCTCAAGAAAGAGGGCTCCTCTCTAGAGAAAAGAAAGAGATGATACGTGCATTGTGAAGAGTGGAAATCTTAAGAAGATGAAGCATCATCTACTCCAATGACTGTAACCAGGCCAAGCATCCTCCCAAAATCAAACTCTATTGCCATTAGCTTCTCTAAAATGAGTGGGAGGAAGGAACAAACAAGCAAAATAGGAAACAAATTTCTATAGACTTGCATTGGAAACAACGCCACTTCCTCTAGTGTTTCATCCATTCTGATGGATTCTATATTACTTTTAATCTTTTTTTTTTGGCAATTAACAATTAATTTTTGGTTGCACATAAATTAAACTTAAACCTTCAAACATAAATAATAGACTCCAACCAAAATTGGCATAACCACCAAGCAAGTAAGAAATCAAAGAAAAATTATATCACATAGTCTAAAATTGGTCTCTTGAATTTTTTTTCCTTTCCCTAAAATTTTTAACAAATTTTCGGTAGCATGCCCTCTATAAATAGAACATTTCCCAAGCCTGCAAGTCACAAAAGCATGCAATTCACAATATTTTGCATCATACAGATGCCATTTAGATTAAGACATGCAACAACCTAAAAGTATCTACCAGTAGGCAATACACATCACTGCATCAGTAATGCAGGTGGCATTCCAATCAAGCATGCAATCCTAATGTCCACTACCAGCATGTAGTTCACAAGATATATCAATCCAAGCATATATGCAGTTCAAAAGTTAAATCATCTATTAAACTGAAGTTAGATATATACCCATCTCTAGCTATAATGAGGTCATGCGATGACAAAGAAGGACGACGAGGTTGTGGATGGTGGTGGCTGCATTAACAATCTTTATCTAGTTTACCCAGAGTTTCTTTTCAAAAGTGATTTGAAATGCAATAAGTCTGCCCATGTAGACAAAATGAATTTTAACCTTTCATCTGATAGGTTGTCTCTTATAATTAAGGCATTATTTAAATATTAATTTTATTTCTCTTAAATCTTGATGCACTTCTTGTGGATGCAATGACCGCAAGAAGGGCATCAAGATTCAAGCAAAATAAAATTAATATTTAAATCATACCTTAACTACAAGAGACAACCTATCAGATGAAAGGATAAAATTCATTTTGTTTACATGGGTAGGCTTATCGCATTTCAAATCAATTTTGAAAAGAAACTCTCGGTAAACTAGATAAAGCCCCTCTATTCATTTGTATATACACTGCAAATGATATGTCCACTATCAAAAATAGAAGTTATCAAAAGTAGACCTAAAATTATATAACAAACTTTTCTCAATGACGGCAAAATCTAAGGAAAAAACTACATAATTATAAATTCAATGTAAAAAATAAATATACTTTTTAAACTATTTTTTAGTCATTCAAAATACTAACTTAAATTCATTAAGTAAATCAAGCCAAGAGAAAGTTATAAAATTGCAAAGTTCATATTACTTTAAAAATTTATGATACAACTCCCAATTATTCCTATATTGTTTCCAAATCTCATCCAAATCCCAATTATTCCTATATTGTTCATATTACTTTGAATTTTGGAGTACTGGACTCTGAACGAAGTCTAACCTCCTCCTTATTAATATTATTTCTTTTGCAGAAAGTGTTTTTTGTGGGAGAGAGGCAGATTGTGTATCTTATTTTTAGTAGACATTGAAGTGGTAGGATGTTCATCATACAAAGAAAAAGGGCATTGTGTTCAAATTAGATTTTATGATTTTGAGAAGGCATGTGATTGAGCTAGTTGGGGGTTCTTGGATAGAGTGCCTTTGAGAAAGGGGTCAGGTGTTACGTGGAGGAATTGGATAGGGGGTTGTTTATCTAGTGCCTTTGTGAACCACCAATATGGATTGGAATCTCTAAAATCAAACAAAACTAATATAGAAAACAACCCACCCTAAACATATGTGTGCCTTTGTGAACCACCAATATGGATTGGAATCTCTAAAATCAAACAAAACTAATATAGAAAACAACCCACCCTAAACATATGTGAACCACCAATATGGATAGTCTTTAAAATCAAGCAAAACTAGTATAGAAAACAACTCAACTAGTCAATCCTTAAAAGAAGGTCCGCTTGTGTCCCAAATCATAATTTGACTGTTTGACGCACTCGAAAAGGGTTCCTAGATTCCCATCTGCTTCTAATAACAAACTAAACGTAATTAATAAATTTTATTTTTAAAATTATTTTCTAATTTTTTAACATTTATATGAAAATATTAAAAATTAAACAAAAGTGGCTTTTTCAATTTTTGATCCAAGTGTTATAAGAACTAGAAAACACTACAATTTTACTTGCTTGGACATGGAAAATGCTTTTACTCATCCTTTCAAAAATATTTTAACATTAAACAACTAAGCCTATCTTTTCTTTTTGTTTGGAAAAATTTTAACGCAATTTCGGCAACATGTCGTCTGTAAATTGGACATTTTTCCATAAAACCTGCACCTGATAGGTTCAAATAGAGCATTTATAAGATGTTGAAGGCACACGAGAACCTATATCCACTACCAGCATGCAATACACATCAACTGCATCCGCTATGCAGGAGGCATTCTAGACTAGCATGCAATCATGTAGCATATTCACGATAGTAATACATTTAACCATATCTTAAATTCATAATATAAATAGCAGAGAAGATGCTTAAGTTTCCATTTGTTCGACGAGGAGAAGATAAGGCAGTGTAATCAATGGGGAAGGAGAGAATGAAGTGGAATTGGACTTGTGGGTTAATGGGTATGTCTGAAAATGTGACATGTTTGAACTCAGCTCCTGTAAAAACGTCTGTTTTTGTCAACTCATGATATGTTATGCTCATTTGGCAGCCACTTAGGTGGGACAATTCATGAAGTTTGAAGAAGCTTCTGAAACATCTTCGAGCCATGGTGGGATGACAATTGCAGGGGCAGTTCCTATCCCTTAGTTGCCAAAATTACAAGAAAATGTGTGCAACTCCATGTTCTTCTGTTGAATGGCTTGGATAAACTTTCTTTTTTTTGGGGGGGGATGGTGGGTTAAAATGACTGAGCACAGCATGCATGGCTTCTGTATAGTTTTTGAATTTTGTTTCGTGTGTTGGACAACTTGAATCTTTAGAAGTAATAGTAGAGGTAGTAGTGGTGATAAGCAGTAAAAAATCTTTATGCAAAATTGTTTTGGAAAAACTGAACATAATTAATATTTTACTGCTTATCGCCACTACGACCTCGACTATTACTTCTAAAGATTCAAGTTGTCCAACATACGGAACAAAATCCAAAAACTATACAGAAGTCATGCATGCTGTGCTCAGTCATTTTAACCCCCCACCCCAAAAAAAAGAAGTTTATCCAAGCCATTCAACAGAAAAACATGAAGTTGCACACATTTTCTTGTAATTTTGGCAACTGAGGGACAGTAACTACCCCTGCAGTTGTCATCCCACCATGGCTCGAAGATGTTTCGGAAGCTTTTTCAAACTTCATGAATTGTCCCACCTGAGTGACTGCTAAATGAGCATAGCATATCATGAGTTGACAAAAACATACGTTTTTATAGGAGCTAAGCTCAAACATGCCACATTTTCAAACATACCCATTAACCCACAAGTCCAATTCCACTTCATTCTCTCCTTCCCCATTGATTACACTGCCTTATCTTTTCCTCATCCAAAAAATGGAAACTTAAGCATCTTCAAACTTCATGAATTTTCCCACTTGAGTGGCTGCCAAATGAGCATAGCATATCATGAATTGATAGATTCAAATAGATCATTTATAAGAAGTTGAAGGCACATGAGAACCTATATCCACTACCAACATGTAATACACATCAACTGCATCCGTCGTGCAGGAGGCATTCTAGACTAACATGATTTAACATGAAACTTAATTTGTGATCATAATACCTTATACCACATCATCTTGTCCAGATTGGCGCACATCCTTTCCTCTAACCGTGCGGTCCTACCCATCATGGCTTGCATCTGGGCTCGAAAGCTGGAGACCTCCGATCTCAATTCCGCATTCTCCATAGCGATCATATGCACCTATCGAGCCATCTCCTGCTTATCATACTCGGCCTCTCGACGCTGTCGTTCCATCTTTGCATGAGCCGCCGCACCTTTGGATGATGATGTTGTTGGAGCAATGTAACCACTTCCAATACCTTTCACCTTGCCCCTTGCTCGTTACCGAAGCACCTGGGAAGTGATCTCGAAATCTGTCATGTGCGGAGTCCCCTCTGAAATAGGTGTATCCCTCAGCTCGACCATCCGTGCTTAATTTCAATCATGAAAATGATAAAAAGGAATAAGTAAAACTACAACTTTTATGTTTTGAATAAAGTAATAAACTAAATCTTTTGCTTCACCTACATGTCGATCCTACGCACCCTCGCACCACTCCCCCGATCGCCGTTGGTGTGTTCTCTGATACAGATCCGGCAACGGCTCCTTTGTGCCAGTCTCGGGATCACGCTACATTATCATATAATTCATCATTAGTATTATGTCATGCAATGGCCAGATAATTTTATATATAGTTTTACGAATAGCCTCGATCCACCGCAATGCATCGTAGGGAGTTTGCTGTAGTTCGCAGCATTTGTTTCATATATGGCCTACAAGGAAGATGTCATGATGACATATTAGCGACATCATTGTGAAAAATTAGATATTATAATACAAACACATCACTTGATAGCGCGGGTCACGGAAATGGCGACACACCACGTCCCAATCTTGTTGGGATATCTTATCGTATGGCCACGCTTATGCTTCATCTCCCATCGCTAAAAAATGGGAGCGCATTTTTTAGCGATAGCTCTTAAATTTATTACACAATTGGACGTCGACCGCCCTCCTCACATGGTCATCCCCAAGGATGTCCATATCAAACTCCTCCTACATATATAGGTAATACAATTACAATGTTAGACAGTTGTTAATTGGCTAGTATATTAAAAGTAAAAAAAAAAATTTAATTAAAAACAACTATATAGGGTTAGGGAACTTACCAAAATGTGCATGTAAAGGAACATGCGCTGCTCATGGGTCACTTGGGGCCAGCTAAATGCGGTGACTGGAGCATATTGTCGGCATATAATGTCGAGCTCCCTCGTCCACGCGGTGCACCAATCGTTTAGAATAACATTATAATCATACACGTGAATAACTACCATCAACAGTTGACATGTAAATAAATTAATCGTATCCATACCATCATTGCTCATGACGGTCGACAACTCACCCTGCGTGTCAGTCGCATAAGTGGTATCCATGTCTGGCTGAGGTGTCGATGGCTCAGACAATGGTGCTGCCGCATCAGGATCAACGAGGTCCGCCGGTTCGGAGGATGTCGGTTCATCCTCATGCGATGTACTCGTGTGCCTGAAAGGATTTCTCCAACGTTGGCCTCGTGGTGCCATATCTACAAATTAATAGACAAGTAAATATAAGAAGTACAAATTTTTAAGTTATTTACACATGTCAGATACATGGTGACAAAAATAGGATAAATGAGAGTTCAAATAAATTAGTTTTCCAATCCTATGAGACTTCCCTGGACAAAGTGATAGTTTTCCAAACTTGTAAATTCATTTAGAACTAATTTTAGGGCTATTGTAAAGATACCTATTGAATTTGGGATAGGATATTAAACGCCCGACTTCCTAAATTTTGATATATTGTCGAATTGTCATCAAGTGATGGGTGTATAATTCTAAAATAATCAATATGCTCAGATAATCTTACAATATTTGAACCCTAAACAATACACATTGATTCCCATATCAATATGCAAAACACCTAGAGGAGCTGCTTTTCCACCAAGAGGAGCTAGCATGATCAATGCTGGCTACACTAAAGAACAACTTTGTCAATCTAAATGAAACCCTCTCAAGCCTCAATAAATATATCTAATCAACCACAATACAAATGAATTCATCACCGTGTGGCAAGCCAAGGTTTTGAACTCCACCTACACAAAACTATGTAAAATTATAACCACCTATTGGTCACAAATTTCCTCACCAGCTAGCTTTGCAGCAATTGAGGCATACATTCACAACTCTATCCCCAACACTGCTCATGTCATGTACAATAGTTCCTTGATTGATGTCATCTATAGTTGGTCAGCTCTAGGTTAGAATTCAGAAGGATGGAATTCAGGATTTGGAGTTGGATGTGTGACTTAAAGTAAAAATATTACACAACATTTTCTTCAAATCCACAAAAATTCAAATCTAATTCGCAAAATCTACTCCCAAACACAGGGTTAAGGCATGAGTCATTATTAATCAGTAAAGATACAAGGTTAATAGTGTCATACTAGCACTACCCTAACACATTGTATATTGAACTCACACTAGTGTTCGATACCCAAACTTTAGTTAAGTTCATTGGGGAGTCTCTTAATAATATCCCTAATTGTTTATAAATTGCATCGAAGTGACATTCCTGCATACAATCTTGATTAAAAAAAACAAAGGCATCAAGGGAATGTAACCCACACACATCACAAATTCGGGTGGCGAATGAATTAACAGTGGCCAAAAATAAAATAAAACCTTAAAGAATGGTTTCTACACCTAAATTTGTTGGATTCCACACTATAAATACCAAGTGCTAGTTTGTAACCCTTAGTGCTGATAAGTAATCACCAACCAGTTCTACCCCATTGGACACAAACCACTGAACAAAATAGTACCTAATAATAGAAGACAAACCCATCCATGCAATGTAAGAAAAGAATCATTCAAGAAATACAACAGAAACCATCAAAATCGAACATAAGTAATGCATCAAATCAATTCATCAAATTACGGCCTAATTTTTTCCATTCTAATTATTGATTCAATCCCCATTGAGTAAAGTCAGCTTAACAAGATAGTTGGCGATCATGGTGCATGCCCAAACTTTGTATTCAATAAACGCAAACAAATATTATTCTTGTATTTGAACAATTAATCAACCAAAAATAAGTAATACCAACAAATTAAATCAATAGCAGTGTTTGATCTCAATAGAAGTTTAAATCATTTAACTCATTTACAAATCAATTTTGATCACATTCCCAATTCAGATTTAAATACTCACAATAGATAAAATCAAGAAATATATGCTTGAAAGTAAAAAGATAAAGGGAAAGAAGAACCTTGAGATTTTTTACAAGTTTCGACAACGTGCCTACGCCCTTGCGACGACCATGGCGACTTGCAGGTGGTGGCTTGCGGGCGAGAGTAGGGGGAGACTAGGAGAAAGGATCATCAAAGCAGGATGGGTGGCTTGTGGCCGAGAGCAGGGGGAGACTAGGAGAGAGGATCGCCGTAGCAGGAGGGGTGGCTTACGGCCTAGAAAAGATGGGAGACTGGGAGAGAGATTCGCCGGAGCAGGAGGGGTGGCTTGCAGCTGAGAGCAGGCCAGGGGAGATTGGGAGAGAGAATCACCGGAGCAGGAGGGGTGGCTTGCGTCCGAAAGCATGGGGAGACTTGGAGAGAGGATCGTTGGAGCAAGAGGGGTGGCTTGCGGCCGAGAGCAGGGGAAGACTGGGAGAGAGGATCGCCAAAGCAAGATGAGGTCAGGGAAGAGGAGGAGCTAAAGCAGTGGCTTGTGGCCGATCGAGAGCAGGGGGAGATTGGGAGAGAGGATCGCCAGAGCAGGAGGGGAAAAGGAGGAGCTGGTGCGGTGGCTTGCGGTGGAGAGCAGCGGAAGATCAACTGGGAGCTGGAGGGGTTCGTGGGATGCGGGCGGAGGGGAAGGGGAAGAAGCCAGCTGGAGAAGGAGGGAAAATATCCCACGGAAACCAATAAGGGTTTTTGGACATTAGTGATGGTTTCAAAACCGTCACTACTACTATATGTTTATTTTTTTATAAATAACAAAGCATTAGTGACGGTCCAAATTCGTCACTAATAATGCAATTCGTCACTAATAAGACAACAATTGTGACGCCTCTATAAATTCTTCACTAATATTTTGAACTTAAATTTTTTTATATATTTTTTTAAAAAGGAATTATTAGTGACGAATTTCTAGATTCGTCACTATTAGTCTTCGATTAGCGACAAATATACAATATCGTCACTAATATTTTGAATTGAAATTTTTTTATTTTTTATTTTGAAAAGAAAGAATTATTAGTGACGGTTCTTAGATCTATCACTAATACCCTTAACCAAATTTATTTTATATTTTTTAAATAAAAACTTGTAGTGACGATTTCAAAACCATCACTAATATCCTCTTATTAGTGGCGGATCTCAAAATCCGTCACTAGTACCCTTTATTTAATTTTTTAAATATTTTTATAAATAAAATAACTAGTAATGACGGTTTCAAAACTGTCACTAATACACCATTATTAGTGACGGATATCCCAATCTGTCACTAATACCATTAACTAAGTCTTTTTAATATATTCATAACTATTAGTAGTGACGGTTTGTTAATCGTCACTAATAAGAGGCTTTTAGTGACAAATTTAATCCGTCACTAATGCCCCAAAATCGGCGCTAATATTTTCCTGAAAAAGTTTTCGAGCGAAAATTGTTTACCGTGTTGTTTTTTTGTAGTGATTATTAGTGACGATTTTAAAACAGTCACTAATGCTTTATTATTAGTGACGGTTGACGGTTTTAAAATCGTCACTATTACTCTATTATTAGTGACGGTTTTAAAACCGTCATTATTGTTCTATTATTAGTGACGACACAACCGTCACTAATGCTCTATTATTAGTGACGATTTTAAAACTGTCACTATTACTCTATTATTAGTGACGATTTTAAAACCGTCACTATTACTCTATTATTAGTGATGGTTTTAAAACCGTCACTATTACTCTATTATTAGTGACGGTTTTAGAACCGTCACTATTACTCTGCAGAATTGTCACTAAAACCATAGTATTAGTGACGGTTTGAGAACCTTCACTACAACTTTTTTAAAAGGCTATTAGTGATGATTTTGAAACGGTCACTAATACTTAAATTGGACAATTAGAAGTGAAGTCAATTTTTTTTCCAATTATTAATTCCTGTAAAAATCTGTAATTAAATTACATTTTCTTATACATAACATTAAACCATAATTGCAATAAAATTCATAAATTATTCAAATTTCTAATTCAAATTTAAATACAAGTATATTATAAAAATTCAAATTCAAATACAAATATATTATACAAATTCAAATTCAAATGCAAATACATTTCATCTGTTCAGATAACAAAAAAAGTGAAAAGTTGCATCCGTAGTGCATGACATCGTCCTGGCGTTGTCATAGTTGCAAAACCTACAAATTAAGAAAGTTAAAAAACTTAGTATACGCTTTTAAAAAAATTTTGGAAGCATTTCTCCTGTAAATATGACATTTTCCATAGAGATATGCTCCAAACCTAGGTGTTTACAATAACAGTTCACAATAATCCAACTAGTAATGAATTTTGCGAGTGCACGGGAGCTTCATATAATAAGCATTAAATAATGTAACGTGTTCATGCATACCATAAAACACATATATCAGAATATAGTGGATTATCCCATAAACAACATATTTCATAGAGTAGACACAATTGGTATGAGATTCACTATAAAATGAAAATCCCAAGAAAGAGAGCTCCTCTCCAAAGAAAAGAAAGAGATGATACGTTCATTGTGAAGAGTAGAAATCTTAAGAAGATGAAGCATCATCTACTCCAACGACTGTAACTAGGCCAAGCATCCTCCCAAAATCAAACCCTATTGCCATTAGCTACTCTAAAATGAGTGGGAGGAAGGAACAAACAAGCAAAATGGGAAACAAATTTCTACAAACTTGCATGGGAAACAATGTCACTTCCTCTAGTGTTCCATCCATTCTGATGGACCCTATATTACTTTTAATCTCCTTTTTTGGCAATTAACAATTAATTTTTGGTTGCACATAAATTAAACTTAAACCTTCAAACATAAATAACAAACTCCAACCAAAATTGGCATAACCACCAAGCAAGCAAGAAATCAAAGTAAAATTATATCACATAGTCCAAAATTGGTCTCTTTTGAATTTTTCTTTCCTTACCCTAAAATTTTCAACAAATTTTCAGCAGCATGTTGTCTATAAATAGAACATTTCCCAAACCTGCAAATGACAAAAGCATGCAATTCACAAAACTATATTTACCGCACTGTTTTTAGTAACGAAAGTATTAGTGACAGTTTTAAAACCGTCACTAATACCAACTTTTAGTGATGAAATTGAATTCGTCACTAATATTTTCGTCACTAAAAACCAGTTTTTTTTGTAGTGAGGTCAACAGTTATCTTTCAAAACTAACAATACTAGCAAAGTATTGTTGATGTTGTTAGTTGTTGTCATTTTTTTATGTGTTGTTTTCTTTTCTTTTTCTTTTTTTCACATGAGGTAAGAGAATATTTTATTACCTAAAAATATAGAGGAAAGTATAAATATTCAAAAACAAGGAGCAAAACATTGTTCAACAACTATAATAGATGTAAATTTAAAAAAACCTCAAACTTCAAAGACTAGAAAACTTAACAAAGTACATAGACAATCCTACATGTTCTTCACGAGTTACCAATTTTGAAGGAGATATCTTGATAGATTTTACCTACAATACCTTCTGTATCAAAACTAAATTTGCTATAAAGAAAAGAGTTATGAGCTCTCAAAGTAAGATATATAGTTGCGCATATCCATATATATAGGCGCAACGATAAGGTTATCATCATGTAACCTCAAGGATTCAAGGCGTGGATACAACCTCTTGCAAAAAATACCAAGGTAAGGTTGTGTACTATAGACCCATTGTGGTTTGTCCCTTCCCTAGACCCTACAAACGCAAGATCTTTGTGCACGCTGCCCTTTATATCTGATACACCCAAAAGTAGTAGTAGACATACTCATGAGGGGATACATTTACAAAACCACCATTGAAACCTCACATAATCGCACTCGAGTTATCCGTAACCCCCCGATACGGTTACAAAACCACTATTGATATCCTATATAACCACCCTTAAGTTATCAATTACCTCTTAAACATAATAACATGCTTGTAAATACTAAGTTGAAAGAGGGTCTGTCTCCACCACTATAAAAAAGGGATCCCAGGAGGAGGTAATTAAGCATCTCATTCTCACTCACTCTCACTACAAAAAAAGAAAGTCATTCTTGGTGACGAAAGTATTATTGACGAGCCAAAAATTGCGCTATTAGTGACGAAATCAAAATTAGTCACTAATATTTAAGTTATCAGGGACGAACCTCATATCTGTCACTAATAATGCATTATTAGTGACGATTTCCAGTTCGTCACTAATAGTTTTGTCAATAAACATAGGTTTTTTCTACTCTAACGATCATGCAAAGATGTTAGTAACAATTTTTCGAATATTAGTGACAATTTTTTGTCACTAATAGTCTATTATTAGTGATAGTTGTAGATTATCACTAATGGTGGTCTTTTAGTGACGATTTTTAAAACCGTCAATAAAAACTTCTCCAAATATCCCCACTACTCCCCTTGCGCAAAAACTAACACATCCCAAATTCCTATTCTCTCTCTTTCACGCACATATCCTGCATCCCCTCCTGCTGGTGCATGCGATAGCCGGAAAGCCACCCTTGTTGCTACTAGGTTGCTACAGACCAATTGTTTGCCACCTATGGCAGCCACAACTGGTACCGCCCCACTGCACGCCACAACTAGTTGTCGGTATTGCAAGTTTGACCGAGCTCTTTATTTTATTTTATTTTTTTGGGGTGCGTATTGATTCAACTGAACTAGTGTCAAGAGAATCGTGTTATTATGGGCCTCCATTCTTGATGAGCATGTGCCACCAAATGCCAAAACACATAGGAGTGTTTCCATTGTAATAGGATGTCCAAGTCTACCTTTTTTATGCAAAAAAATTAAAAAAAAAAATCAACTGGGCATTATTGAACAGGGGAATAAATTGGTTGCAAGAAATCAACCTTCTAGCCAGACTTTCTGATAAATAGGGATTTGGGAGCAGCAAACTACTCATGCTACTTCAAATTTTGTTTTCTACACCTAATTATAATTCTTGCCTAACTAATGAAGACATAATTTCACGCTTAAATACATTCGGTTAGGTCCAGATTACATGGGAAACAAGTAAAAACACTTTGTTAATGAAAACACGAATAACAGTGTTGACTTTTTTTTAAGTCCTATCTCGTTTTTAATAATGAAAAATACAAGGTATTTAATGCTTGCCAAGTTTGTGTGCAGAATTAAATTGCCGAAATCATATGGCGGCACATATTAACCTGAAGAATAAAAAGACCCAAGATGTTTATTTCTTGTAATTTATATTTCATTCTGGGTATGTAATATTATTAATTCCAAAGGTCTGTAATAACTTATGCATGTCATGCATGGTAGGAATTATAAGCTCAAGACCATAGATGGACCTTAGGGGTCGACCGACGCCAGATTTTTGGGACTAATTAAAATGCTCAAAGACCTTAGACTGACCATAGGTCCCAATATATTGCATAAAAAAACCCCCCACATATCTTAGAAATAATCATCATGAGAATAAGGGTGCTTTCAAAAGAAAAATAGGACTTAAATGCAAAATTATATGTTCGATCGACCGAACCAAAATATACTAAGACCCTCGGTCAACCGAATCTCTCCAGGGTCAATGGTTTGACCATTTAGTCCACCATCCTTAAAATGAGCGTCAATGCCCTAGTCGGCCGAGCTGGCATATGGGAGATCCCAATGCCCTGGTCGACCGAACTCACAGTTGTAAAATGGCTCGGTCGACCGAACGTTCAACTTCTGTCAACAAAACATAGCTCGGTCGACTGAACCTCAGAGGTTCTGAAATCGCTTCAAGTCTGGTCAACCATCACTGCAGTTAAAAAACACCTTGGTTGACCAAACTGAGTAACCTGGTCAACCGAACATCAAAAGTGGTCGACCAACCCCCTTGGGTTGTCCAATTTTAACCGAGGTTAAACTGGATTATTTTTAATTAAACTCAATTAATCTTTTTCCAAAATACCCAGCATGTCCCCAATGGCTATACTTTTTCCCATCTCTATATATAGGTCCTCATTTGCAAAAAGTCAAAAAAAATTAGGGATTTAATTAGCAAATATTTTCTCTGTATTTTTTAGAGACCTTTTTTAAAACACAAAGCCCATACACTCTTATACTACTATTTCTTTGCTAAATCAATCCTTGTGAGAGTACCTTGAGTGACTATACATTATTCTCATTTGCTAGAAACCCTCAGTTGTTTATTGTATATTTGATTTTCGGATTGAGGGTTGAGCATAGTTTTTCCCTCAATTTAATTTAATAAATCTATGGTGTGGGAAAAACTTAGAGCTTGTGGACCTTGGCATTCGAATTGCAAGACACCTTAGCTTGTATTTTTGAGTGTGCAAAAATATTTTCACAAACTCATTTTTCGAATATCTTTTGTGCTTGAATATTGAGAAAATATTTTTAGAGATATTTTAATTACTCTTTGTGAAAATCTTTGAAATCCTAAATTGTTATTGAGATTTACATCTATACATTGTTTCAAAGATTAGCTTGTTGATACACTCTTGTGTGTGGTTGACTATTAACATTAGATTGAGTTTGATTACACTTTGTTGCAATAAGCTTATAGTTCCCATCTATTTAATGTGCATTCATTGTTGCATGTGCATATCGGTACAAAATCTGCTTGTGTTTAGAAGCATTAAATTTGTACACAAAATTTCAATTGTCTATTGTATTCCAGGCATAGCCTGAGGGGGTTTGATCTAGCCTGTAAGGATTGGTAGGGCTTTCTCTGCCCCGCAAGGAGAGTTAATTTGTAAAGGTTGAGGTTAGGTTTGGGAATTTGACCTGATTGTAATCAGTGTCGTTCCACTCGTTAAGTGAGTAATTAGTGGAATCCTTAGGCTTGTGAGCTGAGGCGGGTACGTAGGCAATATTGGCCAAACCCTAATAACATATTTGGTGTAACTTTTATTTTTCCACACTTTCTATTTCAGCGCATGTATGTTTTATGTTTGACTTATTATATGCAGTATATGTGTTTAAGTGTTTGAATATTTGATTGAGTTTATGATTATATAAAAAGACCCTAGGCTTGTGTAATACTGTTTGTGGAATTTGAATTGACCTAAGAGAAAAGTTTTAAATACCCAATTCACCCCGTCTCCTCTTGGGAATACACCAATTCCAACAAACAGTTTATCAAAAAAAAAAAATGTTGACCTATACTGTGCATGAAAACTTTTCAAAAACCAATGAGTAAGCTAGTTTGCAAAACATGCCAAAAGTTCATACTATGTCATGCCATAAAGTTGTATCATGCAAACTTATGAATAAATTGTTCCCCCATTGGGTTTAAATCTTCATTGATTTATGTTGTTTTAAACTTAGAATAAGAATAGAGGTGCCCTAAGAATAAGAGTTGTTTCATATGTTCTTTTTTTTTTAATCTATTGGTTTATCATGGCAAAATCACCTTAACTTTTAGTCCTGCAAAATGTAGTTTAGGGTCAGTGAAGGCTTCTCTAGGGAGGCAGGTATCAATTGACCTACTTGGCAAGATCTTCAAGCCATTCCTTGGCTAGAAGATTTCGTTCTACAATGTAGAATGTTAGAATTGATGATATCCCAAGAGGGGGGCGAATTAGGTATTTTTAAAAATCAGGTAAATATTTAATTGATTAACAACCTAGATCAACCTTGAGTTTAGCTAATGTAAAACAATCACAAACAATATATATATAAACACATAAGTGCGGAAATAAATGAGTGTAGCAATATAGAGAACAACACCGAGATTTTACAAGGTTCGGCTATACCCGCCCACGTTCTTGCCTCAAGAGAACCACTTGAGGATTTCCATTATCCAGTCCTTCAATAAACAGAGCTACCTCTACAACCCTCCTTTACACGAGAGGAAATACCCTTACAATCCCTCCTCATAGGTGGAGATACCTCTCCAAGAAATTTTCTCTTACTTGGCACGATTCAAACCCGAATTGTGGAAGTAGAATGAAGATACAATGGTTTGTGTACAAAAGAATGCTTCTTAAAGTGTTGATGAGTACAGTGGAAAAAAAATCTAATAAACTCTCAATAAATAAGATTAAAGCTCGGTAGAGTAGAATGGTGTTCTTTTAGGTATTTTGAAAAATATGAATGGGAGAATTTGCAAATGATGTTTCTCAAGGTAAAACAATTTGCTCAAGAGTTCAAACATTGTTCAAAAGTGTTCTCCAACTCTCCATGCCTTTTATTTATAGACAAACTTGAAAGATGGTTGTTTTATGACTGTTAGAGGTCTTAATATATATTTTATTTCAAAAAATATAGTCGTTCTTGGCTCTTCCCAAGAGTTTCAGTCGATTGGACTGGGGTTTGATCATACAGATTGCAGGAGATTTCCATTTTAGCGATTTTCAGTCACTCGAACTGATGATCAGGTCGCCCGGATCATAGTTTGTGATGTTCGGTCGCCCATATTTAAGATTTAGTCGCTCAACTGCCTTACAATCTTGAGCTTTTGGGCTTTTTCATGTTCAAACTCATTTTAGGACTTTTGAAAAAGTTTAGCAAATTTATAAAATGATTTTCCATGAAAATTTTAAGGGCCTAAGGTCTACCTAAGGTTAAGAATGAGCTTCACATCAAGTTCATTCAGCTATGTACATACAACAATCCTAAATGCTATACAAATGAAAAGTTCTTCAAGTCTTCAATTCTTGCTCTTCAAATACTCCATGGAATTGGCCAAGCAATGTGTCATCTTGAATGCTTCATGACTTCCATTTTGCATCAGTCATTGTGCTTTCTCAAGGTCATTCTAGTGAACATACTTAAAGCACTAATGAGATACTGTGGTTTGTCATTATCAAAATGGGATTAGGCTCAAAAAGTCAACAATCTCCCTCTTTTTGATGATGACAAACATAGGAGCAAAATGAGGCAGCCTTACAAGGCTCCCCCTCACAATATGCATAAATACAAACAATAGACAATATAATTTTATTTCAAACATATTCAAATGAAGACTTTAAAATTTTGTAAGTTGAAAATTTTTGAGTTCAGTTCATATTGCATTTAGCGTTGAATATGACTTTGAAAAAAATTCCAGATTAAATGAGTCACATGATACATGTATCTAGCAATGTTTGTGCAAAATTATCATGTTGTCTCTTAAGATTACTGTGAGTTAAAAAAAGGGTTTTAAACAACAGTCAGTGTAAACTCTAAACCAAAATATGGGTGATCACAAGTTACGAATTTTGCTCAAAATTCCCCCCCTTTTGACATCATCAAAAGGTGTGAAGGACAAGAAAACATAGTTTGCTTCAAAAACTCCCCCTTTTCACAAACTCCCCTTTTTGACATAAAAGGTAAGCTTAGATTAAATGAATCACTTATGCGTATCAATTAATTCAATTTGAGTACTCAAAACAATATAAGCAACCATTTGAATCCTTAATGAAGTCTAAAACATATTGATAGACCAAATGGTCTCCATGAACCATATATTCTTGAATTCATAGAAGTTATATATATTTTTTCGAGTTTTACCAAGGATGAATTTCATTTATGCATTTAATATTCAGAGTCCAACATAATGACACTCAATTAGCATGCATCAACCTAATATCAACTATTCGGCATGCAGTTCTCAATATGACTTTTTTTTTCATTTACTCAACCAGCATGCAACATCCTATTCAACTACTCAACATGCAATTCACAATTGTCTACATCTAGCATGCGGAAGTTATTAACAATATTAATCTCCATAACAATCTCGGCATCCATCATGCAGAAGCTACAAGCCTTTTTAAGTAAAAGAATTTACACAGCTATCTGCATCCAGCATGCAGAAGCTTTTAGAATATTCAGTAGAGATAATAATTATTTCGTGGTCTGCATCAAGCATGCAAAATCTTGTATAACCATTCAAAATTTATAATATTCATGCCATGGTCTGCATCAAGCATGCAGAAGCTTCCATTCAAACCAACCAAACAACGTGCATTTACACAAGGATTGCATCATTATCCAACATGCAATTCTCAATATTTCATCATTTAATATCCTTCATGCACAAATAATATGTTCAATATGTTCTAAGAAAAGCATAATAATAAAAAGAAACTGAGTGTTTTAAACAAAATATACAATAATAATATTAATTGTTTTCAAATAAAATAGTTGCTCCCCCTCATAGTTTGTTATCCTAGTCCTTGTCCTCCTCAGATGAGTTGTCGTCGTCATCCTCACTCTCGCTTTCCTCCAAAGGTGTCTTCCCTTTTAAGGAGGAAGAGCATTCAAGGCTGTTGAATCGATCGCTGAGGATTTGAAAGTTTTCATACATGGTTCATTCAATGTATTTATATCCTCCTCGAATTAAGCATATTTTAGAGTCTACATCCACTCGAAGTTCATTGAAAGCCCCAACAAGCTATGTTATAGAAGCAATGAGCTCGGGAATCTATGTGGCCTATTTTGGTATTTGAGGTTCATTATATGGATCGACTTGTTGAGCATGTGCCTGTTCTTCCATCCTTTTATGCAAAGGAAGCTTGGCCACCCAGTTACGGTCAATTAGTTGATATCCCATCAATTTTATGGTAGAGGTGAAAAGATCACTAGGACGACGTGGAATGAACAAGGAGGATGCATGGTTGAACCCAAGACTCTCAAAAACACGGTTTAGCATTCCTCTTTAAGGAAGAATGATCCTCTAGCCACTCTCCTTGGAAAACGTCCATATAATGATTAAAGTCGACAAATCCAAGCGTCTTCCAGTATATAAGCACCACATTATGAAGCAATCCAGGTAAGATATATAATCTCGGGATCCACTATTTGGAAGTATATTATAGCAAATGAGTAGGTGGATGCTTTTAACTTCAAGTGTGAGAGTATTATAAGCTGGAGGGTGTCTAAGGTTTAACACGGGTTCTTCCATCACCTGGGACAAGAATTGCTAGGAGGTGAACTCCTATTCAATCACCCAAGAGGTTCCTACTTCTAGACACTCAAAGGTACCTCAAATTCACCCAAATGCATCTGCAATGGTTTGGGCATTAAATTTGTAGGGTTTATCTAGGACTTAGGAGGCACACTTCGTCCCATTGTGATCAAGGTTTGCATAAAATAAATTGACTAGATGAGGGAAAACACCTTAAGGCTGGTAGGATAGGAATTTTTACCAACCTAGACCCCTAAACATCTCACATGTATTTGGGAAATACAAGTTCATGAAGGTTAGGTCAAGAATCTTACCCAAGAAGGGTAGCACTTCTTGGCCTTGGAGGACACAAACCAACAACCTAAGCTTTCCTTTTCTTCGTGGGTGGATGCTTTCCTTTTATCTCCCGTGGATTTCCCTCTTGGAATTGTGAAAGAATGGATTTTGGGAAGGGATTTTGTGTATTTGGAAGAGGACATGGAGGAGAATCAAAGATTAAATATTTTCTTAGGGTTTTCTAAGGAAAAGAGAGAGTTTGGGAGTGAAGGAAGGAAAAAATTAGGGCTCTTTCACATGGAAGATATTTGAAGCCTTGACAATCTAGTCAACCGAGTGGAGGGTCGGGTCACCCGAGCATATGGCAGAAAGTTCCGATTGACTAGTCTAGAGTTTGGTCACCCAGATCTCTAGACAGAGACATCCGGTAAACTGGACTATGCCTCCGGTCGCCCAAATTTGGCTATTTTTCTATATTTCGACGTTTTTTTACTCCTTTTTGCCTTGATTGCTTAGCCAAATATTTTTAGGCAACTCCATTTGCATATAATGGGCCTAATTCACGTCTTATATGGATAAATCTATCTTATTGAAGTGGTTTTGTGAATATGACAGCCCATTGCTCATCAGTGCATACAAATTCAGGTGTTATATCTCCTTTTTGCAGATGATCGCGAATAAAGTGATATTTAATCTCAATGCGTTTGGTTCGTGAATCTGAGATAGGATTCTTGGAGATATTGATGGCACTAGTATTGTCGAATTTGATCGGTACTTTGTCATAGTGCAGTTTATAGTCCGTAAGTTGTTGTTTCATATGTAAGGCTTGGGCACAACAACTCCCAAAAGCTATATATTCAGCCTCAACTTTGGATAGGGCCACTAAGTTTTGTTTCTTGGAAAACTAAGAAACAGAAGCTTGACCTACGAAATTACATGTTCCACTCGCGCTTTTTCGATCAACTTTGCTCAATAAGCTAGTCTGATGCAGACTTTGCTCCCAGCAAATTCTGCATCGAAGTAGCTTATTATGTCAAATGAAGTGAACTTAAGATACCATAAACCTAAGTCGATGGCACCAATAAAGTATCTAAGTATTCGTTTAAGAGTAGTTAAATGTGATTCTTTCTGTGCGGCTTGAAACCTTGCACACATGCACACACTGAACATTATATTTGGTCTGCTAGCTATTAAATATAGCGAATTGTCAATCATACCTAGATAGAGCTTAACATCTACCAGTATATAACCTTGCTTATATTTTTCAAACTTTGTGGAAGGGCTCATAGGGGTCCCCAAAACTTTGCCATCTTCCAAGTTAAATTTCTTTAGCAGGTCTTTTACATACTTTGATTGGTTAATAAATGTGTCATGTTTAGCTTGTTTGATTTGAAGCCCAAGAAAGAAGGTGAGCTCTCCCATCATGCTCATTAAAAATTCTTCTTGCATGCATTTGGAAAACTCATTGCATATTTCCTCATTTGTTGCTCCAAATATGATGTCATCTACATATATTTAGACAAGGAGCATGTTTTCCTTTTCAGTTTTGATGAATAGGGTGGTGTCAATCTTTCCTCTTGAAAATCTATGATTTAAGATAAAATCACTTAACCTTTCATACCAAGCTCTAGGAGCTTTCTTTAAATCGTACAAGGCTTTGGTTAGTTTAAACACATGGTTGGGATATTTATGGTTCTTAAAACCTGGTGGTTGCTCAACATACACCTCCTCATTGATGTAGCCATTGAAAAATGCGCTTTTGACATCCATTTTATATAATTTGAAATCCTTAAAGAATGCATAAGCTAACAACATGTGAATGGCTTCCATCCTAGCAACTGGTGCATATGTTTACTCAAAATATATTCCTTCTTCCTGGTTATAGCCTTGTGCCACTAACCTTACTTTATTTCGAACTACCACTCTATTTTTATCCCATTTGTTTACAATTATGGCATTTGGTCTTGGAAACAAAGTCCTGACTTTATTTCTTTCAAACTGATTTAACTCTTCCTACATTGATAATACCCAAGATTCATCTTCTATTGCATCATGAACATTTTAAAAATTCCATGTGACTACATGTGTTTCTTAAAAATGAAAGAGTGGTTACACCATGTGAAGGTTCACCAATGATTTGATCCTTTGGGTGAAATCTCACAAATTTCCACTCCTTAGGCAAATCATGAACTTCGCTTTCTATTTGTCTATCATCGGATGCCTCCTTGATCTCAATGCTTTCTTTCATATCATCATCAATTGTTAAGTTCTCTAAGCCCTTTTTTTATTTCTAGATCATCATTAATGTTATTTTTGGAGAAGGGATTAGATTCATCAAAAACCACGTTGATTGATCTATGACAGACAAATTTCTTCTATTACAAACTTCACAAGCTTTACTATCTCGAACATATCCAAGAAATGTTCCTTCATCCGATTTTGCATCAAGTTTTCCTAAACTATCCTTGTTGTTGGCCTAAATGGCTTTCGAATCTTATTTTGATGATAAAAAATAAAGATAAATTTAACATGTTGTGGTTTAAGTTATGATATTTCAGGAAACTAAGTATATTAAGTACAAAAGTTCAAGAATTAAGAGTCCAAGATCACAAGTGATTATTAAGGAAGCTTAAAAGGTCAAAGACGGACAAATCTTATGGAAGCTTAAAGGATATTGAAGCTCAAAACAAAATGGACTCAAAGCAAAGATATACATGAAGACTTCAAGTTTAGAAAGTTTTAAAGTCTTAAGGAAGTCTTGTGTAAGTACTTCAACTAAATATCAAAATTAATGCTATGAAGCTCTTTAGGGTTTATCATAGACCTAGAGACCTTATTTTGAAAACCTGGAAAAATACTTTCTAAAGTATCAAAACAAATTGGCAAGATTTTTTTGGAAACAAGGTTTAAAAATTGTGTTTTAACTGCTCAAACGACTAATTCTTGTTAGCTCAGGAAACTAACAATTTTTCTAAATTAAATTTGGAAGACACTATAGACTCAAGCAACTGACCCCTGTGAGTTTAGGTGACTAACCCTGTTTTGACCTTGAAATTACGTTGTATTTAAAGATCAGGTAATTGACCCCGATGAGTTCAGGAGACTAACCTTGGTAACGGCTAGTTTAAAACAGTGTTTAAATGCTTCCAAATTGTGTTGCTTGTGCCCTAAACTTCGTAAAAAGTTGGGAAACACTTCAAGTAACTTGGGCAATATGAAAGTATGACTTTTTAGCTCTATAAATATATGATTTATCAAAATAAAATTGAATACCAAGAATTGAAAATCAGATTTCAAGTATATATTGTTCATACTCTCTCAAACCCTACTTGCACACATCTACTTGCTAAGATTTTCAGAGAAGTACTGAGTTATTGTTCACCGATCTTTGAGCATAAATTCTGAGTTTGATCAATCCAAATAAAGATCTTGGTGATATAATCTTTGAGCTTCAATTCTATTCTTCCTTGATATTTAAATTGAAGTATTCTTTGTTGTGCTTTAACTTGTACTAATCTGCTCTTTTTGAGAGTAATTCTTGTACGTAAGAAGTTCTTTCTTGTTTTCTTGTTTTCTTGACTGTTCAAGGCAGTTGAATCGTTGTACCAAGCGTGGGGTATTGCATGGAGAGGAGGGCTCCAATGTAATGACCCGAAAAATTATAATGATTAAATAAATAGGAAAAAAATAATAAATAGGATAGATAAATAAAGGATAATAGAAAAAAAGGAAGATTTAAAAGTAGAAGAACAACAGACCTCGTCGACAAATGCTCTATCCTCGTCGACGAGTGTTCTTCTAGATCATCAATGAAGTTCAGTCCCTCATCAACTAAGAGATTCCAAGTGAGTGAATTTTGGATTTTAAGTTTCATTGATGAACACATCCTCTAATCGATGAAGTTCTTTCTATGGCTCATTGACGGATCCTATCATCTCGTTGACAAGGCCACGTGGCAACTTCAAGTATAAAAGGGTTTAGGGAAGCTTCCACGTGAGGAAATCCATTTCTCACCATTATTTCTCTCTCTAAAATGCCTCTCTCCCTTCTCTCTAAGAATCCAGCTCGGATTCAGCCCGAATCGATGATCGAAGGCCGCTACGATGTTCTACGGAAGATTCTTTACACATCTAGCGAAGTAGATTTTTAAACTAAGCTTTTCAAGAAACACTCCAAAGTTGAGGTAAGGGTTAAGATTCTTAGTTTTGGGATTTTAAATGCTTATTTAATGTTTATAGGTTCAAAAAATGTAGATATATTAAGTTATTTGGGGTTTACCTGATTAAACTAGGGTTTTTTTATTCAGGGATCGGGTGAGCCCCATAGTCATCTTATGGGGTTCTTGTTAGTATAGTTCAATAAAGCAGGTAAGGGGGAATATATGTTAAACTAGGATTTTATGAATTAAATAGATTTTTAAAATGGACAATTTATCTATATTTATATGTTTTCTTATGGGTTAAAAATGCCAATCGTTTAAATTATAATTTTGAGCCTAGGGTTATTTTATTAGATATGTATATGTGAAAATGGAGTGATGAAAGTGAAATATTTTTCAGGATAATTATGTAAGAAATTAAAGGTATAATTTCAGTATAAGAACAATAATTGAGGGTTGGCTTATTTTACAAAACATGTTTGAAATATATTGGTTAATTGTGTGCCATGAGTAAAATGAAAATTTTGTATTGAAATATGTTATATGTATAAGATGTAGATTATACAGGAAATGTAATAAGAATGAAAATGTTGTAATGAATTATGATATGTACATTTATGAGATGTTGGGAATACTGAAATGTGATAAAAATATGTATTGCATGTGTATTGTTTCATATGACATGAGATTCATGTGATGTAAACTGTTGCAGAGGAAGTTTATAACATGAGATCCACGTAATGTGGACTTATACAGATGATATTTATATGACATGAGATCCACGCAAGGTATAATATACATGAGATCTACGCAAGGTGGACTATACATGAGATCCACGTAGGATGGACTTTACATGAAATCCACGCAAGGTGGGCTATACATGAGATCCATGCAAGGTGGACTTTACATGATATTTATGAAATGTGAACTATGAAAGTGAACTACGTAATATGAACTATTGAGAACATGAAAAGATGTATATATAGAGATAATTGATACCAAGTATAGTAAGAATGAATTGCATATTGTAGTATCAATATTCACACTTGCATGGTATGTATTTATATGGGTGGGGCAAACTCTTTGCCCGAGGGCTTGCTGAGAAGAACGAATGCCCTAATAGGTATTAGATGTAGCAGTAGGCTGCATAACATGCTAGGACAGAGGGAGATTACTTGTATGGGTGGGTAAATGTCCTTATTCGTGGGAGCCTTTGTTGTAAAACATTGTATGAACTGTGTGAGTACGAGATTACTTCTTCACCTAAGGGCTTACCGAGTAAGGTAAGTGCCCTGATACGCTTTAGTTGTGACCATAGGTTGCCTTAAGTATCATAGCTGAGGAGTGTGACTTGTATGGGTGGGTAATCACCCCAATCCTTAGGTATTCTCATGGGCAAAATACCTTGCACGTGTTTGATCAAGCTCAGGAAAGGATTTTAAAAATTATGATAATGCTATGCTAATGATGAATACATATACATATGCTTTTTAGAAACCTCATGTTAGCCACATGCTGATTTAATATATTGTTTCTTCCCTTACTAAGATGTGTCTCACCCGAATGCAAATTTATCTTTTTCAAGATCTCCATGGCATCGAGCTTAGAGAGCTCAGGATTATTATAGCATTTTTTTTTATAAAAAGGATAAAGGGTATAAACTTGATGATACTTTTGGGTTTTATAAATTTATGTTTTATGTTTTATGTCTTTGAGTTGTGAATATTGGAAGTTGTGGAGATATGTATATATGTGAATATAGGTGGATGAATGGTTTATTTTGGAATGTAGATAGAAGTAGAAAACTCAGGTATTATACTTATTGAGGATTGTAGTTGTGTTTTCCGCTGCGTGATTGTTAATGGAATAACAAGTACAGGAAAATGGATTATGTGCACTTGGGTCCCACTAGGCAGGTTCCGAGTGCCACGAAGCATGGTCTATTCATATATAATGCACCAAACTGGGTTTGCGGGTTTGGGGTTTTACAATTTGGTATCAAAGCCATAGGTTTTGGGATTTGCAAACTTAGGCATGATTTATACCAGAATATAGGAATCAGTTAGGATGAGGATACTAGATGGATGGATTAGGTGTCGAGAAGTATAGGATTTTATTTTGTAGTTTAGAGGCGAAAATACGTCGACGATTTCTTGTGATTTTTATGAAGCAGTCGATGGCCTCAGAAAAGCCATGGTAAACCTTAGATGATTTCATTTCTAAGCTGTGAGAGTGGTCCTTATATAGAGAACTTGGATGTATATTGGATTTAAATTTAATGATTGTGTTTAGTAGATTATGATAATGGAATTCTTATCTCTTTCCTGTCCTATTTTCAGGATGGATCCTAGGGATGAGGATGTAGAGGCTAAAGGAAGGGATAATTCAATGACTTCCAATGAAGAGGAAATTTATGCCTCCATGATGTTGCAGGATATAGCCCGTTAGGTCAGGGCAGAAATGAGGAAAAAGCTTAGAGAGTCGAACTGTCTAGTTGTAGATTAATGTAGTGGCATCAAAGAGTTCATGAGGCTGAAGCCTCTGACTTTTGAGGGAGGACCTAATCTAGTGACTGCAGAGAACTGGGTTCAAGAAATTGAAGAAATAATGGAAGTACTCGGCTGCATGGATGAACAAAAGGTCTGCTTTTTCACGTTTAAGATGACTGGAGACGCGAAACACTGGTGGCTTTCTATGAAGTTACTAGAGGAACAGAGGGTAGTGAAAGTGGCGGTCACTTAGGAATAATTCAAAGCATGGTTCTTTGATAGATATTTTCCTTCATCCACTAGAGAGGAAAAGGTTGAGGAGTTTACCAATTTAACCTAAGGAAATATGACTGTTGGGGAGTATGTGGAAAATTTTGTAGAGCTATCTCGCTTTACACCCTTTATGATTCCAAATGAGGCAAGAAAGGCTAGGAAGTTCAAAAAAGGCCTCGGACAGAAGATCTTTCAGCTTTTAGTCGGATTCCAGGTCTAGAACTTCTCGAACTTGGTAGATAAGGCTCCAGTACTAGAAAAGATCTTGCGGGGTAGTTCAAGACATTCAGAGGAGAGGAAAAGGCTTGCACCTTCCAATTTTTAGGCTGAGGGTAGTCATGGCTCATGGAAGAGAGAAAACGACGTAGTGGGTCCGAGGCAGGGGGAGAAAGATCAGAGTTATTCTAGGTATAGGAATGATTTATCTTATTCTGTATGCTATAGATGTAACAAGAGGCATAGGGGCAAATGCCAACCTGGGGGTCCTAATTACTATAGGTGCGGTAAGCCGAGGCTTATCATGCGGAACTTCCATGTGCTGTTGCCGAATACACTTGCACCGAGTCACAATTGGGGAAAGCAGCAAGTACCACTAGGAAGAGGTGGTCCAGCACAAGTTTACTCGTTGATCTAGCCTGAGTCAGAATAATGTCAGGGGCACAGGCATGGGTTTATTATTAAGATAATTATGATTTAATTTAATTATGGATGCATTGAAAGTTTATATGATGATTTTAGTTAGTTATAGACGATGTAAAGGTTTATGAGATCATATCATGGAATTGTGTGTAATCTAGTGGAGTGTAGAAATGAATGATTAGCAAAATTTCAAGGACAAAATTTTCTAAAGGAGGGGAGAATGTAATGACCTGTAAAATTATAATGATTAAATAAATAGTAAAACATAAAAAATAGGATAGATAAATAAAGGATCAAGGAAAAAAAAGATTTTAAAGTAGAAGAACAGCAGACCTTGTCGACGAATGTTCTATCCTCGTCAACGAGTGTTCTTCTAGAAATCGTACAAATTTCAGTCCCTTGTCAACGAAGAGATTCCTAGTGGGTGAATTTCAAATTTTAAGTTTCGTCGACGAACGCATCCTCTCATCGATGAAGTTCCTTCTATGACTCGTTGATGAATCATGTCTTCTCGTCGACGAGGCCACGTGGAAACTTCAAGTATAAAAGGGTTTGGGGAAGCTTCCACACGAAGAAATCGATTTCTCGCCATTCTTTCTATCTCTAAAACACCTTTCTCCCTTCTCTCTAAGAATTCAGCCTGGATTCAACTTGAATCAACGATCGGAGACTGCTACGGTGTTCTAGGGAAGATTCTCTACACATTTAGTGGAGTAGATTTCTAAACTGGGCTTTTCGGGAAACACTCCAAAGTTGAGGTAAGGGTTAAGATTCTTAGTTTTGGGATTTTAAATTCTTATTTGATGTTTATAGGTTGAGAAAATGTAGAAATAGTATGTTATTTGGGGTTTACCAGATTAAACTAGGGTTTTGATTTAGGGTTCGGGTGAGCGCCATAGGCATCTTCTAGGATTCCTGTTGGTGTATTTCAAAAAAGCAAGTAAGGGGGAATATATGTTAAACCAGGATTTTATGAATTAAATAGATTAAAAAATGGATAATTTGTGTATATTTATATGTTTTCTTATGGGTTAAAAATGCCAACCGTTTAAATTATAATTTTGAGCCTAGGGTTGTTTTATTAGATATGTATATGTGAAAATGGACTCATGAAAGTGAAAGATTTTTCAGGATAATTATGCAAGAAATTAAAGGTATAATTTCAGTATAAGAAAAATAAATGAGTGTTGGCTTATTTTATAGAACCTGTTTGAAATATATTGGTTAATTGTGTGGCATGAGTAAAATGGGAATTTTGTGTTGAAATATGTTATATGTATAAGATGCAGGTTATACAAAAAATGTAATAAGAATGAAAATGTTGTGATGAATTATGATATGTACACTAATGAGATGTTGGGAATACTGAAATGTGATTAAAATATGTATTGCATGTGTATTGTTTGATATGACATGACATTCACGTGATGTGAACTGTTACAGAGAAAGTTTATGACATGAGATCCACATAATGTGGACTGTGACAGATTTATGTGACATGAGATCCACGCAAGGTGTACTGTACATAAGATCCACGCAAGGTGGACTATACATAAGATTCACGTAGGATGGAATTTACATGAGAGCCACGCAAGGTGGACTTTACATGAGATTTATGAAATGTGAACTATGAAAGTGAACTACATAATATGAACTATTGAGAACATGAAAAGATGTATATACAGAGATAATTGATACCAAGTAAAGTAAGAATGAATTGCATAGTGTAGTATCAACATTCACGCTTGTATGGTATGTATATATATGGGTGGGGCAAACTCTTTGCCCGAGGGCTTGCTTAGAAAGGCGACTACCCTAGTAGGTATGAGATGTAGTAGTAGGCTACATAACATGCTAGGGCAGAGGGAAATTACTTGTATGAGTGGATAAATTTCCTTATTCTCGAGAGCCTTTGTTGTAAAACATTCTATGAACTATGTGACTACGAGATTCCTTATTCACCTGAGGGCTTAGCGAGTAAGGTAAGTGCCCTGATACGCTTCAGTTGTGACCATAGGTTGCCTAAAGTATCATAGCAGAGGGGTGCGACTTGTATGGGTGGGTAGTCACCCCAATCCTTAGGTATTCTAGTGGGTAAAATACCTTACATGCGTTTAATCAAGGTCAAGAAAGGATTTTAGGAATTATGATAATGTTATGCTAATGATGAATACATATACATATGTTTTTTACAAACCTCATATTGGCCACATACTAATTTAATATATTGTTTCTTCCCTTACTGAGACGTGTCTCACCTAAATGCAAATTTATCTTTTTCAAGATCTCCACGGGATCAATCTTAGAGAGCTTGGGATTATTATAGAATTTTTTGTTATAGAAAGGATAAAGGGTATAAACTTTATGATACTTTTGGGTTGTATAAATTTATGTTTTATGTTATATGTTTTAGGTCTCTGAGTTGTGAATACTGGAAGTTGTGGAGATATGTATATATGTGAATACAAGTGGATGAATGGTTTATTTTGGAATGTAGATAGATGTAGAAAACTCAGGTATTATACTTATTGAGGATTGTAGCTGTGTTTGCCGCTTCGTGATTGTTAATGGAATAACAGGTACAGAAAAATGGATTACGTGGCACCCGAGTGTCTCCAGGCAGGTTTGGGGTGCCACGAAGCATGGTCTTTTCAGGTATAATGCATCGAACTGGGTTTGCGGGTTCAGGGTGTTACAATTTGGTATCAGAGCCATAGGTTTTGGGATTTGCAAACTTAGGAATGATTTATAACAGAATATAGGAATCAATTAGAATGAGGATACTAGATGGATAGGTTTGGTGTTGAGAAGTATAGGATTTTATTTTGTAGTTTAGAGGCAGAAATATGTCGATGATTTCCTGTGATTTTTCTGAAGTAATCAACGGCTTCAGAAAAGTCATGGTAAACCTTAGATGATTTCGTTTCTGAACTGTGAGATTGGTCCTTATATAGAGAACTTGGATATATATTTGATTTAAATTTAATGATTGTGTTGAGTAGATTATGACAATGGAATTCTTATCTCTTTCCTGCCCTATTTTTAGGATGGATCCTAGGGATGAGGATGTAGAGGCTAAAGGAAGGGATGATTCAGTGACTTCCAATGAAGAGGAAATTGATATCTCCGCGATATTGCGAGGTATAGCCCGTTAAGTGAGGGAAAAAAATGAGGAAAGAGCCTAGAGAGCCGAACTGTCCAGTTGTAGATTAGAGTAGTAGCATCATAGAGATCATGAGGTTGAACCCTACGACTTTTTAGGGAGGACCTGATCCAGTGACTGCAGAGAATTGGGTTCAGAAATTGAAGAAATAATGGAAGTACTTGGCTGCACTGATGAACAAAATGTCCACTTTGTCGCATTTAAGATGACTGAAGACACAAAATGCTAGTGGCTTTCTGTGAAGCTGCAAGAGGGACAAAGGGTAGTGAAAGTGGCGTTGACATGGGAACAATTCAAGGAGCTAACTTTTCACAAATATTTTCCTTCATCCACTAGAGAGGAAAAGGTTGAGGAGTTTACCAGTTTAACCCTGAGAAACATGACTCTTGGGGAGTATGCGGAAAAATTTGTAGATCTATCTCACTTTGCACTCTTTATGATTACAAATGAGGCAAGAAAGGCCAAGATGTTTGAAAAAGGCCTCAGACGGAAGATCTTTGAGCTTGTAGTAGGATTCTAGGTCCAGAACTTCTCGAACTTGGTAGATAAGGCTTCAATATTAGAAAAGAGCGTGCAGGGTAGTTTAGGGCCATCAAAGTAGAGGAAAAGGCCTATGCCTTCCATTTTTTAGGCTGAGGGTAGTTAGGGCTCATGGAAGAGAGAAAGGGACGTGGTGGGTCTGAGGTAAATGGCGAAAGATCAGAGTTATTCTGGCTATAAGAATGATTTATCTTATTCTATATGCTACAAATGTAGCAAGAGGCACAGGGGTGAATGTCGAGCTGGGGGTCCTAATTACTACAGGTGTGGTAAATCGGGGCATATCATGCGAAATTTCCATGTGCTGTTTCTGAATACACTTGCTCCAAGTCAGAATCGGGGCAAAGCAGCAAGTACCACTAGGAAGAGGTGGTCCAGCACGAGTTTACTCGTTGTTCCAGCCTGAACCAGATAATGCCAGGGGCGCAGGTATGGGTTTATGATTAAGTTAATTATGATTTAATTAAATTATGGATGAGTTGAAAGTTTATATGATGATTTTAGTTAGTTGTAGATGATGTAAAAGTTTGTAAAATCATATTATGGAATTGTACGTAATCTAGTGGAATGTAGAAATGAATGATTAGCGAAATTTTGAGGAAGAAATTTTCTAGAGGGGAGAATGTAACAACCTGGAAAATTATAATGATTAAATAATTAGAAAAAAAAATAATAAATAGGATAGATAAATAAAGTATAAGGGAAAAAAGGAAGATTTGAAAGTAGAAGAACAGCAGACCTCGTCGACGAATGTTCCATCCTTGTCAATGAGTGTTCTTCTAGAAATCATCGATGAAGTTTAGTCCCTCATTGATGAAGAGATTCTGAGTGGGTGAATTTCAGATTTTAAGTTTCGTCAACGAACGCATGCTCTCGTCGAAGAAGTTCCTTCTGTGACTTGTCAACGAATCCTGTCTTCTCGTCGATGAGGCAACGTGGCAACTTTGAGTATAAAATGGTTTTGGGAAGCTTCCATGCGAAGAAATCCATTTCTCACCATTCTTTCTCTCCCTAAAATGCCTCTCTCCCTTCTCTCTAAGAATCATGCCCAGATTGAACCCGAATCAACGATCGGAGACCGCTATGGTGTTCTAGGAAAGATTCTCTACACATCTAGCGGAGCAATTTTCTAAACTGGGCTTTTCGGGAAACACTCCACAATTGAGGTAAGGGTTAAGATTCTTAGTTTTGGGATTTTAAATGCTTATTTGATGTTTATAGGTTGAGAAAATGTAGAAATAGTAAGTTATTTGGGGTTTACCTAATTAAACTAGGGTTTTTGATTTGGGGTTCAAGTGAGCGCCATAGTCATCTTCTAGGGTTCCTGTTGATGTAGTTCAAGAAAGCAGGTCAGGGGGAATATATGTTAAACCAGGATTTTATGAATTAAATAGATTTTAAAAATGAATAATTTGTGTATATTTATATGTTTTCTTATGGGTTAAAAATGCCAACCGTTTAAATTATAATTTTGAGCCTAGGGTTGTTTTATTAGATACGTATATGTGAAAATGGACCCATGAAAGTGAAAGATTTTTAAGGTTAATTATGTAAGATATTAAAGGTATAATTTCAATATAAATACAATAAATGAGGGTTAGCTTATTTTACAGAACAAGTTTGAAATATATTGCTTAATTGTGTGGCACAAGTAAAATGGGAATTTTGTGTTGAAATATGTTATATGTAAAAGATGCAAGTTATACAGGAAATGTAATAAGAATGAAAATGGTGTGATGAATTATGATATGTACATTTATGAGATGTTGGGAATACTGAAATGTGATAAAAATATGTATTGCATGTGTATTGTTTTACATGACATGAGATTCACATGATGTGAACTATTACAAAGGAAGTTTATGACATGAGATCCACGTAATGTGGACTGTTACAGATGATATTTATATGACATGAGATCCACGCAAGGTGGACTATACATGAGATCCACGTAAGGTGGACTTTACATGAGATTCACGCAAAGTGGACTATACATAAGATCCATGCAAGGTGGACTATACTTGAGATCCACGCAAGGTGGAATTTACGTGAGATTTATGTAATGTGAACTATGAAAGTGAACTACGTAACATTGACTATTGAGAACATGAAAAAAAATGTATATATAGAGATAATAGATACCAAGTAAAGTAAGAATGAATTGCATATTGTAGTATCAGTATTCATGCTAGTATGATATGTATTTATATAGGCGGGACAAACTCTTCGCCCAAGGGCTTGCTGAGAAAGGCAAGTGCTCTAGTAGGTATCAGATGTAGCAACAGAATGTATAACGTGTTAGGGCAGAGGGAAATTACTCGTATAGGCGAGTAAATTTCCTTATTCTCAGGAGGCTTTGCCGGTAAACCATCGTATAAACTGTGTGAGTATGATATTATTTCTTCACCTGAGGGCTTACCGAGTAAGGTAAGTGCCTTGATATGCTTCAGTTGTGACCATAGGTTTCCTAAAGTATTATAACAGAGGGGTGCTACTTGTATGGGCGGGTAATCATCCCAATCCTTAGGTATTATTGTGGGTAAAATACCTTCCATGTGTTTGATCAGGCTCAAGAAAGGATTTTAGAAATTATGATAATGCTATGCTAATGATGAATACATATGCATTTGTTATTTACAAACCTCATGTTGGTCACATGCTGATTTAATATATTGTTTCTTCCCTTACTGAGATGTGTCTCACCCGAATGCAAATTTACCTTTCTCAGGATCTCCACGGGATCGAGCTTAAAGAGCTCAGGATTATTATAGCATTTTTTGTTATAGAAAGGATAAAGGGTATAAACTTGATGATACTTTTGGGTTGTATAAATTTATGTTTTAGTTTTTAAGTCTCTGAGTTGTGAATACTGGAAGTTGTAGAGATATGTATATATGTAAATACAGGTGGATAAATGGTTTATTTTGGAATGTAGATAGATGTAGAAAACTCTGGTATTATACTTATTGAGAATTGTAGTTATGTTTGCCGCTACATGATTGTTAATGGAATAACAAGTACAAGAAAATGGATTACGTGGCACCCGGGTCCCACTAGGCGGGTTCAAGCGCCATGAAGCACAGTCTATTCAAGTATAACGCATCGGACCGAGTTTATAGGTTCGGGGTGTTACATCCAAACTATTCAAGGAGTGTTATAAGGTTGCTCCTATCCGTAAAGGAGTCGTATAGTGGAATCCTTAGGTGTGTTGCCTAAGGCGAGGACGTAGGCTGGTATAGCTAAATTTCGTAAAAAACTCGGTCTCACTCTCTTCCCTACCCTTTAATTTTCTGCATATATAAATTGCGTGGATGTTTATTTAAGTGCTGGAAATTAAATTGAAATTTATATTGAGGAAAACTTTTAATTAAAAGGAGTACATTGATTGATATTTTTCAGAAACCTTAAAGAGAGTACATTGATTATTCATTCGCGGAAACCTTGATTAAAGGAAGAACATTGATCAAGAAACCTAATTGATAACAAAGTTTGAATCTTGAAAGCACTGCTAAATTTTATATATTATTTAAGTAACTTGTGGATTTTGTTGGCTTATTGATTGATTAATTGGATGTGGATTTAAATTACTACAAGATCAAGTTAATATACTTTCTAATTAATATTTAAAAGTAAATTTGGTTTTGAGCTGATATTATAATTTAAATTCAAAACCATCCTTGTGCGATTGCTAAGAATAAAATAAGTTGGGAATTTATAAAAAGAGTTCAAAGAAATTTTTAAAAACCCAATTCACCCCCTCCCCCCTCTTCGGGCTACACCTTACTTTTCAATTGGTATCAGAGTGAGGTTGTAGCAATTCTTAACCTAGAAGCTACACAAAGATCTTTATGGCACACCTAGGCGTAGCTCCCATTGCTAAGGGTCAATCCTCAACTAGGCCTCCTATCTTTTGTGGACTTAACTATATATAATGGAAACAAAGAATGAGAATATACCAATAAACTATGGTTTGGAAAGCATAGAAGGTTGTCACATATGGTGATCTTATCCCTACCAAACTTGTAGATGGAAAAGAAGTATCCAAAGAAGAAAAAGATATGACTGAAAATGATCATAAGATGTTACAAGTTAACTCAAGTGCTATAAATGTATTATACTGTGCCCTTGATATAAATGAATTCAATAGGGTCATGGCATGCAAAATAACCAAAGAAATATGGGATAAATTGGAAGTAACCTATGAAGGGACAGTTGACGTAAGAGACAATAGAATTGACATGCTCACTAGTGAGTATGAAGCCTTTAGGATGAATCCAGATGAAACCATTACCAATATGTACACTAGGTTCACTCATATAATAAACTCCCTTAATGCCTTAGGGAAAAACTACTCTACATATGAGATGATCCAAAAAATCCTTAAATGTCTTCCACGCATTTGGGAACCTAAAGTCACAACAATTACGGAAGGAAGAAATCTAAAAAATACCTCCCTAGACAAATTAATTGGATCACTTCTCACCTATGAGATGGCAATGAATGAAAGAAATGTTGAAAATAAAAACAAGAAATCTATAGCCCTTAAGGCTACAAAATAAAGCTCTAGTGATGAAGATGAAGAAAATGAATCAGATTATGAAGAATTAGCATTCATTACTAAAAGACTGGGAAAGTTCTTTAAAATAAATAAGAAATTTTCTAGAAAGTTTAGAGGTTCGAAATATGAAAAAAAGAGAAGCAAGTAAAGAGGAAAATAAGAATGAATCCCCAACTTGTTACAATTGTAAAAAGGTTGTACATATTAAACCTGATTGTCCACAGCTAAATAATGACAAAAAGAAGAAAAGGAAGTCAATGAAAGCTACATGGGATGATACAAGCTCAAGTGAAACAGAGAACAAATCAAGTAAACAAAAGATGGCAAACATATGCTTCATGGCTCAAAATGCTGAGGTTTACTTTAGGAAAACATTATAAAAAGACAAATGGTACTTGGACAACAAGTGTTCTAGGCACATGACCGGGGATAAATCCAAGTTCACCACACGAAGGCTAAAAGATGGTGGATACGTCACATTCGGAAACAATGCCAAAGGCAAAATTATTGGGATTGGTAAAATAGGTAAAAAAATCTTCCCTCACCATTGACGATGTGTTATTGGTAGATAGATTAAAGCATAACCTATTGAGCATAAGCCAATTGAGTGACAAAGGCTTTGATATAATTTTTAAGCAAGACAAATGTACTGTTGAAAATAAAGAAAAACATAATACTCTATTCACCGCTAAAAGAATTGATAATGTGTATTGCATAAATTTTGAAAAGTTAAAATCTCAAAATATCACATGCTTAGCAACTATGAATGAGGCAAGTTGGTTATGGCATAGAAGACTAGGACATGCTAGTATGGACTTACTATCAAAACTAGTCAAGAAGAACTTAGTTAGAGGTGTTAGAATTGGTGTAGTCCCAAGAGGGGGGGGGGGGTGAATTGGAATTTTAAAACTTTTTCTCCTAGGTTAATCTATCCAACAACAGTTTATACACAACCTAAAGTCATTCTATGCAATTTCCAAATGCATAAATAAATATAATGTGGAAATTAAGTCATACGCATCATTCACCCATAACATACATGTGTGGTAAATGTAAAATGCATAAATATAAACAAACACACGATATGTTATCGGGGTTCGGCCAACTGTGCCTATGTCCCCGCCTCTAGCTCGCAAGCTCGAGGATTCCACTAAAGGCTCACTTAAGGGTGGAGTAGCACCGTTTACAACCAGATCAAATTAACACAGGGCTAACCTCAACCTTAACTAGGTCAATTAGCAGGGCTGACCTCAACCTACACGACTTAACAAGACAACGCACCTAGCTTTCCTATCCGGGTCTAAGCCAATTTGGGACTATTCCAAGGTTAGTCTCCCTCTTCAAGCCCGTGCTTGGAAATACAACAAATGTGTATTTAATCAAATGGTACAGTGATTTTGCTTTCGTGTAAAGCATATATGTACCCAGATACGCGCAATAACATACAGCACAATATGATTTAATATGTAAGTTCAGTGTGGTCTAAATAGTTCAACTCTCAAAGGTATGTTCTATTAGTGTAATGCGTACGTGAGAGTGTCAAACAAGCAATCTTTGTTTCACAATATATTCAGCCAATAAGTTCACACAAAGATATCAAGTCTTAAGTATTTCAATCAACAGGATATCTCAAGCATGCAAGTATCAAGTGACATATATGCTTGCTTTGCAAAAGATGTGTAATCTTTGTATTCAACAAAATATATGAGTGAGGGAATGTTGCAACAAAGATCACTATCACACGAACAAATATCTCTTAATATTTTTCAAGATAAAGCACACTAGATATTTGAAAGTGTTTTGAAAATTATTTTGCAACCAAAAACAAATACAATCTTCTCAAGATATTGCAATAAAGGTGTAAGCTTAGAAGATCTATCAAAGTCTTCTTAGGATAGACTTATCAAAAAAGTTCCCTAAGAATCCTTAGGTTTTGCTCTCAAGAAAATCATGTCAAACAAATAAAACAAGGAGAGCAAACCTTTCAACAAACACGTAATCAACTTACAAATGATGTAGGCAATAATAGAAGGCAAGTATGCATGATTTGAGTAAGAAAATGAGTAGTATAGGATTTTGGATTTTCAAAGAATTCTTCCTAATCAAATATCCTAAATTGTGTATATAATTATCCCAAATGAGGGGGTATATATAGACACCCCTTGAAATATAACCGTTGGGGACCTATTGGGAATAATTAAGAAAGTTTAATGACCTTTTAAATATTTTAATCCTGTTTAAAAAATATTTAACTGTGCTAAAAATCAGGGCAACCCAAGAGGTCCGATCAACCAGAAAGGTTTCGGTCGACCAGGTCTCATATGGTTCGGTCGACTAGGGCATTTTTTAATTAAGTGGATGGTCGACCGAAAGTGGGCGATTTCCCATTTTACCAAGGTTCGGTCGACCAGACGGTTGGGATTTTTCCTGAGGACCCTCGGTCAACCAGGTAGTTGGAGTACAAAAATGGCTCGATCGACCAAATGGTCAAATTGTTGACCGAGGGGGTTTCAGTTGACCGGGGCTTTTTGAACTACAATGGTTCGGTCGACCAAGACCTTAGTCAACTGTTAATCCAGGCCTATTTTAGTCGACTAGGGCAAAATGAACTACCTTGGCCAATCGACCGAAAGTGCACAATATGTGCATTTCGGTCCTGTTATGCATCACACAAACCCTAATCAAGTGTCTATCAAACATAGGTGCAAATGTGTTTGTCCTAGGGTCATTTATGTTCAATTTTGAAGACACCGAAAAAGTCTGGTGTCGGTCCTAAGGTCTTTCTAAGGTCATTTTTCATTTATGGTTTGTTTGAGCTTACGTATTTATCATGCATGTGATGTATGTGAGCTTATTACAAACCAAAGACCTATTTACTATTACAGACCAATTTCCTTACTGAATATATATATTACAACTGAAAAACATGAGTTGGTCTTCAAGCTTTAAGCTTTGTGCCCATCTTGATCTTAACAATCTTAGTTCCTGCACAAAATATCAAACACCCATTAGACACAATGAGTATTTGTCATAATCAAAACCGGGTGTGACCTATAAGGTCAACAAGAGGACTACCTAGCATAAAGTTTGTTAAAGATAAAATTTGTGATGCTTGTAAATTGGGAAAACAAACTAAGTCTAACTTTAAGAAGAAGAAATGCATTTCCACTAGCAGACCCTATTTACCATACGGGTTATACCCTATTTTGATTATGACAAATACTCAGGTATTTAATATCTGTCGAGTTGATGTGCAAGTTTATTTTGGTAATATCATATGATGGTACTCGGAGACCCAAAGGAAAATGAAGACCCATAATGTTTTTTTAATTGTTGTAATCTATATTTCATTCTTCCGGGTCTGTACTAATAATCATCCAAGGTCTGTAATAATATGCATATCAAGCATATCTATAAGCTCAAGACCTTAGAAAGACCTTAGGGATCACCCTTCAGTCGACCGACGGCAGGTTTTTGGGACTAACTCAAAGACCTTAGAAGACCCTAGGTCTTTGCACATACACAAATTTGTCCCCATTATTACATATATTAATCAGGAGAAATAATTGAAGTGAATATGACAGAAAAGGCCAAATTTGGGAGGTTTCAAGCGACCAAACCCATGGTGTTCAAAACACCTCGAGTGACCAAACCTTTGACCACTCAGAAGGTTGACTTGGTTTCGGGTGACCAAACCAAAAATGATTGTAGCATCCACGAGCGACCAAACCTTGATTGTGACTTTTCCTACTAACTCAGTAGCCCAAACTTCACGATCAAATTTGCCTCAAGCTACCGAACACATGCGTTCGACAAACCGAGCCCATATTCGGGCACCCGAAATTCAAAAATAACTTTTCTGAGTGTCTCTGTTCAGGCAACCGAACTGCGGATTAGGCACCCAAAACTCTCGGGTTTTTTTATTTTTTACCGCAGTTAAGAACGGTTAAATGGGGTTAATTTTACTAAACAATTTTTTTAAAAAATTGATAATGACCCATATGTCCTCCATGGTCATAATTTAGCCCTCTTCTATATATAGGGGCTCATTTGCAAGGATTAGCATGAGATTAGAAAAATAGATTAAGAAAAATTCTCTGAAAAATCTTAAGCCCTATTTTCTTTTACAAACCTTATGCACTCTAATACTTCCATTCTATTGAGAAAACAAAGTCGTGTGAATGTTTGTTAATTGTTCTATATTACTAGAAACCCCCACTTGCTTTTGTGCATATGATTTTCTTTTAAGGGTTAAGCAAAGATTTTTCCCCCGATTTTATTTAATAAATCTTTGTGTGGGAAAAATCTTCATAGCTAGTGAGTCTTTGCATCATCGCTGCAAGACTCATCAAGCTTGTGTGTTTTTTATGTGCAAAAATACTTTTCATAAGCTTACATATTCTTAAATATCTCTTGAGCTATTATTTGTGAGAAATTCATATTTGAGATATTTTGAATAATCTTGTTAAAACACTTTGAAACCTGGGGTGATTGATTTACATTGATTATTTGTTTCAAAGACTGCTTAGATTATACACTCTTGTGCTTGATTGAATATTGACATAAGATTGAGTGTTTAGCACACGTATAGCATATACTTATAGTTCCTATTTGTTTGAGATGCATTGATTATATTGTGCATAGTGGTACATATCTGCTTATGTAAGAAGCATTTGTTTGTACGTAAAATTTTTATATCTGTTATATTCCAGGCATGGGCCTAAAAAGGGAGACTACCCCTATTGAATAGTCCCGGATTGGCTTAGACCCGATTAGGAAAGTTAAGTGCACCATCCTGGTAAGGTGTGATTGTAGGTTAAGGTCAGCCCCGTTAATTTTCCTGGTTGTAAATGGTGTCGCTGCACCCGTTAAGTGAGCATTGGTGGAATTTTCTGGCTTGCGAGCTGAGGCGGAGACGTAGGCATAGTTGGCCGAATCTCGATAACATATCGTGTGTGCACTTTACATTTCCGTAATTTATTTACTGCACATGTATGTTATATTATGAATGTTGAGTATAATTTAATTTCTGCACATTATATTTATCTGCGCATTTGGAATTGCATAGATAGAGCCTATGTTGTCTATATACTATTTCCAGATTAGTTGAACCTAGGAATAATTTTTAAATTTCCAATTCACCCCCCCCCCTCTTGGGAATACACCAAAGTTAATAGACTCTTAGATCTTATTCACTTAGACTTATTTGGTCCCACTTGGACACAAAGTATAGAAGGAAAGTAATATGCTTTCGTCATTGTTGATGACTACTCCAGGTTTATGTGGGTACTCTTCTTAGTCTCAATAGATGAAGCATGTACTACATTGATAAACTTGTGTAAAATACTTCAAAATGAAAAAGGCTATGGTGTTCAAAATATTATAAGTGATCAAGGAAGAGAATTCAATAACAAAGATGTTAAAAAATTTTGCAACGAACATGGAATTAGACATAACTTTTCAGCACCTAGAACTCCACAAAAAAATGAAGTTGTCGAAAGAAATAATAGATCCCTTCAAGAAATGACTAGGACTATGTTAAATGAATACAAGCTACGTAAGTACTTTTAGGTTGTAGCGGTTAATATTGCATGCTATGTAATGAATAGAGTTTTCATTAGATCAAGTTTAAATAAAACTCCCCATGAATTAGGGAAAGGAAGAAGGCCTAACATAGCTTACTTTCATGTATTTGGATGTAAGTGTTTTGTACTTTGTTGACTTTGGTGCAATACCAAGAGGGGAGGTGAATTGGATATTAAAAAATTTCCTCCTAGGTTAATCAGTCTAGCAACAATATTACGCAACCAAGGGGCAGTCTAAGTATGTATGAAATTGCAGATTTGATATATTAATCAACTTTTAGTACATGCAACACAATTTCAGTATTTCTTAACCAAATGCAATACCGTGTCAATTAGATAAGTAGTATATTCAGCAAGGAAATTAAATCAAGTACAAAGCAGAATATAATGCAAAAAATGTAAAAGTGACACCGAATATGATATCGGGGTTTGGCCAACATTGCATGCGTCCCCACCTTGACTCACAAGCACAAGGATTCCACTAAGGCTTATTTCACGGGTGGAGTGGCACCGTATACAACACCTTACCAGGCTGGTGCACCTAACTTTCTTAATTGGGTTGAAGCCAATTCGAGACTTTTCACAAGGCAAGTCTCTCTCTTCCCAACACACGTCGGGTATACAATAGATAATCAAATAATTTTTTGCATACAAACAAAGTGCTTCTATAGAAGCAGATAAGTACTACAATGAAGTCCAGATAAATATGCATTCACAGATGATAATAATTATGCTCAGTGTAAATGAAGTGTGCTAATCACTCAAAGTGGAGTTAATATGCAAACAAGTCCTAGAGTGTATTTCCAAACAATCATTGAAACAAAGTATCAGTACTAATCTATCACAACAAGTTTTAAAGAGTTCTAACAAGAGTATTTAAAATATCCTAAAGATGATTTTCTCAAAATAATAGCTCAAGAGATATTTGAAAAATATACTTGAAAAAGATTCTACACAACCAAAAACCATAAGCTTAATAAGTCTTGCAATAATGATGCAAAGACTCACTAGCTACGAAGGTTTTCCCACACAAAGATTATTAGATAAACCAAGGGAAAAACCTTAGCTAAAACTCTCAAACAAAAATGATAAATCAACAAGAACAAAGAGAGTTTAAGCAAGTGCAAACAATATAGATTAACTAAAATGCACTCTCACCAAACTTGGTTTAGCAAAGGAATATCAAAGGGTGAGTATTTGGCTTTGTTATAGAAGGAATGAGCTCTCAAAATTTCAGAGAAATTTTCTCTTAATGATTATGCCAATCCTTTTTTAATTGTGCAAATGAACCCATATATATAGAGAATTCCAAAATTATAACCCTTGGGGACACATATGGAATTATTAAAATTCTTTAAAATGGTTTAAGAAAATTAACCCTGTTTAACCCCAATTAACCGTGGTAAAAATTTGGCCAACCCGAGAGTTTTGGTCGATCAAGCTATAGGTTCGGTCGCCCAAACAGACACAACAGAAAAAGTGAATTTTGAAGTTTGGGTGCCTAATCAAGGGTTCGGTTTGCTGACCAAGGCTATTTTTCATTCTGTCCGAGGTTCGGTCGCCTGGTCTCATGTTCAATCTACCAAACTTGAACATTCGGTTGCCCGGGGGTATTTTGAACATGAATTTTGTATGCCCAAATTGTTGAAAAAAGTTAGGGTTTGAGTTCGGTCGACCGTGAACACTCAAGTCATTTAAATTCGGTCACTCGAAGCCAGGTAAACTTTTTGACTAGTCAACAATTCGGTCGACCGAGGCAATTTGACTTGCCCAGTTCAGTCACCTGAAGCCCTTATGAATATAAGCCTAAGGTCCATACTTTAATTTAAATTTATCCATGATGACATGTGAACTTAGTGGGGTCCTATGCACTTAAAGTGTGGGAACCTAAAGGTTAGTCTAAGGAAATCTGAGCATACAGTCTTATCAAGCATAATGGAATTATTAAAGATCATATTGAATTACAATGCTGAATGAAGAATATAAAAATAAAAATACAAATTAAACATAATATTCTTCAATCTTCCTTGGAGTCACCATACGCCATCATGATATAACGTTCTTTTCAATTTCATGCGTAGAGTGAACCTGCATGTAAGCTCAGGGAAAACATCAGTACCAATGTATTTGTCATTATCAAAATGGGATATGACCAATTAGGTCAACAATCTCCCCCTTTTTTAGGATGACAAATACTTTATGCAAAAGTGGGTACATCTAAGAAAGGCTCCCCCTAACAATATGCATAAAGAGATTTAAAAGCTTAATTATTACAAAAATACCCAATTTTGGATTTTCTCCCCCTTTTGGAAACAACAAAACGGACCAAGATAAAAGAATTAGAAAACATAGGCAAACAATGAGTAATGATCATTTAGATAGGGGATTTAATTTGGGAAGATTTTAAAAAGTTTCAGCAGCATGCCATTTGAAAATGAAAGCATTTTTCCAAAAAAAAAAATTTGTATCTAAGTGACCTATTTGAGTTCAACAAATAATATACAGTAATTTACATCAACTCAAATAGTCCAGTATGGATCAACTTAAATAGTCATGTCAAAAAGATAATATACTCGTGCAGCACACAATAAATGAAAGATATTCTCACAAGGCATAAAGCATAGCAGTGAATAATGTGAGATGGTGTTTAATTTTTCAGAGCCATATTTTTCTAATTGAAGTGGCTCCCCCTTAGATTATGCATTCTCTCTATTCTTACAACTTGAGCATATGACACAAGTATTTTAACAATTTATAAATACACAACATGACAAAAGATTATCATTCAAGATTATTTCATGCAATTTTTTTCTTTAAAAGAGATCCCCCTTTGAAATAGTCAACAAGTGTTTTGGGGATAAAGCTTGAGAAAAAAAGATTGGCTTTAAGTCCAGCAATATTATGGTAGTTAACTAGAAAAAATCATTCTTAGAATAATCATGATGCACAAAAAAATTAGTCTAGAAGCACAAACTCAGATCATAGTGTGCAGTTTTATAAAGCATAGGATGTGTGCCATGAATTTTAGAAAATTTTGGTAGCATTTCATCTAAAAATATTACTTTTCCCATAGAGATATGCTTACAAAACTGGTTATATCATATAAATCTCAAAAATTTTGCATCAATCAGATGCCATTCTAGTCCAATGATCTGTAAATTATATGATTAGTAACGGATCTATACACATGCACAAGCTTCAGATGTTTCAAGTTAATTTGAGCTAAGTGCTAGTAATTTAAAATTTAAAATAGATTTTGCATGCACATCCATCAATCTTTTGGCAAATGTTTGAATATTTTTGGAAATGTCAGATGAAAATTCAGTAGTATACTGTCTGTAAATAGGACCTTTCCCATAAAAACTTGCATTAAAAAGATTCAACCAAACACTATGTCATCAAGTTTAAGCATGTGAGAACCTAACATTTCTACCAACAGGCAATACTCATCAACTGCATCCGCCATGCAGGAGGCATCAATCAGGCAAACAGAATAGAAATTTAAAAGCAAGCAAGGGATCATATATAAACTGAAGTTAATCACCACAAAAAAAGTAAATATAAGAGTGTGCGTGTGTGTGTGTGTGTGTGAGAGAGAGAGAGAGAGAGAGAGGGAGAGAGAGAGATAGAGAGAGTGGGGTGGGGGGAAATGTATAGGAGAAAGGAAAAAATAAAAGTTGTATAGCTATTACAGACCCAAATGTATATATAAAAGAGATGAGATATATGAGTTGAACTGTATGAGCTATAGATCCTTAGGCATCCTCCTCTAGGCCTCTCCATCGTCAAGCCCTTCCTCGTTGCCACTCATGTCCATCTGCTCCACACCATTATCCTCCTCATTCATCTCCCTCAACATTCACCGAGGATGTGGAAGTTCGCCTTTACGACCGATTGAAACTCGGAGAACTCGGTGTAAAACTCAGAATGCCTGGCTTGGGATGAGGAAACCTGCTCCTTGATCTCGCTCTGGATAGACATCTTAAAATCATCAAAGGATGCAGTGAGACCAATAATTGTAGCCATAATCTCAATGGAATGTGAGGCTACTACTGAGGAACCTATTATGGCGCTGGTCCTCTCTTGAAAATGGTTGGCAACAACATGTTGCCATCAATTTCAAGGTCGTAGAGGAGAAGGTGTTTATGCCCTTTATCTTCTTTAGCACTGCATATGGAGTCCTCATGACTCTCTCTCTCTCTGACAAAAATCCTAGTCAGGATGCCCCCGTATGGTAGAATGATCCTCTTACCCACCATCTTCATAAACATCCACTTCAGGATTAGTCTCGGTAAGTCCAGCCTCCTCCTCGTAAAGAGGCACCACATCATGAAGCAGTCTAGGTATGAAACATGATCTCTAGACCCAGACTTCGGTAGAATATCATAGGAGATTAGGTGGTGCACAACTTTAGCCTCAAGTGTCAGAGACCTGTAGTTGGGGATGTGACTAAAATCAACCACAGGGTTAGTCATCACAAGATTAACAAAAGTACTCATAGTGAAATCCCGCTCGTTAATCCAAGTTGAGACCGAATCAGGGCAGTCAAAATCTCCTCTCTCGATATTGAGGGTCTCGTCCAGATAATTGTCATCAAACAGTAGATCGGTCTCAAAGACTCGGGAGTAGCATCCCTCGTTATCATGTCCTAGGTTGGCATAAAACAATCTGACAAGGATGGGATACATCCATCTGGGCCGAAAGCTAATGAACTCATACCATCCTTGATACCGAAACATATTTAGCACATTATTAAAATGAGTCTGCATGAATTCTATGTTGAGAACTTTACCTAGGATAGGCTCCTTGAGCCTGATGATCTTCTCATATTTAATCCTCCTCTCCAGAAAGATGAACCATTGCTCAAGAGCAATGCCGGATTCAGCTCGTACATGTTCCTTAGACATGGCTAGAAGTGGTTTTCTAAGGAAAACTGGGTTTGGAGTAAGTGTAGGGAACGGCAGGAATGGGAGAAAACCTGAGGAGCTCTTAAGAAGGATGAAAAAATGAACCTGTTCATGCGGCCAAAATTATATATAGATGGTGGATTGGTCATCTGAACAAGTCTTCGATCGCCCAAACCATAATAATTACCCCAGAGGCTGAGTCTGTTCGGTTGGATGAATGCTTGGTTGGTTGGCTGAACCTTTGATGACTCTTCATATTCCAACCCTAGGTAGCCCGAACGGAGATAGTTCGTTTTCGTTCGATTGGCTGAATCACCCTGATGAAGAGCTTTGGTTGCTCGAAGTTCAGTTCGGTCACCCAAACTATGTTCGATAGCCTGAACCAATTTTAACTGAAATGTTTAGGCGCCTGAATGTGGTCAACGACTTGGTCAACTTTCATATTCGATTAATTGAATGGTCTAGGCTGAAAATGTTTACCTGACCGAACCTAGTCAACTATTTCTTATTTTGACTTTTTTCTCATATAACATGACCCCTTACGAATTAGTTGCTTAACCTAAGGATTATTAAGTGCACCAATTCTAATCTTTTGACACTCAAATCATTTTCGGGTCAAAGAGAGATGGATTCAGGCTTTTCTTTGACTCTCCACACTTGCTTCATTTTCACCCCTTTCCATTTGAATGGGCAATCAAACTTTGTGTGCCCCTTCTTTTTACATAATGCACAGTAGGTATCAGTATAAGGACTGGAGGAGGTACTAGCATAATATTTGGACTGTCTCACGAAGTACCCCATGTACAGATTCTTCTTCTTTCTATTTCTAACTCCATTATATCCTACACCTTCCTTATCTAAGGTCATCTTTTGTGAACCTAACAGCTTATTAAAGTTGTCCTTGCCTCTAGTGAATGTATAGATGATCTTAACTTGGTATTTTCTTTTCTTTTCTAGATCTCCAATTTTTAAGTTCTTTAGACCTTTGCAAACATCCTTTAATTTCACAAATTCTTTGGTCATGTTGTTTGCTTTACATTCAAGTTCTGCAATGAGAAGATCTTTATTATTATCACTTAAAGTTTGAGATCTTAATGCATTCAACTCTTTTTCCAACTTTTCATTCTTGTTTACTAACTTTTGATTTTTAAATCATTTTCCCTTTCAACAAGAACTTTTGACTCACATTCTTTCAAAGATGCCTCACACTTGTTTTTCAATGCAGTATATCTATTGTTAAATTTAACAAGTGACTTATGAATTCTAACATATTCAATTTGCAATAAGTAGACATGCTTTCACTACCAAAACTATCACATGATTCAGTATTAGATACATTATTAGAATTATCACATGAATCATTACCAGGATTATTTGATAAAGTAAAAGGCGACAAATTTACCTCATCGTCGGTTAAAGCTATAAAGCACCGTTTTTATCCTTCAAGATCCTTTGAGCTTGAGTCACAAGGAGTGATCGCCTTTTCTTGCTTAGTTGCTCTATATCTCTTTTCAAGTTCCTCCTATATTTCTTTAGCACTATTGCATGCTATAACTTCACAAAAAATGTTAGAATCTAAAGCATGCAGCAGGTTGTTTATGGCATCAAAATTTATTTGCATTAAGTTCCTATCATTATCATTCAGCTCAATTTCAGACGTAGGAACATCAACACAATCAATAACTTTTACTGGTATTCTGTCTCCCTAGGCAATGACATTCCAAAACCTCCAATTCAAGGCTTTAACAAATATAGTCATTCTAAATTTCCATACAGCAAAATTTTCACCACAAAACACTAGAAGGTTCATAAATAACCTTCCCTCACACGAAGGGGATGCACCAACATGAACCATCATGATCTTTTTACAAACTAATGATTAAGTCTAGGTAACAAGGGTCTGATACCATTTGTTGACTTTGGTGCAATCCCAAAAGGGGGGTGAATTGGATATTAAAAAATTTCCTCCTAGGTCAACTAGTCTAATAATATTATTACGCAACCTAGGTGTAGTCTAAGTATGCATGAAATTGTAGATTTGATATATTAATCAACTTTTAGTACAGGCAACACAATTTCAGTATTTCTCAACCAAATGCAATACCTTGTCAATCAGATATGTAGTATATTCAGTAAGGCAATTAAATCAAGCACACAGCAGAATATAATGCAAGAAATGTAAAAGTGACAACGAATATGATATTGGGGTTCGACCAATACTGCCTACGTCCCCATCTTGCCTCACAAGCACAAAAATTCCACTAAAGCTCACTTCACGGATGGAGCGGCATCGTATACAACACCTTACCAAGATGGTGCACCTAGCATTTGTAACCGGGTCGAAGGCAGGTCCCCCTCTTCCGAACACACATCGAGTATACAACAGGTAATTAAATAAATTTTTGTGTACAAACAAAGTGCTTCTATACATGCAGATATGTACTACAATATAGTCCAGATAAATATGCACTCACAAATGATAGCAAGTATGCTCAGTCCAAATAAAGTGTGCTAATCACTCAATCTGAAGTTAATATGCAAACAAGTCCTAGAGTGTATTTCTAAACAATCTTTGAAACAAAGTATCAATATTAATCAATCACAACAAGTTTCAAAGAGTTCTAAAAAGAGTATTCAAAATATCCCAAAGATGATTTTCTCAAAATAGTAGCTCAAGAGATATTTGAAAAATATGCTTGAAAATGATTTTGCACAACAAAAAACCACAAGCTTAATGAGTTTTGCAATAATGATGCAAAGACTCACTAACTACGAAGGTTTTCCCACACAAAGATTATTAGTTAAACTATGGGGAAAACTTTAGCTAAAACTCTCAAACAAAAATGATAAATCAACAAGAACAAAGAGACTTTAAGCAAGTGCAAACAATATAGATTAATTCAAATGCACCCTCACCAAACTTGGTTTAGCAAAGGAATATCAAAGGGTGAGTATTTGGTTTTGTTATAGGAAGAATGAGCTCTCAAAATTTCAGAGAAATTTTCTCTTAATATTATGCTAATCCTTTTTTAATTGTGCAAATAAACCCATATATATAGAGAATGTCAAAATTATAACTGTTGGGGACACATAGGGAATTATTTAAATTAATTAAAATGGTTTAAGAAAATTAACCCTATTTAACCCCAGTTAATCATGGTAAAAATTTGGCCAACCCGAGAGTTTCGGTCTACCGAGCCATAGGTTCGGTCGCCCAAACAGATAAAACAAAAAAAGTGAATTTTGAAGTTTGGTTGCCTGATTAAGGGTTTGGTTTGTTGACCAAGGCGATTTTCCATTCTGTCTGAGGTTCGGTCACCTGGTCTCAAGTTTGGTCTGCTGAACTTGAACATTCGGTTTCCCGGGAGTCTTTTGAACGTGAAGTTTAGGTGCCTAAGTTGTTGGAAGAAGTTAGGGTTTGAGTTCAGTCGACCATGAACACTCAAGTCATATAAGTTCAGTCGCCCGAACCCAAGTCAACTTTTTGACCAGTCAACAATTTCGTCGACCGAGGCAATTTGACTTGCTTGGTTCGGTCAACCAAAGCCCTTATGATTTTAAGGCTAAGGTCCATACTTTAATTTAAATTTATCCCTAATGACATGTGAACTTAGTGGGGTCCTGTGCACTTAAAGTGTGGGAACCTAAAGGTTAATTTAAGGCAATCTGAGCATACAGTCCTATCATGCATGATGCAATTATTACAAACCATATTGAATTACAATCCTGGATGAAGAATATAAAAATAAAAATACAAATTAAGCATAATATTCTTCAATCTTCCTTGGAGTCACCATACGTCATCATGATATAATGTTCTTTTCAATTTCATGCGTAGAATGAACATGTAAGCAAGCTCAGGGAAAATATTAGTACCAATGTATTTGTTATTATCAAAATGGGATATGATCAATTAGGTTAACATACTTAATGATAAAGATGACTTAGGGAAATTTGATGTTAAATCAGATGAAGGTATCTTTCCAGGGTATGCATCAAATAGTAGAGCCTTTAGAATTTATAATAAGAGAACTCTCACAATCATTGAATCAGTCCATGTAACCTTTGATGAATCTAATCCTTTTACAAAAGAAATTGAGATTGAAGAATAAGATGATGCTTTACAAAAACTAGAAAATGTAGAAATCATCGAAGTTAAAGAAGAGAAAAATGAAGAAACTCCATATGATGATCCTATAGGAAAACCTGAGTTACCCAAAGAATGGAAGTTTGTAAGAAATCACCCTAAAGATCAAATCATAGGAGAACCTTCTCAAGGTGTATCTACTAGAATAACCTAAAAACATTGAAGAAGCCTTGAGTGATGAATCTTGGATAATAGCTATGCAAGAAGAGTTAAATTAGTTTGAAAGAAACAGAGTATGGAAATTAGTTCCTAGACCCAATGACCATTCAATGATTGGAACATGATTGGTATTTAGGAATAAAAAGGATGAAAATGACATAGTAGTAAGAAATAAGGCAAGACTTGTAGCTCAAGGATACAATCAAGAAGAAGGAATAGACTACGAAGAGACTTTTACTCCCATAGCAGGAATGGAACCCATTAGAATGTCATTAACCTATGCATCTCATAAAGAATTCAAACTCTATCAAATGGATGTAAAGAGTGCATTTTTAAATGGATTTGTTAATAAAGAGGTCTATGTGGAACAATCTAATGGTTTTGAGGAAATAAATAACCCTGATTATGTATTGGCATTATATGGGTTAAAACAAGCTCCTAGAGCTTGGTATGAGAGGTTGAGCGGTTTTTTATTAGAAAATGGATTTTCAAGAGGAAAGGTGGATAGCATGTTATTCGTAAAAACCAAAAATAAATTCATGCTTATTATAAAAATTTATGTTGATGATATTATATTTGGTGCTACAAATGATGATTTATGCAAAGAATTTGCCAAATGTATGCAAGATGAGTTTGAGATTAGCATGATGGGAGAGTTAAATTACTTCCTAGAATTATAGATTAAGCAAGCTAAAAATGGAACTTTTATAAATCAAACAAAATGTATAAGGGACATGCTTAAGAAGTTTCACATGGAAGGAAGTAAGCCCATAGGAACTCCCAAGATTACCTCCATAAACCTTGATAAAGATGAAAAAGGAAAACCAATAGACATGAAATACTATCGAGGTATGATAGGAAGTTTATTGTACTTAACAGCTAGTAGACCGGATATAATGTTTAGTGTATGTATGTGTGCATGGTTTCAATCAACTCCTAAGGAATCTCATCAGATAGCTGTCAAAAGAATCCTTAAGATACTTAATAGGCACAATTGATTTAGGACTATGGTATCCTAAGGACACCGATTTTGAAATGATTAACTACTTAAATGCAGACTATGAAGGTTGTAAGATTGATAGAAAAAATATAAGTGGAACTTGCCACTTTCTAGGATGGTCTCTTGTCTCTTAGTCCTCCAAGAAACAAAATTTCATAGCTTTTTCCACCGCTGAAGCTGAGTATGTGGCAGCAGGCAATTGCTGTGCACAAACACTTTATATGAAACAACAATTAAAAGACTTTAATTTAGAGTACTCGGCCATACCAATTAAGTGTGATAATACAAGTGTGATAAAAATTTCCAAAAATTCGATATCACACTCAAGAACCAAGCACATAGATATAAGACATCATTTTCTAAGAGATCACGTGCAAAAAGAAGATATACTACTTGAATTCATAAATACAAACGACCAATGGGCAGATATTTTCACAAAACCTATTTCCACAAGATAAATTTATATCAATTAAAATAGAACTTGGTTTATTACATAGTAGGGAAGTTGTTTAGGAAGAAGTCATGTTGAGTGAAAAACTAAGAATGGAATTTTTATGAGGTCAAGCGATTGAGCTTGGAAACCCAGTCAACCGGCTTGTGAAAAAAGGAGGGTTAGGAACCTGAGCTTTTTTACCTCATGCGACTGAAGTGCTACTAACTTGTGAAAATTGAATTTCATTAAATGTTAGGTAATTGAGCCCGAAACCTCAGGCTCCTGGACTGATGGGACTTTATATATTTTGAGTGTGAAAACCCTAACCTTTCAGATCCCAGTCAACTGACCACTGTTTCATCACTCACCCAAGCCTCCCTCTCTTGATCTCCCTTGATCCTTAGCCTTAAAATTACTTTCCTACACCTTTCTCCACAAATTCTAGGGTTTCTCTTCATTTGATTCTCAGAACTCAAGACACCTCGCACCAAGACAACGACAAATCATGGTGCCTCTTCCGGGAGAGATGACGGAAATATCGAGAGATGGCTTGTAACTCCTCAATCCCAGCATCTATATAGAATTCATCTTCGTTCTATGGATCAGATTTTTGGTAAAATCCTTGATACTACGTTCTTTAGGTCAGAATTTCAAGACATCCTACTAATGTGTCAGGAAATTAGATGGAAAAATTTTTTTGTTTATCAATCAAAAGGCCTTTATCCGAACTTAGTGAAAATATTTTATGCAAATATGGTACAAGGTGAGTTTGTATTGACCACTGAGGTTAGGGGAAAGGCTATTGCTTTAACACCACAAACTTTGGCCCCTATCTTGCACATTAGCCCAAGGGAATTTGAATGTCTGGCACTTGCTCAATCATGGATTATGGAGCAAGGTTTCACCCCCGAGGAATTTTTGCTATTGATTATGGTAGAGGAACCAGTATACTTTGGACATCCTCCCTTGTATAAGTAGCTAAACCTACAAGCACAAATCCTTCAAAAAATAATTACGAACAATATCCTACCCCAAGCTGGTTCATATGATCACATATCCTACGTTGATTGCTTTGTGTTATGGTGTTTGTTAAAATGGAAGACACTTGATTTGTCCAGAATAATTCTGAAATGGATGTGGTAAATTGGAAACTCGTCGAGTCACTTTTCCATATGGTGGTATTCTAAACCTCCTATTTGCTCACCTTAGTGTCACCACTCCTATCGAGTTGTTCTCAAAGAGAAATCAATATGATCTTTTTAACTCTATGACCCTGAAACAAATGGGATATGAAAAACATCATCAGGGTTGGTTTCTGAAAGGGGGTAGACCAGCAAGACAAGCATATACACCTCCACCACTAGCATCTTGGTTTGTACCCTTCCATTATTAGTTCACTACATTTAGTAGTGACATATGTTCAGGACTACAGCCACTTCAAGAGAATGTAGCTTCACTGTAAACTGCCTACTCCTCACTTGATCAACGCCTTACTCGCATAGAGTAGTATAGGGCTAGTTCTTCTTAGAGTGCTGCTCCTATGGACATTAGCTCTGCACCTCCTAGTGATGATGCATCTGATGAGGAGTCTAAAGAAGGAAGTGATGAAGGAAATGAAGAAGATGCTACAGCTGATGATGATGATGCAGCTGATAATGATTATACCTTTGATGATGCTTGATCTTTTTTTTTTTTTTTTTGGTGTGTTGTATCTCAGTTATCTATGTATTGGCTTTGCATCTCCGAAGTTTTTTGCTTCTTTTTGGCATGTAACTCCCTATAGTCGTGACATTTTGTTAACCTTGCTACACTGAATAAATATGCATATCATTGTGTACTAGTCTGTGTATCCTTATGACTATACTATTTGTCTCTTTTTTGATTCATGTGAAAAGGGGGAGAGAAATTTTAGAGCAAAAATGACAGCATATTTGAAAATTTTGAAAATAATGCATAGCAAGGGGGAGAAAGCCCAAATGAGGAAATATAAGCAAATTGAGAAGTTTGAGCTATAATGAGAACTATATGAGATAATGCTCCAATAATGATATGATATGATGACTTAAGACATGATCCGTTGTTACTAATGCTAAAATGCTGAAATGAACTATGATGCACTAATACTTGATTATGATATATAGAACTTTGAACTTACATCTGAAACCTTGACTTTGATATATATATATATATATATATATATATATGATTATTTTTCCAAACATTTTAAAAGTGTGCTTATTGTGAGGGAGAGCCTTATAAAGGTTCTCTCATCTTTACTCCTTATTTGTCATTATCAAAAAGGGGGAGATTGTTGGCCTAACATGGCTTTCGAATCTTATTTTGATGATAAAAAATGAAGGTAAATTTAACATGTTGTGGTTTAAGTGGTGATATTTCAGGAAACTAAGTATATGAAGTACAAAAGTTCAAGAATTAAGAGTCCAAGATCACAAGGGATTATTAAATGCTCATACTCCTACAACAAGTGATCAAAAGGAAGCTTAAAAGGTCAAAGACAAACAAATCTTATGGAAGCTTAAAGGATATTGAAGCTCAAGACAAAATGGACTCAAAGCAAAGATATACATGAAGACTTCAAGTTTAGAAAGTTTTAAAGTCTTAAAGAAGTCTTGTGTAAGTACTTCAACTAAATATCAAAATGAATGCTTTGAAGCTCATTAGGGTTTATCATGGACCTAGAGGCCTTATTTTGAAACCCGAAAAAATACTTTCTAAAGTATCAAAACAAGTTGGCAAGATTTTTTGGAAACAAGGTTTAAAAACAACGTTTAACTGTTCAGGCGACTGATCCTTGTCTGGTCATGCGACTGACAATTTTATTGAATTAAATTTGGTAGATAGTTTAGGCTCAGGTGACTGACCCCAATGAGTTCAGGTGACTGACCCTATTCTAACCTTGAGATTACATTGTATTTAAAGATCAGGCGACTGACCCCGATGAGTTCAGGCGACTAACCTTCGTAACAGCTAGTTTAAAACAGCGTTTAAATTTTCCAAATTGTGTTACTTGTGCCCCAAATTTTGTCAAAACTTAAGAAACTGTAGTAATCTGGAAAAAAATATATTAGTAACTAATTAATTAAATACTATTGAATTAGTTTAATTATATATATATATATATAAGGTTAAAGTAATAAGTATGTATACATATATACATACATACATATATATATAACGCTAACATAAAATAATATAAGATTATATGCATGTGATTGCATTAAATGCAATTTGATGGATTAGATTTCAATTAGAAATCCAATTCCTTTTCATTCTTCCAAAACTCCCCCTCCCCATATTTTCCTTTGGTTGAATTGCTTCCATTCTTTCATTCTCTCTCCTCATGATCTCCCATTCTCTCTCTAGATTTCTCCTTTATTCGTAAGCCAAATCGATGATCGAAAATCACCATGATGATCTAGGACCGTTTCTCTAAGAGTCTAGTGGAGTAGATTTTTGAACTGGGCTTTCCATGCACCACTCCAAGGTTAGGGTAAGATTTAGGGAATTAAGAAAATTTGATGTTTTTGGGAGTTTAAACATTTATTTGGAGTTTGTGGGCCTAGGAAATGTTAAAACAGCATTTTTACCTGGGGTTGAGTTAATTAAACTAGGATTTATGAATTCAGGGATCGTGTGAGCACCACAGGCATAGTTTTGGGATTCCTGCAGGCATAGCTTCAAGGAACCAAGTAAGGGGAATAGATTAAGATAGATGCTTTGTAAATTCTATCGGTTAAAATGGAAATTATATGTGTATGTAAATGACTATCATGCGAGTTTTGAAAGTCAACCGTTTAAACTGAGGTTTTTTGAGCCTAGGGTTGTGTTAATAGCTATTATTTTCAAAAATGAACCAATTAAAGTAAAGAAAAACGTTACAGGATTTAAGTAATGGATTCTCTATATAATTTTTCTGGTTGAAATGATTGGTTGGAATTGTTTTACATTTTCTAAAAATTGGTCAAGGTGAGTAGGGACAATTATCTCTATTTTTCTTATTAACGCTTATTTTGAGTATTAGATAAATTATGGAGATAATTTAACCTATATTTTTAGTAAAGCAGATAATGCCCATGAATTGGCTTATTATTTCATTAGTTATATAAATATGTGTACTATTCAAATTGTGTGGCATGAGGAAAAATGAAAATACTATGTTGAATTATGAAATATGTTTAACATATTGAAATACGGAAATGTGTTCGGATTATATTGTATTTATAATTGTTTGATTGGAGCAGAATATTAATGTTAAATTGTAATGTATGGTTTGAGAACTCCGGTGGACCATAGTACGCATGGTACCGTTGCAAGAGTTATGGAAACCTTAGTGCAACCACATGTCTTAGAGAGAGTGTTGGTATTGAATAGTTGATTGAGCTGTGAAGGGTAGAGTTCCCCCTGGAGTCTAGACCAACATTGCAAAGCCAATTGGGCTAGCAAACTGAAGATTTGGGAATCGATTTAACTCTATTGGGCCAACCAGGGTTAAGTCAGCCTTTGGGCCGCACAGCCCGTCATGGGGGGAAGCATGTCGGTTTTTATCTATTTGGCAGTGAGTTCTAAATTCATAATTTTGGATTTAACCAGAGTATAATAGAACAATGCATGTAAATACAGAACAGTGTAAGTGAATTCAAGATATATATATATATATATATATATATATATATATATATGAAGACAAATGATGTGAAATGTGATAATGGAGTATGTTATAGGATAACTGAGCATGTGAAAACAGAGATTATGAAGAGTTGGGTTTTACAGAGATAACAGCATATAGAGTAAAGTAACAAAGTATTAAATGTATTAAATATAGTAGCGTTATATATATTTGGGGCGAAGTAAACTCTCCGCTTGAGGGCTTGCTGAGAAAGGTGAATGCCTTGATAGGTATCAGTTGTAGCCATACCAGGTTGCATAACGTATTAGAGCATAAGGGAGCTACATGTATGGGCATGTAATCTCCCCTGTCCTCAGAAACTTTGGCTTATAAATAATTGTGTGTGCGTGTGGGTATGGTCTGAGAATGGTTTTATAATTGTGGTTAATTAACAATTGATGATATTTTGTATACACTAAACTCAGGATAGCCACACACTAGCATTAATATATTTCATCTTACTAAGATGTATCTCACCCGTTATACAATTCATCTTTTTCCAGACCTCCACGCGATTGAACTTAGCAAGCTTGGGGCTGGGTTTGTTGTCATGGCATTTTTGTGAGAGGGTACAAATCTTGGATTTTGGGTTTATGTTTTTAGTTTTCTAAGATGTATATATGGATAATGGATGTTGGGTAATTTTTTTTTTTGGGATTTTATATAGAACTCTAGTATACTATTGAGGATGTTTATTTATTTTTCCACTATGTGATTGAGGTTATGGTATCAAACACAGGTGATTGGATTACATCACACCCTGGGCCCCACTTGGCAGGTTTGGGGCATGACAGAGTGGTATTAGAGCATTAGGTTGTTAGGTTTTGTAGACTTCAAGATGGATTAATACCAGAGTATAGGATCGAGTTAGGAAAAGGATAGGAATGGATAGATTAAGATACTGTTAAGATTTCTGAGTTGTATTTTTTTAGCTTGGAGGCAGAAATCCCTTTACGGACTTCTGTGATTTTCTGATTCAGTCGCTAGTTTCAGAAAACCACGGTAAATGCATCGATGGTGATGTTTCTAAGCACTTAGCTTGGTTTTTTATGTTTATTGATTTTTCAGTTTAATATTTGTATCGATTAGGCTATGACGATGGGATTCGAAAAGTCTTTTCAGTCTTATCTTCAAGATGGATCCCAAAGATAGGGGTGTTGATGTTGGGGGAAGCAGCAACTTGGGAGCTTCTAGCGAGGATGATCTTAATACCTCTTCCGTGTTGTGAGGTATAGCTCGCTAGGTTGGGAGAGAGATAAGGCAAGAGTCTAGAGAGTAGGATTGTCCACGTGCAGACCAGGGCTATAATATTAAGGAATTTACTCGTTTGAACCCTCCTACTTTTGCTGGAGGACTTGACCTGATAGCTACTGAGAACTAGGTTCAAGAGATCGAGGAGATGATGATAGTACTCTACTGCACTGATGAGTAAAAGGTTCTTTACGCCTCATTTAAAATGTTGGGGGAGGTGAAACGCTGGTGGCTTTTTGTGAAGCTGCTTGAGGGACAGAGACTGGTACCAGTGCCTCTAACATGGGCTAGATTTAAGGAGCTGTTATTTGACCGGTACTTTCCTTCTTCTACCCGGGAAGTTAAGGCAGAGGAATTTACCAACCTAACCTAGGGGAGTATGATTGTCGGGGAATATGTAGCAAATTTTGTGGAGCAATCTCGCTTTGCACCGTATATGATCCCTGATGAGGTGATGAAGGCAAAAATGTTCGAGAAAGGCCTGTAACGAAGGAGCTTTGAGCAGGTGGTGGGGTTCTAGGTCCAAAACTTCTTAGACTTGGTGGACAAGGCCTCAGTACTGGAGAAGAGCTTACAAGGCGGTACAGAGCCGTCAAAGTAGAGAAAAAGGCCTGCACCTCCAAGTTTTCAAGCTGAGACTAGTTAGGGTTCATGGAAAAGAGAAAGGGGCAATGTTGGCCTGAGGCAGGAGATGAGAGATTGAGGTTATGATGGTTTTCAGGATGATTCATCCTACCCTGTATGCCGCAAATGTAACAGGAGGCATAGGGGTGACTGCCGAGTTGGGCGTGCCAACTGCTATCGGTGTGGTAAGCCAAGGCACATTGCAAGAAATTGTCGTGAACCACTGGCTAATGCACCTACATCTAACCAGATCCGGGGAAACAATCACGTACCCGAGGCAGTCTGGTACGTGTGTACACAATGATCCTGACTGATGCGGACATTGCCCACGGTGCAGGAGCAGGTACTAAATTTATGTTATGAGATAAGCAATAGTTATTTCTGGTTTTAAATTAATGTAGTTATTTATAGTTGTAGAGTATATTGAAATATGTGGTATGGAGTGGTTCGTTAATAATAGAATCTAAATAGAATTATCGGTTCGCAAATTTCGAGGACAAATTTATTTTAAGGAGGGAAGAATGTAGTAATCCGGGAAAAAATATTAGTAACTAATTAATTAAATACTATTGAATTGGTTTAATTAAATACATACATATATATATATATATAAAGGTCAAAGTAATAAGTATATATATATATATATAACGCTAACATAAAATAATATAAGATTATATGCATGTGATTGCATTAAATGCAATTTGATGGATTAGATTTCAATTAGAAATCCAATTGCTTTTCATTCTTCCAGAACTCCCCCTCCCCACATTTTCCTTTGGTCGAATTGTTCTTTGGCCGAATTGCTTCCATTCTTTCATTCTCTCTCCTCACACTCTCCCATTCTCTTTCTAGATTTCTCCTTCATCCATAAGCCAAATCGACAATCGGAAATCACCATAATGATCTAAGAGTGTTTCTTTACAAGTCTACTGAAGTAGATTTTTGAACTGGGCTTTCCATACACCACTCCAAGGTTGGGGGAAGATTTAGGAAATTAAGCAAAATTGATGTTTTTGGCAATTTAATCAATTATTTGGAGTTTGTGGGTTTAGGAAATGTTAAAATAGTATTTTACCTGGGGTTGAGTTGATTAAACTAGGATTTATGAATTTAGGGTTCGTGTGAGCACCGCAGGCATAATTTTGGGATCCTTGCAGGCGTAGCTTTAGGAAATCAGGTAAGGGGAATAGAATAAGCTAGTTGTTTTGTAAATTCTACCAGTTAAAATGGAAATTATATGTGTATGTATATAATTATCATGCAAGTTTTGAAAGCCAACCGTTTAAACTGAGGTTTTTTGAGCCTAGGGTTGTGTTAATAGCTATTATTTTTGAAAATGAACCAATTAAAGTAAAGAAATAGGTTACAAAATTTAAGTAATAGATTCTCTGGATAATTTAACTGGTTGAAATGATTGGTTGGAATTGTTTTACATTTTCTAAAAATTGGTCAAGGTAAGTGGGGTCAATTATTTCCGTTTTTCTTATTAACGCTTATTTTGAGTATTAGATAAATTATGAAGATAATTTAACCTATATTTTCAGTAAAGCAGATAATGAACATGGATTGACTTATTATTTCAGTAGTTATATAAATATGTGTAGTATTCAAATCGTGTGGCATAAGGAAAAATGAAAATACTATGTGGAGTTATGAAATATGTTTAATAGGTTGAAATACTGAAATGCGTTAGGATTATATTGTATTTAGAATTATTTAATCAAAGCAGAATTTTAAATGTTAAATTGTAATGTATGGTTTGAGAACTATGGTGGACCATAGTACGCACAGTACTGTTGCGAGAGTTATGGAGAGCTTAGTACAACCACACGTCTTAAAGAGAGTGGTTGTATTGAATAGTCGATTGAGCTGTGATAGGTATCAGTTGTAGTCATACTAGGTTGCACAACGTAATAGAGCAGAGCAAAGCTACATGTATAGGTGTGTAATCTCCCCTATCCTCGAGAACTTTTGCTTATAAATTATTGGGTGTGTGAGTGGGTATTGTTGGCCTAAATAAAGCTTAAGACTCTTAATTTTGATGATAACAAAGTAAGGTTATTTAATATTCTTCAAAGTTGGGATATTTTATGTAAAATAGATAAGGAACATCTTTTGAAAGCTCACATAAAGTTTAAGTGATCAATATTGAAAGCTTAATGATCAATGAAGCTCAGAACCAAAGATGCCTTAAAGCAATAAAGATTTGAAGTTTAGAAACAAAGAAAACTCAAAGCAGAAATTTCAAGATTTCAAGGAGTTCAAGAAATGAAGAGAGTCAATAGGACAAATATTATAAGTACTTCAAGTAGATTCATATATGAAATTTCTTTTTGAAGCTCATTAGGTATAAAGAGACTTAGAGACCTTATTTTAAAACTTGGAACATATTTTTCAAGAAAACAAATTAACATTCCAAGAATTGAGAAGCAAAGAGAGCTAGTACAAAAATATTTTTAAAACCAAAATTTTTGTCTTGACAAGAGCCTGACTGAAAATAGTCAGTAGGCTGCCAATTAAGTGTGTTTAAATAAACTGAGGTTTAATTTGCTTTTGGACTTGTGGAAACCGAAAGGGACTACGTTGGTTGATCAATAAATTTGCGAAAAACGTAAGGGAGTACGTTGATTGGTCAACACCCCAAAGCTTATTAATTAAAGGTTTATTTGAAATATGAATTTTGGAAAGAGTGTGGATGTTATATTGATTATTATATTAAGAAAGTTAATACATTCACTATAGGGCTTGAATCAAAATTCATATATACACAGGCCTGCATACAACCAAGATGAGAATTGCCAAAAGAATTGCATAGCATATCTTGATTGAATATTGTGTGGTTGTTTGATTGGTTACTTATTGTGGTTGATTGATTTGATTGATTAAGTTTTGTGGTTTTGGATTAAATAAGAATTAAGCATTTTTTGTGTGATTTCTAAATCAACGAGAAGTTAAAAAATTCATAAAAAGAATTTAAAGAAATTTTAATAACCCAATTCACCCTCCCCCCCTCTTGGGACTATATGTTGACCTTATAGGTCACACCCGGTTTTGATAATGACAAATACTCTAGTATTTGATAGCTTTCAAGTTTGTGTGCAAGTTTATATTAGCAAATCAATCGATGGCACACGAAGTAAAGTCTAAAGACCCTGAAGATTATTTCTCATTATAATTTATATTATTTGGGTCTGTAATAATTTATATTGGTCTATAATAATCTTTGTATGTCATGCATATAGGTTTGTAAGCTCAAAAATGTCATAGATTGACCATAGGGACCAAACGACCTTAGGGCACCTTTTGGTCGACCTTCGGTCAACCGACGCCAGGTTTTTGGTCGTACTTGAAAAGACCATAGGTCCCTAAATAAATGCACAAAATAGTCCCCATATCACATATATTATCAGGGAAAATAATTGAATGAAAAATTGGACTTAATAGGCAAAAATTGTGAGAGCTCGGGTGACCGAACCCCAGGAGTTCAAAACTCCTCAGGCGCCCGAACTGTTGAGAAGTCCACAGTTAACTAAGCTCTCAGGCAACCAAACCGTTTTAAACATAGCTTCCTCGGGCGCCCGAACCTTCTGAAAGGGACCTCTCACCAACTCGGGCTACCGAGGAAATTTGTTCAAAAATGGCTCGGGTGACCGAACCTCTAAGTTTGAGCTACCGACCAATTGACCGGGCACTTGAACCTACGAACAAATGCTATTGACTTTTGTTCGGGCTACTGAACTAGGACTCGGGCTACTGAACTATTTTAAAGAATTTTTAAAAATGAGTCTATTTGGGTGACCGAACCTTGGTTCAACCACCCGAACCTTCTTGGGTTAAAATTAGTTTACCCAAGGTAAACATGGGTTAATTTGCGATTAATATTTCCTAAGCATTTTATACTTTTCTAATAATACCCAATACATCCCAAACGGTTATATTTTTTACCTTGTCTATAAATATGGGTTCATTTGTGAATATTAAGAAGTGATTAGCCAAAATAATTAGAAAAAATCCTCTCTATCTCAAAATCTCATTTTGCCCAAAATACTCTCAAATATTTATTCCCTTGATACATCTTGATATTATGAGAGTTCATTGATTGTTCTTGTGTTTATTAGATAGTGCTAATACTCCCACTATTATTGTTTGATTGTGTGATTCATTTTTGGGGAGTTTAGTTAAGTTTATCCCACATATTTCAATATTATAAATTTTGTGTTGGGATAAACTAACAAGCTTAGGGATCTTTGCATTGTCATTGCGAGATTCTCTTAGCTTTGATTTTGTTGTGCAAAAACATTTTCTACAAGTTATAATATTTTTCAAACTACTCTTGAGCTCATTACATTGAAAGAAAATATTTTGAGTTAGTTTGAATATTTGATTAAGCACCTTTGAAACTCTAATTGAACATTAAGATTTGATATTAACTTATTTCAAAGATATAGCTTGTTTTGAACACTCTTGAACATTCTGGTGATAATATCTTGTTGAGTGTTATTTGCACATATATTCACATCACTGACCTTACATTACCTATACTGCTGATGTGCATGTGATAGATTATATTGGGTACATATCTGCATTACTTGAGAAGCATAATCACTGTACCAATTATGTTGTGAACATACTTTTTTATTCCAAGCGTGGCCCAAGGGGGCAGTAATCTAGCCTGTAAGGATTGTTAGGGCCTTCTCCGCCCCAAAAGGAGAATTTGTAAAGGTTGAGGTCAGCCCTGTGTTAATTGATCTGGTTGTATTAGGTGTCGCTCCACCCATTAAGTGAGTATAGTGGAATCCTCAAGTTTGCGAGCTAGAGGCAGGGACATAAGCACAGTTGATCGAACCCCGATAACATATTATGCGTGTACTTTATATTCTCAGCACTTTATATTTCGGCACGTGTATGTTATAGAGCATGATTTAATTTTCGCATATTATCTGCGCATTTGGGTTTGTGTATATAGAAAAACCCTAGGTTGTGAAATACTGATGTTGAATTAGCTAAACCTAGGAATAAAATTTAAATACCCAATTCACCCCCTCCCCCTTCTTGGGAATACACCAAAGCTAACACTACACCTTAGTTTTCAATTGGTATCAGAGCGGGGTTATAAAAAAATTCTAACAAGTAGTTATATAATGATTTTAATGGCTCACATAGGCGTAGCTCCCTTTGGAGAGGGCCAATCCTTAACTAGGCCACCCATCTTTTGTGGTTTAAATTATACATTTTTGGAAAAAAAATGATGAGAATATATCTACAAACCATGGATTGGAAAGCTTGGAAGGTTGTCACACATGGTGACTTAATTCCTACTAAAATAGTATATGGCAAGGAAATACCCAAAGAAGAAAAAGAATGGACCGACCAAGACCATAGGATGTTACAAGTAAATTCAAGTGCTATGAATGCTTTATATTGTACTCTAGACATAAATGAATTTAATTGGATCATGGCATATAAATTAGCCAAAGAAATTTGGGATAAATTAGAAGTTACTTATGAAGGTACTATTAATGTAAAGGACAATCGAATCGATATGCTCACTAGCGAGTATGAAGCTTTCAAGATGAAAACGGATGACTCAATCACTAGTATGTACACTAGGTTCACCCACATAATAAACACCCTAAATGCATTAGGAAAAACATGCACCACCTATGAGATGATCCGATAAATACTTAGAGGGCTACCACTTATATGGGAACAAAAAGCCACTGCAATAACGGAAGGAAGAAATTTGAAAAATACCTCCTTAGATGAACTTATAGAGTCTCTCCTCACATATGAAATGGCAATGAATGAAAGAAGTGGAAAAACTAAAGCTTAAGAATCTATAGCCTTCAAAGCTTCAAAAGAAAACTCCAATAATGAAGATAAAGATGAAATGGATGAAGATGAACTAGCCTATATATCTAAGAAACTTGCAAGAATACTAAGAAGGAAGAACAAATTTAAAAGAAGAATCCAAAACTCCGAATCAGATGAAGAAGAAACTAATACAAAGAAATCAAAGAATAAAATCCCCACATGTTATAATTGCAAGAAGGATGGACACATAAAATCGGAATGTCCACTACTTAAGAAAGAGTCTAAGAATAAAAAGAAAAAGACAATGAAAGCCACTACTTGGGACAATTTGAGTACAAGTAGTTCCTATAATGAATCAAGTGACCAAGAGGTTTCTTATACTCGTTATATAGCTTGGGACGATGAGGAAAGCTCCTAATCCAAATCGGTTAATGGTTATAGTAGTGATGAATCCAATGATGAAAGCTGTCATCTTATGAAGAGTTACAAAATGATTTATTCAAAATGCATAAGATGTTAGTTAATGTGACTAAACAAAACACATCATTGAAAAATAAGAATGAAGGAACTATGAAAGTGTTAGATTCTTTCAAACTTGTTGAAAAAGAAAAAGACTCAAAAATCAAGAAAATAGAAAATAAGAATAAAGTTGTGATAAAAGAGTTAGAAGCTAAAAATCTTGCTGAAAAGGAAAAAGATTTGAAAATCACGAAATTAGAAAGCAAGAATGAAAAGATGATGAAAGAAATAGAATATCTAAAATTCCAAACTTCTATGAAAAATGAGAAAGATCTATATATTTCTAAATTAGAGAACAAAATCAGCAAAATGTCTAAAAACCAAGAAAAGGGTAAAGATGTAGAAAATTCTGAAATTTATGATCTTGAGAAAGAAATTGAGGATCAAGCCAAAATCATTTATAATTTCACCAAAGGAAAAGAAAATTTTGACAAAATGATTGGCTCACAAAGATTTAATGGGGTTGAGAATACAAAGAAAAAGAATCTCTACATGGGATACTTTACAAAAGCCTCTAAAAATTATGCTAGCACTTCTTCAAATGCTTACACTCACACCACATGCTACCTATGTAAAAAAAAAAAAAAAGGACATATAAAGCTAGAATGTCCACTAAAAAAAAAAGGTGTGAAAACAAAACAAGTTTGGAGAATTAAAGAAACATCAATTCCTAAACAATCCAAGAAAGTATGGGTACCAAGATGAAATACTATGACAAAATTCTTCAATTTCAATTGTTCAAACCAATGAAAAATCTCAAAGAAGAGTTGAAGAGCTTATTGAAACAAATAAAAACAAAAATAAAAATTGTTGGCCTCAATTAATGATTGAATCATACAAGGCTTAAAATAGATAGTATTAAGTTTTGAAAAGAAATATGGATATTGGGAACCCATATAAAAGAAAATGTAAAGCAAAAATCAAGATTATTGCATAAGTTTTTTTTTTTTTGGAAAAGATATTTGAGAATAAGAAACAACTTGAGCAAAATTGTAGTACAATGCAAATGATAATGATATGCTCCCTGCTTATGTGATGTGTTGATATGCTATATGCTACATGTGTATATCTTGAAATTTCCAAAGACATAAAAATGATTGATGATTTGTGGCTCACTATATATTGAAAATCTTAGCATGGAGTTATTATGCATGATTAAGAAGCATAAATTTTGACATGATATTGATATATTAATATGAAATTCATTCTTGACCATACATGCTAATGATGGATCACATGGATAAATTGAAAATTTTGCATCTAAATAATTTAGTATCCATGAGCATATACATGATATGAATTAATTTTTGAAACATGGGATGATAAATTTGAAAACATAATTGATATAAAATTTGAATGTATTAAATTCAGGGGGAGTCATATGACTTATTACTTGTACCATGTTTTGTTTCTCCCTAATTTTTAAATTGGTATCATGAATAATTTTTGTTAGAAGCCCCAAGCTCGCGAGTATATAGTCCAGAGGGGGGATGAATGGACTCTTTTGTGGAATTACAATTTTTTTCTACAAAATAAACACTTGACAAGATGCAAGCAATTATATCAGAATATATGAAATTTAAATCATACACAAGACAAATAATAAAGAGTATAGGGAGAGAAAATCAACACCGATATTTTTACGTGGTTCAGCACCAAGCCTACATCCACGCCTTGAGACCAACTCAAGGATTCCACTATACGATCTCCTTCACCGGCGGAGAAGTCTTACAACTCAGGAACAAATTCCTACTCGCTCACCAAGAGCCTCTTCGGTTCACAAAGAACCTTCACCAAATGGTCCAAAAAGAACTTTACAAGAAGATGATAGAAATATAATTTGTTGCTCCTCAAATGAGAAAATATTAAATTCAAAGAAAACCTCACACTATCTCTCAAGTAATGAATCAAACACAATTAAAGAGCAAGAGAAAATGAGCACTTGTGAATGAAGAACAACAATGCAAAGTGTTAGGTGCTTAGGTTTTGTTGTAAAAAAATATTTTTCACTAAGAATGATCAAAAGCCTTCAAAACCATGTTAATACAAGTCTAATAGCTTGTATTTATAGCCCAAGAGCCTTAGGAGCCGTTAACTAGCCACTGGGGGGAAGAAAATATATTTTATTTGGCAGACTAGTCGTTTTCCGCCCGTTAGCGTCATTCTGCTCGTTAGACTCGTCGACGAATCCCATATGTTGGTCTATGAGGTCCCTGAATTAGAAAATGTCATAAACATGAACATTCTGGAATTTTGTCTTAGCTTTCCAGGGACACCAAGATCGTCCCATTTGGACTTTTCTAGAAAAAGTTATACCCAAAATACCGTAAGGTATTCAGGACTCAAGGTTGCACTACGGTAGTAACGATTGCTTTGTTTTTCCTTGTCAAAAAGTGTTTTAATGACTCAAAACATTCTTGGACAAAAGTATATAAAATATATTAAGTCTAATGAAGATTAACACTTGTCCAAATGATTTTCCTTTTGAACCTTTAGGACATAAAACTTGTTTTAACACAATAGGGACTAAGTATAAAAATGTTCTTAAAACTAGGATGTTAAAAACTTGTCCATTTAAAAACATATTTGAGTTTTAGGAATGATTTGACAAACTCTTGTTTTAACTTAGAAAACTATGAATTGTAAGTTTGTTACTTTTGTGCAGATTCTATATGCTCATGTGTCCTAGTATGCTTATGCAATGGCTCAACTCTTACTCAGAAATCATGGAAGACACACGCCGTAAGAGTTACAATACGCACTCACTCACACAACCCTTATTACAATTAATTTATACACAATAAAAATTTCAGGATATGCTTTGGTACTTCTGAGTCAGCGTCCTTTCGATCTTTCCTATTTGATGTCTACTCGGTCTGATCTTTACTTCTGATTTGGTACTTCCATGTATCCGACACTTTTGTACCTGTACTAAATAAGATCTGCAAAGATAGGAAAACATTAGGAACAACATATAGGTTAATATTATCAAAACACATTAAATAATGATGGTGTAGCCACTAAGGCTAACATTCTCCCCCTTTTTGATAATGTCTAACCTATTACAAATTTACTTAATACTATTAGTGACGAATTTATAAGTATTAGTGACGGATTTGATCCTTCACTAATATCCTGATTTTTTGTAGTGTACGTTCGTTGATCAATAAATTTGCGGAAACCATAAGGGAGTATGTTGATTGGTCAATGCCCTAAAACCTATTAACTGAAGGTTTATTTGAAATCTGAATTTTGGAAAGAGTGTGGATGTTATATTGATTATTATATTGAGAAAGCTAATATATTCACTACAGGGCTTGAATCAAAGTTCATATATACACAGGGTTGCATACAACCAAGTTGAGAATTGCCAAAAGAATTGCATATATAGTATATCTTGATTGAATATTGTGTGGTTGTTTGATTGGTTACTTATTTTTGGTTGATTGAGTTGATTGATTAAGTTTTGTGGTTGTGGATTAAATAAGAACGAAGCATTTGTTGTGTGATTACTAAATCAACAAGAAGTTAAAGAATTCATAAAAAAGAATTTAAAAGAAATTTTAGTAACACAATTCACCCTCCCCCCTCTTGAGACTACACCTTAGTTTTCAATTATGGTATGAGAATGGTTTTATAATTGTGGTTAATCAATTTTGTATACACTAAACTCATGATAACCACACACTGGCATTAATCTATTCCATCTTACTAAGATGTGTCTCACCCGTTATACAATTCATCTTTTTCAGGACCTCCACGTGATTGAATTCCCAACCCCAGCTCTGGTAACGTAGACTCATTCTACCCTTAACAGGGTAGTAATTAAGTGTTCTAACCACACTAAAAGGTTAGTGGCGACTCTGATATTCCTTGTTTTTCTCAAAAATTTAAAACATATTTTTATTTCGCCACCCCGGGGCACCCGCGCCGCCCCGGGACATCATGACAAGAAGGTAGAGACATTTTTGGGTAATGCTAGTATAGGCATGAAACAAATTAATTAAAGCTGCTGCCATGGTGCCTTGCATGGCATGTAAACCCTAGCGCCCCCGCCACATGACTTGAACTGAGATTGTGAGAATGGATTTGCCAACCTTCCAATTGTTAGAGGATATTGTCTTAGATTCACAAAATGACAAAAGAAGATTCATATAGATAACCCTTGTTGGGAGGGGGGGGGACTTAAGGCTTGATTCTGGTGGTTTTTGTTGTTGTGTTTAATTGTAGCGAATGTCTTTCATCTAAGTTTATTTCAAGTACTTCTTGATACTCCTTTTCAGTTGTTTTTTTAACTTAAAAATATACACTTACCATTCTAATGTGTGCTAGCTTTATTTATTCTATCTGTGTGATATTTACCCTTACTAAAGGGTATGCCTAGAGGATAATCGTGTTCAATTCAAATTAGTTATTTCTACAATTACTGCATTAGAAAGTGGTTCAGGAAAAATTGTATTTTTTGAATTGTTTGAGGTGCATCTCTTCCTATTTTGCTCGCCAAACTATTGTAGTTTATTATTGTTGTTGTTGTTGTTGTTGTTATTTTATTGCCCAGTGCAAGTTATATGCTATTACACTTCTTCATATTATAAGAAGGTTTATATATATATATATATATATATATATATATATATATTTATTTATTTATTTGTTTGTTTGTTTGTTTGTTTAGAAAGTTGTGATTTATTTGCATGCTATGAAGAATATACCAACCATCTTGCAAACTTTGGAAAACCCCTCACTTTGAATCACACTCCTAAAGCCCCTTTGTAAATAAGAGGAGCCTTACCTATGGCTATTTCTTCTTATATTTGGATAGTGTATGTTCTATTTATAATAAAATTTTCATCAAAGCATTCATTCATTATATGCATTTTTCATTGAAACTTAGACCCGTTCAAGAATCGTTACTATACATTCATGTCTTATCGAAAATATGAGATAAATCAATTAATATTCAATTTATTATTCATACTCTCTAGATTAATAAACAATGGAACATGTTAATTATTTGTTTCATTTACGATTAGCAATGTTTGCATTTCAACCATTCTTGAATTGTCCAATCTATGGACAGTTTAGGAATTTGTATTTACATTATTGTCGTCATTCACGCTTTGTTCATTCTTATTACATATTTCGATGGCATCTCTACTTATGTTCTCTAGGTGCATAGTAGGGTGTTTTGGCAAGTTATTAGTGGAAAATTAGCAACATATGCATTTCCCCCATCTCATGTACTTGGAGAACCATTGGGAGATTCTGTCAAACTTTAGAATGAGTATGATCAAGGAATTTAAGTGATTGACTACAATGTAAATGCATCATTGCTGAATGCGATAGGATCTGTACCCTTTAGAAAAAAGGTGGTCGATTTTAGGATTCATGATACATGCCTCATAAATATTATGAAATATAAAAAAAAATGATTTACACGAACATGTTATAGGCTAATTAATCAATGAACATGGATAAAAGTTGGATGAAGGCTCAGGGTAGGTTCCTACTAGAATACATACAAGGAGTACATGATTTCATAGAGTTTGCGCATCCTCGTGCTGACAAATCCAGTAGAATAAGGTGTCCTTGCAAGTAATGCCAAAAATTAACATCTCGACGTATTGATTTAGTTGGAAAACATTTATTAGACTATGGAATGGACAATAAGATGGGTGTTTCACAATGAATATTACAAAATTCTAAGCGATGATGATGAAGATGAATATGAGTGGGACCAATATAGGAGGTGGTGATTCACGTTCGAATGGGTTAATCAAAATGCTAGGTGACTTGCAAAGGGGGAATGTAGTGGACATGGAGGACAACAATGTGTCGCATATTGCTCTTGAATCTACTTCAATAGGTAGCATACCTTGTGATCCTAGTCAATTAAATCAACTTAGTAAACCATTTTCTATTTTTGTGAGGGATGCACGGGTGCCACTTTATCCAAATTGTAAAAAGTTCTCAAAATTATTGTTTTGATAAAGTTGCTTCATTCAAGGACAATGCATCGTCAAACTTAGAATGCGTTCAATATGAACTTGAAACTAATTAAGGTAGCATTGCCTGATGGTGAAATACTTCCAAAGTCTTTTTATGAAGCAAAGACACATATGCATGATTTGGGTCTCAGTTACACTCTAATACATGCATGTAGGTATGATTGCACACTTTTTCATAATGAATTTGAAAATAAAAATGAGTGTCGATAATGTGGTGAACCGAGGTATAAAACTAATCACAAGAAGGGTAAAAAGATCCCCCCAAAAAAATTTTGATATTATCCATTGATATCAAGGTTTCAAAGATTATACATGTCCACAAAGACTACTGCAGATATGAGATAGCATAAAGAGAAACGCTTTCAATAGAAAAACATCCTTAGCCATCTAGCGAACTTGCAAGCTTGGGCCGAGTCTGATAAAATGCATCCATGATTTTATCGTGATCCTCTCAACATCAAAATTGCCCTTGCTTCAGATGGTTTCAATCCTTTTAGTAACATGAACAACTCGAATAGGATGCGGCTAGTTATGATAATGACATACAGTTTTTCGCCTTCGCGATGTATGAAAGAAATACTCATTTACATGTCTTTGCTTATTCCTAGACCAAAGGAACTTGGTAATGATATTTATTTTTACCTAAGGTCGTTAATTGAAAAGTTGAATGAACTATAGGAAAAAGGAGTGGTACATTTGATGTGGAAACTGGGAAAATATTTTAGTTGCATGCTTCAGTTTAGTGGACAATTAATGATTTACCTACTTACAGCAATCTATTGGGGTGGAGCACAAACGGGTACTTTGCATTCCCAGTGTGTAATAAGGTCGGCTCCTTATCCTTGAAGTATTGATAAATGTTATGTTTTATGTGTCATCATCATTTTCTACCACTGGGACATTCTTGGAGGACTCTTTATAATAGAAGCTTTAATGGAAAGTCTGAATGAAGGTTGCGACCAAATTGACTAAGTGAGGAAGAGATATTAAACTAGTTGAAGTTGATAAGAAATGTGATATTTGGGAAAGCACCAAGTAGTAGAAAAAGGAAACATACTGAGATTGAGTTAAATTGTACAAAGAGATAGAAACATATTTTTTGAGTTGCCATATTGGAAAGATCTTTCACTACGTCACAACTTGAATATTATGGACATTGAGAAGAACATTTTTGAGAATGTGATTAGGACATTATTGGATATAAATCGGAAAACAAAGGACGATGCAAATGCCCGTCGGGATATGGAAGAGATGGGAATACAACCTGAGTTGCACCTGATTCGTGATGGGAAAAAGCTTCTCATGCCATCAGCATGTTACTCATTGTTGAAGGATAAAAAAAATACTTTCTTTGAATAGTTGAAATTAGTGAAGTTTTCTGATGGATATGCATCTAACATATCTCAATGCAAAAGTATGAAAGAAGGTAAGATGTTAGAAATGAAAAGTCATGACTGTCTTATTATTGATTGTAAATAGATTTTATATAAATTATATAATAAATATATATAAAACAAAAGTTTAATTTTTTTTATTAAAGTACATTTTGTATAGATAAATTTAAAATATAATTAGCTATCAATAAATAAGTTTGGAATGATTTATTAATTTGAAAATAATTGAAGAGCTATTGATTGCAAAAGCTATTCCCTAAATATATAAATAATATCAACTATTATTTTTAAGAAAACTTATTTAAAGTGAAAGATTGAAAAAGGAAAGTAAAGAAATTTCTATTTTCTTAAGTCTAAGTTTTCAGTATATGGAAAAAAAAAATTCAAATTATATTTAGTAATATTTTTTTAATGGATATTATGTAAAATACAATTTTCTTAACTAAATTAGACATATGTAAAATACTAAATTTAAAAAAAAAAATTATGCTATTGATTGTACAGAAAGAAAAGAAGAATTTTATGAGTTTTTAACTAATAACTTTTACAAATTACAAAGCACAATATAATAATAATTCATTCAATTACAGTGTAAGGCTTTAATGATATAAAATAGAATATTAGTAATTAATAAAACAAGAAACTTGAGTCAATGGTAAAATAGACTGGTTCAGGATATTTAGATATATGGTAAGTCCTTTATAACGAATAAAGTTGGTAGGTTAGTTCGAAAAAAAAAAAAAAGAGAAAGATTAGTAGGTTTTTAAAATAGTAATAGGTCAGTCAACTACCATTTGACAGGAATGGTGTATTCCCAAGAAGTGGGGTAAATTGAATTTTAAAAATTTTTTGGTTAAATTAAATTTATGCCGATTCATCACAAATCATATCTCATAATTAAACAATGAATATAAATATACACGTGTAGAACATATCTCATTTAAATTAAATGTGTGTATGCAAAATAATAATAAATAAACAAGCATACAAATGCGGAAATTAAAGTGTGGAAATTAATTGAGATAGAAAAAGAGAGACACAAGATTTCTTATCGAGGTTCGGTCAGTCCTGCCTACGTCCCCACCTTGGGCCAACCACCCAAGGATTCAACTATTTGCTCATTTAATCAGGTGGAGTAATGCCGTTTACAAATCTCCTTACTGGGCAGAGTCTCCCCAGCTCACTTATGGGGAAGCCAAACCATTTCTCCTTACGGGGCGAAGTCTCCCCCGACTCAATTCACCAGGCCGAGCCAAACTGGTTCCTTCTTACAAGGCGAAGTCTCCCCAACTCATTTTACTAAGCTAAGCCAAACTGGTTACTCCTTATGGGGCAGAGTCTCCCCAGCTCAATTTACCAGGCTGAGCCAAACTTGTTCCTCTTTACTAGGTGGAGTCTCCTTATTTAGGTCTCGCTTGGAATACAAGGATAATAAATTTTTTGTATAATGATATGCTTCTACAAACAAGCAGAGATGTACAATTTGAAGCTCTAGATGCACTCTTGTATGACATGAAGTAAGCTCAGTAGCATAAGGGGCTATTTCCTTAAAATAATTTTTGCAATCTTTAAATGAAATGTATATAATAAAAACTTCAAAGATTCAAACCTACTAAATATTTCTCCAAACAACTTTTTTCAATAAAAAAAAAATGTAGGAGAACTTAGGGTTTTGCTTTCAAATGATCTTTGCAAAAATAAGATTTATATATGAAAGCTCAAATGCAATAAAACTTTTTTAGCACCATATATATATGAGTGTAAATATGTGCTTAAGCCTTTTGAAATCAACCGAAGAAGATTTTGTAAAACAAGAGATAAAGAATAGAAGAGTGTAAATATACTTTTGTTTTCTTAAAAATGAGTGAAGTCAAAGATATGCAATAAAAAGCTCCTTCAAGAATCTAAGCTCGAAAATTGTTTTCTCCAAAGAATATTTTCAAAACAAAGTGTAGGAGAAAAGCTAAATTTTATGCACTCCAATATTTGCAATGAAATAGTAGAATGGAGCTTTGGCTTTTGAAATAAAATGCCCGAAATATTTGAGAGAATATATGGCTAATCAAAAGCACTAATTATGCTTATGAATGGGCTATATATAGAATTCTCAATAAATCTAACCGTTAAGGAAATGCTTGAAATTTTCAAATTGTTTAATTACAAAATTAATCGTGTTTAGCACTGAAAAATTTTCCCAAACCCGAGAGGTTCGGTCGATTGGTGAAGGCATCGGCCGACTGGCCTTAGTTAAAATTTGAAATTTTTAAGTGGTTCAGTCAACCATGGAAGGCACTGGTCGGCTGGACATAGGCGATTTCCAAACTTTCGTAGGTTCGGTTGGCTGAGGCTTAATACCGGTTTGCCAAACCAAGAGGTCGGTCAGCTGAGGATATTTAAAGCACAAAGGCCGATTAGCTGGGCTTCAGAAGTTAGCCAAAATATGAAGGGCGGTCAGCAGGGCATAAATGCTTTGAAAATGGCTAGTCGACTAAGGCATTGAAAACAAGCCAAAATATAAGGGCCGGTTGGCTAGGCTCTCCAAGTTTTAAAATGACCAGTCAGCTGAGGCTATATAAAATTGCTAAATATTGAGGTTAGTCGACTGGGGCATGTTTGAACATGAAGGTTCGGTCAACCGGCCTAGTTAAAAATGTAAGTTCGGCACTGTTTTGACCTTAAAACCTTCAACCCTATGTGTATGAGTATGACATTTTTTTTGTTTTTTTATTTTTGTTTTTTTTAAAGAACCGATAGCCACCCACATAGTGGTCCCATCCCAAATTTATTAATGAACCCTCACTTATGGCGGAGGAAAACAATGGTTATAGCCTTTGGGAGATTACAAATAACCAACAAAAACCTCCCAAAAACAACCACAAACATAAACAAAAAGCAGAAAAACCAAAACTAAACAAGCCTAAGCAAACGGCCCAAAACAGAACAAGACAAAACAAATAGCCAAATAAATTAGACAAGCCTAATTGAAATAAAAAACGAAAGACGGAACATTAACCTCTAATACTAGGGACACCAAGACTATCAAGTCTCAATATGCCTCTAAGCTTCCTCGAAAGCTCATCCCCCTCCTCAAATCGATATATCATACCTTCTTTGCCTTGACGAGTAAGGTAATCAACCACTTGATTAGCCTCTCTATAAATGTGTCAAATAGAGAAATGAAGACCTTGAAGCTCCAAAACAATCTCCTCCCAAAAATCCCATAAATACCACATCGTGCAATTATCATTATTGATCCAATCAACAATCAGTTTAGAGTCACATTCAATAACAATATTATAAAAACCCAAATCCTTATATAACAACGCTCCCATGTGCAAAGCACACATCTCAGCTTCATTATTCGTACCTTGGCCAAAATAAGAAGAAAAGGCACCTCTAAGATTGTCAAATGAATCCTGAATAGTGCCTCCACCCCCACACGAACCTGAATTACCTTTACAGCTTCCATCAACATTCAACTTCACAAAGCCTGTTGATGGTTTCTCCCAAAAAATCGTACACTATCTTCTACGGTTATGCGGCACTATTCATGGTAAATCAAATAAATCAAACCCACTAGACCCGGATTGCAGAACAAATACGCCTAATCCAAAAACAAATGGACCTCCAAACGACCTCCTTAGACTCCATCGTATCTTCCATCCTAACTTTGCACTGAAATTGCCAAAGACACCAAGTAATGATAGAAGGAATTAACCCAATAAAAATGCCATGTTGAGAATATTTTTTTGCTAACGAAAACCAATGAAAAAAATGCCCCCACCAGGTTCCTGTAATGTAGGTCGGCAAGCCCAAAAAACAAGAAAACCTATCCCAAATAAATGAAGTCACCTCCCCTGAACTCAGCACTTGATCAAACGTTTCAATCTTCCTATTAAGACAAAAATCACATCTTAAGGCAAGATAAATGCCACAACGTTGTACGCACATATCCATCGGCAAACAATTGAACCGTGCCTTTCACATGCACACTGAGATTTTTTTTTTGGGAGAAAATTATGTCAAATCCACTCCATACCCGGATATTTGTCTTTCTTTAATCTAATAATTTCCCAAGCACTAGATGAATAAAAATTTCCATCCAAAGTCGGCTGCCAAATTAGAACATCTAAACCCTGTTTCTTAATAGGCAACTAAAGCAAAATGTCACCCAACACATCAGGACCAATAAGATGTTGCATTCGCTCTAAATTCCACCCATTCTCATCCCAGCAATCCTAGATAAGATGGCAGGAGATGTCCTCCACCCTCAAACAAAGAGGTCCATAATTCAACCAGCGATCGAACCAAAAAGAGACCCAACCATCACAAACTCTCCAAATGGTGTTCTCACAAACATCCGGAAAAACCTGCATTAAAGACTTCCAAAACCTCAAACAACCTGAATAATTGCTAGCCAGAGAAAGATGACCTTTTTTAACATATTTGGCCTTAAAAAATCTTGTCCATAAATTATCCATTTTCAAAAAGCGCCAAACAAATTTCATATGAAGAAATCTCTGCACCTCCACAAAATCTCTAATTCCCAAACCTCCTTCCAACTAAGAAACACAAAGATTCTTGCAAGCCCGCCATTTACACTTAAACATTTTATTTTCCTCTCCCCAAAATAAAGACGATAAAATAGAGTTTACCTTCTTCACGATAGAGCGAGGAACATCAAACACAGCTAGAAAATTAGAAGCCATAGATGACAAAACATGCTTCAACAGAATTAACTGACCACCTTGCGACAAAAGCTTAAGCTTCCAACCCACCACCTTGGATTGAATTTTATTAACCAAAGGATCTAAATCTCTTGCTTTAAAATGACCAAACACAAGTGGAACACCCAAGTACGTTGTAGGAAAGGAACCTTCAAGAAGACCCGAGGTCCTTAAAATCTCATGACTCCTTGAAATATTAATAAGTTTAGAAAAATACATAGCAGATTTCTCCTTGCCAATACATTGACCCGACCATTTTTCATACACCTCAAGCGTCTTCAACAAATTCCAAAAGGACCTTGCATCTCCATTAGAAAAAATCAATAAATCATCTGCATAAAGAAGATGTGAGATAATAGGAGCACCAATAGGATGAAAAAATCTACCAATCTTGCCAAACATAAAATTATAATGCAATAACTTGGACAAGACTTCTTCCATCAATATAAAGAGGTAAGGCGAGAGAGGATACCCTTGTCATAATCCCCTCGTTGGTTTGAAAAAACCTTTGAAGGTGCCATTAAGCATAATAGAGAACCAAGGAGACTGAATACAATTTGCTATAATCCTACAAAAATTTTCTTCAAAACCAAAAGCCACCAGGACGTCTAAGAGAAAACGCCAATTAACTCAGTCATACGCCTTGGCCATATCAATCTTGAGCATTACATTACCACCGTGATTTTTCCTATGAATCGAATGCACCATCTCCTAGGCCAAAGTAATATAAAATACTACGCCCCAGAATAAAAGCTCTTTGTTCCTAAGATATCATCTTATGTAAAACCCCTATCAATCGAGCCACTAAAATCTTAGAAAAAATTTTATACGCTACAGAACACAAAATTATAGGTCTAAACTTATCAAAACTCTTTGAATCCAAAACTTTAGGAATTAACACAATAAAGGAAGAGGAATAGAACCTACGAAGCACCATCCCCCTAAAAATATCCATCGATGCTTTAACAACATCATCTTTTATAATATCCTAACAAATCGTATAGAAACCGGACCCAAATCCATCAAGACCAGCGTAACTATGCTTCGAAATAGAGAAAATTGTAGCACGAACTTCCCCAACCGTAGGAACCGCACTGATCATGGAATTTTCCTCTCCATACAAAATTGGCTAAATAAAAAGATCCAAATCCACATGAAAAACCTCTTACTCCTTAGTTAGAAAATTATGGAAGTAATTAATAGCCCCTTAATGAATTTCCTCCAGAGAAGTCAAAATAGAGCCATCTGCCAAGCACATACTAGTCACCGTAGATTTCTTCCATCTCTACTTAACAATGGCATGAAAAAAATCTTGAGTTTTGATCTCCTTCAAGAAGCCACTTCTTCCAAGCTGTCTAAGCCCAACAAGCTTCTTCTTTAGCCTCCCACTTCGCCAACTCCATTTTTGTACTCAAAAATTTAGCCTCAACATGCATATCAAACTGAGCCTAAAGTTGAAAGTCAAGGAGTTCCAACTTTTCTTCAAGTGCTTGAATATTAAGATTCACTCGGCCAAAGGTCTGTTTATTCCAAATCCTTAACAAATTATGTTGACCCTATGGGTCATACTCTATTTTGATTATGACAAATACTCAGGTATTTAATGTCTACCGAGTTGATGTGGAGGTTTATCTTAGCAATATCATATGATGGCACTCAAAGACCCAAAGGAAAATGAAGACCCTAGTTATAATTTAATTTTTGTAATTTCTATTCGTATTTGTAATATTTAAGTAGGAAGGGTCTGTAATTGTAAATAGGGCTTTGATTGTAATAATTGCATGCATCACCTGCATGATACGATAGGTAAGCTCGAAATAAAAATAACTTTAGACAGACCTTATGGATTACCCTTCGATTGACCAACACCGTATTTTTTCAATGTCCTCTGTTGACTCTATGAGTCCAATCCAATTTTGATAATGACAAATCACTTGGTATTTGATCTGTACATTGAGTTTGTGAACAAGAAACATATTAAGCATGCACAGAAGGACAATGAGTCTTGGAAGTCATAAAGAAAAACATATATATATCTTGGCAAGATCCATGGAACTCAAAGAGTACAAGAATCAAGATGCAAGCGGCAAAGTTCAAGAACATCTTAGGAATGGGTACTTAGAGCTCATGTATTTATGTTTTCGTATGATTTAATTTGAGGCTCAACATAACTTAGAATGATTTTAGGATTCATGCATTTCATGTATATCATTAGAGGACTTTCATGGACTTAGAAATGTTTTTAAAATAATGGAAAATATGTTTTATAAAAGACCCAAAAAAAAAAAGCAAAGCAGATTTTTAAATTAGAAAAGAAAAATTGAGAAAAAGGGGACTTCGGTAGCCTGAACTCAACCTCAGTAGCCTGAAGAATTTCTTTAGGAGCCTGAAGATTAAGTTCGGTAGCCTGAAGAATTAATGGGAAACACAGCAAGTTGGTCGAGACACTTCGGTCGCCTTACCTTGGTACCTCAGGAGCCTGACCTAGCTTCAGGAGCCTGAACTCCTCTCTTTAGGCACCTGACCCTGCATTCCAAGCTAATTTTTTCAAAGGGTTAAGGAACTTCGGTCGCCTGGGCATTCACCCTCAGGCGCCTGACCCTGCGAAAAACTTAAAATTTTGATTTTTATTAAACGAACTCGCGAGCTATTTATTTGATCCAACGGTTAAGATCAATCTTAAGGGTAAGACACTATATATACTGAATATCTAAACCCTAGAACGAAGCTAAGACACATAAGAAAGAGAAGAACACATCTTTTTGAAAGAATATTGGAAACCTTGCTCCTATTGCTATACGATTGCCTACACTTCAATTTCTAATCATCTAGCTAGGGCAAATCAACTCAGAATCTCAAAAGGAACTTGTTTACTCATCTGAACTCTCATTCTAGTATTGAGTTTTGATCATTCAAGTTATTATTTTCAAGAACCTCTCATCTCATTACTAGTTATTGAATATCATTAGAGAAATTGGTGTTTGAGTGTGCACATACGTATAAAAATTACTTTCGAAAAAATCATTACTTGAGAAAGTTTTTTAGCTATTGGTTGATTGGTTTTTGATTCAAGTATATATATATATATATATATTGTTCATAGAGCTTATTATTGAAAAATCTATTTTTGATCAAGTATTAAAAGGTTGATCTCGAATGTGCATATACTTATACATATTTTTTTTAAACGAGATCATTACTTGATTAAGGTTGTGTTGTGATTGAATATTTGAAAGAAAACTTTGTGATTTTGCTTGATTTAATATCCAAGACAAAGTTTTTTATTAATAGGTTCACATCAAATATATTTGTGCATTTGTGTAAAGTGAACTAAGAACCCTAAAATTCTCCTAAGCATTTTAAATATATCATTACTTGGGAGTTATGGTTAAAGAGGGTTTTGAGTGTTGAAGCATATCATTCATAAAACGATTGTATCGTTTTCATACATTCTGAGCTTCAAGTTATATCATATGTTAATGTATTAGGAATTTGAATTGTTCTCACTAGCTTTTGTTGGAAGCAATTTTGAGTGTTTTACAGATTCATTGTATTCACGGTTCGGTTTGTGAACCGGATGTGAAGAGGAAGTTGTGCCTCTTGTAAGCAGCGGAGTAGGAGGGAGCAGTACCTCTTGTAAGTAGTGGATTGTAAAGGAAGCTTCATCCCAATTTAAGGAGCAGGGATTATAGTGGAATCCTTGAGTGGGTTACTTAAGGCGAGGATGTAAGCCGGGTTGCCTGAACCTCATAAAATCGTGGTTGTGTTCTCTTTTCCCTTATCCTTTTTTATTTTTTGCATCGTAGTTCAATTTCTTATTTGCTTGCGTATGTTAAATAACTTTACACGCATTTAATTAGGTAAAAGGGAATTCATTGATTTAGTAATTCAAATCAACATCAAATTCTAGCCATTAATTAGTTAAACATAGAAATAGGGATTGATTGGTAAATAAGTTTCAAAGAATTTTTTAAAATACCCACATCACCCCCCTCCCCTCTTGGGATTACACCTTAATCAACATCCTCAAAATGAAAAAGACCTAGAAATGACCCTAGGACACTCACCCATACACTTATATATGTTAGTCGCTCGAATAGGGTGTTTGTTGTCTGAAATAGGACCGAAATGCACAAAGTGTGCACACTCGGTTGACCGACCATTCACGTTCAAAAGTTCCCGATCGACCGAACCTAGACCAGGTCAACAGATTGACCACAGCCCAGTTGATTGAATTCATTTAATTGAAATACACCTAGTCAACCGAACCTCCTAGGAGTCAACTTTTTGATTACCTAGTCGACCGAGCCCAAAATGTACTCCAACACTCTGGTCGATCGAGGGTCCTCGAGAGATGTCTCAACACTATGATTGACCGAACTATCCAGTTCAAATCTTCCTGGTCGAATGAACCACACTGATCTTGAAAAATCGCCTCAGACATACCCGTCCAGCTGACCGAAGTTCATTTTTGGCCCAGTCGACCGAACCATATGAACTTCAGTCGACCAAAAGTCTTCTAGTCGACCGATGCTCTCAGGTTGCCTTGATTTTTTACCGTGGTTAACTATTTGTTTAACAAGGTTAAAATTGCTAAAATATCATTAATCTTTTCTAATAATACCAGCCTTGTCTCCAACGATCTTAATTCATGGAGTGTCTATAAATACCAATTAATTTTGGAGAATTAGGGATTTTGATTAGCCTACTTGATTAACAAATTCTCTCTCAAGTTCAAAAATACTACTACTCATTCTCTTGCTCCTTTCACTCATACTTACCATCTCCTATTGCTTATACTCGCTGTAAGTTTGTTGAATCAGGTGTAATCCCAAGAGGGGGGGTGAATTGGGTATTTAAAAAATTCTAAGGCATTTAGTCACCTCTTAAACTCTTCTTATAAATTTACGAACCACTTCTTGTTACTCACTTATGTATGTGTACAGCTATTCAATTTATGCATGTTATATACACAATTTAAATGCAATGCTGAAAATAAAGAGTGGAGGGAAGAGAGAGGACAAACGCAGTTTTTTGAGGTTTTGCCGACTTGACCTATGTCCTGCTCTCAACCACTCAAGGATTCACTAAAACCCTACTCCTTAAAGTGGGATGGAGCTTCCCTTACAATTCGCTGCTTACAAGAGGTAGAGTTTCCTTCTACTCTACTACTTACAAGAGATATAGCTCTCTCCTCACACACCGGTTCACACACAGAACCATGTATACAAAAGAATCTGGAAAACAACACTCAAAACAATGCTTCTAATGAAAGCTTGTGAGTACAATTCAATTTTCTAATACATTGACATACGATATAACTTGAAGCTCGTGAATGTATGAAAACGATAAAATCATTTTATGTATGGTATGCTTCAACACACAAATCCCTATTTAACCAAAACTCTCAAGTAAAGATAAATTCAAAGTGTTTTGGAGTAAATTAGGGTTCTTGGTTCACTTTGCAAAGATGCACAAGTATATTTGAAGTGAACTTGTTACCAAAAACTTTTTCTTGAATATTAGGTCAATCAAAATCATAAAGTTTTATTTCATGTACTCAACCACAAACTGAGTATATTAATTTTCAGAAAATATCCCTCAATTATTTGTATAGTTATAAGTACCAAGGAGATTTGATTAAGCTTTAATATATCTAAAATATAAATCTTTTAGAGAACACACACTTAAATCAACCCTTTCAATCAACCACACAATCTAAATCAAGTATCAATCCTGTTTAGAATAACTAAGTATGTGTATGGGCACTTACAAAATCAATCAAGTAATCAAAAATAGGTGTTTCAATAATGAGCTCTATGAAAAAATATATGTATATTTTTATACTCTTGAATCAAAAAATCAATCAACCAAGTTAAATAAACTTTATCAAGTAATGATCTCTTCAAAAGAAAAATTTATACGAATATGCACACTCAAGATCAAAACTTTTCTAATGATAGTCAAGAACACGCAATGAGATGAGATGAGATGTTCGTAAGAATAAAAACTTGAAAAATCAAACCTCAATACTAGATTGAAGCATAGTAGAGTAAAAAATTTCCCTTTGAAAATCTGAGTTGATTTGCCCAAGCTTGAAGATTAGAGATTAGCGCTGTAGACACCCTATTTTTGCCCTAACCAAATGGAACAAGGGGTCCTTTCTCATTGTATTATTATTATTATTATTATTACCTTATTTTTATTATTACTATTTTATTATCACTATTATATTATTATTATTATTATTATTATTATTATTATTATTATTATTATTATTATTATGATTTCTATTGGTTATTTTTACCACTATATTTACCACTATTATTATTATTATTATTATTATTATTATTACTTTTATTAACATTATTATTATTTGGCTATTATTATTAATTTTTATTACTCTTGCCATTATTATCATTTATTATTATCTTTATTTCTATATTCACTTTATTATTATTTTTACCTTATTATTATTATATCATTATTACCATATTAGTAATTATGCTCATATATATTATTTCCATAAAGGTATAAAAGAAAAAAAATAATAAAAATACAATAAACCAAAAAAGGAAAAGAAAGGAGTTAGGGTTTCTAAAATTTTTTATAAAAGGACCCTTTTCTTCTCTCCCAAAGGACAGCCGGGGGCGCTGCACTCACCTCACAGCCAACTCACGGCTCTCTTCCTCCTTCTCTCAGCCGCAACCATCTTCCTCTGCTACCATCTTCCCCACTCCGGCAGAGCCTCACGGCTCTCTGCAACACTCCACTGCCAGCCCCCTACACCCACCAGCATAGCCACACTCCGGCAGAGCCTCATGGCTCTCTGCAACAGCCACGCTCCGGCAGAGCCTCACGGCTCTCTGCAACACTCCACGGCCAGAACCCCACCAGCACAGCCACGCTCTGGCAGAGCCTCACGGCTCTCTGCAACACTTCACGGCCACGACCCCACGACGCCAACTTCTGCAACCGCCGGAGGTTCTCCACACCAGCACGGGTAGAACCCTCCGAACACAATCCCGAGAGTTCCCTCCGGCGAGCACCACTGGTCCGAGACCCCAACATCATCCTTGTGGCCAACCATCTCCCAGACAATCCAGGATCTCCGACCACCCTCCAGTATCTCCGGCGGCCTCCAGCATCACCCACAACGGTAAGCCCCTGGTAAGCACGCATACCCTTCTGCAAAACACACACACGCACTCACCTAGCACACACATGTTTTTATTTTATTTTATTTTATTTTATTGAACATGCTTGTATATTATATTCTGAGATACTGAAGGTTCTTTACTTTTGCAGGCATATATATATATATACACATGTGTGTGTGTGTGTGTGTGTGTGTGTGTGTGTGTGTGTGTGTGTTAGTATTATTTTCTTAAAGTTTAAGTTTTTAAATTTTGTTTTCTTTTTTCTGTTCTTCTTTTATTTGCATGTGAGTATACTAATATAATATTTGTTATGGTATTTAGTGTGTGTATATTAATATGATATTTTTTTTATTAATATAAGTGCTATGTATATATATGTATATTAATATACTATTTGTTGTAATATTTAGTTAACATTTGTATATAGGCTATGTATACATGTATATTAATATATTATTTGTTGTAATATTTAGGTAATATTTATATCTATGCTATGTATGTGTGTATATTTGTACATTGTTTGTTGTAGCAGTTAATTAATAATTGTATCTATGTTATTGTTGTATACTATCTTGTGGTATGTTATTTTAGTATATATTGTGTATTTGGGGTTTAAATTATTACATGTTGTATCTAGGGTTTTAATGGTATATTTAGGGTTTTGTTCATCATATGCTTCATTTAGGGTTCGATTGGTCTCTCATATTTTCATGATATATTAATGGTAAGGTTTTAAAATTATGTCCATAATTATTGCTGCGTGTTTTATTTGTTAACTCTAGGGTTTAAATTGCTTCCCATAATATTACTTGTGTGATAGTTTCCATTATTATATATATTGTGTGTGTATTATAGGGTTAAATTTGTTTCCACATTGTTATTGTACATTAATTGTAAGGCTCTAATTATATCCAAGCTATTATTATTATTATATATGTTGCCTATTATATTTAGGGTTTTGATTGGTTTCCATGTTATTAATATTTTTATGGTTTAATTGCCTCTATATAGATTGATTATTAACTTTAGGGTTATGAGTGTTTCCATATTATGATCACATTTTAACTTTAGGATTTGTTATGTTTCCAAATTATTAGTACATATTTTTTAGGATTTTTGATTTATTTCCATTTTATTGCACGTTGAAATTTTTTAGGGTTTGATTATTTCCATATCATTGTATATTTATTTTTAGGTTTGTCTAAATGCCATAATTTTCGTCTTATTTGTTGCCATGTTTATTACCTTTAACTTTTAGGGTTTGATTTGTTGTCATATTCTTAAAATGTTTCCTTTATTGTTAATATTAGGGTTTTATTAGTATTATGTTAAAGTTTTGATTATTTATAGTTAGGGTTTTTGCATGTATTTGTTAAGATATATTATTATCATATTGTATAGTTAGTAAAATTATGATGTATATGTATTATTAGTCTAGTAGTATTATTATGGTATAGTATTAACATTTACGTGTTATGATATATATATATTAAAGTGGTATTATAATATCGTATTGGTATTTATGTGTTATTAATATTATGAGATATATATGTATTATTATTATAGTAGTATTATTATTACAGGTAATGTATTATCATTATAATATATTAGGGCTATTATTTTCACATATTTATGGAATTTTCAACTATATCCTATGTTTATATTTTGTATTGAGATATCCATTATTTCTAATATTTTGGTATTATTTTAGTAAGTATTTTTGTGTGGGTATATCCCTATGATTTTATTGCGGGGGTAGGAGCCTTCGGGCATCACGTACCCTAAGCTCTGAGGGAATATATATGTATATATTATATTTATTTAGTTATTTATTTATTTATATATTTTTCATGTGTGTTTATAAATTCATAAAAGGAGTAATTTAAAGACTTATTAGATTAACTTAGGGATAATTTCAAATTAATTAGGTACCATTCGTAAGAACGGGCGCGTAGGGGGTGCTCGTACCTTCCCCTCTCGTAACCGAACTCCCGAGCCTAACTCTGGTAATGTAGACCTATTTTACCCCTAACGGGGTAGTCATCACGTGTTCTAACCACACTAAAGGTTAGTGGCGACTCCGACATTTCATATTTTTCATTGAAAATTAAAATTGATTTTTATTTCGCCGCCCGGGGCACACGCACTCCCGGAACGTCGCGACAAGCGCGTAGGCAATCGTATAGCACTAGGAGTAGATTTTCAATGTTCTTGCAACAAAGTGTGTTCTTCTCTTTCTAGTGTGTCTCACGTATGTTCTAGGGTTTAGATATTCAGAATATATAGTATATTACCCTTAGAATTGATCTCAGTCGTTGGATCAATAAGATAGCTCGCGAGTTCTTTTAATAAAAAACATGTTTTTAACATTCCCGCGACTTCAGGCGCCTAAGGGTAAAAGTCCAGGAGACCGAAGCTCCTTAAGCTTTGAAAAATCACGTTGGAACACAGGGACAGCGACCGAAGTGGTGACTCTAGGCTCCTGAAGTGACTTTAGGCACCTGAGGTTCCAGGGTCAGGCGACTGAAGAGCCTCGGCCAGGTTCTGTCTTTCCCACTTAATTCTTCAGGCTACCGAACTTAATCTTCAAGCAACCGAAGAAAATATTCAGGCGCGCCAAAGGTTGAGTTCAGGCTACCGAAGTCCCCTTTTTCTATAATTTTCTTTTTTAATTTAAAATTCTGTTTTGCTCCTTTTCTTGGGTCTTTTATAAAACATATTTTGCATGATTTTAAGAACATTTCTAAGTCCATGAGAGTTTCCTAATGATGTACATGAAATGCATGATTCCTAAAATCATTCTAAGTTATATTGAGCCTCAAATTAAATCATACGAAAATGTAAATACATGAGTTTTAAATACCCATTTCCAAGATATTCTTGAACTTTGACGCTTGCATCTTGATTCTACTACACTTTGAGTTCCATGGTGCTTTCCAAGGTTTGTAAGCTTTACTTGAAGGCTTCCATGATCCGTTTTCTTTCCATGCATGCTTAATGTAAGTCATGTTCACAAACTCAATGTACAAATCAAATACCAAGTGATTTGTCATTATCAAAACAGGATTGGACTCGTAGAGTCAACAAAGTTTATTGAGTGATTATTCTTAAAGCTTTGCTCTCCTTGTTTGTTTGATTGACTTGATTTTAACGAGAGCTGAACCTAAGCTTTCTTAGGGGGTTTTTCTAATAAGCCTATCCTAAGAAGACTTGCATTTAGCTTCTGAGTATTGCATTTATATTGCAATATCTTAGGAAGCTTGTATTTGTTTTTGTGTTGCAAAAACATTTTCAAAATCATTCTCAAATATCTTGTGTGATTTATTTCGATATATTTTTTAGAAGATATTTTTGTTTGTGATATTAATCTTTGTTGCAATATTTATTTACTTGAGACCATCCTGATGCAAGCCAAAGCTCTATATATTCCCTTGCACCCCACGCATATACTTTATCTCCTCTTCACGTGATTGGATCCTTATTGTACTGATATATTGAGACTGCTTGAGATCCATTGTGGAATCGTGTTGCACTTGAATATTTGAGATACAACAAAATTAATGGTTGATATTCTCACGCACTCATAAACACTAATAGCAAGAATTATTTGATGAGTGGAAATATTAGACCAATAACGTTTAAACTATAAATCATTTGTGGTGTATGGACTAAGACATCTGCGGTACATCATCTATCGTTACACGGCCAAGCACAATCACTGTACCAGTTACTTTGTGAAAAATACTATTGTATTTCCAGGCACAGTCTTGAAGAGGGAAACTAGCCCTTTGAAATAGTCCCGGATTGGCCTAGATCCAATTAGGAAAGCTAGGTGCGTCATTCTGTTAATGCGTGTTGGTTGAGGTCAGCCTTTTGAATTGACCTGGTTGTAAAGGTTGAGGTCAACCTCTGGTGCTTAATTGATACCTAGTTGGTAATCGGTTTTTCTGGCGCTTCCCCCCGTTAGTGAGCTTCTTAGTGGACATCCTCGAGCTGCGGCTAGAGGCGGGGACATAGGCACAGTGGCCAACCCCATACATAGTGTTCCTTGTGTCTGTTCTATTTCTTAATTGATATTGACCGCCCAGTGTATGTATGATGTGAATGATGCGCATGATTTAAATGTCAGTATATTACATTCTATCGGCCGAGTTGGGATGATATCGGAATAGACCCTCGTTGTAACCTTCTGCTCCACATCTAGTTTAACTTCGCCTCAGTTTTACAACTTCCAATCACCCCCCCCCTTCCCTCTCGTGGGAATCATACTAATTCTAACACACACTCTTTAGTTTTTTAACCTTTGACGCTAGTTTAAAGAAACCACTCAGAAGTTCCAATAGCTCTCCACACCTCTCCACACAGCCCAAATAAGAATTATGAGAACACCAACACATATTTGGAATTAAAAAGGGAGTGAGGCCATATAAAAACTGGGAGGCCCATAAATGAACCACCATCGGACAATGATCAGAAAGACTTCTAGGAAAATATGCATATAAACCAAAGGAATAAACTCGTAAAGCAACATAACCAACGTACGATCAAGTCTCACCTAACTATGAACTTCCTCTATGACCCTTGCACAATGACATAGATATAGCCCTAAAATTATTCAAGGAGTCCATAACTAATGGACGAACCAGTATTAAATTCTGACAAGTGCCACCACCGGACGTTGATTACCCCAATACCCATTCCAAGTCTCCCTAAAGATAGCATTAAAATATCCAACCATAACAATGGAGGCACATCCCCATACAATTAAATTTGAAGGTCCTCCCAAAGAAAGCATCGCTACCAAATGTTAGACATAGCATACACACAAAGAAAACCCAAAATTTTATTGGCATTAAAGAACACCAAAGCAACAAACGCTTGGTCCTCGAAGAAGGAATAATATCCACATGAATTTTCCTTCCACAAAAAATCCAAACTTTCCCTCCCGACTCTCCTTGCAACGGAACATTTGAAAACCCAAAAACGAAGCTAACCTTGCGCAGAGACACTGAGTTTGAAAAATTCAATGAATAGCTACCCCCAACTCCAACATGAAATTAGAATAATAGCTTTAAGAAGACTCTGACGAATGACCCAGCCTGGATGTTCCACAATAAAAGGGAATCAATCCACAAGATTTGGAGGCACGGATTACAAAGGTGAGTCACGAGAAGCACAACCTCCCATCTTTCAGATAGTTTTTGATGGCACTCTAATATCCTGATCCATCTAATAATTTTTTGTTTTCACCAACATTTCTTCTTTGGTTTATCTCTATCCCGTTATGACCAGGACCTTCAGTCATTTTAATTTCCCTGTTCACCCACCCTCCTCCCTTCCCGAGCCAACACAATTCCGATGCACTTCACACTAAACCATGATTCTACTTCCATAGTCAGGTCTTTACTCATCATATCTCCAATCGATATATGATGGCATTAAAATTTTCTTGGCATTAAAATGGACCCAACCCAACAAAGCTTGGTTCAAAGAATGAATAATCTCCACATGATAATTTTCCTTCCAAAAAATCCAAACTTTCCCTCCCGACTCCTCATTGCAACGGAAATTTTGAAAACCCAAAAAAGAAGCTAACCTTGGCATAGCCACTGAGTTATGAAAAAATTCAAGAATAGCTACCACTACAACATGAAATTTCTGAATAATAGCTTTCAGACGACTCTGAGAACGACCCAGGCCTTGGATGTTCCACACTAAAATGGAATCAATCATAAAGAATTTTTGGAGGAACGGGTTACAACCTGTGAGTCCCTTTAAGCACAACTCCCCATCTTCCTATGATTATTTTTCTTTGAGGACATTAATACTCCTGAATCCATCTCATAATTTTTTGTTTTCATCAAATTTTATTCTTTTGTTTCCTCTCTATCCGATGAATAAGTGAATTCATTCAATTTTAATTTTCCCTTATCACCCATCACTCCCTCACCTTCAAGAGCCAACACTTCCGATGCAATGTCACACTGACCATCTTCTACTTCCATAGTCAGGTCTTTACTCATCATATCTCCAATCGTATTTATGGCATGATGATCACCCATGGTATCATAAACCACTATCTCTTAAGAGATATTTTGAAAAGCAACGATAGCGCCCTGCGGATCAGCTTCACATTTTTCCTCATCTTCCAATCCATCAAAGCCCATCTCTTGTTTCATAGCCTCTCGCAGCTCCTTGAAAACAAGAACCGCTAGCCTTTGTTTAAATCCACTTGAAACTGAGGCCCCTCCATGTTCGAGCTCTATATTACCCATAAGGGGTTCTATAGATGGTTCCGAAAGACTAACTTCTTTCCCTTTGACGCTTTGTTTCTCCTGCCATTTTTTTTTTAGCCAAAACAGGTTTATCCATTTTCTCCTATTTTTTCTCATCTGAGTAACGCAAACCCATCCTACAAACTGGCAATATGCCCCTGCCTATGGCATATGGAGCAATAGAACCTAGGTTTTTCATACTTGACTTTTTGCCAAATAGTTCTATTAGCTGAAACAACAATAGGAAATCATTGCATCGGTTCCATAGATAAATCCACCTCCACGCACATCGAGCCCCCGATGCCCTGATCTTATTTAACGTTGCATGATCAGTACCCAAAAACCTACCAAACCTAGTCGCAGAGATTTGCAAACAATTGGAGTGACAAATGTGAAGAGACAAACCTAGAAGAAAGATTCATTGGGGTGCAAAAGGAGGTTCCTTCTGTAAATCAAGATCCTTTGTCCAACGAAATAAATGAAACACTGCCCCTACCAAAAGTCTTCCTTCTCTAGACCATGCATGTATAAGAATCAAGAAAATTTGAAGTTAAAAATACTTCAAAATAAAGAAGGCAACAACCTCTTTTATTTTGAAAAACATTTTGTGACTCTTCTTTTTGACTATAAACGATGGAATCGTCCATTGTGATATATAAAAAACGATTGATTAGAAAATGTTGTAAGAAATGAAATGTCACAATATTTTTTTTATACATGCCGAAGGTTCACTTCTCAACTGCAACAACACGTGTAAATCATCCATCACACTCATAGTCGGCACCTCCAACAAACCCCAAGTTTTCACCATGTTTCAACATACAACATCAATGGACGGTCTTGATCTTGTAAATTTAATCACCAATGCATTATAAAAATCATCCACAACCTTAATTATCTTGGATTTAGAACAAATAAATCTTTTTTCACCATTAATCTCATCCGGATGTCTCATAGGGAGTTTAAAACCTAAAGATGTAATAGACGTAGAAGCCACAACCTGAACAAAGGATTTTTTTTAATAAAGTCGGCATCAGAAACCCCCATGAAAGGCGGTACCAAAGAATGGGCGGCCTCCATGGCCAAACCCAAACCCCCACTATGAATCAAAAAACTAACCTTTAATCGGTGAAATCAACCAAACATCTTCTTCAAGTGCAGCCGACGAAGTGCAGCAAATAACCCTACAGCAACTTCTTCAATTGCAGCCTGTCTCAACGAAATCACGATTGGCGAACTGCAACAAAATACAATAGCAATTGATGGTGCTCTATCTTAGCGAACTCACGACCAGTGAACTGCAGCGAGCAGCCTGCCAGCAAACACCCAACACGGCACACGCCCGGCCAGTAAACACCCAACAACAGTATCGGACTGACAAACATAACCAGCAAACTGCAACAACACTTAACAGCGCACTATTCCTACGAAATCACGATCGACAAATTGCAACAAATGGCTTGCTAGCAACTTCAAAATGATGAATAGAAACTGGTAAACCACAATGACTACAATGGAATAACGAACATAACCCTACAGCATCCTCCTTCAGATATCAGCAATGGAATGAAGAACACAACAGATGAACTGCAGCGACAGCAACGTCTGGTCAGCGAGCACCCAAGAGAAGTGATGGCACTCTATGTTAGTGGTGGCACAGCAAACGGCAAACCCTAATCTGCAACCTGGTACTCTTCTTGTGGGTCTCTCTCACTCTCCCTTCAAGTATGGCATTTTAAGTGAAGGGTTTTTCATCAGAGCTATGGTTCCCTAAGGACAGTATATGGTCATTTGAGCTTAGCATTATATCATGTGGAGCATGCATTATTACAGACCAAATATAAACTAAATGCAATTACAAATAAATATATCATGTCTTCTTCCTCTTCTACTCTTTATTTCTTCATGGAATACGCCAAATGATGCATTCTTTAAGTGCCTTCTAACTTCTATTTTTCCTTTACCACATGTGCATGTTAAGATGTAGATTTGTTCAAACACTAAATGTACACATGATATACGAGTGGTTTGTCACAGTCAAAATAGGATCAGACTCAAAAATTCAACATCATTAAGTGGTCAGTTGGCCACGTTATGCTGCATTTTTTTTTTCTCTTTGTTTTACTCAATTTTCATATATTCAGTTAGGCTATGTTATTATTTTTGGTAAAAAATGACTATCAACACTCATTCATACTCAATACTTCCTAACACTACTAAATGAATGCAATCTCAAAAATAGGCACATGCACACTTATGTCTTCATGTAAATATGTCATCCGTACATAGCCACACAGGCAAGAAAATACACAAATGCACATCTTCCCCTACTCTCATGCATTCTCACATCTACATTGGAAGTGAACATAAATAAGATAAATCTAGAAAGAACATATAGGTTTCTAGAGAGAGAGAAATTTTACCAAATGTTCAATTTTAAAGGATGAAAAGGAAAGAAAAGGGGAAACTAAGGAGAGGGAGAGGGAGAGAGAGAGAGAGAGAGAGAGAGAGAGAGAGAGATAGGGAAATTTTGACCTTTGCGTTGACCAAAAGTCATTTAGTTGGGCACAAATGTTTCAATCAAATTTTTTATTTTTTTATTTTTTTTATTCTTCAATTATTTTGTTTTTTTTTTCTTGAAATCATTTAAATTTACCAAAATGAAGAAAAATGTATTCGGAGTTTTCAAAAAAATTCTTTGAAAGTAAAAAAAAAAAAAAAGAAGAAGAAAAGGTATAAATCCCCAATAAATCACACAATTTTCTCAATTTTCATGCACAAAGCCCAAAACTTCACCAAACCACTCCCAACCATTTCAATCCCTTCCAAATCACTTGGATTGGTCAAAAGTGACAGCTAAAAAAAAGAGTTGAAATGCAGCAAATCAGTATAACAACACAAAAATAGAGTTTTGCCTCAAATTTTATGTTCAAAACTCGAAACTTTTCTAAATCTCCCAAAATTGTCGAAATGACCTGAAAAGAGAGTAGAAAAGTGAAAAATTGGCAAGAAAATACAAAAATAAAGCTTTTTCTTGATTTTTTTTGCACAAGAAAATTTTCATCAAATTATCCCTAACAATTTCAAACCATTCAAAATCATCTAAAATGATTAATAAAAAGCGAAAATGCATTAAATTGGCATAAATTGGCAAAGATAAGGGAGGAACGTGCTTCGTCCTATCCCAATTGTTGGCTTATTGTCCAAAATTAGCATAGACAACATTAGGGTTGATAGACAACTATAAGACCAACAATGCTATTTGGGTTAGAATGTTAAGCAGTTAACAACTAACATATCTAAAAAGTAAAATGTTAGCTTTACCGTAATCCCAAGAGGGGGGGTGAATTGGTATTTTCAAATTTTATCTCCTAAGTCAATCCACTAACAGTAGTATTACACAAGTCTAAGGGCAATCTAGTGCAAATAAAGTAAATCAATATAAATATACAACAAAAATAAAACTACACAATTAAATTATCTAAGCATGCACAATAAAGCAGTAAATAGAGATGACACCCAGAAATGTTATAAAGGTTCGGCAAACTGCCTACGCCCCTGCCTTGGCTAACAAGCACAAGGTTTACCACTATAAGCTCACTTAACGAGTGGAGCGGCACCTAAACAATCAGGTCAATTAGCACAGGGCTGACCTCAACCTTTATATACAATCCTTATCAGGTTGGATTACCACCCCCTCAGGCCACGGTTGCAATACAACAGATTTCACAATAAAACTTGTGTACAGCCAATATGCTTCTCAAGTAAGCAGATTATGTACTAATGTAATCAATACACTACCGAATGATATGATAAAATAAGCTCAATGTAGTCTTAGTGTCTACTTTCAAAGATTAATGCAAATATTGCAACCAGTACGTGAGAGTATAAGTGATGGGATCTTTGTGTCAAAATAATAGTCTCAATCACAATGCAGCAACAAAGATCACAAGCACACTTCAAATATCTCAACAAATATTTTTCTCAAAATAAACCACAAGAGATATTCAAAAATGATTTGTAAAAAATTATTTAATCTTTGTGTCAAGATGATGATATCAATCAAAAGATAAAGAAACAAAGATCTTCAGCACTCAAACAAATATCTCAAAATGTATTTCTCAAAGATAAGTACAAGAGATATTTTTAAAATAATTTGAAAAATATTTTTTAGCAACCAAAACACAATGTGAACTCCTTGAGTATTGTAATGACAATGCAAAACCCAAAAGCTTAATGAAGTATTCTTAAGGAAGACTTATTAACAAAGTCTCTTAGAAGCACTTAAGGCTTACTCTCAAGATAAATGAATTTCAATCAACACCAAACAAGTGAGAGTGTAAGCCTGATGAGGAGAACACTCAAACACACTTACAAAGTGATTTTAGCAATAAAAAAGTGAGTAAGAATGAGTGTAGGATGCTTGAAAATGAGAGTAGGAATTTTTGAGTTTCGAAGGATTTTTGCTAATTAAGTTTGCTAATCAGTTACTAATTTTTTCAAATGAGGGGGCATATACAGAATTCCCAAGAATTATAACCATTCAATACATATTGGTCATTTTAGAAAAACTTTAAGAAAGGTTAATAAAAGTAACAATGTTTTTAACCTCGGTAAAATTTGCCAACTCGAGATCACTGGTCGACTGAACTTAAAGTTTGGTTGACCGAGTGTCCCAGTTCAGTCGACCAGGAGTATTTTGAACTAGAAAGATGGTCGACCATACTTAAGGGTTCGATGGTGATTTTTCAAATCCACGTGGTTTGATCGATCAGATCATTTTGAACTAGGAGGTTCGGTCGACTGGGCGGTTGGAAATTCCCACGTGAGGGTTTGGTCAACTAGGGTGTTGCCTATATGCTTTTGCTCAGTCGACCAAGGGGTCAACATGTTGACCCAGGGAGGTTTGGTCAACCAAAGATCTCAGTGTAACTAAGTTCGATCGACCAAATATGCCAATTTCGACATTTTCGGTCCTTTTCTCTTTAAAATGTTGTCCCTGTTCATATTATGATTAACTTAATTTTAATATGGCACACTTTTATGTATTGCATAGGGGACGTAAGTTCAGTCTAGGTCTTTTTGAGCTTATCTATCTAATCATGCATGTAATGCATTGATTATTACATACCATTTCCTATTTACTATTACAAACCCAAATGAGAAATGAATTGAAATACAACATAATATAGTCTTCAGGGTCTTCAAGCTCTACTTCATGTGCCATCAATTTGATTTCTATATATCTGCACATGAACTAGATAGCCATCAAATACTTGAGTATTTGTCATTATCAAAACCGGGTGTGAAATACTCCCCCTGACAATATGTATAATGTAAAAAAAAATTTCAATGCAAATAATTTTTCAAAAACAAAGTACTACTACCCAATTTTTTCCTCTCATTTATATCTCCCCCTTTTGGAAATAGCAAAAAGGGTTATGAAATAAATAGCCATAGACATTGGGTATGATACATTAATACACAAGATAAGTTTGGAAAATTTTAAAAATTTTGGCAGCATGCTGTTTGAAAATAGGACATTTTTCCAAAAATACCCGTATAAAAATGACCTGTTTTGAGTTTTAAGATTAACAGTTTATCCATAACTACTTAACCCAAACAGTTCCAGTATGATCAAAATGTAAAACATAAATACAATCATTATCATGCAGCAGATATGAGAATTATGCATTGCAAAACACAAACAGATTCATAAAGTCTAAACCAATGAAAGATACCAATGGTTATATCAATTGTTAGGCTTAAGATTTGTTAGAAAGCTCCCCCTAAGTTGATGCACTCTATCAAATATCTAGAAAGTATCTCTACTATGCATGAGACCTAGTTCACGTCTAATTTGTATGAACCTATCCGATAGAAGTGGTTTAGTGAAAATGTCATCCCATTGTTCATTCTTGCACACAAACTTAAGTGCCACATCCCCTTTCTGCACATGATCGTGAAGGAAATGATGTTTAATCTCAATATGTTTAATTGGTGAATGTGAGATAGGGTTCTTAGAGGTATTTATTGCACTAGTATTATCACATTTGATTGGTACGACATCATAGTGCAATCCAAAATCTATAAGTTGTTGTTTCATATAAAGAGTTTGAGCACAATAACTTCCAGCCACAATATATTCTATTTCGGCTGTGGATAAGGCAATTGAGTTTTATTTCTTGGAGAACCAAGAAACGAGAGATTGTCCTAAATAGTGACAAGTGCCACTAGTACTCTTCCTATCAACTTTACTACCGGCAAACTCAACATCAGTATAACTAACAATCTCAAAAGTTGTATGCTTAGGATACCATAATCCTAACTTTATGGTTCTAACTAGATACCTAAGGATTCATTTAACTGCTAATAGATGAGATTTCTTAGGAGTGCCCTGAAACCTAGCACACATACACACACTAAACATAATATCAGGCCTACTAGTTGTAAGATATAGAAGACTCTCAATCATGCCATGATACAATTTCACATCAACATGGATTCCTTACTCATCTTTATCAAGTTTGATGGAAGAACTCATAGGAGTACCAAGAGTTTTACTATCTTCCATATTAAATTTCTTTAGCAAGTCCCTAGCATATTTAGATTGGCATATGAAAGTTCCATTTTTAGCTTGTTTAATTTATAGCCCTAAAAAGAAACTAAGTTCATCCATCATGCTCATTTCAAATTCACTTTGCATGCATTTGGAAAACGCATTACATAGCTCATCATTAGTGGCTCCAAAAATGATATCATCAACATAAATTTGAACAATAAGCATATCATCATTTTTGGATTTGATGAAAAGTTCAGTGTCAATTTTGTCACAGGAAAACTCATTTTCTAGTAGAAAACCACTAAGCCTCTCATACCAAGCTCTAGGAGCTTGTTTCAATCCATACAAGCCTTTGAATAACCGGTATACATGATTTGGATATTTATGATTTTCAAAATCGGGTGGTTGTTCTACATAGACTTATTCATTAATATAGCCATTAAGAAAAGTGTTTTTAACATCCATTTGAAACAATTTAAAGTTTGTAAAAGTGGCATAAGCAAGTAGCATATGAATGGCTTCCATCTTAGCAACAGGAGCATAGGTTTCATCAAAATCAATTCCCTCTTCCTGATTATAACCCTGGGCAACTAGTTTACCCTTATTCCTAGTTACTACCCCATTCTCATGTTTCATATTTCTATATACCCATTTAGTTCCTATAATTGTATGATCATTAGGCCTAGGAACTAGGGTCCACACTTTACTTCTTTCAAATTGATTAAGTTCTTCTTGCATAGACATTACCCAAGACACATCCTCTATTACTTCTTTAATATTTTTAGGTTCTTCTTGGGACAAGAAAGCAGAATGACTCGCTAAGTTTTTCAAGAAAGATCTTGTGGCTACACCACGGGAAGGTCCACCTATGATTTGATCTATATGATGGTTCCTAATGAATTTCCAATCCCTAGGCAGCTCCTGAATTTCATTGTCATTATTATTATCTTCAGATGATTTATCATTAATTTCTGAAATCTCACTTGCATTGTTTTCAATAGATAACTTGTCTAAGCATTTTCTAATGTCAATGTCATCTTCATTATTTTTCTTAGAAAATGGATTAAATTCATCAAATACAACATGAATAGATTCAATGACAGTTAAGGTTCTTTTATTGAAAACTTTATATGCTTTACTATTAAGAGAAAAACCTATGAAAATGCCTTCATCATATTTGGAATCAAATTTTCCTAGATGCTCATTATCCCTAAGCACAAAGCATTTACAACCAAAAACATGAAAATAAGAAATATTAGGTCTATGGTTGTTCCATAATTCAGAAGGAGTTTTATTTAGTGAGAGTCTAATTAACACCTATCCATGACATAACATGCAGTATTAATGGCCTCAATCCAAAAATATTTAGGTAGTTTATGCTCATTCAACATGGTCCTACCCATTTCTTGCAATGACCTATTCTTTCTTTCTACCACACCATTTTGTTGAGGGGCCTAAGGTACAGAAAAGTTGTGTGATATACCCTCTAAGTCACAATAATTTTATATGCCTTCATTTTTAAATTTAGTGCCTCTATCACTTCTTATGTGAGTTATCTTATAGCCTTTTTCATTTTAAACTCTCCTGCAAAGCTTAGTAAACTATTCACATTATTCATTTTTATGTGAGAGAAATAGCACCTATGTGAACCTAGAATCGTCATCAACAATGACAAAAGCATATGATTTTCCACCAAGACTTTGCACAGAATTAGGACCAAACAAATCCAAGTGAAGGATTTCAAGTGGTCTAGTGGTAGATATAATTTTTTTTTTCTTGAAGCTGGATTTTGTTTGCTTACCCATTTGACATGCATCATAGATTTTACCTTTCACAAATGGTGTTTTAGGCAAGCCTTTCACTAAATCTTTTCTTACTATTTTTTACAACAAGTCCATACTAGTGTCTCCTAAGCGCCTATGTTATAACCAACTAGCTTCATTTATTACATAAAAACAAGTTACTTGTTGTGATGCTAAATTATCAAAAGTAGTAGTATATACATTTTCATGGAGATCTACAGTGAAAAGAATTTTATGATCTGATTTGCTTTCAACTATGCATTTATCATTTTCAAATGAAACCTTATATCCTTTATCACACAATTAATTAATGCTCAACAAATTATGCTTTAAGTCATCAACTAATAGAACATTATCAATAATCAGCGAAGGATCCTTACCGACCTTACCTACGCTGATGATGCGTCCCTTTGCATTGTCACCGAACGTCACATACCCTCCATTTTGGGAGTGATTCAAACAAATTTTGCCTTGTCGCCAGTCATGTGTTGTGAGCACCCGCTATCCAGGTACCACCTGTCCTTTGAAGAGGATGATCTCAAACATACCCACACCTTTCTAATTTTTACATGTCTATTTCTAAGTGGGCCATCAAATTGAATATGACCAATTTTCTTGCATTTGAAACATTTCATTCTACACTTAGGATCTTTAGGTGAGATTTGAGGTTTTGATTCATGTGTGAAATGTCCCAAGTAAAGATTAGGTCATCTAACATTCTCAACGCCATTAAAACCAAGACCCTCTTTACTAAAAGAATTTCATTGGGCTCCAAGTAGTTTTTCAAAATTGCGTTGGCCCTTAGTGAATTTAAAAACAATTTTGGAGCAATCCTCCAATTTTCTTTCAAACTCATCAATTTTCAAATCCTCTTCTTTAAGAATCGAAGCGTGAGAAGCTTTTGTCATTTCAAATAATTTTGACCAATTCTCACATTTCTTTTTCAAAACATCATTCTCCTTGGTTACTTTATTCAACAGTTTAGACTCACGAATATATTCAAATTACAATTCTCTAAAAGTAGGCATGCTATCAAATTCACAATCATTAGAAGAATAATATAAAGATGAAGAGTAAGAAGGCAATACTTCATCATCATGTGTCATCAAGTACAGATTAGTAACCTCTGAGTCACTATGGTCTAAGTCTAAGTCACTGTGTAGTGATCCTAAAAAAAAATAAAAATAAATAAATAAATTAAATTAAAAAAATAATTTAAAATAATAATTTAAAATTTAAAATTAAAATTTTAATTTAATTAATTTTTAATTTTAAGTAATAATTATTATTAATTAAATAATATAATGTAATAATAATATAATATTATAATAAAATATTTTATATATATATAACCTTCCTGAAGCCTCCACTTTAGGAAGGAATCACTTACCTGAGAAGAAACGCAGAGTAAAGGCAACGTACTCCTTCGTCCCCTCTCCCCCACTCTCCTCCATCTAGTCTCCAATATCAAGCCGATCAGAAATCCAAAAATACCGTTGGATTCTACTCGTCGCCACCGACATTTTTACCAAAGCGGATCTGTCGTGGGAGCGGCGTAACCATATCTCCTGCGGTAAGGCCAAATCTCAAACTTGCCTCAATTTGTCTTAAACAATAAGCCCAATTAACAAACGGAAATTGTTAGGAGACTCATGGGTAGATTCTCTACAATCTAACCAGAGCGGGTTTTCGAATTGAAGCTCCAAGGTACCAATCCTAAATTAGGGCTAAGTTTAATAATTTAAGCTTTATTAGGATATTAAGGGTATTCAGAGTTTAGGAAAATTTTAGGGAAAGTTGCTCTAGGGATTGTGACGAATAATATGGTGAAATTTGAATTTCAGGGCTCATGGGTTTTTGAACACCTAGGGCGTAGGCCGGGTTGTTATCGGGCTTTTTCAAGAATCAGGTAAGGGGATTAAGTTAAGTCAGTAATCTTATGAAACTTGAATCAGTATAATTATTATGTTTATATAAATTTATTTATTTATTTAATCATTTGGGAATTTAAAAGCTATTTTGAAAACCAACCGTTTGAAATGGATTTTACAAACCTATGATATATGGTATGGTATTTTTTAATAAAATGAATGGTGGAAAGTTTGTTTATTTATATGGATATCTTAAAATGTGGAAAATCGCGTGGCAGATGATTTAATTGGTATGTATTATTGTATATATGGATTTGGGATTTTGAAATACTGAATTGTTTGAGAAATACTGAAAATGCTTGTGAAAATACTGGAATTATTTATAAAATGCAGGTGTTTGAACTAACGGCCAATGGCCGGGTATTGTTTGAATGGCCAAGGGCCAGGATTATTATTTGATGGCCGAGGGCCGAGTTTTAATTGATGGCTATATGTCGGATTCTATTTTGTGGTCGAGGGCTAGGTTTTTGGAATAACAGGAAATATATGTGAATTAATGTTTTAAATGGTGATTTCTATTATCTAAATTGCATGATATGCTTTAGGAACCCTGGGGACCTGTGTAATGTGAGCACGGTACAGTTGCTAGTTAGACCATGTGCACCCACACTATCTGGATAGAAGTGTAGGGGGTCCAGCCGACTGCTTGCATGAAGTTGAAGTAAAGGCATCGGACCTGCAGCTTTATTGTGGATGCTTGCAGATGTGTTTGTAGAAGATGCTATTTTTGACTTTGTTTAGGCTTATCACCCAGGCTTAGTCCAGCTTTCGACCCACACAACCGGTGCCATGGGGAAAGTAAATGGCGTGTTTGTCACAGGGAGTGTCTTACATGCATATCTGTTAATTTATGTGAACACGAATAATTAATAAGATCATTTCGAGGGCTTGCTGAGAAAGATGAGTGCCCTAGTAGCAATAATGGTATTAGAGCAGAGGGAAGCTACTTGTATGGGCGGGTAATCTTCCCTATCCTCGACTAATTGTGTGTGTGAGTGTAAAATAAGAATGTTTTCATAAATGTGTTTATTTGCATATTGAACTGGTTATCTTCTATACACTAAATGCATTCTGGCCACACACTGACATTAACTTAATCTTTCCCTTACTGAGTTGTGCCTCACCCCTACTTTACACATTATCTTTTCAAGAAATCCTAAAAATCGGGTCTAGCGGGCTAAAGGAGCTGGGCTAGAGGTGTAAATTTATATAGGTAGTATGTAAATAGAGATTTTATTTTGTTTAGTTTTATAGGATGTAATTATGTGAAAATGGATATATTTGTGTATAAAGATAGTTAGTACTCTGGTAATGTAATTTAAGGATTTCATATTTTATTTCCACTACGTATGTGCATTTAATATTTGATGAATAAGGTATCAGGTGCATTGAGGTCACTAAAGGAGCACTCTAGGCCCACGTGGCGGGTCGGGGTCGTTACAAGTGGTATCAGAGCCTAGGTTTGCTAGGTTCTGCAGACTTTGAGGATTGATAATTACCAGAGTATAGGTTGAGATAAGATAGGGATAGGAGTGGGTAGGTTAAGATGGGTTTTAGTCTGAAAGCTTGGAGGCAGAAATCTATTGATGGACTTCTATGATTTTCTGAATCAGTCGCGAGTTTCAGAAAACCCTGGCAAATCCATCGATGGTTTCGTTTCTAGGTTAAGGGACTTGAACTCAGGAAATTTAGGTTGGAATGTTAGTATGAGTGCGTATGTGTATGAAGTTAATGTTAGGATGGATATTTTTACTTCAATGGTTTTGGTGATAGAATTGGAATATGAATTATTAAATTAGAACTTATATATTATATCAATTCCATTATTCCATATTTGCATTAGTTATGTTAAATGTGAAATTTCTAAGTTGGGTTACATCTTATTTACACACCGTCAGATAGTGTCGTTGTAATATTTGATTTAGGTACAACCCACTCGTTTGTGTCTTGGGGATTTGTTAAATTATGTGGGTTAGAAGTTGAACTGTTAGAGACTGAGTTAGTAGTGGGCACACTGATAGGGTCAGTGTTAGTATATAGCAAAGTGATCAGGGATTAGCCTATAGAAATTCAGGGGAGAGTGTTTCCTGCTAGTTTGATAGTCCTTGATATGCATGGTTTTAAAATTATTCTGGGCATGGACTGGCTAGCAACTACGCGAGCACTAACTATTGCAGGAAGGAGGTGGTATTCAGACCTCTTGGGGAGCAGGAGTTTGTATTTATTAGGTCGTGTGTGCATTCGGCACCACGGATCCTTTCTACTATTCAGGTGAAGAGGTTACCTTTGGGGGGATGCCAAGGTTACCTTCCAATGGTGAAGGAAGCACCGAAAGAGGAACTCAAGTTGGAAGATATCCCAGTGATAAGGGAGTTCTCTAATGTTTTTCTAGAGGATTTACCAGGGTTACCTCCTGATCAGGAGGTGGAATTTAATATTGATCTGATCCTAAGGACAGCCCCAATCTCTAAAGCCCCATAAAGAATGACTCCAACTGAACTAAAGGAGTTAAAGGAGCAACTACAGGAGCTTCTAGACAGGGGGTTTATTAGACCAAGTGTATCGCCCTGGGGTGCACCAATGTTGTTTGTGAAAAAGAAGGATAGGTCGATGAGGATGTGCATCGACTACCAAGAGATTAATAAGGTAACGGTGAAGAACAAGTATCCATTACCCCGAATTAACGACCTATTTGATCAGCTTTAGGGTACGCGGATTTTCTCTAAAATCGATCTGCGATGTGGATATCATTAGGTGAAGGTTATATCAGATGATGTATCGAAGACTACTTTTCGAATTTGGTACAACCATTACGAGTTCCTAGTTATGTCTTTGGGGTTGACGAATGCTCCAACGGTATTTATGGATCTGATGAACAGGGTATTCCACGAGTACTTAGACCATTTTGTTATTGTGTTCATAGATGATATTTTGGTCTATTCGAGGAGCCCTAAGGAGCATGAAGCTCATCTGAGACTAGTACTTTAGGTGCTCAGGGAAAAGAAGTTATTTGCTAAATTTAAGAAATGTGAATTCTGGCTAAAGCAGGTTGCATTTATGGTTCATGTGGTATCCAAGGAAGGGATTTCAGTGGATCCGAGCAAAGTAATGGCTGTGGTTGATTGGGCAAGGCCGAAGAACGTGCAGGATGTCAAAAGTTTCCTAGGTTTTGCTGGATATTACCGTCAGTTTGTCGAGGGGTTCTTCAGATTATCAGGGTTTTGACATGACTCACGAGGAAGAATGTGAAGTTTGACTAGATCGATGAATGTGAGCAAAGCTTCCAAGAATTAAAGCAACGTCTAGTCACTACCCCAGTGTTGACCCTTCCATCAGGTGAGGGTGAATTTGTAATTTACAGTGACACATCGAAGAAGGGACTTGGTTGTGTTCTAATGCAACAGGAGAAAGTCATTGCATATGCGTCTCACCAATTGAAAGAGTACGAAAAGAACTATTCTTACGCACGACTTGGAGCTAGCAGTTGTGTTTGCATTGAAGATCTGGCAAGACTACCTTTATGATGTAAGGTGCGAGATCTTTAATGACCACAAGAGTCTCAAGTACTTCTTCACCTAGAAGGAGTTGAATATGAGGCAGCGCAGATGGCTCGAGTTGATAAAGGATTACAACTGCACCATTAGCTATCACCCAGGAAATGCGAACATGGTATCCGATGCATTGAGCCAGAAATCTGGGGGTACGTCAGCCTCAACAGTTATGGCTTTGCACCAGATCGTGATGAACCTAGAGAGGTTGGGTGTATAATTGGTTGAAGGGATTCATCAGGCATTCATTTCTAGTCTGGTGGTGCAACCGAATTTAAGGGAGAGAATCAAAACAGCTTAGTTGAAAGATGCAGAGTTGATAGAGATTGTAGAGAAGATACAGGATGAGTAGCACATAGACTTTAATGTTGCTGAGGATGTAGTTCTCAGATTTCACACTTGATTGTGTGTTCCACATGACGCAGAGATAAAGAGGACTATTCTGAGGGAAGCTCACCGCTCTCTCTATATTGTTCACTCGGGTAGCACAAAAATGTATAGAGACTTGCGAGAATCATTCTGGTGGAGTAAATTGCTAATTTTTGGGTTAGTGTTTGACACGCCAGCAAGTGAAGGCAGAACACCAAAGGCCAGCGAGACTACTTCAACTGCTGGACATCCCTACATGGAAGTGGGAGCACAGCTCGATGGACTTTGTATTGGGATTGCCTTCAACGTTGCATGGGTAGAATGCCATATGGGTAGTGGTTAACAGATTGACGAAGACTGCCCATTTCATTCCGATTAGAACCAGTTACTCCATGGATAAGCTGGCAGAACTCTATGTTCAGGAGATAGTCAGAATACGTGGTGTGCCCGTGTCCATCATTTCATATCGGAATCTGCGGTTCACTTCCCGTTTCTCGAAAAGTTTGCAGGGAGCATTGGGTTCTCAACTCACTTTTAGTACTGCATTTCACCCTTAGATGGATAGATAGTCCAAACGAACCATTCAGATTCTCGAAGATATGCTACGGGTATGTGTGTTAGATTTTGGGGGCAATTGGATTCGATATCTGTCGTTGGTTGAGTTTGCATACAATAACAGTCACCAGGCCAGCATTGGAATGGCATCACATGAGGCTTTGTATGGTCACCGGTTCCGATCTCCATTGTACTAGGATGAAGTAGGTGAGCGAAAAATTTTGGGACCAAAACTTGTTCAGCAGGCTTCTGCAAAGGTCGAACTTCTTAAGGAAAGGATCAAGGCAGCCCAGAGTTGGCAGAAAATTTATGCGGATACTCGCCAAAAGGAGCTAGAATTCGAAGTAGGTGATATAATATTCTTGAAGATTGCTCCGATGAAGAGGTTAATGAGGTATGGAAAGAAGGGCAAGCTGAGCCCTAGATACATTAGGTCATTCAAGATTCTGGAGAGGATTGGTTTAGCGGCGTATAGGATAGCACTACCCCCAGCTCTGTCCAGGATACACAACGTGTTTCACGTGTCCATTTTGAGGAGGTACATTCCAAACCCCTCGCATGTGATTATTTATCAATCGTTGGAGATCGGGGATACTCTAGCATACAAGGAGGTACTAGTTCAAATTTTGGATCGAAAAATACAGGAATTGCGTACTAAGGATATACCATTAGTGAAGGTGTTGTGGCAAAATCATGCAGTTGAAGAGGCTTCTTGGGAGTTAGAAATAGAAATATGCCAGAAGTACCCGCAGCTGTTCAGCGAGTGCTAGTGCCAGACGATTAAGGGTATGGTTGTATAAAAGGGGATTAGAGTAGGTTGTGTGGTTAATTGTGTATAGTTTTAAACATGGAAAGTCTTTGGGAAACTTTGTTATGATTATTATAATTTCCCAAAGGCAGTATTGTAACTATGGTATTCCTCCGCCATAAGTGAAGGTAGTTAATAAACTTGGGATGGGGCCGCTATGTGGGTAGCTATCGACTCTTCTGCAAACAGGGGCAGTGAGTTAAGAATGTGATTGGTAATAGTTCATAAATTTCGAGGACAAAATTTTTGTAAGGATGGGAGAATGTAGTGATCCTAAAAAAATAAAAAATAAATAAATAAAATAAAAAAATAAAAAAATTAAATAAAAAAATTACTTAAAAAATTAAAGTTAAAATTTTAAATTTTAATTTAATTAATTTTAAATTTTAAATAATTATTATTAATTAAATAATATAATGTAATAATAATATAATATTGTAATAAAATATTTATATATATATAACCTTAGGCTTAAGGAAGGAATTACTTACCTGAGAAAAAACGTAGAGCAGAGGTAGCGTACTCCTTCGTCCCCTCTCTCCCACTCTCCTCCATCTCATCTCTGATATCCGGCCGATCGGAAAACCAAAAAAACTATTGGGTTATGCTCGTCGCCACTGACATTTCTACCAGAGCGGATCTGTCGTGGGAGCAGCGTAGGCATATCTTCTAGGGTAAGGTCAAATCTCAAATTTACCTCAATTTCTCCCAAACTATAAGCCCAATTAACGAATGGAAATTGTTAGGAGACTCTTTGGGAGATTCTCTACAATCCAACCCAAGCGGGTTTTTGAATTGGAGCTCCGGGATACCAATCCTAAATCGGGGCTAAGTTCAATAATTTAGGCTTTATTAGGCTATTTAGGGTATTCAGAGTTTAGGAAAATTTTAGGGAAAGTTTCTCTAGAGATTGTGACGAATAATATAGTGAAATTTGAATTTCAGGGTTCAGGGGTTTTTGAACACTTTTGGCGTAGCCCGGGGAGTTATCGAGCTTTTTTAGGAATTAGGTAAGGGGATTAAGTTAAGTCAGTAATTTTATTAAACTTGAATCAATTTATATAAATTTATTTATTTATTTATTTATTTGGGAATTTAAAAGTTATTTTGAAAACCAACCGTCCGAAATGGATTTTACAAACCTATGATATATGGTATGGTATTTTTTAATAAAATGAACGGTGGAAAGTTTGTTTGTTTATATGGATATGTTAAAACATGAAAAATCGTGTGCCAGATGATTTAATTGGTATGTATTATTGTATATATGGATTTGAGATTTTGAAATACTGAATTGTTTGAGAAATACTGAAAATGCTTGTGAAAATACTGGAATTATTTATGAAATGCAGGTGTTTGAACTAACGGCCAGTGGCTGGGTATTGTTTGATTGGCCAAGAAATAGGATTATTATTTGATAGCCAAGAGTCGAGTTTTAATTGATGGCTATATGCCGGAGTCTATTTTGTGGTCGGGGGCTAGGTTTTTGGAATAACAGGAAATATATGTGAATTAATGTTTTAAATGGTGATTTCTATTATCTAAATTGCATGATATGCTTTAGGAACCATGGGGACCAGTGTAATGTGAGCATGGTACCATTGCTAGTTAGACCATGTGCACCCACACTGTCTAGATAGAAGTGTAGGGGGTCCAGCCGACTGCCTGCGTGAGGTTGAAGTAAGGGCGTCGGACCAGTAGCTTTGTTGTAGATGCCTATAGATGTGTTTGCAGAGGATATTGTTTTTAACTTTGTTTGGACTGATCACCTAGGCTTAGTCTAGCCTTCGGGCCACACAACCCATGTCATAGGGAAAGTAAATGGTATGTTTTTCATAGAAAGTGTCTTATATGCATATCTATTAATTTATGTAAACATAAATAATTAATAAGATAATTTCGAGGGCTTGCTGAGAAAGGCAAGTGCCTTAGTAGCAATAATGGTATTAGAGCAGAGGGAAGCTACTTGTATGGGCGGGTAATCTTCTCTTTCCTCGGATAATTGTGTGTGTGGGTTTAAAATAAGAATGTTTTCATAAATGTGTTTATCTGCTTAGTGAACAGTTTATCTTATGTACACTAAATGCATGTTGGCCACACACCGACATTAACTTAATATTTCCCTTACTAAGTTGTGTCTCACCCCTACTTTACAAATTATCTTTTCAGAAAATCCTAGAGATCGGGTCTAGCGGGCTAGAGGTGTAAATTTATGTAGGTAGTATGTAGATAAAGATTTTATTTTGTTTAATTTTATGGGATATAATTATGTGAAAATAGATATATTTGTGTGTACAGATAGTTAGAACTCTGGTAATGTAATTTGAGGATTTCATATTTTATTTTCGCTTTGTATGTGCGTTTTATATTTGATGAATAAGGTATCAGGTGCACTGATGTCACTAAAGTAGCACTCCGGGCCCACGTGGCGGGTCGGGGTCGTTACACACTACTACTTAGTTTATCCCATGGCGTGCTTGCTTTCATGATTTTCTTCTTTTTCCTAACATCCTTTTTTAGTAGTGGGCAATTCGGCTTGATATGCCCAACCTTGTTGCAATTATAGCACGTAGGAGCATTTGACTTTTCCTTTCTTTTGCTCGACTCTCCTTTATCAGATGCAGACTCTCTTTATCTTTTGTATGGCTTTTTATTCTTCCTGAAGAATCTGCTGGATTTTCTAGTTAGCATGGTCATATCATCCTCAGAATTAGGTTCGCTGCATTCGCTAGGTGTATTAGTGGAAGTTTTTAATGCAGTCACCTTTTTCGCCCTATTATGTTCATTGAGCCTCTCATTTATAGCTAATTCATAGGTAATCAATGAACCTATCAATTCGTCTAATGTCATTGCCTTAAGGTCTCTACCCTCAGAAATAGACGTAGCCTTAGCTTCCCAAATAGGAGGCAAGCCTCTAAGGACTTTCCTAATCATCTCATATGTAGGATAGGTCTTAACTAATGCATGCAGTGAGTTTATAATGTGTGTGAATATAGTGTACATACTTTGAATGGACTCACTTATATTCATCCTAAAAGCCACATATTCACTAGTCAACATATCTATCCTACTATCTTTTACATCCCTAGTACATTCATATGTCATTTCTAATTTATCCCATATTTATTTTGCAGTAGTACATGTCATTACTCTATTAAACTCATTCATATCAAGACTATTGGCCTAACTGAGCTTTTCAATCTTGTTTTGATGATAACAAAATGAAATATGTTTTAACATGCGATGTTTAGTGATTTTAATTCAGATCTAAGTAAAAGGACACTCACGATTAATCATGGAAGTAAACTGGAGATCAAAGTCAATCAAATGAAAGTTTCTCAAAACATTGAAGAAATAAAAGATACATGAAGAGCTTAAAGGCCAAGCAGACCTTGAAGTAAAAACTGAACCTCTAGAGGCTACAAGACTTAGTGATTAAGATATTTATAAGTACTTCAAGTCATCACTATTTAGATATGTGAAGCTCCTTAAGATACAAAAACTTAGTGACTAGCACTTATAAAAAAAAAACCTCTGAAAAATGTTTTTGAAAAGTTATAATTAAGTTTTTCAAGTAAACGAGATTTTAAAGAAATCAGAAATAGAAAATATTTGAAAAGAGAAGATTGCCCAGCCGACTAACTAGTGCAAAAAGTCACCCAGTCGAGTAAGTCAGTGACCTAGTCAAGTGAGTCAGCCGACTGACTCTACGGAGAATTTTTTAATTTCAAACTTGCGGAAAAATTTTCAAAATTAATTTTATAATTTAATATTTTTTGAAAAGTTACCTAAATGGAAGGTTTTCAAAATTAATTATATAATTTAATATTTTTTGAAAAGTTACCTAAATGGAAGGTTCTCAAAATTAATTATATAATTTAATATTTTTTGAAAAGTTACCTAAATGGAAGATTTTCAAAATTAATTCTATAATTTAATATTTTTTGAAAAGTTACATAAATGCTTCATGTTAAATGAGGAATTTTTTCCTTAAAAAGGTCTATCAATACCTTCCTTACTAAATGAAGAATACATTCAAGCAATACATGATTTCTATGCTAAAACTCTCGTAAAGCTCATTCTTGATCACACCTTTGTAGGGGGGAAAACTCTACGAAATTGCTAGATTAAAAAAGGGTTCTGATTCTGAGTTGCATCTAAAATTCTTATATCAATAAGAAAGAAACTTTGGTGACTTTTAAACCTTGAGCTTCACATTTTATATTTAGTTTTGGTTTTGAAGTATAATTTGAGATTTAACTTGTACAACTTGTTATGTGTTTGAGAGTATTTTTGTACGCAGATATTTATTTCCTTTCTACTTGATCTTTGACGATTTAAGGTATAGTTGGATCGTTGGACCAAGCATAGGTTGTTGCTTGGAGAGGTTTCTCTTCCTGAAAAAGAGATTGGTTATTGTAAAGATTTTTGTTCCACCTGGAAGGAATAAGGTATAGTAAAATCATTAAGTGGTTGACCTAAAGCAAGGATGTAGGCTGGAGTAAGTCGAACCTCGTAAAAACAGCGGTATCATTCTCTTTCCCTTACTCTCTTTAAATTTCAGCAAAAATATAAATTGTGTGGATGTTGTAATTCTTTCAATTATAAAAATAACGCATATTGGAAATTAAATAAACCAAAGCCTAATTTGTACTTGGGTTTGTGGAAACCGTAAGGGAGTACATTGATTGGTTAACAACCCAAAACCTATTAGTAGAAGGTTTATTTAAATTCTGATTTTGAAAAAAGGGTTGGATGTTATTTTAATTTTCAGTTCAAATGCCAACTACAGGACTTGCACATTCATAAACAGGGTTGCTGAATATTGCAAAGCTAATATTAATTACTTGTTAATTGATAGTCTAAAGCATAATTTATTAAACATTAGTCAACTTAGCGACAAAGGATTTGAAATAATGTTTAAGAAAGACAAATGCATAGTTCAGAATTCTAAGGATCATAAGACACTATTCACTGCACATAGAATGAACAATGTATATTACATAAACCTTGATAGCTTGATCTCTCAAGATATAACTTGCTTAGCTGCCATGAGTGAAAATAGTTGGCTTTCGCATAGGAGGCTAGGACATGCAAGCATGGATCTTATATCCAAGATTTCTAAAAAGAATTTAGTTAAAGGCTTGCCTAACACCAAATTTTTCAAAGATAAAGTGTGTGATGCTTGTCAACTAGGAAAACAAATCAAGAAAAGCTTCAAAAACAAGAAACATATATCAATTAGTAGACCCCTAGAACTCATACACTTAGACTTGTTTGGTCTTACTAGAACCCAAAGCTTAGGAGGAAAGCAATACGCCTTCGTAATTGTTGATGATTACTCAAGATACACATGGGTGTTGTTCTTAGCTAACAAAGAGGAAGTTTGCAACTTATTAATCACTCTATGTAAGAAGCTTCAAAATGAGAAAGGGTATAATGTCTCAAATCTAAGAAGTAAACAAGGAAGAGATTTTAAGAATCAAGATATTGAAAAATTTTGCAATGATCATGGCATAAGCCACTACTTTTCAGCACCGATAACCTCACAACAAAATAGAGTTGTGGAAAGAAAAAATAGAACTCTTCAAGAAATGGAAAGAACTCTGCTTAACGAAAATAGCTTACCCAAGTATTTTTTGGCCAAAGTTGTAAATACAGCTTGTTATGTAATTAATAAGGTTTCTATTAGATCAAGCCTAAACAAAACACCCTATGAATTATGGAAATGAAGAAGGCCTAACATAACCTACTTTCATGTCTTTGGATGTAAGTGTTTTGTACTCAATAACAAAGACAACTTAAGAAAATTTGATGCTAAACTAGATGAAGATATTTTCCTAGGATATTCTACAAATAGTAAGGCCTATAGGATCTATAACAAAAGAACACTCACCATAATTGAATCAATTCACATAGACTTTTATGAATCAAATCAATTTTCAAAAGAAATCAAAAATGAAGAAAATGATGATATTTTCAAAAAGAAAGATGAGATAAAAATCAAGGAAGATAAAGAAATAGATAAATAAAACCCAAAAGATGAACTTATAGAAAATCCGGAATTACCAAGAGAACGGAAGTATAAGAAAGATCACCCTCAAGAACAAATTATAGGTGAACCATCTAGAGGTGTAACTACTAGATCTTCTCTAAAGAACCTATGCAATCACTATGCATTCTTATCTAAAAATGAACCTAAAGATGTTGAAGAGGCCCTTAAAGATGACTCTTGGATAGTTGTTATGCAAGAAGAATTAAACCAATTTGAAAGAAGCAAAGTATGGCAATTAGTACCCAAACCTGAAAATCATTCGATCATAGGAACCAAATGGGTATTTAGAAATAAAAAGGATTAGAATGGTATAATCATTAGAAACAAAGTTAGACTTGTAGCGAAAGAGTATAACCAAGAAGAAGGGATAGACTATGATGAAACCTTTCCCCCTATAGCTAGAATGGAAGCCATAAGAATGCTATTAGCCTATGCTTCCTACAAAGAATTTAAGTTATACCAAATGGATGTCAAAAGTGCATTCTTGAATAGGCATATTAATGAAGAGGTATATGTTGAACAACCCCCTAATTTTGAAAATATTGAAAATCCTAACCATGTATTTAGACTAACTAAGACTTTATATGGATTAAAATAGACCCCTAGGGCTTGGTATGAATGACTTAGTGGATTTCTAATTGAGAAGGGATTTTTAAGAGGAAAAATTGATAGTACATTGTTCATTAAAAATAAGGAAGATGACATACTTTTTATTCAAATTTACGTAGACGATATAATATTTAGTGCTACAAATGAACATCTATGTAAAGAATTTGCAAATTGTATGCAAGAAGAATTTGAAATGAGCATGATTGGGAAATTAAACTATTTTCTTGGGCTTCAAATCAAACAAGCAAAGAATGGGACTTTTATAAGTCAATCCAAATGCATAAAAGAAATGATACAAAAATTCGGTATGAAAAATAGTAAACCCATAGGAACACCTATGAATACAACCATCAGCCTAGACAAAGATGAAAAGGGAAAATCCGTAGACACAAAGCACTATAAAGGTATGATTGGAAGTCTATTATATCTAACAGCCAGTAGATCCGACATAATGTTTAGTGTGTGTATGTGTGCCTGTTTTCAATCAGCACCTAAGGAATCACACCTCATAGCTGTTAAGAGAATTCTAAGATACTTAATAGGCACTATGGACTTAGGGCTATGGTACCCTAAGGACACCGGTTTTGAAATGATCAGTTATTCAGATGCGGACTATACTGGTTGTAAAATAGATAGAAAAAGTACAAGTGGCACATGCCACTTTTTAGGAAGATCTTTAGTTTTTTGGTTCTCTAAAAAACAAAACTATGTGGCTTTGTCAACTGCTGAAACTGAATATGTAGCAGCCGAGAGTTGTTGTGCACAAACATTTTACATGAAACAGCAATTAAGAGATTTCAATTTGAAATACACAACTATACCAATTAAGTGTGATAATAGGAGTGCGATAAACATATCCAAAAATCCTATCTCACACTCAAGAACCAAGCACATTGACATAAGACATCACTTCCTAAAAGATCATGTCCAAAAAGAAAACATCATTCTAGAATTTATCAATACAAATGATCAATTGGCTGATATCTTCACTAAACCACTCTTAGAAGATAAATTTATAACCATTAGAAGAGAGTTTGGTCTACTACATAGTAGAGAAACTCACTGAAAGGACAAGCTTAAAGAAAAATTTACAGTCAGCCAACTGACTCTAAAGTCAGCCGACTGACTGAAGAATTCTCCTGAAACAGAGGCCAGTCAGCCAACTGACCCTGAGGTTAGTCGACTGACTGACAAAGCAATCCTAGACTCTCAATTCATTTGAGTGGTCAGTCAGCTGACTTAGGGTTTGTCTCTTCGTATGCTCTAAATTTGTTTTGGAATATACTTTGATATGGTGAATGATACAACACTTAGTTTGGTTGTTTTTTTTTCCCTTATTTCTTGAATAATAGACTTCATGCTTATGTGTCATATGCTACATGTGTCTATCTTGAAATTGGTATCTTGAAATCTTTAACGACGATGCAAAAATATTAATGATTTATGGCTTACTATATTTTTGAAAATCTGAGCATAAAGTTATTAGGCCTGTTTTAGAAACATGAGTTTTGAAATGACTTGACCATGTATGCTTATGATGGATCACATGAACAAATGAAATATTGGCATCCATGAGTAGTGCATGATATGACATCAACATTGGTAACTAAAGAAGTATATTGGTATCCATGAATATATCACTTAGTTTTTGAGCAATACAGCATAATTATGAGCATGTAATGATATTGGTAACATTGTCATGATCTTGGTATTTGAATGATGCATTATGCATGACAAATGTGATTTTTGAAATATTTTTTTTTCCCAAATATGAATGTTGGGCACCATATGCATGAATGAAAATTCAAAGATGTCACAACACATATGCAATAAGAATGTCAAATATGCAATATGAATATCAAAGCACACTATATATATACTATATTGCAATATATTGAGAAGTGTGTGTTCATCTATTCATTTGAACTTAATTTTTTTTTTTTTCTCTCTTTTTGATTGATGTCAAAAGGGGGAGTAGTATTGAGCAAAAAATAAGCATGATAAAATTGAGCATTAAAAAAATTCAAACATGAGATATGTATCATAAGAAAGAAGGAGAAGTATTTGATATTGAATGATCCTGAACTTGAATGATGAAATGAGCATGATATTGTATGATGAGCATGATTGTATGATATTATAATTGATCTTGAAACTTCAAATATTGTAGAGAGTAAAATGATGCTTGTTATAAGGGGAAGTCTTTTTAAGGCTCACTTATATTTTTTTGCTCCTCATTTGTCATCATTAAAAAGGGAGAGATTGTTTGCCTAACTGGACTTTTCAATCTTGTTTTGATGATAACAAAATGAAACATGTTTTAACATTAGTTGTTGAGTGGTTTTAATTCAGGTCTAAGTAAAAGGACACTCACGGTTAATCATGGAAGTAAGCTGGAGATCAAAGTTAATCAAATGAAAGCTTCTCAGAACATTAAAGAAATAAAAGATACATGAAGAGCTTAAAGGCCAAGCAGACCTTGAAGTAACGATTGAACCTCTAGAGGCTACAAGACTTAGTGATTAAGGAGATCATGCTTAGAAGGATATTTATAAGTACTTCAAGTCATCACTATTTAGATATGTGAATCTCCTTAAGATACAAAAACTTAGAGACTAGCACTTAAAAAAGAAAAAAAAAACTCTTAAAAATGTTTTTGAAAAGTTATAATTAAGTTTTTCAAGTAAACTAGATTTTAAAGAAATCAGAAATAGAAAATATTGAAAAGAGAAGACTACCCAACTGACTAACTAGTGCAAAAAGTCACCCAATCAAGTGAGTCAGTGACCCAGTCAAGTGAGTCAGCCGATTGACTTTACAGAGAATTTTTGAATTTCAAACTTACGGGAAAATTTTAAAATTAATTTTATAATTTAATATTTTTTGAAAAGTTACCTAAAAGGAAGATTTTCAAAATTAATTCTATAATTTAATATTTTTTGAAAAGTTACCTAAATGAAAGATTTTCAAAATTAATTTTATAATTTAATATTTTTTGAAAAGTTACCTAAATGCTTCATGTTAAATAAGGAAATTTTTCCTTAAAAATGTCTATAAATACCTTCTTTACTAAATGAAGAATACATTCAAGAAATACATGATTTCTATGCTAAAACTCTCCTAAAGCTCATTCTTGATCACACCTTTGCTGGGGGAAAACTCTACGAAATTGCTGGATTAAAAAGGGGTTCTAATTATGAGTTGCATCTAAAATTCTTATATCAATAAGAAAGAAACTTTGGTAACTTCTAAATCTTGAGTTTCACATTTTCTATTTAGTTTTGGTTTTGAAGTACGATTTGAAATTTAACTTGTACGACTTGCTTTGTGTTTGAGAGTGTTTTTGTACGCTGTTAGTTTTACCGTGATCCCAATAGGGGGGTGAATTGATATTTTTAATGTTTAACCCCTAGGTATTCCTCCTAATAGCAGTATGTTCACAACCCTATGACCAATCTAGTGCGAGTAATATAAATATATCAGAAATTAAATGAAACAATTTAAATGACAACACATGCACCAAAAGAACAATAAAGTAAGAGTGACACACGGAAATGTTATCGAGATTCGGCCAATTGCCTACGTCCCCGCCTTGGCTAATAAGTACAAGGATTACCACTATCACTTGCTCACTTAACCGGGTGGAGCGACACCTATACAACCCAGGTCAATTAGCACAAAGCTAACCTCAACCTTTACACCAATCCTTACCGGGCTGGATTACCACCCCCTCAGGCCATGCCTGGAAACACTTAGATATTATAAGCAAATGGTACAATGAAATAGTGCTTTCACGTAAAACAAATTTGTACCCAAGTAGTGCACTCAATCACAAACACATCAATAGCATGAATATAGTGTAAGCTCAGTGATGTATGTTTTGCTCAATCAGTACTCAATACAAGATGATCAGTATGATGCTCAAGAGTATTTCAACACAAGCAACAACTTGGAATTCTAAATAGGATATCTCAATAGCACATCAATATTCCAAGTAAGCTAAGCATGTAATCAAACTAGCTTCAAATAGATTTTCCTCAATGAAAGATGCATAATACTAGTTTGAAGAAATACTTATTTTTTAAAAAAAATCTTTGCACACCAAAAATCGAGCTATCGGACACTTGCAATGAAATGCAAATATCCTAAGCTTCCTAAGTTTAATCCCACACAAGATTTATGATGAAGAAATCCATGGGTTAAACCTAGGCTAAAACTCCCCAAGAAAAATATATATAACAACCATACAAATGGGAGAATTTAGCACAGTATAACAATCACAATAACACACAAAGAGCTCTCACAATCTCAGATTTTATCAAAGGAGGCAAGTTTGAGAGTTTTTGGACAAAAAGAGGATTTTCAAAATAGAGAGAATTTCTTTGCTAATTATTTCTCTAATTGATGGCTAATCTTACAAATGAAGGTATATTTATAGTCAGGTGAATATAACCGTTCGGGATATGATGGGTATTATTAAGAAAGTCCCAAACAATTAAAACCCAATTAGCTCATCTTAACCCTATTTTACTGCGGTTAAATTAATTTTAACCAGCCGAAGTTTGGGTGGCTGAACCGAGGTTCGGTTGCCCGAGAAGACATAGCAATAAAAGGTATTCTACATGATTTGGTTGCCCATGACTTAGTTCGGCAACCCGAATCAAAGTCAGTAGCAAAGCTACGTATTTTCGGGTGCCCGAACTCTTGTGTTCGGTCGCCTGGGCGGATTTTGAACTATATTCCTCGGTTGCCCGAGTTGGTGAATAGTCTCTTTCAAAGTGTTCGGGTGCCTGAAGAAGATACATGCATTTATGGTTCGGTCACCCCAAGGGTTGGTCAACTATTTGAATTTGTCTAAGTTCGGGCTCCCGAGGAGTTTTATACTCCAAAGGTTCGGTCGCCCGACCCCTCTTAGCTTGCTTTGAAATTGTCGATTTCAGTACAATTATTTCACAATCATATTTTACGCAATGTGTGTGTGAGTGTTGGAGCCTAAGGTCTTACTATGGTCAAGTTCAACTCACACTATATCTTGTGTGCATGATGTGCAGGTGATAGGCATACAAACCATATCCTAGATTACCATTATTGACCTTATTACATAAATGACTGAATATTACAATGTAAATTACAAAGCTTCTTGTTTCTTCAAGTGCCATCAAGGAAGTTTGATTTGAACCTGTACAAACACTTGACAAACATCAAATATCAATATTTGTCATTATCAAAATCGGTTGCGACCTATAAGGTCAACATACGCAGATATCCATTTCCTTTTTACTTGATCTTTGATAGTTCAAGGTATAGTGGGATCGTTGGACAAAGCATAAATTGTTGCTTGGAGAGGTTTCTCTTCTTGAAAAAGAGGTTGGTTATTGTAAAGGTTTTTGTTCCACCCGGAAGGAACAAGGTATAGTGAAATCCTTAGGTGGTTGACCTAAGACGAGGACGTTGGCTGAGATAAACCGAACCTTGTAAAAACAGCGGTGTTAGTCTCTTTCCCTTACTCTCTTTAAATTTCAGAAAAAATATAAATTGCGTGGATGTTCTAATTTTTTTAATTATAACAACGCATATTGGAAATTAAATAAACTAAAGCCTAATTTGTTCTTAGACTTGCGGAAACTGTAAGGGAGTACGTTGATTGGTTAACAACCCAAAATCTATTAGCAGAAGGTTTATATAAATTCTGATTTTGAGAAAGGGGTTGGATGTTATTTTAATTTTCAATTCAAAGGCCAACTACAGGACTTGCACATTCATAAATAGGGTTTCTGAATATTGCAAAGCTAATATTAATTACTTGTATGGTATTTTGTTTGGTTTGAATAGTTATTCAATTAGTTGTGTATGTTGTGGTTGTGGATTGAATAGTTGAAGTGAGTGTTTGTGTGGATTGCCTAATCAACAAGAATATAAGAAGTCTTTAAAGGATTGTAAAAAATCAAGAACTTATAAAAAGTCTCTCAGGAATTTTAAATAACCCAATTCACCGCCCCTCTTGGGACTACACCTTAGGTTTCAAAGACCATAATACAAATTATTCATAGTAGTGGCATTCAAACTAACAGCTTTCATATCATCATCATTATATTCTTCCTCAATTTTAGGAACTCTAGTCTCACCCTCTGTTTTCATAAGACCATAATTTCTCTTAGAGACAACCCTCCACACCTTCCAATCTATATTTTGAAGGTCGATGTGCATCCACTGTTTTCAGAAAGTGTAATTAATACTATTGAAAATTGGAGGTCATGTGGACGAGGGTCCCTCAGAGAAAGGGGTCACGGTGCTATGAGCCATCTTAGATCTTTTACAAAATAACTATTAATTCTATGCTACATGACTCTGATACCAATTGTTAGCTTTACCGTAATCCCAAGAGGGGGTGAATTGGTATTTTCAAATTTCATCCCCTAGGTTAATCCACTAACAGCGGTATTACGCAAGCCTAAGGTCAATCTAGTGCAGATAAAGTAAATCAATATAAATATACAGCGGAAATAAAATTGCACAATTAATTTAGCTAAGCATGCACAATAAAACTGTAAATAGAGATGACACCCAGAAATGTTATCGAGGTTCAGCAAACTGCCTACGTCCCCGCCTTGGCTAACAAGCACAAAGATTACCACTATAAGCTCACTTAACGGGTGGAGCGGCACCTAAACAACCAGGTCAATCAACACAAGGCTGACCTCAACCTTTATATACAATCCTTATCATGCTAGATTACCACCCCCTTAGGCCATGCCTGAAATACAACAGATTTCACAATAAAATTTGCGTACAACCAATATGCTTTTCAACTAAGCAGATTATGTACTAATGTAATCAATACACTACCGAATGATATGAAAAGAAAAGCTCAGTGTAGTGTTAGTGTCTACTCTCAAAGATTAATGCAAATATTGCAATCAGTACGTGAGAGTATAAGTGATAGGATCTTTGTGTCAAAATAATAGTCTCAATCACAATGCAGTAACAAAAATCACAAGCACACTTCAAATATCTCAACAAATATTTTTCTCAAAATAAACCAAAACATATATTCAGAAATGATTTGTAAAAAATTATTTGATCTTTGTGTGAAGATGATGATATCAAGCAAAAGATATTGCAACAAAGATCTTCAGCACTTAAGCAAATATCTCAAAATGTATTTCTCAAAGATAAGCACAAGAGATATTTTTAAAATGATTTGTAAAATATTTTTAGCAACCAAAACACAATGTGAACTCCTTAAGTATTACAATGACAATGCAAAACCCAAAAACTCAATGAAGTATTCCTAAGGAAGACTTATAAACAAAGTCTCCTAGAAACACTTAGGGCTTACTCTCAAGATAAACGAATTTCAATCAACACCAAACAAGTGAGAGTGTAAGCCTAATAAGAAGAACACTCAAGCACACTTACAAAGTGATTTTAGCAATAAGAGTAAGAATGAGTGTAGGATGCTTGAAAATGAGAGTACGAATTTTTGAGTTTTAGAGTATTTTTGCTAATTAAGTTTGCAAATCGGTTACTAATTTTTGCAAATGAGGTATATATAGAATTCCCCAGAATTAAAAAAAAAGTTTAAGTGTGGTTAATAAAAATAACGTTTTTAACCTCAGTAAAATTCGTCAACCCGAGAGCACCGGTCGACCGAATTTAAGGTTTGGTTGACCGAGTGTCCAGTTCGGTCGACTAGGAATATTTTGAATTAGAAAGATGGTCGACCGTACTTGAGGATTCGAAGGCGATTTTCCAAATCCACGCGGTTCGGTCGACCAGGCGATTGGAAATTCCCACATGGGGGTTCGGTCGACTAGGACATTGCCTATATGTTTTTTGTCGATCGACCGGGATCAACATGTTGACCCAGGGAGGTTTGGTTGACCGAAGATCTCAATGTAACTGAGTTCGGTCGACCAAACATGCTAATTTCGGCATTTTCGGTCCTTTTCTCTTTAAAATGTTGTCTCTATTCATATGATGATTAACTTAATTTTAATAGGGCACACTTTTATGCATTGCATAGGGGACCTAAGGTCAGTCTAGGTCTTTTTTAGCTTACATATCTAATCATGCATGTAATGCATTGATTATTACATATCATTTCCTATTCACTATTACAGACCCAAATGAGAAATAAATTGAAATAAAACATTAATATAGTCTTCAAGGTCTTCAAGCTCTACTTCATGTGTCATCAATTTGATTTGCTAATTATATACTTGCACATAAACTAGATAACCATCAAATATTTAAGTATTTGTCATTATCAAAATCGGGTGTGACCTATGAGGTCAACATAAAAGTTTCCAAAATATGAATGTTAAGGTGGATGAGTGGTGTAATATTAAAGAATAAAGTGAAGGATTGTTGAAACCACTTACACAAAAATACTTTTATGAAAAAAAGTACTTCTCTAAAAAAGTACTTATCTATAAATAGTCTAAGATTACTTATTATAAGTAATTTTTAAAGAAAAATACTTTTCAATAAATCCTTTTTTTTTTCTTTAAAAATGTAGTTTGGAAAAGTACTTTTTGAAATAAGTACTTATTTAAGTGTGAACAAACTACTACTTAATAGCACTGAAAAAAGCACTTATTTTTTAAGACATTCCAAATAGGGCATTGGGAGCCCTTAAAAAAGTTTTTATAGCACTTGTCACTCAAAATAAGTAAAAAAAAAAAGGCATTTGGCTTTGTAATGTAACAAACGCTTATTACTAAAGTTTTTTTTTTCTTCCCAAAATCATTTTTTTCAGAACTATTTAAGTGAATTTTGTGAAATAATTTAAGAGAACTTTTTGTTTACTTACAAGCGATATTAGCAGCTATTTTATGATTTAAAAAATATATATATTAGAAGATAATCATTTATTATTTGATTATGTATTATAAATATATTAATTATTAATAAAACATAATTCAATTCTAAACTGTAGAACAAGAATCATCTATTAATTTTAAATTCATATTAGAAAATTAAAAATAATAATTTAATTAATAATATTATTTTAATATAAATAATATGATAATCATATGTTATAAATATAAAGTATGAACAAGATTATTGTTAATCAAAAAATATTTTTCTTAATAAAATATTTAAATGTTGATTAAAAATAATAATTGATTAGTTACATTTTTAATTGAAATATTTTATATAATATATACTATAAAATAATCATATATTATTTTACTATGTATTGTAACATATTAACTATTAATAAAAAAATATAATGAAATTTTAGAATGAATAAAAGGAACCATTTATAAATTTAAATTAACATTAAATAAATTAAAATTTATATTTATATATTAATATACAAGTGATATTGCTCATAGGTGGGGTTATATTATTTTATTTAATAGAAAATATTTAAAACTTAATTAAAAATAATTAAAATATTTAATAATAAAAATTTTGATTAAAAATATTAATATTTATAATTTAAAATATATTTAAAAATGATTATATAACATCCTATAATAAAATTAAGTATCTAAATACTACTTGTTTTAAACACAATCCGACACCACTTGTAACTTTCAATACTTTTTCAGTTCAACACTTGGTCCCCTTTTTTTATTCCAATTTCCAACATCTTATCCTAGAATCAACCTACTTTTGGTTTCCAAAATGGAACTGAAGCAAGAATATTGAAATTGCTATTAGAATATGCTACGTTTAGTTTAGTTAGTTGCACAAAACTATTATAGGAATCGCAGTTTTGATTGCTTTTTTTCTTTTCTTTAGTCTTTTTTTTGAAAAATGCCCTTAGTTTATACTTTATGTCTTGTAATAAATGGAAGCATGTTTGTATATTTTGTTTTATGTTCTCTATATTATATTATTTCTATATACATGTATCTAGGATTATGATGGCCATTATCACATTTTGTCCCTTAATCTCTCAAAAAAGTATAGCATGATATCGTTAATAATTATTTTAAAATTTTAAAGATATTGAATTAATAAAATTGAATGAGCTCCCAAATTTTTTTCAATGGCTTAAGAAATCAAAAATCTCAAAAGAGAAGCTCCAAAAAACAAACTCTAATTCCCCTTCTTCAACAAATGCCTCATTTTTGGAAGATCTTAGTATATAGAAATTGTTTGCATCCAAACCAACAATTTTGATATTAAGAGCTCAAAGAAGAGTTTTAATGTCGCCTAGAAGAGGGAATATATTGTTGATACATTACAGAGTAGCGGAACAAATTGATTATACGATAGGAAAAGAGAGGCAGAGAGAGAGAGAGAGAGGAGAAGGAAGGAAACATATGGAGCTAAAAAGCAAAAAGGCTTCTGGCCATTTGGCTCTCTGGGTGCTTTCAGGAATATATATTATTTACCAAAAATTATAATTGTCTGTCAAAAAAGTACCGTTGAACTGTAATTCCTATATATTTGAGGAGGAATTACAATTACATTGAATGGGGGAACCAACATTCAATGAAATGCAATTCCTCTCTCATTTGCATTGAATGGGAGGCGAACACATTTATTTATTACTATTACATTGAATGGGGGAATCAACATTCAATGAAATGCAATTCCACTCCCATGAGCCAAATAGGAAAATGATTCACTCGATCGATTTCTTATTATCAGCTAATATTCAACCATGCTTTGAAGATTTTCTTTGTCTAATCCATTCCATCTAGAGAGTTGACACTGTTGATATCCCCCTTTCAGCGGCCATGGATGCTCCCAACCCTATTCTGTTCATCGCTAGTCCTCTCTCCATCCATGTGATTTTAAGGTAATTTTTCTATTTTTCTTCCATATTAGACCTGAAATACACACCTTCATGTTTATGGGTTGCAAAGGCAACAATGAATTAGTATCAAATGGGCGGTGGTAGTGATTGTGGAAGCACTTCGAAGCAAATGAAGCCATTTGCAAAACGAGGTCTCCCTCTTTGTTTTTCTCTAGAAATTTAAACTACGGAACAGCTAATGAAGCCACTAAGGCGTTATTTAATCTCTACATAATCTCCTTGCTGTCTTTTGCTGGTGTTGATGTTCATAAAATGGTAGGAAATGGCTCCAGTTAATGAAAATGCTATGCTGATAGAGAGTAATATTCCCCTCTAGGGAGCATTTCTAACTCTGATGTTACCTTCCCTAGTTGTTTTACTACAAATTTACATAGTGTGAAACTCTTCTTCACCGCCAAACAAGACATAAGATTTCTTCACTTGATTTGCATGTTAAAAAAAAAGGATGAAGTTGCATATTGTAACACTTTTACTCTAGAAAGTGCATTTTAGAATTTATAACAGACATTTTCTGGAGCCTAATTCTTGAATTGATGCAGAATTTTAATTTTGTAGATGCTAGGATTTTCTGTTAGGATAGTAGCATCATAGCGACTTTCAAGATCCAAAAATGTGTATTCCAAATTTAAAGCTTGGGATTTTGACAATTGCAGCCAACAATTTGAGATTATTATGGAATTGAATTAAATATTATTGCCACTTAAGTAAGCATTATCCATTTCAGTAGTGTTTTAATTTAGGGCCAAGGTTTTGGCAAAGCCCTTGTTGATAAGTTGGTAAGGGTTTTTTTTGCAAAGGGACATTGACAACATAACACTCTTCATAAATAGTCAAGGTATAACCTCTAAGAACTATGTGGTTATTGTTATCAAGTAATTCTACAACCCAGTTTAGCCTCTTACAATAACCTCAAGGGCATTGTACCCAAATCTCTTCAGAAACTCCCTAGTTCCTATACTAATAACAATGCCAATATGTTGAATTTTCCTACTTGCTTTTGTATTGCTTTTTCATCTCTTTCTATATCTATAACCTTGAAATGTACAATTTTTTAGTTGTGTTATATACAGATATACGAGTTGAAGTTCTTTTTTTTCCTTTTATGGTTTGCCATGTGGAAATGTCTAGAATTGAATACTAAACTAAACTGTTTCTTTTTCTGTTTCCTTAAATTGAATTTAATGGAGAAAAAATGGACAAACGGATCGAATTTATCATATTCTCCAAATGCAAGGTTGCTATTACTTTCAACTTCTTTATCTTTGGTGATTCTCAATTGGATAGCATTTTTCCAAGCACTCTCTTTGAAAATTCTCAATGGATCTCTTATGACTTTCCGCATATACAAACTTTACATAAGATTCGGGTTTATTTTCTATTCATCACTATTATTGTTGCATTCTATTTTGTTGTTAATGATATGTGTTTAAATGATTTATGCTGCCTGTGTGGTTCGACCAATGCTGTGCTTTCTTCCTCTTGTTTCTTTATTTTTAGTGATCATTTATTTTATTATTTTGAATGGTTTATAGTCGAATTAATTTGTTTCGTTTAATTTTATTGTCTTTTATTTTATTGTTTTAAATGATGCATTGTTGATTTAATTTGTTCTTTTAATTTTATTGTCTTTTATTTTATTATTGCAATAATTCATTGGTGATTTAATTTGTTCCGAAAATTTTGGATTGCAAACATGATTGGCTAAGTTTAATTTGTTAATGATATGTGTTTATTTTTAGCTTGTTGGGTTTATTGTCATTTAAATGTGCATTTGAAAGCATGAATTTCAAACCTTCGATTTGAATTTGGATAAAATTGGACAAATCTTAATATAATTTTATATTTCATCTTATTTAAATTCAATACAAATCCAAACCCAAAATCTTTCCAAACATACGATTCGACTTCCAGATTTCATATGTTACAAGAATCTAATGTTCTTCACACCATGTTCAAACTTTAAGGAGTTGCAGGCTTGCATGCAAGGAATCCATGAGCTTTACGAATTGAAGAGAGTAAATTTAAATTCCAGGGTCTTTTAAAAACTGGACGAGTGTTAACCTCAGTTTATCAATTCAGGCATGATGCTGAGGAACTCCAAATTTATACTAAAAGGGAACCTTTCATCACAGCAACAGCCTTCCCTCGAAGCAGGACTCTCTGGTTCTTCTTGTCAAAATTCAGGTACAATATTCCACTTCTGGGTGATGCCTGAACCAACCAAACAGCATAATTACTATGATGAACATGATGATGATAATGCTGAGAGTGATTGAGACAAAAAAAAATTACCGCATATGCAATGAAATTACACTTTCCCAGCTTTTTGCACCAATAGGTTGCTAAGGCACAATGTGCACTTCCACAAACAGGATCCTGAAGAAGAAAAGCCCAAACATGTATCATGAAAGTGTATTCACAACCTCCATTACAAATTTTAACATCTATTGTCCATAGCTCTTTCCACTTCAGTTCCAAGTTCTATCCTAAACGATTTGTAAGTTAGCCACGAAGAATCTTAGAAGAAAGATTTTGGGTTTTGCTACAGAATACAGCTCTTTAAAACTGCTCAGATCTCATTTTACAGTTGTCAACTCCACTTCAGAGATGTAAGAAATGGCAATCATAACAGTTGTGTTGACGCTGCAAAACAGCTCATATGGTTATTCAAAACTTCAAATTTAGCATAAACCATTTCGGTTCATGGGCTTCGTCTCATACACATAAAGTTTCAAAAAATAATCCATATAACTACTGTCTGAAAGTCCCTCGAAACCTTGTTGCTAGACATGTACCTCGTGAGAAGATGCCATTTACAATAATAGAAATACGTTCCAATTGGCCATGATAGAAATGAAAATCAAACGAAAAGCATTAAAAGAGGGGGGGGGGGGGGGGGTTGAATACAATGAATTCAGGATGCGATCTCCTTCCAAAGACAATTCAAATATTTGAGATCAAATGTCAATATATTACCTCCCTGATGCCATATTTCGGACAGAAAAAGCGACTAAAAAAATCAAATCCGGAGTCCGGGGGCGCAAAGCCTGTTATAATCAACCCCCTTCCTGGGCATCTTTCAATGTCATCAAACTGTGGCTGAAAATCCACAACTGCTTTCCCTGATGAGAGCTCAACCTGGAAGAAACAACTAGCTTCACTCTCTCTAAGTTAAGACTGGAATCCAAAAATCAAGCAAATAGGCTGCATTGCTCAGCCGAAAAAAAAAAAAAGCAAACGGGCTCTATGCCTCCAAAGATTCACATAATTCAGCATTGTTAATGAACTCTTCACATATAATATTTCTTAATGTGATATAAAAATTGAATGACTCCCCTCATTCATTTTTCACATCACAAATATAACCCCTTTTCCAATTAGTAGACAATCAGATAACCAAAACATAGAGATTATTTTCTAAAAATTGTGATGGATGCATCAGAAAATAAAAAGGAGTGGGGGTGGAAATAGCAAATTTAGGTAGAGAAATACAAGGAGATCATCTGTGGTTGTCTTCTTTATATCAATCATGGAAGCACCATTCAAGGCTTTATAAACTGATGAAACCTCAGCAGAATCCTACTCAATGATAGGGACGGCAGGGAAGTCCAATTGGATTGAGAAATGCTCTTGTTTTTCACCATTCTGGCAGTTCGAGGCATCACACTTCCTGATTTCTAGAACCCTTTTCGCAGAGAGAACTCCAGATAATGTCAAGAACTCAATTTTGTTGGAATTAACCAAACCAGATGTGAAAATAGTGTACGCAGCTGCTAATGTTCCATGACCACAAAGGTTAACCTGCAACACAAAATGGATATTTTCATCTCCATGAAAATGGCTCCTTTCCTCTTGCATGTTAGAATCATTTTTTTCCTTGCCTTCAAAAATGTTTACTTGGCGTTAGAATTACTTTTCTTACTCTATTTTTACTTACAAAAGCAAAACGAGAATTTCCAAAGTGCTTTCAAATGCTAAGATTAATAAAACTCATGTTTCCACAAGCATAGAAAATGACGACAACAACAACAACAAAACCAAGCCTTAGTCCCACTAGGTGGGGTCGGCTATATGAATCATCTTCTGCCAATTTATGCGATCATGAACTATTTCTTTTTATAGATTCAAGGATATTAAATTCTTGCTATCTCCTCCCAAGTTATTTTAGGTCTACTCCTACCCCTTCTATTGCCTCCCACAATAACTAAGTCACTCTTCCTCATAGGTACACTATGTGGCCTGCGTTGCAAGTGTCCATACCATCTAAGCCGTCCCTCCCTTATCTTATCTTCTATAGGAGTTACACCTAACTTAACACGAATATGTTCATTCCTTAATTTATCTTTCAATGTTATCCATTCATCCATCTAAGCATTCTCATCTTGGCAACTTTTACTTTTTGGATATTATGTTTCTTCGTCGCCAAACATTCCGATCCATATAGCATAACTGGTCTAATAGCTGTCCTATAAAACTTTCCTTTCAATTTTGAGGGTATTCTACGATCACAGAGCACACTTGAAGCACTTCTCCATTTTACCCAACCTGCTTTAACTCTCTGCATTACATCATCTTCAATTTCTCATTCAGGATGCATAATAGATCCAAGGTATCAAAATCTACAAGTGCTATTTATCTCTTCATCATCAAGTTTAACTTTGTCTCCAATATTTCTCCTATCATTACTAAAATTACATTTCACATATTCTATCTTATTTCTACTCATCCTAAAGCCTCTAGATTCCAAAGCTTCTCTCCATAATTCTAACTCAGCCTCTACTCCGTCCTTAATTTCATCAATTAATACAATATCATCTGCAAACAACATACACCATGGAACCTCTTTTTGAATACTCTTAGTCAATTGGTCCATCACTAAAGCAAAAAGATAAAGACTCAAAGCCGATCCTTGATGTACACCTATGGTGATTGGAAATTCTCTAGTTTCTCTATCTATAGTCCTTACACTAGTCATTACTCCATCGTGCATATCCTTAATGACATCGGTATACCTACTACATACACCCTTTTTTTCTAAAACCCACCACAGAATTTCCCTAGGTATCCTTTCATATGTTTTCTCAAGGTCAATAAATACCATATGCAAGTCTCTCTTCTTTTCCCTAAACTTTTCCATTAATCTTCTTAAAAGATAAATAGCTTCTGTGGTAGATCTCCCAGGCATAAAACCAAATTGATTTTCTAAGACCTTCGTTTCTAACCTTAATCTTTGTTCAACTACCTTTTCTCATAGTTTCATCGTATGACTCATAAGTTTAATTCCACGATAGTTATTACAATTTTGAACATCTCCTTTATTTTTGTATATAGGTATTAAAGTATTTTTCCCCCATTCATCTAGCATATTTTTAGTTTTTACAATTGTATTAAATAAATTAGTTAACCATAAAATTCCGTTATCACCTAAGCATTTTAAAACTTCAAATGGGATGTTATTTGGTCCCATAACTTTCCCATTTTTCATATTTCTTAGTACAAACTTAACTTTGTTAATTCTAATTTTACGAATAAATCTCATATTTTTAGTTTTTTCCCCATTTGAAAACTCTAAATTTAAGCCTTCTAATTGGTTTTCATTAAACAACTTACTAAAGTAACTTTGTCATCTTTCTTTAATGTCTTCGTCCTTAACCAAGACAATATCATTCTCACTTTTTATACATTTTACATTTCCTACGTCCTTACTCTGCCTTTCTCTAACTTTAGTAAGTTTAAATATATCTCTTTCCCCTTCTTTTGTACCTAATCTATCATACAAACTATTAAATGATCTATATTTAACTTCACTAACAGCCTTTTTTTATATTTTTTTCTTGCCTCCTTATATTTTTCAAAGTTATCTCTATTTCTACATTTTTGCCACGCTTTATACCAAATTCTTTTTGTCTTTCTAATTTTTTGTACATCTTTATCTCATCACCAACTCTTTTTGCTATTCGAAAATCTTCTCCTTGATTCACCTAAAATCTCTTTTGCTATCTTTTTAATAGATTTAGCTAATCTATTCCAAAAAGTAATTGTATCTATCCCATCCTCTATGGTCCAATCTCCATCTTTGATCATTTTATCTTTAAATTTTATCATATTTTCTTCTTTTAGGTTCCACCATCTAGTTCTCTTACACTGGTTTAATTTATCCTTCTTTTTCCATTTTTTAATACATATATCTAACACTAAGACTCTATGTTGTATGGTTAGGCTCTCACCTGAAATAACTTTACAATCCTTGCAAGATAAACGATCTACCCCTCTAGTAAAAAAAAAAAATTCTATTTGACTTCTATTTTGTCCACTTTTACAGGTTATTAAGTGTTCTTCTCTCTTCTTAAAGCAAGTATTCATTATATTAAAATCATATAACATAATGAAGTCTAAGATCATCTCCCTAAACTCATTTTTGTCTTCATATCCATATCTTCTATGTATCCTCTCATAATTTTTATTATCTCTTCCAACTTGTCCATTCAGATCTCCTCCTAAAAATATTTTCTCAACCTCTGGTATGCCTTGTATAATACCATCCATATTTTCCCAAAATTGTCTCTTAAGATTTTCTACTAAGCCAACTTGAGGAGCATAAGCACTAATGATATTTATTATCCCTTGTCCTAATACCATCTTGATTTTTATAATTCTATCCCCTATTCTAATTACATCCACAACGCTATCTTTTAAGTTTTGCCTATAATAAAGTTTACTCCATTCTTATGTTTTTCTTTTCCAGTGTACCAAAGTTTAAATCTTGATTTATCAATTTATCTAACTTTCTCCCCCACCCACTTAGTTTCTTCAAAGAAAATTATATTAATTCTTCTTCTGATCATTGTATCCACAATTTCCATGTTTTTACCCGTAAGTGTCCCTATATTCCAAGTTGCTAATCTAATTCTAGTTTCTTGAACTAACGTTTTTACTTGTTCACGTCTAGAATGATGCAGCAACCCTCGCATATTTGACACCATACCCAGGGGCCGACATGGCGCGTCGCTTCGGGGCGACGACCTAGCCCACCCTCCTACACTTTTCGCTACACTCAGGTGGTTCAAATGCAACGTGTCACTCGTAGGTGACGCTCCAGCACACAAGCATAGAAAATACTTCAAGAAAATCTAAAAAACGAGACTAATCCACAAAAAAAAAAATAAAATAAAATAAAATAAAATAAAATCAGAAGCAAATCCATGGTGCCTATTAATCGCAGAATGTATTTACAAAAATAAAATTAAAAAAAATTAAACCATCAGCTCGCGTGGCGGAAGGGAATTTGAGCATTGCAGTTGTAATTGAGACCAAAATAATTTTGTGCTCCCTTGCCGAGAAATGGAAGAAAAGAAGGGGGAGAGAAATTTTTTAAGCTTATTCTGTATATTTTGAGCCCCATCATTCTCAAATAAATTGAAATTTCTTTTTCTTTTTTATACTTTTTTCACAGATCATAAAAGGAAAATCTTTTTCTTTAGCAATCTTTCAGCAGAAAGAAACTAACCTCAGTAACAGGTGTGAACCATCTGAGACGGAACCTAGGGTTTAGAATACAATCGGGCGAGTCACCAGTCTGCGACTCAGAATCAGTGATCCGAGTCAAGTAGCAAGTTTGGGAAACGTTGAACTCGCGCGCCACTGCTAGCAACCAATCATCACCTCTCTCTTCTTCCAAGAAACAAATCGCCGCTGGGTTCCCCTGGAACGCCGAGTCTGTGAACGCATCAACCTGTTCCACGAATCAGTCGAATTCACGAGGCGATTCAATTCAATTTTGAGAGAGAGAGAGTAGTACCACGGTGTACTCAACAGGGTTCATCGGCATCCTTGAGAGAGAGAGAGAGAGAGATGGAACGTACAAACCCTGCGGTAATACGACGCCGTCGCCTTCTATCACGGGGTGCGATGAATGGATAAATATGAGTCGGGTCATTAGTCCCCCAAGGGTAAAAAGGGAAAATAATAAAATTAGCCTAATGATTTGCAATTAGATGTTTATGGAACATAATATTTTGGATTTGTTATAAAATAAAGTATGGTGGCTGTCAATCACATAACTGAAAATCACCTCTCACATGCTCCCTCTTATCAGTTCCCCAACTATTTCCCTCATCTCTCTTATCCCATCTCCCCCATTCCACTTCTCTCTCATCAATTATCATACACTTACCTCCATTATGATAATAAATCCAAATCATCACTGACTACTCCTCAGCTATATAAAGATGAGCTGCGAAGAAGAAATGAGGTAGCGCAAACGCAGAGAAGAATACATGCACAAGATAAACAGAAGTGAACAGAGAGCAGAGCAGAAACTAAAAAAAGAAAGAAAGAAGAGAAAAGAGTGGGATATTTTATAAGGTAAGATAGTGGCAAATTTATACAAACTCAAATACATGTTGTAATTCCTCTTAACATAGTAGATTACTGATATCATCCGCTCATGGAGTAGGTGTAAATCGAACCACGTAAATCCGCTCTCACTATTTTATTTTTTATTTTATTTTTTGCTTATCTTCATTACTTTCTAATTATCCACGTTTATTTATTCTTGTATTATTTTATAACACGTTATCAGCACGATGTTCTACCAAACTGATATATTTATATATATACCGTCTTAATGGACAGTTTTATTTTTGTTTATTAATACCACCTCAATGACTGATTTTATTTCTATACTGTCTAATATATATATTACCAATCTCCAGAAGAGATGGTAAAATAGTCATCATGAAGAGGTTATATATTTAATCTCCCGAAGAGATAAGTCTCCTGAAGAGACAATATATTTAATCTCCATAAGCGATAATAATTGTTTACCTCTTATTGAGGGCATATTTTTAATCTTCCAAAAAAAATATTTATATTACTATTTCTATATTATTTTAGTAAGTATGTTTCGCTTTTCTAAATCACTTTATTATTGTTAATTTATTTAAATGTCGAGCCTAAGCAAAGTTGAGTTTGTTTCCCTTAACATCAAAGGCAACAACTATCTCTCATAGATTCTTGATGTAGAAATCCATTTGAATGCAATGAACTTAGGAAACACAATATTAGATGGAAATACCGCATCCCTACAGGATCGCGCTAAAGTCATGATCTTTATCCGACATCATTTAGAAGAAGAATTAAAAACGGAATACCTACTATTAAAGACTCACTCGTCCTATGGAGAAATTTAAAGGATAGGTTTGACCATTAAAAAATAGTGATTTTACCAAAAAATCAATATGAATGGTTGCACCTAAGGTTGCAAGATTTTAAAACTGTCAGCGAATATAACTTAGTTCTACATAAAATTAGCTCAAAGCTAGAGTTATGTGGAGAAAATATTACTAATGAAGACATGTTAGAAAAAACTTTTACTACTTTGCATCCCACTAATGCGCTCCTGCAGCAACAATATAGGGAAAGGAAATTTACTAAATTTTTCGAACTTATATCATGTCTTCTTATCACTGAACAAAATAACAAGCTTTTGATGAGAAATGACAAACCCCTCCAACAGGTTTGACCCCATTCCATGAAGTGAATGTAACACATCTCGTGGTCGAGGGCGAGGTCGTAGGAATGGTCGTGGGTATGGTCCCGGCCGTGGTCAAAATAATTACCGACATCGAAGTGAGGTAACAAACCCCCAGAAGAGGGATGACCCCCAAAAGAGGGATGACCCCCAAAAGAGGGCAAATGATCAGAATCAGTGACCTAGACACTATGAAATTAAATGTTACAGATGCGGAGGAAAATGTCATTGGTCGCGTACTTTTCGTACTCCCAGACACTTGGTAGATTTATACCAAGCATCCATAAAAGAAAAGGAAAAGAGTAAAGAAATTGAAACAAATTTTGCCGATAATATTATTCTAATGGACTTTGATACTGAACAGTCCAACTTTATGTATCTTGATATTGCTGATTTCCTTGTAAATCCAGATGAAAATAATGATGTAATATTTTAGGACATAGTAACTAACACTACAAAAAAACAGGTTTTTAGTGACGAAAGTATTAGTGACGGTTTTAAAACCGTCACTAATAGTGTTGTATTAGTCACGATTTTTCATATCTGTCACTAATAGTGTAAGCATTAGTGTCGGTTTTAGCAGCCATCACTAATACAAAACTATTAGTGACGGTTTTAAAACCGTCACTAATACTTTCATCACTAAAAACTGCGCGGTAAACAATTTTCGCGCGACTGAAAATTTTTTCAGAAAAATATTAGCGACGATTCTCTGGTATTAGTGACGAATTTCATCCATCATTAAAAGTCACTTATTAGTAGTATGAATATATTAAAAACATTTACTTAATGGTATTAGTGATGGATTGGGATATCCGTCACTAATAATGGTGTATTAGTGACGATTTTGAAACCGTCATTACTAGTTTTTTTATTTAAAAAAATTAAGTAAAGGGTATTAGTGACGGATTGAGAGATCCGCCACTAACAAGAGGATATTAGTGACGGTTTTGAAACCATCACTACTAGTTTTTATTTAAAAAATATAAAATAAATTTGGTTAATGGTATTAGTGACGGATTTGGAAACCGTAACTAATAATTCTTTTTTTCAAAACAAATAAAAAAAATTTCAATTCAGAGTATTAGTGACGATGTTGTATATTCGTCACTAATAAGAGACTAATACTTCCTTTTTAAAAATATTAAAAAATTTAAGTGCAGAATATTAGTGACGAATTTATAAAGTCATCACCATTGTTGTCTTATTAGTGACGAAGTTCTATATTAGTGATGAATTTGGACCGTCACTAATGCTTTGTTATTTATAAAAAAAATAAACGGATAGTAGTAGTGATGGTTATGAAACCATCACTAATGCCCAAAAACCCTTATTGCTTTCGATGGGATATTTTCCCTCCTTCTCCAGCTGGCTTCTTCCCCTTCCCCTTCTCCTGCTCCCGTGAACCTCTCTAGCTCCCAGTCGATCTCCCCTTGCTCTCTGCTGCAAGCCACCGTGCCAGCTCCTGCTCTTCCCCTCCTGCTCCGGCGATCCTCTCTCCCAGTCTCCCCCTACTCTCGATCGGCCGCAAGCCACTGCTCCAGCTCCTCCTCTTCCCTGGCCGCATCCTGCTCCGACGAGCCTCTCTCCTAGTCTCCCCCTACTCTCGGCCGCAAGCCACCCCTCCTGCTCCGGCAATCCTCTCTCCCAGTCTCCCCCTGCTATCGGCTGAGAGCCACCCCTCCTGCTCCGATGATCCTCTCTCCCAGTCTCCCCCTGCTCTCGGCCGCAAGCCACCCCTTCTGCTCCGGCGATCCTCTCTCCTAGTCTCCCTCTACTCTAGGCCGCAAGCCACCCCTCCTGCTCCGATCCTCTCTCCCAGTCTCCCCCTACTCTTGGCCACAAGCCACCACCTACGAGTCACCGTGGTCGTCACAAGGACGTAGGCACATTGTCGAAACTTGTAAAAAATCTCGAGGTTCTTCTTTCCATTTATCTTTTTACTTTCAAGCATATATTTCTTGATTTTATCTACTGTGAATATTTAAATCTAATTTGGGAATGCTATGAATGATCAAAATTGATTTGTGAATGACTTGAATGATTTAAACTTCTATTGAGATCAAACGTTGTTGTAGCTGAAAAATTCAGACTTGATTTAATTTGTTGGTATTACTTATTTTTGGTTGATTAATTGTTCAAATACAAGAATAATATTTGTTTGTGTTTATTGAGTATAAAGTTTGGGTATGCCCCATGATCGCCAACTATCTTGTTAAGCTGACTTTACTCAATGGGGATTGAATTAATAATTAGCATGGAAAGAATTAGGCTGTAATTTGAAGAATTGATTTGATGCATTATTTATGTTTGATTTTGATGGTTGCTGTTGTATTGCTTGAATGGTTCTTTTCTTACATTGCATGGATGTGTTTGTCTTCTATTATTAGGTACTATTTTGTTTAGTGGTTTGTGTCCAATGGGGTAGAACTGGTTGGTGATTTCTTATCAGCACTAAGGGTTACAAACTAGCACTTGGTATATATAGTGTGGAATCCAACAAATTTAGGTGCAGAAACCATTTTTGAAGTTTTTATTTTATTTTTGGCCACTGTTAATTCATTCGCCACCTGAATTTGTCATGTGTGTGGGTTACATTGCCTTGATGCCTTTGTTTTTTTAATCAAGATTGTATGCAGGAATGTCATTTCGATGCAATTTATAAACAATTAGGGATATTATTAAGAGACTTCCCAATGACCTTAACTAAAGTTTGGGTATCGAACACTAGTGTGAGTTCAATATACAATGTGTTAGGGTAGTGCTAGTATGACACTATTAACCTTGTATCTTTACTAATTAATAATGACTCATGCCTTAGCCCTGTGTTTGGGAGTAAATTTTGCGAATTAGATTTGAATTTTTGTGGATTTGAAGAAAATGTTGTGTAACATTGTGTTGAGTTTACTTTAAGTCACACATCCAACTCCAAGTCCTGAATTCCATCCTTCTGAATACTAGCCTAGAGCTGACCAACTATAGATGACATCAATCAAGGAACTATTGTACATGACATGAGCAGTGTCGGGGATGGATGTAAGAACCCGAACCGTGATAATGGTTTATTTAAAGAGAGAGGCATTTTGGTAAAGAGCAGGCCTCGTCGACGAAGCCAAATTTCATCGACGAAGTCTTCGTCCTTCTCGTCAATGAAATTCAAAGACTCATCGATGAGGGAAAGCTGAGGAGTTTCCGGAAATCGGGAATGTCAGGGTTCGTCGACGAATTCCTCATCTCGTCGATGAGAATTCGTCGATGAGAAGACTATAGGGCCTCTTCGATGAGGGCACTATTTCGTCGACGAATTCGCCCGAGTCAAGGGCCTATAAATAGAAATTTCCTTTACTTCTTCATTAAGAAACTTCAAATATCTCTCTCTCTCTCTAAAACTCTCCCTACTTTCTCTCTCTCTCTCTCTCTCTCTCTCTCTCTCTCTCTCTCTCTCTCTCTCTAAATTTCTTCACCGATCGTTGCTAGAATCGGGAATCTGAAGTTACCACGAGGATCGTGGAAGGATTTTCTACAAGTTCTACAGATCAGAATATCGTTTCAGGGATTTTTGGGTTTCGGCATAAAATCGAGGTAAGGCTCGGTTTTCAATTCTAATCTAATAGTTTTGTAGGTAACAGTCTTGTGAGTATATTTTGCACTGTGATTTGTAGGTTTTGGAACTAGGTTCGCTGTTTAGGGGCCTTGGAGTTCGAGATTTGCTATTCGGGGAAAAGGTAAAGGAAACTGTGTTTATATCGGTTATTTTTGAAATCGGACTCGGTGGAACTGTGGTTCACGGTCCTGTGTGTATTTTGGCTACTCATTTAGGGGGATCTAACGGGGAAAACTATGGGTTTTTCATTATCATAGTTTTGGGAAAAGGGGGCGACGGGCTGCATCCCTGGTTTTGTTGAAAACTGATCGTATATGTTGATTTATACTAGATTATTGGGATGGTCGTGCCTTGACTTGTTTAAACTATATTTGTTTGAGAAACCATGATTTAGATTACCAAATGGGTGTGGTTTGTTTGGTTATATAAGCATGCATGTGTGTGTGATATGTTGAAATTCTAGTAAGAACGCGGTTATGAAATTGTTTCAGGTACTGAGAGTGTCCGGCTCTATATCCGAGGGCGTGTGTTTTATCGCCTGCCATGTAGGCAAGAGTGTCCGGCTCTATATTCGAGGGCGTGAGCCTATTTCGGCAGATCAGGTCGAAGGGTGTGGATCCACCAGTTAGCGCTGGTACGATGTCATGGGAGTCGAGGACTAGCCATGTGCTGGTGGGGCCGTGTTCGCGGGTTGGCTACGGGCCAATGCCATATGTCATGGGCCGGCTTTGGCCTGAAGGGTATGACGACACCAGGATTGCTGATCATGTGTATGTGTATATGTGCGTGTATGCACTATGTAAACTAGTACTAGACTGCATTTAACTGCATGTATGTTACATTATGATAACACTCAAATGCCACACACGGATATAACATGTGTTCTTTCTTACTGAGAGGTGTCTCACCCCTGCTATACGTACATTTTTACAAGTCCTTTGAGTAGTCAAAACTAGCGTCCTGGTGTAGGGAGTGTAGTGGGCGGTGTACTGTGATTAGCGCTTGGGTAAGTGCTAGGACCGTATTTTGGTGTTGCCATTTTGAGATGTATTTGGGCCCCCATTTGTACGTTTTTGATAGAGCTGTGTTCTGCTCTTGTATAGACTCTGGTATGGTACTGTATATATTTATATAGAATGACCTTTTTTTCGCTGCGTACATGATTGTGTTTGGATGTGTTTAGGGTGCTTGGGAACCCCACGGGGTCGGACCCTCATCCATTATACTGTATCTTTGGATGCTTTATCGAATACAGGGACAGGTCAGATTACATTTTCACCCTTAGGTCCCATTTTGGGGTTCGGGGCGTGACAGCTTGGTATCACAGCTAACCAGGTTACTAGATCTTGTAGACTTGGTTAGGCTTAGTTGTAAGTACATACCAGAGTATAGGAGGTGGATATGGGTAGAGTTGGTTGAGAGTTGTGTCGCGGCGTCCCGGGAGCGCGTGTGCCCCGGGCGGCGAAATTAAAATTATTTTAATATTTTCAGGAAAAATATGGTGTAGGAGTCGCCACTAACCTTTAGTGCGGTTAGAACACATGATCACTACCCCGTTAGGGGTAGAATCGGTCTACATTACCAGAGTTGGGGTCGGGAGTTCGGTTACGCGAGGGGAAGGTACGAGCACCCCCTACGCGCCCGTTCTTAAGAATGGCACCTAATTAATTTAAAATTATCCCTAAGTTAATCTAATAAATCTTTACATTACTCCTTGTTATGAATTTATAAATACATAGGAAAATAAATAAATATATACATATATTCCCTCAGAGCTTAGGGTACGTGATGGCCAAAGGCTAATACCCCTTGCAATTAAATCATAGGGAAATAAAAATCAAGAATACTTTATAAAATACGCTCCCAAATTTTAGAAATTTTATGGGTTTTCCTAAGTATGAAAATACTAGTTTGGGAGGTTTTGGATAATAGATATAATAATTTAAACATCATAAATAAATAAATGAATAAAATAATAATAAACTAGAGTATTAGGATACCACAATATGTACTAATCAACATATATAATAGAAGCTAAAATATCTAATATACCAATAATAGTAGAATATAAACATATAATATAGACTAAGATAATGAGCATATCATAATATTAAAATACTACATGTGCGTCATAAACAAAAATACTCAAACATACCATAATAAACATAATCACGATGATAACAATAATAAATATCCACAAATAATATAATACGTAATAAATTACTATAATACTATATATACTAAACATACCATATAATAGCATGATACCAAAACACCAAAAATATTATATTACCTAAAATATTAAACTTACCATAATAATTAACATACTAAAAGTATCATAATAATAAATATATAGTATTACTCAAGATGCTATATTAAAAGTTACCTAAAATACTAAATTATATGCATGACGTTACTTATAAATCCTAAGTTATTAAATACCTAATATGACTAACATTCTAGAATGCACATACAACTATAGTTTCAAAATACCACTACAACTAATCTACTAAAACTCCTAACAGGATATATAACACTACCAAAATTCTAAAATACTAATAATATACTATAAAGTTAACCTACAATATATGCATGAATAAAATAATATATAAAAAAAAAATCTTACACATATGAACCACAACAAGATAAAAAAAACCCGAAACCTAAGAATACATATTACACATACAACTTAAATATTACGCACTAAAAAAATGACAACATAAATTATTACATTTAAATATTATAATTGAAATCTTACCTTGGCAATAAAAAGAAAAATCCTACAATAATGAAGATAAACAAATTAGTATTTATAAATATGGACATCCTGAATAAATATACAAATAAAAAATATATATATATGATGAAATATACCATAATATTGAAAATGCCCCATACAATAACAATGAATATTTAATAATGGTAAAAAAAAAATACTAATAATAATAATAATACAACAAAATTAACTGTCCTAAATTAATATACAAACTACATAATACTAATACTAATATAATTAATATAATAATAATGCTAATATTAATAAACCAATTACATAATAATATTACTAATACTAATACACAAACAATATGGTAATAACACTAATACAAGTAACATAACGACAAAACAACCTATATAATGACAGCATTAAAAAAATAATATACAAACATATAATAATCTTATTGACGGTAATGTATAAATGATATAACAATATTATTCATAATAATATTCACATGATAATAATATTATTACTAACAATAATATACAACTTAATATAAACATAAACATGCACGGGTTTAGAGAGGGACTCAACCGGGACTTACCATGGGGGTATCGCCGGAGATGTTGGGCGGCGACGAGAACTTACCAACAGAAGGGCTGGCAGCGAGGGGTCCGGTGTTGCTGGCTCCGTAGCTATGTGGCCGAGATGGTGCTGATCTGCAGGGAGCATGGTGCAACTGGGAGGCTCGTGGCCAGCGTCGCGGGCGAGGAGGAGGAGGCGCTGCCGGAGTTGCTGTCCGTCGGGTTGTGGGCGATGATGACGGAAACGGCGAGCGGAGGGAGGCGTCGGCGACGGCGCAAGTTGCTGGAACAAGGGCTGGCCGAGGAGTTGCTGGACGGAGGCGGTACTTGCAGCGGCGACAGCAAGTGGGGAGTTGCAGAGGATTCCCGGCTGTAGTGAAGAGGGTGACGACGGATGGTTGGGCTTGCAGGGCTCGGCTGGTTGTGGGAGCTTGGCTACTGGAGCTCGTGACGGTGGTCTGCTGTGTGTGGCGTGACAGAGGAGGAGATGGCTGTGTTTCACTGCTGTGCGTGTGAGTTCCTCGCCGGAACGTCACTAAGGCTGGGCGTGATGTGGTATCATGTTGGTTGCAGGCGAGGCTGGGGAGGGCTACGGCCAGGCGTGGTTGCAGGCGAGGTCGTGAGAGACTGTCGGATTGGGTGGTGGCGAGGGTGAGGTTGGGCCGCTCCTGCTGTGTGTGGAGATGGAGGCTGGGTGTGGAAGTTGCCGGGAAGGAGAAGATGGAGCAGAGGAAGAGGTGATGGCTGAGGATGAAGGGAGGCGCCGCTGCTGTTTGCAGCGAGAGAGAGAGAGATTCGACAGAAGTGGGGAGAATCAGATGATAGGTTGAGGGTTTTTTTGTTTGGCTCTCTCTGCCGCTGTGGCTGTGCCCTCCGGCCCCTTTTATAAAAAAAAACCCAAAACCCTAGAGAGCCCTCTTTTTGTTTTTGTTTTTTGTTTTCTTTTCATAATACTAAATAATAATAATAATGCTAATAATAATACTAAATAATAAATAACAAGAAGAATAAGGAAACTAATAATAAGGAAATAAAAATAATACCATAATAATAAAATAAAATAATGATAATGATAAAAAAATAATAATAATAATAATTATAAAATAATAATAGAAACAATAATAATAGTAAAATAATATCTAAAAGTAATATTAATAATACAGAAAATAATAATAATAATAATAATAATAATAATAATAATAATAATAATAATAATAATAATGGTAAAGTAACAATCATAGTAATGATAAAGATACTAATAATAATAATAATAATAATAATAATGAAGTAAGATAATAAAAATAATTATAATAATAGTAAAAATAATAATAAAGATAATAGAAACAATGATAATAACAATAAAAATAAAAATAAAAATAATAATAATGATAATAAAGATACTAAAAACCATAACAAAATAATAATAATAATAAATAAATAATAATAATAATAATAGAAAAATAATAATCATAATAATAATAATAATAATAATAATAAGATTAGTGAAAATTAATAATAATAATAATAATAATAATAATAAGAATAAATAAAATAATAATAATAATAAAATAACAATAATAATAATAATAGTAATACATATATTGGGCCTGGGTAAAAATGGGGTGTCTACAAGTTGTTCGGTTGCTAGACTGGGATTTGTCGACGGTATTCCATGTTTTTCCTGGGATGGTGATTCCAGTAAAAGTAGGGCAGATTATTGATGACTTTCGTGTTGGTGTGATAGGACAGACCTAGACGTGGCAGGGAGTAGTTAATGCGATTAATATAGATCATGGTGTTAACTGTATGTATCGTAGGGATACTGATAGATTCCTATTGTGCTGCAGAATGGAGCCTAAGGATAATGACCTAGGAAGTGGCTTTAAGGAGACTACGAGTGATGATTCTCCTTCTGTGCCCCGAGGTTTGACAAGGTAGGTGTTATGCGAGATCGGGTGGAGTGTGAAGAGACGAGCGCTCTTCTACTACTACGGGGTGCACCATTGAGAGGAACACATGCATGCATCCTCCGACATTCTCTGGAGGACCTGACCCAATGACAGCAGAGGACTAGATTGAGAAGACTGAGAGGATTCTGGAAGTCCTTCACTGCACGGATAGGCAACGAGTCCTCTATGCTACCTTCCCGCTGTATTGGGAGGCGGGTCAATGGTGGACTGTGGTGAGTCTACTAGAGAAGCAGAGAGCTGGTTCAGAGGAGATGACGTGGAGCCATTTCAAGGAGGTTTTCTTTGACAGATACTTCCTGGCTTCCGTACGTGATATGAAGGCAGATGAGTTTTCTGCTCTGATTCAGGGGAGTATGATGGTGCAGGGGTATGCGGCCCGGTACATAGAGCTGTCTCGCTTTGCACCATGTTTGATCTCGAGCGAGTATGAGAAGACTCAGAGGTTCGAGAAGGGCCTGAGGAAGGATATCCATAGACTGGTGGGTATGCTTCAGATACGTGAGTTCTCAGTGTTGGTGGATAAAGCCACAGTGATTGAGACTGGTATCTGAGAGGACAAGGTGCATCAGGAATCGACGAAGATGACAGTACCTTCTAGTTCTCATACAGGATCTCGTCAGGGATCATGGAAAAAGAGGAACAAGGGCTCGAGCTACCTCCAAAATAACGAGCACCAGGATTCTCAGGGAGCCAGACTAGTGGTCATTGTACCAGATGCCTCAGACGGCACAAGGAAGAGTGTCGGTCTTTCGAAGGTAACTGCTATAACTGTGGTCAGCCTGGTCACATGGCTCGTGATTGTCATGCACCAAAGCGAGATGTGCCTGCACTCAGTGGGAATCGAGGGAGCAATCAGATACCTCGAGGAACCGTTCAGGCAAATACAGTTTCAGCCAGAGTATATTCTCTTACTCCAGTGGATGTTGAGCATGCAAGGAACGTAGTGACAGGTACCTTATTGTTATTTTCAAATAAAGCTTCTGTTTTGTTTGATTCATGTGCAACCCATTCCTTTTTGTCTGTGAATTTTGTGGGACGGTGTGGGGTGGAGATCCAAGACATGAATGAGGTGTTATCTATTACTACGCCATCTGGGAGTGTATGTTTCTGTAGGAAGATGTTGGTAAACTGCCCAGTGGAAATTTAGGGAAAGCTGCTACTAGTCAATCTTGTTGCATATGACATGTCAGGGTTTGATGTCATTCTGGGGATGGATTGGTTGTTCTCCAATTATGCTGTGATCGACTATCATAGGAAGGCGGTAGTTTTCAGACCTCCTGGGGAGCAGGAGTACGAATTCGTGGGATTGTGTGTGCATCCAGCGCCACAGATTCTGTCGACACTACAGGTGAGGAGGCTACTCTTGGACGGATGTCAGGGTTACCTAGCTTGTATGAGGGAACCGCCGCGGGATGAGTTGAGACTCGAGGACATTCGGGTAATCAGTGAGTTCCCGGATGTGTTTCCAGATGATTTACCTGGTTTACCTCCGGATCGTGAGGTGGATTTTGCGAAAGAGTTGCTTCCTGGCAAGGCATCGATCTCTAAAGCTCCGTACCGGATGGCTCTAGAAGAGCTTCAGGAGTTGAAGGAGCAGTTACAAGAATTACTAGACAGGGGGTTCATTTGACCTAGTGTTTTGCCCTGGGGAGCTCAAGTATTGTTTGTGAAAAAGAAGGACGGGTCGATGCGGATGTGCATTGATTACCGTGAGATTAACAAGGTAACTGTGAAAAATCGCTATCTTTTACCTTGTATAGATGATCTCTTTGACCAGTTGTAGGGGATGCGGGTCTTTTCGAAGATCGATTTGTGGTCAGGATATCATCAGGTGAGGGTTAAATCGAAGGATGTAGTGAAGACAGCTTTCCGAACTAGATATGGCCACTACGAGTTTTTGGTCATGCCTTTTGGGTTGACGAATGCTCCGACGGTATTCATGGATCTGATGAACAGAGTTTTCCATGAGTACCTAGATCGATTCGTAATGGTATTCATTGATGACATTCTAGTATACTCGAGGAGTACGGAAGAGCACGTGGAACATTTGAGGTTAGTGTTACAAATTCTGCGAGAGAAGAAGTTGTTTGCTAAATTGAAGAAGTGTGAATTCTGGTAGAGTCAGATTGCGTTCTTAGGCCATGTGGTTACTGGGGATGGTATATCAGTTGATCCTAGTAAGATTGAAGCTGTGGTCGATTGGCTAAGGCCGAAGAATATGCAAGAGGTTTAAAGTTTTCTAGGATTGGCAAGTTACTATTGTCGTTTCATAGAGGGTTTCTCTAAACTGTCTGGACCTTTGACACGATTGACCAGGAAAAGAGTGCAATTCGAGTGGATTAGTGATTACGAGCAGTGCTTTCAGGAGTTGAAGCACCGGCTGGTTACTATTCCAGTGTTAACCATTCCTTCGGGGGATGGTGGGTTTGTGATTTATAGCGACGCGTCTCTAAAGGGCTTGGGATGTTTGCTTATGCAGTAAGGTAAGGTAGTGGCATATGCTTCTCGGCAATTGAAAGATTATGAGAAGAATTACCCTATGCATGATTTGAAATTGGCTGCTGTGGTATATGCATTGAAAATCTGGCGACACTATCTGTACGGGGTGCAGTGTGAGATCTTCACTGACCATAAGAGCTTCAGGTATTTTTTTCACATAGAAGGAGTTGAACATGAGACAGGGGCGGTGGCTTGAATTAATTAAGGACTATGATTGCACGATCAGTTATCACCTAGGGAAGGCTAATATGGTGGCTGATGCGTTGAGTTGGAAATCAAGGCCTACGGCTGTATCTACGGTTGTAACTCAATGTCACATCAGACGGGATTTGGAGAGCTCAGGTATAGAGTTGGTGGTTGGTGATCATCAGGCTTATCTTGCTGGTTTGGTGGTCCAACCGACCTTGTTTGAGCGTGTAAAAGTCGCGCAGGCTAGTGATGTAGAGTTTGCAGAGGTTAGGAAAAAGGTACAGCAGGGACTGACTATGGAGTTTAACATCTCTGAAGGGGGTGTATTAAGGTTTGGGACCAGACTGTGTGTTCCAAACGATGATGAGATCAGAATGACGATTCTAGAAAAGGCGCATCGTTCTATGTATACGGTACATTCGTGGTAGTACGAAGATGTATCGGGACTTGCGCGAGACCTTCTGGTGGTCTGGTATAAAGAGGTAGATTTCTCAGTTCATGGACAGTGTCTAACGTGTCAATAGGTGAAAGTTGAACATCAGAGGCCGGCAGGGCTGTTGCAGCCTTTGCATATTTCGGTGTGGAAATGGGAGCATATTTCCATAGATTTTGTAATCGGATTGCCGCCAATACTGCACGGGCAGATTGCTATTTGGGTGATCGTGGATAGATTGACAAAATCTGCTTATTTTATACCGATAAAGGTTGGCTATCCTTTGAGTAGGCTAGCAGATCTGTATGTGCAAGAAATTGTGAGAATGCACGGGGTACCAGTGTCCATTGTGTTAGATCGAGATCTGAGGTTTACTTCTTGATTCTGGACAAGTTTACACAATGCACTTGGAACAAAACTTACTTTCAGTATACTGTTCCACCCCCAGACCGATGGACAGTCGGAGAGAACGATACAGATTTTCGAAGCTATGTTGCGAGCTTGTGTGTAAGAATTCGGTGGTAGCTGGATACAGTTTATGCCACTTGTAGAGTTCGCTTATAATAAAAGCTTCCAATCTAGTATCGGGATGGCACCATTCGAGGCTTTGTATGGTCGGAGGTGTCGATCTCCTTTATGTTGGGATGAGGTTGGTGAACATTAGGTGTTAGGAGCTAAACTTGTGCAGTAGGCGTCTGAGAAGATGGGTTTGATCCGGGAGAGGATTAGATCAGTTCAGAGTCGGCAAAAGAGTTACGCAGATGTTTGCCGCCGTGACTTAGAGTTCGAAGTGGGAGGTAAGGTATTTCTGCGTATTGCTCCAATGAAATGGGTGATGAGATTTAGGAGGAAGGGCAAGCTGAGCCTGAGGTATATCGGACCATTCGAGGTACTTGAGTGAGTGGGTTCGGTAGCCTATAGGATTGCACTACCTCCAGCACTTTCGAGGGTCCATGATATGTTTCATGTATCCATGTTGAGGAGGTACATGTTGGATCCTTCACATGTTATTAGTTATGATGAGTTGGAAATTGGGGATACTTTAGCGTATGAGGAGATACCTGTTTAGGTTCTGGACCGTAAAGTTCAGAAGCTTCGTACCAAAGAGATACCGTTAGTGAAGGTATTGTGGCGAAACCATGAGGTTGAGGAAGCTTCTTGGGAACTGGAAACAGAAATACACCTGAAGTATCCACAGTTGTTTTGAGCACTTGTACATGATCCTACTGTGGGTAGGGATAGGTGGTTAGTCGTCGAGATTGCATTTGTATTGTGAACTTCTGAGATAGTTGTATATGTAACCACGGTATTCCTGCACCATAAGTGAGGGTATGTATGTGTATGTGTATGATGGGGCTACGCTGTAGTGGTCGCCAGTTTTTCTCTAGAGTGGTATATATGTGTTTGATTGTATGTATAAGTCTTTGAATGAGAGATAACAAATTTCAAGGATGAAATTTTTGTAAGGAGGGGAGATTGTAAGAACCTGAACCGTGATAATGGTTTATTTAAAAAGAGGGGCATTTTGGTAAAGAGCAGGCCTCGTCGACGAAGCCAGATTTCGTCGACGAAATTCAGAGACTCATTGACGAGGGGAAGCCGAGGAGTTTCAGGAAACCAAGAATGTCAGGGTTCATCGACGAATTCCTCGTCTCGTCGACGAGAAGACTATAGGGCCTAGTTGACGAGGGCACCATTTCATCGATGAAATCACCCGAGTCAAGGGCTTATAAATAGAAATTTCCTTTACTTCTTTATTAAGAAACTTCAAATATCTATCTCTCTCTCTCTAGAACTCTCCCTATTCTCTCTCTCTCTAGATTTCTTCTTTGATCGTTGCTGTAATCAGGAATCTGAAGTTACCACGAGGATCGTGGAAGGATTATCTACAAGTTCTATGGATCGGAATCTCGTTTCAGGGATTTTTGGGTTTCGGTATAAAATCGAGGTAAGGCTTGATTTTCAATTCTAATCTAATAGTTTTGTAGGTAACAGTCTTGTGAGTATATTTTGCACTGTGATTTGTAGGTTTTGGAACTAGGTTCGCTGTTTAGGGGCCTTGGAGTTCGAGATTTGCTATTCGGGGAAAAGGTAAAGGAAACTGTGTTTATATCGGTTATTTTTGAAATCGGACTCGGTGGAACTGTGGTTCACGGTCCTGTGTGTGTTTTGGCTACTCATTTAGGGGGATCTAACGGGGAAAACTATGGGTTTTTCATTATCATAGTTTTGGGAAAAGGGGGCGACGGGCTGCATTCCTGGTTTTGTTGAAAACTGATCGTATATGTTGATTTATACTAGATTATTGGGATGGTCGTGCCTTGACTTGTTTAAACTATATTTGTTTGAGAAACCATGATTTAGATTACCAAATGGGTGTGGTTTGTTTGGTTATATAAGCATGCATGTGTGTGTGATATGTTGAAATTCTAGTAAGAACGCGGTTATGAAATTGTTTCAAGTACTGAGAGTGTCCGGCTCTATATCCGAGGGCGTGTGTTTTATCGCCTGCCATGTAGGCAAGAGTGTCCGGCTCTATATTCGAGGGCGTGAGCCTATTCCGGCAGATCAGGCTGAAGGGTGTGGATCCACCAGTTAGCGCCAGTACGATGCCATGGGATCGAGGACTAGCCATGTGTCGGTGGCGCCGTGTTTGCGGGTTGCCTACGGGCCAACGCCGTATGTTGTAGGCCGGTTTCGAGCCAAAGGGTGTGATGACACCAAGATTTCTGATTATGTGTATGTGTATGTGAGCGTGTATGCACTGTGTAAGTGTTGGTATCATGAATTTTAAATAGATATCATGAATTTAATTTCAAATCGGTATCATAAAATCAACAATTGAAATCTTGAATATTGTCTAAAGGAAAAAGCTGTTAGTAATGAAGTTACAACTCATATACTTGAATGTTATAAAACACTACACATGCTATATTGAAAAATAATAAATTGAGTGTGTTCATATGTTTGATACGCATGTTTGATGATATGCTCAACATGTGATTTTATTTAAACTTAATCATTTTTTTTTCCTTTTTGATGGATGTCAAAAGGGGGAGAAGTTTTAAAGTAAAAATTGAGCATAGTATTGCAAATTACAAAAAAACTGAGCATGAACATAATATATATCAAAATGAGAAATATTTGATAGTGGTAAGCATGATTGTAAAAGAGGTTTTGAAATTGATATTGATCTTGCAAATATTGTTAAAATGATACTTATTGAAAGAGAGAGTCTTTTTAAGGCTTACTCCAATTTTTGTTCTTGTTTGTCATCATCAAAATAGGGGAGATTGTTGGCCTTAAAAGGCTTAATATCTTGTATTGATGCTAACAAACAAGTAGAACCTAACATGCTTTGTTTAAGTGATGTATTTTCAGGACTCAATGATGAATGAAAGGTTAAAGAACTCATGAAAGCTTATATTTCAAATAAGGATGATCAATATGAAGCTTAAAGCATGAATTCAAAAATGGATTCAAAGATAAAACTTGAAGATCATGAGAGCATGAAGATTAAAGAGAATTTGATGAAAGCTTAAAGAAAGATGAAGTAAGCATAAAGACCTCAAGGAATTCAAGATTTGAAAATTTGAAAGAGTCTATAGGAAATTTCATGTAAGTACTTCAAATAATTTCAATATAGATACGTAAAGCCCTTAGGTTAATTTATTGGACCTAAATACCTTTTAACATACTTGGGAAATATTTTTATAAGGTTAAAAATTATTTCAAAAAGGTTAGAATCATTTTTGGAATGAAAAACATCAAAAAGAGGATTTTCAAATGCTGTTAATTTTTCTACATTTGTATTGAGGTATATTTTTATCTATCAAAACCTCTTTATTTTAAAACGTATTCAACATGAAAGTTGTAGGATTTTCTATGATCTTTCATTTGACACCAAGAACTTCAAATTTGGAGTTATACATAAAATTTTATGACCAAAAAATAGAGGTGTACTTGAAGCTAACAACAACCAGTAGATTGCCTGAATCAGGACAGGCGCCTGGATGATCAAGCTAGGTGACTGGCTGTGTCCTGGCAGGCAACTGGTGAATTGAGGCAGGCGATTGCCACGAACAAAAACTTAAAAAAGACCTCAACGGAATCATTTTTTAAATGGTTTGCTTGGGGCTCAAACTTTATAAAAACTTGGGGGATACTCCAAGTCACTTGGGGATCAAATTACATACCTTTTAAAGTCTATAAATAAGTCTCAAAGATCATTGAATCAATACACCAAGAGTTCAAATTCAGCAAAAATTCAAAATCTCTCTCAATTGCTCTCAAATTCTCAAGGCACTCTCTTGCTCTCAACTTGCGCGAATTCAACTGAGTTTTTGTTGATCTTCTTCCATCGGAATTGTGCTACAAATTCTAAATCTTTTAATCATTGAAAGAATTAATCGGTGATATACTTCATTGAGTTTCAAGTTAAATTCCATATTGTTATTTGCTTTGAAGTATATTAGTTTCTAAATTGTTGTACTAATCAGCTCCTTGTGTGAGCAAGTTCTTATACACATCTATTTGACTTATTTCTTATAGATTGACGATTCCAAGGATTTTTTGGATCGTTGTCTAAGTAAGGGGATAGTGCTTAGAGAGGTTGGCTCTAACCTAGTTAAAGAGTGATCGGACGAGGGGATATCGTTTGGAGAAGGTGAGGACGTAGACTGGGTATAAATCGAACCTTGTAAAAATCTTCATCTCACTTTCTCTTTCCCTATTCTTATTTTCAGTACATATTTAAATTGCTTGGATGGTTTAAATTTAAAATCATATAAACTACGTATATTTGGAAATCAAGTAAACCTTAAAGTTTGATTTTGATTTGGCTTGCGGAAACCGAAAGGGAGTAAATTGGTTGAACCATTATTTGCGAAAACCATACGGGAGTACATTACTTGGCTAAACACCCAAAAGATAAATTAACTTAAGAGTTTATTTGAATTCTGAAGTTTGGAAAGAGTAATTGGATTTTATATTGAACATCATATTGAAGAAGAAATTTCATATGTACTGCGCTTTGTTCAAAACTCACATTCACCACAGAGCTGAAAACATCAAAAGCTGAAAGTTACATATATTATATTGATTGTGATTGGATGGTATAAAGATTTGTTTTATATTCCAAAAGTCTTAAATCTTGAATGATTTCATCAATCTAATAGTGCTGTAGTGAACTTATATTTGGTAAATAAATTGTGGTTGTGTTGGTTTGGAAATTGTGATTAATTGTTTGATTGTTTTTACTTTCAAAGTGTGGTTGAAGATTGAATGTTTAATTGTGTTTAATTGTATTTTTGATTGATTATTCAAAAGAAACCAAGTTCTTTTTTGATTGACAAAATAAATAAACAAGTCAAAGAATTTGTTAAATATTAAAAGAAGTTAAGGACTTTAAAAGAACTAAAGAGAAAGTTTTAAAAAGCCAATTCACCCCCCCTCTTGGGAAGCTATTCCTAATTTCAATTGGTATTAGAGGGGGTTATAGCAAATCTTAACTAGTAGCTATAAATATATCTAAATGGCTAACTTAGGCGTAGTTCCCTTTGAAAAGGGACAATCTTGAACTAGACCTCCAATCTTTTGTGGACACAACTATACTTTCTGGAAAAAGAGAATGCAAATATATCTCCAAACTAAGGATTGGATAGCGTTGGAGGTTGTTATGGATGGCGACCAAATTCCCCATAAACTAGTAGATGGAAAACAAGTTCCCAAAGAGAAAAATGATATGACAGACTTAGATCATAAGATGTTGCAAGTTAATTTTAGTGTCATGAATGCTTTATATTGTGCTTTAGATGCCAATGAATATAATAGAGTAATGACTTGCAAATCAGCTAAGGAAATATAGGACAAACTAGAAGTCACTTATGAAGGCACTATAGATGTTAGGGATAATAGGATAGATATACTTACAAGTGAATATGAAGTGTTTCAAATGAACCCGTATGAATCCATAACTAATATGTTTACTAGGTTCACTCACATAATCAATTCCCTAAATGCACTAGGAAAAACCTACACTATTTATGAGATGATAAGGAAAATTCTTAGAGGGTTGCCACCTAAATGGGAACCAAAAGTCATTGCCATAATGGAAGGAAGAAATCTGAAAACCACTTCCTTATATGAGCTTATAGGTTCTTTACTCACATACGAAATGACAACGAATGAAAACAATGGTAAAACCAAAGCCCAAGACACAATAGTCTTCAAAGCCTCAAAAGAGAACTTAAGTAGTGAAGAAGAAATGAATAAAGATGAAGTAGCCTTTGTATCTAAAAAGCTAGCAAAAATTCTAAGAAGGAAAAATAAATTCGAAAGAAAATCCAAAGGATCAAGGAACAAAGTGAGGTTCATGAGAATATCAAAGATCTATAAATGAAAGCTTCAAAAGAAGTCTAAAGATTGAATAACAGCATTAAAAAGATCTTAAAGCCAAGAAAATGTCGAAACAGCTTAGGTCCAAGTCTTTGTAAGTACTTCTAAGTTTATTCAAATATGAAATTTTCATTATGAAGCTCTTTAGGCAAAGAGACTTAGAGACCTTAATATATAACTTGGAACAAATATTTCATAGTCCAACAAGTTCATATTCCACGATTAATTGAGAAAAGAAGAGAGAATTTAAAAATATGGTTGAAATGCAAAAATGTCAGTTGATAGATGACTGTCTGTTAATGGACAAACAACTGGCAAATTTAGAGTAGTATAACTGAAGATAGAAGCCCAACAAACGACTATTAAGGTTCTGACAGATGACTGCCAGTGCCAAGTGAGAAGTTTGCGATTGTTCTATCAGTCGACTTTTCACTCTCTGTGTATGTTGAAAAATTTGATTTGTTCATAGATAGACGACTGTCACCATATGGACAGACGACTACCACCCGATTGAGTTGTATTATAACTACATTATTTTGGTGACAGACGACTACCAATCAAGGGATAGACGACTACCACCTCTCTGCCTATGTTTTTTTTTTTTTTTATAGCTATAACATATAGACAGACGACTGCCAGGACTTCATAGTCGTCTGGCTCGCGGCATTTTTCAAAGTTCCAACGGATATAATTTGTGAAATTCAAATAATTGGAAGCTTAAATAATTTTAATATTTGGAAACAACTCCAAGTATTCTTGGGGAACAAGCAAGGAGGTTTTCTATCTCTATAAATACCCTCAAGGATAATTGTTTTAGGGACCAAGAAATCAATACAATTCTCATTCTCTCTCAAAGCCTACTGAAAGTATGAAAGTGTGCTATTGCTCTCATCTCTCACAAAATTCTTTGAAAGCTTTGCTGAATTCCTTACTAAGTTTGTGCATCAAGTTGTTAATTCTTTCATCCATTGAAAGATACCAACGGTGATAAGTTTCTAAGAGCTTCATTCTAAAATTCATGTTCTGAATTTACTGAAGTACATAGTGTTTCAATTTGTACTAATCAGCTCTTTAAGGAGCAAGTTCTTATGCGTCTTGTTTTATATCTTTGCAACAGGACAATTGACGGTTCGAGTGCTGAATCATTGGACTGAACAAGGAGATATTTTTTGGAGAAGGCGGGCTCTAGCCTTACCCAAGGAGTGTTTGTAACTGGTCTTGTTTCACCTGGTAAAGGAACGGTAATAGTGAATCCTTTGGTGGTTTTGCCAAAGGCGAGGATGTAGGTTGTGTTGAAGCCGAATCTCGTAAAAATCCCTATGTTCTTCTTTCTCTACTCTACTATTTTATTTTTATTCTTTCAAAAGATATAATTTTTGTGGTTGCTTTAAAATTAAATTTTGAATGTTTGGTTGTTAAATAGACTGGAAGGTAATTCATTTTGGATTGATCAACATTGATTGCAGAAACCGAAAGGGACTACGTTGGTTGATCATCCTTGACCTATTAATTTGAAAGTTTATTTAAAAACTAAACATTAGGAAGAAGAATGATTGTGATACAGGGCTTATTACAAGTTCAACATATTTTCATACAGGGTTATTGTTATGACAATTTAGTAATTGATCTTGTTGTGTTGATTGTGATTGTATTTAAGTTTTGATTGCTGTCACAACTAAAAAGAACTAAGACTAAAGGGAATAAAATTTTTAAAACCCAATTCACCCCCCCTCTTGGGAAGCTATTCTAATTTCATTTAGTTTTCACTCATCATTTCAAAAATATTTTAACGTTTATTTTATCATAATCATCTTTGGACAAGGTTTTATGTTGGGAAAATTCCTGTCAAAATTTTGGTAGCGTGCCATCTATAAATCGGACATTTTTTCATAAAACCCATACCTGATAGGTTCAATCAAGTAGTATATGAATCAATTCAAGGCACACGAGAACCTATATCAACTACCAACATGCAATACATATCACTGCCCGCCATGCAGGAGGGCTTTCTAGAATTACGCATGACAATTCGTAGTAATCAACAAACTAACCATAATTCTGTTAGAGGCTGAAGACTAGGATTAAGGAGATCATGCTTAGAGGATATTTATAAGTACTTCAAGTCATCACTATGTAGTATGTGAAATCTCCTTAAGATACAAAACTTAGAGACTAGCACTTAAAAAAAAAAAAAAACCTTAAAACTGTTTTGAAAAGTTTTATAATTAAGTTCAAGTAAACTAGATTTACAGAAATCAGCGAAATAGAAAATATAAAAGAGAGGACTGCCCAGCTGACTAACTAGTGCAAAAAGTCACCCAGTCAAGTGGATGTCAGCCGATTGACTTGCAGAGATTTTTGAATTCAACTTGCGGAAAATTTTTAAAATTAATTTATACTTTAATTTTTAACATTTTTAAAAAGTTACATCATAATGCTTCATGTTAAATAAGAAATTTTTCATTAAAAATGTCTATAAATACCTCTTTACTAAATGAAGAATACATTCAAGCAATACATGATTTCTATGCCTAAAAAACAACTCTCCTAAAGCTCATTCTTGATCACACCTTTGCTGGGGGAAACTCTACGAAATGGATAGATTAAAAAGGGGGGGTTCTAATTAGAGGTGCATCTAAAATTCTAGATCATAAGAAAGAAACTTTGTGACTTCTCAATCTGAGTTTTCACATTTCTATTTTAGTTTTGGTTTGAAGTACGATTTTGAAATTAAACTTGTACGACTTGCTTTGTGTTTGAGAGTGTTTTTTTTTGTACGCTTGTTTGTTTAGTTTTACCGTGATCCCAATAGGGGGGTGAATGCGATTTAAGTTTTAACCCCTAGGTATTCCTCCTAAGAGCAGTATGTCACAAACCTATGACAATTAGTGCGAGTAATATAAATATATCAGAATTAAAGGAAACAATTTAAATACAACACTGCACCACAAAGAAACATAAAAGTAAGAGTGACACACGGAAATGCTTATTTTTTGAGATTGATTACGGCCAATTGCATAAGTCCCCGCCTGGCTAATAAGTACAGGATTACCATATCACTGCCACTTAACCGGGTGAGCGACAACCTATAACACCCAGGGTCAATGAGCACAAAAGCTAACCTCAAACCTTTACACCAATCCTAGGGCTGGATACCACCCCACAGGCCATTGCCTGGAAACACTTGATATATAGCAAATGGTAAATGAAATAGTGCTTTCACGTAAAACAAATTTGTACCCAAGTAGTGCACTCAATCACAAACACATCAATAGATGAATATTGTAGCTCAGTGATGTATGTTTGCTCAATCAGTACTTCAATTACAAGATGCTCAGTATGAGGCTCAAGAGTATTTCAACACAAGCAACAACCTTGGAATTATAAATAGGATATCTCAATAGCACATTCAATATTCCATAAGCTAAGCAGGTATCAACTAGCTTCAAATAGATTTCCTCAATGAAAGATGCAGAAATAGACTACGAGGTTTGAAGAAAGACTTATTTTTGAAAAAAAATCTTTGACACACCAAAAAGCCAGCATTATCGGACACTGGGCAATGAAATGCAAATATTCCTAAGCGCGAAGGGGAAAGGTGTAATCCCACACAAGATTTATGATGAAGAAATCCATGGGTTTTTAAAACCTAGCTAAAACTCCAACTCCCTAAGAAAAATATATATACAACCATACAAATGGGAGAAGGAATTTAGCACAGTATAACAATCACACAATAACACACAAAGAGCTCTCACAATCTCAGATTTTATCAAAGGAGACAAGTTTGAGAGTTTTGTGGACAAAGAGAGGATTTTCAAAAATAGAGAGAATTTCTTGCAATGATTTCTCGCTAATTGGTGGCTTAATCTTACAAATGAAGGTATATTATAGTCAAGGTGATATAACCTTCGGGATATGATGGGGTATATCTATTAAGAAAAGTCCTTCCAAACAATTAAAAACCCAATTAGCTCATCTTAACCCTATTTTACTGCGGTTAAATTAATTTTAACCGGCCGGAGTTTGGGTGGCTGAACCGAGGTTCGGTTGCCCGAGAAGACACAACAATAAAAGGTATTCTACATGATTTGGTTGCCCATGACTTAGTTCGGCAACCCGAATCAAAGTCAGTAACAAAGCTACGTATTTTCGGGTGCCTGAACTCTTGTGTTCGTTCGCCTGGGCAGATTTTGAACTGTAATCCTCGGTTGCCCGAGTTGGTGAATAGTCCCTTTCAAAGTGTTCAGGTGCCTGAAGAAGATACATGCATTTATGGTTTGGTCGCCCCAAGGGCTGGTCAACTATTTGACTTTGTCTAAGTTTGGGCTCCCGAGGAGTTTTATAGTCCAAAGGTTCGGTCACCCGACCCCTCTTAGCTTGCTTTGATATTGTCAATTTTAGTACAATTATTTCACAATCATATTTTATGCAATGTGTGTGTGAGTGTTGGAGCCTAGGATCTTACTATGGTCAAGTTCAGCTCACACTATATCTTGTGTGCATGATGTGCAGGTGATAAGCATACAAACCATATCCTAGATTACCATTACAGACCTTATTACATAAATGACTAAATATTACAATGTAAATTACAAAGCTTCTTGTTTCTTCAAGTGCCATCAAGGAAGTTTGATTTGAACCTGCACAAACACTTGACAAACATCAAATATCAATATTTGTCATTATCAAAATCGGGTGCGACCTATAAGGTCAACATACGCAGATATCCATTTCCTTTTTACTTGATCTTTGACAGTTCAAGGTATAGTGGGATCGTTGGACAAAGCATAGGTTGTTGCTTGGAGAGGTTTCTCTTCTTGAAAAAGAGGTTGGTTATTGTAAAGGTTTTTGTTCCACCCGGAAGGAATAAGGTATAATGAAATCCTTAGGTGGTTGACCTAAGACGAGGACGTTGGCTGAGATAAACCGAATCTCATAAAAACAGCGGTGTCAGTCTCTTTCCCTTACTCTCTTTAAATTTTAGAAAAAATATAAACTGCGTGGATGTTGTAATTTTTTCAATTATAACAACGCATAATGGAAATTAAATAAACTAAAGCCTAATTTGTTCTTAGACTTGCAGAAACTGTAAGGAAGTACGTTGATTGGTTAACAACCCAAAACCTATTAGCAGAAGGTTTATTTAAATTCTGATTTTGAGAAAGGAGTTGGATGTTATTTTAATTTTCAATTCAAAGGTCAACTACAGGACTTGCACATTCATAAACAGGGTTTCTGAATACTGCAAAGATAATATTAATTACTTGTATGGTATTTTGTTTGGTTTGAATAGTTATTCAATTAGTTGTGTATGTTGTGGTTGCGGATTGAATAGTTGAAGTGAGTGTTTGTGTGGATTGCCTAATTAACAAGAATATAAGAAGTCTTTAAAGGATTGTAAAAAATCAAGAACTTATAAAAAGTCTCTCAGGAATTTTAAATAACCCAATTCACCGCCCCTTTTGGGACTACACCTTAGGTTTCAAAGACCATAATACAAATTATTCATAGTAGTGGCATTCAAACTAACAGCTTTCATATCATCATCATTATATTCTTCCTCAATTTTAGGAACTCTAGTCTCACCCTCTGTTTTCATAAGAACATAATTTCCCTTAGAGACAACCCTCCACACCTTCCAATCTATATTTTGAAAGCGATGTGCATCCACTGTTTTCAGAAAGTGTAATTAATACTACTGAAAATTGGAGGTCATGTGGACGAGGGTCCCTCAAAGAAAGGGGTCACGATGCTATGAGTCATCTTAGATCTTTTACAAAATAACTATTAATTCTATGCTACATGACTCTGATACCAATTGTTAGCTTTACCGTAATCCCAAGAGGGGGTGAATTGGTATTTTCAAATTTCATCCCCTAGGTTAATCCACTAACAGCGGTATTACGCAAGCCTAAGATCAATCTAGTGCAGATAAAGTAAATCAATATAAATATACAGCGGAAATAAAATTGCACAATTAATTTAGCTAAGCATGCACAATAAAACTGTAAATAGAGATGACACCCAGAAATGTTATCGAGGTTTGGCAAACTGCCTACGTCCCCGCCTTGGCTAACAAGCACAAAGATTACCACTATAAGCTCACTTAACGGGTGGAGCAGCACCTAAACAACCAGGTCAATCAACACAAGGCTGACCTCAACCTTTATATACAATCCTTATCAGGCTAGATTACCACCCCCTCAGGCCATGCCTGGAATACAACAGATTTCACAATAAAATTTGCGTATAACCAATATGCTTTTCAACTAAGCAGATTATGTACTAATGTAATCAATACACTACCGAATGATATGAAAAGAAAAGCTCAGTGTAGTGTTAGTGTCTACTCTCAAAGATTAATGCAAATATTGCAATCAGTACGTAAGAGTATAAGTGATAGGATTTTTGTGTCAAAATAATAGTCTCAATCACAATGCAGTAACAAAAATCACAAGCACACTTCAAATATCTCAACAAATATTTTTCTCAAAATAAACCAAAACATATATTCAGAAATGATTTGTAAAAAATTATTTAATCTTTATGTGAAGATGATGATATCAAGCAAAAGATATAGCAACAAAGATCTTTAGCACTTAAGCAAATATTTCAAAATGTATTTCTCAAAGATAAGCACAAGAGATATTTTTAAAATGATTTGTAAAATATTTTTAGCAACCAAAACACAATGTGAACTCCTTGAGTATTACAATGATAATGCAAAACCCAAAAGCTCAATGAAGTATTTCTAAGGAAGACTTATAAACAAAGTCTCCTAGAAACACTTAGGGCTTACTCTCAAGATAAACGAATTTCAATCAACACCAAACAAGTGAGAGTGTAAGCCTAATAAGAAGAACACTCAAGCACACTTACAAAGTGATTTTAGCAATAAGAATAAGAATGAGTGTAGGATGCTTGAAAATGAGAGTACGAATTTTTGAGTTTCAGAGGATTTTTGCTAATTAAGTTTGCTAATCAGTTACTAATTTTTTCAAATGAGGTATATATAGAATTCCCCAGAATTATAAAAAAAGTTTAAGTGTGGTTAATAAAAATAACGTTTTTAACCTCAGTAAAATTCGTCAACCCGAGAGCACCGATCGACCAAACTTAAGGTTTGGTTGACCGAGTGTCCCAGTTCGGTCGACTAGGAATATTTTGAATTAGAAAGATGGTCGACCGTACTTGAGGATTCGAAGGCGATTTTCCAAATCCACACGGTTCGGTCGACCGGGCGATTGGAAATTCCCACATGGGGGTTCGATCGACTAGGACGTTGCCTATATGTTTTTTGTCGATCGACCGAGGGATCAACATGTTGACCGAAGATCTCAATGTAACTAAGTTAGGTTGACCAAACATGCTAATTTCGGCATTTTCGGTCCTTTTCTCTTTAAAATGTTGTCTCTATTCATATGATGATTAACTTAATTTTAATAGGGCACACTTTTATGCATTGCATGGGGGACCTAAGGTCAGTCTAGGTCTTTTTTAGCTTACATATCTAATCATGCATGTAATGCATTGATTATTACATATCATTTCCTATTCACTATTACAGACCCAAATGAGAAATAAATTGAAATAAAACATTAATATAGTCTTCAAGCTCTACTTCATGTGTCATCAATTTGATTTGCTAATTATATACTTGCACATAAACTAGATAACCATCAAATATTTGAGTATTTGTCATTATCAAAATCGGGTGTAACCTATGAGGTCAATATAAAAGTTTCCAAAATATGAATGTTAAGGTGGATGAGTGGTGTAATATTAAAGAATAAAGTGAAGGATTGTTGAAACCACTTACACAAAAATACTTTTATGAAAAAAAGTACTTCTCTAAAAAAGTACTTATCTGTAAATAGTCTAAGATTACTTATTATAAGTAATTTTTAAAGAAAAATGCTTTTCAATAAATCCTTTTTTTTTTTCTTTAAAAATGTAGTTTGGAAAAGTACTTTTTGAAATAAGTACTTATTTAAGTGTGAACAAACTACTACTTAATAGCACTGAAAAAAGCACTTATTTTTTAAGACATTCCAAATAGGGCATTGGGAGCCCTTAAAAAAGTTTTTATAGCACTTGTCACTCAAAATAAGTATTTTTACAAAAGAAAAAAAAAAAAAAAAGAATAAACGCTTATTACTAAAGTTTTTTTTTTTCTTCCCAAAATCATTTTTTTAAGAATTATTTAAGTGAATTTTGTGAAATAATTTAAGAGAACTTTTTGTTTATTTACAAGCGATATTAGCACCTATTTTATGATTTAAAAAATATAAATATTAGAAGATAATCATTTATTATTTGATTATGTATTATAAATATATTAATTATTAATGAAACATAATTCAATTCTAAACTGTAGAATAAGAATCATCTATTAATTTTAAATTCATATTAGAAAATTAAAAATAATAATTTAATTAATAATATTATTTTAATATAAATAATATGATAATCATATGTTATAAATATAAAGTATGAACAAGATTATTGTTAATCAAAAAATATTTTTCTTAATAAAATATTTAAATGTTGATTAAAAATAATAATTGATTAGTTACATTTTTAATTGAAATATTTTACATAATATATACTATAAAATAATCATATATTATTTTACTATGTATTGTAACATATTAACTATTAATAAAAAAATATAATGAAATTTTAGAATGAATAAAAGGAACCATTTATAAATTTAAATTAACATTAAATAAATTAAAATTTATATTTATATATTAATATACAAGTGATATTGCTCATAGGTGGGGTTATATTATTTTATTTAATAGAAAATATATAAAATTTAATTAAAAATAATTAAAATATTTAATAATAAAAAATTTAATAAAAAATATTAATATTTATAATTTAAAATATATTTAAAAATGATTATATAACACCCTATAATAAAATTAAGTATCTACTTGTTTTAAACACAATCCGACACAACTTATAACTTTCAACACTTTTTCGGTTCAGCACTTGGTCCCCTTTTTTATTCCAATTTCCAACCTCTTATCCTAGAATCAACCTACTTTTAGTTTCCAAAATGGAACTGAAGCAAGAATATTGAAATCACTATTAGAATATGCTACGTTTAGTTTAGTTAGTTGCACAAAACTATTATAGGAATCGCAGTTTTGATTGCTTTTTTTCTTTCCTTTAGTCTTTTTTTCAAAAAATGCCGTTAGTTTATGCTTTATGTATTGTAATAAATCGAAGCATGTTTGTATATTTTGTTTTATGTTCTCTACATTATATTATTTCTATATACATGTATCTAGGATTATGATGGCCATTATCACATTTTGTCCCTTAATCTCTCAAAAAAGTATAGCAAGATATCCTTAATAATTATATTAAAATTTTAAAGATATTGAATGAGCTCCTAAATTTTTTTCAATGGCTTAAGAAATCAAAAATCTCAAAAGAGAAGCTCCAAAAAACAAACTCTAATTCCCCTTCTTCAACAAATGCCTCATTTTTGGAAGATCTTAGTATATAGAAATTGTTTGCATCCAAACCAACAATTTTGATATTAAGAGCTCAAAGTAGAGTTTTAATGTCGCCTAGAAGAGGGAATATATTGTTGATACATTACAGAGTAGCGGAACAAATTGATTATACGATAGGAAAAGAGAAAGAGAGAGAGAGAGAGAGAGAGAGAGAGAGAGAGGAGAAGGAAGGTAACATATGGAGCTAAAAAGCAAAAAGGCTTCTGGCCATTTGGCTCTCTGGGTGCTTTCAGGAATATATATTATTTACCAAAAATTATAATTGTCTGTCAAAAAAGTACCGTTGAACTGTAATTCCTATATATTTGAGGAGGAATTACTATTACATTGAATGGGGGAACCAACATTCAATGAAATGCAATTCCTCTCTCATTTGCATTGAATGGGAGGCGAACACATTTATTTATTACTATTACATTGAATGGGGGAATCAACATTCAATGAAATGCAATTCCACTCCCATGAGCCAAATAGGAAAATGATTCACTCGATCGATTTCTTATCATCAGCTGATATTCAACCATGCTTTGAAGATTTTCGTTGTCTAATCCACTCCATCTAGAGAGTTGACACTGTTGATATCCCCCTTTCAGCGGCCATGGATGCTCCCAACCCTATTCTGTTAACAACTAAACTCATCGCTAGTCCTCTCTCCATCCATGTGATTTCAAGGTAATTTTTCTATTTTTCTTCCATATTAGACCTGAAATACACACCTTCATGTTTATGGGTTGCAAAGGCAACAATGAATTAGTATCAAATGGGCGGTGGTAGTGATTGTGGAAGCACTTCGAAGCAAATGAAGCCATTTGCAAAACGATCTCCCTCTTTGTTTTTCTCTAGAAATTTAAACTACGGAACAGCTAATGAAGCCACTAAGGCGTTATTTAATCTCTACATAATCTCCTTGCTGTCTTTTGCTGGTGTTGATGTTCATAAAATGGTAGGAAATGGCTCCAGTTAATGAAAATGCTATGCTGATAGAGAGTAATATGCCCCTCTAGGGAGCATTTCTAACTCTGATGTTACCTTCCCTAGTTGTTTTACTACAAATTTACATAGTGTGAAACTCTTCTTCACCGCCAAACAAGACATAAGATTTCTTCACTTGATTTGCATGTTACAAAAAAGGGATGGAGTTGCATATTGTAACACTTTTACTCTAAAAGTGCATTTTAGAATTTATAACAGACATTTTCTGGATCCTAATTCTTGAATTGATGCAGAATTTTAATTTTGTAGATGCTAGGATTTTATCTGTTAGGATAGTAGCATCATAGCCACTTTCAAGATCCAAAAATATGTATTCCAAATTTAGAGCTTGGGATTTTGACAATTGCAGCCAACAATTTGGGATTATTATGGAATTGAATTAAATATTATTGCCACTTAAGTAAGCATTATCCATTTCAGTAGTGTTTTAATTTAGGGCCAAGGTTTTGGCAAAGCCCTCGTTGATAAGTTGGTAAGGGTTTTTTTTGCAAAGGGACATTGACAACATAACACTCTTCATAAATAGTCAAGGTATAACCACTAAGAACTATGTGGTTATTGTTATCAAGTAATTCTACAACCCAGTTTAGCCTCTAACAATAACCTCAAGGGCATTGTACCCAAATCTCTTCAGAAGCTCCCTAGTTCCTATACTAATAACAATGCCAATATGTTGAATTTTCCTACTTGCTTTTGTATTGCTTTTTCATCTCTTTCTATATCTATAACCTTGAAATGTACAATTTTTTAGTTGTGTTATATACAGATATAAGAGTTGAAGTTCTTTTTTTTTCCTTTTATGGTTTGCCATGTGGAAATGTTTAGAATTGAATACTAAACTAAACTGTTTCTTTTTCTGTTTCCTTAAATTGAATTTAATGGAGAAAAAATGGACAAACGGATCGACTTTATCATATTCTCCAAATGCAAGGTTGCTATTACTTTCAACTTCTTTATCTTTGGTGATTCTCAATTGGATAGCATTTTCCCAAGCACTCTCTTTGAAAATTCTCAATGGATCTCTTATGACTTTCCGCATATACAAACTTTACATAAGATTAGGGTTTATTTTCTATTCATCACTATTATTGTTGCATTCTATTTTGTTGTTAATGATATGTGTTTAAATGATTTATGCTGCCTGTGTGGTTCGACCAATGCTGTGCTTTCTTCCTCTTGTTTCTTTATTTTTAGTGATCATTTATTTTATTATTTTGAATGGTTTATAGTCAAATTAATTTGTTTCGTTTAATTTTATTGTCTTTTATTTTATTGTTTTGAATGATGCATTGTTGATTTAATTTGTTCTTTTAATTTTATTGTCTTTTATTTTATTGTTGCAATAATTCATTGGTGATTTAATTTGTTCCAAAAATTTTGGATTGCAAACATGATTGGCTAAGTTTAATTTGTTAATGATATGTGTTTGTTTTTAGCTTGTTGGGTTTATTGTCATTTAAATGTGCATTTGAAAGCATGAATTTCAAACCTTCGATTTGAATTTGGATAAAACTGGACAAATCTTAATATAATTTTATATTTCATCTTATTTAAATTCAATACAAATCCAAACCCAAAATCTTTCCAAACATACGATTCGACTTCCAGATTTCATATGTTACAAGAATCTAATGTTCTTCACACCATGTTCAAACTTTAAGGAGTTGCAGGCTTGCATGCAAGGAATCCATGAGCTTTACGAATTGAAGAGAGTAAATTTAAATCCAGGGTCTTTTAAAAACTGGACGAGTGTTAACCTCAGTTTATCAATTCAGGCATGATGCTGAGGAACTCCAAATTCATACTAAAACGGAACCTTTCATCACAGCAACAGCCTTCCCTCGAAGCAGGACTCTCTGGTTCTTCTTGTCAAAATTCAGGTACAATATTCCACTTCTGGGTGATGCCTGAACCAACCAAACAGCATAATTACTATGATGAACATGATGATGATAATGCTGAGAGTGATTGAGAGAAAAAAAATTACCGCATATGCAATGAAATTACACTTTCCCAGCTTTTTGCACCAATAGGTTGCTAAGGCACAATGTGCACTTCCACAAACAGGATCCTGAAGAAGAAAAGCCCAAACAAGTATCGTGAAAGTGCATTCACAACCTCCATTACAAATTTTAACATCTATTGTCCATAGCTCTTTCCACTTCAGTTCCAAGTTCTATCCTAAACGATTTGTAAGTTAGCCACAAAGAATCTTAGAAGAAAGATTTTGGGCTTTGCTACAGAATACAGCTCTTTAAAACTGCTCAGATCTCATTTTACAGTTGTCAACTCCACTTCAGAGATGTAAGAAATGGCAATCATAACAGTTGTGTTGACGTTGCAAAACAGCTCATATGGTTATTCAAAACTTCAAATTTAGCATAAACCATTTCAGTTCATGGGCTTCGTCTCATACACATAAAGTTTCAAAAAATAATCCATATAACTGCTGTCTGAAAGTCCCTGGATACCTTGTTGCTGGACATGTACCTCATGAGAAGATGCCATTTACAGTAATAGAAATACGTTCCAATTGCCATGATAGAAATGAAAATGAAACGAAAAGCATTAAAAGAGGGGGGGGGGGGGGGGGGGGGGGTTGGGGGGGACACAATGAATTCAGGATGCGATCTCCTTCCAAAGACATTTCAAATAATTGAGATCAAATGTCAATATATTACCTCCCTGACGCCATATTTCGGACAGAAAAAGCGACTGAAAAAATCAAATCCGGAGTCCGGGGGCGCAAAGCCTGTTATAATCAACCCCCTTCCTGGGCATCTTTCAATGTCATCAAACTGTGGCTGAAAATCCACAACTGCTTTCCCTGATGAGAGCTCAACCTGGAAGAAACAACTAGCTTCATTTCTCTCTAAGTTAAGACTGGAATCCAAAAATCAAGCAAATAGGCTGCATTGCTCAGCCAAAAAAAAAAAAAGGCAAATGGGCTCTATGCCTCCAAAGATTCACATAATTCAGCATTGTTGATGAACTGTTCACATATAATATTTCTTAATGTGATATAAAAATTGAATGACTCCCCTCATTCATTTTTCACATCACAAATATAACCCCTTTTCCAATTAGTAGACGATCAGATAACCAAAACATAGAGATTATTTTCTAAAAATTGTGATGGATGCATCAGAAAATAAAAAGGAGTGGGGGTGGAAATAGCAAATTTAGGTAGAGAAATACAAGGAGATCATCTGCGGTTGTCTTCTTTATATCAATCACGGAAGCACCATTCAAGGCTTTATAAACTGATAAAACCTCAGCAGAATCATACTCAATGATAGGGACGACAGGGAAGTCCAATTGGATTGAGAAATGCTCTTGTTTTTCACCATTCTGGCAGTTCGAGGCATCACACTTCCTGATTTCTAGAACCCTTTTCGCAGAGAGAACTCCAGATAATGTCAAGAACTCAATTTTGTTGGAATTAACCAAACCAGATGTGAAAATAGTGTACGCAGCTGCTAATGTTCCATGACCACAAAGGTTAACCTGCAACACAAAATGGATATTTTCATCTCCATGAAAATGGCTCCTTTCCTCTTGCATGTTAGAATCATTTTTTTCCTTGCCTTTAGAAATGTTTATTTGGCTTTAGAATTACTTTTCTTATTCTATTTTTACTTACAAAACCGAAACGAGAATTTCCAAAGTGCTTTCAAATGCTAAGATTAATAAAACTCATGTTTCCACAAGCATCGAAAATGACAACAAAAATACCAAGCCTTAGTCCCACTAGGTGGGATCGGCTATATGAATCATCTTCCGCCAATTTACGCGATCATGGACCATTTCTTTTGATAGATTCAAGAATATTAAATTCTTACTCACTATCTCCTCTCAAGTTATTTTAGGTTTACTCCTACCCCTTCTATTGCCCCCCACAATAACTAAATCACTCTTCCTCACAGGTACACTATGTGGCCTGCGTTGCAAGTGTCCATACCATCTGAGTCATCCCTCCCTTATCTTATCTTCTATATGAGCTACACCTAACTTATCACGAATATTTTCATTCTTTAATTTATCTTTCAATGTTATACCATTCATCCATCTAAGCATTCTCATCTCGGCAACTTTTACTTTTTGGATATTATGTTTCTTCGTCACCAAACATTTCGATTCATATAGCATAACTGGTCTAATAGCTGTCCTATAAAACTTTCCTTTCAATTTTAAGGGTATTCTACGATCGCAGAGCACACTTGAAGCACTTCTTCATTTTACCCAACCTGCTTTAACTCTCTGCATTACATCATCTTCAATTCCTCCTTCAGGGTGCATAATAGATCCAAGGTATCAAAATCTACAAGTGCTATTTATTTCTTCATCATCAAGTTTAACTTTGTCTCTAATATTTCTCCTATCATTACTAAAATTACATTTCACATATTCTGTCTTATTTCTACTCATCCTAAAGCCTCTGGATTCCAAAACTTCTCTCCATAATTCTAACTCAGCCTCTACTCCGTCTCTAATTTCGTCAATTAATACAATATCATCTGCAAACAATATATACCATGGAACCTCTTTTTGAATACTCTTAGTCAATTGGTCCATCACTAAAGCAAAAAGATAAGGACTCAAAGTCGATCCTTGATGTACACCTATAGTGATTGGAAATTCTCTAATTTCTCCATCTATAGTCATTACACTAATCATTACTCCATCGTGCATATCCTTAATGACATTGGTATACCTACTACATACACCCTTTTTTTCTAAAACCCACCATAGAACTTCCCTAGGTATCCTATCATATGTTTTCTCAAGATCAATAAATATCATATGCAAGTCTCTCTTCTTTTCCCTAAACTTTTCCATTAATCTTCTTAAAAGATAAATAGCTTCTGTGGTAGATCTCCCAGGCATAAAACCAAATTGATTTTCTAAGACATTCGTTTCTAATCTTAATCTTTGTTCAACTACCTTTTCTCATAGTTTCATCGTATGACTCATAAGTTTAATTCCACGATAGTTATTACAATTTTGAACATCTCCTTTATTTTTGTATATAAGTATTAAAGTATTTTTCCTCCATTCATCTGGCATTTTTTTAGTTTTTACAATTGTATTAAATAAATTAGTTAACCATAAAATTCCGTTATCACCTAAGCATTTTAAAACTTCAAATGGGATGTTATCTGGTCCCATAACTTTCCCGTTTCTCATCTTTTTTAATACAAACTTAACTTCGTTAATTCTAATTTTGCGAATAAATCTCATATTTTTAGTTTTTTCCTCATTTGAAAACTCTAAATTTAAGTCTTCTAATTGGTTTTCATTAAACAACTTACTAAAGTAACTTCGTCATCTTTCTTTAATGTCTTCGTCCTTAACCAAGACAATATCATTCTCACTTTTTATACATTTTATATTTCCTAAGTCCTTACTCTTCCTTTCTCTAACTTTAGTAAGTTTAAATATATCTTTTTCCCCTTCTTTTGTACCTATTCTATCATACAAACTATTAAATGATCTATATTTAACTTCACTAACAACCTTTTTTTACATTTTTTCTTACTTCCTTATATTTTTCAAAGTTATCTATGTTTCTACATTTTTGTCACGCTTTATACCAAATTCTTTTTGTCTTTATGATTTTTTGTACATCTTTATCTCATCACCAACTCTCTTTGCTATTCGAGAATCTTCTCCTTGATTCACCTAAAATCTCTTTTACTATCTTTTTAATAGAGTTAGCTAATCTATTCCAAAAAGTATTTGAATCTATCCCATCCTCTATGGTCCAATCTCCATCTTTGATCATTTTATCTTTAAATTTTATTATATTTTCTCCTTTTAGTTTACACCATCTAGCTCCCTTAAACTGGTTTAATTTATCCTTCTTTTTCCATTTTTTAATACATATATCTAACACTAAGACTCTATGTTGTGTGACTAGACTTTCACCTGAATGACTTTACAATCCTTGCATGATAAACGATCTACCCCTCTAATAAATAAATAAATAAAATCTATTTGACTTCTATTTTGTCCACTTTTACAGGTTATTAAGTGTTTTTCTCTCTTCTTAAAGCAAGTATTCATTATATTAAAATCATATGACATAACGAAATCTAAGATCATCTCCCTAGACTCATTTTTGTCTCCATATGCATATCTTCTATGTACCCTCTCATAATTTTTATTATCTCTTCCAACGTGTCCATTCAGATCTCCTCCTATAAATATTTTCTCAGTCCCTAGTATGTCTTGTACAATACCATCCATATTTTTCCAAAATTGTCTCTTAAGATTTTCTACTAAGCCGACTTGAGGAGCATAAGCACTAATGATATTTATTATCCCTTGTCCTAATACCATCTTGATTTTTATAATTCTATCCCCTACTCTAGTTACACCAAAACGCTATCTTTTAAGTTTTTGTCTATAATAAAGCTTACTCCATTCTTATGTTTTTCTTTTCCAATCTACCAAAGTTTAAATCTTGATTTATCAATTTATCTAACTTTCTCCCCCACCCACTTAGTTTCTTCAAAGAAAATTATATTAATTCTTCTTCTGATCATTGTATCCACAATTTCCATGTTTTTACCCGTAAGTGTCCCTATATTCCAAGTTGCTAATCTAATCCTAGTTTCTTGAACTAACGTTTTTATCTATCCACGTCTAGAATGATGCAGGAACCCTCGCATATTTGACATCATACCCAAGGGCCAACATGGCGCGTCGCTTCGGGGCAACGACCTAGCCCACCCTCCTACACTTTTCGCTACACCTGGGTGGTTCAAATGCAACGTGTCACTCGTAGGTGACGCTCCAGCACACAAGCATAGAAAATACTTCAAGAAAATCTAAAAAACGAGACTAATCCACAAAAAAAAAAAAAAATCAGAAGCAAATCCATGGTGCCTATTAATCGCAGAATGTTTTTACAAAAATAAAATTAAAAAAAATTAAACCATCAGCTCGCGTGGCGGAAGGGAATTTGAGCATTGCAGTTGTAATTGAAACCAAAATAATTTTGTGCTCCCTTGCCGACAAATGGAAGAAAAGAAGGGGGAGAGAAATTTTTTAAGCTTATTCTGTATATTTTGAGCCCCATCATTCTCAAATAAATTGAAATTTCTTTTTCTTTTTTATACTTTTTTCACAGATCATAAAAGGAAAATCTTTTTCTTTAGCAATCTTTCAGCAGAAAGAAACTAACCTCAGTAACAGGTGTGAACCATCTGAGACGGAACCTAGGGTTTAGAATACAATCGGGCGAGTCACCAGTCTGCGACTCAGAATCAGTGATCCGAGTCAAGTAGCAAGTTTCGGAAACGTTGAACTCGCGCGCCACTGCTAGCAGCCAATCATCACCTCTCTCTTCTTCCAAGAAACAAATCGCCGCTGGGTTCCCCTGGAACGCCGAGTCTGTGAACGCATCAACCTGTTCCACGACTCAGTCGAATTCACATGGCGATTCAATTCAACTTTGAGAGAGAGAGAGAGAGAGAGAGAGAGAGAGAGAGAGAGTAGTACCACGGTGTACTCAACAGGGTTCATCGGCATCCTTGAGAGAGAGAGGGAGAGAGAGAGAGAGAGAGAGAGAGAGAGAGAGAGCTGGCACGTACAAACCCTGCGATAATTCGACGCCGTCGCCTTCTATCACGCGGTGCGATGAATGGATAAATATGAGTCGGGTCATTAGTCCTCCAAGGGTAAAAAGGGAAAATAATAAAATTAGCCTAATGATTTGCAATTTAGATGTTTATGGAACATAATATTTTGGATGTTATAAAAAAAAGTATGGTGCCTATCGATCAATCATGACTGACCTCTCCATCATTCCACATCTCTCTCATCAATTACCATACACTTACCACCATTACGATAATAAATCCAAACCATCACTGACTGCTCCTCGACTATATAAAGATGAGCTACGAAGAAGAAATGAGATAGCGCAGACGCAGAGAAGAATGCATGCACAAGATAAATAGAAGTGAGCAAAGAGCAGAGCAAAAACTAAGAAAAGAAAAAAAGAAGATAAAAGAGTGAGATATTTTATAAGGTAAGATAGTGGCAAATTTATACAAACTCAAATACATATTGTAATTCCTCTTAATATAGTGGATTACTGATATCATCTGCCCGTAGAGTAGGTATAAATCGAACCACGTAAATCCGCTCTCACTATTTTATTTTTATTTTTTTTTTGCTTGTCTTCATTACTTTCTAATTATCCACGTTTATTTATTCATGTATTATTTTATAACACGTTATCAACACGATATTCTACCAAACTGATATATTTATATATATACCATCTTAATAGATAGTTTTATTTTTGTTTATTAATACCGCCTCAATGACTGGTTTTATTTCTATACTGTCTATATATATATATATATTACCAATCTTCATAAGAGATGGTAAAATAGTCATCATGAAGAGGTTATATATTTAATCTCCCGAAGAGATAAGTCTCCTGAAGAGACAATATATTTAATCTCCATAAGAGATAATAATTGTTTACCTCTTATTGAGGGCATATTTTTAATCTTCCAAAAAAATATTTATATTACTATTTTTGTATTATTTCAGTTAGTATGTTTCGCTTTTCTAAATCATTTTATTATTGTTAATTTATTCAGATGTCGAGCCTAAGCAAAGTTCAGTTTGTTTCCCTTAACATCAAAGGCAACTACTATCTCTCATAGATTCTTGATGTAGAAATCCATTTGAATACAATGAACTTAGTAAATACAATATTAGATGGAAATATCGCATCCCTACAGGATCGCGCTAAAGTCATGATCTTTATCCGACATCATTTAGAAGAAGAATTAAAAACGGAATACCTCACTGTTAAAGACTCACTCGTCCTATGGAGAAATTTAAAGGATAGGTTTGACCATTTAAAAACAGTGATTTTACCAAAAACTCAATATGAATGGTTGCACCTAAGGTTGCAAGATTTAAAACTGTCAGCGAATATAACGTAGTTCTACATAAAATTAGCTCAAAGCTAGAGTTATGTGGAGAAAATATTACTGATGAAGACATGTTAGAAAAAACTTTTACTACTTTGCATCCCACTAATGCGCTCCTGCAGCAACAATATAGGGAAAGGAAATTTACTAAATTTTTCGAACTTATATCATGTCTTCTTGTCGCTGAACAAAATAACAAGCTTTTGATGAGAAATCACAAACCCGTCCAACAGGTTTGACCCCATTCCATGAAGTGAATGTAACACATCTCGTGGTCTAGGGCGAGGTGGTAGGAATGGTCGTGGGTATGGTTGCAGTCGTGGTCAAAATAATTGCCGACATCGACGTGAGGTAACAAACCCCCAGAAGAGGGATGACCCCCAAAAAAGGGATGACCCCTAGAAGAGGGCAAATGATCAAAATCAGTGACCTAAACACTATGAAACTAAATGTTATAGATGCGGAGGAAAATGTCATTGGCCGCGTACTTGTCGTACGCCCAAACACTTGATAGATTTATACCAAGCATTCATAAAAGAAAAGGAAAAGAGTAAAGAAATTGAAACAAATTTTGCCAATAATATTATTCCAATGGACTTTGATACTGAACAGTCCAACTCTATGTATCTTGATGTTGCTGATTTCCTTGTAAATCTAGATGAAAATAATGATGTAATATTTTAGGACATAGTAACTAACACTACAAAAAAAATAGGTTTTTAGTAACGAAAGTATTAGTGACGGTTTTAAAACAGTCACTAATAGTGTTGTATTAGTCACGATTTTTCAGAACCGTCACTAATAGTGTAAGCATTAGTAACGGTTTTAACAGCTGTCACTAAAACAAAACTACTAGTGATGGTTTTAAAACCGTCACTAATCTTTCATCACTAAAAATTGCGTGGTAAACAATTTTCACGCGAACGAAAATTTTTTCGGGAAAATATTAGGGACAATTCTCTAGCATTAGTGATGAATTTAATCTGTCACTAAAAGTCACTTATTAGTAGTATGAATATATTAAAAATATTTAGTTAATGGTATTAGTGACGGATTGGGATATCCGTCACTAATAATGGTGTATTAGTGACGGTTTTGAAACCGTCATTATTAGTTTTTTTTATTTAAAAAAATATTAAAAGAAATTAAGTAAAGGGTATTAGTGATGGATTGAGAGATCCGCCACTAATAAGAGGATATTAGTGACGATTTTGAAACCGTCACTACTAGTTTTTATTTAAAAAAATATAAATAAATTTGGTTAATGGTATTAGTAACGAATTTGGAAACCGTCACTAATAATTCTTTTTTTCAAAACAAATAAAAAAAATTTCAATTCAGAGTATTAGTGACGATGTTGTATATTCGTCACTAATAAGAGACTAATACCTCCTTTTTAAAAAAAATATTAAAAAATTTAAGTGCAGAATATTAGTGACGAATTTATAAAGTCGTCACCATTGTTGTCTTATTAGAAACAAAGTTCTATATTAGTGATGAATTTGGACCGTCACTAATGTTTTGTTTTTTATAAAAAAAATAAACAGATAGTAGTAGTGATGGTTTTGAAACCGTCACTAATGCCCAAAAACCCTTATTGCTTGCGACGGGATATTTTCCCTCCTTCTCCAATTGGCTTCTTCCCCTTCCCCTGCGCCTGCTCCTGCGAACCTCTCTAGCTCCCAATCGATCTCCCACTGCTCTCCGCCTCAAGCCACCGTGCCAGCTCCTCCTCTTCCCCTCCTACTCCGGCGATCCTCTCTCCCAGTCTCCCCCTACTCTCGATCGGCCGCAAGCCACTGCTCCAACTCCTCCTCTTCCCTGGCCTCATCCTGCTCCTATGATCCTCTCTCCTAGTCTCCCCCTGCTCTCAGCCACAAGCCACCCCTCCTGCTCTGGAGATCCTCTCTCCCAGTCTCCCCCCGCTCTCGGCTGAGAGCCACCCCTCCTGCTCAGGTGATCCTTTCTCCCAGTCTCCCCCTGCTCTCGGCCGCAAGCCACCCCTTCTGCTTCGGCAATCCTCTCTCCCAATCTCCCTCTACTCTCGGCCACAAGCCACCCCTTCTACTCCGGCGATCCTCTCTCCTAGTCTCCCCCTGCTCTCGACCGCAAGCCACCACCTACGAGTCGCCGTGGCCTTCGCAAGGACGTAGGCACATTGTCGAAACTTGTAAAAATCTTGAGGTTCTTCTTTCCCTTTATCTTTTTACTTTCAAGCATATATTTCTTGATTTTATCTACTGTGAATATTTAAATCGAATTTGGGAATGCTATGAATGATCAAAATTGATTTGTGAATGACTTGGATGATTTAAACTTCTATTGAGATCAAACGTTGTTGTAGCTGAAAATTCAGACTTGATTTAATTTGTTGGTATTACTTATTTTGGGTTGATTAATTGTTCAAATACAAGAATAATATTTGTTTGTGTTTATTGAGTACAAAGTTTGGGCATGCCCCATGATCGCCAACTATCTTGTTAAGCTGACTTTACTCAATGGGGATTGAATCAATAATTAGCATGGAAAGAATTAGGCCGTAATTTGATGAATTGATTTCATGCATTATTTATGTTCGATTTTGATGGTTGTTGTTGGATTGCTTGAATGGTTATTTTCTTACATTGCATGGATGTGTTTGTCTTCTATTATTAGGTACTATTTTGTTCAGTGGTTTGTGTCCAATGGGGTAGAACTGGTTGGTGATTTCTTATCAGCACGAAGGGTTACAAACTAGCGCTTGGTATTTATAGTGTGGAATCCAACAAATTTAGGTGCAGAAACCATTTTTGAAGTTTTTATTTTATTTTTGGCCACTGTTAATTCATTCGCCACCTAAATTTGTCATGTGTTACATTGCCTTGATGCCTTTGCTTTTTTAATCAAGATTGTATGCAGGAATGTCATTTCGATGCAATTTATAAACAATTAGGGATATTATTAAGAGACACCCCAATGAACTTAACTAAAGTTTGGGTATCGAACACTAGTGTGAGTTCAATATACAATGTGTTAGGGTAGTGCTAGTATGACACTACTAACCTTGTATCTTTACTGATTAATAATGACTCATGCCTTAGCCCTATGTTTGGGAGTAGATTTTTCGAATTAGATTTGAATTTTATGGATTTGTGACTCACTCGAAAAATGTGCAGCTCGGAAGCTATCCCAAGTATAGGAGTTCTGTCGTGTAATATTAAGCCCAAAGGCTAGATCGTCTCCTCACGGAATGCGTTTAATCTCAAATTTTACGTTCTCCCAATCGAAAATAAAAATGCACTGAACTCAGTTCAGATTCGGGTTTTTCAAGATTGTTGAGTTCCACTTTGAATTAAATGACATGTAAATTAAAGTCCTAAACTAAATTGTACTAAATAAAAGAAAACAAGAATAGAAATTCTAGTTTACTTAAAGAAACATTGGGACACGTACTAATTAAAAATGGAAACTTCAAATAAGGAATTAAAACACGCTAGAATGGAAACTCTAATCTACCTAAGGAAACATCGACACACGCTCTAATTAAAAACGGTAACATTAATCATGGAATTAAAGCATGTAATGGAAACTCAATCACACACACACACTAAAAATCAAATCTTTAACATGAACTAAAAATTACGAATCAAAATCACAATTTAAATGCAGACTAAAAAAAGAACTTAACTTTTAATACAAGCCAAGAACTCGAACCGAAGGAACAAAACACAAACAAAGACCTAAATTTAACGAAACACAATAAAACCTTTTTATTTTTTTCTTTTTTTTAAGAACAAAACTGGACCTCATTAGATTACTGCAAAATAAACTAAAGTACTAATTAAATCTACCATGAAATTAATTGAGAAAATACATAAATAAAGTGCAATAATAAGAAAACACCCTAAACAACGACTCAAAAACTAAAACTTTCCAATAAACCTCAATGAAAACTTAGCAATGTCCAACTAAATAAATAATTTTAATAATAAAAGTATACCTTAGACAATTATTCAAACTCACACTTTTCAAACCAAACTAATAATAATAAAAAAACAATGTTTGCATAACATAAAAAAAACAAGAAAAATGAAAAAGGAAGAGAGAGAGAGAGAAGTTGCCGGCTGTGTGTGCTAGTGTAGCAGCAGGGGGGCTGCTGTTTGGAGACTTCTGCAAAGGAGAGGAACATCCGGCTGTGCTCTGAGGTGTGGAGAAGCTTGCTGTACTGGAACAGGGGCTGAGGAGGTCTTGCAGCAGCAAGGAGGACTGCTATGCTGTGCTGGCCGTGGCTGCAGCAGAGGTGAGGCAGAGGACTGCAATTAGTGTTGTTGTGATGGAGGCCGAGGCTACTGCTGGTGTTGGAGCTGGCTGTGCAGAGGGTTGGTAGGTAAATAGAGAACCAGAGGGAGAGGAAGAGTAGGGGAAGAGAGGAGAGTTTGAGGGAGAGAAAGTAAAGGGAAGAGAAGAGAGCAAGATAAAAAAAAACAAAGCAAACTAAAGAAGAAGAAGAAGAAGAAGAAGAAGAAGAAGAAGAAAGGAGAGGAGAGCCGGCTGGGGCAGCGCCCAACACCAGAGAAAGTAAAAAAGGACAGAATAAAAAGGGGAAATTTGGTGCCCTAGGATCCGGATTACCCAGCCCGACCCGTTTGCAACGGGTTGACCCGACAACTTGATTTTTTCATTTTTTTAATTCTCTGTTCGTTGCAAATTCTGTTCTTCTAGAGCCCATATCTCACAAAACTCAAAACATGAAAGTTGTAGATGATCCTTTCTTCTTTCTTCAAAAATTTGAATCATCTTGATCGGAACTCGTACGGAAAAGTTATGCACGAAATACAAACAGGTGTCGGTTTTGATTCCCGGGAATTTTTCCTGCGACAAAAAATTACCAAAACTTCATAAATAGTGCAATAACGTTCAAGAATAATAATTTTGGCACTTTGTTAAAATATTGAACAAATTTGGACATTTAATTAAAAATATAAACTGTAAAACCCGGGTTAAACGTCCAATTACGCAATTTTGGCGCGTAATCAATTTGAAGAAAATGTTGTGTAATATTGTGTTGAGTTTACTTTAAGTCACACATCCAACTCCAAATCCTGAATTCCATCCTTCTGAATACTAACCTAGAGCTGACCAACTATAGATGACATCAATCAAGGAACTATTGTACATGACATGAGCAGTGTTGGGGATGGATGTAAGAACCCGAACCGTGATAATGGTTTATTTAAAGAGAGGGGCATTTTGGTAAAGAGCAGGCCTCGTCGACGAAGTCTTTGTCCTTCTCATCGACAAAATTCAGAGACTCATCAATGAGGGGAAGCTGAGGAGTTTCGGGAAATCTGGAATGTCAGGGTTCGTTGACAAATTCCTCGTCTCGTCGATGAGAAGACTATAGGACCTCATTGATGAGGGCACCATTTCGTCAAAAAATTCACCCGAGTCAAGGGCCTATAAATAGAAATTTCCTTTACTTCTTCATTAACTTCAAATATCTCTCTCTCTCTAGAACTCTCCCTACTCTCTCTCTCTCTCTCTAGATTTCTTTGCCGATCGTTGCTAGAATTGGGAATCTGAAGTTACCATGAGGATCGTGGAAGGATTCTCTACAAGTTCTATGGATTAGAATCTCGTTTCGGGGATTTTCGAGTTTCAGCGTAAAATCGAAGTAAAGGCTCGGTTTTTAATTCTGATCCGGTAGTTTTGTAGGTAACAATCTTGTGAGTATATTATGTACTGTGATTTGTAGGTTTTGGAACTCGGTTCGTTGTTTAGGGGCCTTAGAGTTCGGGATTTGCTATTCGGGGAAAAGGTAAGGGGAACTATGTTTATATCGGTTATTTTTGAAATCGGACTTGGTGGAACTGTGGTTCATGGTCTTATGTGTGTTTTGGCTACTCATTTAGGGAGAACTAATGGGGAAAACTATGGGTTTTTCATTATTACAGTTTTGGGAAAAGGGGGCGACGGGCTGCATCCTTGGTTTTGTTGAAAACCGATCGTATATGTTGATTTATACTGGATTATTAGGATGGGCGTGCCTTGACTTGTTTAAACTGTATTTATTTGAGAAACCATGATTTAGATTACCAAATGGGTGTGGTTTGTTTGGTTATATGAGCATGCATGTGTGTGTGATATGTTGAAATGCAAGTAGGAACGCGGTTCCAAAATTGTTCCAGGTATTGAGAGTGTCCGGCTCTATATCCGAGGGCGTGAGCCTATTCCGGCAGATTAGGTCGAAGGTGTGGATCCACCAGTTAGCACCGGTACAATGTCATGGGATTCAGGGACTAGCCATGTGCCGATGGCGCCGTGTTCGCGGGTTGGCTAAGGGCCAACGCCTTATGTCGTGGGCTGGCTTAGGGCTGAAGGGTATGACTACACCAGGATTGCTGATCATGTGTATGTGTATATGTGCATGTATGCACTATGTAAACTAGTACTGGATTGCATTTAACTGCGTGTATGTTGCATTATGATAACACTCAAATGCCACACACGGATATAACATGTGTTCTTCCTTACTGAGAGGTGTCTCACCCCTGCTATACGTACATTTTTACAAGTCCTCTGAGTAGTCAGAACTAGCGTCCTGGTGTAGGGAGTGTAGTGCTCGATGTACTGCGGTTAGCGCTTGGGTAAGTGCTAGGACTGTATTTTGGTGGTTTGCCATTTTGAGATGTATTTGGGCACCCGTTTATACGTTTTTGATAGAGCTGTGTTCTACTCTTGTATAGACTCTAATATGGTATTGTATATATTTATATAGAATGACCTTTTTTCCGCTACGTATATGATTGTGTTTAGATGTGTTTAGGGTGCCTAGGAACCCCACGGGGTCGGACCCTCATCCATTGTACTGTATCTTTGGATGCTTTATCGGATACAGGGACAAGTTAGATTACATTTTCACCCTTAGGTCCCATTTTGGGGTTCAGGGCGTGACAGCTTGGTATCAGAGCTAACTAGGTTACTAGATCTTGTAGACTTGGTTAGGCTTAGTTATGAGTACATACCAAAGTATAGGAGGTGGATATGGGTAGAGTTGGTTGAGGGTTGTTCGATTGCTAGACCGAGATTTGTCAACTGTATTCCATGTTTTTCTTAGGATGGTGATCCCAGTAAAAGCAGGGCAGATCATTGATGACTTTCGTGTCGGTGTGATAGGACAGACCTAGACTTGGCAGGGAGTAGTTAACGCGATTAATGTAGATCATGGTGTTAACTGTATGTGTCGTAGGGATACTGATAGATTCCTATTGTGTTGCAGAATGGAGCCCAAGGATGATGACCTGGGAAGTGGCTCCGAGGAGACTGCGAGTGATGATTCTCCTTCTGTTCCTCGAGGTTTGATAAGGCAGGTGTTACGGGAGATCAAGTGGAGTGTGAGGAGACATGAGCGCTCTTTTACTACTACGGGGTGCACCATTAAGAGGAACACACGCATGCATCCTCCGACGTTCTCTGGAGGACCTGACCCAATGACAGCAGAGGACTGGATTAAGAAGACTGAAAGGATTCTAGAAGTCCTGCACTGCACGGATAGGCAACGAGTCCTCTATGCTACATTTCAGCTGTATTAGGAGGCGGGTCGATGGTGGACTGTGGTGAGTCTGCTAGAGAAGCAGAGAGCCGGGGAGATAACGTGGAGCCGTTTCAAGGAGGTGTTCTTTGATAGATACTTCCTGGCTTCCGCACGTGATGCGAAGGTAGATGAGTTTTTTGCTCTGATTCAGGGGAGTATGACGGTGCAGGGGTATGCGGCTCGGTACATAGAGTTGTCTCGCTTTGCACCATATTTGATCTCGAGCGAGTATGAGAAGACTCAGAGGTTCGAAAAGGGCATGAGGAAGGATATTAGCAGATTGGTGGGTATGCTTCAGATCCGTGAGTTCTCGGTGTTGGTGGATAAAGCCACAGTGATTGAGACTGGTATTCGAGAGGACGAGGTGGATTAGGAATCGAGGAAGAGGACAATACCTTCTGGTTCTCAAACAGGATCTCTTCAGGGATCATGGGAGAAGAGGAACAAGGGCTCGGGCTACCTCCAAAATACTGAGCGCCAGGATTCTTAAGGAGCCAGACTAGTGGTCATTGTACCAGGTGCCTCATACGGAACGAGGGTGAGTGTCGATCTTTCAAAGGTAACTGCTATAACTGTGGTCGACCTGGTCATATGGATCGTGATTGTCGTGCACCGAAGCGAGATGTGCTTGCACTCAGTGGGAACCAAGGGAGCAATCAGAAACCTCGGGGAACCATTCAGGCGAACACAACTTTGGCCAGAGTATATTCTCTTACTCCAGCGGATGCTGAGCATGCAGGGAACGTAGTGATAGGTACCTTATTGTTATTTTCAAATAAAGCTTCTGTTTTGTTTGATTCGTGTGCAACCCATTCCTTTGTGTCTGAGAATTTTGTGGGACGGTGTAGGGTGGAGACCCAAGACATGAATGAGGTGTTATCTATTACTATGCCATCTGGGAGTGTATCTTTCTGTAGGAAGATGTTGGTAGACTGCCCAGTGGAAATTCAGGGAAAACTGCTACTAGTAAATCTTGTTGCATATGACATGTCAGGGTTTGATGTCATTTTGGGGATGGATTGGTTGTTCTCCAATTATGCTGTGATCGACTGTCGTAGGAAGGTGGTAGTTTTTAGACCTCCTGATGAGCAGGAGTACGAATTTGTGGGATCATGTGTGCGTCCAGCACCACAGATTCTGTCGGCACTACAGGTGAGGAGGCTACTCTTAGATGGATGTTAAGGGTACCTAGCTTGTATGAGGGAAACTCCGTGGGATGAGTTGAGACTCGAGGAGATTCGGGTAGTCAGCGAGTTCCCGGATGTGTTTCCAGATGATTTACCTAGTTTACCTCCGGATCATGAGGTGGAGTTTGCGAAAGAGTTGCTTCCTGGCAAGGCATCGATCTCTAAAGCTCCGTACCGGATGGTTCCAGCAGAGCTTTGGGAGTTGAAGGAGCAGTTACAAGAATTACTGGACAAGGGGTTCTTTTGACCTAGTGTTTCGCCCTGGGGAGGTCCAATATTGTTTGTGAATAAGAAGGATGGGTCGATGCGGAGGTGCATTGATTACTGTGAGATTAACAAGGTGACTGTGAAAAATCGCTATCCTTTACCTTGTATAGATGATCTCTTTGACCAGTTGTAGGGGACGCGAGTCTTTTCGAGATTGATTTGCAGTCAGGATATCATCAGGTGAGGGTCAAATCGAAGGATGTAGCGAAGACAACTTTTCGAACTAGATATGGTCACTACGAGTTTTTGGTCATGTCTTTTGGGTTGATGAATGCTCTAGCGGTGTTCATGGATCTGATGAATAGGGTTTTCCATGAGTACCTAGATCGATTCGTAGTGGTATTCATTGATGACATTCTGGTATACTCGAGGAGTATGGAAGAGCACGTGGAACATTTGAGGATAGTGTTACAAATTCTGCGAGAGAAGAAGCTGTATGCTAAATTGAAGAAGTGTAAATTCTGGTTGAGTCAGATTGCATTCTTAGTCCATGTGGTTATTAAGGATGGTTTATCAGTTGATCCTAGCGAGATTGAAGCTGTGGTCGACTGGATAAAGCCGAAGAATGTGCAAGAGGTTCAAAGTTTTCTAGGACTGGCAGATTACTACCGTCGTTTCTTAGAGGGTTTCTATAAATTTTCTGGACCTCTGACATGACTGACCAGGAAAGGAGTGCAGTTCGAGTGGACCAGTGATTGCGAGCAGTGCTTTCAGGAGTTGAAGCACCGGCTGGTTACTGTTCCAGTGTTGACCATTCCTTCAGGGATGGTGGGTTTTTGATTTATAGCGACGCGTATCTAAAGGGTTTTGGATGTTTTCTTATGTAGTAGGGTAAGGTAGTGGCATATGCTTCTCCGTAATTGAAAGATTATGAGAAGAATTACCCTACGCATGATCTGGAATTGGCTGCTGTGGTATATGCACTAAAGATATGGTGACACTATCTGTACGGGGTGCAGTGTGAGATCTTCACTGACCATAAGAGCCTCAGGTATTTTTTTCACATAGAAGGAGTTGAACATGAAACAGAGGCGATGGCTTGAATTAATTAAGGACTACGATTGCACGATCAGTTATCACTCGGGGAAGGCTAATGTGGTGGCTGATGCATTGAGTCAGAAATTAGGGCCTACAGCTGTATCTGCGGTTGTAACTTAGTGTCACATCAGACGATATTTGGAGAGCTCAGGTATAGAGTTGGTGGTTGGTGATCATCAGGCTTATCTTGCTGGATTGGTGGTCCAACCGACCTTGTTTGAGCGTATAAAAGCCGCGCAGGCTAGTGATGCAGAGTTGGCAGAGGTTAGGAAAAAGGTACAGCAGGGACTGACTATGGAGTTTAACATCTCTGAAAGGGGTGTATTAAGGTTTGGGACCAGACTATCTGATGAGATCAGAAGGACGATTCTAGAAAAGGCGCATCGTTCTATATATACGGTACATCCTGGTAGTATGAAGATGTATCGGGACTTACGCAAGACCTTCTGGTGGTCTGGTATAAAGAAGCAGATTGCTCAATTCGTGGAGCAGTGTTTAACATGTCAACAGGTGAAAGTTGAACATCAGAGGCCGGCAGGGCCGTTGCAGCCTTTGCATATTCCGGTGTGGAAATAAGAGCATATTTCCACGGATTTTGTAACCGAATTGCCACCAATACTTCACGAGAAAATGCTATTTTGGTGATCATGGATAGATTGACGAAATCTGCTCATTTTATACCAATAAAGGTTGGCTATCCTTTGAGTAGGCTAGCAGATCTGTATATGCAAGAGATTGTGAGAATGCACGGGGTACCGGTATCCATTGTGTTAGATCGAGATTTGAGGTTTACTTCTTGATTCTGGACAAGTTTACAAGAGGCACTTGGAATGACGCTTACTTTCAGTACAGTGTTCCACCCCCATACCGATGGACAGTAGGAGAGAACGATACAGATTTTGGAAGATATGTTGCGAGCTTGTGTGTTAGACTTCAATGGTAGCTGGATACAGTTTATGCCACTGGTAGAGTTCGCTTATAATAACAGCTTCCAATCTAGTATCAAGATGGCACCGTTCGAGGTTTTGTATGGTCGGAGGTGTCGATCTCGTTTGTGTTGGGATGAGGTTGGTGAACATCAGGTGTTCAGACCTAAACTTGTGCAGCAGGCGTATGAGAAGGTGGGTTTGATCCGAGAGAGGATTAGATCAGCTCAGAGTTGGTAGAAGAGTTACGCAGATGTTCACCTCCGTGACTTAGAGTTCGAAGTGGGAGGTAAGGTATTTCTGCGTATTGCTCCAATGAAATAGGTGATGAGATTTAGGAGGAAGGGCAAGCTGAGCCCGAGGTATATCGGACCATTCGAGGTACTTGAGCGAGTGGGTCCGGTAGCCTATAGGATTGCATTACCTCCAGCATTTTCGAGGGTCCATGATGTGTTTCACGTATCCATGTTGAGGAGGTACATATTGGATCCTTCACATGTTATTAGTTATGATGAGTTGGAAATTGGGGATACTTTAGCGTATGAAGAGATACCTGTTCAGGTTCTAGACCGTAAAGTTCAGAAGCTTCGTACTAAAGAGATACCGTTAGTGAAGGTATTGTGGCGAAACCATGAGGTTGAGGAAGCTTCTTGGTAACTGGAAACGGAAATATGCCGGAAGTATCCACAGTTGTTTTGAGCACTTGTACATGATCCTACTGTGGGTCTGGTAGGTGGTTAGTCGTCGAGAGTACATTTGTATTGTGAACTTCTGAGACAGTTGTATATGTAACCACGGTATTCTTCCACCATAAGTGAGGGTATGTATGTGTATGTGTATGATGGGGCTACGTTGTAGTGGTCGCCAGTTTTTCTCTAGAGTGGTATATATGTGTTTGATTGTATGTATAAGTCTTTGAATGAGAGACTGCAAATTTTGAGGACGAAATTTTTGTAAGGAGGGGAGATTGTAAGAACCTGAACCGTGATAATGGTTTATTTAAAGAGAGGGGCATTTTGGTAAAGAGTAGGCCTTGTCGACGAAGCCAGATTTCATTGACGAAGTCTTTGTCCTTCTCATCGACGAAATTCAGAGACTCGTCGACGAGGGGAAGCCGAGGAGTTTCAGGAAATTGGGAATGTCAGGGTTCGTTGACGAATTCCTTATCTCATCGACGAGAAGACTAGGGCCTCATCAACGAGGGCACCATTTCATCGACGAATTCGCCCGAGTCAAGGGCTTATAAATAGAAATTTCCTTTACTTCTTCATTAAGAAACTTCAAATATCTCTCTCTCTCTAGAACTCTCCCTACTCTCTCTCTCTCTAGATTTCTTCTCCGATTGTTACTGTAATCGGGAATCTGAAGTTACCACGAGGATCGTGGAAGGATTCTCTACAAGTTTTACGAATCGAAATCTCATTTCGGGGATTTTTGGGTTTTAGCATAAAATCGAGGTAAGGCTCGATTTTCAATTCTGATCTGGTAGTTTTGTAGGTAACAGTATTGTGAGTGTATTCTGTACTATGATTTGTAGGTTTTGGAACTCGGTTCGCTATTTAGGGGCCTTGGAGTTCAGGATTTGCTACACGGGGAAAAGGTAAAGGGAACTGTGTTTATATTGGTTATTTTTGAAATTGGACTCAGTGGAATTGTGGTTCACTGTCCTGTGTGTGTTTTGGCTACTCATTTGGGGGGATTTAACAGGAAAAACTATGGGTTTTTCATTATTATAGTTTTGGGAAAAGGGGGCGACGGGCTGCATTCTTGGTTTTGTTGAAAACTAATCGTATATGTTGATTTATACTGGATTATTGGGATGGTCGTGCCTTGACTTGTTTGGACTGTATTTGTTTAAGAAACCATGATTTAGATTACCAAATGGGTGTGATTTTTTTGGTTATATAAGCATGCATGTATGTGTGATATGTTGAAATGCTAGTAAGAACGCGGTTCTGAAATTGTTTCAGGTACTGAGAGTGTCCAACTTTATATCCGAGGGCATGTGTTTTATCACCTGCCATGTAGGCGAGAGTGTCCGGCTCTATATCTGAGGGGGTGAGCTTATTCCGGCAGATCAAGGCGAAGGGTGTGAATCCACTAGTTAGAGCCGGTACGATACCATGGGGGTCGGGGACTAGCCATGTGCCGGTGGCGCCGTGTTCGTGGGTTGCCTACGGGCCAATGCCGTATGTTGCAGGTCGGCTTCGGGCCGAAGGGTGTGATGACACCAAGATTTCTGATCATGTGTATGTGTATGTGTGCGTGTATGCACTGTGTAAACTAGTACTGGACTGTATTTAACTGCGTGTATGTTGCATTATGATAACACTCAAATGCCACACATTGATATAACCTGTGTTCTTCCTTACTGAGAGATGTCTCACCCCTGCTATACGTACATTTTTATAGGTCCGTCGAGTAGCAGAAACTAGCGTCCTAGTGTAGGGAGCGTAGTGGCCGGTGTACTGTGGTTAGCGCTTGGGTAAGTGCTAGGACTGTATTTTGGTGGGTTGCCATTTTGAGATGTATTTGGGCACCCGTTTGTATGTTTTTTATAGAACTGTGTTCTGCTCTTGTATAGACTCTGGTATTGTACTATATATGTTTATATAGAATGACCTTTTTCAGCTGCATATATGATTGTGTTTGGATGTGTTTAGGGTGCCTGGGAACCCCACGAGGTCGGACCCTCATCCATTGTACTGTATCATTAGATGCTTTATCGGATACGGGGATAGGTTAGATTACATTTTCCCCCTTGGGTCCCATTTCAGGATTTGGGGCATGACAATGGAGTTGTGAATGTATGCCTCAATTGCTGCAAAGCTAGATGGTGAGGAAATTTGCGACCAATAGGTGGTTATAATTTTACATAGTTTTGTGTAGGTGGAGTTCAAAACCTTGGCTCGCTACACGGTGATGAATTCATTTGTATTGTGCTTGAGTAGATATATTTATTGAGGCTTGAGAGGGTTTCAATTATATTGACAAATTTGTTCTTTAGTATGGCCAACATTGATCTTGCTAGCTCCTCGTGGTGGAAAAGTAGCCCCTCTAGGTGTTTTGCATATTGATATGAGAATCAATGTGTATTGTTTGGGGTTCAAATCTTGTAAGCTTATCTAAGCATATTGATTATTTTAGAATTATACACCCATCATTTGATGACAATTCGACAATATATCAATGTTGGCCTTATAAGGCTTAACATCTTGTTTTGATGTTAAAAAACAAGTAGAACTTAACATACTTTGTTTAAGTGATGTATTTTCAGGGCTCAATGATGAATGCAAGGTTAAAGAATTCATGAAAGCTTATATTTCAAAGAATGATGATTTATATCAAGCTTGAAGCATGGATTCAAAAATGGATTTAAAGATAAAGCTTGAAGATCATTAGAGCATGAGGATTAAAGAGAACTTGATGAAAGCTCAAAGAAAGATAAAGCAAGCATAAATACCTCAAGGAATTCAAGAATTGGAAATTTGAAGGAGTTTATAGGAAATTTCATGTAAGTACTTCAAATAATTTCAATATGGATACATGAAACTCTTAGGTTAATTTATTGAACCTAGATACCTTTCAACATACTTGGAAAATATTTTTATAAGGTCAAAAATTATTTCAAAAAGGTTAGAATCATTTTGGAATGAAAAGCACCAAAAAGAAGTTTTTCCAAATGCTGTTAATTTTTCTACATCAGCATTGAGATATATTTTTCTCTATCAAAAACTCTTTATTTTAAAAATGTTCAACATGAAAGTTGTATAATTTTCTCTTAGATTTCATTTGAACCAAGATTATCAAATTCGAAGTTATACAGAAAAAGTTATTACTAAAAAACAGAAGGGTGCTTGAAGCTGACAACAACATGTGTGCAACTAGTAAACTGCCTGAACCAAGACAGGCGCCTGGGTGGTCACGCCAGGTGACTATCTTAGTTCTGGCAGGTGACTACCACGCTATTGCCCCTACTGTTCCTTTAAAAATAACATGGCATACGACTAGAGGATTGGGGCAGGCGACTGCCATGCGGCTGTTTTGATTTTTCTTATAATGGTCAAATTTTTAAATGGCGTTGTTTGTGGCTCAAAATTTATGGAAACTTGGGGGATATTTCAACACACTTGGGGACCAAGTTACTTACCTTTTAAATTCTATAAATAAGCCTCAAATATTATTGAATCATACACCAAGAATTAAAATTCAACAAAAATTCAGCATCTCTCTCAAATTGCTCTCAAACTCTCAAGGCTCTCTCTTGCTCTCAAGCTCGCATATTGTGCATGAATTCAATTGAGTTTTGGTTGATCTTCTTCCACCAATCTTGTGCTACAAATTCTCAATCTTTCAATCATTGAAAGAATTAATCAGTAATATACTTCATTGAGCTTCAAGTTAAATTCCATATTGTTATTTACTTTGAAGTATATTAGTTTCTAAATTTTTGTACTAATCAGCTCTTTGTGTGAGCAAGTTCTTGTACACAAATATTTGATTTGTATCTTGTAGGTTGACGATTCCAAGGATTGTTTGGATCGTTGGCTAAGTAAGGGGATATTGCTTAGAGAGGCGGGCTCTAGCCTATGTAAGGACTAACCGGACGAGGGGATATCATTTGGAGAAGGTGGGCTCTAGCCTTACCCAAGGAGTGTTGTAAAGGTTTGTTCCACCCGTCATTGGAACAGGTTTAGTGAATCCTTTGGTGGTTTTGCCAAAGGCGAGAACGTAGGCTGTGTTGAAGTCGAACCTCGTAAAAATCGCCTCTCACTCTCTTTTTCCTTATTCTTTATTTTCAGTTCATATACAACTGCGTGGATGTTTTAAATATCTAAATTATACATACTACGTACATTTGGAAATCAAGTAAACTTAAAGTCCAATTTTGATTTGGGTTTCAGAAACTGAAAGGGAGTACGTTGGTTACACCATATCTTGCAAAAATCATACGTGAGTATGTTACTTGGTTAACATCCCAAAGATAAATTTACCAAGAGTTTATTTGAATTCTAAATATTTGGAAAGGGTGATTGGATTCATTTATAAGGGCTTTACATCAGCAAGCATAAATTTTCATTCACTACAGGGCTTGGTTCAAATTTGGCTAATATCAACAACCAATCATTTTGTGTTTTTATATTACATAAGTGTTGTGTATTGGCTTGGTTGTTTGCTTTCTAGCTATAGTTGATTGGTTTGGTTGAATGATTGGATGTTTGTATGCTTAAGGATTAAATAAAAAAACTAAGTTCTTAAGTGCTTAACAAATTAAACAAACAAGTCACAAATTGGTTAAAAGAAATAAACGAAGTTTAAGGTATCTTAAAAGAATTAAAAAAAAAATTTAGAATTCAATGCACCCCTCCTCTTAGGAAGTTATTCCTAATTTCAATTGGTATCAGAGAGGGGTTATAGAAACTCTTAACTAGAAGCTATAAAAAGATCTAAATGGCTCAATTAGGGGTAGCTCCCTTTGAAGAGGGACAATCTTAAACTAGGCCTCCTATCTTTTGTGGTTTGAACTACACGTTTTGGAAAAAGAGAATGCAAATCTATCTCCAAACGATAAATTGAAAAGTATGAGAAGTTGTTATAGATAGAGATCAAATTCCCACAAAGATAGTAGATGGAAAACAAATCCCAAAAGAGAAGAAAGATATGACCGATCAAGATTATAAAATGCTCTAAACAAATTCAAGTGCTATAAATTGCTTTATATTGTGCCTTGTATGCTAATGAATTTAATCGAGTAATGGCTTGTAAATCAGCTAAGGAAATATGGGATAAGCTAGAAGTTACTTATGAAGGAACAATGGATGTTAGGGATAATAGGGTTGATATGCTCACAAGAGAGTATGAAGCCTTTAAGATAAACCCGGATGAATCAATTACAAATATGTTTACTAGGTTCACTCACATAATCAATTCCCTAAATGCACTAGGAAAAACCTACACTACTTATGAAATGATAAAGAAAATTCTTAGAGGGCTACCAACCGTATGGGAACTAAAAGCCACTGCCATAACCGAAGGAAGAAATTTGAAAAACACTTTCTTAGATGAACTTATAAGTTCTCTCCTTACATATGAAATGACAATGAATGAAAAGAATGGAAAAACCAAAGCCCAAGAATCAATAGCCTTTAAAGCCTTAAAAGAAAACTCAAGTAGTGAAATGGATGAAGATGAAGTAGCCTTCATATCTAAAAAGCTAGCAAAGATACTAAGAAGGAGAAACAAATTTAAAAGAAGAAATCAAAACTCTAAATTAGAAGGAGGAGAAATCAGTAAAAAGAAATCTAAAAGTAAAACTCCTACATGCTATAATTGCAACAAAGCTGGACACATAAAATCGGAATGTCCACTACTTAAGAAAGAGTCTAAGAAGAAAAACAAAAAGGCCATGAAAGCCACTACTTGGGATAATACAAATAGTTCGGAAAATGAAATAAGTGACCAAGAGGTTGCCTACACGTGCTTTATGTCATGGGATAACGAAGAAAGCTCCTCAACTAAATCTTCAAATAATTCTTGTAGTGATGAATCAAGTGATGAGGGTATGACATCTTATGATGAACTTCAAAATGATTTATTCAAAGTACATAAGATGCTGATCAAAGCAAATAAACAAAATACTCCATTGAAGAATAAAAATGAAAGTATAATGAAAGAATTAAAATCCCTTGGAAATGCTGAAAGAGAAAATGAAAGAGAAGAATTTAAGGATCAAGAAAATAGAACATAAGTATGAATCAACAATGAAAGAAATAGAATCCAAAACTTTTGTTGAAAAAAAAAACAACTTAAAAATCAAGAAACTAGAAAGTAAGAATGAATAAATGATAGAAGACCTTCGATCCCTATCCTCTACGGTATATAAGAAAGATATATATATATATATATATATATATATATTTCTGAATTAGAGGATAAAATAAGAAAATCATCTCAAGAGTTAGAGAAATCTCAAAAGAAGGTTGATAACAAGAAAGAGATAGAGTTAAATGATCTTAAAAATCAGATTAAAGATAAAGAAAAGACCATCTATAACTTTACAAAAGGAAAAACAAACTTTGACAAAATGATAGGCTCACAAAGGATGACTTTAAATAAAGAAGGCATTGGGTTCAACGGGATTGAAAATAAAAAGAAAAAGAATCTTTACATGGGTTATTTCTCAAAAGCCTCCAAAGATAATTCAAGCACATCCTTTAATGCTTACACCAACACCATAAGCTATCAATGTAAGAAAAAGGGGCATATAAAGTTTGAATGTCCATTTAAGAGAAAGGGTATGAAAATTAAACAAGTATGGAGAATTAAGGAATCATCCCTTGTTAAACCAACCAGAACTAAGAAAGTATGGGTACCAAGATGAAAGACTAGTTCATAAGTGAAACACCGTGGATTAAGTTATTCCCCTTTAAAAATTGAGAAGGTAACTTAATTCATGATCAACAATCGAACTAGTTGAAATAGCAAAACTTAAAGATGAGTTTAAGAGCTTATTCAAAATGGTATTGTTGGCAAACATCATAGGATGATTTTTACAAGGCTTAACTGAAGAAAATATTATTGAACTAATTACATAAGTACCTTGATTAAGAAAAAGATATTTGAGAATGAAAGACTATATGCTACATGCTTACATGCCTATATAATATGCTATATACTACATGTGTATGACTTGACTTGACTTGACTTATATTGGAAATTTATGGCTCACTATGTTGAAAATTTGAGCATGAGATTATTTAGCATAAGCATGAATTCGGATATGAGATTAATTCTTGATCATGTATGCTATTGATGAATTACATGGATATAATTACTGCTTTTATATTGATATCCATGAGCTACAAGAGATATAATGGTTATATTGGTATCCATGAGCTGTGTATAATGTGAAAACGACTTTGGTATCTATAAAGTCTTTGGTATCCATGAATATTTTTGGTATCACATTTAAAAATTTCAAGTAGTATCATAATTTTAAAAAGCTCACTTGGTATCAAAATCTAAAAGATCAATTTTTTTAGCATGACAAGTATGATTATATCTATGAGTATGGTATAACATTGATGATATGAGCATAATATTGATATTTGATACATAATGTGAAAAAATGTTTTGAAACATGGGATGATGAAAGCAAAATTGATAACAAAACTGAATGTGTTAAATTCAGGGGGAGTGTTATGTTATATTGCTTATATTATGATTGTTTCCCTATTAATCAATTCAGAGAATTTTCATTTGGTATCATGAATTAAATTTTCAATTGGTATCAATTCTCAATTGGTATCATGAATTTTAAATAGATATCATGAATTCAATTTTAAATTGGTATCATAAAATCAATAATTGAAATCTTAAATATTGTCTAAAGGAAAAAACTGTTAGTAATGAAGTTACAACTCATATACTTGAATGTTATAACACACTACACATGCTATATTGAAAAATAATAAATTGAGTGTGTACATATGTTTGATATGCATGTTTAATGATATGCTCAAAATGAGATTTTACTTGAACTTAATCATTTTTTTTTCTTTTTGATGGATGTCAAAAGGGGAAGAAGTTTTAAAGCAAAAATTGAGCATAGTATTGCAAATTGTAAAAACTGAGCATGAACATAATATATATATCAAAAAGATAAGTATTTGATAGTGATGAGCAATATTGTAAAAGAGGTATTGAAATTGATATTGATCTTACAAATATTGTTAAGATGGTGCTTATTGAAAGGGGGGGGGGGGCTTTTTAAGGCTTACTCCAATTTTTGCTTCTTGTTTGTCAACATCAAAAAGGGAGAGATTGTTGGCCTTACAAGGCTTAACATCTTGTTTTGATGTTAACAAACAAGTAGAACTTAACATACTTTGTTTAAGTGATGTATTTTTAGGGCTCAATGATGAATGCAAGGTTAAAGAATTCATGAAAGCTTATATTTCAAAGAATGATGATTTATATCAAGCTTGAAGCATGGATTCAAAAATGAATTTAAAGATAAAGTTTGAAGATCATGAGAGTATGAGGATTAAAGAGAACTTGATAAAAGCTCAAAGAAAGATGAAGCAAGCATAAAGACCTCAAGGAATTCAAGAATTGGAAATTTGAAGGAGTTTATAGGAAATTTCATGTAAGTACTTCAAATAATTTCAATATGGATACATAAAACTCTTAGGTTAATTTATTGAACCTAGATACCTTTCAACATACTTGAAAAATATTTTTATAAGGTAAAAAATTATTTCAAAAAGGTTAGAATCATTTTGGAATGAAAAGCACCAAAAAGAGGTTTTTCCAAATGCTGTTAATTTTTCTACATCTACATTGAGATGTATTTTTCTCTATCAAAAACTCTTTATTTTAAAAAGTGTTCAACATGAAAGTTGTATAATTTTCTCTTAGATTTCATTTGAAACCAAGATTATCAAATTCTAAGTTATACAGAAAAGGTTATTACTAAAAAACAGAAGGGTGCTTGAAACTGACAACAACATGTGTGCAACTAGTAAACTGCCTGAACCAGGACAGGCGCCTGGGTGGTCACGCCAGGCGACTGTCTTAGTTCTGGTAGGTGACTGCCACGCTACTTCTCCTACTATTCCTTTAAAAATAACATGGCATACGACTAAAGGATTGGGTCAGGCGACTGCCACGCGGCTGTTTTGATTTTTCTCATAACGGTCAAATTTTTAAATGGCGTTGTTTGTGGCTCAAAATTTATGGAAACTTGGGGGATATTTCAACACACTTGGGGACCAAGTTACTTACCTTTTAAATTCTATAAATAAGCCTCAAATATTATTGAATCATACACCAAGAATTAAAATTCAGCATCTCTCTCAAATTGCTCTCAAACTCTCAAGGCTCTCTCTTGCTCTCAAGCTCGCATATTGTGCACGAATTCAACTGAGTTTTTGTAAATCTTCTTCCACCAATCTTGTGCTACAAATTCTCAATCTTTCAATCATTGAAAGAATTAATGGGTGATATACTTCATTGAACTTCAAGTTAAATTCCATATTGTTATTTACTTTGAAGTATATTAGTTTCTAAATTGTTGTACTAATCAGCTCTTTGTGTGACCAAGTTCTTGTACACAAATATTTGATTTGCATCTTGTAGATTGATGGTTCCAAGGGTTGTTTGGATTGTTGGCTAAGCAAGGGGATATTGCTTAGAAAGGCGGGCTCTAGCCTATGTAAGGAGTGACCGAACGAGGGGATATTATTTGGAGAAGGCGGGCTCTAGCCTTACCCAAGGAGTGTTGTAAAGGTTTGTTCCAACCGTCAATGGAACAGGTTTAGTGAATCCTTTGGTGGTTTTTCCAAAGGCAAGAACGTAGGCTGTGTTGAAGCTGAACCTCTTAAAAATCCCCGTCTCACTCTCTCTTTCCTTATTCTTTATTTTCAGTTCATATACAACTGCGTGGATGTTTTAAATATCTAAATTATACATACTATGTATATTTGGAAATCCAGTAAACTTAAAGTCCAATTTTGATTTGGGTTGCAGAAATCGAAAGGGAGTACATTGGTTACACCATATCTTACGAAAACCATACGGGAGTACGTTACTTGGTTAACATCCCAAAGATAAATTTACCAAGAGTTTATTTGAATTCTAAATATTTGGAAAGAGTGATTGGATTCATTTTTACAGGGCTTTACATCAGCAAGCATAAATTTTCATTCACTACAGGGCTTGATTCAAATTTGGCTAATATCAACAAACAATCATTTTAAGTTTTTATATTACATAAGTGCTGTGTATTGGCTTGGTTGTTTGCTTTCTAATTATAGTTGATTGGTTTGGTTGAATGATTGGATGTTTGTATGGTTGAGGATTAAATAAAAAAACTAAGTTTTTGAGTGCTTAACAATTAAACAAACAAGTCACAAATTGGTTAAAACAAATAAAAGAAGTTTAAGGTATCTTAAAAGGAATTAAAAGAAATTTTTAGAATTCAATTCACCCCCACTCTTGGGAAGTTATTCCTAATTTCAATCAAAATTTAGGCAGCCGGACATTTAATATCCTATCCCAAATTCAATAGGTATCTTTACAATAGCCCTAAAACTAGTTCTAAATGAATTTGCAAGTTTGTAAAACTATCACTTTGTCGAGGGAAGTCTCATAGGATGGGGAAACTAATTTAATTGAACTCTCATTTTTCCTATTTTCATATTTATATGATAATTTGCACTATTCATACTTGTGTGTGGCAGTATGGTATGGTAAATATTATATCCAAAAAGAAATGTGTTTCTTATAAAATGAAATTTATATGATAATTTGCACTATTCATACTATTTTCCACTAGGCCATATGTGGAGTGAATAAAAGTTAAAAAATAAATTTACTTATAAAAAATTGTGTTTCCTTTATGACAAAATTAAAGTTGTGTTTGGGAGTAAGGATTTTAGATCCTGGATTTAGATTTGGATGGATTCAGACAAATTTCAATACAATTTTATACTATTTTTTTATTTAAATTCAATACAACTACAAATTCACTGCATTTGAAAACATACAATAAGTGTGTTTTGGTTGAATAATAAGCTACCATATTCATATTTACACAATGATTTACACTATTAATACTTGCATGGGAGTAAGAATTTTAGATGTTGGATTTAGATTTGGGTGGATTTGGACAAATTTGAAAACAATTTTATACTACATTTTATTCAAATTTAATACAATTCTAAATTCAAAGCATTTGAAAACATACAATAAGTGTATTTTGGTTGAATAATAAGTTACCATATTCATATTTACATGATGATTTGCACCATTAATACTTGTATATGTGTGTGTGTGTGTGTGTGTGTGTGGATGCTTGTGTGTGCATGTGAGAGTTCATCGCCTAACTTATTGGCTTGTGAAATTTTGCTATTCCTATATTTATATTTATATTTCTTGTGCAATTCCACTAGTTTTTAGTATTTTGGAATTTCACTTTGGTGTGATATTCCCTTTTTTGATTTAGTAAAAATGAAAGCTATTCTCCATTCTAACTATTTTATATCGAAAATCCTTAAAAAAGGAAACGAGTTTACACTGAAAAAAATGTCATTTTAAGTCATCCATTACATTAGATAAAATTGATCGTCCTTACACATATTATTAAAAAGCAAATGCATACATGCAATGCATAGATACGTCTTATATTCTTGAAAACCAAAGCCTGAAATCGTAGCCCCTTGCATGTTTTTTTTTTTCAACTTCATGTATTCATTGAAGCTTAGACCCGTCCAAGAACGGTTACTATACATTCATTCCTAATCGTACATGTGAGACAAATCAATTGTTATATTTCAATTGATTATTAGTCATACTATGTTGACTAATAATCACTTGAACATGTTAATTATTTGTTTCACTTACGATTAGTAATGTTTGTATTTCAACCATTCTTGAATTATCCAATGTGGATAATTCAGGAAGTTGTATTTACATTGTTGTCATCGTTCACACTTTGTCAATTGTCATTATATATTTCGAGCGCGTCTCTACTTGTGTTCTCTGGGTGCATAGTGGGGTGTCGTGACAATTTGTTAGTGATGGAAAACTCGAAAAATTTTCACTTCCCCCATCTTGTGTACTTGGAGAGCCATGGGGAGATGCTTCCGAAATTTATAACGACTACGACGAAGGAATTTGAGCGATTGATCGCAATGTAAATGCAATATTCTTGAATGGGATAGGATTCGTTCCCTTTAGAGTATGATGGTTGATTATAGGATTCATGATGCATGCATGATAAACATTATGAGAATATAATGAACACCATTTACTTGAACATATTATAGGGTAATTAATGAACATGGATAAGAGTTGGATGAACACTTGGGGTAGGTTTTTGCCAGAATACGTGAAAGGGGTACATGATTTCATAGAGTTCGCACATCCTCATGTAGACAGAGCCAATAGAATAAGGTGTCCTTGTAAGAAATGCCAAAACATAACATTCAAACACATTGTTCTGGTCCATTCACATTTGTTAGACTTTGGAATGGAGAAAAGGTACACAAGATGGGTTTTCCACGGTGACGATTACGCAGTTCAAAGCGATAATGATGATGATGAAAATGAGGAGGCAAATATAGTAGGTGGTGATACACGTTCAAAAGGGTTAATCAAAATGTTAGGTGAATTGCAAAGGGGGATTGTAGTGGACACGGGTGATGTCAGTGTGTCGCATACTGGTGATGAAACTACTTCAGCGGGTACTATACCTTGCGATCCTAGTACGTTGAATCGACTTGGTAAACCATTTGCTAATCTCTGAGGGATGCACGGGTGCCCCTATATCCAAACTGTAAAAAATTCTCAAAATTAGAGTTTCTGATAAAGTTGCTTCATGCAAGGACAATGCATGGGTTATCTCAGAGTGCATTCAACATGCATTTAAGCCTCATTAAGGCAGCACTTCCGGAGGGTGAAACACTTCCCAAGTCTTTTTATGAGGCGAAGACGTACATGCGTGTATTGGGTCTCGGTTACACTCTAATACATGCGTGTAGGTATGATTGTGCACTCTTTTATAGTGAACATGAAAATGCGAATGAGTGCCCAGAATGTGGTGAACCGAGGTATACAACTAATCAAAATAAGGGTAAAAAGATCCCCAAAAAAGTTTTGCGATATTGACCATTAATCCCGTGGCTGCAACAATTGTATATGTGCAAAAAGACTTCTACAGATATGAGATGGTATTAAGAGAAACGTCTTCAAGATGGAAACACCCTTAGCCATCTAGCGGACTCCGAAGCTTGGGCCGAATTTGATAAAATGCATTCTTAGTTTGCTAGTGATCCTCGCAACATCAAACTTGACCTTGCTTCAGATGGGTTCAATCCTTTCGGTAACATGACCAACCCATATAGCATGTGGCCAGTTATGATGATGTCATACAATATGCCGCCATGGCGATGTATGAAAGAACCTTTCATTTATATGTCTCTGCTGATTCCTGAACCGAGAGCACCTAGTAATGATATTGATGTTTACCTGCGTCCATTAATTGACGAGTTGACAGAATTATGGGAAAAATGAGTGGTGACATTCGATGTGGAAACAGAGACAACATTTCGGATGCATGTTGCAGTCTTGTGGACAATTAATGATTTCCCCGCATACGGCAACTTGTCAGGTTGGAGCACAAAAGGTTACTTAGCATGCCTAGTATGTAATAAGGATGTTGGTTCCTTATCCTTCAAGCATGGCCGCAAGTTATGCTTTATGTGTCATCGCCGTTTTCTACGAACTGGACATCCTGGGAGGACTCGTGGCATCAGAAGCTTCAATGGAAAACTTGAATGAAGGTCACCGCCAAAGCGGCTAAGTGGGGAAGAGATATTAAACCAGCTAAGATTGATCAGAGATGTGAAATTTGGGAAACCACCGACTAGTAGAAAAAGAAAACGCGCTGAGTGGGAGTTGAATTGGACAAAGAGAAGCATTTTCTTCGAGTTGCCATACTGGAAAGATCTTCTACTACACCACAACTTGGATGTCATGTACATCGAAAAGAACATTTGTGAGAATGTCATTGGCACATTGCTTGGTATAAATAGGAAGACAAAGGACACCGCAAATGCTCACCGAGATGTAGAAGACATGGGAATATGACCTGAGCTGCACCTGTTTCATGATGGGGACAAAATTCTCATGTCATCAGCTTGTTACACATTTTCGAAGGATGAGAAGAATAAATTCTTCGAATGGTTGAAATCAATGAATTTCCCTGATGGATATGCATCAAATATAGCTCAATACATAAACACGAAGGAAGGGAAGATGTTAGGAATGAAAAGTCATGACTGTCACGTCCTTCTACAACGGGCTCTACTCGTTTTCCTTCATGGACACTTGACTGAAGATATTCGCTCGGTGCTGATTGAGTTGAGATTCTTTTTTTGGTAGTTGTGCTAAAAAAAATTAAGCGTAAACGTACTTGAATGGTTAGAGGATGACATCGTGATCATACTATGCAAGCTGGAGAAAATTTGTCCGCCAGCATTCTTCGATGTGATGGTCCACCTAACTGTCCATTTACCAAGGGTTGCCATAATTGGAGGACCGGTTCAATATCGTTGGATGTATCCTATTGAGAGGTAAAGTATAAAGTCATCGTATAATGGTCACGTAATTTCCCTATTTGAATTTTTTTTTTCTTTATTGTGTCTATAAGTCTATAATACTACGTAAAATGCATAGGTTCTTGTCGACTTTGAAGGGGTACGTGCGCAATAAGGCACGATCGAAAGGTTCAATCATTGAGGCATACATTGACAGTGAATGTCTTGCATTTTGCTCAACGTATCTACATGATATTGACACAATGTTCTCTCGTGATGAGTGAAATGCAGACGCTCATGCTATTAATGCCGAAGATGAAGAACCCAGGAGCTCTGTATTTCGAGAAAATGTTTGGCCTCTCAGTGCACGAGTTTACGATTTCATTGATATGGACGACCTAGAAAATGCTCATTTTTACATTCTCAACAATTGTGGTGAAACTATTCCAAACTCCTTACTTTGCATTGTATTTACATATGCATAATTATATACTTACTTGACATTAACATTTACTACTCTTGCATATAGCGAACATAAAGCTGAACTCCTAGCCCAAAATGAACGGAATGTTGACGAAAAACATAAGAAAGAATTTATCAATTGGTTTGGGAGTCGTGTAAGTAGCAAAAACTGCTTCAGTGAGAAGCAATGTATGTTTTCACTATTGACGGTATTCTTCTAAACTCCTATTTATTTAATAGATGAAAGTCATGTTTTACAATGAGGAACCAACGACAAGTAAAGATTTGTACGCGTTGGCATGTGGCCCCGATCAACGAGTTAACCGCTACAATGGTTACATTGCTAACGGGTTACAATTTCATACAAAGTCCCTCGAACTGCATAGAATAACCCAAAATTGTGGGGTTGTGGTGCTAGGCACAGAAGGAGATGAAGAAATTGACTACTTTGGTGTGTTGGATGACATTATAGAGCTTAGCTATGGAGTAAACAGAGTCGTCCACTTGTTCAAATGTACTTGGTGGGACATCGACAATAAAAAGACTGGGATAAACACCGATGCCTACTTCACCAGTGTCAATTTTAGCAAGCCTTGGCATCAAAATGACCCTTTCGTGCTTGCGACGCAGGCAGAACAAGTGTTTTACCTTAAAGACACCAAATTGAAGGGTGAATGGCATGTGGCCCAAAAGATTTCTTCCCGAAGTTTGTATGCTATTGCAGAAGTGGCAGATAGTGAGATGAGTGCCAGTGAGACTGCATTCCAAAAAAATGAGCCATCTGTCCACGCAACAGCGCAATCTGATTGAGATGTTGTCGAAGAAGGCTTTGATCCTATACCATTGCATGGGGATGGTGCCAAGGCAGAACACATAGGGACTGCTGACATTACAATTGAACCTTCTGTAGATGTTCACTTCATCAACGATGAGGAAACTGGTGGGAAAGATGAAATAGGGGTCAAGTACTGTAGTGAAGAAGAAGACACCTTAGAAAGTGAGGATGATACGAATATTGAGGAAGTATAGGGGGGTAAGCATGTTATTTTTGTCACTATGTATCTGAAATATGTAAATAACTTAAAAATAGATGTATGTTGCGTCCATCTAATATTTGCACTTCATATATGTACTTGTCTATTTTTGTCACTATGTATCTGACATGTGTAAATAACTTAAAAATTCGTACTTCTTATATTTACTTGTCTATTAATTTGCAGATGTGGCACTAGGAGGCCAACATTGGAGAAATCCTTTCAGGTACACGAGTACATCGCCTGAGGATGATCCGACATCCTCCGGATCGGCGGACCCCGTCGGTCCTGATGCGGCGGCACAATTGTCTAAGCCATCGGCACCTCGGCCAAACATGGATACCACTTATGCGACTGACACGCAGGGTGAGTTGTCGACCGTCATGAGCAGTGTTGGTATGGATACAATTAATTTATTTATATGTCAACTGTTGATGATAGTTATTCACATGTATGATTATAATGTTGTTCTTAAATTAACTATACTTTTAGCATCTACGTCCATGGTCAGGTCAGGCCGTGGTGCAGCAAAGAACATGTTGCTGAATAAGCACCTGGATAGGACTAAACAGCGGATTCGGATTGACATTCCTCCAGGATACACTACCCCGCTAAACGATTGGTGCACTGAGTGGACGAGAGAGCTCGGCATTATATGCCGATAGTATGTTCCAGTCACCCCATTCAGCTGGCCCCAAGTGACTCAGGAGTAGCGCATGGTTCTTTACATGCGCATTTTGGTAAGTTCCCTAACCCTATATAGTTGTTTTTAATTTAAATGTTTTTTTACTTTTAATATACTAGCCAATTAACAACTATCTAACATTGTAATTGTATTACCTATATATGCAGGAGGAGTTTGATATGGACATCCTCGAGGATAACCATGTGAGGAGGGCGGTCGACATCCAATTATGTAATAAATTTAAGAGCTATCGCTCGAAAATGCGCTCCCATTTTTTAGCGATGGGAGATGAAGTAGAAGCGTGACCATACGATAAGATATCCCAACAAGATTAGGACGTGGTGTGTCACCATTTCCGCGACCCGTGCTATCAGGTAATGTGTTTGTATTATAATCACTAATTTTTCACAATGATGTCGCTAATATGTCGTCATTACATCTTCCTTGTAGGCCATATGTGAAACAAATGCTGCGAACTGCAGCAAACTCCCTACGACGCATTGCGGTGGATCGAGGCTATTCGTAAATCATCGCCAGGTAATTACTATATATAAAATTATCTGACTATTACATGACATAATACTAATGATGACTTATATGATAATGTAGCGTGATCCCGAGACTGGCACAGAGGAGCTGCTGCCGGATTTGTATCAGAGAACACACCAATGGCAATCGGGGGAGTGGTGCGACGGTGTGCAGGATCGACATGTAAGTGAAGCAAAAGATTTAGTTTATTACTTTATTCAAAACATCAAAGTTGTAGTCTTACTTATTCCTTTTTATCATTTTCATGATTAAAATTAGGCACAGATGGTCGAGCTGAGGGATGCACCTGTTTCAAAGGGGAGTCCGCACATGACAGATTTTGAGATCACTTCCGAGGTGCTTGGGCAACGAGCGGGGGGCTGGGTGAAAGGTCTTGAAAGTGGTTACATCGCCCCAACAACATCATCATCCATGAGTGCGGCGGCTCATGCAGAGATGGAACAACAGCATCGAGAGGCTGAGTATGATAAGCAGGAGATAGCTCGACAGATGTAGATGATCGCTATGGAGAATGCGGAATTGAGATCGGAGGTCTCCAGCTTTTGAGCCCAGATGCAAGCCATGATGGATAGGACCGCGCGGTTAGAGGAAAGGATGCGCCAATCTGGACAAGATGATGCGGGTGGCTTCTCTGATTGATTATAAGGTATTATGATCACAAATTGAGTTTCATGTTAAATCATGCTAGTCTAGAATGCCTCCTGCATAACAGATGCAGTTGATGTGTATTGCATGCTGGTAGTGGATATAGGTTCTCGTGTGCCTTCAACTTCTTATAAATGATCTATTTAAACCTATCAACTTATGATATGCTATGCTCATTTGGCAACCACTCAGAAGGACAATTCATGAAGTTTGAAGAAGCATCGAAACATCTTTGAGCCATGGTGGGATGACAACTGCAGGGGCAGTTCCTGTCCCTCAATTGCCAAAATTACAAGAAAATATGTGCAACTCCATGTTCTTCTGTTGAATGGCTTGGATAAATTTCTTTTTTTGGGGGGGGGGGGTGTTAAAATGACTGAGCACAGCATGCATGGCTTCTGTATACTTTCTGGATTTTGTTCCCTATGTTGGACAATTTGAATCTTTAGAAGTAATAGTAGAGGTAGTAGTGGTGATAAGTAGTAAAATATTAATTATGTTCAGTTTTTCCAAAACAACTTTGTATAAAGATTTTTTACTGCTTATCACCACTACTACCTCTACTATTACTTCTAAAGATTCAAGTTGTCCAACACACGGAACAAAATCCAGAAACTATATAGAAGCCATGCATGCTGTACTCAGTCATTTTAACACCCCCCCCCCCACAAAGAAAAGAAGTTTATCCAACTCATTCAACAGAAGAACATGGAGTTGCACACATTTTCTTGTAATTTTGGCAACTGAGGGACAGGAACTGCCCCTGCAGTTGTCATCCCACCATGGCTCAAAGATGTTTCGGATGCTTCTTCAAACTTCATGAATTGTCCCACCTGAGTGGCTGCCAAATGTGCATAGCATATCATGAGTTGACAAAAACAGACATCTTTACAGGAGCTGAGTTCAAACATGTCACATTTTCATACATACCCATACCCACAAGTCCAATTCCACTTCATTCTCTCCTTCCCCATTGATTACACTGCCTTATCTTCTCCTCGTCCAAAAAATGGAAACTTAAGCATCTTCTTTGCTATTTATATTCTGAATTTAAAATATGGTTACATGTATTGCTGTCGTGAATATGCTACATGATTGCATGCTAGTCTAGAATGCCTCCTGCATGGTGGATGCAGTTGATGTGTATTGCATGCTGGTAGTGGATATCAGTTCTCGTGTGCTTTCAACTTCTTATAAATGCTCTATTTGAACCTATCAGGTACAGGTTTTATGGAAAAACGTCTAATTTATAGACGGCATGCTGCTGAAATTTCGTTAAAATTTTTCCAAACAAAAAGAAAAGATAGGTTTAGTTGTTTAATGTTAAAATATTTTTGAAAGGATGAGTAAAAACATTTGCCATGTCTAAGCAAAAAAAAAATTGCCATGATTTAGTGGCTTTTTAGCTGTTGAGTGAACACTATAAATCTGTTGGACTATCTTTAGTTTGTAGAATGCTTATTCCTAGGAATAAAGATAGTTGTAATAGAAGAACTTGATAATTTGTATTAAAAATGTATTATAATGCACAAGTGAAAATTTATAATTTCTTATCAATCATAGTAAAGGGTAGACAAGGAATGACTATAATTTCATCATAGATATACCTTCCATATTCCATGTTGAGTGGAAGAATGATGAATAAATAGGAAATGACTATTATCTCTATTCCTAGATATCTTCTTGTATCCCGTTCTATTCATAGGAATAGCTATTCAGTGAACTAACAAAACGTCAATGTATCTAGTGAACTTTTATGAGGCATCCCATTCATCATCTGATGTCAATTGTTCTCATGTGGTGAGTTGCCCTATTTTTGTTAGTTGTTTGTGGTCAGCTTGTGAAAGTAGCTTGGGCTTGTTTAGTTGTCAAAAACAAATTTTCATTTTTCATTTCTATATTTAAAATGACCAAAATATAACCTTGTTTTGAATTAATATAGATATCTTCAAAACAGGGAAATGTGCTGACATGTTTTATTTTATTATATTTTGAAAATAGAAAACAAAAATTATTTTCCAATACTAAACTAGCTATTATATTTTCTGATACTCAACGATGAGGGAGGTATCTTTTGCATGGAAAATTTGTCAAGCATCAATTTATACTACTAAATATTGCTGTATTTGTTTTGATTTTTCTTTTATGTTGGGCATCTCGGCTAAATGCATTGGTTAAATGGTTTTGCAGATATATTTTGGAGGGGAAAGAGCTGGAATTCTACATGAAGAAGATCTAGAGGAAGAAGGGAAAGAGAGTAGGTGTTGCCTAAAGTTTTGTTGCCTAGAGATCGTTTTTATTTTTCTCAATCCCATATCTCATTTCAGGCATTGGACTCTCAAAAGAGTTTTAGATGAATTTGTTTGTTTATCTGAACTTTGCTTCTTGTGTTACTGTTCAATATAGTTTTAATTATTATTTGAACAAATGAAGTTTTTTGTATTTTAATTTGAATTTGTACTAGTATTTGTATTTGAATTTTGAATATTTTTAAATAATTTTTGTTATTTGAACATATGTTATTTCTTCATTTTAATTGAATTTATATGAAATTTTGAATGGTTTCAATTTATGTATTTGAAAATGTAATTATAGATTTTTATATAAGAATTCATGATTAAAAAAAATTAGTGTTAAAAGGTTTTTTTTTTTAATTTTTCTAATTATTAGTAAATGATTCAAATTCGTCACTAATACCATACTATTAATATCGAATTTGAATCCTTCACAAATAACTTACTTTTGGTAACGAATTTCGGATTCATCAATAATACAATGTTAGTAGTGACGAATTTCAAAGTAGTCACTAATACTCAACTAGTAGTAACGAATTTCTAATTCATCACTAACACTCTTCTAGTAGTGACGAATTTATGACTATTAGTGACGGATTTGATCCGTCACTAATACACTGATTTTTTGTAGTGTAATACTATATTTTGATAAATTATTGCTATTATTATAGTAATGAGTTTTTAAAATATTTGTTGTAGTAAAAATTGTCTTAAAGCTTTTAACGAACCTAAGATGTATATGGAAGAAGTTTATTTAGCTAACAGTGCTACAACACACACAATTCTGTGAGATAGAAAATATTTCCATTATTTGAAAATATCATCAGCAAATGTTAATACAATATCTAGGTCTACAAATTTGATTGAAGACTCCGGAAGAGCTAATATAAAGTTACCTAATGGTACTTTATTACAAATCGATGAAACTTTATATTATAGTAGATCCAGAAGAAATTTGTTAAGCTTTAAAGATTTAAGACTCAATGGGTATCATATTGAAATCACAAATGAAGGCGATAAAGAATTTCTTTACATTACTTCCATTATTTCTGGAAAGAAACAAATTTTAGAAAAGCTGTCAACCTTATCTTATGGACTATATTATACAAAGATTAAAGCAGTTGAATCATATAATGTCTTGCACCAGAAGTGCAATGACCTAAAGTTATTTGCACTTTGGCATGATCATCTTGGAAATCCTGGAGATGTAATGATGCGAAGAATCATTGAGAACTCATATGGTCATCCACTAAAGAACCAGAAGATTCTTTTGTCTAGAGATTTCATGTGTACTGCCTGCTCTCAAGGGAAATTAATTGTCAACTCATTTGTTTCAAAAGTAAATTTTGAGTCACCCAATTTCTTACAAAGAATTCATGGTGATATATGCGGACCAATACATCCACCATCTGAACCATTTAGATACTTTATGGTTTTAATTTATGCATCTACTAGATGGTCACATGTTTTTCTGCTTTCTACTCGAAATGTTGCTTTTTCTAGACTTCTTTCTCAACTGATTAGATTACGAGCTTATTTTCCCGATTATCCAATTAAATCGATTCGTATGGATAATTCTAGTGAGTTTACATCCCAAACTTTTGATAACTATTGCATGTCACTTGGAATAGATGTTGAACATCCTATTGCTTATACCCATACACAAAATGATTTAGCCAAATCTTTTATTAAGAAACTTCAACTTATTGCTAGACCCATGATTATGAGAACCAAATTGCCCATATTTGTTTGGGGACATGCTATTCTTCATGTTGTATGTTTAGTTCGTATAAGACCAACTACTTACAATAATCTTTCACCCATACAATTAGTCTCTGGGCAACAACCTGATATTTCTTATTTAAAAACTTTTAGTTGTATAGTATATGTTCCTATTGCCCATCCTCAAAGAACTAAAATGAGTCATCGACGTAAACTTGGTATCTATGTTGGTTTTGATTCTCCTTCTATTATTAGATATCTTGAGCCTTTAACATGTGATTTGTTTAAAGCACGGTTTCAAAATTGTCATTTTGATGAAACGGTATTCCCTACATTAGGGAGAGCAAAATTAGTGCCTGAAGTACAACGTGAAATCACATGGAATGTCATGAGTTTATCTCATTTAGATTCTTATACAAATCAATGTGAACTTGAAATTCAAAAGATTATACATTTGTAAGGGATTGCAAATCAGTTATCTAATTCTTTTGTAGATACCAATGCAATACTAAAATCTCATATATCTGCTGCAAATACTCCAGCACGTATTGATGTCCCTGAAGGACAATAGCCGGCTAATAAATCTAAGCTACAAATTAAGCGTGTTAACTTTACCGTAATCTCAAGGTCGGGGGTGAATTGGTATTTTCAAAAATTAATGTCCTAGGTTAATCCCCTAACACAATCTTATGGTCAATCTAATGTAGATAAATTAAATCAATTTAAATATGCAGGGTAAATTAAATTGCATAATAAAATTAGCCAAGCATGCACAAGAAAGTGATAAATAAGAGATAATACCCCGAAATATTATCAAGGTTCGGCAAACTGCCTACGTCCCCGCTTTGACTAACAAGCACAAGGATTACCACTATAGAGCTCATTTAACGGGTGAAGTGGCACCTAAACAATCAGGTCAATTAGCACAGGATTGACCTCAACCTTTACAACCAATCCTTATCAGGTTGGATTACCATCCCCTCAGGCCACGCTTGGAATACAACAAATTTATTAATAAATTTGCGTATGATAAGTATGCTTCTTATTTAAGCAAATTATGTACCAATCTAATCAATACACCACCGAACGATATGATAAAATAAGCTCAATGAGGTATAAGTGTCTACTCACAAATATTTATGCAAATATTGCAATCAGTGCATGAGAATAAAGTGATATGATCTTTGTGTCAAAAGAATGATTTCAATCACAATGCACAAAAAAAGATCCTTAGCACACTTTAAATATCTCAACAAATATTTTCTCAAAATATAAACCTCAAGAGATATTTAGATTTAGTTTGTAAAAATGATTTGATCTTTGTGCTCAAAATGATAAAATCAATCAAAGAATATTTCTATAAAGATCTTTTAGCACATGGACAAATATCTCAACAAATATTTCTCAAAGTAAATCACACGAGATATTTGAAGATTATTTGAAAAGTATTTTTAGCAATAAAAATACAATGTGAGCTCCTTGAGATATTGCAGTGAAAATGCAGTACTCAAAAGCTCAATGAAGTTTTTCCTAAGGAAGACTTATTAATAAAATCTCCTAGGAAAAACTTAATGCTTTGCTCTCCAAGAAAATAATCTCAATTAGTCAGGCAAGAGAGAGCAAAAGGCTATTGATAATAACACTCAAGCACACTTACAAGGGGATTTTAGCAATAAGAAATAGTGAGAGTAAATGTAGGAGGCTTGGAAATGAGTATAGGAGATTTTGAGTTTCAGAGAATTTTTGCTAATCAAGATTGCTAATTAGGTGCTAATCTTTTCAAATGAGAGGGTATATATAAAATACCCCAAAATTATAACCGTCCAGGACACATGTCATTTTTAGAAAAGTTAAAATGAGGTTAGTAAAAATAATGAAGTTTTTAACCTCAGCAAATATCGCCAACTCGAGAGCATCGGTCGACCAAACTTAAGGTTTGGTTGACCGAGTGACAAAGTTCGATCGACCGCTGAAAAATTGAACTGAAAGTTTTGTCGACCATACTGAGGGTCTTAAAGGCAATTTTCTCAAATCCGCGCAGTTCGATCGACCAGTATGTTTTGAACTACGAAGTTCGGTCGACCAGGCAGTTGGAATCTCCCACGTGGGGGTTCAGTCGACCAGGGTGTTGCCCGTATAATTCTGGTCAGTCGACCGAGGGGTCAAACCATTGCCCTAGTCCGAGTTCGGTCGACCAAGCTGTGTGAACTTGGCAAGGTTCAGTTGACCGTGCTATGGTCAAAGCGTTGACCACTGACGAGTTCGGTCTACCGAATGCTTTTATACATTCTAGTTTGGTCGACCGAACATGCATTTTAATGAATTTCAGTTCTAATCCCCTTATACATTAACCCTATTCATATAAGCGCATTTGTTTATGCACACATGTGGGTCCTAAGGTCATTCTAGGTTTTTTTGAGCTTACCTATCATATCATGCATGTAATGCATTTGATTATTACAAACCATTTTTCTCTTAATTACTATTACAGACCCGCATTACATAAAATGAATTTGAAATACAGCACAAATATGGTCTTCAGGGTATTCAAGCTCTACTTCATATGCCATCATTTTGATTTGCCAATTATATATATACATGCACATATCCTTAGATAGCCACCAAATACAGCAAGTATTTGTCATTATCAAAACCGAGTGTGACCTATAAGGTCAACAAAGTGTGGAAGACCTGTTGGTACAAAAGATAATACTCGCAGAAGGAGAAAATTGAAATCTATAAACGCTCAAGAAAAGGTTACAGAGGTAAGTAATCTAATCGAAATTCACAAACCCATTTTTCCTGAAAATAAAATCCCTATTATAGAATCTCTTGAAGAGAATTCTCCTCCTAAAAAGAGACCTCTTGAAGAGGAATCTCCTAAAGAGAAAACTCCTGAAGAGAAATCCCTTGAAAAAGGGACAGGTACCTAGAACTAATAATGAGAGCTCAATACATTACATAGGAGAAATGTGGGATAGAAATAAAGTTGTTGTCAATAATACATTTGTATATGCAGTAGCTACTAACATTACCAGAATTAATGAGGATCCTAAACCAAAATCTGTGGATGAATGTCGATATAAAAGTGATTGACCAAAATAGAAAGAGGCTATCACATCATAAATAAACTCTCTTTTAAAAAAAAGAAGTTTTTGGACCAGTAGTCTAGACACCAGAAAATGTCTAACCCGTTGGATACAAATGGGTATTTGTGCGCAAGAGAAATGAAAATAATGAAATTACTCGATATAAAGCAAGGCTTGTGGCACAAGGTTTCTCACAGAAACCCATAATTGATTATGAGAAGACATATTCTCCTATAATGGATGGAATCACTTTTAGATTCCTAATTGGGCTAGCAATCACTAAACAACTGAGCATGCACTTTATGAACGTAGTAACAGCATACCTATATGGATCGTTGCATAGTGAAATTTATATGAAAATCCCTAAAGGATTTGAGTTGCCTAAAGCAAAACCTAGTAATTTATATTCAGTAAAACTCCAATGTTCCTTATATGCATTAAAACAATCTTGGCGCATGTGGTATAATCGATTAAGTGAGTACCTAGTGAAAGAAGGATTCATAAACAATCCAATTTGTCCATGCATTTTTATTAAAAGATCAGAATCCAGATTTTCTATAATTGCTATTTAAGTTAATGATTTGAATTTAGTTGGGACTCCTGAAGAGCTCACTAAAGCTGCTAATTATCTAATGGCAGAATTTGAGATGAAAGATTTAAGAAAGACAAAATATTGTCTTGACCTACAAATTGAACATTTAAATTATGAAATTTTTGTTCATCAATCTAAATATACCAAAAAGGTATTGAAGCAATTCTACATGGATAAAGTTCATCCTTTGGGATCTCCGATGATGGTGCGATCACTTGATGTTAAGAAAGATCCATTTCGACCTTGTGATGAGGGGAAGGAATTATTTGGTTCTGAAGTACCATATTTAAGTGCTATCGGTTCTTTGATGTATCTGGAAAATTGTACAAGACCTGACATTGCATTTGTAGTGAATCAACTAGCAAGACATAACTCTACTCCTACTCAGCAACACTGGAATGGAATTAAATACATTCTACATTATTTGAGAAGTACATCTGATTTGGGTCTATTTTACTCGTTTAATTCCAAATCTCAACTAGTAGGATATGCAAATGCTGGATATCTATCTGATCCTCACAATGCTAAATCTCAAACTGGGTATGTATTTCTTTATGGAAAAATTGTTATATCTTAGAAATCAGTGAAGCAGACGATTACAACAACATTCTCCAATCATTTTGAAATACTAGCTATTCATGAAGCTAGTAGAGAATGTGTGTGGCTCAAATCAATGATTTCTTATATTCAAGAAAGTTGTGGTCTTCAATCAATCAAGGATATTCCAATAGTTTTGTTTAAAAACAACGTCGCATGTATAGCTCAACTGAGAGGAGGATACATAAAGGGTAATAGAACAAATCATATATCTCTAAAATTCTTCTATACACATGAACTCTAGAAGAATGATGATATAGATGTACAATAGATCCAATCAAGTGATAATCTAGCAGATTTATTCACCAAGGTTTTGCCAACTACAACATTCAAGAGAATCGTACATCTTATCAAAATGAGACATCTTAAAGATTTTAGTAGAAGGAGTGAATGTATGATTGACAGCCAATGGGGAGTGTTATAAAATAAAGTATGGTGGTTGTCAATCACATGGCTGACAATCACCTCTCACCTGCTCCCTCTTATCAGTTCCCCAGCTATCTCCCTCATCTCTCTTATCACGTCTCCCTCATTCCACTTCTCTCTCATCCACTATCATACGCCTACCTCCATTATGATAATAAATACAAACCATCATTAACTGCTCCTCGACTATATAAAGATAAGCTGTGAAGAAGAAATGAGATAGCACATACGTAGAGAAGAATGCATGCACAAGATAAACAGAAGTGAGTAAAGAATAGTGCAGAAACTGAGAAAAGAAAGAAAGAAGAGAAAAGAGTGAGATATTTTATAAGGTAAAATAGTGGGAAATTTGTACAAACCCAAATACATGTTGTAATTCCTCTTAACATAGTGGATTACTGATATCATCCGCCCGTGGAGTAGGTATAAACCGAACCACATAAATCCGATCTCACTAATTATTTAATTATTTACTTATTTACTTGTCTTCATTACTTTTTGATTATCCGCGTTTATTTATTCCTGTATTATTTTATAATAGGATTCAGAATGTGTATCATAAAAATTTTCAGTTAAATAGTCCCTTCTAAAATTCTAAAAAATACTAGGAAAAAATAAAAAGAAATATTAAAAAATCTATTATTTCACATTTAGTAATCAAGAAAAAAGGAAAAAGATTTCAAAATAATAATTTTCTTGTTACATTCATTTTTATATCTCAAAAACAAAAATATTTGGAAGGTGACTCGTTCTAACATTTTTATATAAATTTAGGAAATATTAAAGATATATTGTAACTCCTTTGTTGCAAAGAATTAAATAACTAATTATACATATAACCAATATTTTAATTGTTATATTTGACAAATCCGAAAAAAATCAACTCGTTAATGAATTTCTTTGTTAAAAATAAAAAATAAATAAAATTATTATAAATCATATATATAGGTATTTAAGTTCTGTGTGACGACTTCTCTTAAATCTAATTATCTATAAAAAGACACACCTAGTTTTAGAAGCTTCCAACCATTCCAATGTTGATCTGAATTTTTCTAGGAATTACAATTATTTTATTCTCTTTAAAAATTTCTAATTGGTTACTCTAAATTTTTCTCACAGCCTATTCATAGCTAATTTAACCTTACAGCCTATTAAATATCACACCTTCCTTAATTTATGCCTTCTACACTCGTCGTCCACTATTCTTCCTTCTCTCGCACTCCCTCAACTCACACACACATGTACACACATACTGAAACTTTGGAATCTTTCTCTCTCTCTAATAGCCCCCTAATTCCCTCAATTTCCCCTCTCACTCTCTTCAATTTACGCACACATGCACCAACGTAGACTAAAATTTGGGATTTTCTCTCGCTCACACACACTCTGTCTCTCCCTTGCATGGATTGCTCCTTGATCCCCCTCTTGTTTTCTTGATACACTCCCTCTTAGATCATTGCATTCTCTCACTCATGCACAATTTCCCTTTCTTTCCCCTGTCGCACTCTCTCTCGGATCACCACACTTTCTCATTCATGCCCACACACACCCACATAAATTGATTAAGATTTCTCGAATAGATTTTGGTTCCCTTCTCTTTCCCTTGCTGCACTCCAACCTACCCTTAGATTTTGATTCTTTCCAAAGGGGGAACCGGTTGACTGATCTACATGGACCAATTAACCAATCTGGGGCCAAGTTACTTTAAATTGTAAATGTGTCGTGTATATGGGGAGACTACTCATCATCTCCCTTGTTCAGGCTAGGGTTTTCGAGCAAACCCTAGCCAAGCACCACCCTACAATGATCTTCTGCTTGCAATTCCAGTGTCAATGGCTACTTTGCCCCTTGACATTCATCTTTGTTGTGTAAATCAATATACAACGGAAACAAACAATCTTACAATGCAGCAGTTAACTGTGAATTATACAAAAAACATAATCATGCAGATTATAATGAAAAAGCAATATAACAATGACACAAAAAATTACGTGGTTCGGCATGCCTACATCCACGGGAGCAAACAATAGTGAGTTTTTATTATCTTGTGTCCAAAGAAACTGAGTTACAGCACACAACATGTATGTATAACCCTCCTAGAGGTTTTTCCCTCGAAACTCAACCTATATTCCCAATTCAAAATTCGAAAACTAGCGCTGAGTCACCGAGCAAACCGTCAATTGTTTCAGAGCCGAGATCAAACAGTAGATGTAACAGTACCATAACAGTCAACTGTTTCTTCACATCCTGACAAAACCATCGACAGTTTCCTCCTGCAAGTCAGCATTTCTATTTTCTCTTTGTACATGCATTCCACTCAACATATGAACCACATATTACAACAATATCGACCTTGACGAATATACGCTTCTTAGGAGAAAATTGAAAACATAACCCACTACTCCACCTGGGACAATAGGTTGGGACCACCTCTCGTCTAGCAACTAGAGACATTAAGCAAGTCCAAGCAATGCTTGAACTTATCCGTAGTAACAAGCTTTGTCAAGATATCCATTGCATTCTCAGAGGTGTGAAGTTTCTCAAGCACAAGTTCACCTGAAGAAACCAACTCTCGAATCCCGTGGAACTTCACATCTATATGTTTGATTCTTGCATGATACACTTGATTCTTTGCCAAATAGATGACACTCTCACAGTCACAACACAACTAAACTCCACCTTACTGTATACCCAGCTCCTTGACTAAACTTGTAAGTCATAATGTTTCCTTGGCAACTTCGACGACTGCCACATACTCCAAATCAGTTGTCGATAATGCAACCAGAGATTGTACCATGGACCTCCAACAAATAGGCCCTCCCACAAGGGTGAACACATACCCTTGTTATAGACCTTTTGTTATCTAGATCCCCTGCATAATTTGCATCTACATATTCCACAACCAATAGATCACTCTATTGTCTACTAAACATGATGCCATAGTGAGAAGTACCCTGCAAGTATCTAAAAATCCATTTAACGGCATCCCAATGATGTTTACCTAGATTTGAAAGAAACTTACTACATTGGCAGCTTGTGTCATGTTCGGTCTTGTACATACCATCGCATACATTAAACACTCTACTGCACTTGTATAGGGGACCTTTGACATGTCACGGTTATCATCATCCGTCCTTGGGTACTAAGCGGTAGGCAATTTAAAATAATTTGCTAACGGTGTACTTACCGATTTTGCATTAGTCATGTTAAACATCTCCAGCACATTCTCCGCATAACTGCCTTGAGATAACCATAATCTCCCTACAATTCTATCCCTTTAATCTCCATCCCAAGAATCTTTTTAGTTACACTAAAATCTTTTATGTCAAACTTTTTATTCAACGGAGTCTTCAACTGATTTACTTCAGTCATATCCTTTGCAACATTTAGCATGTCATCAACATAAAGCAATAGAAAAATAAGATAACCATCATCAAGACTCCTAACATATACACAACAATCATACTCACACCTCTTGTAGCCTATTCGGATCATATAAGAGTCAAAATGTTTGTACCATTGCCTTTGAGACTACTTCAGCCCGTAAAGTGACTCTTCATTTTACAAACCAAATGCTCTTGTCTGGGTTGACTGAACCCATTTGGCTGTACCACATAAATCAGCTCCTCCAAATCACCATGGAGAATTGCTATCTTTACATCTATTTACTCCAAATGAATATCATAATGTGCCACTAATCCCAACACTACCCTGATGGAAGTGTGTCTGATGATAGGTGGGAAAACTTCATTATAATCAACTTTTTTTGTTTTCCTGTGAAAACCCTTTGCTACTAACCGAGCCTTTAACTTCTCTTATTCCTTTTTTGATACTACTACTTTCTTCCTATACACCCACTTGCAACCTATCGCTCTCTTCCTTTCTAGAAGTTCCACCAAATCCCACGTCTGGTTCTTATGCAATTATATTATTTCCTCCACCATAGCACCTATCCATTTACTTTTCTCTTGGTTGTGTACTGCCTCTTGAAAAGTAGTTGGATCCTTGCAACTGGTACAGAGAGCATAAGATACCAGATCATCAAATCCATACTTGGGCGGTGGCCTGATAGTGCATCTGGGTTTATGTATAGCGATATTGTGATCCTGTTGGTTTCTTGAGCTAGAACTCCCTGCATTCTAAACACTACCATCACTACCATGAGTCGCTAACTTCATCTACACTACATGCTCATCTCTGCTCTAGTTTTCTGGTACTTATTTTTCTTCATCTTCCTCTTGAGTACGCTTCACCATGACTTTCTCATCGAAAACCACGTCTCTACTGATCACCATCTTATTTGCCATTAGACCCCATAGCTTAAACCCTTTCATACATTTCTGATACCCCTAAAAAATGCAACATCTAAACTTTGCATCAAGCTTTAATCTCTCCTCACTAGAAATGTGCACATAGGCTAGACAACCAAATACTTTCAAACCAAAGTAGTCTATCGCATTACCTGTCCACACCACCTCCACAACTTTCCCCTCTAGTGATGCCCTTGGTGATCGGTAAATCAAGAAATACGTCATACTCATTGCCTCGACCCAGAAATTATTTTCTAGTCCTGCATTCAACCTGAGACACCGAACTCTTTTAATTAGAGTTCAATTCATGCTTTTTGTCACACCATTTTATTGTGGTGTCCAGAATTTTTCACCTCGGCTTTCCACAATTTAAATGTGGCGAACATCTCTGACTTGTGCTGCATGAAGTACACCTAAACCTTCCATGAGTAATCATCGATAAAACTCACGAAATACATGTCCACCCCATGATGTTACTCTTACCAGCCCCAAAACATCCGAACAAATATAAGTGGTGTAACATTTTTAATAATATAACATATAAATGAAAAAAAAATAAAAAACAAAAACACGAGATCATAAAGACAACAATTTTCTTTATTAAATATCTTTTTTCAAATACAAATTAATTATTTTTTTTTTTTTGGAATTTTTCGAGATTTTATTTTTTCAATGGTGTAATTTGATTTTAAGTTCCTAAAATACTTTCATCAAATGATACCTTGCCTTCTCTCCAAAATGTTTCTTAAAACAAAATTTTCTGTTATAGTGACAGAAAATTATGCTGTATTTGCTCATAAGTTTCAATGCAATCCCAATGCATAAATCAGCAGTGTATAAATCAACAGCATTTTCCGTAGGCTTATTCTACAAATCAGCAGATAAAGAGGGTTTCGATTCCATTATCAATAGTCATTACAAATTTTTTTTAAAATTTTGTTTTGCAATAAAAAAACATTACATATATGAGAGATAAAAATACAACATAAAGACGGTACAACCTTCAACCTTCAAATTATAAACTTCAGGGTGATCTTCTAATACATGTAATAGTCACTTTCTTGAGCGTGCTTGTACATGCAGAATGCCAACTGCCGCAAATTTAGGCTAAAAGAAAACCTTCCATCACAGGAACAGCTTTCCCTCGAAGAAGCACCCTCTGCTTCTGCTCATCCAAATGCAGGTGCAACGTTCCACCTCGAGGAGATGCCTGCGACAACAGTCAATGTAATTTGCCCCATGGACTCAAGAATGACTATTCACAGAGAGAGAGAGAGAGAGAGAGAGATTGCCTGATATGCAACAAAATCACACTTTCCCAGGCTTTTGGACCAATAGGGTGCCAACGCACAATGTGCACTCCCAGTGACCGGATCCTGTAAATAAAGATGGAATCATGGAAGTGTATATAAATAGTGTGTCTACAATTCCCATAAAAAATTTAGCCACCATTGTCATCTGGTAATTCTTTTCACCTAGGCTGCTTAAGGTTTAAGTAATCTTCATCAGAACTGTTGCAATTTAGCAAAGGTCTTACAAGCAGGCCAAGATATACATCCCATTTTCATGTCGATAATCTAAGGAGGGTAAGAGAAGTTGGTAGGGCTTTTTAGGGTTGGAAACACCTCTTCTGTTCACATGTAGCGTCTTCATTGCAGCCAAAGTTTCAAAACATGCTAGGAGATTGAAGCTGGAAAGTCGCCTACAGGGCTGTTTAGAAACCAGGACTTGAACCATAGGGATTTGAATTTTGCTCAAATCCATCATTTTGGATTTATTTAAAAAAAAAAAAAAAAAAGGAAGACTTTCAGATCTTAAATTTAGCCTAAAATCCAAAGAGAATCATGAGCCTAAAATCAAATAGCAATGGATTTGAAATAACTTTTTAAAACAAAGTGCTTACAAATTACCTCCTTGACCCCATATTTTGGACAGAAGTAACGACTGAAAAAATCAAATCCAGAGTGAGGAAGTGCAAGCCCTGTTATAATTAATCCCTGTCCAGGACATTTTTCTATCTCATCAAACTCAGGCTGAAAATCTGCAACAGTTTTCGCTGATGAGAGCTCAACCTAGAAGAAAGCAGCAAGTTTCAATCTCAATAATGATATATATATATATATATATATATATAATTCAAATAAACATAAGTTCTCTCCTTCTTAGGACCCACAATGGTTTGGCCATGGAGATGAATTTCAACCTATAATATTTTGTGATGTGATAGTCATAAGTCGATGTAACCAAATGAATTCCATCATTTAGTTTTCAATGGTACAGTTTTTTCACCAAATGCCCAAACAATGAAAATAAAAGCCAGAAATCTAAAAATAAAAAAAGTTATGATGCTGCAGCAGCAAATTCAGGTAATGAAAGAGCAAAGTCAGAAAGATACAAGGAGTTTATTTCCTGTCTTCTTAATATCAGTCACTGATGCACCTTTCAAAGCTTTGTGAACTGATGAAACCTCAACTGAATTGCACTCAACCACCGGGACAGAAGGAAAGTCTAATTCAATGAAGAACTGCTGTTGTGCTTCGGCATCCCAACAGTTTGTATCTGATTTTTTAATTTCAGGAACCTTCTGGGCAGTGAGAATTCCAGATAGCGTGGAGAACTCAATTTTGTTGGTATTTACCAAACCAGACATAAAAAGAATGTGTGCAGCTGCTAATGTTGCATGACCACAAAGGTCAACCTGCAACACAAATGAAAGTTTGTTGGTTATATAACTCATTACAATGTGCTTGGAAAGTAGATACTATTTCTCTAGCAATTAGGAATAACTTTTTCTTTACCTGTAGTATAGTTCACATCGTTTCTTAATATATATAATATTTAGGCCTCATGTGGAACTTGAAAATTAGGGAAGAATGTAAAAGAACATATGCAAGAATCCATTTTTTGTCTTTTTGTTCTCGTTTGGTTGTCGAGCAAAATGAGAAAGAAACTAAAAATATCTTAAATTGAACGAGAGTTTTATTTCATATGCTTTTACTCTACATATTTTTTTTCTCTAAAATTGCAACCAAGTTCTTATAAATGTTCATTCTATGTAGTAATTTAGTTAATAGAAAATAAAATATAAAAAAATTTCCTCTTTTCTTATCCTTTCCTTTTATCTCACAAAATCCTTGGTGCAAACAAAACCTTAGCCTCCATTTGGATCAAGAATTTTATTTGAGAAAATAAAAGAACAAGAAAATAAGAAAAAAAATTCATTTTCTATTGTATTTTCTCTCTTTTATCAAATATGATTAAAATGTAAACTTATTTTAATATTAAAATCAAGAAAGATCAACTGTTAGTATGGGATAAAATGAAAATTTTATTCATTGATTTACTATATATTCTATTTCCTTTCTCATTTTCCTTGATAACCCCCAACATGAAAAAATGCAGTCCATATTTTTCAAAAACGGAATAGGTACTTCAAAAATATAGCTAAGCAGAGATAGTGCCAAGTACTTAGAAGCCATTTGATCAGTTATCAAGTAAGTAGAATCCCTTTCACAATCTAAAATTACAAGCAACCTTTAAAATTGCAAGAAATATTGATCTAGTCATTCACAATCCTAGATTTTGAAATTACATGCAGCTTAAAGAAATGCTAACTGGGCAGTGGCAGGAATGTGAAGATTGTTGGGTGGTCTAAGCTTTTTCAACCCCAAAAGCTGTTAGCTCATGGGCTCACACTTAATAACTGACCACCAAGTCCCTTCTACAATCGATGTGAGACAATCCCAACAATCTCTCCCCCTCACACATCAGGCTCTAAACTCCTCATGAATTGGGCTGACCAAATTCGTAGCATCACATGCCCCGCATCCCAAGGAGAAATCATGGGCTCTGATACCAATGTTGGATGGTCTTGGGCCTCTCTACCCCAAAAGCTAGCTCATGGAGTGAGGTTTTCTCACACTTAACATGAGCCCCTTCCACAACAAAAAGGGTATGCATAGAAAGCTTCATTTGATTACACGATAATACATAAAGACGCCAGTCTGTTCTAAATGTGAATATCAATCAAATCACTACCAAGTAAATTTTTTATTAGTGTTGCGTGATTGTATTTCTAGAACTTAAAATGGGAACAGAATAATGCACTGTTTGGTTGCCAAGAAAATGACTCAACAAAAGGAAAAACATGAAGCTTAGAATATGGGATAAGCTTTTTCATGCTTGCACTATTGGATCCCTAGGTTGTGTCCTTCTCGGACATCTCGTGCGGTTATCTCCTTTTTGACGACATATGCTACATGTGATATTTTCCTACCTTCCCGGGCGTCCATCTCGTTGTGTATACATGAGCTCCTAGGCCGACTTTTATGTCGAGCATATGCAGGATTTGCCTGCAAATTTGGCAACGAGGAAGTTGGCTAATATGCCTCATGCATAATTGGATGAAAATCCGCAGCATATGTCGCATAGTGCTCGGCAGTGCTCCAATATGGCTCAACATACTGGGTTGCATTTAGCCGTGTCTCGGCACAGGCTGCGAGAAGGTGAGAGCAGGGATAGTGTAAAGATTGTCACTTCCTGCAGGAGCATTCGCGCCTCTAAATGCTCAAAGTTTGGACATTGTTTCCTTTATAGGATCCAAACTGGGTGGTCGTGATGCTAAAAGTACCCCTAGACCAGTTGAACGTCGTGACTCAATGTCTGGTCGCCTTCAGCTTCCTTCTTTCCATCGCTAGCAATATATGCGGAGTCAACGTATTTCCTCCAGATATTGCGTTATGAGCAGCCTCCCGTCGGCTATTACAATAATGTGCAATGCGATAAAATGTTAGTTGCACAAGGGCCGTTATGGGAAGGCTACAAGCGCCCTTTAGGACAGCATTGAAACATTCGACTAGGTTAGTGGTCATGTTCCCATACCTTTTTCCACCGTCGTGGCACTGAGTCCACATATAAGGAGGGATCTGATCGAAGAACGACTTGGCTAGCTCTCCACCCTCATCGAATATCCTCTCCATCCAATTGTCAAATTTTCTCACCTGATGCTCCCTTCTCACTCGCTCAGCCATTCGCTTCAGATTGACACTCCGCACTTTTGTATTAAAGTTGCTCACCACATGTCGAAGGCAGAATCGGTGGTACGCACGTGGTGGTTGCCAATTAGGATTGCGCTGCACTACAGTGATAATCCCTGGATGCCGATTTGATATGAGGCAAATGTCGTCCCTGTCGGTAATGGAATGCAGACAACACAGAAACTAATTTCATGTGTTGAGGCTTTCCTCTTGCACTATAGTGAAGGCAATGGAAAATATTTTCCTATTTGCATCCGGGCATGTCGCAATAAGGAGTTTGCCCTTGTACTTACGTTACAAGTGTGTCCCATCCACACATATAATGGGAGGGCAGTGATGAAAACCCTGAATAGATGCTGCGAATGACCAAAATACAGATACGAAGGTTGCACCGTTCTTGCTACCTGGAACAGGAGTCGACCTCCACCTGACTATAGTCCCAAGATTGTACGCGCGCATCGCTTTCATCCACTTCGGTAACATTTCATAGGATTTCTCCCAATCACCAAATACTTGGGCTATTGCCTTCTGTTTTCCCAACCAAACCTTGTTATAAGAGATTGAATACCCGAATCGACAATCTATGAACTCCTTCAATGTAGCGATCAACGTCAACGCATCTCCCCTTATCATATTCACTATCTCCCCAGCAATGAGGGACGACGTGATTTGCTTATGGTCCTGCGACAGAAGTTCATTCAGACACATGTGCGAACCACTGTATTGGGTGATTTTGAATAAACGGTGTATCATCTGATACATGGAATGCAATCTCCACCCGCAATCGTGGTCCTTACACCTAGCAACCCATAAATCAGGAGTAGATCGCACGACGTGGAAGTCATGGTGGGTGCGAACCTGATATATTCGCATTGCGACGATCAGCTGATCCTTCGATCCAAAGAGCATCCCCTTACTCAACTCATAAGATTCTTCCCAACAAGTCACGCGTATAGGAAGCTCATCCACCGTAGTTAAATCTGCAGCATCTAGGTCAATATGACCGTACATCGGAAGCTCGCCCATGAATTAGGTGTCAAACGTTGCGTCATTCGTGTCACGATGGAGTAAGTTCACATCATCGGGGACATCATTTAACCCTTCACCCATTTCCTGCTCGTGCATGTCATCGTCTTCAAGATGAACATCATTCGTAATGTTCATGCCCTCGTCAAATGCGTTGTTCGCAATGGCGAACAACGATGCTGGTCCCGCACTCGGGATGTCTTCGTAACCTCCCTGTGGAAACATGTCAGGAACAGGTGCTTCGTACGCCGACGGCTCGAATGACGATCCCAGATATTCGTTAAAATCGACCATAGATATAGCACGAACCTCTGCACCAACATCGAGGTGATGTGTTTGTTTGGTGTCTTCACCAACTTCATCCAATTGCTCCGCAGGTGTGTATGGCTACCTAACCGCGATAACACCCATTTGAGGAATGGTCTTGACATACAATTACACCGTTAAATATGTCTCACCGACGCAGTGTGCATCTAATACAATGCACAACCCATAATCATCGGATATGGGAACAACCTCGTAAAAGGCTACATTATTTAACCCTCGTACAGGGTATCTTGCGGTCACCCGCAATGCATATTGATCTGGATCAATATGCAAATATTTATATATTTTCGTATATAATTTATTTAATTTACACCTAGGGTCAATTCGAATAGGTCGAGCTGGCGGACTACTATACCTAACACCATCTAATCCGGTTATGATATTCCCCCTATATATAATAATACCCTCATCGGGGCACTGCTTGAGCTTCCTGCCATTTAGATCGGCAATCGGGAAATAAAAAAAAAACCTACGCAAGACAAAATTGTATGTATGAGTGATATGTGTTACTTATAGCTTAACGAAATAACTATAAACCAAATAGATGTATACAAAGTCTAATAAATCAATGAACTTAGAGTTTGGACCTAACTTTCCCACCAAGAAAATAAATAGATGAATTAAAAGTTTATGAATAAACAAACTCTAGAGTTTGGAGCTAACTTAAATTTCCACCAAGAAAGCGAATAGATTAATTGAAAAATCTAATGAATAAACTGTTAAAACATTAATGTGTATTGATTTTTCCCATATGACATATACTTAGGATTTTTCCAAAATGGTACTTAACATTTGAATTTGTTAATTTTAATCAAATTAGAACAATTTTACATTTTCAATGCATTTGATATAAAGAGAAAATATAGTTGAAAATAAATTTCCTTCTTATTGTCATTTTCTTTCATTTTCTCAAGTAAAATCCTTCATCCAAACAATTCATAATATGTCAAGAAATCAAGTATCCTATACATTAATTATTATTGGAGGAAATATTTTAGTCACAATGGTTGATAAATTTAAGCTATCAAGTTCCATAAGTTGCTTTAGGATTACTTAGCAACAACTAAATTTAGTTAGCTTTTACCTTTTATTTTCATTGCTTAGGCTTCTTTAATTTTGCACAATAGGCTTTGTATAGGGCCATGACCTAAAAAAAGTTCCATTTTCAAATGTTATCTCCATTTTAGGTTTGGCAGCATACATTACATATGAGGACTGAGGAATATGAGTATACAAGGGAAAGCAAGAAGTTTAGCCACCACACCATTTATGATGCAACGGATTCGGCCTATTTTGACAAGCTCATATCACAATAAAAGTATTGATACAAAAAAATAAAGCCAACCTTCCAACATTTTGAAAAAGTAATGAAATTAATGAAGGGGGAAGAATATCATAGCTTGATAAGAAATTTAACCTTAGATTTAAAAATCAGAACACAATCCAGATTTCTACATATGGAAATAAAATTAATTGAAACAACAATCTTAAGATGGAAAAAATTAAGAACGAACAATTGCTCAGACAGTGCATTTCTGGGAACTGGGAAGCCAAAGAATTTGAGTGCCTAAAATATGGCAGAGTCATGGACCAAACACAAAAATACAATTGCTCAAATAGCATTTCTCGGAAGTACCATAAAAAATCAATTTCAAATACAAAAATAGAAATACTAACCTAAAAAAAAAAAGCGCTTTTGAACGAAGCTTTCACTACTCTAAACTTAATAACTCTCCGATTATCAAAAGCTTTCGATCAAACAAAAATAATTTAAAAATTTATGAACAAAACATTGAAAATGTATCTTACCCCATCTCCAGTTTATATAGCCCTCAACGGTTTGAATCCCACTCGTGGCAACAGTCACCTGCGCTCCGGAGTCCTTCAACGGTAACCAGCAACGCTGCTCCTCCCCTCTGCAAAGGCACTCCTCTGTTCGTGCATGGAAGGATGAAGAACAATTGAAATTAGTCTGAAGCAAATCTCGCTACTTGGAGTAGCGAGATTTGCCACACGTCGATAGCCGGGTGACCGAGCATTAAGTATCCGAACCAAATCTCGCTACTCCAAGTAGCGAGATTTTCCATGCGTTAAACGGCCGGTGGCCGAGCATTAAGTATCCGATGCAAATCTCACTACTCTAAGTAGCGAGATTTGCCACGCGTCGACACAAGCCGTTCAGTCAACAGTAAATCTCGCTACTTGGAGTAGCGAGATTACGTCAGAGTCATTCTGGGAAATAATTCCCAGAAAGGGGTATTATTTAATATATTTAAAAAAAAAAGATAATTCGGGAAAAAACTCGATAAGTGAGACAAGTTGAAAAGAATAATATCCAACAGACATGTTGAAAAGAATAATATCCAACTAACATAAATGATAAGATGAAGGGAATGTTAGAGAGTGAAGCTCTCCCTTCTCTCTAGAAGGCGCATTTCCGTGGGTGTGAGAGTGTGATTTCTTGATTCTTGGCAATCGTTGGGTGATTTATAGAGTTTGGTTTGTAAGCTGGTCGAATCAATTTGTGTTTGGTTCCCCGCCTCTGATTGTGTGTTTTGGAGACTCAAGAGTTTTCCCGCCCATGTAGATTTTGAAAATGAGTTGCTCTGTGGGCTCGATGGAAGAAGATGAAGTGAATAGGGCACAAGACTTCAACCGAAATAAGATTGATGCGAAGGGGGAGGAGGCTTTGAGATTTATTAAGCTAAGTGGGGGTGATATAGAGATATGGGCTCTTAGGGATGCACAGGAAATTGCAGAAGAGCATATGAGACTATTGAAGGGTGTGGAGAGGAAGATGCAGCAAGCAAAAGTCAATTTCTCTCCAGAAGGATTCATGGATCTCATTCAGAAATGTCTGGGGCTCTCTACATGTGGGTCCTCTGACCCAAAAGGGGTTGAATCCTTGGGAGGCCTTGGTATGTTGACCCCGATGATGCTTAATGAAAAGATTATGAAAGCTTTGGGCTTAGTAGAAGAGGTTTCTACTCCGGTCATGAAAAATGGAATAGGTAAATATTCGGAAAGGAAGAAGCTATAGGGGGATGAGGAGCATGCATGCTCTGAAAATCTAGGTCCAAATGAGCAAAAACCTGAGGAAGCTGGTATGGAGGTGAGGAAAGAAAGAATGATTACCAGAAATAATAAGAAGGTGCCTTGGTCAAAATTATTTGCAAACAATAGGAACCCTAAATCGTGCACGCCCATCCCTGCGTTCCAGTCGGATGGCCAGGGTACTAGATTAAAGCTTATAGATCTGTCGAGGCCTGAGGACTCCTACATGAAGTGTCTGGTTGGGTACTTTGTTGGCAAATTCCCTAGGAGAGCAGCCTTGAGTGCGATTGTAAATTTGTGGAAAGCCAAGGTTACCTGTATTAGACATGCAGATGGCTGGATTGTCTTCAAGTTTCAAAAGGAAGAGGAGATGGACATCGTGATGCAAAAAGCCCTTTATGTAATCCATGGTAGGACCCTGTTCATCAAGAAAATGCCTAAGAATTTTCAGTTCGGGCCCGAACACAAGTCATCCTTGCCTGTGTGGGTTCAGTTGAAAAACCTCCCGATTGAAATGTGGACCTCCTTAGCTCTAGGAAAAATCTGCTCTAAAGTGGGCAAGCCCATGTGTGCAGATAAACTTACAATGATGCAAGCTAGGATCTTCTTTGCTAGAGTGTTGGTGGAGGTGGATGTGGCAAAATAATTCAAGCACTCGGTTAAGATAATACTGCCTGATGATGAAGAATTGAACCAAAAGATAGTATATGAGAACCTTCCAAGGTTCTGTACTAGCTGCAAATATGTTAGGCACTTAGGGAATATGTGTGGGCTCAAGAAAGAGAAAGGTGAAGTTGGCAGTTCGAAGGTGTATCTGGCTAAAGGCTTGAATTCAGGAAAGAAAACTAATGCCTCAGGGGATATGGAAGTATTAGAAGGGAATAGAAATACAGGTCCTAGTGGCTTGAAGGGGTCTGATGTTGGTACTTCTAATTCTGGGGCTTCTCCAGGTTCTCATCCTTTGAGTAATCGGATCGAAGTTATGGAGGTTAGGGGAGACCTAAGTAATTATGAAGTTGTGGCAGCAAACCTCTGTTAGGGTAGTGGATGCCTAAGTTTGGATGATCCTCAGTGTAATGCATTGGATTTCCATTGTCCTAATAGAAGGGAAAAAAATGGTAGAAGGCATGGATAATTGTCTGGGGGAATGGATTTTGTGTTGTTCCTTGAAGTTAACTGTGGGATTATTCCTGTAGAAATTTAGTCAGACAAGAATCAGGAAAGGAACTTGGATAATACTACATTTTCTGTCACTAAAGGTGAGAATGATGTGGCCCTGCAGAAAATTGGGATGGCTTTGGCAATTGATGAAGGGGATGGGTGTGCTCAGGGAGACTGCCATCTTCTGGAAGTTCCTATCCTACAGGTTATGGGAACTAACCAATGTGAATGCAAGGAGGTGGTGTGTGGTGGTCCTAAAGGAGGTACTCCAAAGAAAAACCTAAACCAAGCCTGTAAGGATATGAAGGAAGATGAATTTACTGTTGTGAAAAATAAAAAAGTAGCAAAGAAAGGAGGGGTGTCTGCTCAACCTATCAGGAAGGGGGATCCTGGCCCCCATTCTATCCAATGAAGATCTCTACTTGAAATCAAGGGCCTTAATAAACCCCTGAAACAAAATGGGATCTTGGATCTCATTAGGAAAAACATATTGGATGTGATGGGTATTTTAGAAACCAAATTGTCGTTTGAAAAATTAAACCCCTTGATGGATAGGAAATTTTACTCATGGGACCAGCTAAATAATTTTGATCTTCTTGATGTTGGGAGAATTCTAGTTCTATGGAACCCTCAAAAGGTCTTGTTGCAGATGCACCACAAAAGTGCTCAAGCTATCCATTGCACAGTTAAGTGTCTGGTTACTTCAAATGTGTTTATGGTAAGTTTTATTTATGGTTTCAACTCTCTGGTTGCTAGAATAACCTTGTGGCTAGATCTTATTCAAGTTGGGAACTTAATATATGGGCCTCCCATGGATGCTTTTGGGTGATTTTAACTGTATTCTTAATGCTGAGGAAAAAAGGAATGGAGCACCTATTTCAGTTTATGAAACAAAAGACATCAATGACTGCTTTAATGAATCTGGGCTATCAGATTTAAATTATTCAAGCTTCCTGCTCACCTAGTCCAATGGAAGTGTGTGGTGCAAATTGGATAGGGTTTTGGTCAACCATAGATGGTTTGTGATAGATTGGAAAGCGCAGGCAATGTGCCAATTCCCTGGAATGCTATCAGACCACTCAGTCTCCTTGGTGACTCTGTTATTTAATCAGGACCTGGGGAAAACTCCTTTTAAATATTTTAACATGTGGTCAACCCATGATGATTTCTAGAAGACTGTAAAAGGAGTATGGCAGAGAGAGTTTTTGAGAAGTAATCAGTTCTGCTTTACCAGGAAATTGCAGGCCCTGAAGAAACCTTTAAGAGTTTTGAACTCTTCTAAATTCTCTCATATCTCAGCTCGAGTAGAGAAAGCAAATACAGAGTTGATGTGTAATGACCCGAATAATAATGGTATTTAAATAATAAAGAGGAAGGGAAATGGAAACAAAAACAGAAAGAGGAAGCAAACTTTGTCAACGAACGCGACAACATGACACTTTGGGAGTAATAACCGAGGAAACTTATCAGGTCCTCGTTGACGAACATAGGGGATTCGTCGACGAGGGTACAACGGGGCCTTGTCAACGAGAAGATACCGAGAGAGGATTTTGGGGAAGTCTGAAATTCGTCGACGAAGGTGCAGGTTCGTCAACGAACTTTCTATAAGACTCGTTGATGAGGTGATGTGTCTCATTGACGAATTCAACCCTATAAATAGCAAAAACCCGGATTTAAACACAGTAAATTAAGAAAAATCACACACTCTCTCTCTCTCTTCGATTTCGGCTCCGTCGCTCGCTGAATCGACGATCTAAGGCCACCACAACTCTCCTAGGAAAGTTCTTTCCAAATCTACTGGAGCAAATCGTTGGTGGAAGCGAGTGAAATTCATCCATGAGTTGAGGTAAGACCTTTTATGCCAAATTTTCTCCTACTATAGTTATAGGAAATGATATTCATGTGAAAATACCGAAGTAGATGCATTATGGTCATGGTGGAATAACCAAGACTTTGTGGAATATTCATTCCAAAAAAGATGCATTATGGTCACGGTGGATCCATCATATCTACTTAACTGAATCAAGCATTTGGGAAGCTGCAACAAGTAAGAATGACTCTCCACTCTTTAATCGATTGTCATTAGGGATCAAATTGTAGAAAAATGTGGTGGAGTAGATGCTGCTATTGAAATGTTAAAAGGATGGGAGAACAATTGGCATCAGTGCTATGAATTTTGGAGGAATAAAAACCATAGAATGTCATGGGCGAAGGAGGTATGGTACAGTGGGAACCTTCCAAAACATGTGTTTTGCTTATGGCTTGGCTTGGAAGGGAAACTCCCAACATATGATAAAATAGTTGCTAAGGGAATAGACCAGGTTTGTGTATTTTGTAAGGCTGGCATAGAAACATTGGAGCACTTGTTTCTTAAATGCAAATATTATGCAGAAGTATGGAATAATGTTAGAAGGTGCTTGGGGGTAAAAATATCTATGACTACAATCAAAGCTGCAGCTAAATGGTTGCACAAAGAAGCTAAGGGAAATGGTATACACTCGGCAGCAAAGAAAATTGGGTTGGTAGCGACAGTTTATTTCCTGTGGCACTTTAGGAACAGGAGCATATTTGAAAATCATGTCATAACCCCTATGGAGATTGTTAGTGTGATTCAAAGACATACTCATAGGGCCACAGAAATACCACCCCTAGATTTCATATGCTCGAGGAATGTGACTCGTTCCAACCAGAACTCACACTTCTTGAATTTGGCGTACAACCTCCTTTCTCTCAACACCTGAAGAACTATCCTCAAATGATCCTCGTGCTCCTCAAGACTCTTCGAATATACCAGAATGTCGTTAATAAATACCACCACCAACTAATCCAAATACTGATGGAAGACCCTATTCATTAGGTCCATAAATGCAGAAGGAGCATTAGTCAGTCCAAATGGCATAACTAGAAATTCATAATGGTCATACCTAGTTCAGAACGCAGTCTTTGGAACATCCTTTGCATTGACCTTCACTTGATGGTACCTGGATCAAAGATCAATCTTAGAAAAAACTTGTGTTCCCTGGGCTGGTTAAAAGATCATCAATACGGGGTAGTGGGTATTTATTCTTAATTGTCACTTTATTTATTTCTCTATGTAGACACCCTATTTTTACCCTAACCAAATAGAACAAGGGGTCCCCTCTTATTATTTTCATTATTATTATTATTATTTTTTCCCTGTATTATTAGTACTTTACTATTATTTTGCTATTATCATTATTATCGTTATTATTATTATTATTTATTACTTTTATTATTATTATTATTATTTTTGTTATTTTTGCTATCATTATTATTTTTGTTTTATTATATTATTATTATTATTATTTTATTATTGGTATTATTAGTATTAGTGTTATTATTATTATTATTATTAATGCTATTATTATTATTATTATTATTATTACTATTATTATTATTATTATTATTATTATTATTGCTTAAGTAGGGTTTTTATTGGAAGGCTATAAATAGGCACAGCACAAAGAGGGAGAGGTAGAGATACAAAAGAAAAGGAGAAAAAACCTAGCCGCCCCTGGCCTCTTCCTCGCTGTTTCAGACCGCTGCAACAGCAACGACTTCCCTTCGCTCTCACGATCCTCCCATCGCCGGTAGCCAACCACAAACCTCATCGCCCTCACAGTCTCTGTCTCTCATAGCCGACCACCCTCTGCTCCATACCAGCACAGCGAGACCGCTTGTCTCTCAGCCCTTATTTCTCTTCTCTCGCTGCTCTCTTTCATCTCTTCCTATTTTAATTTATTTTATGTTTATTTTTGTTCTCTCTTTTGGATTATTGTTAGAAGTTAAATTCTTTCTTTCTTTCTTTTTGCTGCTCTCACGCACATCTCAGGACGACCGTTGGAGGTAAAGAGAACTCACGCACACCCTCTCATTCACGACAGCCGCTGAAGGAGACAACCCCCAACACCCATACACAGCAACATTAACAACACACACACTAACTCACGCACACAGCAGCACACAAACAAACAACACACACACAAAGAAAAACACACACTGCAAAACACACACAGCAAAACACAAACTACACACACACACAACACACACAGTAAAACACACACTACACACACACACTAACTCACGCACACAACAGCACACAAACACACACTAAACACACACAGTATGTTATTATTGTAATTATCATGTTTATAGTTATTATAATATTATCAGGTTTTTATATTACTATCATATATTATTATTAATGGGATCTTTAATGTGTTTATGATATTGAGTTAAGTTTTTTTTAGTCATAGCATCATGTTTATACTTATCTTGAGTTTTGGATTTTTATTGTTATGATATTTTATTATGTATTATTTACTATTATTATATTGTCATATTATTATGTAGTTTTATTTCGTATGTTAGTATGGTTTTATTATGACATTATATGCTACTATTATAGTATTGCATTGTATTATTAATATAATATTATTAGTAAAAGGTTGTTATTATATTGTTTTAGTGTTCTTATTATTGTTTGTGTTTTAATACTATTACTAATATTAAATGTGTTTAGTATTTTTTGTATATTTATATTTTGTATTAGGCTATTTGTTTTTATTATTATTTATTTTCACATGTTTATGTCCCTATGATTTTAATGCGAGGGTATGAGCTTTCAGGTTTCACGTACCTTTAGTTCTGAGGGAATAAATATAGTACATATATTTTTGTATAATTTATTTATGTATTTATTTATTTATTTATTTTGCATGTATATTTATAAATCCACTAATAGGGAGTAATTACCAAGGCTTTTTAAATTAACTTAGGGATAATTCCAAATTAATTAGGTACCGTCCGTAAGAACGGGCGCGTAGGGGGTGCTCGTACCTTCCCCTCGCGTAACCGAACTCCCGATCCCATTTCTGGTAACGTAGACCCATTCTACCCCTAACCGGGTAGTAATCATGTCTTCTAACCACACTGAAAGGTTAGTGGCGACTCCGACATTCCTTATTTTTTTCTGAAAATACTAAACCACATTTTTATTTCACCACCCCAGGGCACCCATGCTCTGGGACGTCGCGACACTCTATAGTCGATACAAATTCTCATCAACCCATTTTCTTTTTTTACAAAAAGCACTGGTGCTCCTCAGGTTGACACATTAGGCCTGATAAATCTCTTGTTCAGTAACTCTTGTAATAGTTCTTTTAATTCTTTCAACTCCGCTAGAGCAATTCTGTACGGAACCTTAGAGATTGGTGTTGTTCCCAGAGATAGGTCGATAACAAACTCAACTTCATGGTCAGGAGGTAACCCGGGAAAATCCTCCGGAAACATGTCAGGAAAATCCCTCACTATCGGGATATCTTCCAACTTAAATTCCCCATCTAGCACTTCCTTCACACAAGCTAAATACCCCTGGAATCCCTCCTGAAGTAGCCTCCTCATCTGAAAAGCTAACATTATCTGTGGTGAGGAGCGCACGCACGTCCCAAAAAATTTGTACCCCTGCTCCCCTGGGGATCTGAACACTACCTCTTTCTTGTAGCAGTCAATACTGGCATAACTAGAAACTAGCCAATCCATCCCCAGAATCACCTTGAATCCATGCATGTCGAAGACCACCAAATTAGCAGTAAGTAACCTCCCCTGAATATTGATTGGACAATCTTTAAGTTTTCTCCCACACACTACCACGGTTTCTGTCGATGTAGCCAGTGATAAATCAACATCCCGTGGCTGAACTTTTACCCCGCATAACTCGATAAACTCCCGCACTATGAATGAATGAGTCGCCCTTGAATCAAACAACATATCAACTTTATATGACAATATAAAAATAGTACCTATCTTCACATCATTGTCTTCCTCCACATCTCCTGGCGTAAGTGAATACACCCATGCTTGGGCAGTGTTTCTTTGCTGGCTGCCTTGGGGTGTTTTATTGTTTGTCCAGTAACGATTAGGTGCGGGTACATTAATTGGCAATGCATGAAAATTTTGTACGATGTGGCTGGGTCGACAGCACCGATAACAGGCATTAGTCCCAATTTGGCATTCCCTTCAATGCCTCAGATCACACCTAGTACAAAGAAGGGGTGCTGGATTACCCTGAGGAACTCGGTGTCCCACTACCTGCCGCTGGCCCTCATTGTTTCTCCTCCACTGACCTTGACTGGTACTTGCCTGAAAACCAAGAGGCGTGGCCTTTTTCTCTGATTTTGTATCCCTATGCCCCTCTACCGACTCGTCTCTGCTATGATGGCTTTATCCAGCAACTCTGAGAAATCTCGCACATGCAAGACTGCCACCTGCTCATATATCTCCTATCTCAAGGCCTTGTCAAATCTCTACACCTTTCTGGATACATCTAGAATCATGTATGGGGCAAAGCAAGACAGTTCTATGAACTTTGAACTTGGAAGCATACTGCTGCATTGTCATGTGGTCCTAGATCAGGCTTAGAAACTCCTCCACCTTAGCATCCCTAATGAAGGTGGGGAAGCACCGATTGAAGAAGATCTCCTTAAAATGACCCCAGGTGAGTGCTATGGGTATTGGCCTCTGCTCCTCTAGTAGCTTCATAACTAACCACCACCACTCAACCTCTCCCGTCATCTTAAATGTGGCATAGAGGACTTTCTGCTCATTAGTGCAGCGCAATACTATCAGTATTTGAAATTAGGAATAGCTTCCTAAGAGGGGGGTAAATTGGCTTTTAAAACTTTCTTCTTAGTTCTTTTTAAAGTTCTTAACTTCTTTTAATATTTATCCAATTTTTTAACTTGCTTATTTATTTTGTCAATCAAACAAGAACTTGGTTTCTTTTAAACAATCAATAAGACAACTAATAAAACATTCAATCTTCAATCACAATTAGTTAAGCCAATCACCACAATGCTCAAACCAACAACCAATTTGATTGCCAAATGTAAGCTCACTGCAACACTATTAGATTAATGAAATCATTCAAGATTTAGTACTCTTGGAATATAAAAAAAATCTTTATACCATCCAATCATAATCAATATAATATATGTAACTTTTAACTTTTGATGTTTTCAGCCCTATGGTGAATATGAGTTTTGAACAAAGCCCTGTATATATGAAATTTCTTCTTCAATATGATGTTCAATATAAAATCCAATTACTCTTTCCAAACTTCAGAATTCAAACAAACTCTTAAATTATTTTATCTTTGGAATGTTTAACCAAGTAACGTACTCCCGTATGGTTTCTACAAAGAATGGTTTAACCAACGTATTCCCTTTCTCTTTCCACAACCCAAATCAAAATCAAACTTTAAGGTTTACTTGATTTCCAAATATAAGTAATTTATATGATTTTCAAATTTAAACCATACACGCAATTTAAATATGTATTGAAAATAAAGAGTAGGGAAAGAGAGAGTGAGACGGAGATTTTTACGAGGTTCGGCTTATACTCAGCCTACGTCCTCGCCTTTGGTAAACCACCAAAGGATTTACTAAGCATGTTGCTTTAACGGGTGGAACAAACCTTTATAACACTCCTTGGGTAAGGCTAGAGCCCGCCTTCTCCAAACGATATTCCCTCGCCCGGTCACTCCTTAACTAGGCTAGAACCCGCCTCTCTAAGCAATATCTCTTTGCTTAGTCAACGATCCAAACAACCCTTAGAATCGTCTATCTACAAGATACAAATCAAATAGATGTGTACAACAAACTTGCTCCTCAAAGAGTTGGTTAGTACAGCAATTACAGCACAACTAATATACTTCAAAGTAAACAATAATATGGAAATTAACTTGAAGCTCAATGAAGTATACCACCAATTAATTCTTTCAATGATTGAAAGGTTTATAATTTGTAGCACAATTCCGGTGGAAGAAGATCAGCAACAACTGAATTGAATTTGTGCACAATATGTGAGCTTGAGAGCAAGAGAGAGTCTTAAGAATTTGAGAGCAATTGAGAGAGACCTTGAATTTTTTTCATAATTTGAATTCTTGGTTCATTGATTCAATGATCTTTGAGGCTTATTTATAGACTTTAAAAAGTGTATAACTTGATCCCCAAGTGGCTTGAAGTATTCCCCAAGTTTCCATAATTTTTGAGCCCCAAGCAACCTCATTTAAAAATTTGACCTTTATCAAAAAATTCAAAATAGCCACGTGACAGATGACTGTCCATTTTGGGCAATTATCTCTCCAATTAAACCAAAGCGGAAGAGAGGTGGCAGTCGTCTATCCAAACCCACACGGATGCCTCAAAGTGTACTGGCAGTCAACTGTCCAGTTCTTGACAGTCGTCTGTCATGCTGTCAACTTCGAGTATCCTTTAGTTTTTTAATCATTACTTTTTTTTATAACTCAAAATTTGATGTTCTTAGTGTCAAATGAAATCTAAGAGAAAATACTAAAACTTTCATGTTGAACACATTTTAAAATAAATATTTTTTTTATGGAGAAAAATGTACATCAATGCAGATGTCGAAAAATTGACAATATTTGAGAAATCCTCTTTTTGGTGCTTTTCATTCCAAAACTGATTTTAACCTTTTTGAAACAATTTTTGACCTTATAAAAATATTTTCCAAGTATTTTCAAAGGTATGTAGGTCCAATAAATTAACCTAAGAGTTTCATGCATCTATATTGAAATTCTTTGAAGTACTTACATGAAATTTCAAAGACTTTTTCAATTCTTGAATTCCTTGAGACCTTTATACTTGTTTCATCTTTCTTTGAGTTTTCCATGTTGATCACTTGGGCTTTCATTCTTTGAAGCTATTTCTTTAATATCAATGCTTTCATGATCTTCAGGCTTTAAACTTTAAATCCATGCTTCAAGCTTGATATAATCATACTTATCTGAGGTACAAGCTCTCATGAACTCTTTAACCTTGCATTCTTCATTTAGTCCTGAAAATACATCACTTAACATAGCATGTTAAGATCCACTTGTTTGTTAGCATCAAAATAAGATGTTAAGTTTTGTAAGGCCAACAATATCTTCTTAATCTCCCGTACCTAATTCTCAGAAATAATTAGGTCGACACTTCTTGAGAAAGTTGGGGGATTCATTCGAGTGAACTACTCTATGGTGTAGCTCTGATCAACTGGTGGGAAATCTTGTTTCCTTGAGTTCTATGCAATTTCTGCCATAACCTGCTGGGCTACACTATGCAGTACCTGATCAAAATCACTGCCACCTATGTTGGAAGCTCCTACCTGACTACTACTTCCAGCATTTGCATTGTTATTCCTAGGGTCCATCTTGAAAATAGAATAAAAACAACTTTAGAATTCCAATATCTTAACGTGACTGGCACAACTATCTAGTTAAGAAACTATAAAATGCACTATATCCTCATACTAAAATACTTAGGCTTCCCCTTAGGAACTTCCCTCACACTAACAAACAATTTAACATCCAAGTTTCCCATTTCAAGTTCTAGTCTCACTATTCAGAAACACATACCATCAATGGTTTGCCATAATTTTCCTGAAACCGTCGTCTCAGAAAAATCACAGAAGACCATCAATGGATTTCTGCCTTTAGGCCATGAAACCAAAACACAAAATTCTATTTTAACTTCCAACACAAACTTGCTAGACTCCAAATCTATCCATTTCCAACTCTCATCAGGATTTATTCCTATGCTCTGATATTGTAATTTCTAAAGTCTGCAGAACCTAACAACCTAGGCTCTCATACCACATCTGTGATGACCCTAAAAATAATAAAATTATAAATACTAGCTCTAATATCATATCTATAATGCCCCGAACTCAGTGGGTCCCAGAGTGCAATACTCCATACATAATCTATGATACCCTACACTATAGTATCTTGATACCCCAAAATGGGGCACCAAGTACACCTGTTTATAACTCATATAATACAACACAACGAAACAAACATATACACTCCAAATACAATACCAGAGTACTACTGTCTTCCAAAATACATACATAAATCTCCAAAAATCCATAATACATCCCGAAGATACACAAAGTATATTCATATACATCACTATGTCTCACCAGAACTCGCCCTTAACAATGCTAACTAGCCCTACTCTGGAGCGCTCTAGGCTTAGTTTCCTGGATTCCCTGAAACGTTAAAGATTATAAGAGTGAGACACATCTCAATAAGAGGGAACAGATTATTATCAGTGTGTGGCAACATGAGTTTTACTATAGTAAAAAAACATAATTAACTTATCTTTAATTGAGAAAATCATGTAAAACTGTACTCATACCTTTATATATATATATATATATATATATATATATATATATATATTTCAAAATAATTACTTTCTTTCCAAAACATACTCTAGCATATAAATTTCTCTGTATACATAAATACACACACACACACACACACACACACACATATATATATATATATATATATATATATATATATATATATATATATATATATATATAAGAACTTCCCTAGATGGATAAAGCTACAACGTCATGAATTAAGCCCGCATGACCGAGTTGTGCAGTCTAAAGACTGGACTTAGTCATGGCTGACCTACCACTAGGTTAAGTCAAATTATATTTGTATCTGTATTTGTAACTGTAAGTATGTATTGCCTACCTAACTGGTCCGAACTCCAGGGGTTAATTTTACTCTTCGCTAACCAAATCGACTGTATACCACCAACACTCTCACAATAGTGTGGCTACACTAGTATCTTTGAAGCTATGGGAGGGAGCCACTACGAAGAAGTTCTGGGAGTTACATTACAAAGGAAGCTTCGAGCTCATATTGGTCATGGGTTGAGAATAGGAATTGAACTCTATGAGATCTAATCTTCCGTTGTTCTTCAGTTGCTCAATGGTAGAGCGGTCGGCTGTTAACTGACTGGTCGTAGGTTCGAATCCTACTTGGGGAGATTTGATGCATTCTGAATTCTTTTATTCAAAATGAAAGGGCTCGCTTTGCCCGTTAAGAGTAGGTAACTCGTTCCCTGTCTTTGTTTCTATTGCATTCTATTTCATCGTATCACATTCTGTTTTGTGATATTTGAGAATCACTGTCAATACCTCGATGTAGGTCCAGGATAATCGTTTGTTCCATAGTCCTAGGGCTATTTACAACTAGCTCAGGGTTCTTAAACCATATAATGCGATTTATAAAACAATACAATAACATGATTTCATTTTCACAATTTGGTATAAAACTGTCATACTATAATTCTATATATAAAATACTATAATATTGTAACTTAGTATAAAACACTATTACGCTATAGTTCTGTGTAGAACACCGTCATTCTATAACTCTATATAAAAACTATATCATATCATAACTCTATATAAAACATTGCCATACTATTACTTTATATTAAACACGGTCATTCTATAACTTCGTTAAATTCTATCATACTATAATTCTGTATAAAAATACTATCATATTATTATTCTGTATTAATCTCATGCCACAATTTGAGTTAATAATTCATAATATAATATTCTGCCTAGGATAACTATATTTTCTGCTGAAAAGTAATGATGTAATTATCTCTAGTGTTTTACTCAACCTCAAAATACATGTTTCCCAAAAATATACATATAACAATAATAATTCAAAATTCCCATTTCCACAAGCTTGAATACTCTGAAAACAAGTATATAATACTTTGTAACTATATTCTTCATTTTAATCGAGTGAAATTCTAGAAAATTCGTGACATAATTTATTCCCCTTACCTCATCCCAGGAGCGGTGTCTGCGGCGCTCAAACCACAAAATCTCCTCGATTAAAATGTTGGTGGCTGAAATTGGAACCCAGGGATATTTTTTGATCTTCAACCGGCATAGGTTTCTCCGAGAAAATTGAGGAGAGAGAGAGACGTTGAGGAGAGAGAGAGAGAGAAAGTGTGTGAAGAAACGTAAAAGGGGGGTGCTTTATTTCTCCTGGGATCAAGAACAATCCTAATCTCAGGTTAATATAACATAATAATATATTAATATAATATAATATAATATTATATTATATATATTATATTATATTATATTAATATATTATTATATTATATTATAGTATATTATATTATATTATTTAATTAATAACTATTATTATTTAATTAATTAATTATTATTATTATTATTATTTTGGAATCACTGCAATTTAATACCAAGAGTTGTTCCCTTGTAGATTGAAACTGTCGATGGTTATCTCCCGAGACCAAACCGTCGCTTATACCATTGACTAAACAGTTGATAGTTTCTTTCTATAGCCCAGCTTCCTTGTTCTTTACTTTACCATGCTTTCCTGGCGCATGCGTTCCACTCAATATGAGCCACATATCCAACATATAAGATAAAAATAAAGGAAAAGAAATACATGATTGCCTACCACCTCTATCTTTCACATTCTCTCCCTATCCTAATTCTAACCTAAGCCTCGAAGAAGGCCTCCAAGTTTCCTTAGCTTTCTTTTTCCTTAATTGCAAATGATTGTCGATGAACTATGGATATAAAGATCAGAGTTTTGAAATGTAAGATAAGCCACTAATCAGCTTCAATTCCTAAAAAACCATGATTGCATTTGCTTAAAGAACCCTGATGGACTTGCCTAAAGAACCACAATTTTACTAGCTCAAGACTGGAAAGAGGACAACATAAGGAAAGAAATTCCATCCTCCTCATCTTCATAAAGTGTAAATATTGAGCCCTTACCCATTTGCATCAATGCCCTACATGGAAAGGGGGTGGTGGAACAGGGGAAGCATTTAAATTCTATATTCTAGAAATTTCAAACTCAAAAGAGGCTTACAAAGCCCCAACATCATCATCCACCAAGGGTTTGCCAAGAGGTAGGTGCAGCACTGTTGCACGAACCAATACCAATAGTTAGTCAATGCATCATATTATTATATTATTAAGGGATATTAAAACTATACCAATAATAATCAATATTTTATTTTTAGCTCATTTTTTATTGCAAAAATACTCCTCTTAATTAATAAACTCAACTAATTCATTAAAAATCCATAATTATATTAAGCTTTGACCCACTTAGTTTTTTTTTTTTTTTTTTTTTAACTATGAACAATATTCTTCCAATTTCATTAATTGTGTAATAGAATGTTATTTATTATTTTTATTTATTGAAGTTTTATAATACCCTGGGATAAGCACAATGTGTTCGATAAAATGTATGAGAGAATATATCCTCCAAGTAATTATGAATTTATTATTTATATTTATTTATATGTTTCTACTGAACACGTTTGTTATTTATTTTTATTTTTTTATAACTCGGAAATTTCAGCCACCATCGCGCCACTTTGGACACTATGGTGCGACACCAAACCCAGGGGATAAAAGTCACCCCCCCCCCCCAATTGACGCACCCCTAGTAATTCACCAAGGCAAACTCTCAAAGGGGAATTGAACTCGTTATATTTGATGGTTTCATAAGCCTTTTTCTATAGTCATGAATTGGTTTTTTTTTTTTTATATTTGAAGGTTTTATAAGCCTTAATAATAAGTTTGTTATCATTATGTTTGATGGTTAATCAATGCTTTTGTGGCATGTGGGAGTGTGTCTTTGTGCACATGTTCATTCTTGGATAAGGCATTCAAACCTCCAATTTTTAGTTTTTATTAGTAGTATAGCTTCCTCATTCTATTGAATCAAAGAAATAAAACTATTTTTTTGATAAGGCTCCTATTATCATTTTTTTTTTTCCCATTCACACATTGTTCTATTATTTTATTTTTAGTTTGTCTCATCTACTACCAAGAACCAATCTCTCTCTCTCTCTCTCTCTCTCTCTCTCTCTTTACTATTGAAACTTATTATTGTTTATTTTTACTTTTCCTACTTTACATAATCTCCTTCCTAAAGTTAACATAAATTTTAAGGTCATTTGTTGGCTTACTTTGTTGTGGCATAGAATCTAAATATTTTTACCAGAATCACTATTATTATTGTCATTATCTATTTCTTAAAGATTCCATGTGCATGCTTGTTGGTTTTTTTGCCTATGTTGTGTTGGTCAACTCCATATGTTCATTGTTGACCATTGTTAAGGATACTACCATGCTAGTAGAGGACAACAAACCACATTCATCACAATAGAGGACAAGAATCAGCAAACCTATAGCAGACTCTTCCACCATCACCACGATAAACAACAATCAAGGCACAGTAGAAGACGGCAAGGCACTACAAAGAATTAGCAAGGTTTCCTTTGGGAATAAAAGATCTTTTCTGGTAGGACAAGTGTCCACTGATCCAAATTATATAGGAACTTGTTAGCTCTAGACAAAGTTTATAATTAAAATGGATTGTAATATAACAGCAGAATGCAAGAAGAAAACTAATCAAATATTAAATTCATTAAGTTCTTCATTCAGCACTTGATGACCATGTTCAACAATTACTTTAACATGGTATCAGAGCTTGTATGAGACTCACGTCCTGCATATTTCCATGGCTTCTGATGACTCTTCACCCAGCTCCACGACACAACATCCACCTTTCATGGTTTCTAACCCCACCCTCAATTCTTCTAGCCACTTCATCACCATAAAGCTAACCATTGATAATTTCCTTCATTCTCTGGAAGGCACAAATGACCTTTCTTAAGGGCCGTCAACTCTTTGGTCATGTGCATAGATCATCTATTATGCCTCCTCCCATGATCAATGATGCTCCCAATCTTGATTATACTCGGTAGGTCTTACATGACCAACTCATCCTCTTTGCCATTAATTCATCTTTGTCGGACCAGGTGCTAGCCTAGTTTCTCGACTGTGACACTACTCAAGATGCTTGGATGACTCTACATACTCTCTTTTCTTCTTAATCCACTACTTATGTCATGCATACTCAATATAAGTTGGCCACTCTCAAAAAGGGCTCTGGGTCCATTACAGATTATTATAACAGAGCCAAGACATTGGCTGCCTCCTTAGGTGCTGTTGGGCAGCCCTCTCCCCTCTTAAATTTAAGTTTACTTACTTTTTGTACTTGGGACAGATTATGATCCCTTGGTCACCTCTCTCACAACTCATGCTAATACTCTCTCACCACAATAATATACAACTTCTTGCTTACACATGAGTCTCAGTTAGCCCATCAAACCCACACAATGCTCACTACTCATTCTCTGGATGCCTATAATACCTCAGTCAAATATCCTCACTCAGTTGGTTCCTTATCTCGGGGTAGAGGCTTTCGGTTCTCTCGTGGTTGACATGGAGGAGATAGGCACAATTCTTCCTTCTTCTATCCACTTGGCCTGATAATAAACCCCTGTGTCAAGTGTGTCATAAACCTGGCCACTCTGCCTTAGTATGGTACCACGGATTTGATCACAGCTATCAATCCGCTCCACTTCCCTCATTATCTACAAACATCGCCACTCTTCCTTCCACCCCAGAGAATACTCATTCTTGGTTTCCCGATACTACTGCAACTCATCATTTCACCTCAGAGTTCAACAGCCTAAGTTTGGATTTTTCTTCATATTAGGGCTCATATCAAGCCATCATCGGAGATGGTTCTACAATGCCTATACATCACATAGGTTCTTCTCAACTACACACTCCCTCTAGCAAATTTCTCCTTTCTCAACTTCTCTATGTCCTTTTAATTACAAAAAATTTGTTGTCTATCCATCAATTTTGCTATGACAATTATATTTACTTTGAGTTTCATTCCAATTATTTTCTTGTGAAGGATTTACAAACTCAAGGGGTTCTACTTTAGAGAATCATTAAAAATGGCTTGTATGTCTTACCTATGGCTAGCACCACCTCAGCTTCATCCTCTACCTCTCCTCAAGCACACATTGGTGAATGCACTTCCTTGTACCATTGGCACCTTCGACTTGGACATTCATCCCCCAAAACTACCTCCTTTATCATTAGTCAATTTAAGCTTCCAATAAACTCTCACAAGACTGTTTCACACTGCTTAGCATGTTATCAAGGAAAAGCTTATGCTCTTCCTCATCATACGTCACCCTCTAGGTCTTTACATCCTTTTGAATTACTCTTCCTAGATGTGTGCGGTATGGCCCATGTTTTATCCTCAATTGGTTGTAAATTTACTTGTCTATCATTGATGAATTCTCTAAATATATTTGGTGTTTTCTGATCCAATCTAAATTTGATGTTGCTTCAATTTTTCTTGCCTTTTTACATTTTGTCAATAATTACTTTTCCTCAAAAATTAAAATTGTGCAAACAAATGGCGGTAATGAATTTGGACCATTCAAGAAACAACTTCAATCATTTGGCATTATTCATTGCCTCACATGTCCATATTCACATGCACAAAATGGGACAGTTGAGTGTCGTCACCGTCATATAGTAGAAACTGGACTATCTCTTTTAATTCAAGCATCTATGCAAACAAAATACTAGTCTGAGGCATTTCAAACTTTGGTTTATCTTATAAATAGAATTCCCACACCGGTTTTAAAATATAAGTCTCCCTTTCAACTACTTTACAAAAAAAAAAAAAAATACCTGATTACAATTTTCTCCCATTGGGCCGAGTCTACATCTCTAGGGATGCAATTTTCAATGAAAACCATTTTCCATCTTAGCAATCTGTCCAGACTTTGTCTAACACCTCACAACCCATGCCCATTTTATTTTGTTCATCCTATTCACCTATAGCCTTCCCCCACTACGTCTCCGTAAGATCCATACTCACCTGCCTCCTAACCCATTCCTCTCTCGCCCCCTCACATCTCCTCACTTCCCACTAGGTCTGCATCATCTTCGGACTCCTCACCCGACACCACACAAAACCTTTCTCCCTCATTAAGCTCCTCACAACCCCAAAATTCCCAACATGAGGATTTCTCTCCCTTGGTTCCAACCATTCCACAATCTTTGTCTCCACCTATGTTGTCTTCAAACACTCATCAGATGATCACTCATGCTAAGGTAAGCACCTTCTGCCCTTTCAAACGCACTGATGGTACAATTCCTTGGCCCACCTGAAAACCAACACTTTCCCTTTCACTCACCACCACTCCTCACATTGTTCCAAAAGAACCTACTTCCTACACTAAGGCCTCTAAATTTCCTGAATGGCAAGAGGCGATGAAATTGGAATTTCAAGCTCTACTACTCAATCAGACATGGGACTTGGTCCCCTCATATGCTTCTCTCAATGTTTTAGGCCCCAAGTGGATACTCAAAACCAAGAGGAAAGCTTATGGCACTTTTCTAGCCAAAGGCTTTCATCAACAAGCAGGCCTTGACTACACTGAAACTTTTTCCCCAGTGATCAAACATACTACCATAAAAACTATATTGTCCCTTATTGTCACCTTTAATTGGCCCCTTTAGCAGTTAGGCATACAAAATTCCTTCTCGCATGGTGACTTGGAAGAGGCAATATACATGTAGCAACCCCCTGGCTTTGTTCATCCAAAATTTCCCCATCATGTGTGCAAGCTAAAAAAAGGCCATTTATGGCCTCAAACAGGCTCCTTGAGCTTGGTTTTCAAAGCTCAGTACCAAGATCTTCTCACTTGGTTTCCAAGAATCAAAGTATGACACTTCCTTATTTCTGTATCATAATGCAACTCACATTATGTTTGTTCTTATATATGTGGATAACATTATAGTCACTGAGTCTGATTCTAAATTAATCTCTGATTTCATTGTTGCCTTAGGCTCATCTTTTCCTATCAAAGACTTAGGGCCATTGCATTTTTTTCTAGGCATTGAAATCTATTGCAATGATGAAGGGTTGTACTTAAGTCAATGCAAATACATTTCAAATCTTCTCGTTCGCACAAATATGCATCATGCAAAACCAATTTCATCTCCCATGTCCACTTCCTAAAAACTCTCGGCCCTTGAGGGAAATCCCTTTGAGAATCCTCATTTATATTGTAATATAGTTGGTAGCTAGCAATACTTATCTTTTACTCGTCCAGACATATCATTTGCTGTCAATAAAATGTGCCAATACATGCATAACCCAAGAATTCCACATTGGCAAGTTGTCAAAAGAATTCTTCGGTATCTTTTCTTTTCCAGAACTTCCAAACCCATATTCTCTACTTTCTCTGATGTTGACTAGGTTGGCTGCCCTGATGACAGAAAATCCACGAGTTGGTTCTGTATCTTCCTTGGGTCACATCTTATTTCTTGGGGTTCAAAAAAACAACCCACAATTGCTACATCATCCATGGAGGCTGAGTATAAGGCGGTTGCCAATACAACTTGTGAAATCCTATGGATTCAATCTCTTTTGATGGAACATGGAATTTTTTTAAAAGATCCACCAACCTTATGATGTGACAATTTAGGGGCTACATACTTATCTGTAAATCTGGTTCTACATGCTAGAACAAAACATGTAGAACTTGATTATTATTTTGTACAGGGTCGTGTTGCAGCCAAGACTCTCAATGTCTCCTTTATGTCCAGTAATGATCAAGTGGTGGATATTCTCACTAAACCATTGTCAACAACTCGGTTCTTACTCCTTCGATCAAGTCTCACTGTTTCACAAGTGCCCCTTGCATCGAGGGGGGCTATTAAGGATACTACCATGCTTGCAGAGGACAGCAAACCACATTCAGCACAGTAGAGGAAACCAATCAACAAACCTACAACAGACTCTTCCACCATCACCACGACAAACTGCAATCAAGGCATAGAAGAGGACAGCAAGGCACTACAGAGAATTAGCAAGGATTCCTCTGGGAATAAAATATCTTTTTTGGTAGGACAGGTGTCCATTGATCTGGATTATATAGGAAGTTGTTAGCTATAAAATAAGTTTATAAAATGGATTGTAATAGTACAACAGAATGCAAGAAGAAAACAAAACAAATATTGAATTCATTTAGCTCTCCATTCGGCACTTGATGACTATGTTCAACAATTACTTTAACAACCATGATCATGCTTGTAGTTTTACTTGTAAATAATAAGGCATCAATTTAAAAATAATTTTTTTTGCATTAATACTTTCTTTCCAAAAAGGAAAAGAAAAAAGAAGAACAACAGATAATTGTGCATGGTTAACACCGAATATTCATCATTGTCATTAAAAAAACACCAAATTTTCACATTAGAAAACCAAAATCTATCTTACTTGGCATTGTTGCCTACAAAATATGTATTTTACTAAAAGATTTTCTTTTCTTGGATCCACTTCATGTTTTGAAGTTATATTAAACTTTAATTTCTCTTTTATATGTCAAAAGATAATATATTTAATGTTATATAACAAAAATGAAGTAGAAATATTTTATTTTCTACATTTGTCCTTTTACTCCTTGATCTGTGTTTATATTTTGTGTTTTGCGTTTTGTATTTTGTTCATTGAGGTTATCTTTCTAGCTCTGAATGTGTATAGATTTGTTTCATTAATTTATCTACTACTTCGGTTAAGAGTTTTGCACAAGAAAAGATAGTGCTTACAAACTTATAAATCAAGTTTTAGAGAACTTCATACAAGAAAGGATAGTGCTTACAAACTTATAAACTAGGACATGAGCCGAAGTCTCGAAACCAATATAGGATTTGTCTACTTTTCTGTTTTTGTTTTTTTTTTTTCAAAAATTATTACTTTTACTATTTACATGTATTGATTTGCTTTATGACATGAATGCTGAATAAATAATAACATTGTGCTTCTAGAAAATAAGAATGTAAGAAGAACTTGCATTTATGCAAAGCATAAATTTAAGTATGTAGATTTGATTGCTTGGTGGTTATGCTTGAGAATTTGAATTATATAAAGGTTCATTTAGAATAAAATGTATTTCAACTTTTACAAGCTAAAATGTGTAATGTTTAAAACGTAAAGGAGATGTGGCCAAAATTTTAGTAGTCTATTTCTTAAATAGTATATTTTAACACTTGAAATTAAATTCTATTTAGTGATTTTGGTTTTTAACTTATTTATAAAATCACAATTTATGGGTGTATATACTATGTAGTACAGGCCCTCTACTGTAATTTGATTAATAATAAATTTATTTAAAACTTATTTTTGAAATCATACCCCATGGATAGAAGAGGGTCTCTCCTAATTTATGTATATTTAAAAATTAACACCATAAATCTCTTCATTTAAGTCTCTCTCTTTCTCTCTCTTGCAATTTTTCTTTTTTTTTCTCTCTCTCTCTCTAACCAAGATTTTATCTTTCCTATTCTCTCTCTCATGGACTTTCCTATGATTTTTTTTTTTGTTTTTTCATTCATTGCTTTTATTTTGTAGATCTAAAGAGAGGCTTTGATCCTATAAAGAAGATGAAGGGCTTACATATACATCACTACCCATGACTATGGCTATTGGAGTGAAGTAAATGTAGGGGGCATCAAAGATGTAGGAAGAGCTGCTACTTGAGATGAATCAACTACTTAAGACTTGATATTAGAAAAGGGAGGTTCACTCCTGATGAGGAAGAGTTGATGATTAGCCTTTATGGTGTTGTTATTAATTTAAGTGTATGTATGTTTATAAAATTGATTTATCCAAGAATCAAAATTAATTTAAAAATTAAATGTAATCGCTATATTTTCCAAATCGGGAGGGCGGACGTTTTTTATATTTTAAATTTTTTATTTATTGTAATGTTTTTATTCTATTGACTATTTATTATCACGTGGGTTTTAAAAAATGATAATAATTTAATTTGAACTGTGTAGTGGTCAATTAGGTGGGAATCAAGTCAATTTTAAATATTATATGATTCAGAAATCAAGTGCTTCAAAAATAAAAGATAGTCATGGACCCGTAACCTTTCTCCAACTACGGATTTTTTTATGTTTTTGAAATTCTATAGATTAACTTTTTTTTATTTGCTAAAATTTTGGTATTTTTTAATTCTATTAGCAACTTATTATTACATGATGTAATGATAAAAATAAATAATTTTATACGGTTAAATTAGGCCAAAAATCAATTTAACTCTAAAAACTATGATTTACTTAAATTGAGTGATTTAGCATATAAAGTCATCTCATGCATAGCACAAGCTCTCCGTATCTATTAAATGTGAATATATTTAAGGCACATTATAAATAAACATTTGCATTTGAACACTTCACACGATGATTTGTGTACTCTTCTTTCTTTCATATAAATTTCATTGAACATCATGGCTCGCATGGGATGTGTAGAAGAAACCTTTGACTCATAAAGTTAGGTTACTTTAATTATATGAGGTGTGTTTTATAAGACAATCATTAAATTAGTGAACTAAAACAGACAATCTCATCGAAATTAGGCCAAAATCGATATATTTGACATCAAACCACATGCACCACCTTCAGCATGCTATCACATGGGTGAAGCCTGCATTAAGATGTGAACCACTCTAGTATCTTAATCCACTCTACCACGGTCGTCAAAAATCAAACAAGAAAATATCATAATTTCACATAGTATACAATAACAACAAAACCAAGCCTTAGTCTCACTAAGTGGGGTCGGTTATATGAATCTTTTTCCATCAATTTATACGATCATGGACCATTTCTTTTGATAGATTCGAGGATATTAAATTCTTACTCACTATCTCCTCTCAAATTATTTTAGGTCTACCCCTACCCTTTCTACTGCCCCTCACAGTAACTAAGTCACTTTTCCTCACAAGTGCACTATAAGGCCTACGTTGCAAGTGTCCATACCATCTGAATCATCCCTCCCTTATCTTATCTTCTGTAGGAGCTACACCTAACTTACCACGAATACGTTCATTCCTTAATTTATTTTTCAATGTTATACCACTCATCCATCTAAGCATTCTCATCTCGGCAACTTTTACTTTTTGGATATTATGTTTCTTCGTCGCCTAGCATTCCGATCCATATAGCATAGTTGGTCTTATAGCTATCCTATAAAACTTCCCTTTCAATTTTAAGGGTATTCTATGATCACATAACACACTTAAAGCACTTCTCCATTTTACCCAACCTGCTTTAACTCTATGCATTACATCATTTTCAATTTCTCCTTCAGTTTGAATAATAGATCCAAGTTATCGAAATTTACAAGTGCTATTTATTTCTTCATTGTCAAGTTTAACTTTGTCTCTAATATTCTTGTTGATTCTTTAAGTCTGATCCTGTTTTGATTATGACAAAACCAATGTTTCTCACCTATGCACTGAGCTTCTTGAACAGGTCTATCCTTAGCATGCACTGTTGGTAGGAACTTAAGCAAGTCGTATGTACTATGAAGATCAAGCTTCATTGATGGCACTTGGAGAAGCAAAAGGAATGAAGACCTATTTTCAATTATATTTGCATTCATTTTTATATTGGTCTGTAATAATTTATATCGGTCTGTAATAATCCCTGCATGTCATGCATATAGGTAATTGTAAGCTCAACAAGACCATAGTTTGACCATAGGGTATCAAATGTCATTAATCGGTTGATCGATGCCGGATTTTTAGAACTATCTCAAAACGGTCGGTATGACCCTAGTATAACTTTAGGTCCCAACACTCTCACATATATCATACAAAATACAAGAGTGTTAAAATGTGCTTAAATTGAATATTTCTAAGGAATTTGAGAGAGCTCGAGCGACCAAACCCCAAGAGTTCAAAACTCCTTGGGCGCCCGAACTGTTGAAGAGTCAACAGTTGACTTGGGCTCTCGGGCAACCGAACCATTTTGTGCATCCTATTCTCGGGCACCTGAACACCTCAAAAAGGACATTCCACCAACTCAGGTGACCGACCTATTTAGTTCAAATTGAGCCCCGGGTGACCAAACACATGAGTTCGGGCCACTGAATATTTGATTGGGCACCCCAAGTTACAAAGCAATGCTACTGACTTTGATTCGGGTTGCCAAAGCACGACACAGGCAACCGAACTTATTTAAATAACTTTTAAAGTTGTGTCTATTCGGGCAACCGAACCACGGTTCAGCCACCCGAACCTCGGCGAGTTAAAATTATTTTAACTGCTGCAAAATCGGGTTAAGTTGGGCTAAGTGTGTTTAAACATTTTGAATCTTTTCTAATAATTTCCAACAAGTCCCAAACGGTTATAATTTTACCCTTGCCTATAAATATGCGTTCATTTATGAGGATTAAAGTAGGATTAGCAAATTGATTAGCCAAAAAATCCTCTCCTTTGAAAATTTACTCTTTGGCCAAATACTCTCAAATTTCCATTCCTTTGATATATTCTGAGATTATGAGAGCATATTTTGTGTGATTATGATTACTAGGTCTTGCTAAAAACTCCCACTTTCTTGATTGAGATATTATTTTTGGTGAGTTTAGCTTATGTTTATCCCACAAATTTCCATACTATAAATCTTGTGTTGGGATAACCTAGTAAGCTTAGGATATTTGCATTGTTATTGCAAGTGTCCAATAGCTTTGTTTTTTGTTGTGCAAAGATATTTTCAAAGAAACAAAATATTTTCAAACTAGTAGTGTGCCTATTTCATCGAAAAAAATCTTCTTGAACTAGTTTGAATATCTGATTGATATCTTTGGAATACTGATTTGCTATTGATTTGTGTTTTTCTTAAATTCCAAGGTATTGCTTGTTTAGAACACTCTTGAACATTATTGTGATCATATGTTATTGAGTGTTATTTGCACATATATACACATCATTGAGCTTACATTTACCTATATTATTGATGTGCATGTGATTGCGCTTATATTGGGTATATATCTGTTTTACATGAAAGTATAATCACTGTACCATTTTATTGTGAATTTACTGTTATATTTCCAGGCATGGCCTGAGGGGGCGATAATCCAGCTCAAGAAGGATTGTGTAGGTTGAGGTTGGCCCTGTGTTAATTGACCTAATTGTAAAGGTTGAGGTCAGCCTTGTGCTAATTGACCTGGTTATTTAGGTGCTGCTCCACTCGTTAAGCTAACCTATAGTGGTAATCCTTGTACTTGTTAATCAAGGCAGGGACATAGGCAATTTAGCTTATCCACAATAACATACTGCGTTGTTTATTTTTTGGCACTTTACTTTTATTGCACGTGTATGTTTATTTGTCAATCACATATACTGACCCTAGGTTGTGTAATACTGTTGTTAAACCAATTGACCTATGAAGGAATTTTTAAATACCCAATTCACCCCCCTCTTTGGATTGCACCAAAGGTAACAATTCCTCCTATCATTACTAAAATTACATTTCATATATCATGTTTTATTTCTACTTATCCTAAAGCCTATAGATTCCAAAGATTCTTTCCATAATTCTAACTCAGCCTCTACTCCGTCCCTAATTTCGTCAATTAATACAATATCATTTGCAAACAACAGACACCATGGAACCTTCTTTTGAATACTCTTAGTCAATTGGTTTGTCACTAAAGCAAAAAAGATAAGGGACTCAAAGCATATCCTTGATGTTCACCTATAGTAATTGGAAATTCTCTAGTTTCTCCATCTATAGTCCTTACACTAGTCATTACTCCATCGTACATATCCTTAATGACATCAAGATACCTACAACATACACCTTTTTTTTCTAAAACCTACCATAGAACTTCCCTAGGTATCCTATCATATGCTTTCTCAAGATCAATAAATATCATATGCAAGTCCTTCTTCTTTTCACTAAACTTTTCCATTAATCTTCTTAAAAGATAAATAACTTATGTGGTACATCTCCTAAGCATAAAACTAAATTGATTTTCTAAGATCTTTGTTTCTAACCTTAATCTTTGTTCAACTACCCTTTCCCATAGTTTCATCGTATGACTCATAAGTTTAATTCCACGATAGTTATGGTTGACCCTATGGGTCATACCCTATTTTGATGATAACAAATACTCAGGTATTTAATGGTTGTCAAGTTTATGTGCAGGTTCTCATAATGGCATGTGGCAACCTGAAGTGAAGTGAAGACCCCGACACATTTATTATTTGTTGTAATTTTAATGGGTCTGTAATAATTTCATTTATATTCGTCTGTAATAATCTCCGCATGTCATGCATGTAGGTATGCGTAAGCTCAAAATGACCATAAAATGACCATAGGGACTGAATGACTTTAGGACACCCTTCGGTCGACCGGTGCTAGATTTTTGGGACTATCTCAAAACAACTTCGGTAAGGACCCTAGTATGACCTTAGGTCTCAACACTCATACACATATCATATAATATATAAGAGTGTTAAAAATGTGCTTAAATTGAATATTTATAAGGAATTTGAGATAGCTCGGGCGACCAAACCTTAGGTGAACAAATCACCTTGGGCGCCCGAACTGTTGAGAAGTCAACAGTTTGACCAAACTTTGGGCGACTGAACCTATTTTGTGCACATCTCCCTCGAACGCCTGAACCCTTTGAAAGGGACATTCCATTAACTCGGGTGACCGACCTTTTTAGTTCAAATCAAGCCCCGGGTGATCGAACACATGAATTCAGGCTACCAAACCTATGACAGGGCACCCGAAAGTCCAAAGAAATGTTTCTGACTTTGATTCAGGCCACCGAACTTTAACTCGGGCTACTGAACTAATTTAAAGGACATTTATAACTGTGTCTATTCGAGCGACCGAACCATGGTTCAACCACCCGAACCTCACCGGGTTAAAAATAATTTAGTTGCGGTAAATACGGGTTAAGTTGGGTTTATTGTGTTTAAACAATTTAAAACTTTTCTAAGAATTCCCAACAAGTCCCAAACGGTTATATTTTTACCTTGGTCTATAAATATAGGTTCATTTGGGAGGATTAAGTAGAGATTAAGAAAAATCATTAGCCAAAATTATCTCAAACCCAAAAATCTCATTTTTCCTGTAATACTTCCAATCACTCTCACACCTTCATTTCATTGATTAATTTTAGCTTTGTGAGAGTTCTTGATTGGGTTATTGCTTAGTATTATTGCTCATAATCCCATTAGTTTGCTTGGTTGATTGATATTGATTTTGGGGAGTTAAGAAAGGTTTTCCCACATATTTTATTTGATAAATTTTGTGTTAGGAAAAACCTAGTAGCTTAAGGATTTTTGCATTGTCATTGCAAAGATTCCTGTAAAGACCTGCTCATTTTTCACATTTTTTTTTGAATAATATCATCATAAAATTAATACCACACATCTCACATTTCAGCTTAGCAAGCCACAATCCACCTGGACCCATGGGTACCAGGGATATATCAAAACATACAACAGAAGCCTACGCAGCAGAAAGTATAGGATCATATACATCTCATCATAATGTGCATAACACATACTAGACTACTACAAACGCTATCTCTCAGTATATACATCCCAAAAATAAATCTAGGGACAATTTACACAAAAATCTACCGTCCCTACCAAGACTCACCCTTCCAAAGAGGGCAAACACTGCTCTAGATCAACGTGGCCTTTCCCACTCTCCTATCAGGGGCTCCTGAAAAATGTATAAGATTTAGGGTGAGACACCTCTCAGTAAGGGAAATAAACTAATACTAGTATGTGGCAACATGAGTATACCGTGTTCACCATATATCATACATATCATATCCAATACGGTTTATTAAATCTGGGAAAACATAAGTATATCAAAACATGGCAAAACATACTGCATTTTCATCACATAATATCTTATCTCATATCATAATAATAACATAAAACATCCCTGGTAGGTTAGCTGGCTGTTGTCATATATTACCCCCACATGACTGGGTTGTGTGGCCCGAAGGCGGGACCTGACAATGGTTGGCCGACCACTGCCAAGTTGATAGTCTAGTCTGTAGGTCCGATGGGTCTACCCAGACTGGTCTGTACACCAGGGGCGATAACAGCACACTTCTTGAAAATAACCACATCGACCATCCAATCTCACACCACTCCGTATAGCGGCGTTAACACAGATATCATGATCACAAAGACCATGGACACATAGCAACGGTACCGTGCAAGTACTAGCCTAAACCAAGCCAACTAGGTTCTGATATCATATACATATACTAAAACCGTGAAACATAAATATCTCATATCATTTATTTTCACATCAATCATATCATTTCACATATATACATGTGTCATGAAAATCATCGGCCCATACGCTGGTATTACACAATTTAACATAGCACGGCCCATACGCCAGCAAATCACATAGCACAGCCCGTACGCTGGCAAATCACATAGCACGACCCGTACACTGGAAAATCACATAGCACAGCCCATACGCTGGCAAATCACATAGCATGGTCTGTACGCCGGCAAATCACATAGCACGGCCCGTACGCCGGTTTTTCATCATAAAAGTCCATATCATCCACATTCCCAGAAAACAGCATTTCACAACATTTTTACTCATGCCACACATTAGATTTTTCCACATATTCAACATACGATCATTTTCACAGTATTTTGCAAATATAAAACATATATATATAAACATATACATTTCCCATAAATCAAATGATAACTATATGTATATAAGCATTTTCCAAAACAATACTAACTTAGTTTATCCCCTTACCTAACTCCTGCAAAGCCCCTAAGAAAGTCTTCCCCGCCCCCGCAAGGTTCCTAACTCAACACCCTAAAAATGAAAACTCACAGAATTAGACTTTAGTATTTCAACGTGTATAACATTTCTTATAACTACCATTAAGTCAAATTTGGCTTAAAAGCCCTATCACAACTCAGGGATGATTCCCAATCAACCCCTTGATAACAAAAACTCCTAATATTAAACTTTAATATTTTCATGCGTAGAATACTTTTCTCAACTGTTAAAACTCCAAATATGGCTTAAAAAGTCTTACCTCAACTCTGGGATGATTGCCAACTAACTTTCTCCCACGATCAGCTCCAGCAGATTTGAAGAGAACTCCGCCAGGAGCGTCGTGGTGACTTCAGATCGTCGATCCAGTGTAAAAATAGCCCAAAATGATGTGTGTGTGTGTGTGTGAGAGAGAGAGAGAGAGAGAGAGAGAGAGAGAGAGAGAGCCGAAGGGGAGAGAGAGGGAGAGTTGGCTTCTTTAAGTAGCTTTAAAATCCAGATTTCATATATATAAAATAGAGGATTTCATCGACGAGCCCATTCTTCGTCGACGAGTCCTTCACAAATTTCGTTGACAAGGCCCTGTATTCGTCGACGAAATTCAGGTTGCCTCAGAACCCCTCTCGGTATTTTCTCGTCGACGAAGCCCTGTGTTCGTCGACGAATTCTCTTAAGCCTTCGTCGACGAAACCCTGTGTTCGTCGACGAAGCTTGTCAACTTCTCTTCTTTCCCAACTTCCATTTCCCTTTTCTTTTATCATTTAAATTTCATTTAAAATTTGGGTCGTTACATCCTCCCCTCCTTATAAAAATTTCGTCCTCGAAATTTATTGTTCTCATAACTTGTCATCCCTTATAAGGCAAAATGGTCTACTTATTTCATTACCTGCCCTCACTTGTGGCGGAGGAATACCGTGGTTACATTCCAAGTATTAGGAGATTACATATATAAAATAAAATCTCTCCCAAGACTAAAATACTACACTATTCAACCATTACATGTACCTGCATCAGAAAACTACTTAACTATTTACATTTATCCACTCAGACCTCTTGAAATAAATGCGGATACCTCTGCTTCATCTGCTCCTCGAACTCCCAAGAAGCCTCTTCTACCGCATGATTCCTCCACAAGACTTTTACCTAAGGAAACGTCTTGTTACGTAGCTCCTGCACTTTCCTATCCAGAATCTGCACTGGTACCTCCTCATACCCAAGTGAATCACTAAGCTCCAACTCATCATAGCTAATGATATGAGAACGATCTGGGACGTATTTCCTTAACATAGTAACATGGAATACGTCATGGATTCTGGATAATACAGGTGGTAAAGCCAGTCTGTAGGCTACTGGTCGCACTTTATCTAGAATCTCAAATGGACCGATAAACCTAAGACTAAGTTTATCCTTCTTCCCAAAGCGCATAACCTCTTTCATTAGAGCTATCTTCAAAAATACATGATCACCCATATCAAACTCTGAATTCCTGCGACGATGGTCGGCATAACTCTTTTGTCGGCTCTGAGCTGCACTGATCCTATCCCTGATAAGTCGAACCTTATCACGTACTTGCTACACAAGCTCAGGCCCCACTACTCGCCGCTCACCCACTTCATCCCAAAATAAAGGTGATCGACATCTCCTACCGTATAAAGCCTCAAATGGTGCCATGTCAACGCTAAACTGATAACTATTATTATACGCAAACTCTACCAGTGGCATGAACTGAGTCCAGCTACCCCCAAAGTCCAATACACACACACGGAGCATGTCCTCAAGTATCTGTATCGTCCTCTCAGTCTACCCATCAGACTGTGGATGGAATGTTGTGCTAAACGATAGCTGAGACCCCATAGCCTCCTACAAACTCCTCCAAAATCGTGATGTAAATTGCGGGTCTCTATCCGACACAATCGATACTGGAACCCCGTGAGAACGAACTATCTCCTGAACGTAGATCTCCGCTAAACGGCTGAGGGAGTAGCTGATCTTGATAGGAATAAAGTGGGCAATCTTCGTCAATCGATCAACAATTGCCCAGATGGCATTCTGGACATTCAATGTCGTCGGCAGTCCTGACACAAAGTCCATAGATATGTGATCCCACTTCCACTCTGGGATAAATAACGACTGCAACTGCCCTGTTGGCCTCTGGTGCTCAGCCTTTACCTGCTGGCACGTCAAACACTAGGCTACATACTCGGCAATCTCCATTTTCATACCACTCCACCAGTACCACTCTCGCAGATCTCTGTACATCTTCGTACTACCGGGATGAACTGAATACAAAGATCTGTGAGCCTCCTCTAGAATGGTCTTCCTAATCTCAGTATCTACAGGAACACATAATCTGGAACGGAACCGCAAAGCTCCGTCATCTACGATACTAAACTCCTCCCCTTGCCCGCTCTGTAATCTGTCTATCACCTCTACTAGCTTTGGATCTTTCTTCTGAACAGCTTTAATTCTCTCCTACAGAGTAGGCCGCACCACTAGACTGACAATACATACTGGGAAATCACTTTCCACTAACTCTACGCCGAGTCTCTCCAGATCCATCATAATCGGATGCTAGATCCCCATAACTACCAACACTGGCTCCCTGGATTTCCTACTCAACGCATCAGCTACCACATTTGCTTTCCCTGGGTGATAACTGATGGTACAATCAAAATCTTTAATCAGCTCTAACCACCTCCTCTGCCTCATATTCAGTTCTTTCTGTGTGAAGAAATACTTCAAACTCTTGTGGTCAGAAAAAATCTCACATTGCTCGCCGTACAGGTAATACCTCCAAATTTTCAGCGCGTGTACCACTGCAGCCAATTCAAGATCATGCGTAGGGTAGTTCTTCTCATATTCTTTCAACTGTCGGGACGCATACGCCACTACCCTGCCATGCTGCATCAATACACAGCCAAGTCCCTTTAAGGACGCATCACTGTAAATGACGTACCCTTCACCCCTAGACGGGATGACTAATACTGGTGTTGTGACTAATCTCTGCTTCAGCTCCTGAAAACTCTACTCACAGCTATCATCCTACACAAATCTAACATTCTTCCTCATTAGTCATGTCAAAGGTCCTGACAAAACTGAGAACCCCTTAACAAAACGATGGTAATATCCCGCTAGCCCCAAGAAACTCTAGATCTCCTAGACATTCCTCAGTCTAGCCCAGTTCACCACCGCCTCAATCTTACTGGGATCTACAGAAATATCATCTCCAGAAATAACATACCCTAAAAACACGACCTTCTCAAGCCAAAATTCACATTTACTGAATTTGGCGTATAACTTCTTCTCCCGAAGTGTCTGCAAAACCTACCTCAAGTGCATCTCATGCTCCTCATAACCCCTCGAATAGTCCAGTACATCATCAATAAACACAACAACAAACTGGTCTAGGTATCGGTGGAAGACTCTGTTCATCAAGTCCATAAATACTGCAGGAGCATTCGTCAATCCAAACGGCATAACGACAAACTCGTAATGCCTGTACCGAGTCCTGAAGGCCATCTTCGAGACGTCTTCTGCTTTCACCTTCACCTAATGGTAGCCGGATCTGAGGTCAATCTTCGAATACACCCGTGTACCCTGGAGCTGGTCAAACAAATCATCGATGCGGGGTAGAGGATACTTATTCTTGATCGTCACTTTATTAATCTCCCTGTAGTCTATACACATCCTCATAGTCCCGTCTTTCTTTTTCACAAATAAAACTGGAGCTACCCACGGAGATACATTGGGTCGTATGAAGCCTTTATCTAGCAGATCCTGCAACTGACTTTTCAACTTTGCTAACTCCACTGGCGCCATCTGATAAGGTACTTTAGAGATCGGCGTCATATCAGAAGGTAAATCAATGGATAAATCTACCTCACGGTCAGGTGGCAAGCTTGGTAACTCATCTGGAAAAACATCTGTAAACTCCTTTACAACAGGCGTACTAGCAAGTTTCAATTCACTTTCCGACATCTCCTTCACCATTGCCACAAACCCCTAACAGCCACTTAGCAGTAATCTCCTGGCCTGAATAGTTGAAACTAGCTGAGGCGGGGATTGTACTCGCGATCCTACGAACTTGAATTCTGCCTTCCCCGGGAATCTAAATATCACCTCTCGTGCTCGACAATCTATGCTGACAAAATTAGCTTCTAGCCAATCCATACCAAATATAACATCAAACCCATGCATGTCAAACACTATCAGATCCGCAGACAAACTTTTTCCCTAAATATCAACTGGACAATCTCAAAGCATCCTACTACACCTCACTACCGACCCAGTTGGTGTAGATACCAACAACTCAACATCTAATGACTATGTTTCAACCCCACATAATTTAGCACATCTCGAAGACACAAACGAGTGTGTAGCTCCTGAATCAAATAATGCAATAACTTTAAAAGAAAGCATAATCACCATACCTATCACCACGTCACCTGCCGTCTTAGCCTCGCCCGGCGTCAAAGTGAACACCCTGGCTGGAACCGTATTCCTCTGCTGGCCCCCACGTGGTGCCTGGTAACTTCCCCGATATGGTCTAGGAGCTGGAACTACATCTGGTGGTGTAGGGCAATCTTGTACCATATGCCCCGGTTTACCACAGCGATAACACACTGGAACTGCATCTGGTGGGGTAGGACAGTCTCGCACCATGTGCCCCGATCTACCACAACAGTAGCACACCATACCACTAGCTCGACATTCCCCCCAATGCCTCCTGTCACAAGTCTGACAGACTGGAGGACCCTGCCCTGTTTGCACCTCACGTCCTCCCGTATCCTGTCTCCATCCTCTGCCATAGTTACCTCTCCTCCACCGACCCGGCCTGTGCCCCTGCTAGTAGCTTGTAGATGCAGATCTCTTCTTCTGTCCCTGCTCCTCTGCATCAAGACGCTCACCAACCTCAGCCAAAGCTGCCCTGTCGACCAACTCAGCGAAGTCCTGGATCCGCAGCACCACCACCTGCCTGAATATACTCTGTCTCAAGCCTCTCTTAAACTGTCTCGCCTTCTTCACCTCATCAAGAACAATGTATGGGGCGAAACGGAAGAGCTCGATGAAGCGTGCTGCGTACTGCTAAACGGATAACTATCCTTGCTTTAAACTCAGGAACTCTTCTACTTTAGCCTCCCTCATAGTAGCTGGAAAATATCTGTCAAAGAACAAATCTTTAAATTAGTCCTATGTCATGGCTATAGGAGTCACCCTCTGCTGCTCCAACAGTCTCACTGTAGTCCACCACCTCTCAGCCTCTCCTGTCAGTCTATAGGTGGCAAAGAGGACCCTTTGTTTCTCAGTACACTGTAATACAGCTAAAATCTTCTCAATCTCCTGCATCCAGTTCTCGGCGGCTATTGGATCAACTCCGCTTGAGAACGCTAGAGGATTCATCTTCGTGAACTTCTCTATGGTGCATCCATGGCCTACAGATGGACCACTCTGCTCCCTCGAACTCCTAGCGATCTCAGTCATAACCTGCTGAGCCACACTATGTAATACCGCATCAAAGTCGGTCCTAGCTGCACCTGATGGTCCTGCACCATCACTGCCACTCGCATGGGCACTATTTCCTCCTTTTGGATCCATCCTGAAACAACAAACACGACTTAGAACTTCTATCCTTATATTCTACCCACCTATCCTCATCACTATCTCAACATTTCTAAGTCATTTCTAATCCCCAGCCCGACATTCTAGGAACACAACCCGACAATAGCTTACAATGGTTTTCCTAAAATCGTCACCCCAGGAAAAACACAGAAACTACCACGGAAGTCCTGCCTATAGACTGTAGAACAAAACCTCAAATCCTTTCCTAAACTCTGGTATTGTTTCTGCTGCATTCTAAAGTCTACAGAACCTAGCAACCTAGGCTCTGATACCAATTGTAACGACCTGCTCATTTTTCACATTTTTTTTTAATAATATCATCATAAAATTAATACCACACATCTCACATTTCAGCTCAGCAGGCCACAATGCACCTGGACCCATGGGTACCAGAGATATATCAAAACATACAACAGAAGCCTACGCAGCAGAAAGTATAAAATCATATACATCTCATCATAATGTGCATAACACATACCAGACTACTACAAATGCTATCTCTCAGTATATACATCCCAAAAATAAATCTAGGGACAATTTACACAAAAATCTACCGTCCCTACCAAGACTCACCCTTCCAAAGAGGGCAAACACTGCTCTAGATCAGCGGGGCCTTTCTCGCTCTCCTATTAGGGGCTCCTGAAAAATATATAAGATTTAGGGGTGAGACACCTCTCAGTAAGGGAAATAAACTAATACTAGTGTGTGGCAACATGAGTATACCTTGTTCTACATATATCATACATATCATATCCAGTACTATTTATTAAATCTGGGAAAACATAAGTATATCAAAACATGGCAGATGATACTGCATTTTCATCACATAATATCTCATCTCATATCATAATAATAACATAAAACATCCCTGGTAGGTTAGTTGGCTGTTGTCATGTATTACCCTCATATGACTGGGTTGTGTGGCCCGAAAGCAGGACCTAACAATGATTAGCCGACCACTGCCAAGTCGATAGTCTAGTCTGTAGGTCCGATGGGTCTACCCAGACTAGTCCGTACACCAGGGGCGATAACAGCACACTTCTTGAAAATAACCACATCGACCATCCAATCTCACACCACTTTGTACAGTGGTGTTAACACAGATATCATGATCACGAAAACCATGGACACATAACAACGGTATCATGTAAGTGCTAGCCTAGACCAAGCCAACCAGGTTCTAATATCATATACATATACTAAAATCGTGATACATAAATATCTCATATCATTTATTTTCACATCAATCATATCATTTCACATATATACGTGTATCATGAAAATCGTCGGCCCGTACGCCGGTATTACACAATTTAACATAGCACGGCCCGTACGCCGGAAAATCACATAGCACAGCCCGTATGCTGGCAAATCACATAGCACGGCCCATACGCCGGCAAATCACATAGCACAGCCCGTACGCCGGCAAATCACATAGCACGGCCTGTACGCCAGCAAACACATCCATATATATATATAAACATATCGGCCCGTACGCCGGTTTTTCATCATAAAAGTCCATATCATCCACATTCCCAGAAAACAGCATTTCACAACATTTTTACTCATGCCACACATTAGATTTTTCCACATATTCAACACACGATCATTTTCATAGTATTTTTCAAATATAAAACATATATATATAAACATATACATTTCCCATAAATCAAATGATAACTATATGTATATAAGCATTTTCCAAAACAATACTAGCTTAGTTTATCCCCTTACCTGACTCCTGCAAAGCCCCTACGAAAGTCTTCCCCGCCCCCACAAGGTTCCCAACTCAACACCCTGAAAATGAATATCACAGAATTAGACTTTAGTATTTCAACGTGTATAACATTTCTTATACTACCATTAAGCCAGATTTGGCTTAAAAGCCTTATCACAACTTAGGGATGATTCCCAATCAAGCCCCTGCTAACAAAAACTCCTAATATTAAACTTTAATATTTTTATGTGTAGAATACTTTTCTCAACTGTCAAAACTCCAAATATGTCTTAAAAAGCCTTACCTCAACTCTGGGATGATTGCCAACTAGCTTTCTCCCACAATCCGCTCCAGGAGATTTGAAGAGAACTCCGCTAGGAGCATCGTGGGGACTTCGGATCGTCGATCCGGTGTAAAAATAGCCCAAAATGATGAGAGAGAGAGAAAGAGAGAGAGAGAGAGAGAGAGAGAGAGAGAGAGAGAGAGAGAGAGAGAGAGAGCCGAAGGGGAGAGAGAGGGAGAGTTGGCATCTTTAAGAAGCTTTAAAATCCAGATTTCATATATATAAAACAGAGGATTTCATCGACGAGCCCGTTCTTTGTCGACGAGTCCTTCACAAATTTCGTCAACGAGGCCCAGTATTCGTCGACGAAATTCAGGCTGCCTCAGAACCCCTCTCGGTATTTTCTCGTCGACGAAGTCCTGTGTTCGTCGACAAATTCTCTTAAGCCTTCGTCGACGAAACCCTGTGTTCGTCGACGAAGCTTGGCAGCTTCCCTTCTTTCCCAACTTCCATTTCCCTTTTCTTTTATCATTTAAATTTCATTTAAAATCCGAGTCGTTACACCTATAGCTTGATTTTATTGTGCAAAATATTTCTAACAAGCTATATTATTATTTCAAAGAACTCTTGTGCTTGATACAATTTGAGAAAATACTTTTGAGTTCGTTTGAATATTTGATTAGCATCTTCGAAATCCTAATTTATTATTGAGATTTGATATATACTGTTTCAAAGAAATAACTTGATTAAAACACTCTTGAATATTATTGTGATCGTATCTTGTTGAGTATTATTTGCACAATATATACACATCACCGAGCTTACATTTCCGACATTATTGATGTGTATATGATTGATTAAGTATACTGCGCATATTGGGTTACATATCCACTTTACATGAAAGCATAATCACTGTACCATTTGATTTTATACACATTTGTTGTACTCCAGGAACAAGCCTGAAGAGGGAGACTAGCCCTATGAAATAGTCCTAGATTGGCTTAGACGGTTAGAAAAGCTAGGTGCGTCATCCTAGTAAGGCGTGTCAGTTGAAGTCAGCCCCTTGAATTGACCTAAGTGTAATCGGTGCCGCTCCACCCTTAAGTGAGTCTTTAGTGGAATCCCCGGGCTTGCAAGCTAAAGGTGGGGACGTAAGCATAGTTGGCCGAACCCCAATAACATATCGTGTGTTTGTTTATATTTCTGTACTTTATATTTATCGCACGTGTATATTATAGTGTGAATGATGCGTATGATTTAATTTCCACATTATATTTATCTGCACATTTAGAACTACATAGACAGATCCTAGGTTGTGAATGTATTGATACTATTTAGGTCAAACTTAGGAAAAAATTTTAAAATTCCAATTCATCTCCCCCCCCCCCCCCCCCCCCTTTTTCTTGGAAATACATCAAAGCTAACAGTTATCACAATTTTAAATATCTCCTTTATTTTTGTATATAGGTATTAAAGTGTTTTTCCTCCATTCATCTGGCATTTTCTTAGTATTTACAATTATATTAAATAAATCGGTTAACTATATAATTCCGTTATCACCCAAGCATTTCCAAACTTCAATTGGGATGTTATCTAATCCTATAGATTTCTCATTTTTCATCTTTTTTAGTACAAACTTAACTTCGTCAACTCTAATTTTGCGTATAAATCTTATATTTCTAGTCTTTTTCTCATTTGATAATTTTAAGTTTAAGTCTTCTATTTGGTTTTTGTTAAACAACTTACTAAAGAATTCTTTAATATCTTCGTCCTTAATCAAGACAATATCATCCTCACTTTTTATACATTTTACATTTCATAAATCTTTGCTCTTCCTTTCTCTAACATTAGCAAGTTTAAATATATATCTCTTTCCCCTTCTTTTGTACCTAATCTATCATACAAACTATTAAATGATATATATTTAACTTCACTAACGGCATTTTTTGCTTCTTTTCTTGCCTCCTTATATTTTTCAAAGTTATCTCTATTTCTACATTTTTGCCACGTTTTATACCAAATTCTTTTTGTCTTTATGATTTTTTGTACATCTTTATCCCAACACCAACTCTCTTTGCTATTCAAGAATCTTCCCATTGATCCACCTAAAATCTCTTTTGCTATCTTTTTAATAGAGTTAGCTAATCTATTCCAAAGAGTATTTGTATCTATCCCATTCTCTAAGGTCCAATCCCCATCTTTGATTATTTTATCTTTAAATTTTATTATAGTTTCTCCTTTTAGGTTCCACCATCTAGTTTTCCTACATTGGTTTATCTTATCTTTTTTCTTCCATTTTTTAATACATATATCTAACACTAAAACTCTATGTTGTGTGGTTAGGTTTTCACCTGAAATAACTTTACAATCCTCACATGATAAACGATCTACCCTTCTAGTAAAAAAAAAAAAATCTATTTGACTTCTATTTTGTCCACTTTTAAAGGTTATTAAGTGTTATTCTCTCTTCTTAAAGTAAGTATTCATTATACTAAAATCATATGACATAGCAAAGTCTAAGATTATCTCCCTAGACTCATTTTTGTTTCCATATCCATATCCTCTATATATCCTCTCATAAATTTTACTATCTCTTCCATCGTGTCCATTCAAATCTCTTTCTATAAATATTTTCTCAGTCTTTGGTATGCCTTGTATAATATTATTCATATCTTTCCAAAATTCTCTCTTAAGATTTTATGTTAAGCCAACTTGAGGAGCATAAGCACTAATGATATTTATTATCTCTTGTCCTAATACCATCTTGATTTTTATAATTCTATCACTTACTCTAGTTACATCCACAACACTATCTTTTAAGTTTTTGTCTATAATAATATCTACTTCATTCTTATATTTTTCTTTACCAGTGTACCAAAGTTTAAATCCTAATTTATCGATTTTTCTAACTTTCTCCCCCACCCACTTAGTCTCTTGAAGACAAATTATATTAATTATTCTTTTATCATTGTATCTACAATTTCCATGCCCGTAAGTGTCCCTATATTCCAAGTTACTAATCTAATCCTAGTTTCCTAAACTAAAGTCTTTACCTACCCACGTCCATAATGATGCAGGAACCCTCGCATATTTGATATCATACTCGGGTGCCGACACGACGCGTCGCTTCGGGACAACGATCTAGCCCACCCTTGCCCACTTTTCGCTACATCCGAATGGTTCAAGTACAACGCGTCGCTCATAAAGGACGCCCCAGCAAATATTCGATAAAATAAGGATTCATATCATAGTGATCTGACAAATTTTACCTTGACTATCAGCTACCTAATGCAACCCTCCTCCTTAACCCAAACTTGAGACCAACTATTTGTGAAAAAATTAGGACATTACGCGCATCACAAGCGGAGTTAATTTCACATAGTACGTATACTAAAAAATCTTTAACTTCTAAAATAATTGAAGCTCCAGTTATATGAAGCATCTTTTATTTTACAAAATTATAATAAATCAAAATAGATTAATATCTCACCAAAATTAGACCAAAATGATTAACATTGCAATATGGAATGCAAAGAGACAACAATATTCTTCTTAAATAAACATCCCCTACCCATGAATTTTAAGTCTTTAATCTTGCCTTAGGCCATGCAAGTCAGTGGGGTGGTACCAAAATTTGCTTTTGTTTTTATTTAGAGAGAGAGAGAGAGAGAGAGAGAGGATACAGGAGATAATGCCCGAAAATGTCCATTAAAACCAATACAAGAAAACAAATTTTTAAATTCAGAGTCTAGGTTGTTGTTCTCAGAAAGACATTCACGAGACACTGAATGGCATTCTAAAAGCCGCAATCAAATGAATCAGGTGAAATACGGTGACCCTGTTGCCAACTGAGGCAGATTAAATGTACAATACATCCAAACATTAATAAACCTTTATCTTCTTTATTTATTAACAAGATGGGGACCTTCCTGGCTACCAGATCCCTTCCTTGGACATTTTCAGAAAATGGGACAGGGTCACCGCTGGGAGCTCAGCAGAACCATTCTTCTTCTTCTTCATTATCCTCGTCCTCTTTGAAGAGCCTGCACCCTTCGACTCACCAACTGTTACTGAGACCAAGTCATAGAACTGTTTGACGATGACCAAGTTTTCAAACAAACATTAGATATTAACTAGAAATAATAGGTCATATGAAAACAACTCTCTCTCTCTCTCTCTCTCTACACGCATATTTGCATAGTTTTCCACCTTCTGAAAATAATACACAGAACATCCACAATATTATCAGGAATTCAGGATTCTACCAAGAGGCCACTAATGGAAAATGCTTTCAGACTGTCCAGAAAACAATTTACCTCGCAAACGCCATGCAGCAATAACCTCTGAAAAGGATCTTGAACATGTAGCACCAAAACATCTTCTCGACTCTCCTTAATGAATGCCCGCAAGCATTCCTGGGGAAAAAAATTGCGGATTAAAATTTTTGATGACAGGAGCCTGGAGGAAATATCCACATTTACCATCCAAAACTGTAGAATACAGACAGGGAAAATATATATACATTTGAAGATTAAAATTTTCAACAACAGGGCCCCTGAGGAAATATGACAATTACTATCCAAAACAGTAGAATACAAAGACGGAAAAGAAAACAAAAAAAAAACTGGATTACTGTTGTGCACACACTATTGCTGCAGATAATTCATCAAAGTATTAGGCTGGAGAAACTGCACGCAGTCAGTCAACCCATCTTCTGCAAATCACGTAGTTTTATAGAGTCTAAAATTAGAAAAAAAATCTAATTTTGTACTCTCAATGATGATGGCTTCATCCCCTGCCACAGCAACATCTCTCTTCCTTCTGTTGTTGACAAGCATGTTTCCTATCCATGTCTATGGACTTAACCAGAAAAACAAAACTGAGCATAAAAGAAATAGTCAAGACTTGAGAGACAGTTAATCCAAATTGACCCAAATTTGGGCCAGATAAACCACGGATTACTACTTGCACCTTCGCTTAGCCCAAAATAAATTTTCTTTTCTTATCCATGTATTTTTTGAAGACTATAATATACATAAAAAAAAACAATAAAAATATAATATATAGTAAAGCTGGTTTTCAAATGCAACCACTGGTGCATTAAACACTAACTACACCACCTAACAAATGGCTAGTGCATGGTTAAGCTCAGTTTAGATGTTAAAATTTCTCTAATTCTGCTCCCTTCTCTTAGAAAAGCAGCTATACTAAAATTATGAATGTTCTGCTCCAGGCCACTTCAAACTAGCTCAGGTATACAAATGGCTGAACTAGATTGAGCGTGGAGTCTTGGACTAGGTACCTCCTCCACCAACAAAAAATAAAGGCAAATAGTAGAAAAAAGTCTCAATTGTTGGCTGAGAACCAATAAAAATTTAAAGAGAGAAAAATTTGCATTTTATCATGCATATTCACCTCATAGCCCTCAATAAGTTCTGAAAGAAAGCTCCGACGGAGCGCTTCTCTTGTTCTGCAATCTACTCGATGCCACGCATTCAAAACAGCCACCCTATTGCCATCAATACAACCTTTCTTCTTTGATGGAGAGTTTTTCAGGGCTTCAATCATGCGGGCCTACGACAAATAAACAAAAAATACCAATCATAGCACGTCCTACATTTCATGCCCTCAAGGCCATAAAGTGTTAACAAAATTATCTAAGCAACATAAGTACATGTAAAATTTATATATATTCCAACAAATTTACCAAAAGTATACATGGATTCTATTTTATAAACAACAAAAAATATTAAGATAAGAAAGAGAGACACGAAGAGACGAGGCATCCCCACAAGCTAGAAATAAAAAAGAAAGACTAGAAATTCAACAATACCATGAGTAATGAATTATTTCTCTCCAGTCTGCCTCCAAATAACTCAGAAAAACCCCTCTCAAAAAAACCATTCGAAAAACAAAAAAGCAAGATGGCGAAGGCCATGCTGCTCAATATCAAACTTGTGGAAGTAATGAGGCCCACAAAGATGCTGCCATTATGCTCCAATCAAATATACCAAATAATTGCAAAAACAGAGGGCAAAGGGCAAACATTCCGAAGATGGGGGATAAAACATCGAACAATCCAAGTGAAAGTCTTTATTTTGGAGGGATCTTAGTTTTGCAAATAAAAGAATACAGAAGTATAGGAAGAGCATTAGGAACATGAGTCAAATGAGTGAAGACTTGCAAAAGTGACTACAAATTAACTTCTTAAGAAGCATAATATTCAGTGAAATCAAGGGAAAAAAAATGGAATATGCATATTCAAAATGTATATTCTTGAAAACAATTTGAAATGTTCATATAAATAAAAGACTAATAGTGACGATTCAAATATTCACATTTAATTATAGTAATGAATTAACTTCTTTGGCCTTTGCAGCATGAAAAATGATTTGACTATATAACTTTTTCCAACTTCAGAAAGTAGCAATGCATTCAAGTGAAGGTATGCCTGACAATAAGATATTATATTTTGGCTACGCACTGCAGTTGGCATAAATGTATATTAACTATTTAACAAAAACATAACACCATATATTGAAAGGATCCCATTTGTAAGCCCATGCTTCTTTCTTTTCTTCATCATCCCAAGGAATTCTAATTTGTTATATTCAATTCTAGTTGTCATAGCAACAGTAGTAAAAGTAGCCAATTTTTTAAGTGATGTTCCTTGCACAGGTGCATTTTATGAAGTAAAATTTGAGGGCCTATTTTGGTTTACAAATCATTTTCATTTTGAAGAATAGGGAAAAAGAACTTTTTTTAAAAAAAAAAAGAAAAAAGGGTGGGAGGAAAATATTACCCTTCTTGAAAATTTAGAGAGCAGCTTTTCACTGTTCTATAAAAGTGGCTTGTCTACAAGAACATTCGCTCAAACACGCAAGTTGCCAAAAAAATGGTTTACCAAATGTATTTTTTGTTTGCCTTCCTTTTTCCCCTGATTTTAGAAAACAATAAACAGAAAATAAAATGGAGAGATAGGCCCTTAAAAATTCAGAGCCGAAAAAAAAACTCCAATGACAGAACCACAATCAATTGCTGGGAGGACAAAGAAGGAAATTCAAGAGAAGATAACCTACCCCTGGAAATGCATTCAGTGTGGACCATTATCATGATATTCATACAAATTATAAACAAGAAAAAGAAAAAATAATATAGCTCTCCACGATAATTTGCCTATCCTAGGTAAGAAAAAAAAGTGTTGTCCTGCATACACATACCATGGTTCATACAAGAAGAGGGAGCAGCCATTTAACAAAGATAAAAATATATACATTATGAAAAATTATTTGAACAAAACCTATGATTTGCATTTCCATGGTTCATCCAATAAAGCCTGTGCCACCACAAGATGTGACAAAGATTTACACTTTCCCATTTCAAAAACTGTTTTTTTGAAGAGGAAGACATCAAGGCATAGAATTATCTCTGCAACTATAAAAATACAAGGCTCATTGGTTAAGTGAAATGTGATTTAATATACAAGGAAAGCAAAATACCTCTTTATCCATGTCTATATTCCTAAATTTGTCCCATTCCCCCACATTTGTCATGCAAAATGGTGACAACGGAGCATCATCACCTGTAAAATAAACCCCATATAAACAATTTTCACAAGACATGACGGCAGCAATTGCCATTATAAAAATCACGGTAAAGTGATCATAATATCATTTTTTTTTTCTTTCTAATAGGAAGCTTGTTCCTTGTCAGGTTTATGCTTTTCTCTCTAAATAAATTTCTTTTACTATCAGAAAATAAAAAGCATTGGAATGCATGGGAAGATGCTTTCTTCCTGTCTAGATTACCAATTGAAGTGTTTATTAGTAAAAAAGCAGCATAGGCAGAATAAGGACCAAAGTAAGAAAGAATCCAGAACACATCAAATAACATTTGAAATCTTAATGATAAAAATCCAAAAAAATAAAAATAAAAAGGACAAAAGGGCAAAACATTGAAACAACATTAACTACCAACGACATGTTTCACACAATATGCATTAGTACCAACAATGTCCAACCTGTTCTGAATTAAAAGCTTACTATTGGAAACCAAATATGCCAATGCATCACAAATAAGAATTACATCCATTGACACTCAAAAAGAAGTGATTTATGTGCCTATGACTCCATGGAATAAATAACGAGAAGATTATTTCTTTCTGGTGTACCCTTACCCCAAGGCGGTGGAGCAAATAAGCCTCTAATTTCTTCTCCATTTAAACGTGGAACAAGTTCCATTAATAATCGATCATTTAACCATCTGCGAGATCTTCGATTGCTAACCTACAACAAGCAAATGGGTTAACTACTCCATTTAAATGTGGAACAAGTTCCATTAATATTCGGTCGTTTAACCATCCGCGTGATCATCAATTGCTAACCTACAACAAGTAAATGGGTTAACTACAAAATTCTCTCCAAACTTATTGTTTTGATGCATGAATAGAACTTGCCATAATTTTGGGCCAGAAAAAATTAAAATTCACAAAGAAAATAAAAACTAAAGTCACAAAGAATGGCCAATATAATCATTTGAACATTCAAAGAGCATGCCTGTCAAAAAAATCAATACTACTCTGATTCTAGATCCTACTCAAATGACAGCTCCCCAATCATTACTATTTGGCTGAAAATACCTAAAGGGCTCTCTTTCCTCTTCCTAAGCTCACAAAAAATCAATATTTTTTCCAGAAATTCTATTGATTGCGCAGGAAAAAATATAATTGAATTTTATTGATAAGAAAAAAAAAAAAATTGAAGATAGCGTAAGATATCTCCCCGAAAAAGAAAATGCAGAGTAGAAAGAAGTAACAGAAGAGGGGAAAAACTCGAACATTATGAAGAGGGCTTTAGCAAAATAGAATCAGGATACAAAACTGAAAATCTTATCCTAAGGTTACTAAATGTGGAAATCAAGAAATATTAGTCATGAAATTCTAATGAACCCTGCAATTTCATACTGAATAGCATTATAGCAGTGTATCTCAGATCTGGGACATCCTAAGAAAGGGGTAACTTTACATATATGAGGCTTGACATAAGGACACTAAAACCAGTATTAACATAAATCTTGTGATCACCAGAGTGAAAAAAAAATAAAAAATTGTACCCATCTCAACCCCTCTTCATACAGATTCAGCCTAATATGACACAAATTAGGGCACAGCACTACTTAGAATAGTGATCAAGCCAAATTAGGGCCCTGCTGTGCTGCAATCTGATCAGTTGGAATAATAGTGATAGATGATATTAAAAACTTTCAAAAAATTTAAAAAAAAAAAACAAAAACAAAAACAAAAAAAAGAAAGCACGTTTAAATGCATTATCATAAAACTCAAAGGTGAGTTATACAGTAAAATCAAATTGAAATCAAAATAGAATGCTTAGTTCAATTGAGCAGATTTTTTTTTATTAGCAAAAGTTGATTTGAGTAATATTCTTTATGGACTGGCCAGGCACTCTAAAACAAGTGGAACGTTTAACTATTCAGTATTAAACTATACAACTCGGCTGCACACAAGGAGGCCTTTTCACAAACAGTTTGTGTGCAAGAATCAGCATCTCTGTAATTAGTTATGATTGTTTATTGTATTATTCCTTTTTCTGTTTCATATATTCTTTTTGTAACAAATTGTTTCAGTTACACAATATTCCTTTTTTGCTGTATTTATACACTGGTTAATTAATGAGAACAGTGCGAGAACATTTTCCAAATACAGTCTCCTGCTCTCTGCCTTCTTCTTCTCGCCTGCTAACATTCAGCAATTACTCTAATCGATTCAAGTTATCAAGTAATCAAGCAAAGAAACAATGAGCTTAACCAATTACCTAAACAGACTCGAAACATGTGAAGCGTCTTTATAACAAACTCTGCTCCAGCAACTCCAGCATAAATAATTGAAATAAAAAGGGAAAGAAAATTACTCTTCCAGTTAAGCTCTCGAGAAATTCGATTTTCTTCTCAATTGATAGTCCTCGGGATTTCGTATTCTCTCCTGTTGAGAACACGAAATTTCAATAAATTTCCTTAATTGCTACACAAATTCTACAATTTTAATAAACAATATAGGAAACATTACGATAAATCTCAACCAAAAAAACAACAAAAACATTAATTTGCAAATTTTAAAATAAAAACAGACGGAGAACCAAAAATCCGAGCTCCCCCAACATCCTAGCTTCATAAATAAGTACAGAGCAGAAGATCACAGATATACGAATATATCGTCAGGTTCTTCAATTCCGTAAGCACAAAGAGAGAGAGAGAGAGAGAGAGAGAGAGAGAGAGAGAGAGAGAGAGAGAGAGAAATGCACCCTTTTGATCGTCAAAGAGGGGAGATGAGAGGAGTACGACTTCCTCGCTCTGCAGAACCTCTGGAGCCGCCATGTTTATCAACAAGCAGATCTGGTCTTCACCGGAGAGAGGTAGCTGAGGAGGAATGAGTCGAATGACTACACGGAACGCACCCGTCCGAAAACCCAGATGCGGATTGAAGAATATACGGGTGTGGTGCTGGAGACGACTCACAGGGATTAGGCGATGTTTGGTTCAAAATTACTTATCCCAACCACGGCAATAGGCAGTTTTTTCCTGTTTTATAATTAAAATAAAATAAAATATTAAATAATACTCTATTTGGGAAAAAATTTTCCAAAAGAATGCTCACGTAATCTCGCAGCTTGACGCTGCTAGATTTGTTGACAAATGAGAAAGTGACGCGTGGCACGAGCAGGAGTTTGAGATTTAAACAAATCTCGCCGCACCAAGCAGCGAGATTTAAAGCTCATGAACGAATGGGAAGGTGAAGCACGGTGCAGTTTGAAAAACAAATCTCGCAAGTTAGTCCTGCGAGATTTCCATGATTGGCGCTACGAGATTTGTTGACGAATGAGAAAGTGACGCGTGGCACGAGCAGGAGTTTGAGATTTAAACAAATCTCGCAGCACCAAACAGCGAGATTTAAAGCTTATGAACGAATGGGAAGGTGAAACGCGGTGCAGTTTGAGAAACAAATCTCGCAAGTTAGTCCTGCAAGATTTCCATGGTTGCTTCCGGCCTTCCTCCTCGGCCGGCCGTTGCGCCAGCTTCTGGTATTCTGGCCATTGCTCTTCTGCCTTCCTCCTATCGAAAATTAATTAATAAAGTCAGACACTTCCATAGCTAGCTATATAGCTGAATGTCTACATTGATTATTGAATACTACTGTAGGAGTAAGCAGCGTGGAATCACTAACCACGCCAGCAGCTCCCCCCTCTCCGCAGCTCTCTCCCATATCCCAAGCCTCGGCCACAACCACCTGCTCCATACCAGAAATCCTCCACACCACTCCAGCTGCCAAGACCCTTCTGCCTCACCTGCAGATCTACAGCACCACCATCATCTCCTTCACCACGCCAACCCGAAAGCTATCCTCTTTGCCCTCGCGTTCGGGTCCACTGTGTTCGAAGTTTTTTTTTATTTCCTCCATCTGGGTAAGTTAGTTGGTTTTATTTTTATTTCTGATCATGAGGCTCAGTCAAAATGGTTTGCAGTTGGGTGGTTGTGAATGGATTTTTCTATAAAAAAATCTACCCTATGCACTGCTGTGATTCAAAAGCACCCACCACCTATTTGATAAAATGCCCAAATCAGTGCCTATTCCCCTGCACATGTGCTGAAAGGCCAATGGGTCGGCGTCATCCAACTCCATTTTTTTCTCCACTGAGTGACTTTATTAATTAATTTCCGGCCGGAAGAAGGCAGCAATGGCCAGAATATCAGAAGCTGGTGCAAACGGCCGGCAGAGGAGGAAGGCTTAGAGAGAAGCAGCCATGCAAATCTCGCAGGACTAACCTGCGAGATTTGTTTCTCAAACTCTTGCGCCATGCGTCACCTTTCCATTCGTCCATGAGTTTTAAATCTTGCAGCTTTGTGCTGCGAGATTACGTGAGCATTAGTTTGGGAAATTTTTTCCCAAATAGAGTATTATTTTATATTTTATTTTGTTTTAATTATAAAACTGGAAAAAACTCCGGCAATAGGTGAGACGTGGACTAGGCATCAATTTCCGTACCAAGAAAATGCTACTGTACCGAGCTGTTGCCGGATGAATTCATTAATGCAATTTACAAAACAATTTACATCTTTTTTAAAACAAAAAAAAAAAATTACAAATGAGGGTATGTACGGCCCTTTCACCTAATTAAGATGGATGGCTTTCATGAAACTACCCCAACTGACAATGCAACGATGAAGTCCCCTCATTCATTTCTAAGCTAAGGTCCCAAGTCTCCGAGTCAGTTCGCGCTTTTTCAAAGAATCCTGCACCCATGTGCACACGGCCTGGCAGGCCTTCCCTTGTATACTTAATTAATCAACTAGGATAATAGATTCAATCTTCTACCCTCGTCCACTCAAGTATTAAGATATTATTATACAACACAATAACAGCAAAACCAAGTTTTAAACTCCACTAGGTGGGATCGGCTATATAAATATTTTTTCACCAAATTATGTGATTATAAACCATTTCTTTTGACAAATTAAGAGTTATTAAATTCTTACCATCTCATTCCAAATTATTTTGTGTCTACCCCTACCCCTTATACTATTCCTCCTATTAACTAACTCCTTTTTCCTCATTCGCACACTATGTGACCTACATTACAAGTAGCCAAAGCATTTTTTTTTTTTTTAAAGAAAAGAAAAAAAGGTGTCATCTCCTTTTATTTATTGATATGTCATCACTTTTGACAGAGGAATATTGTGGTTACAAGACAAGAAAAAGGGAGATTACAGATAATGAAATTAAAATCTTCCCAAAAACAACAACAACCAACCAATCAAATCAAGACAACAAATTCAAACATTGCTAATTAAGAAACAAGTCTAAACAAACCTAGATAAAATCACAAAACTCGAGATCAGAACTAACAATGAACAGAAGTGAGACCCAACCTATCCATCCGAAGTATACCTTTCGGAGAACGTGGTAAAAGATATTGTTCTTCGTAGATGACATTGTTTCCCATTTCTCCTTCTTTAGTAAGAAAATCAATCGCACTATTATTACCTTCTCTATATTGATGTATCACCATGAAGTTTACTCCTTCTAGTTGCGCCACGAGCTCCTCCTAAAAATCTCAAAGATACCACAAGGTACATCTATCTTTCCGAAACCAATCAACTACAATTCGCGAGTCACTTTCAATAATCACATTAAAATAATGAAGTTGTTCTAAATCGTCTCTCCCTTATCTTATTTTCTACAAGAGCTACAATTAACTCATCGCAAATATGTTCATTCCTTAATTTATCTTTCAGTGTTATACCACTCATTCATCTAAACATTCTCATCTCGACAACTTTTACTTTTTGGTATTCTTTTTCTTCATCACCCAACATTCTGATCCATATAACATAACTGGTCTTGTAATCGTTTTATAAAAATTATTTTTTAATTTTAAGGGTATTCTATGAGAGTTATGGTGTATTCCCAAGAGGGGGTGAATTGGGTATTTAAAAATTCTTCCTAGGTCAATTTATCTCTATTTTAATTCCACAATTAGTATAACACAACCTAAGGTCTTTCTAAACAAGCATCAATCCCACAAGTAATAATGTGTGCAAATATTTAAAATAATTATAACATTTAGTACAAATTGAACATAAGCATATAAGTGTGAAAAGTAAAGTGCGGAAATTAAATAGAGTAGGGAAGAGAGAGCGCAAACACAAAGTTTTTAACGAGGTTCGGCAACTCCCCTCTACGTCCTTGCCTTGGTCAAACCACCCAAGGATTCTACTATCCACTCCTTAAAACCAAAACGGAGCTTCTCGTTACAATCCGCTTCTTACCAGGGCAAAGCTTCCCTTTACAATCAGCTACTTATACGAGGCATAGCTACCGCTTTATAATCTGTTGCTTACACGAGGTGTAGCTACCTCTTCCCAGTTCACAACCCAAATAGTAAATATAAATGAAATGAAATTTTGCATACAAGTAAAATGCTTCTCAAATAAGTTGATTTGTACAAATAAAATTCTTAATGCACTCTCAAATGATTTTCAAATAAAGCTCGGTAGAGTATGATAAAACCTCTCAAAAAATATTTTGCAATTAATTGAGTAAGAGAATAGAAAATGATTTTTTTTCAAATGACCTTTGATAAATCAAGAAGCCTCTCAAGCAATGAATATATGAGTTAAAATATGCTCAAGGCTTTTTGTAATACTCAACAAGAATTTTCTCCAAAAATGATATTTCAAAGAGAGAGTAGGAGAGTGAATTTCTTCAAAATTGACCTTTGAAAAACATCAAATGGCAAGAAGGCTTTCAAGCAATATATATTGGTATAAATATATGCTCAAGCTCAAGCTCAAGCTCAAGCCTTGCTTGTAAAACCCAAAAATAATTTTCCTTAAAAGATTTTCAAGAAGAAGAGTAGGAGAAATAAGTTTTGATCTTCAAAAAATGGAGTATAAAATATGTTTGGGAAAGAGAGAATATGCAAGAATGCTCTCACATGGTTTTTCTAATGTTTTTCAAGTAATTTGGCTTGTATTTATAGGAAAAAATCCAAAGTAGCCATTATATGGCCGTTGGGGGAAAGAAATGATATAATATTTGGAAAACTAGCTATTTTTCAGCTGTTAGCATCATTCTGCCCATTACACTCGTTAACGAGTCTTGCCCTGTGTTTTCTACGCGAACACCTTTTAGTTTTTTGAACAAAACTTTTTCTATACTATTCCAAATTGAACGTTCTTAGTATCAACAAAAATCTAAGAGAAAATTCCACAACTTTCATGTTAAACACATTTTAAGATAAGGAGTGATTAATTGAAAGAAACGCTCATCAATGAGACAAAAGAAACATGAATGGAATTTTTTGTTGCGAACACCTTTCCATATTTTGGGCATTACTTTTTCTAGAAAAATCCAAATGGAGCGTTCTTGATATCAAAAGAAAGCTAAGAGAAAATCCCACAATTTTAATGGTTAACATATTTTAAGATGAGAACTAATTGATCGAAAAAATTGCTTATCAAATGTGACGGCAGAAACATGAAAGGGATTTTGAAAAACTTGTTTTGGAGTTTTTCATTCCAAAAATGAATTTTGCTTTTGTTTTGATTTTCAAAACCAATTTAAACCTTTTGGTATAAGTTTAAATTTTTGAATAAAAGGTTTACATCAAAATTTTGGGTCCTAAGGTCAATCTAAGGTCTTGGTCATATTGAGAGATTGAGAGAGAGTATCAAATTAAACCATATAAGCATGCATGCACCAATGAAACCTAATTTAATATTACAACTTAAAAGTAAATAAAATCTTCATGCTTTACTCCTTTGCAATCCCATGGAATACACCAATTGGTGTGCTCGTTTAGGTGTTCTTTACGGCTTCCATTCTGCATTCATCACTTGTGCTTACAGACAAATAAACATGTTCACACTCAATACACAAGTGAGATGTTGTAGTTTGTCATTATCAAAACAAGAACCAAACTCAAAAAGTCAACAATCTCTTCCTTTTTGATAATGAAAAATATAAGAGCAAAATTGGGTATGTCTGACAAGGCTCCCCCTCACAATATGCATATATTAAAAAAATGATATTTAATGTAATCCAATCACAAACATGAAAACTTCAGAAATTTCCAAGTTATACATTTAAGTTCAGCGGTTCAATGTGCAGTATATATTTGAAGCTTACTTGAAAAAATATTCAATGAAGTACATTTATCATTTTCCATTTTTGTAAAACAAAAGCAGGAGAATAAATGAATTTTAATTTTGCTCATAGATCTTCTCCCTCTTTTTTCATCAGCAAAAGGGTAAAAAAAATTTTCTTTGAAAAAGAGAACATGTAAACTTTCTCCCCCTTTGCCCTTGAATTTTAGAAATATCATGACAAAACGAATTGAAGGAAATTACAAAACATATGTCATGAATGCTTTTAAGCTCAAGGCAAAAGATAAGACATAACTTTTATAAAATCTGTTCTTTCCATAAAAATTTTAAAAAAAAATCCCCCTTAATATTAACAATAAGTGCTGGGGACAATGTTTGTAATATAATAATTTTAATCACTGAAGTTCAAGCAAGCAGAATTTTTTTAGTAGCCGTTTAAGTATAGGTATTTCATAAATTAACTAGAAAACTCAACCATATAGATCCAAAAAAGTAATTTAGACAATTTAATCCTAAATCATATGACTGAAAAGAAGGCAGTGACAAAACAACATATTTCAATTTAAGATTTTCAATAAAATCATCATACTCTAATTCACATGCCACATGATATTTCTAATCTAAGCTATAATGTTAGTAAGCATAACAAGATAGAAATTTAATATTAAGAGTTCCCCCTTTCAATTTGAGTATGTGCTTAGATGCATTAAAATACTTACACTTTTCAAAAGTTGAATTTCGAGAAGAGTACTAAACAGTGTAAGTAGTTGATTTAAATATTTCTACTAGATATTGATTAAACTATTTTCATTCAGCCAATAGAATCATTCCTATAGAGCACATATGCATCAGAAGACAATATCAGATCATTTAATGTTCATAAATCCCAAGAACAATCCATACCATCTTATAGTTAAAAAAAAAGGATATGATGTTCATGGTTTTCTTAAGAGCCTGAGGACTCAAAAACAAAAACAATGATAATCTGATGCACATGATTCTACAAGAATGTTACGTTAAAGCTCTTATTTTCTAATGATGGGGCTCAACTCCCCGGTATACTCTCAAGCACACATAAGTGCATTTACGGTTAAGAATGAATTTCATTTAAGAACATTCCTCATATGTTCATCCTTCATGATAAGACTTAGCATGTAAGAAATTATAAGCATTTAGCACACAAGGTATTCCAAAATACCATCAGGACTCAAAAATAAAACCAATAGAATAATAGTGGATATGAGTCCCCAGGGTAGGTGATCACAATCCTTTTCATAAGGATGAGGCTTAAGTTCCCCTATATATTTTCATACACGCATACTTGCATTTTGTACAAGGATGATGTTTATTTAGCATGCATCATCATATATTAATCCTTCAAAGGATTTCAGCATGCAGCAAATATTAGACATTCAGCACATATGCATGACATATTGCATTTCATTTCAATACATGATAGTCAGTCAAGGTCATACTAAAAAATTATGCAATAAGGGTTCAATATAAAGGTGACACAACTCAAAATACACAATGAGTGTGTGCAAAATGAAAAACTTCCCCTAGGTCATGCAATTTTCCTAGACTATGGACCATCATCAAGATATGAGATGTTTAATTATAAGGATGATGTGTTACCATTTAGGTCCCGAGTAAAGTTCATAACCTAGAGATTTGGATAAAATGGTGTCCATGAACTAGTCCATCCTAAGATTATAGAATGTGTACATGTGATTAATTTGTATAGCATTTTGGATTCAGCATGTACTAATCTTATTCAATCAATTTAGCATGCATTATAAAGATTTTCTAAAGGCTAACCAGCATGCAATAAAATTCAAATATTCAGCATCTACCATGCAGATGGCGTTCTAGTTCAAACATGAATTTAGTATACCTAATTAATATAAACTATCCATCAAACGAATTTAAGCATTTAGCAAGCAATGGATAGTTGCATTTAGTTCTTGCAAAAGATCCAATATAAATGAAACTATAAAATATTTCTAAATTAAGAAAAATATAATTTAGCATTTATAGGATGAATTTTAACTTTGCTGCTCTCCCTTAATTATGCAGCCCAAGCATTAAATTTTTAGCCAAAAATTTCTAATTTTCAATGAGCAATCATTTGACATTTTAAGCTTAGACTTAACCTATAGTTTCTAACAGGGGATAAGCTTCAAATGCATTTGAAAATGTTTAAACATTTAATTTTCATTTTGAGTTTAGGTTTATATGATACAAAGTTTAAGATTAATTCCTAAAACTCAAATATATGCGATGGACAAAAATATGTGATGGACAAAAATATGCTTAACTTAATATATTCATTTAAGCGTGAGTTAAGCATTAAGAATTATGTACCAAGCAAAGATGGTTGTGTCCATTTGGAAGTGGATTTAACTCAAACATGCTATAGCCAATACTTTTATGTTTTAACTAATCATTATGATGTAAATGCATTAAATTCATATTTGACATTTTAGGCACAGGCCACTTCCCAAACCCTTGGTCATCACTACCCCTTTTACTTAAATACTAATCCTAGTATCTAAGGAAGGATTATGTGATTATGTAATTCATACTGGAATCTATTCTTCCTTCGGTCCTAAGGGATTTTCTTTCCCAACAATCCATACCATTTCCTTATCTACGCCTTGGAACCTCTAAATGGATAAGTATATCTAGTGTGCCCCTTCTATTTATAATATAAGCAAGTATTATATGCATATGAAGAATTTTGCTTATATCCCCTATTTCTACTTGATGAGGCATAAGAATGGACATGGGAATTAAAACATGAATCCTTTATGAAAGAATTATTTATTTAACTCCTAAGGATTCATTTGATTTATTCTTTTCATCTTTAGCTTTTGGTGAACTTTTAGAATCATCTCCCATTCCTCCCTCCAAGCAGATAATTTTCAATATTTTCTTAATCTTTTTATTCTTTAGAGTGGCATGATATTCTTTTAATTATTTTAAGTGTTTTGATACCTTTTTTTTTTTCATTTTTCAAAAACATTTTCTTCTTAGATATCTTAACTAGAAATTTATGCATTTCAAATAAAGCATTTTCTGGCTTATCATGAGGAAGCATGCTAGCATCATTGAATTCACCACATGATTCATTATAGAATTTATCACAATAATTATCATATGAATCACTGCATGAATTATTAACAAGAATATCACACGAGCTAGTAGATGATTCATCACAAGATATATCATAGTATTCAACACCAAAATCGTTAAATGACTCATTAATAGTATTGTCACAAGATTTCAACTGTAACGACCTGGTTTTTCATGCCATTTTTTTTTTCCACTTAAACATATATAGTAAATCTCTCTATATTATTTGCTAAAAATGTCTCAGGCTCCAAGGGAGCACTGAGGAAAACTCTATTCACATTACATTCCTAAGCAGCAATAAACATAAACTGTAAACTATTTTTACAGTACCAAAAATCTAATAAGTTCCAAAATATACATTACAAAACTCCTAGTGACATCCATCAAAAACCCTAGGATCTACCCAAATAATCAACACCCAGGAAACACTCACCCTTCAAAAAAGGGCAGCGCAAGAACCTCTCTACCTGCGAGCCTGATCTGCTCGTCTAGCTGGACCACTTGAAAAATGCCAAGTCACTAGGATGAGACAATGCTTAGTAAGAGTAAACATGATATTACTAGTGTGTGGCAAACTGAGTTACACATTTAATATACTGATATTGTAACAACCTACTTAATTTCCACATTTTTTTTTACATATAATATAATCATTGTAACAACCCCAGTAGATCATAATCAACCTGAACCCATGGGTACTGGGGATACATCACAGTACAAAAGCCTAAGCAGCAGGAAACATAAATCATACATTTCATAAAATACCATATACCCAATATTACTCATCACATTCAGAGTTACTACATCCATTGTATTTATATATACAACCTAAAAGAGACCTAGGGTCACTTTCCACAAAATTCATCTGACCCTATCAAATATTTACCCTCTAGAAAGGGCATATCAGCTGTAACTATCTCAGCGGAGCTTTATCCGCTCTCCTATCAGGGGCTCCTGGAATGATCGTATAATTTGGGGTGAGACATATCTCAATAAGGGAAATAAACTAATACTAGTGTGTGGCAACATGAGTTTATTCGTTCTATACATAAAAGCATATATAAGCATATCTAGTAAATATGTTTGTACCATTTCTGAGAAAAGCATGCATAATCATAACATTACAAAACATACTGGATTTTCATAGCATAATACATCTCATATAATAATAATATGAAACAACCCTGGTAGGTTAGCTGGCTGTTGTCATATATTATCCTCACATGACTAGGTTGTGTGGCTCGAAGGCGGGACTTGACAATGATTGGCTGACGACTACCAAGTCAAAAGTACAGTCTGTAAGTACGATGAGTTTTCCAGACCTAGTCCGTACACTAGGGGCGTCCACACTTCTTAAAAATCACATCGACTATCAGTCCTCATGTTACTCCATACAGCAGCGTTAACACAATATCATGATGATCATGAAAACATAGCAGCGGTACCGTGCAAGTGCTAGCCTAAATCAAGCCAACCAGGTTCTGATAGCATATAATCAAACTATGATACATGGATAATTCATACTATTAATTGTCAAATCAATATCATCATATCATTTTGCAATTATATATATATATATACACATCATGAAAATCATTGGCCCATACACCGACATTTCATATTTTACCATAGCTCGCCCCGTACGCATGCAAATCATATCCATAGCTCGGCCCATACGCCGGAAAAACATATATAAAATTCTTGGCGTGTACGCCAGTTTTTCATTATAAAAATTCATATCATTATCATATTCCTAGAAAACAATAATTCATCATAAATTCAACTCATGCCACACAAAATGGTTATTACGTACATTCCAAACATATCGTCATTTTTAACAGTATTTTCCAACATAATGCATAATTATATATAAATACATATATTTTTCTGAAATCAAATGCTATAAAATTATACTTATTTTTCATAGAACATCTAGCTTAATTTATTCCCTTACCTGATTCCTGAAAAGCCCCTAAAATAGTCAATCCAACTCCCGCTGGGTTCCTCCCCCCCCCCCCCAGTTCAACACCCTGGAAACAACATTTCATAGAACAAAAATTCAATATTTTTATGCATACTACGTTTTCTATAACTATCGGGAAGGCCAAATACTGAATAAAAGTCTTACCCTGAATTTGAGATGAATTTACAAACTCGACCCACCGACAATTCACTCTAGCAGATATGTAGAGAGCTTCCTCAGGAGTGTCATGGTGGCTTCGGATCGTCGATCCGGTGGAGAACAGACCCAAAAACTATGAGAAAATGATGGAAAACCGAAGAGGAGAGAGAAAATGAAAGTTGTGCGTGAGTTTTCAGCCAAAAATGAAGATTTGGCCTATTTATACACTGGCCTTTGTCGATGAGTCACGTCACCTCGTCAATGAGGTTAAGAAGACAATTCGTCGACAAACTCTTCCCTCGTTGATGAAATTCAGAAATGCCTAAAACATCCTCTTGGTTCTTTTTCATCGACGAAACGCTCCCTCATCGACGAGCCCCTCATGCTCTCTCCTCGATGAACCCCCTGAATTCGTCGACGAGGTCCTGTTTTCTTTTTCCCTTTCCCCCTTCTTTTATTATTTAAATATTATAATTTCTTTGGGTCACTACATTCTCCCCTCCTAATAAAATTTCGTTCTCAAAATTTGGTATTCATGTGATTCATCATCCCTTAAAACAAAATGGTCTACTTATTTTATTACTTACCCTCACTTATGGCGGAGGAATACCGTGGTTACATTCCGAGTCTAGGGAGATTACATAAACAAAATAAAATTATCCCAGAACTAAAATGCTACTTATTAATTAACTATTACATGTACCTGCAAAAGAAATATTAACCTAACTACTTACATTTTACCTAGTTAAACTTTTTGGAATAGTTGTGGATACTTTTGCCTTATTTATTCCTCAGACTCCCAAGAAACCTCTTCTACCGCATGATTTCTCCACAAAAATTTTACCATAGGAATCTTCTTATTACGTAATTCCTGCACTTTCCTATCTAGGATCTGTACTGGCACCTCCTCATAAACTAACGAATCACTAAGCTCCAACTCTCCATAACTAATTACATGAGAAGGGTTTAGGACGTACTTCCTCAGCATAGATACGTGGAATACATCGTACATCCTGGATAAAATAGGTGGCAAAGCTAACCTGTAGGCAACTGACCCCACTTTCTCTAAAATCTCAAACAAACCGATGAACCTAGGGCTAAGTTTACCCTTCTCCCCAAATCGCATAACCCCTTTTAACAAAGCTATTTTCAAAAATACATGGTCACCAACATCAAACTCCAACTTTCTATGGCGGTTATCAGCATAACTCTTCTGTCAGCTTTGAGCTACATTGATCCTATCTCTAATGAGCCGAACTTTATCGTATGCCTACTGCACAAGTTCTGGTCCCACAATTCGCCTCTCACTCATCTCGTCCCAATATAAAGAAAAATGGCATTTCCTACCGTACAATGCTTTAAATGGTGTCATGCTAATACTGGCCTGGTAACTGTTATTATACGCAAATTCCACAAGCGGCATGAACTGATTCCAACTAGCCCCAAAATCTAATACACATGCTCGAAACATATCTTCCAATATCTGAATCGTTCTCTCAGTCTGCCCATCTAACTGAGGATGGAATGTCGTACTGAATGATAACTGAACCCTAGAGCCTCTTGCAAGTTCCTCCAAAAATGTGATGTGAAATGCGGGTCTCGATCTGATACAATAGATACTGGCACTCCATGTGAACGAACTATCTCCTGAATGTAAATCTCCGCCAACTGATTAAGGAAGTAGCTAATCTTGATAGGTAAGAAATGAGCAATCTTAGTCAACCAGTCAACAATCACCCAAATGGCATTCTGGCCGTGCAACGTTGTCAGCAGTCCTGACACAAAGTCCATAGAGATATGATCCCACTTCTATTCTGGGATAAATAACAGCTGCAATTGCCCTGCCTGCCTCTGGTGCTCAACTTTTACCTACTGGCATATCAAACACTGGGCTACATACTCGGCAATCTCTTTCTTCATACCATTCCACCAGTACGACTCTCGCAAATCCTTATACATTTTCGTACTACCAATATGTACTGTGTATAAAGATCTATGAACCTCCTCTAGAATGGTCCTCCTGATATCCACATTGGCAGGAACACATAATCTGGAGCGGAATCGCAAAGCTCCGTCATCTGCAACACTGAATTCCTCCCTCTAACCACTTTGTACTCTTTCACCACCTCTGCTAATTCTGGGTCTTCCTTCTGAGCAGCTTTAATCCTTTCCTGTAGAATAGGTTGCACTACTAAATTGGTGATACATACCTTAGAATCACTCTCAACTAATTCGATGCTGAGTCATGCATCATAACAGAAAGGATGTGGAAGCTCGGGCCTTGAAAGGCTGGTGAGTGGAATGATGCTGTTGATGTAGGAACAATGAAGCATCTTGGAGACTTTATTGTGGATCAGATAAAGCTTTCAGGAAATTGGAAGAGAAGGGAGTATCTCCTTTGTGGATGGGGATTAACTTCACATGCTACAGTCCCTGAGGGTATATGGGGGGTTTACTCAGAATTTACCTCTTTTATTGAATATCTGATTGAATTCAAAGACCAATTATAATCTAAAAGGCTTTATCCTTTAAAAAGTTACTATAAAACATGTTTCTGTTTGTTGATATTTTACTTCAAATTGAGAGAAAGAAACTGGAGAAATTTAAAGGGTCACCATTCTACTGCTAATCTTCTTCTAATCATCTGTAATGCAATTAAGTTGAAGTACCATAGCTAGTAAAGGTCGATTGATCCTTTATGCGATATTATTTTGCTGAACCTCCATCCCTGTTTCTTATAATGACCTTATTATGGCTACTATTAAATAGCACTTTTTTCCTTCCTTTGGCTAATAACAGCTCTTGATTCATTAGTGGCTCCAAGGCCTCACCAACAAACAGAGACAGGAAAAACAGCTGATTTAACCCCTTTTTGACTTGAAGAAACCCTTGTAAGTTTCATGCATCATAACAGAAAACCATGGAGTAGAAATACAATTCTGAATCAACTTACAAAAACAATCTGGAAAACCAAAAGCATGGAAAATCTGATCTACTACCTGCCACTCCACTCGATCATATGCTTTGCTCATGTCAAGTTTTAGCATCATATTACTTCCTCCCACCCGCCTATGTAATAATTTTTTTATCTCTTGAGCAAGCATTATATTTTCAAAAATACTCCTTTTTTTCACAAAAGCACCTTGCTCAAGAGAAATTAAATCACCCATCACTAACGATAGCTTGCCAACAAGGATTTTGGAGAAGATTTTATAGATTGCATTACAAAGGCTTATTGGGCGAAATTTATTAAAAGACTGAGGATCTTTTACTTTTGGAATAAGAACTATATAAGAGGAACAAAAATACCGAGGCAATATATCACCTTTGAAAAACGCTCTTACCGCTTCCATCACATCATTTTTAAAAATCTTCTAGCAAGTAAGATAGAAAGAAGACCCAAAACCATCCAGTCTCGAGCTACTGTCCACAAAAATAGAAGAAATAACTACATATACCTCCTCCTCCATCGATTCTTCCTTCAGCTGTCTTTAGAATCCTCAGAAACCACCGATTGGATAATACTGTCCATGTTTGGCCTTTACATTGAACTATTCTACCCCAAGAATTGCTCAAAATAATTCACAGCCTCATCATGAACCATCTGTATATTTCCCAACACCGAACCATCGGGAAGCACCATTTAATTCACACAAGAGTTACGCCTTCTTTGGGCAATCACCGCATGGAAAAACTTTGAATTTTGGTCACCATCAGTTAGTCATTTCTACTTTGCTTGCTACACCAGCCTTGTCTCTTCCATTCTATACCAGACCTCCAATTCAGCCTTAGAAATAAGGAACTCTTCTTTAATTGATTCTGAGTACTCTGTCTACTGTACATTCTCATATTTTTCCACCCTTTCCTCCAACTCTTGTATGATACCACCAACACGACAAAAAGTCTGTTCATTCCAAACCTTGAGCCTTTGTTTTAGCCTTTTTAATTTACCCGCCAATTTACTAAACCCTGAATCCACCACTATATGTTCTCTCCAAGATTATTCAACCATTTCAAAAAATCCCCATGCGACGTCCACATGTTCTGAAATCTAAAAGGCGCTAGCCTATACCCCTCCATACTTGCACCCAACTATACTATGATAGGAGAATGATCTGAAGTAATTCTTTTCAGCAATGATGCCTTAGCCTCACCGTATTTTACAAAAAAAGTATTATTAATAAGCACCCTGTCAAGTTTCGCCCAACTTCTCGTCAATCCTTGATGGTCATTACTCCAGGAAAATTGGCTTCCTTGGAATCTGAGATCCAATAATCCACATCTATTAATACAACCACTGAATTCAGACATAGAAGAACCTAAGCGAGGTCGACCTCCCACCCTTTCCTCATCTAACCGAATTACATTAAAATCTCCCATAACAACCCAAGGCATATCAAAACTCAACATCCCCTAAAGTTGTTCCCATAATTCTCTTCTTTCAATATGATAACATTTAGCATATACAAAGGTAAAAAGCAGAAAGTCTTTATCATCTGTTAACAAAATCGTCAAACATTGATTTGACGCACCTACCTAATCAACCTAAACATCATCTTTCCAGAACAGCCAAAGCTTCACACCTTTCTCTACATTAGAACAAAAATAGTAAATTGCAAATACACCGCCCACTTTTGTGTCTTCTCCACATTTTAAAAGGTTCAGAAACAGCCAAAAACGAAACCTTCTAATCTTTCACAATTTGTTTCAATTTTCTCTTCAACGTGCCCAACCCTCTTATATTCCAAAACATAACTTTATCAATCATAAGTTCAATTTTTTGGGGCATTGCCTTAGCCCTCTTAGACTTTCTCACTTGTCCATCTTCTTTATTTCTTCCTTCTAATACACCCATTGACACATTACCTAGATCAGAGCAATATTCTTTTTGAGTATCAATGCAAACCTCCATATCTCCCTCAGATAATACATCATAATTATCCCTACACACCACCTCCTCTTCCCCCTCTCTCTCATCCACATCCTCCACCAGAACCTCCTCCCTATCCTTATCATTTTCAACTTCTCCCCCCCCCCCCCTTTCATAAAAAACTCTAATTTCCTAGGCAGTCCTAGAACAACCATGTAGTTCTACCTGCACCCCTAATAGCCCTGCCTTATAATCTTGAAAACATTCAACTTTCTCTCTACTATTCTTCTCTACCAAGTTCACTTCATCCACTTTATGTGTACCCACATTACTAACCTCATTCACATTCAAAGGATCAATTACATCTTCATTATTTTTCCCCTCCACCCTCTAATCCTAAATCCGCAAAATAGGACCTTTCTCTCCTACTATCACATTTTCTTTTCTACCCACTTCTTTCCAAACCATCACATCTCCCTCCTTCCTCATACCTACCTTCCTTTTATCCTTAGGCTTTACTCCAAACCGGCATACCACATTAGTGTGACCTTGCCTACACATTTATTATAATAGAAACCCCTCTTCTCGTATATTACCCTTTGTCAACTCTACTTTTGTCCTACCACCAACGGAAAACCCTCCATAGGATCCTTTTGCAAATCCACTTCAACACACAATCTTGCATCAGTGGCTCATGTTTTGTATAATGTGACATTATCCATACCCAAAAATCTACCAAATCTAGTGGCAAAACTCTATAAAAAGTCCAATCTATATAAATGTAAAGGCAAACCTGGTAAGAAAATCCACTGTGGTGCGATTGATGGCTTCTTGTTGACATCCAAATTCATGAACTAGTTAAATAGCCAAAATTGACACCCTACCACCCATCTTCCTTCTCGTGCCCATACATGAATGTAGTCATTTTCATTTACAAAATGCAACAAAACACAACAGTTGTCCATAAAACTTATCATTGGAACTTCAAAAAGACCTCAAGATTGGATAATATGCCTCCGAAGGACATCGAAAGACGACCTTGTATAAAGAAATTTAAGCACCAACGCAAACTTCAGATCCTCAGCAGCCTTTTCCATCTCTACATCCAAGAAAACAAAACCTAATTCCCCATTAATCTGTTCCAACTTCCTCAAAGGGATTTTGAATTTGGAAGATGGAATTGGCCTCTTCAATGCTTCCGCAAATGATTTTACTCCAGCGAAACCTTCCCCCTTTTCGACCATATCATCCCCCGAACCACTCCTTGTAACCCGTGAACCACCGTCGGCACCTCCCCTCAACCCTCCGGCAACAGCTACCAGAGGCGGTGTAGCCATGGCTAGCAACTACCTGTTTTCCATATTGTTAAAAAACGAAACTTTATATGGAGAGAATAAATGAACCTGAGTTGCGATGGCGATTGCAAACTCCTTGGCGAGCGATATCCCCCAAGATTCATCACAAGCGGAGTTAAATGAAAACAATCAAATGTTGAATCAAAAAGGAAAAGAAAAGAAATAACGCACATAATTTTTAAAATCATATAAGTTATCATACAACGCCTAGCCGAGTTAGCTTAAGTGGTAAGGACGACTTGTGACTTTGGTGACTCCAAAATCATGCGTTCGATTTCCCCTTGAGAGTTTATCCCAATAAATTATTAGGTGTGTATTAATGGACGGGTGATTGTACCATTTGTCTAAAGTGGCGCAATGATGGTTGGAATATCTGATTTATTAGAAAAATAAAAAATAAGTTATTATACAACTTGCCCAAAGAGCGACTTGCATGCTCCGAGAGGCTTATGATTCTCCCATGCTAAGCTTGCAATAACATTCACACAAGCTAAAAAATACCTAAATTTATTTAATCGAGTGTTCAGGGCCTTAAACACTATAATTTCAAAGTTACATGTGGTGCTTATTATAACATATATATAATACTATTCAATATTCATCATGGCGACGTTAAGCATTTTCCATTGGCTTGGCGGTCTTGGCAATTAGCAAACGTAAATTAGACAAAAAGTTGAAGGGCAGTTTTGGGTTTTGGCCCCTGCGCATTCTGTTATGCTCAACTGTACTGTTCCCTGTTCCCACTCGGCAAAAGCAGCAAATCGCACGCACTTCATTTTCTTCTCTCTCTCTCTCTCGGCCTCACTTCTTATCCTTCTTCTTCCACCATGCTCCGCTCAAACCAGGCTTAAACCCTGCTAGTCTCATGTAAGTTCCTCCCTCTCTCTCTCTCTCTCTCTGTTTTTCGTGAGAATTTCTCTGCTAGATTTTAGTAATCTCGCAGATGGATGTAGGCTATTGTAATCATTATCCTTCTTCTTCTTCCATGCTCCGCTGAAACCAGTTTTAAACTCTCCCAGTCTCATGTAAGTTCCTCTCTCTCTCTCTCTCTCTCTCTCTCTTTGTGTGTGTTTTTCGTGAGAAGTTCTCTTTCAAGTTTCTGCACTATCATCTCTGTCGCTCTGGCTGAGTGTTACCGGTGATTTCTCTGTTAGATTTTAGTAATCTTGCATATGGATGTAGGGTATTGTTTATGTTGTGTGGTTTTTCGATATGAGTCTCTTCATTGTTATCTTAGATTATCCGTGGATAGAGAATCTGATGTTTCTTTATAGCTGTGTTTATAGATGTGCTTATTTCAGCGAAACTACCGGACTGATCTCTGTGCGTATTTGGCCATGACTCAGCTGGAAATATCGATTGTTACGATTGAATCTGTTTCATTATTGGTCCCTTTCTTATTTTTCTCTTTCTTCTTTTACATTTTACAGAGCACTTAGTTATTTCTATAAATTTGATGAGCAAGAAATGTGTGTGTTAGAGTTCCCTTAGTTTCCCTTAGAAATGCTTTAATTAAATACCCCTGTATTCAAATAGCAGTTTTATTCTCCAACATATATACATTTACCATGTGTTCCTTGAAATGGGCGAAAGTGAAAATGTAATTTAAATAAAATTGAACGCAAGAAAACGTGAAAATCAAGGAACAAAAATTCAATTTCATTACATACCTACATACCACATGTAGAATTATTTTAGCATTTGGATCGTTCAGATATGTTTTTGTATGCCCAGGAATTTGCACGGGTGTGAAGTTTTATTTGACCACCCATGCTGCAGCTTTGAATCATGGAATTGTTGTAGCATTTGGATCTTTAATATATGTTTTGGTATGCCTAGGAATGTATGTGGGTGTGAGGTTTTATTTGAATATATGAGGTGAGCGACATGATATCCATGTTTGACCCTTTCAAGTCTCTAGTCAGGGTTTTCTCATACCTTTTCTTCCCCCAAAGCATGGGTTTTTTGTCCATGTCCTTTTTTTGAGATTTCTTCATATTCTACCAGTGCCTCAACCTTCCCAGCACCCAAAAAATTCTTTCAATCTAAATCATATTAGTATTTACTGCCCTTGGTCCTCCTCCTCCTCCTCCTCTCTCTCTCTCTCACAAACACACACACAGAGTATCCCTATCTGTTGTCAATTCTATCTTCTAACACCCCCATTAGTCTTTGTCTTCCCCATATTCCATTGCAGCATGTTGATTTTATCTTTGAGAAGGAGCATGTTTCTTGAATGCATGACCATATGTGTAATGTAAACCAAAGGTCTTTTTTATATAAACATCTGATAAACTTCCCATTCAATTTAATATGTACACATCAATCATATAACACTTAAGGTGAACTACAAAAATTATAGGATATTATCATCAGCCTTCACTTCTCCATGATACCTGCTCCAAGTTATATCAAAATTAAATAATACAAAATCAAGTTTAGCACTTGGCAGCCATGACAACTAAACTGGCGCTACTCTTCTGTTAGTTTCTTTCTATTAGATTTTTGCAATGTTTTGATCTGTTAATTTTTTAGCAAATTAGGATCAAGCTTGAACAGTATAACTACTTCATAGCTTGTGACTGGATGTTGTTTGATCATTTTTAGCTTTGGACAATATGGAGCGGCAAGGTGGTTGCAAGAACCCTGCTCAATTGATGCCTCCGACTCTTGATACAAATTCTAGGGATGCATCTTATCTACCTGAGCACGAGCCAAACCAGCAGTTTATGGCATCTGGAAGCAATGGCAGTCGTCCTAGTTCTCTTCCTTTAAATCAGTGGACACATTGCCAGCAAACATCTTACAATCATGTCAAATGTCTTCAAGAAACTTCGCATTTTCCTTTCAAGGCCCATACAACAGATATAGTAGCTGCAGAAGGAAGTCCTTCACCATTAAGTAGCATAAATTCTGCAAATGAGGTCTCTGAAATCCAAAGGGAAATTTTATGCAACAACTCAGTACAGGTATCTTAGTTATAAACCAGCTAATTTTTCTCTTTCGGCTAATGCTTGGAAGGTACAGCCATCAGTCCACAAAAACAGTTCAGCTTCTATGACTTCAGTAGGCTTTCTGTACTTTGTTCAAAATTGGATTTACATGGGATTAACTTCTATGGTGAAAGAGTAATTCCCCGTCACCATTAGTTAATTTTTTGCAATCATGATTTACCTCAATGATCTGCTACTTCTTGAGTTTTTCTGACTTAGAATTTCCATGAATAAACTCTGAATGCCATGTTTAAAATAGAAAATGATCTTGGGTGTTTTGGTTTCAATAGGCCGGATTTCTGAGGACACACAAGGAAGGAGAATCTGTAAACAGAATTACAAGTGCAAAATATCAGATCTTTGGTCAGGTCAAGTTCCTTAAATTTTATACCTGCCCACTGGTTTTAAAACAGATCATATTCACCTGAGATTTTTTCTAGAAATCAGTTGAAGTTCAGGATTTTTCATAAACAAAAATATTTATGACATCTTCTAATAGAATCATTCTCTTCGCGAACACAGAAATCAAATGAAGATTACTGTAATGGTTCTCTGCCTCATTCAAGCGTAACGGTTGCTGCACTAGGTTTCTTGCCAAAAAAATGCAAGAGTTTGTCAAGACAGAGAGCCACTGCAAATGACCGTGTAAGTGAAACTCCTTTCCTTGGCCGCTTGGTACACCACCTCTTTAAATTAGACTACCAGAGTTTATACACTTAAAATGAATTGGCCAAATCTTATGTTAGTATACATTCCCATATTGAATGACTTTTTTTTTTCTTTGTGGAATTCCAACCCAGAAATTTTTGACAAATGAGTTGGTTGGATTTCATGAAATTTCTGCCTGGAAGACTGTGATTCTGTAACCGGACTTCTGTTTTTTTCTGCAGCGTCGCAGATTAAGAATAGCAGAAACGCTTGGTGCATTGCAACAACTACTTCCACAATCTAAAGAGGTGATATCCGTGTGTGCAAACTGAAAATTTATTTCTCATCTGTGGCATGAAATGAATGTGGTCTTAACATAAAATTACTGGCCAGTGACATCTGCAACTGCTATGTAAATTAGCTGAGCAAATACAGTTTGTCTATGTGAATAAATCATGCTGTGTTTCTGAAGCGGAACCTTACCCTATTTGGGAAAGGCCTTGGATTTGGATTTGGATTTGTGTGGATTTATATAAAATGTAATATAAAATTATATTGAATTTTGTCCATATCTATGCAAGCCCAAATCCAAATCCAAAGCTCCAAATCCATGCTCCCAAATGCAGCATGAAATTATTTAAATAATTCCAAGGTGAACTCTTCTCATATACAATTATCTTGAAATGGACTCATAACAGGTAACACTGCAAATCTAGTTTACGCATGCTGCCTTGGCTTGGATTCTAACAATTCTTCTACTATTTTGTATGGAGGGGTTCAACGTGAATTCCTAGGCTGCTTTTTCACACCTCAACTGTCGAGTGTTCATTTGCATGATTGTCTGTGGTATTGCAGGGTGACAAAGCAGCTCTGCTGGATGATATCATTGATCACATCAAGTTTCTGCAACTGCAAATTAAAGTAAAAAATGTTCTCATGTACATGATTACCATATATAATTTGTTGACATGTTCAGTCAATTTTATGCAATATTTTTGTTATGTCAGAATTCTTAGGTTTGTATATTACACTGGAGCACTGGCATGCCATCCATGAACACATTTCTTTTATTCAAATACATCATAAATAGCATTAACTTCTTATTCATATAGAGCAGTAAATTACAGGAGCACTGGCATGCCAACCATGAACACATTTCTTTTATTCAAATACATCATAAATAGCATTAACTTCTTAGTCATATAGAGCAGTAAATTACAGGTTTATGTAAATATTATTTGGTAGACTGTTATTCAAGTTAGAATTTTGACATTTGAAGTCCATGAAGTCCTCAAAGAGGCAATTGGCAAGAGAGGTTGGTTAATGTAAATAATTGTACCGTGTAGGAATTGAGTCGAAGCAGATTGGGAGGTGAATCAACTTCTGACCCTTTTGTTTTTCTTGAGGTACTGTTCATCCATACTTTGAGTAAAGAAATTATGGAAGACTCATTATATAAACTTGTGTTATCTATATTAAATGTCTTTGTTCGTAATTTTATTTATTTTTATTTTCAACAAATTTTTGTTTGGGACAGCCACAATTTTTGGGTGATTTTGCAGGGTTATGGCCACTATCTTTGCCATGAGCATATGGTGAACGAACCCCTCGAGGAAATGATGGGAAAGTTGCTGGAGGTTAATCCAACTTCAGCAACACAACTGCTGGAGAGTAGGGGCCTTTCTGTGTTGCCCATGAATCTGGCTGAATGGGTTATTCCAAGCTGTATAGATGCTTGAGGCTATGTGATGGTTTTTTTCTTTTTATCTTTTTTTTTTCATTCTTCACTGAAGAATTTCAGAATATGAAGTTTTCTCGATGTTTTGGCCAAACTTGGGGAAAAAACAATTTGAGAAGTTGGTACTTTTTGCCAAAACCAAGTGGTTTAGTTTACCTGTGTAATCGTTTTCGATGAAGAAACATAAAATCATATTGCCTTTCTCCTGGGTTTTTTTTATTTTATTTTATTGATGCTTTGTTTCTATAGAAGTGCTTGTTGTATGGTAAATGAAGCAGCTCCTTGTTTTGTAACAAATCAGTACCCATTTGAAAACTTCAAATTGTTAGGTCTCATTTCGTTTTTGGAATCAAGGGCGTCCATGGACCATTAGGCTACGCGCTTTGCGAGGGCAAGGGGAGGTTTGTCATAGCATATGCATCCTTACCCTTACTTTTATGTAGAGATTGTTTCTTTGGACTCGAACCCATGACAAAATCGTTCACAAAGGAGGAACCTTACCATTGATCCAAGGCCCGCCCTTTTGGTTTCAGGCATGAATTGGAGTGATTATTTTTGGAAGTAATTTTTTGACCAAACATCTAACAACCAAGTTGAGGTCATTAAATTTTCAAGATAAAACAAGAGTTTTGAAATCTTCATAAAGCTGTTTATTGGCTATGTATGAATAGTCGACCAATCATTTTCTAATCACATGCGAATAGTGTGGTCCTAGCTTGAGGGTGGTTGGTTGGCCTTTTAAGGGCGGTCAAAATGGTCAGACTAGTTTTTGTTGGGGTGGATCTAGAAGCAACAATCACACTTGGGAAAAATAAACAACCACAATGGAACACTAGATTTTACGTGGTTCGGTCGAATCGACCTACATTCTCGAAGCACACACCAATTTACTATAACCTGGAGAACAATACAGGGAGGAGGAGGCTATTGCCTTCAACTCAACTCTCTCTCTCTCTCACACACACACAACACACTCTCTGCACAATCTCAGCTCTACGCACAACACACATACTTACCACACTGCACAACTCCACCCTCATATATATATATATATACACAAGGGGGGGGGGGTAAAATTCAAAGGCGGTGGCTGCAATTTCAGCATAGTCTGCAGAGGTTGGTGGCCACCGGTCTCCAATGTCAAAGAACACAGCTGGGCTGGTGCAACTGTCGACGACTCCACACCAGCAATCTCAACAATCTCCCATTTGGAGACGGAGACAGCATCTCAACTAGTGTATAGGCAAATAATGTGCTCATATCTGTCTTCAAGTATGAAGACCAATTAAAGTTGAGCATAACTTCAGCTTCTCTGTAGTCACTACCTTTCTGTCTACTAGATTCTTGCGGACTAATCTGATGGTTGTCAACTTCACAATTAGTGCAAAGATGTCGGTGTAGTCAATCCCTTCCTTCTGTTTGAAGCCTTTGACTACCAACCGAGGCTTGTACCTTCTGGAGCCGTCATGCTCCTCTTTGATCCTATACACCCACTTGTTGTGAAGGGTCTTCTTACCTTTGGGCAACTCAGCTAGTTCCCACGTTCTGTTGGAGGTGAGGGACTTCATATTGTCCTTCATCACAAGCTCCCACTTGCTCGTATCTACCACCTAACATGCTTCATCATAGCATTCGAGCTCTCCTCCATTTATAAGAAGTAAGTAATCTATATACCTTATGTTTGGAACATGGGGCTGAGTAGATCTCCTAAGCTCTGGAGTTGGAGTAAAAGGCGGTGGTGCAACAATCTGCTTCACTGGTTCCTCTGCCTGAGGATTCTCGGCATTCTTCTGTTGCTCTCGACACCTTCTGGGACATCATCCATATCTACATACGTTAACTCTCTCTGAATTGGTTTGGTGGATTTTGTTATGTGCCTATCTTTGTACATCACATTTTCGTTGAAAATCACATCTCTACTTCTAATCAACTTCTTGTTTTCATCATCCCAAATGCAATACCCATATTCTTCTTCACCATAACCGACGAAGGTGCATTTTCGAGACTTAGGATCAAGCTTGTTTCTGACATGATCACTGATATGTACATATGCAACACAACCAAAAACTTTCAAATGTGAAAGTCTCACCCCTTTTCCGCTTTATACCTCTTCTGGTATACGGTGGTCTAGAGGTACTGATGGACCCCTAATAATCAAGTACGCTACTGTGTTGACTTCTTCTGCCTAGAACTACAATGGTAAGCTCGACTATATACATATGCTTCTGGCTCTTTCAGTCAATGTTCGGTTCATCCGCTCTACTATGCTGTTGTGTTGAGGCATACCTGGCACAGTTCTTTCCATCCTGATATCGTGCTCATAGTAGAATTTCTTGAACCCAGTGTCTTGATACTCACCACTGTTGTCTGTTCTCAGCTTCTTGATTCTCAAACCAGTTTCATTTTCAACCATAGCTTTCCATACCCTGAAAGCATCAAATACTTCCAACTTATACTTCAAAAAGTAAACTCATACCTTTTGAGAATGATCGTCAATGAACGTGATGAAGTAACTCCTTCCACCTATGGATGAGATAGGCGTCGGTCCTCATACATCTGAGTGAAGTAGTTCTAGTCTCTCCTTCTTTGGGGCATGGGTGTTTGTCTGGAAACTAACCCTCTTTTGTTTCCTAAATATGTAATCCTCACACATGTCAATCTGCACTGACTGTAGACCACTTAATTTTCCCTTTGAGTGCATCACCCTAAGTCCTTTCTCACTCATGTGGCCAAGTCGTTGGTGCCAGATGTTGCTGTTGTCATTTCCTGCAGAAACTGAAGTAGACATGGAGGCATTGGAGGTTAGATAAAGTGTTCTGCTTTTCTTACTTCGTGCAATCGATAGTACACCCTTTGAAACTTTCCATTCATCGCCAATGAGTGTCGTCGTCTATTACTCATTTACCAGTTGTCCAATTGAGATCAAGTTCTTTCTTAGGTCTAGAAAATATCTGACATCCTTCTCCATACTGAGCCGTTTATCTTGATCTTCACAACTCTCTTGCCGGTTATGTCGCAAGGTTGATCGTTGCCAAGGTACACCTTACCGAAATTACATGGTATGTACTCCTCTAGGCAATCTCTGCTGCAAGTGGCATGAAATGAGGCTCCAGAGTCTAAAACCCAAAACTCCTATTTGCTCTCTAGAGAGCATATCAATGCATCTTTCTCTCCTGAGGAAGAGGAGAGATTTGCTTCTGTTTGAGAGCATATCAATGCATCTTTCTCTCCTGAGGAAGAAGCGAGATTTGCTTCTGTCTTCACCTCAAATTCCTTTCTTGGACTTTTGCATTGGTTTCTGAAATACCCGGCTTTTCCACAGTTCCAGCACTCAACGTTCTTTGTGCCCTCGGAACCTTTAGGATTTCGAGATCTAGACTGCCTAGTCCTAGATCTGCCGCGATTGTTTGATTGTCTATGCCCGCTTCCTTTTCCTCGGCTTTCCACATTCAAGACTGAACTTGAAGTGGAGGCATTATTTGACTACATTATGATCTCTTCCGTCAAAATCATGTTGATAACTTCGTTGTACTTCAGTTTCGATTTTCCTGCGGAGCTACTGATTGCAGTAAAAATACCTTTCCAACTCTCAGGCAGTTGACTGAAAATCAGTAGGGCGCAGATCTCACTGTCAAATGTAATTCCAACCGAGGAAGTTGATTCAACAGCTCGTTGAAATTATTCAAGTGTCTGCTAAAACTTTCACCTGCAAACATACTCATTGTAACGATTTGATTATATATATATATATATATATATATATATATATATTATAAATATATATACTGTGAAATTTCACTACTCTGATACTTTTTAATATAAATCAAACCCTCATCACGGTCCAGATAGGACCCATGGAATCTGAAACACAACAAACAACCTAAGCAGCGAGAAGTTGAATTCATAAAACCATAACCATATATATACAATACTAGAGTGTTAGAATATTTTTCAAAATATACATACACAACTATTCCCCAAAATACCCTCAACTAAAACTAGGGCTATACAAAAATAACCTCCCAAAATGCTCACCCTACAAATAGAGCACTATTGTAGCCCCCTCTATCTGCGAGCCTGATATGCTCGTCTAGCTGGATTACCTGAAAAATGTTAAATCACTAGGATGAGACAACGCCCAGTAAGACGAAATATATTATTACTAGTGTGTAGCAAATGAGTTACATATTTGTAAAATCTGATTTAGAAATACCATATATAACTGAATCTGAGAAAACATGTATAAATAACGTACAGTATAGCTCATGCCTATGTTACTTAACATAACTGTCTTTAAGAATTTTCTATTCATAATACTTTTAATATTCATAGATACATCTACTATTTCTATAAATTTGAATATACATATAATAACTGAGAAAATTTTCCTAAATAGATAATTGTATGTCATAATTTAACCCCTCATGACAGAGTTGTGCGGTCCGTAGGCAAGACCTATCATTGGCTAGCCTAACAGGATAAGTCACTATACTCTGAAAGTCAAATCGGCCTCCTCAACCCTAACTGACGAGGAGCCTGTCCACTACATAGGCACGATTGACTACTGTAAATCCACATACTATCTAAGTTATGCGGTTGCACTCTGAACTGTAAATAGCTACAGTACCATGCTCTGCAAACTAATTTGAAATGGTCCATCAAGTTCTGATACTATATAATACATTTCTATATAAAATCTATCTGTTTTACCATGATTCTGTATCAACTGTATTAACCATGACATTGTAATAAATTGTATTTCTGTATCAATTGTATTTCTATATGTCATGATTCTATGATCTGTATATCATGGTTCTGTAAACCTATATAATCATGGTACTATGAAAATTGTAAAAACATCTTCCTGTCTGTATATACTATAAATCATGATCCTGAAAATAATGTAAAAACATCTTTCTGTATATATACTGTAAATCATGATTCTATAAGTACTATGTAGTCATAGCTTTGTATAATATGTATATCATGATTCTATAGAAACTATATACTCGTAATTCTATAAAAAGATGTGTAGAATTTTGTACTATATCAATATTCTCATGCCACATAATAATTAAAACTCATTAAATATAATTTATAAAACTATATAATTTCATACTCTGAAAACCCATAAACATATACTATATTTTACTGGTAAAAATCTCTATTTTAACTGGCATAACATATTTCCCTTACCTTACTACTAGAAAGCCCCTAATATGACTTGTCCTACACCCGCAGGGTTCCCCATTCAACACCCTGAAAACAACATCTCCCTAAACAAAATTTTAGTATTTCTTCGAGTACTAAATTTTTTACAACTGTAGGAAAGTCAAATACCAAATAAAAAACCTTATCTTGAATTTGAGATGGAATTCAAGTTAACCCCACCAACAATCCACTCCAGCAGATTTGAAGAGAACTTCCCTAAGAGTGTCGTAGAGGCTTCGGATCATCGATCAGGTGAAGAATGGACCCAGAATCTCAGAGAGAAGAGAGGAAAGTCGAAGAGGAGAGAGAAAATATAATTTTCTTGAACAATTTGTGTTGAAATTCGAGTTTAGGGCTATACACTGTCCTTCGTCGATAAGACACGTCACTTCATTGATGAGACCATGAAAGAAGTTCGTCGACGAATGCTCATTCCTCATCGACAAAATTTAGAACTAAAAATAGTCTCTCAGTAATTCCTCATCAACAAGACACGTGTCCCCGTCAACAATCCCAATAAGTCACTTCGTCGACGAACATGAAGTGTCCTCCTTTTTCAATTTCCTTCCTCTCCTCTTATTATTATTATTTAATTCATATAATTCACCGAGTCTTTACTTTCTCTCCTCCTTATAAAATTTCGTCCTCGAAATTTACTATCCATATGATTTACCATCCCTTAAAGAAAATAGTCTACTTATTTTATTACTTAACCTCACTTATGGCAGAGGAATACCGTGGTTACATAAGCAGTTATGGGATATTACAATTATACCCATAAAAGAAAAATTCTCCCAAAACCAAAAACACTACCTATCCTATACTCTACATTACAATTACACTGTACTAAATAAAATAAAATTATCATTACTTTAACTTACAAATCACTGTCGTATCCCACTAAATAGGTGTGGGTATTTCTGTCTGATTTCATCTTCAAGCTCCCAAGAAGCTTCTTCTACCACGTGATTCTTCCACAGGACTTTTACTAGCGGTATCTTCTTATTGCGCAATTCCTGTTCTTTTTTATCTAAGATCTGCATTGGAACTTCCTCATATGCTAGAGCATTACTAAATTCTAATTCTGCGTAACTGATAATATGGGAAGGATTTGGGACGTATTTCCATAACATAGAAACATGAAATACGTCATGTATTCTGAATAAAGCTGGTGATAAAGCTAGCCGATAGGTAACTGACCCAATCTTTTCAAGTATCTCAAATGGGCCAATAAACCTAGGGCTCAACTTACTCTTCTTCCCAAACCTCATGATTCCCTTCAATGGTGCTATTTTCAAAAACACATGGTTACCCACTTCAAATTTCAATTCTCGATAGCGAGTATTTGCGTAGTTTTTCTGCCAACTCTGTGTCGCACTGATTCTATCTTGAATAAGTCGAACTTTATCATACCCATGCTGCACTATTTCTGGCCCCAAAACTTGCCTCTCCCCTAGCTCACTCTAGTATAAAAGAGAACGACACCTCCTACCATAAAGCACTTTATAAGGTGTCATGCCTATTCTAGCCTAATAGCTGTTGTTGTAGGCAAACTCCACTAGTGGCAAACACTAGGTCTAGCTACCCCGAAAATCCAATACACGCGCTCGCAGAATATCCTCAACTACCTCGATCATTCTCTCTATCTGACCATCTGTCTGAGGATGGAAAGCGATGTTGAATGTTAACTGAGACCCCAAAGCCTCCTGCAAGCTCTTCCAGAACCGTGATGTAAAACGTGGATCATGGTTTGAGACTATAGATACCGGTACTTCATGGGGTCGAACAATCTCCTGAATGTAAATCTCTGTCAATCTGTTCATAGGGTAGTTAACTTTAATATGTAGAAAATGAGTTGTAACGCCCCAACCTGGGTCTGCCAGGGAGCACTGCGTCTCTCCTCCTCTGCCTGGACCAGATAATAGGGGGAGTGGGCCTTATCGAACTAATGACTGGCAACAAAAACTAACACGTGTTCTTTTTAGTATGTTTTGTTTTCACTCACACACTTCCTGAGAAAATTTTTAGTATGTTTTGTTTTCACTCACACACTTCCTGAGAAAACTTCCCAGGTGGTCACCCATCCCAAGATTGCTCCAAGTCAAGCACGCTTAACTATGAAGTTCTTATGGGAAAGCTCCCGAAAAGAAAGGTGCACCTTATTGATATGGGTAGTAACATCTAATTTTTTAAGTCTTTCATCTATGGGGTATCACATTCTCTCCCACTTATAAAACGCAACATCCTCATTGCAAACCCACATTTTCAAACCCAAGCGATGTGAATCTCATCACACTTCTGGCTGGGTGTTGGCTTTGATACCATTTGTAAAGCCCCAACCTGGGTCTACCAGGGAGCGCTACATCTCTCCTCCTTCACCTGGACCAGACAACAGGGGGCGGGCCTTATCGAACTAATGACTGGCCTCACAAACCAACACGTGTTCTTTTCAGTATATTTTGTCTTCACTTACACACTTCCTGAGAAAACTTCCCAGGTGGTCACCCATCCCAACATTGCTCCAAGCCAAGCACGCTTGACTATGAAGTTCTTATGGAAAGGCTCCTGAAAAGAAAGGCGCACCTTGTTAATATAGGTAGTAACACCTAATCTTTTAAGTCTTCCATCCATGGGGTATCACATGAGTTGTTTTCGTTAGCCGATCAACAACTACCTATATGGCATTCTAACCATACGGTGCTGGCAGTAGCCCAGTAACAAAATTCATAGATATATGGTCCCACTTCCACTCAGGAATGTAAAGTGGTTGCAACTGCCCAGCCGGCCTTTGGTGCTTTGCCTTAGCTTGCTGACACGTCAAGTACTACTGCACAAATTCGGCAATCTCCATTTTCATGCCACTCCACTAGAAATACTCTCACAGATCCCTATACATTTTAGTACTACTAAGATGAACTGTGTATAGAGATTTGAAAGCCTCATTTAGAATCGTTCTCCTAATATCATCATCTGCAAAAACACACAATCTGAGCCAGATCCTCAAAGCCCTATCATCAGAAATGCTAAACTCCTCTCCCTGACCATCCTATACTCTGGCTATCACCTTTGCTAATTCAGGGTCATCCCCCTGAGCGGCTTTAATCTGTTCATATAGTGTAGGCTGCACAACAAAGCTGGCAATAAATGTTTGAGGATCATCCTCCACTAACTCCACACCGAGCCTTTCCTAATCCATCTGAATTGGGTGCTGAATTATTACTTCTAACCGCGTTGTACCCTCTAATTTATGGCTCAGTGCATCAGCCGCTACATTTGCTTTACCTGGGTAGTAGCTGATGGTGCAATCGTAATTCTTGATGAGTTCTAACCATCTCCTTTTTCCGCATATTCAACTCTTTTTGTATAAAGAAGTACTTTAAACTTTTATGGTCAGAAAATATTTCACATCTCTCACCATACAAATAATGCCTTCAAATCTTTAGTGCGTGTACCACTGTAGCCAATTCCAGATCGTGAGTAGGCTAGTTCTTTTCATACTCTTTCAATTACCTGGAAGCATACGCTACCACCCTACCATGTTGCATCAATACACAATCGAGCCATTTCAAAGATGCGTCACTGTAAATTACATAACCATCACCTCCTAATGGAATCGTCAGTACTGGTGCAGTGACGAGCCGCTACTTTAATTCTTGAAAACTCTACTCACATTCATCATCCCATGCAAATCTGGCATTTTTCCTAGTCAAATGCGTGAGAGACCCTGATAAGGCCGAAAACCCCTCAACAAATCAACGATAATAACCCGCCAATCCTAAGAAACTTTTGATTTCTTGAACGTTCTTTGGCCTTGCCCAATTCACCACCGCATCAATTTTATTGGGATTCATGGAAATACCATCCCCTGAGATCACGTGACCCAAAAATGACACTTTCTCTAACCAAAATTCACATTTACTAAACTTGACATACAACTTCTTCTTCCTGTGTATGCAGTACTTGTCTCAAATGCGCCTTATGATTCTCAAAACTCCTCAAATAAACCAGTATATCATCAATAAAAATCACAACAAACTGGTCTAAATACTGGTGAAAGACTATTCATCAAGTCCATGAACACAGTTGGGGCATTCGTCAAACCAAATGGCATAACAAGGAATTCATAGTGCCCATACCTGGTCCTGAAGGTTGTCTTCGAGATGTCCTTTTATTTTACCCTCACTTGATGATAGCTTGATCTGAGGTCAATCTTGGAATACACTCGTGTGCCCTGGAGCTGATCGAACAAACCATCTATACGGGGTAGAAGATATCTGTTCTTAATAGTTACCTTGTTTATCTCCCTATAATCAATACACATCCTCATAGACTCGTCTTTCTTCTTTACGAACAACACTGAAGCTCCCCACGGTGATACACTGGGTCGGATAAATCCCTTATCCAGCAAGTCTTGCAACTGATCCTTTAATTCTCCTAATTCAACTAGAGCCATACGGTAAGGAACCTTACAGATCAGCGCTATCCCTTGAGGTAAATCTATAGCGAAATCTACCTCGTGATCAAGAGGCAACCCGGGTAGCTCTTCTAGAAAAATATCTAGAAATTCCTTTACCACTAGTGTACTGTCAAGTTTCGATTTATTTTCTGACACCTCCTTTACAAAAGCCATAAACCCTTGATTTCCGTCCAAGAGCAGTCTGTTCGCTTGCATGGCTGACACTAACTACGACGAAGCACGTACACGTGAACCAAAAATCTGAATTCTTGCTTGCCAGGGGGTCTAAAAATTACTTCTTTCTGATGACAATCAATACTGGTATGACTAACTGCCAACCAATCCATACCTAGTATTACATCAAACTCATACACATCTAATACGATTAGGTCAGCTGGTAACACTCTCCCCTGAATTTCTATTAGATAACCCTTGAGCACTCTTCGATACCTCATCACTGACCCTGACGGTGTAGCTACTGACAATTTTACATCTAATAACTGGTTCTCATTTCTAGAAAATTTGACACAGGTCACAGAGGCAAAGGAATGAGTAGCACCTAAATCAAATAAAACGATAACTTGATATGGTAGAACAGTAAAAGTACATGTCATTACATCTATGGCAGTCTCAGCATCACCCATTGTCAAAGCATAAACCCTCATTGGGGCTACATTCCTTTACTAGCCTCCACGAGGCACCTGATAACCTCCTTGATAGGGTCTGGGAGCTGGGACCTGGATCGGCAGTCCTGGGCATGCTCATGCCATGTGGCCGAGTCTCCCACAATGATAGTAAACATCTCTCCCTACTCCCTACCCAGAACTCCCCCAAATGTCGTCTCCCGCACGTCTGACACACCGGGTAGGTCTGCATACCCTAATTCTTACAAGATCCTGTCTGATCTCCCCTATAATGGTCTCCTCTCCATGGGCCCCAGTTAGAACCTAACTAAAAACCCTGAGGCGTGGGCCTCTTTCTCTAACTCTGAGCTGCGATACCTCTCTGCATGTCACTCTCAATAACTGCAGCCCTATCTACGACCTCCGCAAATGTCTAAACCCAAAAACCAATAACCTGCTTAAACAAGTTCTGCCTGAAACTTTCTTTTAACTTTCTTACCTTTTTCTCTTCGTTTGATGCCAAATGTGGGGTGAACCGAAACAACTCAATAAATCGAGCTACGTACTGTGATACTATCATCTGCCCCTGAGCTAAGTGCATAAAGTCTACTACCGTTGCGCTCCGAACGATAGCAGGGAAATATTGCTCGAAGATCAACTCCTTAAATCGACTCTATGTCACTGGCATTGGATCTGGCCTCTGCTCCTCAATCAGTTGTGTTGATCTCTACCAGCGTTTTGCCTCTCCTATCAGTTTAAATGTTGCAAATACCACCTTCTGTTCGTTCGTACATGGAAGCACTGCCAACGTCTCCTCAATGTCCTGGACCCAATTTTCAGCCATAATCGGGCCAGCTCCTCCAGTAAAAGATGGAGGCTTCATCCACATAAACTACTCAATCGTGTAGCTATGCTCCCCTGAGTTCCTAGCCATCTCAGCCATTACCTGCTGGGTAACACTATGCAATTCTACATCAGTATCTCCACCTCCCATACTGAAAGGTCCTGGTCTATCTCCCCCAACGTTCGTACCACTGCTTCCTTGGTCCATCCTGAAAAACAAAGAACGCACTTTAAAGACCCTATCTCCCATGCAAACCTATTCTATTTCATTCAACTAAAATCCCATATTCACACTTAACTACCCTCCCTGATCTTAATTCAAAATCCAATTCTGCAACCTAGACAAACGACTCGACAATAGTTTACTATGGCTTTCCTAAATCATCACCCCAGGAAAGACACAGAAATCACCATGAAAATCCTGTACCCAGACCACAGAACAAAACCTCAATCCTTTCCTAAACTCTGGTGTTGCTTCTGCAGCACTCTAAAGTCTACAGAACCTAGGAACCTAGGCTTTGATACCAAACTGTAACGACCTGATTTTATTTTTATTTTTTTCTATAAATATATATATTGTGAAATTTCACTGCTCTGATACCTTTTAATATAAATCAAACCCTCATCATCATCCAGATAGGACCCATGGAATATGAGACACAACAAACAACCTAAGCAGCGAGAAGCTGAATTCATAAAACCATAACCATATATATACAATACTAGAGTGTCATAATATTTCCCAAAATATATGTGCACAACTTTTCCCAAAAATACCCTCAACTGAAACTAAGGCTATACAAAAATAACCTCCCAAAATACTCACTCTACAGATAGGGCAGTACTGTAGCTCCCTCTATCTACGAGCCTGATCTGCTCGCCTAACTGGATCACCTGAAAAATTTTAAATCACTAGGATGATACAACACTTAGTAAGATGAAATATGCTATTGCTAGTATGTGGCAATGAGTTACAAATTTGTAAAATCTGATTTAGAAATACCATAGATAACTGAAACTGAGAAAACATGTATAAATAACGTACAATATAGCTCATGCCTATGTTACTTATCATAACTGTCTTTATGAATTTTTTATTCATAATACTTCTAATATTCATAGATACATCTACTGTTTCCGTAAATCTAAATATACATATAATAACTGAGAAAATTTCCCTGGATGGATAACTGTATACCATGATTTAACCTCTCATTACAGGGTTGTTCGGCCTATAGGCAGGACCTATCACTGGCTAGCCTACCAAGATAAGTCACTATACTTCGAAAGTCAGATCGACCTCCTCAACCTTAACTGACGGGGAGCCTATCCACTACATAGGTACAATCGACTGCTGTAAATCCATATATTATTTGAGTTATGTGGTTGCACTCTGAACTGTAAATAGTTACGGTATCATACTCTGTAACTTATCTGTAATGGTCCATCAGGGTCTGATACTATATAATACATTTCTATATAAAATCTATATGTTTTACCATGATTCTATATCAACTGTATTAACCATGACACTGTAATAAATTGTATTTCTGTAGCAACTGTATTTCTGTATGTCATGGTTCTATGATCTGTATATCATGGTTCTGTAAAACTATATAATCATGGTACTATGAAAATTGTAAAAACATCTTCCTGTCTGTATATATTGTAAATCATGATCTTGAAAACACTGTAAAAACATCTTTCTGTATGTATTCTATAAATCATGATTCTGTAAGTACTATGTAGCTATAACTTTGTAATAAAAATGTATAATTTGTATATCATGATTTTGTAAAAACTATATAATTATAATTCTATAAAAAACTGTGTAGAATTCTGTACTATATCAATATTCTCATGCCACACAATAATTAAAACTCATTAAATATAATTTATAAAACTATATAATTTCATACTCTGAAAACCCATAAATATATACTATATTTTACTGGTAAAAATCTCTATTTTAACTGGCATAGTATATTTCCCTTACCTGACTACTAGAAAAACCCTAATATGACTGGTCCTACACCCACAGGGTTCTCCGTTCAACACCCTGAAAATAACATCTCCCTAAATAAAACTTTAGTATTTCTTCAAGGAATACATTTTCTACAACTGTAGGAAAGCCAAATACCAAATAAAAAACCTTACCTTGAATTTGGGATGGAATTCAAGTTAACCCTGCCAACAATCTACTCCAGCAAACTTGAAGAGAACTTTCCCAGGAGTGTCATGGCGGCCTCAGATCATCGATCTGGCGAAGAATGGACCTAGAATCTCAAAGAGAAAAGAAGAAAATCAAAGAGGAGAGAGAAAATATAATTTTCTTGAACAATTTGCACTGAAATCCAAGTTTAGGGCTATTTATACACTGGCCTTCATCAACGAGGCCATGAAGGAAGTTTGTCGACGAATGCCCATTCCTCATCAATGAAATTCAAAATAGTCTTTCGGTAATTCCTCATCGATGATCCCAACAAGCCACTTCGTCCACGAACGCGTTCGTCAACGAGGACCTGTTGTGACCCCTTTTTCAATTTCCTTCCTCTCCTCCCATTATTATTTAATTCATATAATTCACCAGGTCTTTACACTCATGGTAAACAATCTTTTCTTCAAGTGTACCTTATTCATGGCTAATGGTTGTAGTACATATTGGATAGCGCACCCATAAGGGACTTGGTGGTTGTCAAGTGCTTGATGTTGAAGGCAACAAACTTTGCCATCGTCATTCTGATAGCTCCGAGAGCTTTTCGGTCAAGCAACTCCCACTTGCTCTCCTTCATGGATTCTGACTTCTCCTCCAATGGTAAATGCAACTCCTTTCCAAACAAGTAGTCCTGAATCTGCATTTTCCAGAATCGAAGTTCGTGCCATCAAACATCTCAATCTAAAAGCTCTTTTCGTTCGACATCTCGATTCACTGATCTAGAGATGGAATTAGCTCAAATGGACAACATGGTTGGATTTGGAACGGTTGAAAACCTTAGAAATGGTTCAAGTTGTTCGAAAAACGGACTCAAAATGGCTTCGAAAAGCCCAGTCAAAGTTCTGGTCAAACCTGGTCAAATATAACGGAATATTCCTCTAACTAACGGAATATTCCTGACGGCGTTAGTGACGCAGTTAGCTAACGTCATCTACTAACGTGGTGGTGTGAGGCCACTACTGACGTGGCACTGTGGGGCCCACCTTCTAGTGTCTTACCGTGGGACCCACTATGGGTCCCACTACTAACGTGGCAGCTCGCGTGGTGGTGGCCCCAAAACTAAGTTTTGGGCTACTGGACAGAGGCTCTAATATGGGAATTTTTCTCTGATTTAGAAATTTTGCTCCAATCTCCCTCTGATACCAATTGTTGGGGTGGATCTAGAAGCAACAATCACACATGGGAAAAATAAACAACCACAATGGAACACCAGATTTTACGTGGTTCGGTCGAATCGACCTACCTTCACGGAGCACACACCAATTTATTATAACTAGAAGAACAATATAGAGAGGAAGAGGCTACTTCCTTCAACTCAACTCTATCTCTTTCACACACACAACACATTCTCTGCATAATCTCAGCTCTACGCACAACACACAACACACATACTTATCACACTGCACAACTCCACCCTCATATATATATACACAAGGGGGGGGGGGGGTAAAATTCAAAGGCGGTGGCTACAATTTCAGCATAATTTGCAGAGGTTGGTGGCCGCTGGTCTCCAATGTCAAAGAACACAGTTGGGCTGGTGCAGCTGTCGATGACTCCACACCTGCAATCTCAACAGTTTTCCCATTGTCTTTTAGTAGTTTAGCACTTTAAATTAATCTTTGTACTCTCTTTTCAAAGTTCAAAGCTTTAAGTTTTCATGAATAAGTATGTTATGGAATGCATTGTGCATGTGTAGTTATCGTGTTTAGAATTTGTACAAACATGTTAGAATGTAACTTGTGATGTGATAAAGTATGCATGCTTCAAATCAAAATGGTTGTTGTGTTTTTCTTCAAATTCAAAGGGAAGCATATTTTTTAAAAAGTGAAGTGTATGAGTTTTTAATTTATTTCTCATGTTTGCATGTGTATTGTTCATTTGCATGTTATATAGGATTACATAGATATTACCCTATGTTTGAAGGGGCTTTGGATTTGAATAAGATGTAATATAATATTATATTGAAATTTATGTAAATCTCCCAATATCCAAATTCAGTATCCAAAATTCATGTTGCCAAACACAGAGGGTGGTAGACCGCCTATTAGTCCCTTCCATATAACATTATATTTTCATGCAATTTTCGAATATCAAATTTAGGGTTCAAAATCCATGCTCCCAAACAAAGGTTTAATGTATTTGATATTATTAAATTGCAAAAATAATGTGGAAGTGACTTATGGGCGGCCGATCACCCTCAAGGGTGTGGTTGTAGTGCCGGGCACCCCACTTGTGCCAAACACCAATACTATAACTATTGCTATTGAATATATATATATATATAAACAGTAAAAAGAACAAGACAAGAAATTAACGAGGTTCGGTATATAATTACCTATGTCCTCAGGCGCTGACGATCAATCCACTACTTCTTGACAAAGTACAACTTTGAGGTGTATTTTACAATTGGAGAATTGAGCTCTTTTTATAGCTTCAACCTCAAGTCCAAAAAATACTTCTCTCCAACGTGGGATAAATAATACAAAAAATTCAAAACAACTTTTTATACCAATGTGGATCTATTCTACGAATGTGGGACAAGAACAACAAATCTCCACCTTGACAATAAATTCAACAAATTTTTTAGTCACCAATATTTTCTGGAATTCCACATCATTGGCGCCTTCCAAAAATATTCAAACTTTCAAGATATTGATCAAGTCCAAACCATGTTTGAACTTGATTGTTGTCACAATCTTGGTCAACATATTTGTGGGATTTTCAATTGTAGCAATCTTCTGAAGAAGTATCTTGCCTCCATCAATAACATCCTACATAAAAAACCGAACGTCAATGTGCTTTGCTCGTGCATGGTAGACTTGGTTCTTTGCCAAATGAATAGCACTCTGGCTATCACAGAACACAACAATGTGCTTTTGAATAACTCGCAAATTTTCAAGTAAACCCTGCAACCAAATAGCTTCCTTAATAGCCTCTAAAGCTGCCATGTACTCTGTTTTTGTTGTAGACAAGGCAATAGTAGACTATAAGGTAGACCTCCAACTCACTGGACCATTAGCAAATATTTAAATATATCCAGTAGTTGATTGACGTTTATCCAGATCACCTGTAATATCAGAATCCACATATCCAACAACGCGTTGATCAATAGTATTATTTTTCTCAAATACTATACCAACATCAATTGTATTCATAATATATCTCAAAATCCATTTCACAGCTTGCCAATGTCCTTTATCCGGATCATGCATATACCTGCTTACCATACTAACAGCTTGTGAAATATTAGGTCTAGTACAAACCATTGCATACATCAGACTACCAACAACACTTGCATAAGGAACCTATGACATATACTTGCATTCCTCATCTGACTTAGGAGATAAAGCCGCACTAAGTTTGAAATAAGGAGTAAGAGAAGTGCTTACTGGTTTTAACTGCTCAGACATGCCAAAACTCTACAGTACCTTCTTCAAATACTATTTCTAAGACAAACTAACTCTTCCTCTCATTTTGTCTCTGCGAATCTCCATGCCAAGTATCTTTGCTTCACCAAGATCTTTCATCTCAAGCTCTTGATTTAACTGACTTTTCAACTTGTTGATTTATTCCCTATTCTTTGAAGCTATCAACATATCATCAACATACAAGAGTAAATATATTAAAGATCCATTTTGTAATCTATGAAAATAAACACAATGATCATGTTTATTTTTGATGTACTTCTGACCCATCATAAATTGATGAAATCGTTTGTACCACCGTCTTGAAGACTGTTTTAAACCACACAACAATTTACCTAGTTTATATACCCAATTTTCTTTTCCAGGAACCTGAAATCCATCTAACTGAGTCATATAGATTTCCTCTTCCAAATCACCATGTAAAAATGCAATTTTTACATCGAGCTGAACTAGTTCAAGATCAAATTGTGCTACCAAAGCCAACAAAATTCGAATGGAAGAATATTTAACAAATGGAGAAAATACCTCATTATAATCAATGTCTTCCTTCTGTGCATAGCTCTTAGCTACAATCTAGTTTTGAAGTGAACATTATTTACATATGGAAATCCTTCTTTCTTTACATAAACCTATTTGCAACCAATTACTTTCTTACCCTTGGGCAGTTGGCCAAGCTCCCAAGTCTGATTTTGATGAAGAGACTGCATTTCTTCATCCATCGCTCTTTTCCACTTGTCTGAGTTAAAGTTCCTCATCACTTCTTTGAAAGTGTAAGGAACATTATCATCCACAACTGGAAGTGCATAGGCCACCACATCAATATATTTAGGAGGTTTTCGAATTTCTCGTCTTTGCCTCTGAGAAATAATTGATTCTTGTTGCTATGAAGATTTTCGAATTGAAATATCCTCTTTTTGTACACTATTTCCTACCGTAACTAGAGAGTTACCTTGTGTAGTCTCATTTCTCATTAGGTTTCCCAAAACTATCTCAACCTCCACCTGTTGTTAAGTACCACTGGTCTTCTCTTCAACTTGTGACTCCTTGAGTATTGTTTTCTTCATCATCGCAAGTTCGTCAAAAGTCACATCCCTGTTTAAAATCATTTTTTTCATCTCTAAACACCAAAGACAATATCCTTTGACTCCTGCACTTATCCCCAAGAATATTGTTTTCTTGGCTTTTGGATCCAACTTAAATTCTTTAACATGATAATAAGCCATAGTACTAAATATATGTAAAGAATCATAATCACTAGCAGGCTTTCCAGACCATACCTTATAGAGTGTTTTTCCCCCTACTGCAGATGATGGTAGACAATTGATGAGATGACACGCATATCTAGCAGCCTCAGTCCAATACCTTTTGTCTAACCCAGCATTAGACAACATACATCAAACTTTCTCTAGCAAAGTCCAATTCATGCGCTCTACCACCCCATTTTGCTATGGTGTATCTTGAACTGTGAAGTGTCGAGCAATACCTTTATCCTGACATACCTTCATAACTGGTTCACTTGTGTATTCACCACCATTATCTGATCTGAGCCGTTTAATCTTTCTGCCAGTTTGAGTTTCAACTAATTTTTTCCACTTAAGGAAAATATCACACACTTCATTTTTATGCTTCATAGAATATACCCAAACTCTTCTGGATAAATCATCAACAAAAGTGACAAAATAATGCATACCACCCAACAAAGCCGTTTTTGTGGGGCCCCATACATCTATATGGATGTAGTCAAAAATACCTTCAGTATGGTGGATTGAAGTGCCAAATTTCACTCTAATTTGTTTTCCTAGAATGCAATGCTCACAAAATTCAAGTTTACGCACCTTTGCACCCTTTAACAAACCTCATTTAGCTAATTGTAGCAAAGATTTTTCTCCTATATGTGTTAATCACATATACCATAACCTGATTGTATCTGAACCTGCATCTTTCTCAGAAACAACAGCTACTGAACCAAAAACTGTACTACTTTGTAAATAATACAAGTTATTTTTCCTTATTCCTTTCATCACCACCAGTGCACCTGATTTAATCTTTAAGGTTCCATCTTTCAAAGTGATAGTGAACCCTTCAGATTTTAAGGCACCCAATGAAATTAGATTCTTCTTTAGGCTTGGAACATACCTAACATTAGTCAAGGTCTTCATAGTTTCATCTTGACATTTCAACTGTATTGATCCTATTCTTGTTGTTTTACAAGTATTATCATTTCCCATAAAAATAACCTCACCATCTAATTCTTCAAAATTAGAAAACCATTTCCTATTGGGACACATGTGATAGGAACAACCAGAATCCAAAATCCACTCACCAAAATAATGTGACGAAGATGTTCCAACAAGAGAAAAATCTGACTCACTTCCATCATCATTAACTATATTGGCATTAGAATGTGTTTGACCCTTATTCTTATGCTGTAACTTAAGGCAATTTTTCTTCCAATTCCCTCTCTCACGACAAAAGGTGCATTCATCTTTAGCAGGTCTCGTACGAGATTTACTCCTCCCATGAGATTTACTCCTCTTTCCAGGCATACGACTCTGAGAGCGTCCCCTTATTGTTAGTGCTTATGTTGTTTCCTTATGAACCCTCTTATCCTTCTTTCTACATTCAATACTAATGAATGCAGCACAAACAGTATCATAAGTAACTTTATCTTTCCCATACAATAAAGTAGTGGTCAGATGTTCATAATCATCAGGGAGAGAATTCAGTAACAATATGACTTTATCCTCATCTTTCACCTTTTCATCCAAATTTAATAAATCGACGAAAATTTTATTGAAAGCATTTACATGGTCATTAATCGAAATACCTGGTTGATACTGGAAGCAAAATAATTTCTTTTTCAAATAGAGCTGATTTTCCAGACTCTTGATCATAAATGTATCTTCCAATGTCTTTCACAATTTCTTTGCAGATATCTCCCTCATAACACAATATTTCTAATTTTTAGCGAGACACAGACGAATCGTACCACATGCCTAACGATTGATCTTTTCCCAATCTCTGTCACCCATATCTACTAATTTATCATCCAAAGCAATATCTAACTCTTGCCGATACAAAATGTCCATCACCTCACATTGCCACATACCAAAATTATTGGTACCATCAAATTTCTCCTCCTCACACCGAGCATTAGCTATCGTCTTCGATGATGATGTCGAAGTTGAAGGGGTTGGAGTTCGTGTGGACAGAGTTTCTACTACCGCTGCACTAGTTTCTGCCATCTTCTATATATTCAATAGCAACCAATAAAGCAAAAGGCCTAGGATAAATAGTACATACCAACTATGTCTACTCTGTTTTATCCTATGAAATTCTACTTTGACCTGGCCAACCTCTAGGTAGCGATTGAGCCACAATGGTCTCTGAGCACTCGCTTAGATAAGGTCTTTCTTAAGCATCAAAAGTGGAATCAAGGATCCTAATAAAGGAACATCTCCATATCGACACTATTCAACCTAGCTCTGATGCCAATTGTTGTACCGGGCAGCCCACTTGTGCCAAACACTAATACTACAACTATTGCTATTGAATATATAAGAAACTAAAGTAATGCAGAAAATAATAATAAAACAGTAAAAATAACAAGACAAGAATTTAACGAGGTTCGGTATAGAATTACCTACGTCCTCGGGCGTTGACGATCAATCCACCACTTCTTGATAAAGTACAACTTTGAGGTGTGTTTTACAAATGGAGAGTTGAGCTCTTTATATAGCTTCAACCTCAAGTCCAAAAAACACTTCTCTCTAACGTGGGTCAAATAATACAAAAAATTCAAAACAACTTTTATACCAATGTGAAACTATTCTACCAATGTGGGACAAAAAATAACAGTGGTCGACCGCCCTTGATGGTGTGGTCGATTGAAAGTTACTGTAGAGACCATTTTTATTTTTGATCTTTTCTAGGTTGACTTCTGTGATTTTTTAATGGATTTGAAATTCTTAGGTTTATGTGATATTAAATCTTGTTTTTTGAATTGTTTGTTTTTTTTTTCAAGTTTTATGAGTTTTCTTCATTAAAAAAAATCAAAAATTATTTTCTTTAAAAAGTGGTTTTTTGAAAAATGTTGCTCATGATGCAACTTTGGAATGAATTTTATAAATTCACTTTCTTTTATAGAAAAACAACATTTTCAAGGTATCAATGTTTTGTAAGTCTTATGATTTTCTTCCCAAAAAACCAAAAATCTTTCTTTTTAGAAAAATTAACATTTTAATACACTATTCATGATGTGACTTTTGGATAGGTTAAAAATATTGATTTTTTAAAATAGTAGTGTCGCGACGTCCCGGACCTGCCAGAAACCATTGGCAAAGGGGTGCGGCTGCGAACGAGAAAAAATGGATGTGAATTTTGGAAAAGATATTTTCATGAAAAATAATGTGTGATGGAGTCGCCACTAACCTTTTGAAGTACGCTTAGAATACTTGATTACTAGCCTGTTAAGCGTAGAATCGATCTACGTCACCAGAGTCAGGCTCGAGAGTACGGTTACGCGGGTGGAAGGTATTTGAACCCCCTACGCGCCCATTCTTACGAATGGTACTAAATTAATCAAAAATTATTCCAAAATAAATTTAATAAGCCTTTTAAAATTAATTTCTTCCAAAAATCAAAGAAAATGCACAAAAGTGATACTATATAGGTATTCCCTCATAACCGGGGCATACCGTACTCCGAAGAGCTCAATGCCTCCCCTCGCAATCATCACGATGGAAAATCGAGAAAATAGTTTACGAAAATACTCTTCCGGGATTTTGAAATCTTTATAAAATTTTCTAAGTATGAAAAATAATATTTTGAGAGATTTTTGGAATTTTGTTCAGGATAGAAATGATTTTTTGGGCCTAAAAATATTTTTTGTGATTTTTCTAAGTGTGAAAATATTTTTGTGATTTTTTGATATTTTTTTGAATTTTTAAAATAACCAAAAGACAATTAAGCAAAAACGATGAAAATCAAGTCCCAAAAATATTTTTAAAATTTTCTCCTGGATTTTTTGAATTTTTGTGATTTTTTTTGAATTTTTTATGAATTTTTATGGGTTTTCAAAAGTTTAAATATAAACTAAAATAAAACAAAAGGCTAAACCGGTTTCATATCGGTTTAGAGGACTCAACCAGTTAGGGGAGAAAATTGGTCAAAGGAGATGAGTCAACTTGTTTAAGGTCTGGTCGAGACCATGGAATGTTCATAGATTCTTTTTAAGTTTTCTGAGACTTTCTAGGTGCAAATATATTTTGCTAGTTTTAGAGTAATGTTTTTTCTTGTGTTTTAAACATGAGAATTATTTCAAACAAATGAAAACTGACTTAGAGTATTTTTTTATAAATTTTCCCCAATTTTCCAGATTTTTGGTAATTTTTTTGAATTTTTATGAATATTATTTGAAATATATATATATCTAAAATTAAAAGAAAATGGGAAGAACCGGTGTGACCCGGTTCAGGGAGACGAACCGGTCAAACTTTGACCGGTCCAAAGAGAACTGGTTTAAGGCCTGGTTAGGGCCAATGCCACGTGTTGTGTGGTGAGAGGAGCTGGCATGTGAGCGAGGATCGAGCCACGTGGCTTAACCCTGGTTGTTGATAAGAGAGCAATCTGGCAGCTATGGTGAAGCGTGGGTAGTGTTGTGTTCATAGGGAACATAAATCCACATGTTGGTCACTCAATGGAGATGTTTGCGAGCATTTGAGAAAGCTCCTAGCTTAGGAAAATCACCACTGTTGATGAAACTAGGGATCAAATAGTCAAGGAACGGGGCGTCCTTTAGCATTTATTACCCATAGAACCAGATGGACGTGTGTCAGTGGGCGGTTGGAAGGATGAAACACGAAGTAATTCTAGCCATTGGTGTGGTATGGAGATCCGACGGCTAGGATATAAGGCACCTCCTTGCATTAATGACAATGGTGGTGAGTTCGCCACGTGTCGCTCGGAAGGATGGATCCTAATTAACGCTTCTGACACAGATGATTAGGTCTGTTGAAGCATGGAGAGATCGGATGGCTGGGGAAGGCGCGAGGATGCCCCATGCTAACAACACCGTCATGAACTGATCGAGATCGTTGGTGGGGGGCTTGATCCGATGGTTGCAAGAGGGTCGCATCATCTCAATAGGTGTGGGAGATTGATCGTCTATGTGTCGCACATCCGTGAGGATCAGACGCCATGCATCAAAATCCTGGGGCTTTAAACTTTAACATACTTAATCCCCACATTTTTGCTTTTTCCCATTTTCATTTCTCTCTTTCGAGTGCTCTCTCTCTCTCTCTCTCTCTCTCTCTCTCACTCTCCCTCTCCTCTTTCCCGATTATTCCTGGAAACCCTAGGGTTTCTGTAACCTTCTATGGCTATCTGTTCTGGACTTCGAGTGGATCTAACCTAAATCTCTGGCTCCCGGGTTATGCTTCTGAGTCTCTGAGCCCCATAAATTCAGGGTTCTCCCTCTGCTCTCCACACTGTATAGTGTAGAGCCTCTCCTAATTTTCACTTTAATCTTTCTCTCCTATTTTGCAGGACCTACCCTCTCCCTTTTTGATTCACTCTTTATTCAGACAGAACTTCTCACTCAATTTTCGCAGAGTAATTTTGTGCTCCCCCCCCCCCCCCCGCGTGTCCTGCTACAGTGGTGGGACTCCCTATTTATATGGAGTCTGGGGGGTGCATTTTTGCACCAATTCCCCAGCGTGGCCCTCTCCCAACAGAATTCCCCACCAACAGACTGGTAAGGAATAATTTTATTCTCCCCATGTGATTTTATTTGATTTCTTTCATTTATTACTATTTTTTTTTTCTACTGCTAAAAAACTATGTCATCTTTCCTTTCTGTGGGCAGGTGAAAGTCTATGTGTCAACGCACGAAAGGAGGGCTTTTGGGGCTTCCAGCTGGTAGCACCAGATAGGAGGGCATGGGTATCTATTATTTCCTTTTGTTTTTGTATTTTCTTTTTTTACTGCAAACTGATTGTGGTTCTTTTCCTATCATGTGCGCATGTGATGGAAGCAATGCAAGGTGGTTGTAAGGGAATGGCGGGCTTTTAGGCCGCTCCGGCTTGGCAAGCTTGGATTGGAGAATCAAATTCAGTTTTCTTTTATTGTCTTTATTTCTGCATGTATCCTTGGGTTACTAGTTTTGAGACCTTTATTTAAACAATCTTTGTACGTATTTTATTTTTAAAATTTCCTATATCGTGATACTTTGCTTCATCTTACATTCATTCATTGTTTTCCCCTTTATACGTTTAAATGCCCACATGTGCATGTGTACACCTATGCTCCCTTTACTGAGCCACTAATATCACAATTCCCAGCGTTGACCAATTTTGACCAACAAGTTTGACCAATAATTTTGACCTCAGAGTTGACCACCTTTGAATACCAACAAAACAATGAATATGACTTTAATGACCCAACGTAACATGTCCTAAAATTAAGACCCAATTTCAAAATAGGTTAAGATTTTGGAGACTCTTTGAAAATTCTCAAACTCCTAGAAACTTAAAGAACTCGATTAACTAATCTAATTCTTAGGCTTCAAAGATAAAAATCAAAACTTAGAGGATGAGACTTGAACTTATTATGAAGAACACTGATTTTTGAAATGAAAGGACCATTCTCCATTTGGGGATCCCAAACTAGTTTTTGGATTTTGAGTCTAAAATTAAAAACTTAGAATAAGTCCTAGGCTTATTGTGAAGAACAATAATTCTAAAATTAAAGGGCCTCAAAGCCTAACCTGCGATGGATTTGGAAACTACAGGGCTCGATCAGGGAAAAACGGTTTTGAAATTAAAAGCACTCAGCTCAAAGGGACTCAATTTTCGAGCTCCTAAGACTCATACCCAAATGCCTAAAGGAAGCCGACTTTGAATCTATAGGGTCCTATATAAGAATGAAGATCAATTATACAACTAAAAGAGTTGATTAAAATTATCATAAACAAATCCTAACACTTGGCCTAAAACCTAAGATTTTGACTGAATATTTACAAGACTAAACTTTGGACCATCTTTTGACTTTTTAGAGACTTGACTGAAATTAGAAAGACTCAATTGAAGAATTAGGGTCTTAATTCCAAAACTCAGGGTCACTCGGGGCTCAAAGACAACTCTTATTTCATTGGGTTTCCTTGGGTTGGCCTTGTTAAAATTGGGGCGTCGACAGCTGCCCTTCTTTGTAGGCTTCGTTGCTTCAATGTAATAGTAGGAACTCTCCTACATTTTTTTTAACAACAAGCCTACAAAGATAAAAGACACCTATTTTAATTAGGCTACAGCTTTGATCAATCGGGCATTGTTTCTGCCAATCCAAGGGTGAGAGAAAAGCAACCAAGGCAAAATAGAAATGTCGCATAATTCTCTGAGAAGTTGTTTGTTTGTTTGTTTGTTTTTGTTGGCTAATCAGTGAGGGGAAATGGAAGTGTCGCACAACTCTTTGGAAATTTCGTAGTTAGAAGTTTTTGGTTAGAAGTTAATGTGAGTAGTCAGTGGTTAATATGGAATCAAAATAAATTGGAGATGACTTGCATTGTGGATGACTTGTACCAGGTATAGGGATGATCAATTGGGTGCAAGTCCCGAGATCCTTTGGAAAATGTCCTTAGGTGCAGGGTTCTAAATTCCTGAAAAATTGCTCTGCTAAGGATGATCAATCGGGTGTAAGATCCCGAGATCCTTTGGAGTATGAGTATTAGGTGTAGGATCCTAGACCATTGAAAAAAAGGGTAGTTCACTAGGATGATTAATCGGGTTTAAGGATGATCAATCGGGCGTAAGATCCTGAGATCTTTTGAAAGATGACTATTATGTTGGGGATGGGTGTAGGATCCCCAAAAGTTAGGTAGACACTATTTTAAAGATGAATGCTTAGGTGTAGGATCCCGAAGTGTAGACTTATGAGAGTCAAAAGATAATTCGAGTGTATGACTCCGAAGACTACTCAAGTGTAGAATCATAAGAGTCAGATGGTAATTCGAGTGTATGATCCCGAGGACTACTCACATGTAGAATCATGAGAGTCGGATGAAGATTTGGGTGTATGATCCTGAAGACTTCTCCCGTACAGATGCTTGAGAGTTAACATGGTCGTTCGAGTGTAGAATCTCGAGGACTTCTCAAATGTAGGATTGTGAGGGTTTGCTGATTGCTCGAGTATAGGATCTCGAGGACTTCACAGATGTAGGATTCCAAGAGTCTGCTAATTGCTCGAGTGTAGGATCTCGAGGACTTCTCAGATGTAGGATTCTTAGAGTTTGCTAATTTCTTGAGTGTAGAATATCAAGGACTTCTCATATGTAAGATTTTGAGAGTCTGCTGATTACTCGAGTATAGGATCTCGAGAACTTTTCAAATGTAGGATTCTGAGGGTATGCTGATTGCTCAAGTGTAAGATCTTGAGGACTACTCAGATATAGGATTTTGAGGGTATGCTGACTACTCGAGGATAGGATCTCAAGAATTTCTCAAATGTAGGATTTTGAGAGTCTACCGATTGCTCAAGTGTAGGATCTCGAGGACTTCTCAGATGTAGGATTCTGAGAGTCTACCGATTGGTCGAGTGTAGGATCTCAAAGATCTCAAGTGTAGAATCTTAAGAGTCCAAATGATCATTCGAGTATAGGATCTCGAAAAACTTAAGGATTGCTCAGGTTTTAAAACAAATGGGTTAATTTCCTCCTGGGTCAATTGCCCTAGTTTCAAAGCAAATGTCTTAATCTGCGCCTGGGGTCACTTACCCCAGTTTCAAAGCATATCAGTCTGTGCCTGGGGTCAGCTGCCCTAGTTTCAAAGTGTGTCAATCTATACCTGCGGTCAACTGCCCCAGTTTCAAAGCGTGTCAATCTGTGCCTGGGTCAACTACCCCAGTTTCAAGAATTACTTAGTCAAGGATGCAATAAAGATGTTCAAAAGCTTATTCAATAAGACAAGTATGAATGAATGATGTTGTGTTGCTATATGTATGGATGTAGCTACTTGTGATGCTAGAACGTAGGGATATGTTGCTATATGTATGCACAACGCTACCTATGACGCAAAATCATGTATACATTTTTCTTTTTTATGCAATGAAATGCATGATAGTGTATGAAATTTCTTTCTCCAATGTGCCTGTAATCAGCGACCCAATTTCTGAGTTTGGCCATGTTTTCGAACTCCAATCTAATGTGAATGCCCCTAAATCTAGTTCAAATGAGACTCAACCCAGGATCTGCCCCAATTACATGTCATTGATCCTAGTCCTACTTTCAAATTCTATTTTGATATGAAAAGCACAGGAACTGGCTCTACAACAGCTCAACATGAAATCTGCCCCAGTTACATTTGTTTGCAACTAATATGGGCCACTGCTTTCAACATGAACTCAATGTGGAGTTTGCCCTAGTTACATTCATCTATGGCTAATTCTGTTCACTTGACATTCTTTCAATAGGGACCTTCTTGGCGATTCCTTGCGAGATACCTTCTTTGACTATCCATTCCTTTTTTGGAGCTTTCGAAGAGTGAGAAAGGGAGTCTCTTTTTTCATATGATGAAGGTTCATGCATTTAGGACATCAATTTTCTAAATCAAGAGATCAGATGCACAAAATAGATGTTTTACCATGTTCATGTTTTTTGAAAGGAAAATTTTTTATGCCAGTATTCAAAAGTCATGTGGCATTGATGCTAGTCTATTAGGACGAATAACAGATTCTCTCCCTTTGTCGATTGCCCCTGTTTTATCTAGGGAAACTTCTCCTCTTTTGTCTCATTTTGCTGTGAACCCACTGGAAATCTCTTGATTAACCGTTGCTCTTAGTTTAGCCCGTCTGACCCATGTTTTGATCTCAAGATGGTCTTTTAAGACTCGAGACGAAATGTAGGCTTGGGGATTTAGGTTTTTCATAAGAAGATGACTAAGGCTCAAATATCTCATCCCTTAGGCGTTTTTTGAAAGAATTTGACTGACTTTGTTTATTTGAACAAGCTGCCTATATACCTTTTCAGGATCAGGTCATTACGTAGTTTAGACTCAATCGTTGAGTCTAACAAATCATTTGAGACATCTATGTCTACTAATCTGGTCAAGACTTTCATTCGGACCGTAATTTAGGCTTAGGGTATTGGTTAGAGAAGAAAAGGGTACAATGAGGCTTAAACTGTGTTGAATTTAAAAGGGGTAATCCTTGGTCAAAGATCACATCTTAAGCATGTCCCTTTTCATTTCCTTTCTTTTTCTACTTTTTTTGCATTTTCTTCTTTTTTTCTTTCCCTATTATGGAGTATTTTTTAGCATCATGTTCATTGGAAGCTCATTTGGGATTGATCTTTTTCAAACTGCCCCTATGTGGGGTATGATCATTTGATGAGTTGATCAAGAATTGAATTCTCTTAGGCTCAAGAGGGCTTGCAAGGGGCTTTTCTTTTCTCAACTTTTCTTTTCTTGGTAGCCGAAAAATGGCTTGCTGTCACTTTGGGTAACCAATTGCTATCTCATATGAACTGCCAGACCTTTGAAACCCTAAACCTAGTTAAGTTTTTGGAAAATGACTTTTGAAGAAAAAGGCTTAACAATCAAGCTCAAACAAGTTAACAAAAGATAAATCTGCATTTGGGTTTATTTTAGAAGGACTGGTTGACCAGAGATGGTCATCTGTCATTTGGTCAAAATGAGAGTAATGAATTGACATCAAATTGTTGGAACAGTACAATCATTTCATTGAGTTCCTTTGAGAGTAAAATACTCCTTCAAAACATTCGAATTCAATGGAGTAAGGAAAATTATTCCATCCTCCTCTTCGTGCGCCCTTGGGTTAAATTTTCAAAATCAACATCTCTTTCTGACTCATGAATATTGGCAATGTTACTTTCCTTATTCCCACATAAAACATGAACAAACAAAATATTGCAATTGAAGTCATGATGCAAATGATATACAAAAGTGCATAACTTCATTTCATTGATGGGGATGAAATTCTCTGAGATGGAAATGTCACAGAATTACAAAGAGAAAATGGAAATAAAGAAATAAAGAAGACGAAAGAACCATATGAAATGGATTGGATAGTCAACAGTTCTGAATTCTTGACTATTTATCATCAAAAGTCAAACAAGCGGCGTCCCTCAGTGATTGTACCTTGTGCTTAAACGTCCAACATCAGTCAATGGTGTGGCCCGGTGAATTGGAGTGATACGTGTAGCGAGCGTTCGAGTCGTACCACTATGGTAGGGGATGTTGTACAGCTATTTCGGGGATGACCGAGATAAGCTTCCTTTCAAGCAATTGGGGGAACAGTTCCGAATAGGACATAGGAATTTGCTCGATCCTATTAGGACCCCTTCCCTGCGTCTAAACATTTTGTTGAGCGAGCGTAGGCCCGGATGGAACAAGCTGCGGTCTAGTGCCTACATGCACTACTTGATCAATGGGGGGTTCGGCAACAAAGTTTCTCCTTAACCCCCTATTTCGGTTGCCTTGGTAATAACGCCCTTCAATCATGTGGGCTTCTTCATCTTTCTTCTTGTTAGTCCACTTCTTGCCCAAACCAGTCTCATTTCCACTGTCTTTGACCAGGCCTGCCTTAATGTCAGCCTCAATCCTACCTCTAGTGGCCACATTGTCCAAGAAGTTGTGGGGGGTAGATTCCAGCAGGTGCCCATGATAGGGATCTTTTAGCGTTCCTATGAATAAAGTGATGGCTTCCCGATCACCTACCGTGGGGTTTACCTAAATGGTCGCATCCCTCCATCGATACGCGTACTCCCTGAAGGACTCTGTAGGTTTCTTCTCCATATTGAGAAGAGTCATTCTATAAGGAGCCCTCTTTAGGACATGGCGGTATTGCACCTCAAAAGCATCTGCCAAATCCCCCCATGTGCTGACTCAGGCCTGATCTTGTTGAAATACCATCTGGCCGCTAAACCCATAAGACTGCCCTGAAAGCAATGCATCATCAACTTCTCATTGTTAAAATGGGCAGCCATCGATTGACAATACATGCACACGTGGATCCAGGGGCATGTAGTCCCATCAAACTTCTCAAAGTCGGACATTTTGAACTTTGGAGGGAGCACCACGTTGGGCACCAGGCAATAGTCTGAGGGTCTGACGACATTGGAAAATTGGGTCCCTTCTACTGCTTTTAATCGCTCTTCAAGCTCGTTACAGCGGTGCTCACTTGCAAACTAGGTCATATCGAAACCTGTTTCCATAGCTGCCATTGGAGGTAGACGAACCATCGGAAATCTGGGCATGGATGTCATAGGGATGAAAGGGGCTATGTTTGGTAGCGATGGGACATCTATAAAGGTCAGTAGCGACCCAGATGACTGCCCTTGAACTATTATGGGCCCACGAATGTAGCCAGGCCCTCTTTCTTCTTCATCTTCTTCTATTTGCAGGGTTTTCCCCTTCAACATCATAGCCAAGATATTGCTTAGCTTATCATCTATCTCCTCCTACTTCTGTTCCAATTCTAAGAGTCTGCTCTTTACTTGTTCTGCCATGATCTTTGTTTTTCTTCTAGTATTGTAAGGGTGGGCAAAGGTGGGCTCAAAGTTGGAATTATGGATTTCAATTTGGCCTGATTGGAAGTTTGAACGTGATTACCGGCCTATTGGAGAGGAAATCTTATGCATGGATTATGTGCGAATGTATGCATAGATGCATGTGATGCGACATAAATCATCATTTGGTCAAAGTTTTGGGAAAAACCCTAAAATGCACAAAACAGATACAATATAGATATTCCCTCAGAACCGGGGCATACTGTACTCCGAAGAGCTCAATGTCTCCCCTCGTAATCATCGAGATGGAAAATCGAGAAAATAGGTTACAAAAATACTCTCCCGGGATTTTGAAATCTTTATAGAATTTTCTAGGTATGAAAAATAATATTCCGGGAGGTTTTTGGAATTTTGTTCGGGATGGAAATGATTTTCAAGGCCTAAAAAATATTTTTGTAATTTTTCTAAGTGAAAATATTTTTGTGACTTTTTGGTATTTTTCCAAAATTTTAAAATAACTAAAATACAATTAAGCAAAAACAATGAAAATCAAGTCCCAAAAACATTTTTAAAATTTTCTCCTAGATTTTCTAAATTTTTTTGGTTTTTCTAAAATTTTTATGGGTTTTCAAAAGTTTATATATAAAATAAAATAAAACAAAAGGCTAAACCAGTTTCATGCTAGTTCAGAGGACCCAACTAGTTCGGGGAGAAAACCGGTCAAAGTAAATAGGTCAACCTGTTTAAGATTTGTTCATAGATTCTTTTTAAGTTTTCTGAGATTTTCTAGATGCAAATATATTTTCCTAGTTTTAGAGTAATGTTTTTTTGTGTTTTAAACATGGGAATTATTTCAAACAAACGAAAACTAACTTAGAGTAATTTTTTATAAATTTTCCCCAATTTTCTAGATTTTTGGTAATTTTCTGAATTTTTATGAATATTATTTGAAATATATATATCTAAAATTAAAAGAAAATGGGAAGAACCGGTGTGACCTGGTTCAAGGAGACAGACCAGTCAAACTTTGATTGGTCCGAAGAGAACCAGTTTAAGGCCTGGCCAAGGCCAATGCCACGTGTCGTGTGGTGAGAGGAGCTGGCATGTGAGCAGGGATCAAGCCACATGGCTTAACCCTGGTTGTTGATGAGAGAGCAATCAGGCGGCTACGATGAAGCGCGAGTAGTGTTGTGTTCATGGGGAACGTGAATCCACGTGTTGGTCGTTGAATAGGGATGTCTACGAGCATTTGAGAAGCTCCTGGCTTAGGAAAGTCACCACCGTCGATGAAACCAGGGATCAAATGGTGAAGGAACGGGGCATCCTTCAGCATTTATTATCCACAAAACTGGATGGACGCGTGTCAATGGGCGGTTGGAAGGATGAAATGCGAAGTAATCCTGGCCATTGGTGCAGTATGGAGATTCTACAGCTAAGATATGAGGTGCCTCCCTACATTAATGACAATGGTGGTGAGTTCGCCACATGTCGCTCGGAAGGATGGATCCTAATTAACGCTTCTGACACGGATGATCATGTCCGTTGAAGCAAAGAGAGATCGGATGGCAGGGGAAGGTGCGAGGATGCCCCATGCTGACAACACCATCGTGGAATGATCGGAATCATTGGTGTGGGCCGTGATCCGAAGATTGCAAGAGGGTCACATCATCTTAGCAAGTGTGGGAGATTGATCGTCCACGTGTCGCACATCTATGAGGATCATACGCCATGCGTCATGATCCTGGGGCTCTAAACTTTACCATACTAATTCCCCAAATTTTTATGTCTTCCCATTTTCACTTCTCTCTTTCGAGTGCTCTCTCTCTCTCTCTCTCTCTCTCTCTCTCTCTCTCTCTCTCTTACACACACAGTCTCACTCTCCCTCTCCTTCTTCCCGATTATTCCTAGAAACCCTAGGGTTTCTGTAACCTTCTTTGGCTACCTGTTATGGACTCCAAGTGGATTTGACCTGAATGTCTGGCTCCCGAGTTCAGCTTTTAAATCTCTGAACCCTAGTGATTCAGGGTTCTTCCTCTACTCTCCACACTATATAGTGTAGAGCCTCTCCCAATTCTCACTCTAATCTTTCTCTCCAATTTTGCAAAATCTCCCATCTCCCTTTTTGATTCACTCTCTATTTGGACAAAAATTCTCTACTCTTACTTGATTTTTCTTCTCTCTCAATTTTCGCAGAGTAATTCTGTGCTCCCCCCCCCCCCCCCTTTGGTGTCCTGTTACAGTGGTGGGACTCCCCATTTATAGGGAGTCTGGGGAGGGTGGTTGCATTTTTGCGCTAATTCCTCAGCGTGGCCCTCTCCCAACAGAATTCCCCACGAACAGAATGTCAGAGAATGATTTTATTCTCCCTATGTGATTTTATTTGATTTCTTTTATTTATTTATTTATTATTATTATTATTTATTTTTTACTTTTTTTTATTTTTCTGCTGCTAACAAACTGTGTCAGCTTTCCTTTCTGTGCACAAGGGAAAGTCCAGGTGTCAACGCAGGAGATGAGGGCTTTTGGGGCTTCCAGCTAGTAGCACCATATAGAAGGGCATGGGTATCTATTATTTCCTTTTGTTTTTGTATTTTCTTTTTTTTTACTACTAAGTGATTTTGGTTCTTTTCCTCTCCTAGTCGTAGGTGATAGACGCAGTGCAAGGTGGCTATAGGGGAGTGGCGGGCTTTTAGGCCGCTCCAGCTTGGCAAACCTGGATTGGAGAATCAAATTCAATTTTCTTTTATTGTCTTTATTTCTGCATGTATCCTCGGGTTATTGGTTCTGAGACCTTTATTTGTACAACTTTGTATGTATTTTATTTTCAAAATTCCCTGTATCGTGATACTTTGCTTCAAATTAAATTCATACATTGTTTTCCCCTTTGTATTTTTAAATGCACACATGTGCATGTGTACACTTGTGCTCCCTTTTCTGAGCCGCTAATGTCACAACTCCCAACGTTGATCAATTTTGACCAACAAGTTTGACCAATAATTTTGACCTCAGAGTTAACCACCTTTGAATACCAACAAAACAATGAATATAACTTTAATGACCCAACGTAACCTTTCCTAAAATTAATACCTGATTTCAAAAAGGGTTAAGATTTTGGAGACTTTTTGAAAATTCTCAGACTCCTGGATACTTAAAGGACTCGATTAACTAATCTAATTCTTAGGCTTCAAAGTTAAAAATCAAAACTTAGAGGATGAGACTTGAACTTATTATGAAGAACACTGATTTTGAAATGAAAGGACCATTCTCAATTTGAGGATCCCAAACTAGTTTTTGGATTTTGAGTCTAAAATTACAAACTTAGAATAAGTCCTAGGCTTATTGTGAAGAACAATAATTCTAAAATTAAAGGGCCTCAGAGCCTAACCTGCGATGGATTTGGAAACTACAGGGCTCGATCAGGGAAAAACGGTTTTGAAAATAAAAGCACTCAGCTCAAAGAGACTCAATTTTCGAGCTCCTAAGAATCTGACCCAAATACCTAAAGGAAGCCGACTTTGAATCTTTAGGGTCCTATATAAGAATGAAGATCAATTTTGTAACTAAAAGAGTTGATTAAAATTATCATAAAGAAATCCTAACACTTGGCCTAAAACATAAGATTTGGACTTAATATTTACAAGACTTAACTCTGAACCATATTTTGACTTTTTAGAGACTCGACTGAAATTAGAAAGACTCAATTGAAGGATTAGGGTCTTAATTCCAAAACTCAAGGTCACTCGGGGCTCAAAGACAACTCCTATTTCATTGGGTTTCCTTCAGTTGGCCTGATTAAAATTGGGGTGTAGACAGCTGCCCCTCTTTGTAGGCTTCATTGCTTCAATGTAACATTAGGAACTCTCCTACATTATTTGTAGCAACAAGCTTGCAAAAATAAAAGACACATATTTTAACCAGACTATAGCTTTGATCAATCGGGCATTGTTTCTGCCAATCTGGGGGTGAGAGAAAAGCAATCAAGGCAAAATGGTAATGTCACACAATTCTATGAGAAGTTGTTTGTTGTTGTTGTTTTTTTTTTTTTTGTCTAATCAATGAGGAGAAATGGATGTGTTGCACAACTCTCTGGAAAGTTCGTAGTTAGCAATTTTTAGTTAGAAGTTAACTTGAGTAGTCAGTGGTTAATGTGAAATCAAAAGGAATTTGAGATGACTTGAATTGGGGATGACATGTACCAAGTATGGGGATGATCAATTTGGTGCAAGTCCCGAGATCCTTTGAAAAATGTCCCCAAGTGCGGGGTTCTAAGTCCCTGAAAAATTTCCTCAACTGGTCTAACTCGAGAGTAGATGCGGCCATTCGATCGCTAGGGAGAGGTCAACCACCCCTTGCCCTCCTTTTTTTTTTTTTTTTTTTGCAATTTTTCAAGAGCTTATTAGGAAGAAGAAAAAAAAATTCCTTGGGGAGATAACACATATAATTGCAGTAGCCATCCCAAGTATGGATGGTAATAGGTTAATTTCTCATTTTAGGGGATTAATTGGTTATCCTACCAATTCAAAAATGTACTCCGAACTTAAGTCTTTTAAAGGTTTTTTTATTATTTTTAATCTTTTCAAAACTAAACATAAAAATGTTGACTCCTTTTTCAAAATAAATAAGTTAGGAGATCGGTGAAACAATTTTCTTTATTTACCTTTATTTTTAAAATTTGATCACCAAATATGTTGGCTAAACAGACTGCTAGTCTAGTGTCAACAATAATTGAATGAAAAAAAAAATTTGAATGGAGAAACAGTCAAATTTCCTTCCCTCGATTCTATCCATGTGTTACGCATATAACTAACACTTTGTTGGCTTAACGCAAATGTATTTATATTATTGAAGTAAGTACTGATACTAAATTGAAGCTTGTAAAACAAATACAATCCCTAAACCAACCCCTCTTTCATCTACCTCGAAACAAACATCCACTCCAACACATACAAACACCAAAAAAAAAAAACCCTGAATTAACCCATGTCATTTGATGATCCATGATCTGTTGAAAGAAAATGAAGTAAAATATTACAATCAAAGTCTGATTAGATTTCCATCATCATATTGTATGTTGTGCTTTGAGACAAGTTGGATTTCAAAATGTATTATGAACAATAAAAATGGCTTTCTATTAAGTTAAATGTTGATAAACATTTAACAATTTCCAAAAAATTAAAGAACCTAAACATATTTTTCCTTTTTCCTTCGATTTATCCCTTTTAATAATAATAATAATAATAATAATAATAATAATAATAATTGATGTGAATTTTCCATTGACGGCATAATGACATTTTCTAGTAGTCATAGATGGGCTTTGGCTAGCTAGTGCGAGTTTGTTGAGATAAATTTGTGAGAGGTCTAGCAATTACTTGTTGCATCATAAAATTGTGCACAAAAGAAAAAAGATGAAAGTTTCCAGTATTAAGATTAGGCCATAGTTGTCAAATTGAATTGAATTTCCAATTTTGGAAATCCATAATCAAATTAAATTGCAAGATTTGCTGCAAATTTCTAAAATCGATTTGAAATGACATGCATATATTGATATACAAGTATTAACAAGAAAAATAGTAAAATGTATTATGCATTGAATTTGAACAGTAAAAAAATCATATTTCATGTGTATGTTTTCCCTAAATAAGGGAATGATCCAAGAAAATTAATTGAAAAAATGAATTTAATGGAAGGAATTAAGAAAAAATAAATTAAAAAAACAAAACTTTTGGAGATATTAACAATTAAAAAATATCATATATCATGATAACTTTTTCTAATTAAAAAAATAAAAAAATAATTAAATTAAAAAAATTGATAATAATTAAGCAAACTATTAAAACCAAATGGTTTTGTGAAGACAACATAAGACCTTAAGTTTTGTTTTCTCCTCTCTCTTTTTTTAGCACTAAACTAATGGAGACAAGGAATGGAAGATGATTGTGTTAAAGTAAAAGCAATTAAAAAGGAAGAAATGTTAATGTTGTTATTGGGGTTTTAAGCTAGCCAAGTCTATTAAGATATAACAAGTCTAGAATTGTGTGAATCAATGGATTCATATTGATTTAGGTTTCACAAGGTGAAACAATACATTCTGCAACAATTGGCTATTTTTTGATTCTCTAGTATTCAAATAGATTTTGATAGTAATGGTGCAACCCCAAGAGGGGGGAGGTGAATTAGGTATTTAAAAATTTGTTACCTAGGTCTACAGATTTTAACAACAATGTAATTTAGCCTAGGGTCAATCCATGCAATCATCAAACAAACATACATGTGCAGTACATGTAAATTACGGAAATGTAAAAAACACGCACGATATGTTATCAGGGTTCGGCCAACTGTGCCTACGTCCCCGCCTTGGCCACACCAACATAAGGATTACCACTAAAATGCTCTCTTAACCTGGTGGAGCGGCACCTATACAACCAGGTCAATTTAAGGGGTTGTCTTCAACCGACAAGCCTTAACAGGATAGCGCACCTAACTTTCCTAACCGGGTCTAAGCCAATCTGGGACTATTCCACAGGGTTAGTCTCCCTCTTCAAGCCCGTGCCTAGAATACAACCAATGTGTATTAAAAATGTTTGTACACGGAAATGCGCTTCAACACAAGCAGATGTGTGTACCAATATGGCTCAGTCAATAATGCAAGCACGGATGATATGTAAATATGCTCAGTGCTCTAATGTGTGCTAAACACTCAGTCACGTATATATTTTTAGTCCAGATCTAGAGTCTATATCTAAGCAAGATTTGAAACACACTATTTGAATATCACAAAATCATATCAGGGTTTCAAATATGCTTAGCAAAATAAATCAAACAAACTCAATAGGATATTTCAGTGTATAAAGCACAATGGAGTTGTTTGAAAGACTAGCTTTTATAAAGGATTTTTGCACACAAAATCTAGGTTTAGGTAACTTGCAACAATAATGCAAGAACCAAAACCCTTAAAGTTTTTCCACACTAGATTTTTCAAATGAAATTGGTGGAAGAACTTTAGGCTATACTCTCAAGTAAAATCAATTAATCAATATATCAAGAGAGAGTATAAGCTAGAGAGATTTAAGCACAATAGCCTTGTAGAGATACTCACAATGCTTAGAGAAAGAGAATGAGGGGTATGTGAGTGTTTGCAAGAAATATTTGGCTATTATAGGGTTTTGAGAGTTAAGAGAATTTTTGCCCTAATCAAGTTTGCTAATCCTTGCTAATTAAGATAAATGAACTGGTATATATAGGCAAGGAGGATTTTTTGACCATTGGGGACACAATGGGTATAATTAGAATTGTCTAAAAGACCATTAAGAAAATTAACCCAATTTACCCCATTTAAAAAATCAGTAAAAATTATTTTAACCCGCAAGGTTCAAGTGCCCGACCTGAGGTTTGGGTGCCCGAGTGGAGGACCGGTTGGCTGAATCAAAGTCAGTAGCAAAATGTCCGAGGTTCGGGTGCCCGAAGCTGAGTTCGATTAACCGAACCAAGCAGTTCGATCACCCGAGCCTCTAATTGAACGTAAACAGATGGTCACCCGAGTAGTTGAAAAGTGCTCTGAGGAGCACTCGGGTGCCCGAGGGAGATACGTTCAAAAGAGGTTTGGTCGCTTGAAGCTAAGTCAAAATGTTGACTTTGATCGGTCGCCCAAGCCGCTTTACATGGCATGGGTTCGGCCGCTCGAACCCTCTTAACCTTTTCAATTCTAAGTTCATATTTTTGCCAATTGTAATTCCCCTGATATGAAGATGATGATGGGGAATTTTTGTGCATTTAGAGACCTAAGGACTTTCTATTCTACCAAGAAAAATCCCTAAGGTTTGTGTAGGTACGTAAATTCCAATTGTGGTCATTTTGAGCACACTTACCTACCATGCACGATGCAAATTATTACAAGCCATACACGCGCACAGTTCATAATAAATTACATCCCAGAATGAAGAAATAATCAAATGAATACAAAATACAATGCATATATCTTCATTCTTCGGCACGAACACTTCACGCCATCATGATATGTATTTTAGTCCTAAAGTGCGCACAAGGTGAACCTGCATGCAATTCTTAATACAACGATTAGTACCAATAGTATTTGTCATAATCAAAACTGGATGTGACCGTTGTGGTCAACAATCTCTCCTTTTTGATGATGACAAATACCTTATGCAAAAGTGGGTTCAGCCAAGAAAGACTTCCCCTGACTTTATGCATAAAGATAATTAAAGTAAAAGGTAATAAGAGATGTGAGCATAATTAAGCGCAGTATTACCCATTTTTGCCTCTTCACCCCCTTATGGCAACAGCAAAAAGGTTTAAGCAATAAAGTGCGAAGGCAAAGAACATCAATTAGATACAAGAGGTATATTGGGAAGATTAAAAAATTTGGCAGCATGTCGCTTGAAAGTAGACTATTCCCAATCATAACTTTGTACCTAAGTGACCTGTTTGGAGTTCTAGTGAATAGTATATAACATATTTCAATCAATTAACCCTAACATAATATGCATCAAGGAAGTATAAGTAGCATGCAGCACGTCAACAATCTTAATGTTCTATACTCCCGCAATGGATGATTATGCAAGGATGAAGATTAATTTTTCATTTGGTTTTCACTAATCCTTTCAAAAATATTTTAAATTTAATTTTATCATAATCATCTCTAGTTTCCAACACATATATCTTCGTTCTTCGGCACGAACACCTCACGCCATCATGATGTCTTTCAATCCTAAAGCACGCACAAGGTGAACCTGCATGCAATTCTCAATGCAACCATTAGTACCATGAGTATTTGTCATAATCAAAACTGGGTGTGACCAATGTGGTCAACAGATTTGGTGTGGAATTGATACTAAATGTATTAATAGAATTGCAAATCGTGATAATCTAACAACTATGGATTATGCTCTTTTTTCATAGTAAAAACCTTAGTTGGATAGGTCCAATCTATTCCATATTCCTCTTAGCTTATAGTCTAGGGTTGAAACTAACAATTTCCACTCGTCGACTCTGGTGAGATTAGGGACAAAGATGATTACAGTTCAAGTAACATTACTTGTAGCTTAAATCAAATCTATAGTATTCTTTATAAATGAACAATTAAAAATGTAACATTTTGATCCCAAAATGTCTTTTATCTATGAATCGAAACCAATTGACACCTTTTATATTGACATCGTACTGTGAAACATAATTTTTAGGGGTAAAATGACAAAGTCACTATGTTATGACAGTAACTTTACATCAAAGATGAATTTTGGAAATGCTATCATCCTCCTTTCTTGATAGTTGATACCATTTTATTCTCTCTAATGTAGGGAAACATCATCCATCCTTGTTTTTTTTTTTTTCAAATTACTTACTATTAATACACAAAATAATCTTGGAGGCCATGACTAATCCTAGATAATATTTCAAGACCAAAATCACACCAAATAAATGGTGCAAGTAGGAAGGAAAGTATGGGACTAAAATTAATTTAACCTGCTAGATAACACTAGATCCATTGTTGTGGAAACCTCCCCAAGAAAGTATTAGGATAAGTAATGACTAAAAGAAAAGAAATCATAAATACTTTGTAAATTAGAACTATAGTATGCTTTAAAGAAAGACAATGAATTCATTCAAGATCTAATTGTTATATATTTTACATATATGACGACAGTCTATAATAGTTGATTTATTGAGAAACCAATTACCTCATATTATGTTTGAAAGAAAATGATCATGGTCACAAGGGGCTTAATAATAGAGAATGTATAGGAAGAGTGCATGAAGCAACTATTGCTAGGATTTTTCTTACACATCTAGGTTTATGCATCACCTCAGTCGGCGAGGGAGGAAAGAAAGAAGATTGCTTTACCATAATTGCAATTTGGTTCTTTGAACCTTCTAAATAAAAAAGTTGCCACTAATAAAAGCCTATAAGTCCTTTATCTCATGATGTTTGTTAGGATTGACAAGTGCAATGATTAAAAAAAATCAGTGAATAATAAAAGAGAAATGTAAGAGAATCAACACAAGATTTATGTGGTTCAGCTTATAACCTACATCCATGGGAGAAGATGACAAGAGAATTTCACTATTAAGAAGAGATAGAATACAAAGACATCTAAGATGTTATGCTCTCTGACACACTTTCCAAAGACCCACAAAGGCACCTACATATACACCTCGTCAAGAATAACTCGCCTTCAAATGAAAATTAATTATCTCTTAAATTAGGGATGTAAATTAACTTTCCTCAAGGTCAACTCTTTAATTTTTCTTTCTTCCAATATGAAAGAAAAAAAATCCTTTCTTTAATGAGAGAATAGCCTTTCAATTTATTATAAATAACTCTAATCTTGAATAAGAAATTTATTGTGAAACATGAATGCATTGACCAAGGCATAAGAATACAAGTAACTCCTCTCTTGAATGAGAGATTAAATTAGAGATTTATTGTGAATCATTCGTATAGGGCTAGCCAAAGCATTCCCCTACTTGGGCGTACCCTAATCTCTTCCCTAAGAGATCCTTTTATAGGCCTTCAATAGAAGAGAAGGGAAGTCTTTTTGAATTTGAAATTTGAAAACTCAAATTCAAAAGTAACTATCAAAAATCGCTAAGCATAAACTGCCAATGTTAGAGGTTGACATGTGGCATCAATGAGACACATGACATGCCATAAATCCCTAGAGAATTGTGTGTAAACAACTCAAAATTTTGAATTTTGACAGGGTCGACAAACTACTGTAGAGGTCAGTCGATTGCATATTGGTGGCGCTAAACATTGTAATGGAGGGAAGGTTGGTCGACCATTCTAAGTTGCCGATCAACCGCCTAGGGTGAATTTTTTGTTTTTCTCTTTATTTTTTCTTTGATTTTTGACATCCCCATTTGAGTTAAAAAATTTTGGGTCAAAAAATGACTATTGAAAAATGTCGCTTTTACTAACATTTTTGGTTTAAGATGCTAGAAAAAGATAAAGATAGCCTTTTTTACAAACTCTAATGAGAAGGATATATAAACATTGCCCCTTTATGATTTACTTTCTAGAAATATCAAAATTTATTCATGGATTTTTCTCATTTGCTTCACCAAAACATCTCTTTTGTATTTGCATTTTTGTCATTAGTAATATTTGGTAAATAGTAAATACCTTGTAAATAGTCGATTGTTTTGACAATAACCTTATTATCCTTCATGAAAAAATAAAAAGTTTGAGCACAAAAGAAAACCTTTCAAAAATGACCATTCACTCCTCAAAATTGCCCTAGTTAAATTGTTGACACTTCAAATGTTAATTGCCTAGGTATCAACTAAGCAAACTTTCTGTTAGAATTGGTGTATTCCCAATAGGGGGGGTGAATTGGAATTTTAAAACTTGTTCACCTAGGTTGATCTATGCAACAACAGTATGTACACAACCTAGGAACAGTCTATACAGTTTCCAAGTGCGTAGACAAATATACTGTGGAAATTAAGTCATACGCATCAATCACCCATAACATCCACGTGCGGTAAATATAAAATGCAGAAATATAAGCAAACACACGATATGTTATCGAGGTTTGGCCAACTGTGCCTACGTCCCCGCCTCAAGCTCGCAAGCTTGAGGATTCCACTAATAGCTCACTTAAGGGTGGAGCGGCACCATTTACAACCAGGTCAAATTAACACAGGGCTGACCTCAACCTTAACCAGGTCAATTAGCGGGGCTGACCTCAACCTACACGCCTTAACAGGACGACGCACCTGGCTTTCCTAACCGGGTCTAAGCCAATCCAGGACTATTTCAGGGCTAGTCTCCCTCTTCAGGCCCGTGCCTGGAAATACAACAGTATTTGAAATACAATCAAATGGTACAATAAATAAGCTTTCAAGTAAAGCAGATGTGTACCCAGATACACGCAATATCACATACACCACAATATGATATAATATGTAAACTCAATGTGGTCTAAGATGTCAACTCTCAAATAGATTTACTATCGTTGCAATGAGTGCGTGAGAGTGCAATCCTAAATGATCTTTGTATCACAGGATATTCAATCTAAGTGCTCAAACAAAGTTATTATCCAAACTTCATATATTTCAATCAACAATTTTTCTCAATATATATATATATATATATGTATATGAGGCTCTAATAATGTATAAGTTTGGTTTGCAAAAAGATATTCAATCTTTGTATTCAGCAAAGGATATATGAGTTAACGAGTATTGCAACAAAGACTTTATCACATAAGCAAATATCTCATCAAATATTTTCAAGATAAAAACACAGTAGATATTTGAGAATGTTTTTGCAACCAAAATACAAATACAAACTTCTTAAGACATTGCAATGAATATGCAATACTCAGAAGTTCTATATAAGTCTTCTTAGGAGAGACTTATTAATAAAGTACCCTAAGAATAATTAAGGTTTAGCTCTCAATAATAAGTCAAACAATCCAAACATAGCAGAGCAAACCAATCAATATAAACACTCAAAAATCAACTTACAAATGATGTAGGCAATACGGGAAGGTAAGATTGAGTGTGTGGAGCTTGGAAATTAGTATTATAGGGTTTTGATATTTCAGAGAATTTTCCCTAATCAAAGTGGCTAATCTCACTTAATCTTTGCAAATGAACACATATATATAGTCATGGAAGGAAATATGACCGTTGGGGACCTATTGGGTATTATTAGAAAAGTTTAATGATGTTTAAAGCATTTTAACCCTGTTTAAAAAATATTAACTGTGGTAAAAAATCAGGGCAACCCGAGAGGTCCGGTCGACCAGAAATGGTTCGGTCAACCAGGACTCAAATGGCTCGGTCGACCAGGGGACTTTTGAACTGAATAGTCGATCGACCGAGCAAGGCGATTTTCTAAATTTCCGAGGTTCGGTCGACCGTGCCTTTTTGAATAGCATGGGTCGGTCGACCAGACAGCTGGGAATTCTCCCGGGGACCCTCCGGTCGACCAGGTTGTTGGAGTACAAAAGTGGTCGGTCGATCGGGAGGTCAAAAATGTTGACTTTTATGTGGTTCGGTCGACCGGCAAGAAATGAACTGTGAAGTTCGATCGACCGGGACTTGGTCAAAATGTTGACCCAGGGCCGGTTCAGTCGACTAGGCCAAAGTGAACTGTGTTGGCCGATCGACCGAAAGTGCACCAAGTGTGCATTTCGGTCCCTTCTTGTAACATATAAACCCTATTCAAGTGCCTATTACATATAAGTGCAAAGTGTGAGTGTCTTAGAGGCATTTGGGGTCCAATTTTGAAGTCATTGAAAAAGTCCAATGTCGATCGACTATACCCTAGGGTCTTTCTAAGGTCCTTTCTCATTCATGGTTTGGTTTGAGCTTACGTAGTAAATCATACATGTGATGTGTGTGAGCTTATTACAAACCAAATGCCCCTAATTACTATTACAGACCAATATAAATATATTACAATGAATATGATTTGGTCTTCAAGCTTCTCTTGCTTTGTGCACATCTTGATCTTATCATTCTTGATTCCTGCACAAAACCTCAAACGCTCATTAGATACAATAAGTATTTGTCATAATCAAAACCGGGCGTGACCAATAAGATCAACACTTTCCATATAATATTTTAAGTTTGACTGAATTTTGAGTTTTGATCTTCTTAATCCAAATGACAGGCATCAAGTCCTCATTAGAAGCCTCAACATTGTGACTATTTGGACTGAACCCATCATTTTATTAGATAGTTGTTGATGCCTATTTTGACCTAAGAGTTTCTTACTTGGGTTTGTGGGCTTAGGAGAGGTCTAAGAGGCTTCAAATTGCAATTCAGAAGCCTTATGGAGTTCTATTTGTGTTTTGAGGGTTTCAAAAGAACTTTTAGGGTTTTTGGGGCCTTTCGAGGTCTCTTTAGGTCTTTTGTAAGTCCCTTTGCAACTTTAAGGCTTCAAAAGAACAAAAAAATAAAATGAAAAACAAAGTTCAAACTATGATATTTAAGCCAGGTAACTAAGTATAGGGTATCAAAATCAAAATTTCAACAATAGACATTCCATAATTTTTGAACTCATAAAAGTTAGTATTAGTAGTATAATTCAAAAACAACATGAACTTTCAAAAAATGAATCAATAATGAGGTTAGTAAGTATATATAATAAAATTTTGATATTATAATTTCTATATCTCAAATATTCATTAAATTTGACTATTATATAAGATATTATGAAGTCAAATTTTTTTATAGAGTTCATTAATTTAACCATTTAGATCAAAGTCATAGTATTTCTATATTGTACTCAAATTATTTTTGTGTTCTAGGTTTGCTTTAATGATCCTCTTCTATGTTTCTTCTAATAAAAATGTCTTATAAATCCTCTTTATCATTTTGTAATTTGCTTTTAAAATTTATCATATAGTTGAATTATTATTTTTCATAATCTCTATTAATAATTGAGTTAATAATTTTGGTAATCAATAATAATTGTTTATATTTTTTGTAATATAAATTTTTAATTTGATTTTCAACTACTATTAATAATGATTTAATATTTCATATTAGCTGAATTAATAATTTTTATAACTATAGTTAATAAATGAATTAATTAATAAGAAAATAAATAAAATGATTAATATCTTTAATTTGGATGAGGATTAATTTTTTACATTCTAATGCACAATTATGAAGTTGCTAAATTATTAGAAATGTTTTATCAGTCACTTAGTTACCAGAAATTGTTAAACATGAGCAAACCACGTATTAGACAAACTATAAGAAATGCTTTGACCATACCTAGGTGAAATAAGTTTTTAAGATCCATGATTGGTTTTTTAAATGTTTTACAAGTTACTAAATTATAATTTGAAGCACAACTTCAATTATTATGTCATGAAATAAATAGTTTAACTGAATGATGAAAAAAATCTTTGAGAATGATTGATTTTTCGTCATCCACCATGGATTTTCTAATCTAAATTGTTGTTAATTCACCACTAAATGAGTTAGATATGGATTTTGATTTTCACCTGACAATTGACCTAATTTGTCACAAATTTTTCGATCTAATCTGCTTTACAAAGTCTAGTAGACATTTTGGCAAGAAGCACGGGAGCTTTTGTAGTTTTGTGGACAAGTGGAAGGTGAAAGGATAAAATGCATGCATAAAATATTATTTGGTAAGTTAAGGGTCAAGTGGAATTGGAATCAGATAGTGAGTTGAAAGACAATATATGTAAGAACTCGACCCGTGATATATGGAGTAAATAAATAAGAAAGGGTAAAACAATAAATTGAACCGAATTTGTCAACAACGCCAGAGTTTCTTCGACGAAGGCCCTTCTGTTGTTTGACAACGAAATGCAGAGGCTCGTCGACGAGGAGAAGCTGAGAAGTTTTGGGAAATCCGAAAATCTCAGGCTCGTCGACAAGGCCACCGCTACATTGACAAACTTCCTTGCTGGCTCGTCGACGAAGACACCGCCTCATCGACAAGGTTGGCCGAGTCAAAGGTGCTATAAATATCCTTTTGGGTTGCTTAGAGGCTAAGATATCAATTTCTCTCTCTCTCTCTCTCTCTCTCTCTCTCTCTCTCTCTCTCTCTCTCTCTCTCTCTCTCTAGAACCAACACGAACACTCTCTCTCACTAGATTTCTTTGTCGTTTGTTGTTAGAATCGACGATCTAACGTTACTACGAGAATCAAAGAAGGATTCTCTTCGTGATTTATGGAATGGATCTCCGTTTCGAGGGTTTTCAGGTTTTGACCCAAAATCGAGGTAATGCTCGGTTTTCTTTTCCGTTTTGGTATATCTGTAGATGATGGAATTGTAAGTATGTATTGTACTGTGATTTATAGGTTTTGGGAACTCAGTTTACTATTTAGGAGTCGTAAAGTTCGTGTTTGGATTTTTGGGGAAAGATAAGGGGTTTCTGTTTATGTCAGTTATTTTTTAAATCGAAATCGGTGAAACTGTTGTTTACGATTATATGTATGATTTGGTTACTTATTTGGGAAAATCTAACAGGTAAAATTATAAGGTTTTCAAGTTACAATTTTTGGAAAAAATGGGGTTTGGGTTGCATCTCTGGTTTTATAGGGAAACCGTATGTATGCTGTTGAATATATTGTATGGAGATGGTTGCACCTTGACTTGTTTTTAAACTGTATTCTTGAAGTCGTAATTATGTATTTACCAAATAAATGTGAAATGAACTTTTTATGGAAAATGTTCCAAGTTTGTGAAAGGCCGAACCGGTTGTGTACCGTAGGCTATGATTTGTTGAAATGAGTTATAGGGACGTGAGTTCCCAAAATGTTCTAGGTTTTGTGAAAATGCTGAGTCGGAATAAGGTCGAATGTTGATGATAATAGCAGCACGCTAGCTTATCCCCGAAGGCTTAGATGTGGAGACGGGTCAGTATAATACCATAGGTGAAAGGTGTGAAACATCACTTTTTATACCAGTTGATCACTGAAGGGTGTGGGTTCACCAGATATTGTACCGACAACCCATGGGAGCCTGGGGCTACGCCATATATTGGGGACGTCGTGTAATGCGGACCGGCTTCATTGCCGAAGAGTGTGACGACACTGAATATGGATCATGTGTTTGTGAGATATATTGGAACTATGTTGTGATTATACTGTAACTGCATTGAGAAAATACTAGAATTGAGTTATGTTTTATGTCAAAAACACTCATATGCCACACACTGATATAACCTCATTCTTCCTTACTGAGAGGTGTCTCACCCCTATTGTGCATACATGTTTTCAAGTCTCTCTAGTAGCCGAAACTAGCGTCCTAGTGTTGGGAGTGTGGTTGTCAGTCTAGCTGCGCTTAGTACTGGCATAAGCACTAGATTATGGCCAAGTTGTCGTGCTGGGTTTTGTAGACACCCGGGGCTTTGTTTTGTATTATGGGACCTGGATTTTGGGTTTGTATAGACTCTAATATGGTATGGCATGTTATTATAGTTTGACTATTTTCCGTTGTATAAATTGTGTTGGTGAATATGATTAGGGTATATGGGAACCCCACGGGGTCGGACCATTACATTGTATAGTATCATGTGCGTTTGTATGATACAAGGATAGGTTAGGTCACTAATTCACCCCTAGTGCCCATTGCCAAGTTCGAGGCGTGACAATATAAAACAATATAAGATGTTTGAAGGAGAAAAAGTAAAGTAATGGAATAATAATGTGAATTATATCAATTAGAAAAACATCAATTAAAAGTTATTATTGCAAAAAAATTAAAAGTTGGGCATTATTCTTTAGTACTAAATATATTGAATTTTTTCACAATAAATGTAGAAATTAGTTATTTTCATAAGTAATAAATGTTTCATAAGTAATAAATAATTTACTAATAAATGTTTCACAAGTAATGTTTCAATATAAGCCACAAATAATTTAACATCTAAAAATTTCCAAATTAACCTATCATAAATTATTCACAAGTCAAGGCAAATGCTAATTTGCACTTTTATTATTTAAGTAAATGTCAATATGCATCTCAACTTCGATTTTTTTTTTTTTTTTTTTTTTTTTTGCAACAAGTATATTAAAATTTTTCAACAACAAATATCTTGGATATTTTTTTGGAATTTAACTTTAAAATAATAATATATTTAACACAAATTAACTTAATAATAAATATTAATTTATTGTGTATTATAATATATTATTATTAATGGTAAAAATAATAATTGACGAATATTAATTAGGAACATCTTAATTTAATTAATAACATCATTAAAAATAGCTCATTATATATATTTGTGGTAAAAAATTAAATTATTGTAACATTTTAACAGTTACAATTTAATACATATATACAAATTTATGCATCAATTAGATATTAAGCATTGTATCAAATATTTTAGAAATCATTTAGAGAGTGATATGGATCAAAATATAGGTCCACAATAATCTAATAGGTTGTTGAGAAATTGTAATACAAATCTCTAATAGTCTATATGGATCAAATATTGGTAAAGAGAACGGTATTGTATCTCCTCTTAAGTCTTACCCTAGCAAAGCTAAATCCACCACCATAGAATCTAATATGCCTTTCTTGAATCCTGGTTTTAAAAATGAAGCCAGTTGCAAAGAGACGCCTATACAATCGGTGAATTAGAGAGAAAGATAGAGTGTGTGAGATATTAATATGGAGGACATAATAAACTTGCACAAAACAAATGATAAGATCTAAAAATGGCTAGACAACAGACTTTGACGATGTTGTTGTTAAAAATAGGTTTAGATTAATCAAATCGATCATGACCTTGGCAATCTACAAAAGAAGTAGAAGAAAAGGCTTAAAGGACCCAAGGTTTTTTTCAGGTGATTACTCCAATGCATGTGTTAGGGAATGGAAGGGTATGAACAATATGAAATTGAAAAATTGGTACATATAAGATGATTTACCTCTCTTGGGAGTATCCGTGTTGCCTTTAATTACCTTTGACCCATAATGGTAGTGATTATGCTTCAATTTATCATCATATCTGTGCCCCAATTTTGTGCCACGTCAATTTCCCCTAACTTTTAATCTTAAAAAATACAGTCCTTGGCTCAGGAGTAACATATTTTCTAGGCTACGAACGAATAGGATGAGTCATGAAGTTTTGCTTATGCCATCAAGCTAAAAATGGGAAGGTTAAGCTAGGGAGCTTTGCCTGAGCCATTAAGTCAAACAAGGAAAGGTAGAGTCCCAGAGCTTTTGCATGAGTTGTCGAGCTAGAAGAGGAAGGGTCAAGTTGTGGAGCTTTCACTCAAGCCAATAAGTAGCATGGGGAAGGGCCGAGCCACGATTATTTTACCTAAACTGTCGAGTTAGACAAGGAATGGTCAAGTTGTTCTTAGCCTTAACTCATTCGAAGTCGGTTTCCATCCTTACTAACTCAAATAGAGCCATATATTAGAGATGATTTTCTCTTTCTAGCCTAATTCGAGCCCATAATCGCCCTATCCATGCAGTATGGTAATTTAAAAGCTAAATTTTGCTTTATTTTGCTATTTATGAGACCTTTTCCTAGTAGTGGAGCTAGAGATCATATTAAGACCAATGGTGATTTCACTTGGCTCCTTTTAAGTCGTTTGAAAGAAGTCTAAGCAAGATTTCCTCATCGGCTTGACCTGAGCCATTTCTCCTTCTTTAAGTCACATTTTTAGCAAAGTATAAATATTATTTCACTATTGGTTGACTAGAGATATGTGCTCTTTTTGGCTGAGAAGCTTTTAGCCAAGATAGGTGTTCTTTTTGGCCATGAAGCTTTTGGTTGAACATAAATACTCTCTTCTCTTGGCCAAGCAACCTTTTCGCTAGGCAGATATAGAGCTCTCTTCTTTGACCAATCAGCTATTTGGCTGAGTAGATAAAGAGTTCTATTCTTTGGTTGAGCAGCCTTTTGGCCAAGTAGATATAAAGTTCTCTTCTTTGGCTGAGTAACTCTTTGGCTAAGCAAATAAAGATCTATTCTTTGGCCAAGTAGCTCTTTGGATAAGCAAATAAAGTTCTCTTCTTTGGTTGATCAATTCTTTGCCAATAAATCCTTTTCTCTTGTGCCTCGTGAGCATCAAGTGGGTGCAGGCCTCGTAAGTGAAGCTTATTAGTTGGGTCATTTTTATGAGCAGAGCTTATCTCTTTATGTCTCATGAGCATCAAATAAGAAGAGCTCATAATTTAGGCCATTGTTATGAGTAAAGCTCATCTCTTCATGCTTCATGAGTAGAGCTCATCAAATAGGTATTTGGTCTCATGGGCAGAACTCAATGGTTTAGCCATTTTTATGAGTAGAGCTCATATTTTCATGCCTCATGAACAAAGTTCATTTTATGAGTGTAGGCCAATTGAGTAGAGCTCATTAGTTAGGCCATTTTTCTACAACACTTTGCCTTTCCTAGATCTTTTATGCTTCTCAAGATGTCTAAAAGATTTTATAAGATTTTGTCTCCTTTTGCATGTCTCCATCTTTCTTTTAAGAAAACCTCTTTTCTTCTTATTCTCCATTTTTTTGGAAGAAGATTTCACTATGGAGGTATGTTCTTTTCTCTCTCCTTTCCTTTCATGTTCCTTTGAATCATGTTTTGAAAGTTTTGAATATGCTTGATTTTTGTTCTCATATATTTGAATATTTTTGGAGAATTCTTTGAATGTTTGTTGAATCTTTGAATTTTCTATGAATGTTCTTTGAACATTACTTGGGTGGTCTTTAAATGCCCAATCTTCTTTTTGATTTTATCTATGAAATAAGTGTTTGTGGGTTTTTTTTTTTTTTTTTTAGATAAGGAGCACGATCCCTCACCATGGACCCTATTAAGTTCTAACTTTTCCTTTGTAGTTAGTGTAGTAGATGCTAAATATTTTCTAACATAGGAAGACTTGAATTTTTTACATACCTTTTATCTTGTCCCCAACTTCGTGGGATTCCAATTGCCCTTTAGTTAGGAGTCTGCCCATCAGGTAAATCTGAGTTAGATATGCTTCTATACTAATTATTTTGGGGCTAATTTTGATTGCCTTTTCATCCTTTCATAGTTGATACGTTACGGTTCTATAACCTTTCTATTGGTCAGTTGGCCCTTAACTCTTACTTGACCCTAGTCAACTTTGTTGGTTTTCTCCTTTATAGAGTTTACCAACCCTTTACTAAGTTGTTTAATACTTGTTTTCAAATGATCAAGCACCCATATGAAAATGAATTCTTGTATTTTAATTGTTGTACTAAGTGTAAAATTTTTCTTCTATGGTCACTCCTTTATTCATTAGTAGGAGACCAACTTTTTTTTTTTTTTTTGGGAGTTCAACTTTTTAGGGGCCTGGTCGTAGTCAACACCTCTTCAAAGTGATTTTTATTCTTTCTCTTATTATGTGTTCTCCATGTTGCACCTTTGTCTAACCTATTTTCTTCACGCAACTCATCAACATCGATTTTTTCCTAATTTAAGTCCAAAAGAGAGCATTATACTTAAAGATGTTCAATAATGTGCTTACTAGGGAATTATACCTCATTCTAAGTTGATAAAAGAGCATAATCTTGTTTCTTATGTAATTAGTCCCATTCTAATAGCCATCGCATCTTTGTCTTAGATTATGTGAACTCCTCCTTTCTTTTCTTTTCTTTTTTTTTTTTTTTTTGCTTTCTACTGACTTTAGCTTTTTGAACACAAACATGGATTGGAGTGAGCTCGAGGTGCTAGCACTATCATGAATAAGAAGAAGGGTACTTCCTTAGGCAAAAAGAAGGTTGCTCAAGTGGAATTTTCCTAAGCTACTAAAGAATTTTCACTCAAGAGGATGTGCCACCTATGACGTCAGACCCATTTGACAAGGGTTCTACCTTACATAATCCTCTAGTTTCATTTAGATTCCTTTGTCACTATATTCTTCCTAAAGATTCATATAAGATGAAGATGATGATGTTTGAGGCTTTAAAAGATGCTGCCCATCATGAGGCCTACCGAATACGTTTTGTTACTATTGTTATCTTCTTGCCTTCCTTTATAGGTTCTACCTCTTTCGTTCTGGTCTCCAACTTGTTGTTATGATCTTACTTTGGAGGATAAGATTAATGAGACCCACCATGTGACCCTAGAGTCTAAAGAGTAGGTTGTTGACTAGTAGATGCAAATAGTTGCATACACCACTCATATAAAAGCTTATTAAAAGGAGAACTTGAAGATTATGAGGATCGAGATACTTGTTGCGATTTGTTTTACACTCAAGGAATATAAAGGGTCCAAGAAATATAAGAAGACTATAAGCAAGTTTGCCCTTAAAGTCTTTTCAAGGAGGCTTCCAAAGGTGTAGGGATCAATTTAAAACTAAGTTCCTTAACATCGATGTGGCCACATCAGTTATGTAGGGTATGGTGACTCTAGCGCTAGAGGGGAGGATGAAGGAAGTGGGAGTTATGATGAGTAGGAAATTGCCATTTGTATTAAAAGAATGCTTTGTGAGACTATGTATTTTGTTCAATTGCCTAACTCATTTTTCTTTATGAATGCAAAAGTACAATTATTGGTAATATTAATTTCTTGTATGATTCAAAATTCCAAACCTAGTTTTAAAACTCAAACTGGTGACCAACTTGATTAGGCCATCAGGTCTGTTTGATTAATTAAATTGGTCATGTTATATAATATAATATATATTATATATGTGTGTGTATGTATGTGTATGTTTTACAAAGAGGGTTGAATGATGATTTTGATGTTAATAAGAAAATAACTATTAATCATTAGTAAGAGTGGATTAATGTAACAACCAGAATAATAATATTATTTGAATAATAAAGAGGAAGAGAAATTTTCAGGGGCCTCGTCGACGAACACAAAGGATTCATCGACGAAGGCATAAGAGGACCTTATTGACGAAAAAAAGATTCGTCGACGAGAAGATAGCAAGAGGGGTTTTGGGCAGTTTGAATTTCATCGACAAGGAGGTAACGTTCGTCGACAAAATTACTTAAGGATTCGTCGACGAGGTGACGTGTCTCGTCAACAAATTTGGCCGTATAAATAGTGGAAACTCGGATTTTTATTAAAATTTCGGTGCTTCTCTCTCTCTCTCTCTCTCCTACAGTCTCTCCCACTTCTCTCTTTGATTTTGGCCCCATCAATCACCGGATCGACAATCTGAAGCCACCACGACATTCCTAGTGGAGTTCCCTTCGAGCCTGCTGAAGCGGATCGTTGGTGAAACGAAGTTGGAATTCATCCCAAATTCAGGGTAAGGTCTTTTATTCAATTTTTGGCTTTCTAGTAGTTATAGGAAATGATGTAAGCAAAAAAATACTGATATTTTGTTCTGCAAAATGTTGTTTTCAGGGTGTTGTGTAGGAAGCCTACGGGTGTTAGGTTAGTATACTATAGAGGCTTTCCAGTAGTCAGGTAAGGAAAATATGCTATGCCCTTATTTAAGTATGATTTCAATATAAATTATAAATGCTCTACTAGAGTAATATTCACAGCACAGATATATACAGTTTATTCAAATATGATTATTATGTTTTAAGATTACCGTGTGGCTTGAGAATATAGATATAGTACAGAAATATGTTTTACGATATTTTCCTATACCATGTTTTACAGAATATATATATATATATATATATATATATGTATACAGTGGCTATGCTTTACAGTACTGACAAAGTATTATGATTATATAGTTGTACACAGATCAGTATATCACAGTTTTATTTAGAATAGTATATACAATGTTTATAGTATGCCAAGTTTTCTATTACCATAACATATAAAGTATACAGACAGAGCATATAGAAAATTATACAGAGATAGCATCGAGATGCTACAGATACAGTATACAGAGATTACAATATTTACAGTATAGAAAGATAGCATTATGGTAATTTTGGAAACATGATGAAAACAGTAAAAAAAGTATACATGTGTATATATATATATATATATATATATATAGTATCAAGCCCTGTTGGACCATACAGTTATAGAGCACGGTACCGTAGCTACATACAGTTTATAGAGTGCAACCACCTATTCAGATAATACGTGGTATAAAGGTCATTTACATAGAGCCCACGAGTGGACAGGCTCCCTATCAAATATAGGTTGAGGAGGGCTGATGAGACTATGGAGTATAGTGATTTATTCCTGATTGGCCAAACAGGGTAAATCTCACCTACAGGCCGCACAACCCTATCATGAGGGGTTAAATCATGACACATAGTTATCCACAAAGAAAGTTTTCAGTTACTATTACGTATATACAGATTTACAGAGACAGAGAATATATTTATGTACATTAGAAGTATTTTGAATAGTAACTTAAAATATTGATATGTTAAGCAACACGGAAATGGTGGTGGTTTTTATTACTTGTACTGTATTTACAGATCCAGTTATATATAATTATAGAGAAACAAATTTTCATAATGTTGTAACTCATTTGCCACACACTAGTAATAGCATATTTCATCTTACTGAGCGTTGGCTTATCCCAGTGTTGAATCATTTTTCAGGTGTTCCACGTAGGCGAGCAAACTAGGCTCGCAGATAGAGGGGCTTCAGTATTGCCCTGATAGTGAAGTGAGTATTGGGGGAGTATTTTTGTATAGGCTTAGCCAGTTGAGGGTATTTTGGGGAAACAAATATATATGTATATTTTGAGGATACATTCTAGCACTCTGGTAATGTATATAATTACATATGGTTATGTTTATTTGATTTCTATTTCTCGCTGCTTAGGTTAATGATTCAATTTGTTATCAGAACATTTTAAATGTTATAGTATTAAAAAAAATATGGAAATTAAGCAAGTCGTTACAATTTGGTATCAGAGCCTAGGTTACTAGGTTCTGTAGACTTTAGAGTGCAGTAGAAGCAATACCAGAGTATTGGAAAGAATTTGAGGTTTGTTCTGTGTCTGGGTACAGGATTATCGTGATGGTTTCTGTGTTTTTTCTCGGGTGACGATTTCAGGAAAACCATAGTAAACTATTGTCAGGTCGTGTGTCTAGGTGATAGAACTGGATATTGAGTTAAGGTCAGGGAAGGTAGTTAATTTGAATTGGTACAGGATAGGTACGTATAGGAGATGAAGTGCTTAAGTGTGTTTCTTGTTTTCAGGATGGACCCAGGAAGCAGTGGCACAAATGCTGGGGAGGATAGGCCTGGACCTTCCAGCATAGGTGGAGGAGATACAGATGTTGTATTGTGTAGTGTCACTCATCAGGTGATGGCTGAGATGATCAAGAGCTCTAGGGAGTATGGTTGTTCGATCAAGCAGTTTACGACGATGAAGCCCACATCCTTTGTTGGAGGAGATGACCCGATTGTAGCTAAGAATTGGGTCCAGGACATCGAAGAGACGTTGGAAGTGCTTCTATGTACGGATGAGCAGAAGGTTGTATTTGCAGTATTTAAGTTGACGGGGGAGGGGAAGCGCTAGTGGAGATCAGCGTGTCTGATAGAGGAGCAGAGGCCGGTTCTAGTACCAGTGACATGGGACCGATTCAAGGAGCTGTTCTTCGAGTGGTATTTCCCTGCTATCGTTCAGAGCCCGAAGGCAGTAGAGTTTATGCATCTAGTACAGGGGCAGATGACTGTATCCTAGTACGCTGTTCAATTTATCGAATTGTCACATTTTGCTCCGCATCTAGCACCTGATGAAGAGAAAAAGGCAAGGAAGTTTGAGGAGGGGCTGAGGCAGAATTTGTTTGAGCAGGTGACTGGTTTCAGGGCTCATACATTTACAGAGGTTGTTGATAGATCTGCGATCATTGAGAGTGGTATTCAGAGGGATTTAGCAGCTTAGAGTCAGAGGAAGAGGTCGGCACCTCAGAGTTTTTAGGATGGCTCTAGTAGGGCTCCATGAAGAGGAGGTCAAGATAGAAGAGATTAGCAACTGACGATAGGACCCTATGGGAATCAGGGTACGCCGACTTACTCGGTATGTCAGACGTGCGGGAGACGTCATTTAGGGGAGTGCCGAGTAGGCAAAGGGGTATGTTATCACTGCGGAAGACCCGGTCACGTGGTATGTGAATGCTCAGGTCAGCCAGATTAGGTCCTAGCTCCTAGGCCCTATCAAGGAGGACATCAAGCAGCTCGGGGAGGATATCAGGCCCCTCGTGGTGGCCAGCAGAGGAATGTGGCCCCAGCGCGAGTGTACGCTCTGATGCTGAGTGATGCAGAGGCTATTATGAATGTGGTGACAGGTACATTTACTTTTTTATCATATCTAGTTATTGTTCTTTTTGACTCGGGTGCTACTCATTCTTTCATTTCTGCATCTTATGTTAAATTATCTGAGAGTGAGACCCAGTCATTAGATATAGAGCTATTAGTAGCTACACCATCAGGGTCAGTGATAAGATGTCAGAGGGTACTTAGAGGCTATCCAATAGAAATTTAGGGGAAAGTGTTACCTGCTAACTTGATTGTATTTGATATGTGTGGGTTTGATATAAAACTGGGTATGGACTAGTTGGCTACCAATCACGCCAATATTGACTGTCATAAGAAAGAAGTAATTTTTAGACCCCTTTGAGAGCAGGAATTCAGATTCATTGGTTTGCGGGTGCGTGCTCCATTGCAGCTGGTGTCAGCCGTGCAGGTGAGTGGATTACTCTTGGATGGAGGTCAGGGGTTTATAGCATTTGTGAAAGAAGTATCTGAAAACGAATTGAAGTTTGACAGCACCCCAGTAGTACCAGAATTTCCATATGTTTTTTCAGAGGAGTTACCTAGATTGCCTCCTGTGCGCGAGGTGGATTTTCCTATAGATTTACCTCCAGGGACTGCGCTGATTTCTAAGATTCCCTATCGTATGACTCTAGCTAAATTGAGAGAATTAAAGGAATAGTTGCAAGGCTTGCTAGACAAGTGGTTTATATGACCCAGTGTGTCATCGTGGGGAGCTCTAATGTTGTTCGTAAAGAAGAAAGACGGGTCCATGAGGATGTGTATTGATTACAGGGAGATAAACAAGGTTACTATTAAGAATAAATATCCTCTACCCCGTATCGACGATTTGTTTGAGCAACTCCAGGGTACACGGGTATATTCCAAGATTGACCTCAAATCAGGATATCATCAAGTGAGAGTAAAAGTAGAGGATGTCGCGAAGACAGCCTTCAGGACCAGGTATGGGCACTACGAGTTCCTTGTTATGTCGTTTGGTCTGACGAATGCCCCAACCGTGTTCATGGACTTGATGAACAGAGTTTTCCACAAGTATCTAGATCAGTTTGTAGTAGTTTTCATTGATGATATACTGGTGTACTCGAGGAGTTTTGAGGATCATGAGATGCATTTGAGGCAGGTACTGCAGACACTCAGAGAGGAGAAGCTTTATGCTAAGTTTAGTAAGTGTGAGTTCTGGCTTGAGAAAGTTGCATTTTTAGGCCATGTGATTTCAGGAGACGGTATAACAATGGATCCTAGCAAGATTGACATGATGGTGAATTAGGCCAGGCCGAAGAATGTACAGGATGTCAGGAGTTTCTTAGGACTAGCAGGTTATTACAAACTATTCGTTGAGGGGTTTTCAACTTTATCAGGACCTCTCACGCTTTTGACTAGGAAGAATGCTAGATTTGTGTGGGATGCGAGTAGAGCTTTCAGGAATTAAAGCAGCAGCTCGTCACTGCACCAGTTCTGACAATTCCATCAGGAGGTGATGGGTATGTAAATTTACAGTGACGCATCTTTGAAAGGGCTCGGTTGTGTACTGATGCAGCATGGTAGGGTGATAGCATATGTGTCCAGGTAGTTGAAAGAATATGAAAAGAACTACCCTACTCACGATCTAGAATTGGCTGCGATTGTACATACACTAAAATCTGGAGACATTACTTATATGGTGAGAGGTGTGAGATATTCTCTGATCATAAAAGTCTTAAGTATTTCTTCATACAAAAAGAGTTGAACATGTGACAGAGGAGGTGGTTGGAGCTTATCAAGGATTACAACTGTACCATCAATTACTACCTAGGTAAAACAAATGTGGTGGCTGATACTTTGAGCCATAAATCAGGAGACACAACACAGCTAGCAGCGGTAGTTCAACATCCGATTCAGATGGGCTTACAAAGACTCGGTGTGGAGTTAGTGGAAGATGATCCTCAGGCACTTATTGCCAGTTTGATTGTACAGCTTACACTTTATGAAGGAATTAAAGCTGCTCAGAGGGATGATCCGATATTGGCAGAAGTGATAGCCAGAGTACAAGATGGTCAGGGGGAAGAATTTAGCATTTCTAACAATGGGGCTCTGAGATTTCACACCAGATTGTGTGTGCATGTAGATGACAGCATCAGGAGGACGATTCTAGAAGAGGCACACATATCTCTATACACTGTTCATCCTAGCAATACAAAAATGCATAGGGATCTGCGGGAATATTTCTGGTGGAGTGGCATGAAAAGGAAAATAGCAGAGTTTGTGCAGCAGTGTTTGACGTGCCAGCAGGTTAAAGCTGAGCACCAAAGGCCGGATGGTCAATTGCAACCACTTTTCATTCCTGAATGGAAGTAGGACCACGTATCCATGGATTTTGTTACGGGGCTACCGCCGGTACCGCATGGTCAGAATTTCATCTGGGTAATAGTTGATAGATTGATGAAGACAGAGCACTTTCTGCCTATTAAGATTAGCTACCCTATGAATAGGTTAGCAGAGAATTACATACAAGAGATTGTTCGACCCCATGGAGTGTCGGTATCCATAGTCTCGCACCGTGATCCACGTTTTACATCATGGTTCTAGAGGAGTTTACAGGAGGCATGGGGACTCAGCTAGCATTCAGTACCGCTTTCCATCCTCAGACTGACAGTCAGACAGAGAGGACCATTCAGGTACTCAAGGATATGTTACGAGCGTGTGTTTTGGATTTAGAGGTAGCTGGATTCAGTTCTTGCCACTAGTTGAATTTGCTTATAATAACAGTTATTAGGCTAGCATTGGCATGGCACTTTACAAGGCATTATATGGTAGGAGATGTCGATCTCCTCTTTTCTGGGATGAAGTAGGTGAAAGACGAGTTTTGGGACCAGAGATAATTCAGCAAGGATGTGATAAAGTCTAACTTATTCGAGATAGGATCAGTGCAGCACAGAGTCGGCAGAAAAGCTATGCAGATACTCACCGCTGGGAATTGGAATTTGAAGTGGGTGAGCATATTTTTCTGAAAATAGCACCATCGAAGGGGATCATGAGGTTTGGGAAGAAGGGTAAGTTGAGCTCTAGGTTCATTGGTCCATTTGAGATACTCTAGAAGATTGAAGCAGTAGCCTATTGACTGGCTTTACCACCATCAGGATTCATTATGTGTTTCATGTTTCTATGTTAAGGAAATATGTTTCCGATCCTTCTCATATCATCAGCTATGCAGGCTTGGAACTCAGGGGTGATCTAGCATATGAGGAAGCTCCAGTTCAGATATTAGACAGAAAAGAGCATGAATTGCGTAACAGGAAGATACCACTAGTAAAAGTTCTATGGAGAAACCACGCAATTGAAGAAGCCTTGTGGCAGCTTGAAGATGAAATCAGACGGAAATATCCCCATTTGTTCGATGAATTATAGTATTGATGTATATGCTAAGATGGTAATTTTATTTTGTTGAGTCCAGTGTAATAATAATATAGAGTATAGGATAAATAGTATGTTGGTTTTGGGAGAATTTTCTTTTAAGGTTGTAATCTCCTAGAACTATGTAACCACAGTATTCCTCCGCCATAAGTGAGGGTAGGTAATAAAATAAGTAAACCATTTTCTTTTAAGGGATGATGAGTTACGTGAACAGTAAATTTCGAGGACGAAATTTAATAAGGAGGGGAGAACGTAACAACCCGAATAATAATATTATTTGAATAATAAAAAGGAAGAGAAATTTTCAGGGGCCTCGTCGACAAACACAGGGGATTCGTCGACGAAGGCATGAGAGGACTTCTTTGACGAAGACAAGATTCGTCGACGAGACGATACCGAGAGAGGTTTTGGCCAGTCTGAATTTCGTCGACGAGGAGGTAAGGTTCGTCGACGAAATTACTTAATGTTAGCTTTACCGTGATCCCAAGAGGGGGGGTGAATTGGTATTTTTAAAATTTAACCCCTAGGTATTCCACCTAACAACAGTATGTTCATAGCCCTATGGTCAATCTAGTGCAAATGATATAAATATACCAGAAATTAAATAAAATAATTTAATCAATCACACAAGCACCAGAAAGCAGTAAAGAGAGGGTGACATGCAGATATGTTATCAAGGTTCGACCAACTTCCTACGCCCTCGCCTTGGCTAACTAGCATAAGGATGACCACAATAACTTGCTCACTTAAACGGGTGGAGCGACACCTATACAACCAGGTCAATTAGCACAGGACTGACCTCAACCTTTACACCAATCCTTATCGGGCTGAATTACCGCCCCCTCAGGCCACACCTGGAATCACTCAGATATATAATCAGATCGTACAATATGAAAGTGCTTTCAAGTAAAGCAGATTTGTACCCAAATGCGTTCAATCACATACACCACATATGATTTAAAATGTAAGCTCAGTGTGGTCTAGATAGTTCAACTCTCAAAGGTATTTTCTATCAATTTAGTGAGTACGTGAGAGTATCAATAACGATCTGTTTATTTCAAAATATTCAATCAAACGTGTTCACACAGAATATTAAGCAAGCCTCAAGAATATCAATTAGTAGAATATCTCAATCATGTGAATATGTATATGCTTGGATTGCAAGGTAGATAATCTTTGTATTCAGAAAATAGTATGTGAGTGAATAAATATTGCAACAAAGATGTTTCACCTCAAAAACAAATATCTCTTCAAAAGGTTTTCAAGATAAAGCACAATAGATATTTGTAAATGATTTTGAAAATATTTCGCAACTAAAAGCAAATAAGAGCTTCTCATGATTTTGCAACGAATATGCAATCTCGGAAGATCTAATAAAGTCTTCTTAGGATGAACTTATTAACAAAGTCACCTAAGAATCCTTTTGGTTTGGCTCTCAATAAAAATGAATCAATCTCACAACAATGAGAAAGCAAACCTTCCTATTTAAACACTCAAGAACACTTACAGATGATTTAGTAACTTTTGAAGGTAAGTTAGAGTGTTTGTAGAAAGAATAGAAGGTATTATGCTTGAGAGAGAAATTTGAATTTTTTGGCTTAATCAACTTCTTAATTTTCCCAAATGAAGGGGTATATATAGACACCCCATGATTTTTGACCGTTGGGGACCTATTAGGAATTATTAGAAAAGTTTTATGATATTTCAAATGTTTTAACCCTGTTTAAAAAATGTTTAACCGCGGTAAAAATCAGGGCAACCCGAGAGGTCCAGTCGACGAGAACAGTTTTGGTCGACCAGAGTTCATATGGTTCAGTCGATCAAGAGGTTTTTGAACTGAAGGCTCGGTTAACCGAAAGTGGGCAATTTCCCATTTCTCCGAGGTTCAGTTAACTAAGCCATTTCGGACTAGCTGGTTCGGTTGACCAGACCGTTGGGATTTTTCCTGAGGACCCTCGAGCAACCAGGTAGTTGGAGTACAAAAATGGCTTGATCGACCAGATGGTCAAATTGTTTATTAGAGAGGGTTTCGGTCGACCGGGGCTTTTTGAACTACATTGGTTTGGTCGACCAGGGCCTTGGTCAACTGTTGACCCAGGCTAGTTTCGGTCGACTAGGGAAAATGAACTGCCTTGGCCGGTCAACCGAAAGTGCACAATGTGTGCATTTTGGTCCAGTCTTGAAACATACAAACCTTATTCAAGTGCCTAAAAAACATAGGTGCAAATGTGTGTGTCCTAGGGCCATTTATGTACAATTAAAGACACCGAAAAATTCTGGTGTCGGTCGACCAATCCTAAGGTCTTTCTACGGTCACTTTTAGTTTGTATTTGGTTTGAGCTTACATAATAAACCATGCATGTGTTGTGTGTGCTTATTACAAACCAAATATCCTAATTACTATTACAGATCAATTTCACCACTAAATATATATTACAACTGAAAAACATGAACTGGTCTTCAAGCCTTAAGCTTTCACGTGCCATCAATGTATCTGCTAATATAGACTTGCACATGAACTAGATATTCATTAAATGCATGAATATTTGTCATTATCAAAACCGGGCGTGACCTATAAGGCCAACACTTAAGGACTCGTCGATAAGGTGATGTGTTTCGCCGACGAATCTAGCCCTATAAATAGTGAAAACTCGGATTTTTATCCAATTTCAGTGTTTCTCTCTCTCTCCTATAGTCTCTCCCACTTCTCTCTTCGATTTTGGCCTCGTCAGTCGCCGGATCGACGATTTGAAGCCACCACGATGCTCCTGGCGGAGTTCTCCTCAAGTCTGCTAAAGCGAATCGTTGGTGAAACGAAGTTGGGATTCATCGCAAATCCAAGATAAGGTCTTTTATTCAGTTTTTAGCTTTCTAGCAGTTATAGAAAATGATGTAGGCAAAGAAATATTGATATTCTATTCTGGCAAATGTTGTTTTCAGGGTATTGTGTAGGAAGCCTGCGGGTGTTAGGCCAGTATACCATTGGGGCTTTTCAGTAGTCAGGTAAGGGAAATATGGTATGCTAGGTTATTTGAGTTTGATTTCAGTATAAGTTATAAATGTTCCACCAAAGTAATATTCACAGCAGAGATTTATACAATTTATTCAAATATGATTATTATGTTTTAAGATTTCTGTGTGGCTTGAGAATATAGACATAGTATAGAAATATGTTTTACGGTATTTTCATATACCATGTTTTACAGAATATATATATATATACAGTGGCTATGCTTTACAGTATTTACAAAGTATTATGACTATACAGTTGAACTCATGTCAGTATATCATAGTTTTATTTAGAACAGTATATACAGTGTTTATAGTATGCCATATTTTCTATTACCATAACATACAGAGTATACAAACAGAGCATATAGACAGTTATACAAACATAGCATCGAGATGCTATAGATACAATATACAGAGATTACAGTATTTACAGTATAGAAAGATAGCGTTATGGTAATTTTGGAAACATGATGAAAATAGTAAAAGAATATATATGTATATATATAATATCAGACCCTGTTGGACCATACAGTGACAGAGCACAGTACCATAGCTACATACATTTTCTAGAGTGCAACCACCTATTCAGATAATATGTGGTATAAAGGTCAATCGCATAGAGCCCACAAGTGGACAAGCTCCCCATCAGATATGGGTTGAGGAGGGCTGATCAGAATATGGAGTATAGTGATTTATTCCTGGTTGGATAGACAGGGTAAATCCTGCCTACGGGCCACACAACCTTGTCATGAGGGCTTAAATCATGACAGACAGTTATCCATAGGGAAAGTTTTCAGTTACTATTGCGTATATACAAATTTACAGAGACAGAGAATATATTTATGTACATTAGAAGTATTTTGAATAGTAACCTAAAATACTGATATTTTAAGCAACACGGAAATGGTGGTGGTTTTTATTACTTGTACTGTATTTACAGATCCAGTTATAAATGATTATATAGAAACAGATTTTCATTATGTTGTAACTCATTTGCCACACACGAGTAATAGCATATTTCGTCTTACTGAGCGTTGGTTCATCCAGTGTTGATTCATTTTTCAGGTGATTCAAGTAGGTGAGCGGACCAGGCTCGCAGATAGAGGGGTTTCAGTATTGCCCTGACAGTGAAGTGAGTATTGGGGGAGTATTTTTATATAGCCCTAGCCAGTTGAGGGTATTTTGGGGAAACAGATATATATATATATATTTTGAGGATACATTCGAGCACTCTAGTATTGTATATAATTACATATGGTTATATTTATTTGATTTATGCTTCTCGCTACTTAGGTTGATGATTCAATTTGGTATTAGAGCATTTTAAATGTTATAGTATAAAAAAAAAATATGGAAATTAAGCAGGTCGTTACAATTAATATATTGAATTTATTCAAAAGAGTAAACAATTTTGAATAATGAATAAATATTAAATAATATTCATATAAATTTTATTTAGTTAAAATGTATTTTTTTATTAGGAATTTTATTTAAAAAAGAATATTAAAATAAAATAAAAAGAAAACTTACTTATATTATATTTTCTTTCTATATTAAAAATCATTTTAAAATAACATTTATTCTATTATGATTCCTAAAAATTTTAGAATAAATGTTAATAATATACAAAATCAAAATTTTGTAAATTTTTTCATTACATATTTTGTTTTCTTTTTTACTTTTTGTATGAAAATTTTATATTTTTTTCATTTTCATTTATTTCCTGATTTAATAGTTTCAATTTCAAATAGGAGTTAAGGTAGAATTTAGATATATATATTGCCATTAACATAGATACTTTGGCTCTTGTGGCAACTTTGCGCTTCATAGAGGGGTAGGTCATGGGTCCCAAGAAGCTACAAAATTATAGCAATAATTCTTTTGCAATGAAAATTAGGTCAACCTAGTTGACTCACCGAGTCTGACCAAGTTATACCGAATCATCCAAGTCTAATCGAGTTAACCAATTCAATAAATTTTTGTTTCAAGCTCTATAACTGGATCAGTGAATTGACTGGTTTCGAATCGACTCTGTTGGACCGATCGGTTTAGTTCGAGTTTCATACTACAATCCAAATATTATGTAGCTTTTGCCCTTCTATCTTCTCAGCTTGTATATTATAGGTTTTATTTCAATCTTAGCCTAATACGGAATCTCCCAATCAGGTTTAAGCTTAGTGGGACCTAGTTCTCTTTGACTTGACCTAACTCTTTTCAAGATTAGATCTCTCGATTTAAAGAAATGGGCTGTTATGCGAAAAATATAATACTCAGTTACCTTTTATTAATATGCTGCTATTCTGATTTGGGTATGTTGTCGTTCTTCCACCAAGTCCAACTCCATCTTCAGTTTATATCATTTTCTTCTACATTGAAGTATCACTTCCTCCATGAAGGAATTCCAATTTCAACTAGAATTTCTACCTCCATCCCAAAGGCTAGCATGAAAGGAGTTTTCCCATTGGCTATTTTACTAGTTATGTGATACACCTAAAGTATTTTGGGTAACTTCTCTACCCACCTTCCTTTGCATGGAGTCAAGACATGTCTTAAGGTAGTGCAAAATCATTTGGTTCATGTTTCTCCCCTTATCCATTGCTTTGTGGATATATTACTAAAATAGAGAAGGATTGTGCCTAAAAACTATAGCAGAATGTCCTGAAATGACAGTTGTCAAATTGTTTCCAGCAGTCAATTATTACTGAGTGTGGGATTTTGTATCGACAAACAATTGAGGACCATATCAACAAAAAATAATCCAATTAACTCAAAATTTTGAAAAAGAAATCTGTTCAAATATTCCTAATGCATTTTGGGACAGAAAAAAACATATAGTAGAATTACCATATGAAAAAGACTTTAACGAAAAGAATATTCCAAAAAAACTCGACCAATTCAAATGAATCAAGAATTGCTTGAATATTGTAAAGCTAAAATTTGGTCTCTTCTTGAAAAAGGACTGATTAGAAAATCAAAATCATCTTGGAGTTGTTTGCTTTCTATGTTCAAAATCAAGCTAAAATTGAAAGTGGAGCACCTAGACTTGTAATCAAATTGGTTTCTCAAATGGTGGATTTATTTCGATCCAACAGACCAAATCCTCCCGGAGTTCGCAAAATCAGGATTTCAAATATTTCAACAAGCAATGGATCTTAAAGATAGTTTTCTGGCATCCTTCAGATATTTTTCTCAGTTTAATGTTCCTTGGATTGTTTTCTAGGATTTTGTCAAAGTTCAAGATCATAACTTTGCTCCTAAATCAAGGTGAGGAATGGTGTTCCCAAAATAATGGCTTGGCTTAAATTTTTAACAATAATAAATGAAGTTTTTAGACAAATATTATCGTTGCAGTGGACCCCCCATGACACCAGGTGGTGGAACTGATGTTTGTCCATGATCTGGGGTGAACCCTGGGGGATGAGCGGGGTCCACATCTACTTCGGGATCAACATGCACTGCCTTTCCCTTGTTCATCAGTAACTCCAGAACCTTACTTATCTTATCATTTATCTCTTCTTGTCCTTATTCTAGACCTAGGACTCTATTTTCCAATTGTTCACTCATTTCTCTCGCTCTTCGCCTGGTATTGTACTGATGCGTGGTGCTCTCAATTATTGCTTTATATTACTCAAAGGACCTCTTTGAACTGAAAACCAACAATTTCCTCTTTAGAATCATGAATGCACAATTATGTACTACATGAGTGAATATGTTTTGATGCATGATCAGGGTATGTAATAGGTGTTTATGTATGGATGCAACTAATGTAATTATACATATAAACAAACACATGAGCGTGCATGCAGCCTATCATGCATGACTATGTATGAAATGAAGTGCATGAATACAATGTAACCTAGATGACAACTTAGCCAGGATTCTAGAAAAATTCCACTAATGAAACATTTCAAAGATTAAAATGACCATTGATGGGTGACAATTTCAATTCAATTTCTCCCTTAACCATTCATTTCCTTGATGATGGTCTATCTACCTTAGATTCTATGAAGGGTCAAATTCTAAGGTTGGGGTTGACCCAGGCTAGTCAACCCGTTGGATTCATTCAATGTGGACTAGTGGACTTTAGTGTGCACTTGGGCCTCAAGTATTTTAAAAGAGGCTTCGACCTATTTCATGATGGGTTAAGGCCCTAGTTGAAAAGGAATTGGACTTGGATTACTTGAAAAAATATCGGTCCGAATTTTTAGGTGATAGGGCTGAAGCCCATTTTTTGAAATCTGGGTTTGACCCTTTTTGAAAATCATGTCTGGGCCGAGTTTTTACTTAGGAAAATGTCGGGCCCAAGTTTGTTTTTAAAGAATTGGGGCCAAGTTATTTGGAAAGGGTTGGGCCGACTCATAAAATGTTTGGGCCAAGTTCTTCATTCTTTGAAAAGGATGGGCCATGGTCTCATTATTGTGCTTTTTCATAATACTGGCTAAGTAGTATGTAAGTCTAAAATGGATGCAGAATGCATGGTATAATACAAGGTATCTCACAATATATATACAATAGACGGTATGGGGAGAAGGATGTCCCGACCTAGGGTAGGTATGTATACACAGGGTTAGTCATGGCACTATCCTAGTTAAGGAAAACTATATACAAGTATGTGTGGGTAGGCTTTAACCCTATTGACAAAAGGTCCCTAGTTTGGAATTCCATCCTCCCCCATTGGGGTTCGGATAAAACCTGCACTGAGCGGAGTGGTTCGCGGGTCCCATCAAGCTCTGCCACGAAGGGACTGACGCTATTACACTCTTATTTAATCCTAATAAGGAAAGCTCAGGTATAGAGCGTGAAAGTGTGTGAATTCAATCTTAACCTAATCCCGCTACCCCGACATTTATTCACATGCTGTTAAGAATATGAAAACAAGATATCTACAATTAATATATTTATTCAAAAGATAAGGAAACATAATATTTGTAATTAATATGTTTATTCAAAAAATTTGGAAACAAAAAAAATAAGGAAACAAAATATTTACAATTAGTATACAAAATATCTATAATTAATATGTTTATTCAAAATATCTACAATTAATATTCAAAAAAAAATTAGGAAACAAAATATTTTTAAATAATTAAGGTTATTTACAAATTATGGAAGTAAAATATTTACAATTAATCAAAGTTATTTACAAATTACAATATTCACAAAATAAGGAGTAATTAAAAGATTTATTAAATTTAAACTTGGGATAATTTTGAATTAATTACTAGATCAACTCTCTAATGTCCCCAGCAGAGTCGCCAAGCTGTCGCGACGTCCCGGGAGCGCATATGCCCCGGGCGGTGAAATTAAAAATGAATTTTAATTTTCAATTAAAAATAGGTAATGTCGGAGTCGCCACTAACCTTTTAGTGTGGTTAGAACACATGATTACTACCCCATTACGGGTAGAATCGGTCTACGTTATCAGAGCTAGGGTCGGGAGTTCGGTTACATGAGGGGAAGGTACGAGCACCCCCTACACGCCCGTTCTTACGAACGGTACCTAACTAATTTAGAATTATCCCTAATTTAATCTAATAAATCTTTAAATTACTCCTTTTTATGAATTTATAAATACACATAAAAAATAAATAAATAAATAAATATAATATATACATATATATTCCCTCAGAGCTTAAGGTACGTGAAGCCCGAAAGCTCGTACCCTAGCATTAAAATCATAGGGATTAAAAATCAATAAAATATCTAAGAAAATACGCTCCCAAATTTTGAAATTGTATATAAAATTTTTATAGGAAAATACTAGTATGAGAGGTTTTACTATATATTAATAAGATAATAAGTTAAAATATTAAATTATCACAATGCATATAAAAATAGTAATGATAATAAGCATATCTGTTAAAATATTACAACTTTCAAAATAGCCAATAAAATACCATATGTATATATATATTAAAACACTCAAGACACTATACAAGGTAATTCCATATATAAAAAAAATGCCTTAATAAGTGAAACTAAATAATAATTATGCCATAATATTATATACAATATCATACTAAATATAATAGCAAAATATATACCAAAACACTAAACTTACCATAATGATTGATACCTTTATATGTAAATATGATAAAATATTAGAATACGAATACTAAATATCCGAAAATATTAATATGAGTATAGATAACACATACAATAAAGAAAACCCTAAGTAATTAAAATTGAACATACATCAACGATGAAAACCCTAAATAGCCCTAAACATATGGATTAAGTAAATAATTACAATAACTATTCTAACTACGTATTAAACATGCAACAATAATATTAACAATCCAATGAATAAAATGAAATTAAACTTTAAATATCTAGACAAATTCCAACTATAAAAATTCCGCACTCAAGAAAATTAACTTATATGAATAATACAATCAAAACTTACCCTGTGTACCAAAAATTAAAATGACTATAAAAATCATAAAAACCTATATACCTGCATACGCAAAGAAAAAAAACAAAAATCAAGACATTAGATATTAGGACGAACCAAAACTAGCAAAAATAATAATAATAATAATAATAATAATAATAATAATAATAAAAATAATAATAATATTAACTAAATACTACAACAAATATTATATCAACATACACCTTATAACATGAACATTAATATTTTAACGAATACAACCACAACCCTAATATTAGGTATGTAACTTGAATATTATATACTCAAATAAATATGACATTTAAAAACCAAAATTCATATTATAACTTTAAAACTCTTATGTCAATATGATTCATGTGACAAGATTTCAAACTTCAACTATCAAAATGAATTTCCACAATAAAGATTCTACAACTAAGAATAAATGAATGAATAAATAGACATTAACAAGTATCATAAAATTAACTTATTTAATATATATACAATCAAATCATGACCACAAGATTTAATCTTTGAACATTGAAATAAGCCCCTAACAAGAATCCTACAAAATAGAGAACAAACAAATTAGTATTAACTTAAATAATAAAAAGAAACAAAATAAAACAAGGGGTGATAGCAAAATAAAAAATCAATAAAGTGAAACCAAAATAAACAGGACTTGTGCACTGTGCATTGTGGCTGGCGTGCAGAGGATTACCTGGGAGAAGCTTCCAGCTGTGCTGCGTCTAGCAGGTGGTGACGGTGTCGTGAGGGTTGTGGAGTTGCAGTGGGTGTTGCCGGTGATGGAGATGGCTGTCGGAATTGCTGGTGTGATGGATCTCTGGTGATTGCAGAAGGGGACGGTTGGGGACGAAGATGACCAGTTGCAGACGAAACTTCTGCTGCTGCTGCAGGGGAGTTTGGCTAGCTGGCAGAGGGCGGTGATGGCCTCGTGCGACGTCGCCAGCCATGGGGCTGATGAAGTTGGGCTCGGGGTGGTTGCCGGAGTCGGAGAAGAGAGTGAAGGAGAGGGGCGTGGGGCTAATGAAGCTAGGCTCGGCTGAAAAATGGAGAGGTCGTGGTCATCTTTGTGATCAGGGGCTGCGGCTGGTAAGGTGGCTGGTGAGGAAGGAGAAGAAGAAGGAGAACAGAAAAAATCTCTTCTTTTTTTTTTGGTTCCCCTGTGCGTTGTCCCTCCCCCCCCCCCCTTTGGCTCCGTGCCTCATTGCCCTTATATAAAAAAAATTGAAAACCCTAAAAAAAAACTTCCCTTTTTTGAATTTTTTTTTTTTTTATGTTTTTATTCTTATGGTAATAATGAAAATGGAAATAGTAATAATAATTATTATTATAGTAATAATATAAGGATAATAAGGTAATAATAATAATAATAATACTTCTAATAGTAAATAATAATAATTATAGTAAAAAATAAAAATGAAGATACTATCGATAAAATAATAATAATAATAATAATATTAACAAAAATAAAGTAATAATACTAATATTAAAAGTAATAAATAATAATAATAATAATAATAATAATAATAATGATAACATCACCAAAAATAATAAAAATAATAATAGCCAAAATAAGATACTAATGCTAATAATAATAATAATAAAGTAATAAAAAATAGTAATAATAATAATAATAATAATAATAATAATAATAATAATAGTAGTAGTGATAATAATAATAATAATAATAATAATAATAATAATAATAATAATAATAATATATCAAAAACAATAAAATAAATGAAAAATAAAAATAATTATAGTAAAGTAAAAATAAAATAAAGATAATAAAAGTACTAGTAATAATAATAAAAAAATAATAATAAGAATAATGATAATAAAAATACTAGCAAAATAATAGTAAAGTACTAATAATATACGAAAATAATAGTAATAAAATAATAATAATAATAATAATAATAATAATAATAATAAAAATAAGAAAATAAGAGGGGACCCCTTGTTCTATTTGACTAGGGCAAAAATAGGGTGTCTACAGTTTTATTTGATTCGGGTGTGACCCATTCCTTTATATATGCTAACTTTGTAAAACTATGTGGGTTTGAGACCCAAGTCATGAATGACGAATTGTTGGTAACTACACCATTTGGGAGTGTATCGTTCTGTAGGAGGGTGTTAGAGAACTACGCAGTGGTAATTTAGGGAAGATTGCTACCGGCGTATCTTGTGGTATACGATATGTTGGGGTTTGATGTCATACTGGGGATGGATTGGTTATTCTCCAGCTATACTATGATCAACTGTCGTAGAAAGGTGGTTGTGTTCAGACCTCTTGGGGAGCAGAAGTGTGAGTTTGTAGGATCGTGTGTGCTTTCAATGCCACAGTTTCTATCGGCACTATAGGTGAGGAGGTTACTCTTAGACGGATGTCAAGGGTACCTAACTTGTGTGAAGGAACCACTTCGGGATGAGTTGAGGCTCGAGGATATTCGATGGGTTAGCGAGTTCCCAGATGTATTTCCAGAAGACTTAGCCGATTTACCTCTGAATTGTGAGGTAGAGTTTGCGATAGAGTTGCTGCCGAACAAGGCACCGATCTCTAAGGCTCCGTACCATATGGCTCCAGCAGAACTTCAGGAGTTAAAGGAGCAGTTGCAGGAATTATTGGACAAGGTCTTTATCCGACCGAGTGTTTAGCTCTGGGGAGCTCTAGTTCTGTTTGTGAAGAAGAAGGATGAGTCGATGTGTATGTGCATTGATTACTGTGAGATCAACAAGGTGACTTTGAAGAATCGTTACCCTTTGCCTCGTATTGATGATCTCTTTGACCAACTATAGGGGACACAGGTCTTTACGAAGATCGACCTACAGTCAAGGTATCATTAGGTGAGGGTTCGATCTAAATATGTTGCAAAGATTGCTTTCCAAACCAGATATGTCCACCACGAGTTCTTAGTCATGCCTTTTGGGTTGAGGAATGCTCCGGTAGTGTTCATGGATCTTATGAAAAGGGTTTTCCATGAGTACTTGGACCACTTCGTAGCGGTGTTCATCGACGACATTCTAGTATGTTCGAAGAGTCCAGAAGAGCATGAAAACCATCTAAGGTTGGTACTACAAATTCTACGAGAGAGGAAGTTGTATGCCAAGCTGAAGAAGTGTGAGTTCTGGTTGAATCAGGTCGTATTTTTAGGTCATGTGGTGTCTAAGGGCGGTATCTCAGTTGATCCTAGCAAGATTGAAATTATGGTCGACTGGGTGAGACCGAAGAGTGTTCAAGAGGTTTGGAGTTTTCTAGGACTGGCAGGTTACTATCGTTGGTTCGTGGAGGGATTCTCTAAGTTGTTTGAGCCTCTAACACGATTTACCAGGAAGGGGATGAAGTTTGATTAGACAAAGGATTGCAAGTAGTGTTTCCAAGAGCTGAAACAGCGATTGGTTACTGCTCCAATTTTGACTATTCATTCCGGGGATGGCAGTTTTGTGATCTATAGCAACGCGTCTCTGAAGGGTTTGGGATGTGTGCTTATGAAACAGGGTAAGGTAATAGCGTATGCTTCTCGACAACTCAAGGAATATGAGAAGAATTACCCTACGCATGATCTAGAATTAGCTATTGTAGTTTATGCACTGAAGATCTGGTGACACTACTTGTATCGTGTGCAATGCAAGTTTTTCACTGACCACAAAAGCCTTAGGTACTTTTTCACGCAGAAGAAGTTGAATATGAAGCAGAGACGGTGGCTTGAGCTGATCAAGGACTACGATTGCACCATCAACTATCACCTGGGGAAAGCCAATGTGGTGGCTGATGTGTTGAGTCAAAAGTCACAGCATGCGGCAGCATCTGCCGAAGGATTCACTAGTTCAGTTCCATTGACGGGTGGAACAACACCAATTACAACACTCCTTGGTTAAGGCTAGAGCCCACCTTCTCCAAACGATATTCCCTCGTTTAGTCACTCCTTACATAGGCTAGAATCTGCCTCTCTAAGCAATGTCCCCTTGCTTAGCCAATGATCCAAATGACCCTTGGAACGTCAAAGAACTATAAGAAACACAATATAAGATTTGCATACAAGTATACTCTCTCAAAGAGCAAGTTAGTACAATTTCAGCACTATATACTTTGAATGTAAAATATCAATATGAAATACAATGACGCTCAAGTGTAGAATTCACCAATATCCTTCTTAGATAAGGATTAGCAGTAGAAATTCAGAGGAGGAAGGATTAGCACTTTAGAATTCTCAGCCAAAGAATTTTTCAATGAGTGAGTAAGAGCGCTTTTGAAGAACAAGAATACTTTCAGCTTTACAAGAAGATTTTTCAATTCTTGGATATATTTTGATTTGTAAAAACATGTATTTATAGGCTTTCAAACTTGTTTCCATGTTGCCAAAGTTTCCTTTGAGAGTTTCCCAAAATTTTAGAAAGTTTAGAGCTCAAACGGCTATATTTTAAAAACAGGAGTTTTAAATTTTTTGCCCATTGAACAGTGTTCAGTCATCTGAAGTGTCGAGGTCAATCGACTAAAGTTTCTTAACCCCTTAAAAAAAATAGAACTGGATACAGGGTCAGTTGACTGAAATCAGGGTTAAGTCATCCGATGTCACAAGTTTAGTCGACTGAAATTGCAGGTTCAGTCGTCTGAACTTGCTGCTGTAACTCTCTACCTATTCTGTCTTGTTCTTCTGTCAGCAGTGACCCTGCTTCAATTTTTTTGCTATAACTTTTTTTGTATAACTCCAAATTAGGTGTTCTTAGTGTCAAATTAAATCTAAGAGAAAATTCTACAACTTTCATGTTAGCCAATTTTCAAAATAATGAGTTTTTGATAGTGAAAAATGCACCTTAATGTGACTGTATAAAAACTAACAGCAAATAGAAAAACCCTTTTTGGTGCTTTTTATTCCAAAAATGATTCTAACCCTTTTAAAATAATTTTTAGCCTTAAAAATATTTTTTAGGTATTTTAAAAAGTATCTAGGTCTAAGTTAACCTAAGAGTTTCAAAATATTTCAAACGATATTTTAAACATTAAAAGTACTTACATGAAAACTTCTAAAACTTTTCTCATTCTTAAGTCTTCATGTTTTGTTTCTTCAAGCTTCCATATTTTCTTCAAGCTTTCATATTCTTTGAGCTTTATCACTTTGCCTTTCTTTGGATCTTTTAATATTCCTTGGCTTTCAACAACTCATTCATGTCTTCATATTCTTCAAGGTTTAATATATCATCTTTAAATCCATACTTGGACTCTTTTAAGTTTCATTTGATCCTCTTGAGCACTTTGACCTTTTCTTTCTCATATATAAGCCCTGAAATATCATTACTCACACAAATACATTAAATTTCACTTGTTTGTTAGCATCAAAACAAGATAACAAGGTTTTAAGCCTTGTAAGGTCAACATTGGTGATCCATCCAACTTTGTTTGAGCATATTAAAGTCGCGCAGGCTAGTGATGCGGAGTTAGTTGAGACAGTGGAGAAGGTGAAACAAAGGTTGGATGTGAATTTTAACATCTTTGATGGAGGTGTGTTGAGGTTTGGAACCAAGTTGTGTGTTCCAACCAATGACGAGATCAGAAGGATGATTCTAGAGGAAGCGCATCGTTCTTTATATACGGTACATTCGGGTAGCATGAAGATGTATCGAGATTTGCACGAGACCTTCTGTTAGAGTGGTATGAAGAGGGAGATTGCTCAGTTCGTGGAGCAGTGTTTGACGTGTCAGCAGGCGAAAGTTAAACATCAAAGGCTGGCAAGGCCGTTATAGCCCTTAGCTATTTCGGAATGGAAATAGGAGCATATTTCCATGGACTTTGTGACCGGAATGCCGCCAGCACTTCACGAGCAGAATGCCATTTGGGTGATCATGGATAGATTGATGAAATTTGCTCACTTTATACCTATGAAGGTTAGCTATCCTTTGAGTAAGTTGGCAGATTTATATGTGCTTGAGATAGTTAGAAGGCACGAGGTACCGGTGTCCATTGTGTCAGATCGAGACCCGAGGTTTACCTCTCATTTCTGGAAGAGCTTGCAGGAAGCATTAGGGACGAAGCTTACTTTCAATCCAGCGTTCCACTCCCAGACTGATGGAAAGTTGGAGAGAACAATACAAATCTTGGAGGATATGTTACGGGCTTGCGTGTTAGACTTCAGTGGTGGTTGGATGCAGTTTGTGCCACTAGTAGAGTTTGCCTATAACAATAGCTTCCAGGTTAGTATCGAGATGGTACCGTTCGAGGCTCTATATGGTCGGAGGTGTCGATCTCCTCTGTATTGGGATGAGGTTAGTGAACGTCAGGTGCTAGGACTTGAACTTGTGCAACAGTCGTCTGAGAAGGTGGGTTTGATCCAGGATAGGATTAAATCGGCTCAGATTCTGCAAAAGAGTTACGCAGATGTTCGCCACCGTGAGTTGGAGTTCGAGGTGGGGGTAAGATATTCATGAGAATCACTCCGATGAAAGGGGTGATGAGATTTGGGAAAAAGGGCAAACTGAGCCCGAGGTATATTGGACCATTCGAGGTTCTTGAGCGAGTGGATCTGGTAGCCTACAAGATTGCACTGCCCCCAGCACTCTCGAGGATCCACGATGTATTTCACATATCCATGTTAAGGAGGTACGTGTCGGATCCATCGCATATTATTAGTTACGAGGACTTCGAAATTAGGGATACTTTAGTGTATGAGGAGGTACCCGTTCAGATTCTGGACCCTAAAATTCAGAAGTTACGTACCAAGGACATACCGTTAGTGAAGGTATTGTGGCAAAATCATGCGGTTGAGGAAGCTTCTTGGGAATTGGAAGAGGAGATACGCCAGAAGTATCCACAGTTGTTATAAGTAGGTATGTTTTACCCTACTTTGTATTGGAATAGGTGGTTAGTTTTGGGAGTGTGCATTATTGTGAACTCCTAAGACGATTTATGTATGCAACCACGGTATTCTTCCGCCACAAGTGAGGGTATGTATGTATTATGATGGGGCTACGTTCTATGTGGCTGTCGGTCCTTTTAGAGTCGAATGTATATTGGTTTTGTGATTGAGTTCGTAAATGAGTTTGGTTCGCTGTTTAGGAGCCATAGAGTTTGAATTTTGATTTTGGGGAAAGGTAAGGGGATTTTGTTTATGTCGGTTATTTCAAAATCGAACTTGGTAAAACTGTTGTGATGATCCAAAAATATATATACGATTAAAGCACAATAATAATAAAATAATAAAAATGGTCATTAAGTTAATATCAATACGAAAGTGTTTCTCTGTTTGATGCTTAAGAAATACCTTGTCTAAGCGAGTGCTTAGAGACCATTGCGGCTCAGTCGCTCCCTAGAGGTCGGCTTGGTCAAAATGGAATTTCATAGGATAAAACAGGGTAGACACTATTTATATACGTAAATAAGTACATAAAATAATGTTTTAACTGACATAATCTGTAAAAATATATGATAAAATAATAATAATTTAAGTATCCTATGCGGGGCCCACAATACTGTGTGGGGCCCACATGAGTCCCGAAGCCATGTAGAGGTTTACATAAGTTTCAAAGCTATGTAAGACACATAAAATCGTATGAGGATTATTCGAGTTACGTAGGATCCATTTGGGTCTCGAAGTTGTGTGGCGCCTACAAGACCATGTGGGGCCCTAATGAGTTTTCAAAATTTAAATTTAATCCTTATTCAAAAATAAATAATAAAATAAATGAATACTAAAAATAGTTTAAAAGTAATAATAATAAGAATAATAATGATAATAATGATTAAGAAAAATAATAAAATAATGAAATAATTAATTAACTAATTGATTAATTAATTAGGTAAGTAATTAATTAAAAATTTATTTATTGGGAATGGTGGCAAGTACTCCCACATGGCCTCCATCCCCATCCCATACTCAACCCATACCTTACCCATCCCTTGCCCATTCTTTTATTTTAAAAAAATTATAATTTCACCCATCTCTCCACACTCTTACAAATTCCATTTCTTCCCCAAAATTTTCCTATAAATAGGGAGCTCTCAACCTTCATTTTTCACAACAATTTTTCAAGGAAGAGAAGAATTAGTGAGTGAAAGAAATTGTGGTGGAGAGAGAATTTTTGAGTAAATTCTCAATCACTCACTCTTTCTGATCTCATTTCTTAGAGATAGTTACAGTGTTCGTAAGGAAAAAGGTAAGTAAATTTTGATTATGTTAGTTTTTTTTTTTATTTAAAATTTATACCCGAGTTTATTTTATGAGTAAATTTCAATTATGTTAATTAGTTCTACAAAATTTCCATGTGTTTATTTTTACACATATTTAATTATACAAGTTCTATCTTTAATATACTTGCATCTATTTTTGGGTTAAGAAATGTTCTAATCCCCTCGGGTAAATTTTCAGCATTTCTTTCTATTCAAAAATAAAATTATATATATTTTTAACACAAAAATTGTGTGGCATGAGTTTATTTCTACGTTACATTTTTTATGAAAATATGAGTAAAGATGAGATTTTTACGATATTATTTTAAATTGCATAAATTGTAATAAGATGATTTTAAAACCCCTTATGACAACGAAAGTTCAAAGTTACAGATGCTCAATACCGCAGCTTAAAGTTTATAAGGATCAGAGTGCACCCACACCATTTACAGAGTGGTTATTTATGTTAGTGGATTTCTCCTGAGTGCACACCTGGTTCCGGACCAGGACTTAATAAGGAAAATCTCACTTAAAGTTTAGGTAAGTTGATTTAGTTTGGTCGGCCAACCAGCTAAGTCCAGTCTTCGGACTACACAACCCAGTCATGGGGGTAAACATGACTTATGACAAACAGGCCTAAGGGTGGTTTTTTACAATATATGTTTATATATAGTTAATTACGTATACAAAGTCACTGATGATTTGAAGGAAAAGTCTAAGTTTACATGAAAAAGATCATTCTAGTGCTTAAATGGCGATCTATAAAAAAACGTATGAGGAAAAGTATATGTATATTTATCATTAAATATTTATACAGTTTTAAAGTTAAAAGTTTAATTTAACAGTTATAGTATATGATTATAAAATTTTACTATTATAGTTGATGGTAAAAGTTTTATGCAGAAATTTTTAAATTTATATTTATTCTAGAGACAGTTTTGAACTTATAATATTAAATATTGTTTTACGAAATTTTTAAAAAACTTATTTTGGCCACACACTAATAATAATCTTATTTACTTACTGAGCGTCGTCTCACTCCAATCATATTTTTATTTCAGATAACTCTGAAGAGCATGTTGGAAATCAGGCTTAGCAAGCATGCGGGTGGGGATAGAAAAATAAAGATTGTTTAGAAATATTAGTATGATGCCAAATATTTATGCTTATGTAATTTTTCTTCTTTTGAAATAAATGATTGTAATATGGATAATTAGTGCTCTAGTTTAATAATAATTGAGTTTATTTGCTTCCGCTGTAAATCAGTAGTAAAAAGTTAATATCCCAGACCCTTCAAGGTCGGGGTGTTACAACTGTGGTTCACGATCCTGTGTGTGTTTTGGCTACTCATTTGGGGGAATCTAATAGGTAAAACTATGGGTTTTTCATGTTACAGTTTTGGGAAAAAGAGGGCATTGGGTTGCATCTCTTGTTTTGTTGGAAAACCGTGGATATATTGTGATATATATTGTGTTATGGAGATGGTCGTGTCTTGCCTTATTTTAAACTGTATTTTGAAAATCATGATTGTTGAGATTACCAAATGAGTGTGAATTGATTTGTTATATGAATATGCATATGTTGTGATTTTTGAAATGAGATATAGAAATTGGGTTCCGAATTGTTCCAGGTTGTGAAAGAGTGTCCGGATCTATATCTGAGGGTGTGAAATATCACCTGCTAGTGATTGGCAAGAGTGTCTGGCTCTATATCTAAGGGCGTGAGCCTTACCGGCTGATCACCAAAGGGTGTGGATCCACCAGTTGTACCGGTACGATGCCATCGGAGCCTAGGGCTACGCCATACGCCAAGGACACCATGTAATACGAACCGGTTTTGGGCCGAAGGGTGTAACGACATCGGGTTACTTGATCATGTGTGTGTGGGTGTGATGAGAGTTATACTGGAATTATATTGAAATGTGTATGTTTTATGTCATGATAACACTCATATGCCACACACTGATATAGCATGATTCTTCCTTACTGAGAGGTGTCTCACCCCTATCGTACATACATGTTTTCAGGTCCTTCGGGTAATTGGAACTAGCGTCCTTGTGTTGGGAGCATAGTGGTCGGTGTACTGCGTGAAGTACTTGTGTAAGTACTAGGAGTATATCAGGTTGTCTTTTGAGTTTTGGCTAGCACCCAGGTTTATGTTTTGTAGTATGGAGCTTAGACTCTTTTTGTAAAGACTCTGGTATGGTACAATATATGTATAGAAAGAATATTTTTCATTGTGTATATGTCATGTATGTGAATGTGTATAGGGTGTATGGGAACCCCACGAGGTCAGACCCTCATTCATTATTGTATCATTGGTGATTTGTATGATACAGGGACAAGTTAGGTTACTAATTCACCCCTGGGTCCCATTATCGGGTTCGGGGCATGGCAAATCTTATGATGAGAATTATTTTTGGTCCCATAGGCTGATGATGCCATGATCATTTCTTAAAGTGTATTAAGGATTTGATGTTATGTTTGGCCATCAATAGTCCATTTGTACAAAGCATCTCCATCATATTTGGCTTGAGTAATCAGGTTTCTTTCTTCAATTTGAAGGTCTAGAGGAGTTGGTTTGCTATAATAATTTTTCCCCTTCCATGCATTTTATTAATGCTTGGCTCTCCATTGAAGATCGTTTGAATCTCTTCTATTTGATTTTGGAATGTATCTTACTTAATGGATAATTCTTCCATTATATCTTCAATTTTATATGAACATTCATTTTGGTTGGTTTGGTCAACAATATCTTTCATTTTTCTTTATATTGAATAATCATATTTAGTCAAGGCATTAATTTTTTTATGTTGATCCTTGACTTAAATAAAGGTTCTTTAACCTATTTTGAATATCTTCAATCATAGGATCAGAAATCTTGATAAGCTTGTCTTTTGATTATTTTTTGGGTATAAAGAAGGGTTTTGTTAATATTGGAGGTTTTCTGATAATCTCCTTTCCTCCGGGAGTTTTTGAAAACTGGATATTGTCCAATTTGTCTTCTACTCGATACATTTGTTGAGATATTGTGTATAGTATTTGATTTGAAAAATTATTTTGATTTTGTAAATTTTTTACATCTCTGATTATAGTTGGGTTTGAATCTGATTCCCTTTTATTAATTGTTTTAAAAGGTGAAACAATGATCTCCGTGTTATCTATATTGATTTTAAATTCTTTTAGAGGTGGATGAATTGAAGTAACACATTTATGATTTGACAATTTCCATGTTTTGAAATGCCTTTTTTCTAATGTATTTATTATTTTAAAGTCAAATAGTGTATAAATACATTCATACTAGGTGAAAAAATCAATATGACTTTGAATTTTTTGTATATATTGATACCATAGTTCATAAAGATCTTCTAGTTCTTCATCACTATATTTTTTTGAATAATTCTTCTCTTTTTGATTGATCGTCTATGGCTAAAAATTCTTCTTCTAATTCTTTTTCTATCTTGAATTTTAAACTTTCTTTTAGTTGTTGTTAACATCATTAAATGTTTTGGAATTTGTTCTTCTTCTAGTATCTGAGATCGGGTAGAAGATTCAACCGTTTGAAATGTCTTAGCAGATTGAGCTCTTTCGTAAACTGGATTTGGTATATTAGGTTTGAAATTAACTCCTTTTTAATTCATAATCGTTATCTAAAGATTGAGATCTTAATGATGTACTTTTCCTAATAGGAAAATATTTATAATTTGAAGTGCTACTAGAAGTTTCTCTATTTCCTTTTTGAAATTCAATCATTATTGATCCAACCTCTAGATCTTCAATAATGATTGGTTCTTTATTTTGGATTGGCCTAGGGACATGAAGAGGACCCCAATCCCAAGAAATTCCTTGAGTAAGTTGATTCCATGGAAGGATTTTAGGGATCATAACCGGTGTTCATCATTGGATTGAAACATGACTATGCTTTCTTCTGGAGATTGCAATAGACATCCAATGTCGAGTGTGGTTTTCATGGCTTTGTAATATACTTTGTATATTACAATCAATGCATACGATCCTTGATTTATTCTATAATTTTTTGTTTGAATATCAATAATTAAGGATCTATGAAGATATTCATCATAACAAAATAACAAATTGTCTGGATAGCAACTGAAATAAACAGGACCATTGACCATGTTTGTTTCAATTAAACCAATAAGTGATGAATGAAAATCTGCTTCTCTTGCATCTCTTAAAAATGAGCAAATTGGTCTATCAAGTCCTTTCCTATGAAAAGGCTTGATTCCGATTTGAACTGCTCCTATGTGAACAAATTTGAAATTATTTCTTAAATATTGAACATCACTTTTCGATAATAGGTCAATACTTTCTGTCACGCCCCGAACCCGACAATGGGAGCCACGGTGTGATGTAGTAACCTAACCTGTCCCTGTATCATACAATACACAAATGATACATAATAAATAAGGGTTCGACCCTATGGGGTTCCCGTTCACCCTTTACGTATTCTTATATATGACATATACGCAGCGAAAAAGTTCATTCCATACATTCATTGTACCATACCAGAATCTATAAAAATAGAATCTAAGCTCTGTAATAAAAAACATAAACCCGGGTGCCAGCCAAAACCCAAAACGATAACCCGATATAGTCCTAGTACTAACACAATTACTTCATGCAGTACACCAATCACTACGCTCCCAACACAAGGATGCTAGTTTCGATTACTCGTAGGACCTGAAAAACATGTACGTATGATAGGGGTGAGACACCTCTCAGTAAGGAAGAATTGGGTTATATCGGTGTGTGGCATATGCGTGTAATTATGACATAAAACATACACAGTTCGATACAGTTCCAGTATTTTCATAAAACAGTTCCAATATAATTCTCATCACACCCACACACACATGATCAAGTAATCCAATGTTGTCACACCCTTCGACCCGCACTACACGGCCCGACACATGGCGTAACCCCAAGCTCCCATGGCATCATACCGGTACAACTAGTGGATCGACACCCTTCGGTGATCAACCGGTAAAAGGTGGTACTTCATGCCCTCAAATATAGAACCGGATACTCTTGTCACTAGTAGGTGGTAGTTCACACCCTCGGATATAGAGTCGGACACTTTTTCACAACCTAGATTAATTCGGAATCCCGTTCCTATCTCATTTCAGCAAAACACAACTCATGCATGTTCATATAACAATTCATTCCACACCCATTTGGTAATCTAAAAATCATGATTTTCCAAAAATACAGTTTAAACAAGTCAAGGCACGGCCATGTCTATAACACATATATATAACACAATATATCCATAGTTTTCTAACAAAACCAGAGACGTAACCTAATGCCCCATTTTTCCCAAAACTGTAACATGAAAATGTCATAATTTTCACCCATTAGATTCTCCCAAATAAGTAGCCAAAACACACATAGGACCGTAAACCACAATTCTACCGAATCTAATTTCGAAAATAACTGATATAAACAAAATCCCCTTACCTTTCCCCAAAAATCCAAACCCGAACTCTACGACTCCTAAACAGTGAACCGAGTTCCCAAAACCTATAAATCACAGTACAAAAAATACTTACAATTTCATTCTCTATAGAACTACTAAAACGGAACTAAAAACCGAGTCTTACCTCGATTTTGGGTCAAAACCCAAAAATCTCAAAACGAAGACCGATTCCACAAATCATGAAAAGAATCCTTTCCTGATCCTCATAGTGACGTTGGATTGTTGATTCTAGTAACGAACGGCGAAGAAATATAGAGAGAGAGAGAGAGAGAGAGAGAGAGTGGAGTTTCGAGTTCTTAAAAAGAGAGAGAGAGAATTTTGATAACTTAACTTCAAAGCAACCCAAAAATATATTTATAGCACCTTTGACTCAGCCAACCTCATCGACGAGGCAATGTCTTCGTCGATGAGTCAACGAAGGGAGTTCATCGATGTAGCGGTGGCCTCGTCGACGAGCCTGAGATTTTATGATTTCCTAAAACCTCTTGTCTTCTCCTCATCGATGAACCACTGAATTTCGTCACCGAATAACAGAAGGGCCTTCGTTGATGAACTCTAGTTTCATCGACGAAGGCTGCTCAATTTACTGTTTTACCCTTTTCTTATTTATATATTCCTTATCTCACGGGTCGGGTTCTTACAACCTCCCCTCCTTACAAAAATTTTGTCCTCAAAATTTGTAATCTCTCATTTACGAACTCATCCACACTACCAGTACACATACCTGACTCCAGGAAGAGCCGACGGCCACTACAACGCAGCCCCGTCACAATACATACATACCCTCACTTATGGCGGAGGAATACCGTGGTTACATACATAAACTGTCTCAGGAGTTCACAATAACACACACTCCCTAAGACTAACCACCTATTCCAATACCATAGTAGGATAATACACACATACTTAGAACAACTATGGATACTTCCGGCATATCTCCACTTCCAATTCCCAAAAGCTTCCTCAACCTCGTGATTCTGCGACAATACGTTTACTAATGGTATGTCCTTGGTACGTAGCTTCTGAACTTTACGGTCCAGAATCTAAACGGGTACCTCCTCGTACATTAAAGTATCCCCAATTTCCAAGTTCTCATAACTAATAACATGCGATGGATTCGACACGCATCTCCTCAACATGGATACGTGGAACACATCATGGATCCTAGAGAGCACTGGGAGTAGTACAATCTTGTAGGCTATTGGACCCACTCGCTCAAGAACCTCAAATGGTCTGATATACCTCAGGCTCAGCTTGCCCTTCTTCCCAAATCTCATCACCCCTTTCGTTAGAGCGATTCTCAGGAATATTTTACCCCACACCACGAATTCCAACTATTGACCTTATAGGTCACGCACAGTTTTGATAATGACAAATACCTATTGTATTTGATGCATGCTTAAGGTTATGTGCAGATATACAGTTGGTAGGTCAAAATCAAATGGCACAAGGACTAAAAGTTGGAAGACCTAAAGACTCTGAAAAGTATTTTATGTTGTATTGTAATTTATATATTCATCATTTTGGGTATGTAATAGTAAGATAGGAACCTGGTCTGTAATAATTAATGCCTCACCTGCATGGTAGGAAGGATAAGCTCAAGACCGTAGTTTGGCCTTAGGGATGGTCGACCAATGCCGGATTTTTTCAGTGCACTAAAAAAGGCCTAGAATGACCCTAGGACACTCACACATGCATATATATGTATGGTCATTTGAATAGGGTGATTGCATAATTAAAAAAGACAGAAATGTATGAAAAATACATGTTCGGTCGACCGTACTCTCAAGTACAAAATCCTCTTAGTCGACCGAACTTCCTAGGAGCCAACACATTGACCATGTAGTCGACAATGCCCAGATTGCATGCCAACGCTCTAGTCAACCGAATTCCCACATATGGAACTCAACAGTCTGGTCGACCGAACTAGTTAGTTCAAAAAGTTCCCGATCGATTGAACCGCGCTAAATAGGAAAATCGCCTTGAACCTCCATGTCTGATCAACTGAACTTGTAGTTCAATTTATGTCCGGTCGACCGAACCTGCTTTGGTTAATCGGGGCTCTCGGGTCGCCCCAATATTTTGATCGTGGTTAATATTTTTAAATAAGGTTAAAATAATTAAATTGTATTAAAACTTTCCTAATAATTTCATATATGTTCTAAACGGTTATATTTTTGGGGATGTCTATATATACCCCCTCATTTGGAATAATTAGCATCAAACTAGCAATCTTAATTAGGAAAAATCCCATGAAATTTGAAAATCTATAATACTCATTTTTTAGCTTCCAACACTCATTCTTATCAGATTTTATTACTTAAATATCTTTGTAAGTGTGATTAGAGTGTTCTTGTTCTATAGGTTTGCTCTCTCAATTTGTGCTTGCTTGATATTATTTTGTTTGAAAGCAAGACCTCAAGTTTTCTTATGAGACTTTATTAATAATTCTTTCCTAAGATGACTTCACTTGAGCTTCTGAGTATTACACTATCATTGCAATATCTTAAGAAGTTCTTATTTGATTTTGGTTGCTAAAATACTTTCAAATCATTTTCAAATATCTAGTGTGTTTCATTTTGAGATATGTTTGGAGAGATATTTATTTATGTGCTAAAGATCTTTGTTGTAATATTCCTTGAGTAATATTATTTGTTGAATACAAAGATCATATCACTTACACTCTCACGTATTGGTTGCAATATTTGCACAAATCTTTGAGAGTAGACACTAATACTACATTGAGCTTATCATATCTTATCATTTGGTAGTGTATGTGATTGCGTAGATTGGGTACACATCTGCTTTACATGAAAGCATAATTACCTTACCATTTTATTGTGAACAAATCTATTGCATTCTAGGCATGGGCCTAAAAAGGGAGACTAGCCCTAGTAAAATGTCTCGGATTGGCTTAAACCCGATTAGGAAAGCTAGGTGCGCCATCCAGGTAAGGCGTGTTGGTTGAGCTCAGCCCTTTGAATTAACTTGGTTGTAATCGGTGCTGCTCCACTTGTTAAGTGAGCATTTGTCGAATCTTCGGGCTTGCGAGCTAGAGGCGGGAATGCAGGCACAGTTGGCCAAACCCCGATAACATATCTTGTATGCATTGTTTATCTTTCTGCTATTTATATTTCTGCACATGTATGTTATAGTTAGTGAATGCTGCGCATGATTTTAATTTTCGCACGTTATATTTATCTGCGCATTTGGAATTGTATAGACAGACCCTAGGTTGCGAATATACTACCGTTAGATTAGCTAAACCTAAGAATAAATTTTAAAATTCCAATTCACCCCACACTCTTGGGAATACACCAAAGTTAACACCAACTCCCGGTGGCGAATATCTGCGTGACTCTTCTACTAACTCTGAGCCAATTTAATCCTTTCTCGGATCAAACCCACCTTCACAGATGCCTACTGTACGAGTTCAGGTCCTAAAACCTGACGTTCACCAACCTCATCCCAATACAGAGGAGACCGACACCTCCGACCATAAAGAGCCTCGAATGGTGCCATCCTGCTATTGTCCTGGAAGCTGTTATTATAGGTGAACTCTACTAGTGGTATAAACTACATCCAACCACCACCGAAGTCTAACATGCATGCCCGTAGCATATCTTCCAAGATTTGTATTGTTCTCTCCAACTGTCCATCCATCTGGGGGTGGAACGCTGAACTGAAAGTAAGCTTCATCCCCAGTACTTCCTACAAGTTCTTTCAAAAACAAGAGGTAAACCTTGGGTCTCAATCTGACACAATGGACATCGGTACCCCGTGCATTCTAACTATCTCATGCACATACAAGTTTGCTAACCTACTCAAGGAGTAGCTAGTCTTCATCGGTACGAAGTGAGCAGATTTCGTCAACTTGTTCACGATTACCCAAATGGCATTATACCCGTGAAGCACTGGCGACAATCCGGTCACAAAGTCTATGGAAATATGCTCCCATTTCCATTCTAGAATTACTAAGGGATGTAACGGCCATGCCAACCTCTAATGTTCAGTTTTCACATGCTGACGCGTCAAACACTGCTCCACGAACTGAGCAATCTCCCTTTTCATACCACTCCACTAGAAGGTCTCGTGCAAATCCCGATACATTTTTGTGCTACCGAGATGTATCGTATACAAAGAACGATGCGCTTCCTCCAAAATCGTCTTTCTGAACTTGTCATCATTTGGAACACACAGCCTGATTCCAAACCTCAACACACCTCCCTCAGAGATGTTAAAATCCGTAGCCAACCCTACTACACTTTCTCCACTGTCTCGACTAACTCTGCATCACTAGACTGCGCGGCTTTGATGCGCTCAAACAAAGTTGGCTGGATCGCCAAGCTAGCAATGAAAGCCTGATGATCTCCAGTCACCAACTCTATACCAAGGCTTTCCAAATGCCATCTGATATGATGCTGAGTTACAATTGCAGATACTGTCTCATGCTCTGACTTCTAACTCAATGTATCAGCTACCATGTTAGCTTTCCCCAGGTGATAGCTGATGGTGCAATCGTAGTCTTTGATCAGCTCAAGCCACCGTCTCTGCCTCATGTTCAACTCCTTCTATGTAAAAAAGTACTTAAGGCTTTTGTGATCAGTGAAAATCTCGCACTGAACACCATACAAGTAGTGTCTCCAGATTTTCAGTACATAAACTACAGCAGCTAATCCAGATCATGCGTAGGGTAATTATTCTCATATTCCTTGAGTTGCCAAGAAGCATACGCTATTACCTTACCCTGGTGTATAAGCACACATCACAAACCCTTCAGAGACGCATCGCTATAGATCACAAAACTGCCATCCCCCGAAGGAATGGTCAAAATCGGAGCAATAACCAATTGCTATTTTAGCTCCTAGACACACCGCTCGCAATCCTCTGTCTAATCAAACTTCACCCCTTTCCTAATCAATCGTGTTAAAGGCCAAATAACTTAGAGAATCCCTCTACAAACCAATGATAGTAACCCACTAGTCCTAGAAAACTCTGAACCTCCTGCACACTCTTCGATCTCACCCAATCGACCACAGCTTCAATCTTGCTAGGATCAACTGAGATACCACCCTTAGACACCACATGGCCTAAAAATGTGACCTGATTCAACTAGAACTCTTACTTCTTCAGCTTGGCATACAACTTCCTTTCCCACATAATCTATAGCACTAACCTGAGATGGTTTTCATGCTCTTCCGGGCTCCTCAAATATGCCATAATGTCGTCGATAAACACCACTGCGAATTGGTCTAGGTACTCATGGAAAACTCTGTTCATCGGATCTATGAACACTGTTGGAGCATTCATCAACCCAAAAGGCATGATTAAAAACTCGTAGTGACTGTATCTGATTTGGAAAGCAGTCTTCGCCACATCCTCAGATCTAACCCTCACCTAATGATACCCTGACCGTTGGTCGATCTTCGAAAAGACCTGCGTCTCCTGTAGCTAGTCAAAGAGATCGTCGATACGAGGGAACGAGTAACGGTTCTTCACATTCACCTTGTTAATCTCATGGTAATCAATGCACATGTGCATCAACCCATCCTTGTTCTTCACAAACAAAACTGGAGCTCCCAAGGGTGAAACACTAGGTTGGATAAAGCCCTTGTCCAATAATTCCTGCAACTACTCCTTCAACTCCTGAAGTTCTGCTGAAGTCGTCCGGTATGGAGCTTTAGAGATCGGTGCCTTGCCAGATAGCAACTCTATCGCAAATTGCACCTCACGATCCGGAGGTAAACCGAGTAAGTCTTCTGGAAACACATCCGGGAACTTGCTAACTACTCGAATATCCTCGAGTTTTAACTCATCCCACGGTGGTTTCCTCACACAAGCTAAGTACCCCTGACATCCGTCCAAGAGTAGCCTCCTTGCCTGTAATGCCAATAGAACCTGTGGCATCGAACGCACACATGATCCTACAAATTCGTACTCTTGCTCCCTAGGAGGTCCGAATACTACCACCTTTCCATGATAGTCGATCACAACATAACTGGAGAATAACCAATCCATCCCCAGTATGACATCGAACCCTGACATATCGTACACCACAAGATTCGCTGGTAGCAATCTTCCCTAAATTACCACTGGGCAGTTTTCTAACATCCTACTATAGAACAATACACTCCCAGATGGTGTAGTTACCGACAATTCTTCATTCATGACTCGTGTCTCAACCCCACATAGTTTTATGAAGTTCACAGATACAAAGGAATGGGTTACCCCTGAATCAAATAAAACAACAGCTCTATTCGAAAGCAACAATAAAGTACCTGTCACTATATTTCCTACATGATCAGCATCCGCTAGAGTAAGAGAATATACCCTCGCCGGAGTTGTGTTCGCCTGAATGGTTCCCCGAGGCATCTAATGGCTACCCTTAGTTCACACTGGATGCAGGTGTGTCTCTCTTCGGTACGCAGCAATCCCAACCTATGTGACCTGATTGGCCACAGTTGTAGCAGTTACCCCCAAACAGCTGGCATTCACCGTTATGCCATTTATGGCACCTGATACAATGATCACACTTACTGATTCACCTGAGAACCCCGACGTTCAGTATTCTGACGGTAAACCGAGCCCTTGTTCTTCTTCTTCCTTGATCCCTGACTAGAACCTGATGGAAATGACCTCTTCTTATGTTCCTAATCCACCTCATCCTCCTGGATGTCGGTCTCGATCACAGTGGCCTTATCCACCAAAATCGAAAATTCACGGATCTAAAGCATACCCACTAATTTTCATATGTCCTTCCTCAAGCCCTTCTCAAACCTCTAAGTCTTCTCGTACTTGTTCGAGATCAAGCACGACGAGAAATGGGATAGCTCTATATACCAAGCAGTATACCCTTGCACCGTCATATCTCCCTGTCTCAGAGTAGAAAACTTATCTGCCTTAGCATCGCGTGTGGAGGTCGGTAAGTATCTCTCAAAGAATACTTCGTTGAATCGGATCCATGTCATCTTTGTAGGATCGACTCTTTGCTTCTCTAGCAGACTCACCCCAGTCCACCATCGCACGCCTCCCCAGACAGTTGGAAGGTAGCGTAGAGGACTCTTTGCTTATCTGTGCAGTGTACGACCTCCAGAATCCTCTCGGTCTTCTCAACCCAGTCCTATGCTATCATCGGATCGGGTCCTCCTGAGAACATCAGAGGGTGCATATGTGTGAACTTCTCGATGGTACACCCCGCAGCAGTAAGAGAACATTCGCGTCTCCAAACACTCCGCCCAATCTCCTACATAACCTCGATCGTCAACCCCCAAGGCACAAAAGGAGACTCATCGCTCATAGTCTCCTCAGAGCCACTTTCCAAGTTATTATCCTTGGGCTCCATTCTGAAAATACAATAAGAATCTATTAGCACTCCTACGTCATGTACAATTACTGCAATCATTTACAACTAATCATGTTAACCACCATCTCACGGGTCCAGGTCTGTTCTATCACACCGACACGAAAATCATCAATGGTTTACCGTGATTTTACTGAAATCGTCATTCCATGAAAAACACAGAGCACCGCCAATGAGTCCCTGTCTAGCAACAAATCAACTCTCGACCTACTCTACCCATTTCCTACATCCTATACTCTGGTATGTACACATAGCTACAACTAATCAAGTCTACAAGACCTAACAATCTAGTTAGCTCTGATACCAAGCTGTCATGCCCCAAACCTGGCAATGGGACCTAGGGTGTGATGTAGTAACCTAACATGTCCCTCTATCAAACAATACACAAATGATACAATAATAAATGGGGATTCGACCCCGTGGGGTTCCCGTACACCCTATACACATTCTCATACACGACATATACGCAGTGAAAAAGTTCATTCCATACATACATTGTACCATACCATAATCTATACAAATAGAGTCTAAGCTTTGTAATACAAAACATAAACCCAGGTGCATGCCAAAACCCAAAACGACAACCCGATATAGTCCTAGTACTTACACAAGTACTTTGCGTAATACACCGACCACTATGCTCCCAACACAAGGACCCTAGTTTCGATTACTCATAGGACTTGAAAAACATGTACGTACGATAAAGGTGAGACACCTCCCAGTAAGGAAGAATCATGTTATATCAATGTGTGGCATATGAGTGTTATCATGACATAAACATACACAGTTCAATACAGTTCCAGTATTTTCACAAAACAGTTCCAGTATAATTCTCATCATACCCACACAAACATGATCAAGTAACCTGGTGTCATCACACCCTTCGATCTGCAGCTGGTGCAATACACGTTGTCCCCAGCACATGGCGTAGCCCAGGCTCCCATAGCATCGTACCAGTACAACTGGTGGATCCACACCCTTCGGGGATCAGTTGGTAAAAGGCAGTATTTCACGCCCTCGGATATAGAGCCAGACACTCTTTCACAACCTAGAACAATTCGAAACATCGTTCCTATCTCATTTCAGCAAAACACAACTCATACATGTTCATATAACAATTCATTCCACACCCATTTGGTAATCTAAAAATCATGATTTTCCAAAAATACAGTTTAAGTAAGTCAAGGCACGACCATCTCCATAACACACATATATAACACAATATATCCACACTTTTCCAACGAAACTAGAGATGCAACCCAATGCCCCATTTTTCCCAAAACTATAACATGAAAATCCCGTAATTTTCACCCGTTAAATTCCCCCAAATAAGTAGCCAAAACATACACAGGACCGTGAACCACACTTCTACCGAATCTAATTTCAAAAATAACCAATATAAACAGAATCCCCCTACCTTTCCCCAAAAATCCAAACCCGAACTCTATGGCTCCTAAATAGTGAATCGAGTTTCCAAAACCTATAAATCATAGTACAAAACATACTTACAATTCCAATCTTTATATAACTACTAAAACGGAATTGAAAACCGAGTCTTACCTCGATTTTGGGTCAAAACCTGAAAATCCTCAAAACGAAGATTCGTTCCACAAATCATGAAGAGAATACTTCTCTTATCCTCATAGTGACATCAGATCATCGATTCTAGCAACGAATGGCGAAGAAATCTAAAGAGAGAGAGTGGAGTTTTGAGTTCTTCGAGAGAGAGAGAGAGAGAGAGAGAGAGAGAGAGAGAGAGAGAATTTTGATAACTTAGCTTCAAAACAACCCAAAAAGATATTTATAGCACCTTTGACTCAGCCAACGTCGTCGACGAGCTTGAGATTTTCGAATTTTCCAAAACCTCTCGACTTCTTCTCATTGATGAACCACTGAATTTCATCGCCGAACAACAGAAGGGCCTTCGCCGATGAACTCTAGCTTCGTCGACAAAGCCTGCTCAATTTACTGTTTAACCCTTTTCTTATTTATTTATTCCCTATCTCACGGGTCGGGTTCTTACACTTTCAATATTATTTAAGATTGGATAAGTGCCTTCAACAATCTTAATAATTGATTCAGTTTGTGATTCAAAAGATCCTTTTTGATAAATTTTCTTTATTGGAATAGTCAGAATATTCCAACTTTTGAGATATTTTTCAACTTCAGTTATTGAAAGAGAAAGTTGATTTTGCGTATTATCTAAATATTCTAATTTTTTATTTATATTATCTATATTTTCTTCTTCATTATTATTTTTACTATTACTACTAGAACCCTTTAGCAAATTTCTAATTAACTTATTCATATCGGTTAATCTATATTTCAACAACTTATGCAGGTATTTGTCTGAATCTTAGTTCCTCTAACGAGATCACCCTAACTTTTATTCGAAAGATGGGCTGACCATTAGATTTTCACTGGCTGACCAATGCTAGACACCAAAACTAGAGCTTCAGATTTATGCAATTTTAAGCAGTCTGCTATAGAGTTAACTTCTATGATATGAAGTAAAAGGAAATCTACTAACTTGGCTCTAATACCATCAGAATTTATTGGTATTCCATTATATGATGTGTGACAAGGCTTCAACTTCTACCCATTTGGTAAAGTAGTCGATGGCAACAACGAGGAACTTTCATTATCCAATTGCTTGCGATAAAAAACCCAAGACGTTAATCCTCCATCATGAAAATAGGCAAGGAATTTCCATTGCTAGAGAAGTTGCTAGCCAATTGTGGTGTATGTTAGCACATCTATGACACCTATCGCACCATTTGACCAAGTTGTGTGCATATTTTCTCATAGTTGACCAATAGTGACCCTGCCTCAAAGCTTTATGTGTAAGAGCCCTTCCTCCTGAGTGATTTCCATAGACCCCTTCATGAATCTTTCTCAATATGTATTCAACTTCAATTGCATCCACACAATGTAGATACGGTAAAGTAGAAAACTTCTTATACAATTCTCCATCAATGATGATATGCGTAATTGCATTCCTTCTAAGTTTTAGTGACTCCTTTTTTATCATCTTGTAACCAACCATATTTGAGGTAATTCAATATAAGAGCCTTCCAACTATCTATCCCACATTCTACAATGGCCGCTCATTAACTTTCTTCATAAGTAGGTTGCCATATTCATTTCAAGTATATTGCTTTTGCCCAATTTGGCCTTGAAATTGAAGCCAATCTTGACAACGCACCTGCTTTCATATTTTTTTTATTTAAGAATATGCTTAATATCAAAATTTGAAAAGGTTTTCACATATTCCTCGACCTTTGCTAAGTATTTAATCATCTTTGGTTCTTAGGCTTTGAAGTTTTCTTTCACTCTACCACCAGTTGTGAGTCACTCATGACTTTTAGCTTCCTTGCTCCCAAGAAGGTAGAAAGTTACAGTCCAACTAACAAGGTTTTGTACTCTGATCAAGTTACAGAAGAAAAACAAAATGCTTCCCTAAGTGCATTTTGTACTTATGTCCCTTTAGGCACTTTTAGGATTAATCCTAGTCCTCCTTTTGAATTGTTTGAGGTTCCATCAACATACAATGCCCACTACCAGTCATGTCTCTTCTAAACTTCCTTCTAGTAGAGATTGCTCAGTCACAACACTTTATTATTCTTCTTGATACTTTGGGACATTAGATAATCTGTCATAGGAATAAGTTAGTTAAAAGCATAATTTTGTGAGCTTGGAAGTATGGTCTTAGCTTTCTAGTCGCTGAAATTATTGTGAAGGTTGCCTTTTTTGTTAGTGGATAGTTAACCTTTGCCTTTTGTAATAGTCACATAATATAGACTTGTTCTGTCAATCTTCCTTTTGGACAAGAATTAAACTAACTATTGTTGTAGTGGAGGATACATATAGATACACGTCCTCCAACTACCCTAGTCAAAAGCTATAATGAATTAAAGTACTATTTTAGTTGAGCAAAAGCCTTCTCTTGCCTTTCAACCCATTCAAAACTCCTCATTTTTGTAAAGCTTTAAATATTGGTAGGCATTTTTCCCCTAAGAAAAAGAAAAATATGCTCAATAAAGCTACTCTTCTTGTGAGTACCTATATCTTTCTTTTATTTTATAGGGTGTACATGTCCATCAAGGCTTGTGTCTTGTCTGAATTTACCTCTATTTCTCCATATGTCACCATGAAACTAAGAAATTTCCTATTTGATACTCCAAACGCGCACTTGGTTGAATTCAACTTCGTGTGGTATTTCTCAAGGAGTTTGAATGCACTCCTCAAGTCTTTCACATGATTGTCGCCCTCCAAGCTTTTCACTAACATATCATCTACATAAGCCTCCATTATCCTTCCAAGAAGATCCTTGAAAATTCCATAAAAAAGCCTTTGATATTTTGCTCCTACATTCTTTAATCTGAATCGTATTGTCCTATAGCAATAGAGCCCTCTTTCAATGATAAAAGAAATTTTCTCTTCATCATCTAGGTGCATCCAAATCTAATTGTAACCCAAATGTGCATCTATGAAGCTTGAGAGTTTATGTTCCAAAGTGGAGTTCACCACCTAATCTATACATGGGTATAGGAAACTATCCTTAGGGCATGTTTTTGTTAAGATATATAAAGTTAATGCATGCTCACCATTTTCTATTTAATTTTTTTACTAGTATTGCATTACTCAACCCCTCTAGGTAATGCACTTCTCTGATAAACCTAACTTTTAAGAGTTTGGTTACCTCTTCATTAATTGCTTTAACTCGTTTTGAGGTGAAACTTCTCTTTTCTATTTTAATGGGCGGTGACTCGAGTCCAACTGTAATCTAATCTTAATAATTATAGAGTTAATGCTAGGCATATCCTTTGCTAACTAGCCAAAAAAAAAAAAACATCTATGTACTCCTTTAATAACTTTAAGAGTGGCTGCCTTGGCAAATCGAGAAGAAGTGCCCCAATCCGAAAGCACTTCTCATTTTCTCCTTCCCTTAGTGGTATATCTATCAACTCTTTAGTTGGAGTTCCCACCTACAAATTCTTTTTATATTTTATGTCTAACCCTCCACTGTTAATGATTCTTGCACTTCAGATTTCCCTTTGAGAACCATTATATAGCAACTTTTGGTTGCCATCTAATCTCTCTGCACTTATCCCACCCCGTTAGGAATTGGTAACTTAATCTTTTAAGAGACATATGGAAGTAATTGCCCATGTTTCATAGTGACTAAGACATTCGATGTTCACATTGTAGACTAATGAGTGGTCTACCACCAAGAATTTAGTCATGAGGGTAACTTGCCGTGGTTGAGTCCTCATCATCATAGTAGTGTGGTGGTCCCTAATTCTGTAATTGGGAGTAGCAGGGACACCTTAGAGCATTACCATGTAATGTCTACACTCCTCTCATATCTTCTTTATTAGAGGTGATAAATTCATCTGTTGTGGCTTCTTTTGATTTTCCTATTCATTAGGTAGCCACAAAGACTTGTTTTGCATACTTCTTTCAAGCTACTTCTGTAACGCCAAATGATATATTTGGGAATGTAAAAAAAACAATATATATAATAAAATACAAATAAAATAAAAAATAAAAAAATAATTAATTAAAATTAATTCAATTAAAATTAATTAAAGTAATTAAATTAAATTAAATTGAAAAAAATTTATTAACCGGTTTATTAGTTAATTGATTAAACAAAGAAATAAAAATATCATAATATAATAATAATAATAATAATAATAATAATAATAATAATAATAATAATAATAATTTAATATTATAAAGTATACATAGGAATCCTCAAGAACTTCCCGAGGATTCAATTCATTTGAATTTGGGCGCATGCCCAGAAGCTTCCTAGCATCATCTTGCCTCTTTGTACTCTCCTCGTCTCCTCTCCCACTCTCCTCAATTTCTTTTCCAATATTTGGCTGATCGCAAATCCAAAGATATTGTTGGGTTGCTACCTTCGCCACCGACATTTCTACTATAATGGATTTGTCATAGGAGCGGCGTAGACATATCTCCTAGGGTAAGCTCAATTCTCACTTTTACCTCAATTTCTCGTAAATCTTAAGCCTAATTGATGATCGGACACCACCACGAGAATTTAGAGATGATTCTCTACAAGTCTAGCAACATGGATTTCTTGTGGGCATAACCCCAAAATTAGGTTAAGGGGGTTATTAAGGGGCTAATTATTATTTATTTATTGTAGATTTATAAATGTTAAATATTGGGCATTTAGAGGTTGAATTAGGGTCATTGAATTTAGGGCTCAGGTAAGCGCCGCGGGTGTAATTTCAGAACCTTGCAGGCATAGTTTAGGAAAACCAAGGTAATTTGATTATTTTGGAGTTTAACAATTTATTTAGGTTATTGGGAGCCTAAGAAATGTTTTATGGAAATTATGTTGGAATTTTGTTGAATGTTCTAGGGAAATGGAAATTATAGATTTTGTGCTGGAAATGCCACGGGCTTAGGATTGAACTGTCTGGGCATCTCAATAAGTCAGGTAAGGCGAAGTCAAAATTTTTCATGAAATTATTCATTATTTTGCAGCCTTTAATTTCAGTAAAATATGTATATTATATAATTATGTTTTGGAATTACTGTTACAAATAGGGATATGATTTAAGTATGTTTATTAGGAAATATGATTTTTAGATCAAATTTTACGTACAAAACGTTACTTATTTCTGTGTGGCATGAGTTTAAATTCCATGTAATTACGTATATCAGATTAATATGTTTTTCTCAGAATAAGCATGATATGATAATTTTTAGGGAAATTGTAAAATAATATAGGAACCATGATTTTATGAATATTATGTTAAACAATACAGAGAAATGAAGTTTAGTATATTATGATATGCCGATGCAGATGCCGTGATTCATGTTGGCATAGATGCCATATTCATGTATGATATTACAGAATTCATGAAATATTATCATGTCAGATATTATTGTGAAACACGAAACAATTATGTTCAGTATATGAAACATATTATATGTTATCAAAACCCGGATGGTATGGTATAGTTTAGTTTTCAGGAGCACGACACTATAGCTGTTTGTTCAGCATTATGATAGTGCAACCACACGACCAACGTGTGGGTAGTGGCAGTCGATGTGGCTTTAGTGTAGAGTTGTGTTGACCTTATTGGTCATATCCCATTTTGATTATGACAAATACTATAATATTTAATAGTCGATGAGTTTGTGTGCAGGACCAATCGAAAGTATCATATGGTGCACGCATACGGCACATGAAGTGAAGACCTGAAGACCCTGTTTATATCGTATTGTAATTAAATCATTTATTTGGGTTTATAATAGTAATTAAGGAAAATGGTCTGTAATAATAATCAATATTGTACCTGCATGGTAGAATGGATAAGCTTAAAACCATAGATGGACCTTAAGGAAGGTCGACTGACACCGGATTTTTTCGGTGTCTTAAAAAAGACTTAAAAATGACCCTAGGACACTCACACATGCATATATATGAATGGTCATTTCAATAAGGTGTTTGCATGCTTAAAAAGAACTGAAATGCACTTAAGTTGCATGTTCGGTTGACCGTATTACTCAAGTAGAAACTCTCTCGGTCGACTAAATCAGTGTCGGGTCAATAGTTTGACCATGGCTCAGTCGACCGAACTTCACAGTTCATTACCTACCGGTCGACCGAATTGATCACAAGGTCAACATTTAATCACCACACGGTCGACCGAACTTAGTTAGTTCAAATGATCCCGATCGACCGAACTCCCTTAGAGTCAACTTTTTGACTACTTGGTCAACAGAGCCCAAAATGTACTCCAACTCTCTAGTCGACCGTGGGTCCTCGGGAGATGTCCCAACGGTTTGGTCGACCGACCATTTAGTTCATTTTCACCTTAGTCGACCGAACCTCAGACTTTTGGAAAAATCGCCTTGGATTTACAAGTTCGGTAGACTAATCGAGTTAGTTCATTTTAGTCCCAGTCGACTGAACCTCGCAAAAAGGCTTCAGACATACTTGTCCAGTCAACCGACCCTACTGTTCATTTTTGGCCTGGTCGACCGAACTTGTCTTGGTCGACCTGTGCTCTCGGGTTGCCCCATATTTTTTACCTCGATTAACTTTTTAAAACGGGGTTAATTAGGGTTGAATTGGTTTAAAACAATATTAATAATATCCTACATGTCCTAACGGCTATAATTTTTCCTATCTCTATATATAGGCCTTCATTTGGGAAAATTAGTAAGCTAATTAGCAAAACAATTAGCAAACTTTCTTTAATTTTCAAAAACTCTATTTCTCACATCCAAACTTTATTTCTTCATTCTTACTCAATCTCATTGCAAACCTCGTTAAGTAAGAGTGCAATTGTGAGTATCTAGTTAAGCTTACACTCTCATTAGTTATAGTTGATTGATATATGCTTTTAATCGAGAGTAAGCTTGAAGTTTTTCAAGGAGTCTTCATTAATAAGTCTTCCATAGGAAAACTTTGTAGAGCTTGTGAGTTTTGCATCATCATTGCAATACTCAATAGTTTGTATTGCTTTTTGTTTGTGAAACAAATTTTTGCAAACCGATTTCAAATATCTCGTGTGATTTACTTTGAGAAATATTTTGTTGAGATATTTGTGTATACACAAAAAAATTTTGTTGAAATATCCCTTGATTGATTTTATCTTCTTGAACACAAAGATCAAATTGTTTTATAAATTAAATCTGAATATCTCTTGTGATTTATCTTGAGAATAATATTTTGAGATATTTGTTAGCGTGTTGAAGATCTTTGTTGTTATATCTTTTCATCTTGATACAAAGATCAAATAAATATTTTACAAACCATTTTTGAATATCTCTTGTGATTTATATTAAGAAATACTATTCGTTGAGATATTTGAACTGTGCTTGTGATCTTTGCTTGTGCATTGTGATTGAATATATTGTGTGACACAAAGATCATATCAATTGCACTCTCACGCACTAATTACATCGGTCATATAATTATTTGAGAGTAGACACTTAGACTACATTGAGTTTGTCAAATCCTATCTTTTGGTAGTGTGTTAATTATACTGTGCACAATTGGGTACATATCTGCTTTACTTGAAAGCACAATCACTGTACCATTTGATTGAGTGAATATTGTTGTATTTCCAAGCATGGCCTGAGGGGGCGGTAATCCAGCCTGGTAAGGATTGTGAAGGTTGAGGTCAGTCCTGTGTTAATTGACCTAGTTGTAAAGGTTGAGGTCAGCCCTATGCTAATTGACCTAGTTGTTTAGGTGTCGCTCCACCCGTTAAGTGAGCCTATAGTGGTAATCCTTGTGCTTGTTAGCCAAGGCGGGGACGTAGGCAATTTGGTCGAACCTCGATAACATTTATGGATGTCGTCTCCTTTACTGCTTTATTGTGCATGCTTGATTAAATTTCCATTACAGTTTAAATTTCATTGTATATTTGCATTAATTTATTTTACATGCACTAGATTGACCTTAGGCTTGCGTAATACTGTTGATTAGTGGATTGATTCAGGGGATAAAACTTTTAAATACCCAATTCACCCCCCTCTTGGGATTTCACCAAAGTTAACAAGTTGTGATGTCCCCAAGGCAGTCCGAGATCAGGTGGGGCAGACCCATCGTACTTGCAGACTCATGTTTTGATTTAGCGCGGTTGGTCAGCCATTGCTAGGTCCCGCCTTTGGGCCGCACAACCCATTAATGTGGGGGTAAAACATGACATCAGCTAGCTATCCATCCTGAGTGTTATTTCAGTATAGTACAATTATATAAGATGTTTTCCATGTACAGTATGCAGTATGTTATATTATGAATTGACAAATCATGTTTTACTCGGTTTAGTACAGTCAGACTTTTCCAGTTATGTTTTATGTATTATTTATATGTACAACACAAAAATACTCATGTTGCCACACACTGATACTAGTTTATTTCTCTTATTAAGAGGTGTCTCATCCCAACTATATAAACGTTTTAGGAAATCCAAGTAGAAGAGTAGATAGAGCTCCACGATGGTAGAGTCTGAATGAGCTACCCTGTCAGAAGGGTGAGTTATTGTACTAGGGTCAAGTTTATTTTGGAATGATACCCTAGAATAATTTTGGTCTTTTGGCTGATGAAAGTGTATATATAACATGTTTAGTAGAACTCTGGTATTGTGACCGATTAGATGACATGTATATGATTACATTTCCTGCTGCTTAGGTATCAGAGATGTTAATCATGATTATAACAATTTAGTTGGTATCATGGTTTTTATGAATGTTTATTATGTAAGAAAAAAAAAATTATATATAGTAAAATAGGCAGGTTGTTACAACTTCCCTATCTCCTCCACTATCAAGTCTTTCAAATATTACAAAATTCTCGTCTACCACTTATTCCTCCTTTGATATAGTTATGTTTTTCTTCTATATCCCCCTTTTGCTCTTCAATCATTTTTATTTATGAACTTATAAAGATGCCTTCATTGGATCAGGGCTTTGATCCCATCCTTCAAGTGCACACAATCTTTCGTATTGTGTCCGTGGTCTCCATTCTCCATGAAAGTCACAATACTTTGGTGTATTTCGCTTATATACAAGTTTCCTTATCAACTAGGGCTATTTCACGTTAATTTTTTCCTTAATGTACATTAGCATGTGTATTTGGGAGACATTTAATGGAGTATAAGAATTGAATTTTGGACCTGATTTGATAGTTTGGACACTTGTTGTTATTAGGTTTCTTACCTCCTTTGACTGTCTCCTCCATATCTTTAACAATTTTTCTCTTCATGCCTACTCTATCCTTCCTTGTTGTAATCATCTCCTCTAAGTTGAAGTACTTTTGTGTCGTCATTAACACCCCCATATTAGTTAGTGGCTTCTTTCATAGTGAATTTTGGAAATCCCTTGGTTCTAGTACTATAGTCACGGCTGCGACAACTACCCCGTGATCTTGGTTTTTGATCTAGAGTTGCATTGACAAAACAACGCATAAACTCTTTTAGCATCTCTTCCCCCCCCCCCCCTTAACAAGGTTCATGAGATAAGTAGAATTCTGAACAATCTTTCAATTGCTAATGACATGCCTAACAAATTTTTTATCCATATTGGCAAAGGACTCGATTGGCCTTAGGTTCAACATTCAGTACTAAGATCTAGCAACCCCTTCCGTATAGCTGTAAAAGCTAACCACATAATTGCATCAAGTGCGCCTCGTAATTGCATTAGCATCTTGAAGGTGTCAAGATGATCCATAGGATTTGATGCACTATCATATCCATCTATAGTTAGCATTTTTAATTTAGTGGGTAAAAAGACTTCCATAACCTTCTTTGTGAATTGAGGATTTGAGAACTAATGAAATGTTCTCTTGATGTGGATTGATCATAAATTTCCTTCACTAACTTTTCAAGTTGGTCAGTTTTCCTAATATTTCCTTAAATTCCAATGAATGTTGTTTATTGACGCTACTACTATTTGCATCCTCTATATGCTTCTCTAGATTCAAGATTTTTAAGGCCACTCACGAGGCATCATTTCCTCCCCTTTTTGTGTTGTATCTATTGGATGTATCTTCAAATTCGATTTTACGAGATCTTTCTTTTGTTGCAAGAGCATCCCAAACATGTCCTCCACTCTTTAATGGAAAAGTTATGAATTTATCCTACGATACCATCTGTCCTTGCGACAGGACATCTAGTTGTGGTGAATGGATTGATCGAGGTGAATGATTTTTGAAAGCAAGATTGGAATTAGAATTATGAGATGCGGCGACGGTTGAAGTTAATAAATACCCTTTCAAATTCCCACAAACGATGCCAAATATTGATGGGCAAAAAAGATTTGGATTAATTGAATTGATCACGACCTTGGTCACCTACAAAAGAAAAAGAAGAAAAGTCTTGGAGAACCTAGGGTGTACTTTGAGGGATTACTTTGATACATAAATGAGGGAATGGAAGGGCATGAATGATATGACAACAATATTAGATTAATATATCTAAGATGAATTACCTTTCCCTGGAGCATCCTTTAGGTGTGTAGACTCCTTCATTTATTCTTCATTTATGAGGACTCATTAAAGGAGGTTACATCCATAGGGGGATCTTTATTGAGAAGAGTTGAATACATATCACTCTTTTAATTGTAATTAATTTTACCTTTAATTATATTTGACCATGATGGTAGTGTTGTGTTTCAATTTATCGCCACACAATGTCCTAATTTTGTGCCACATCACATGGTAGGTGTTAAAAATAACATTACACTATAGTTATACATAGAGAATGAAGGCTCTCTATAGTTTTTAATGTTAATGGATGAAGCGTTGGAGCTTTTTAAATGTATTTTGTAGTGTATGAAAACATGCCATTTGAGAGAGAGATTCAAACTTTATTGAGAAAGCAAGTTTTGACAATTGTAGGTCTCTCAACAAAATAAAACTTTATATTTTTTTTCTAAACAAGAAAACAATAATTCTGTATATTATCTATAAATATATATTTGTCATACTTTTTAGCAAGATTTGAAATGATAATATAAATTTAGACAAAAGACACTAATCTCCATTGAGAGTTGACAAAAAAATAAACACCCGAGGTTTTAAAAATTCCATTAATCTTTCCTAAAATTTTAAAAAGATACAAACCTCTACTAAAAAAAGTGGCCTTCTTATAAAATAAAAGGGGTGATTTATATTTTGTTGGTAAATCTTAGTAAAGGTTCTTTAAATTCTTAAAATCTTCGAAATAATTTTTGAAAAATTTTAAATATCAAGAAAGATTAATATATATAATTTTTTTGGCAAAACTTTAGGAAGGTCATAGTCTTTTGCCCAAAAATTAGTACAAAGTTGGCATCATCTTGTTGACCCGCAATGAACCAAAAGCCGATTGGGCTGTGGAGAGTTTTTTCTTGATTTATCTTTATTTTATAATAATATATTAAATAATACCTTGTTCGGGAAAATTATTCTCGAAATGATGCTCACGTAATCTCGCTACTTAGTCCAGCGAGATTTAAACAAATCTCGTTGGATCAAGTAGCGAGATTTGCTATGGGTCAAGATCAGGATTAGTATATTTTCCAGGAAAATCTAGCTGGACCATCCAGCCAGATTTGCATGGCACGTCCGTCCCCTACTAGTGTTTTCAGAATGTTGGTGTTCTGTACAGCTGTAACCAGTTTGCTTTTTTAAGTGTAATGAGAGAGAGAGAGAGAGTGGATTTGAGGTGCTCAGTGTAATAAAATGAAAAGCTAGATTTGTGATTACATATTACATATTGCAACAGATTATGGTTAGTCGTGTCATAATTCTTTAATTCCCACAACAAAGTCCAAACAATTATCCATTACTACTTCGTTAAGGAAAAAGAAGAAGAAACACGTAAAATGATTGAGAAGAAAGTCATCTTTAATTTTTTCTTTTCCCTTTTGTATTTTTTCCCGTCACATTCTATTTGAGAAACAAAATAGTTAAAAAAGAGGAATAAACCCATTTATACTCAAAAAACACTGCAAAAGCCTTCACGGAAGGAGCAAGATGAATGAAAATAAGGAAATAAATAAATGTGTCTCTCTCTCTCTTACACACACACACACACACACATAAAAAAGATACAAACCTGGGTGTCAAGATCTGAAGAAGAGCCATATGAGGAGGTGGGAGAAGTAGTGAGCAGAGTACTGAAGGAAACTAAACTAGGCAAATTTCTATTTCTGATGAACCCAACTCTCACATTCAGGGGCAGCAACCCTAGCAGCCATCCCTTTTCCTGCAATACTAACAAAGTCACCTTACTACCCCTAAAACAAAAGTTCACACTTGATCATCAAAATATACCAACTAAGTTTCACATTCAAAAAGAGAAAAGGGCACCTAAGATGATGCACCTAAGATAACACTATAAGTTCTCTGTTTTTATGTTTGAGAGAGAGAGAGAGAGAGAGAGAGAGAGAGAGGTACCTGGGGTTCATCCATGATCGAGTAGACTCTTGTGATTCCTCTTCACCGCTAGAACTATTTCGGAATCGCCATTTCGGATTTCGACTCTATACGCTACACCAGAGCTTCCTGTGCCGATCATGTTTGCCGATGTGAGATTTTAGACGACGTTGTTGACGGAGATCTCCATTTTTTGATAAAAATTCATTTCCCAAGTGTTCTCGAAATTGTTTTGCTTGTGATTATAGACGCGAAGCAACATGCAAATTAAGAGGAGCACTAGTACTGCGCTTGCGCAAAGGAGGAGAAAAATAATCGTTGCTAGTTTCGCCGCCGATTTGGGGTAGCCGACGGGAGGAAGAATGTCTTTTTCGGGAATGGAGAGGGCTGGGTTCCCGACGATGTCGTTGGTGGGAGGTTTCGGAAGAATGGGGTGTTGGGCAATTCATCAGAGAATTGCAGCCCTATTGTTCCCGAGGTCTAACAATGTTAGTTTATTGCAGGACACAATCTTCGTTGGGGTTTTGCTGAAAAGTTTATTCCCTCCAAGAATAAGTTTGGATAATTCAACCAAAAATCCAATATCAGCACCCTTCAACGGACCTAAAAGCCTATTTTTCGAAATGTCCAAAATCTAGACTCTAGCTGGCAGCATCTTTGGTAGAGGACCCGTGAACCCATTTGAGCAGAGAGCGAGAAACTCCAAGTTCTTACATCTGGATATTGACGGAGGAATTTCTCCAACGAAATGGTTGTTGTTCATATCAAGAAAATTCAAACTCTTCAAATTTCTAATTTTCGATGGAACATTCCTGACCAATCTGTTGTCGTTTAATTAGAGTCTGTACAAATTTGTGCAGTTCCCTATATCCGACGGTACAAAATTGGATAAATTGTTGGAAAGCAAGAGCAATTTGGTTAGATTTTGCAACCCAAAGTCTCCGAAATGGTTCCTGTCAAGAGATTGTCTAAAATAGACGTGCCATGCAAATCTCGCTGGATGGTCTAGCGAGATTTGCCTGAATCATAATCCTAATGCGTGACAAAGCTCATTACTTCGTTTAATGAGATTTATCCGGACGCGTGTAAATCTCGCTGGATTAAGTAGTGAGATTATGTAAGCATCATTTCGAGAATTATTTTTTTTGAATAGGGTATTATTTAATATATTATTATAAAATAAAGATAAACGGGAAAAAAGTCGGGCTGTGGGTTCGCATTCCCGTCCGGTTCTCCAAACATTTTTTGAAACCCTAAGCCCTTCCCTCCTCCTCGCTTCTTCTTCTCCGCTCAGCCAAGTAG